>NC_062260.1:25347311-26684811 GCF_916048215.2 Malus sylvestris
TGTTATTTAAAAGTAGTTCCCAACGAGCCCATAGACAAAATTTAGAAGTTGACTTCCATTTCTTCCTTCGACATTGAATCATAGTGAGTTATTGAATCCAGTCAAATCCTTGACACCAAACAAGAACTATCCTTCTCCGGATTAGTCCGATGAATACAATGGCATAAGAAATCATGTACTCTTGGCTAAAAGCAGAAAGGCTATCACTTTCAGCCTGTTACCAGATTTCCCATCAAACAACTTGGATTTATTGTAAACAGAAATAGTTTACAAATGAAATCAGGCACTTAATATTGCAACCGACAAACAAGTCTTGATTTTGTGATCACAAATTCAAACATTCAAGTTACCCAAAAAAATACAGGAGAGAGCGAGAGAGAGACCTGAGGACCACCAAGTTCATGAACTCTAATGGCTTTCACCATCTTTGTTGGCGATACTGCTTGATTTCTAGGTACGGACTATTTTCCGGTCAAAAGTGTGATTTCTTGGTAATTATCCCTTAATAATTAGCCTAACTCGTGTTAATATTATAATGTTGGACCTACATCTTTTTTTAGTCTATGTCTCGTACACGCACCAGAAATCATAAAGAGTTGTGATATTTCCACTCCGGTGTCTTATTTTATTACCCACCATTTAATGAAAATGTTAATAACATATTTATCCTTTTAAAATAAGACTCTTAAACCCTTATTTAATTCAGTACTAAAATCTTGAAAAAGCAAAAAATAATTTAAAATAATAAATAAATAATGGTGGGTGGGGTGTGATATCTTTGGTGGAAAGAGGTTGTGAAAGATTTGAGTTAGAATCGACGGGAAGGTTGGAGGAATGAATGGGCATGTGCTAGACGAAGACGAGAAACTTCAATGGAGAAAAAAGAGAATTAGGTGTGAGATCTGCTGTTTTGACAAAAAAGGAGGAAGAAAAGTGGTTTGGGGGTCCGAGATCTCTGCAGGACGATGATAGGTGTGAAGGAGATGATGAATGCCTAGGTCTTGCATTTTCTTTTATTTTTTTTCTATTTTTATTTATTTATTTATAATATTATTTAAAGATATATTAGGGTTATTTAAAAAAATATATTATGGTTATTTTGGAAATAATGGTGGGCAGGAAAATAACATTTTACTTTTTTAATTTTTTATAGTGGGTGAGATTATTATTTGGGTAGAAAAATAGGACACGGGTCTTGTAGCACTCTTCATAAATTGTTTTTTTTTTTTTTTGTGAAAAAAATCATAAAATGTTAAGTCTATACTACTTATAAATGAACAGTGTTTGAACCCGAATTTTACTCTATTTACGACCATGCCACTGCTTTTCAGAGTGGCCTATATGTTTGGGTCCTAATTTCAGTTTTATTACGGTCATGCCACTGCTTTTCAGAGTGGGCTTTGTGGGTTTGCATTCAGTGTGGGATTTGGTGAGGGGAAGGCATGCGGCTTACAGAGAGGAGGAGAGATAGAGGGGGAAGGAGAGAGAGAGAGAGAGAGGGATTCGGTGAAGGGAAGGCATGCGGCTTGCAGAGAGGAAGGAGGGAGGGAGGAGAAGACGAAAAACAACTGCAGCAAGTTCATGGACAGGGAGAGAGAAAGCATTCTGTAGCCCGCTAGCAGTTTTCGTTCAGATCCAGGTTTGTTTTTTTCCCCTCAAAATTTAGATTTTTTTCGCCATTTTATGTTTCGTTCAGATCCGGGTCCGTTTGGTTGCCGAGAAATTCACTTGAAAATTTTCTTTTCGTTGGGTTTTAATTTGTTATTTGGGGTCGCGTCTGGGATGAATTACTTGCCGGCATTTGAATTCGGCTTCTGGGATTGCGAAATTCTTCGATTCGAAGTATTGCTTGTCGGCATTTCATAGATCACATTATGCATTATGTTAGTGAATCGTGTTGAGAACATGTCAATCATATTTAGGTTCTGTGCAAGGAAGGGGACATATGAATCCTGCTCTTGATGATTCAATATGCCATCAAACATTACTTAGGCTTCTAATTTCATACAGAAATCGAAAACCCATTTGGTGAGCCCTTGAGTCAGGGGCTACGCTAGAACATTTGGAATGAGAGTGGTCAAAGCCAATCACGTTTTTGTATTATTTTCGAGTTGAAAATTAGGTTTTTCTTCATAAGAAGTTCAAATTACACTCTATTGGGTCTGAGACTTGGAAACTCAATATCTTTGTGATATTACATTAACATAGTTAAACTATATTTTCTTTTGATGGGCATGTCTAAATTTCTGCATTTGCGCTGTAGGGATGTCTTATCCGGTGAAGTGTTCAAAATCCTTCTGCTAACTGATTTAATAGGTTGAATTTGTATCCAATGTTTTCTTCCAATATTGTCTGAAATATTTTGTTTAATTAACGAAAACATGTCACTTCTCTCTATGGTGGTCCCTTAGAGTTTATGTTTATTGTGCAAAGCACAGAAGACCCTGCTTATCGAGCTGTATCTATGCTACTATCAGAGCTTAAGGTATACGCAACAATAATCATGGTTTCTTTAATATAAGAAGAACATCCAGGACAAGTCATATATAATATATGCTTGGAAGCACAAGTTTAATGCATAACATTTTTTAGGTTACATGTGTTCCGAGAATGATCTGTTTTACGTTTAACTTCATTTCCTTGCAGGACGAGGTTCATGCTAAGATTGTTGTGGCTGGTATTTCAACAACCTGTAGTCAGAAAATTCACAACCAATTGGTATGTACCTGATTAAAATAATTTACGCTTTGCTACCGTGCTGGTGCAATAGCAAGGTCTTGCACAGTTTAAGTGTTATCTTATCAAATCATTATGGACCTATAATTGTTCTATATGACGAGTTTCTTTTCTTTATGGAATAGAGAAATATAAATTTATTACCAAGTCTTAATGGTGTAGGGTATATGTAAATGAATTCAATTAGAACTCACATTTTTGTTTTCTGTTTTGTAGCTGCCTTGATCATTAGTTGGTGATATTTGGGAGATTGGGTCATCTGGTTGTTTGGATTTAAGTGGGATTGAGGTTATTTTTGCCGCTTTTTGTGATTTGGGTCTGGGTTATGGTCAAGTTATTGCTATTTATTCTGGGTATTTGCGGAAATTTGTGTTCAATTAGTGTGAGTTCTGTAATTGGTTTGTGTTCGTTCATATAACCTTATGTTCTTGGAATGTGATTTAGCTGTGGCTCTTTCATTTGATTCTTAATTCTTTATGATTCAGCACTATGTTGATATTGATGATGAATTTTTCCTCGCGATTAATGCTTTCATGTTTAAATCTTAATAACTATACTTGCTTCTCTTGGGTGTATGTTTTGCCGGTCATGAAAAACTGTCGGCCAATCTTTTTGCACCACTCTTTCGCACTCTTTTCCTTGGCTATCATGTTTCTCTCTGACCTTATAAATTTTGCCTTCATTCACAACAAAAAACCTTACGGCGAGCAAACAGGCACAACCAATTCTGCCAAAATTGCTGGAGAATTCCACAACCAAGGTCATCGAGTACGGCCGAAAGCATGTTGAGGGTCGAGACGGCGATAGCACCGATGTTGGCAAGAGCGGCGACCCCTTGTCAAGGTACGGTCTTCACTGATTTGAAGTTTTAGTTTGTTTGTGATTTTTTTTCTTTTGGATTTGTAATTTATCCTTTTGTACCTGACAATTTGTGATCCAAATTTTTTTTCTCGCGTTTTGATTTTCCTGTGAATTTATATGGGTTTAGATTTTTATTGTTAATTTACTGATGTTGGGGGATCATTTTGGCTTCTAGATTGGTTTGAACATTTTTCTGTCTTTGTTTTTTCCTTTGTGTAATTTTAGTCAGATTGAAGTGTTCTTTTCAATATGAGATTTAATTGAATATATATAATCAATGTTGAAATTTTAAACTAAATCACTATGCTGCAATCAAACCCACAGATTGTTGGGTCCAAAAGAAGAAGAAGGAGTGAACAACGTGAAATTGGCTTTGGGTAAGCTTCCACTCTCTTCTGTGTATGATATCTTTGAGAAGTGATTTTGAGTGATGGATTTTGGAATGAAATGCAGAGGATATCATTTTGTGCTGCTTAAGTAAAAGTTTCCTCTTCTGTTATATTTGTGTGTTGGATATTGTAGAAAATTAATATAAGTTGTATGTTCATGATAACTGACTGATTAAGATTACTTACAAGGGGTATATATGCACAGGAGAGCTCAGCATGAGGGTGCTGTTGGTTTACCTTGCCTGGATGTGTTGCAGTGCGGGGTTGTTCAAGAAAAAAGGTTTTAAATGATCCTTTGCAGATGCAGGATCTTCTGCTAAATGATAACATTGCAATCCGAGTGTAATTAGTTTAGTTTTTTCTAGTTTTTTTTTTTTGTGAAATGTTATTTACAATGTCAGAATGTTTCTTGGAATTCAGTTGTCAAGGTTTCTTTTTATATTTTCCCCTTTTTAGACATTTGCAGTTTTGTCCGGAGTGTGTGAGCTGTTGCTTCAGCCAAAACAGGTGCTCTCTCCATTTTTCATTTCTTCCATACTCAAACCCTAGCCGCTCCACCTGTCTCTCCCACACATAAGCAAACTCCATCTGAAAGCCGAAGAATCCAAAGGTAAATCCCTTCGAACTCTTTGATTATCAACCAGATTTCAGAATGTTTTTGGGATATACACTGCTATTTCATATAGTGTTAGTTCAATAGTTTAGTTCTAAGACCTAGCTCATGAGACATCAGAATTTCGATTGATTTAGCTTTTGTCCTATGCTTTTTTTTGTAGGCACAACAGGGATTGTAGACTACACAAACTTAGAAGATATGAAGTGTGCGGTAAGTCCTTTTACTTTCTCACTCCAGAGTCCATTCATTCATATTTTCTGTAACCTTCTATGGAGCATGGGTACTAGGTTGTTGAATATTGCTTTTTCAATATGTCGATGTGTCTAAAGTGTTTATAAGAATCTCAAACTTCATAAATAATTTCCATGCAGATCAAAAAGCTTGATGGCTCTGAGTTCCGAAATGCTTTTGACCGCCAATCTGTTCGCGTATGAATCTTACAAGTTGAAAATTTATTTTCTCTCTTCCTGTATTTTTGTTTATCTTTTGCTCTGTTGGGTTTTTTTTTTTTCCAATAACTCAAAGGGCCGAAAGGTATTCTCTTTTCATATTCTTATCTCCCAATTTCTTTAGGGTTAATTTCAATTTTCTTATGCTATTTGCATTGGTGCTTTTTAGGGTTTAACTATTTGATTTCACAGATTCATTTCAGACACAGTAAATAGTTACATTTTAAATTCGTATTTCATAACTTGGTTGTTTGATTAACTCCGCCTATGTAAGTTTATCTTACATTGCCGGTCCCAAGCCCGGGTAAAGGAGGAGGGGAAGGGTGTCAGGTAGTCGACAGCCGGCACTCCACAGTTACGTCGAATCCTTATGAAAATGAATTCATAACGAAATCGCGCTAAAGCTAGGGCGTCACCCGTAAGTGGCACGCTGTGTGGCCCGAGCACAGTGATAAGTGAGCAAGGGTCGCTGTATCTCCATAGGCACCCGGATGCAGTGTTAAATGAGCAAGGGGGCCATAGAAACTTCTTTTCGAACGACTCCACTCAAAGTTGTTTGGGAGCATATGCACCTATCAACTTTACACGGGACACAAAATAAGTACTTTGATTCCATTGGATGGGGGAGGGTGAAGAAGGTAGGACAGAAAGGTAGAGTTCCGGAGAGTAGAATGCGTTTAGGAACGTGAAATATAGGAACCTTAACGAGAAAATCTATGGAAGTAGTGGAAGTTATGGTGAGGAGAAGGATAAATATTATGTGCCTACAAGAAACTAAGTGGGTTGGTCTTAAGGCAAAGGATCTAGAAAACTCAGGATTTAAACTTTGGTACTCGGGCACAAATAGAACGAGAAACGGTGTTGGCATCATCGTGGACAAGACCTTGACACAAGATGTTGTAGATGTCAAGAGGGTAGGAGATAGAATCATGGCAATCAAGATTGTAATAAGACAAGAACTTATCAATGTGATTAGTGCGTACGCACCTCAAGTAGGGTTGGATATGAGTTCGAAGGAGAAATTTTGGGAAGACCTTGGAGACTTGGTGCAAGGAATTGCTCAAACGGAGAAGTTATTTATAGGAGGAGATTTAAATGGACACGTGGGCAGAGAGACATGCAACTATGGAGGTTTTCATGGTGGCCATGGTTTTGGGGAGAGAAACAAGGATGGGGAAGCTATCTTGGATTTTGCAATGGCATATGATCTCTTCTTAGCCAACACCTTCTTTAAAAAGAGAGAAGAACATGTGATCACCTACAAGAGTGGGTCGTTAAGAACACAAATAGATTTTCTTCTAATGAGGAAAGGGGATCGTATAACTTGTAAGGATTGCAAAGTTATACCAGGAGAGAGTGTGGCTAATCAACATCGCTTGTTGGTGATGGATGTACATATCAAAAGAGTGATAAAAAAGAACAAGACTTGGAAGTGCCTAAGGACTAGATGGTGGAATCTAAAAGAAGAAAAACAAGTCATTTTCAAAGATAAAGTAATCACCCAGTGTGTGTGTGATAGAGAGGGGGAAGCTAGCCAAATGTGGGATTCCATGGCTAGTTGTATCCGAAAAGTAGCAAAAGAGGTATTAGGAGAGTCCAAGGGCTTTGCCCCACACCAAAAGGAATCTTGGTGGTGGAATGAGGAGGTACAAACAAAGGTGAAGGCTAAGAAGGAATGTTGTAAAGCCTTATACAAGGATAGGATCGATGAAAATTGTGAATGGTATAGAAAAGCGAAGCAAGAGGCGAAGAAAGCTGTGAGAGAAGCTAAGTTAGCGGCTTATGACGATATGTATTAGCGACTAGATACCAAAGAAGGAGAGTTGGATATCTATAAACTAGCTAGAGCAAGGGAAAAGAAGACAAGGGACCTAAACCAAGTGAGGTGCATCAAGGATGAGGATGGAAAGGTTCTTGCTACAGAGAACGCGGTTAAAGACAGATGGAGAGGTTATTTTCATAATCTTTTCAATGAAGGACATGAAAGGAGTGCTTCTTTACGGGAGTTGAGTAACTCAGAAGAGTGTAGAAACTACTCTTTTTATCGTCGAATCCGGAAGGAAGAAGTGGTTGTAGCTTTGAAGAAGATGAAGCATAAAAAAGCAGTAGGCCCAGACGATATACCAATCGAAGTGTGGAAAGTTTTGGGAGAGACAGGTATAACATGGCTCACTGACCTTTTCAATAGGATTTTGAAAACGAAGAAGATGCCAAATGAGTGGCGAACGAGCATTTTGGTGCCTATCTACAAGAATAAGGGCGACGTACAAAATTACATGAACTATAGGGGTATTAAGCTAATGCGTCATACAATGAAGCTCTGGGAGAGAGTCATTGAGCATAGATTGAGGCAAGAGACACGGGTTTCGGACAACCAATTCGGGTTCATGCCAGGGCGCTCAACCATGGAGGCAATCTATCTCTTACGAAGATTGATGGAAAGATATAGAGATGGAAAAAAGGATTTACACATGGTCTTTATAGATTTGGAAAAAGCGTATGATAGGGTCCCAAGAGACATTCTTTGGAGGATTTTAGAGAAGAAAGGAGTACGAGTAGCATATATCTAAGTTATAAAGGATATGTACGAAGGAGCAAAGACTGCCGTAAGAACTCATGAAGGACAAACCGAAAGCTTTCCCATAACTGTAGGATTACATCAAGGCTCATCCTTAAGTCCTTACCTTTTTGCGTTGGTAATGGATGAGTTAACAGGACATATCCAAGATGATATTCCTTGGTGTATGCTTTTCGCAGACGATATAGTGTTGATAGATGAAACTCAGGAAGGGGTAAATGCAAAGCTTAACCTTTGGAGAGAAGTGTTGGAATCTAAAGGTCTTCGCCTAAGCCGATCAAAGACATAATATATGGAGTGCAAGTTCAGTGCAAATGGAGGCCAAAACGAGTTAGGGGTGAGGATCGGAGATCAAGAAATACCAAAGAGCGATCGTTTTCGTTACCTAGGATCTATCTTGCAAAAGAACGGAGAATTAGATGGAGATCTCAACCATAGAATACAAGCTGGATGGATGAAGTGGAAGAGTGCATCCGGCGTGTTGTGTGACCGCCGTATCCCACTGAAGCTCAAGGGAAAATTTTATAGGACGACAATAAGGCCGGAGATGCTGTATGGCACAGAATGTTGGGCGGTGAAGCATCAACACGTACATAAAATGGGTGTAGCGAAGATGAGGATGCTTCGTTGGATGTGTGGGCACACAAGAAAGGATAAGATTAGGAATGAGGATATTCGGGGTAAAGTAGGAGTAGCCGAAATTGAAGGAAAGATGAGAGAAAATCGGTTACGGTGGTTTGGACATGTGCAAAGAAGGACTACTGCCGCTCCAATTAGAAGATGCGACTATGGGACAGAGGTTCAGGGTCGAATGGGTAGAGGAAGACCTAGGAAAACTTTGGAAGAGACCCTAAGAAAAGACTTAGAGTACTTGGATCTAACGGAGGACATGACACAGGACCGAGCACAATGGCATTCAAAGATTTATATAGCCGATCCTACTCAGTGACTTGGATTTTCCAAGTCTCCAACCAAGAAGTTTTCCTCACTCGGGAAATTAAGGGAATACTACCTCAACCTACATGCTCCACTCACAAAGCTTCAACATACAAGCTTCAACAAAAGAAAATTCAGAGAACTTAGCGAAGAAGGCTTTGGTGTATTTAACACAATACGTTGAAATGAAGGAAAGCTATTTATTGATATCCCTGATAAGTCACAAATATGTACATATACATGAGTCAAAATACACAAACAAGAGGGAGCCTTCACAAAGGCTGCTTAGGAGAAGTCTCAGCAGTCGGTAGAGCCCCAGAAAGAGCAGGCACTGGAGGGGGATCATTTGGAGCTTTAGTACTGGACAGAACCCTAGAAGGAGGAGGCAGAGGTTGATCATTTGGAGCTTCATTACGCGGTACAGCCCCAGAAGACGAAGGCAATAAATGCCTTTGGAACAAACCCACAAATCACTGATGATCAAGTAAAACCTGACCATCAGATTCCTTCATCTGGTCAAGCTTCCTCTTCATGTTTGTAGCATAGTCATGTGCGAGCCGGTGCAACTGTTTATTCTCATGCTTGAGCCCTCTAATCTCCTGTTTGAGACTCATCACTTCAGCCGCCAATGATTCAACTTGGCGGGTTCGAGCAAATAGGCGTTGGGCCATGTTAGACACAGAACCTGCACACTGAACACTGAGAGCCAGAGAATCCTTAACAGCCAACTCATCAGACCGTTTGGAAAGTAGTATGTTATCTTTGGGAGTGAGAAGGTTCCTGGCCACTACCGCAACGGTCATATCATTCTTCATCACGGAATCCCCAACGGTAAGAGGACCAGTAGGGGAGACGAAGGATGGGCGCCATATGTTGTCTGGAGAAGGCGTGGCTGCCTCTTCAACAAGGTTCAAGTCAAAACGACGGTCGGAGAAAGGTGTTGAAGAGAGAAGAGGTCGGACAAATCAAGATCTTATAAGTGTAAGAATGGAGCTTCTACTGGTGGAGATTCAAGTGTGCTTTAGAACTTAATGCCAGCCTCTATAAAAATCTGCACTCGACGGAGCTTCAGAAATCGAAGAGGCGTTTCCTTTCTCAAAAGCTGGGCTGCTCAGAGACCAAGAGACGTTTGCTTTCTCAAAAGTTGGGCTGCTCAAAGACCACGAAGGTCGATCTCAGAAATCGAAGAGGCGCTTGCTTTCTCAAAAGCTGGGCTGCTTAGAGACCATGAGGGCCGATCTCAGAAATCGAAGAGGCACTTACTTTTCCAGCCTTGTCAGCACCTGTCAGCTTTGCGGAAATTATGGCATTATGTCGAAGATTTCTGGTGAAGTAGAAAGCACATTAATCTTACTATTCAATCACCCACTTCCCACACGCAACATTAGCTCATGGGTACCACAGATAACTTTGCCAAAGTTCTCTGACAAAGTTGAGACACGTGAAGCTTGCAGCTCCCACTACACCGCTCTGACCAAGAAGGGTAACAGAATAGCAAAGAAACAGCACTAACAAAGTTTAGACACATAAATTTTGAAGGTCTAGCTACCATATTATTACCCACAAGGGTAAAGGAACAGTACCACTGCTGGATAATTGGAAAGTCCCTGTGTGTCAACCTCTGTGCTTCGTGGCAAGATAGACTAGCAAACATGCCCAACCTTTTCTCACATTCGAGAAAACACTCCCAACAAGATTGCTTGCTCCAAAATCGAAGAGGCACCGCCCTCCAAATCTCGAGAGCCAGACTCCCAACATGATTACTTTCTCAAAAATCGAAGAGACACCGCTCTCCGAATCTCGAGAGCCAGACCCCTAGCATGATTGCTTTCTCAAAAATCGAAAAGGCATCGTTCTCCGAATCTCGAGAGCCAGATCTCCGACAGGATTGCTTGTTTGAAAACCGAAGAGGCACCACTTTCCCAACTTCAAGAGCCGGATCTCCTTGGATAAAGCTTGTCTGTAATCTTTACACGCAACATCAGCTTTCCATATACCACAGACCACTTTTTCAAAGTGCTCTGACAGAGTTAAAACATGTGAAGCTGGCAGCTCCCACTACCGTGTTATGACCAAGCAGGGTAAAGGAATAGCATTACTACTTGTTAGGGAGACTCCTATATATGTTGACCTCTATCCCCAACAGACAGGCAGACCTGCAAAAATGCTCAACCCTTCCTCATATCTGAGAGGGCACTCCTAAAGAAGCCTTTCGAAATATTCAGCTTTCTTTCCCCCCCCCCCCCCGATAATACCTCTGCAAACAAGCTATACTAGAGTAAGAATATCTCATATCATCAGGGTTAAAAGCAAGAGTATCCCATATCATGTTTTTTTCTTGTCTTTTCCTTTGGCCTTGTTCTTACCTGCAAGACAAAGAGAAAGAGAGCAATCAGTCAGCACTTGGAATCAAGCTTCCAGTCAGGAACTGACTGCCTGGAACCCCTTACTTGATTACTTACCTGGCATTGCTCTCGAGTACTCATCTTCAACATCTTATGCTTCCAGGGAAGATACCGCATCTGCCTGATGAACAGATAGGGCAAGTGAGAATGATACAAGGAAGCATGTAGAGACAAGCGTAACAGCACACGTGCCGATACATCCACTACTCTGTCAAAAGCAAAAGTATCCCATATCAGCAGGGTCGAACGTACTATAGATTTGATGGACTTGTTTTGACCCTCAAATTCTTCAGTCGGCCTTATACTCTGGAGGAAACCAGAAAACCCTCCAGCCCAGTTCAAGAATAAGCCTGTGGAAAGTTACTTCTTCAAAAGCAAAAGTATAACATATCATCTCTTCTCATTTTTCTTCTCTTTATCCTTCATGCTGCCTGCAAGATAGGGAGAATGTGAACAATCAGCCGGAACTCGAAATCAAAGTTCTGATCTGGGACTGATTGCTTGGAGCTCTGATTGCTTACCTTGTCTGTCACCTCTTTCAGCAGATCCCCTGGCTCAGCGACTTGGAGGACTCCTACTACATGGTTTGTATCGCGCTTGACCAAACCTGAAACTACAAGTAAGCTTCAAGTGAAATTGATACATTACCTTGTGCATCTCCACCAGTTAAAGATACCACCCCTGGATGGAGGAAGAGTACTTCCAGAGAAGATGCCACATCTACCTATGAGATAAATAAGGCAAGTCAAGACGATACCACACTCCTGTACTTAGAAGTTTCGTGATTACGAGATCATTCTCCCACAATATTTCCTAATGTCATTTGTACTAAATCATTCTAGCCGACCCCACTTAGTGGGAAAATACTTTGTTGTTGTTGTTGTTGTATTTGTACTAAATCATTCACTTGTACTCACTAAAAGAGAGCTTGAACCTATGTACTTGTGTAAACCCTTCACAATTAATGAGTACTCCTCTATTTCGTGGACGTAGGCAATATGGATGTACCACGTACATCTGGTGTTTGCTTTCCTATCTCTATCCATTTATATACTTATCCATACTAATGACCGGAGCAATCTAGCGAAGATCACAAAAAGCGACCGTTTTCGCTACCTTGGGTCTATCTTGCAAGAGAACGGAGAATTAGATGGAGATCTCAACCATAGAATACAAGCTGGATGGATGAAGTATAAGAGTGCATCCGGCGTGTTGTGTGACCATCGTAGGTCACTGAAGCTCAAGGGAAAATTTTATAGGACGGCAATAAGGCCAGCGATGTTGTATGGCACAGAATGTTGGGCGGTGAAGCATCAACACGTACACAAAATGGATGTAGCGGAGATAAGGATGCTTCGTGGGATGTGTGGGCACACGAGAAAGGATAAGATTGTGAATGAGGATATCCGAGGTAAAGTAGGAGTAGCTGAAGTTGAAGGAAAGATGAGAGAAAATCGGTTACGATGGTTTGGACATGTGCAAAGAAGGCCTACTAACGCTCCAGTTCGAAGATGTGACTACGGAACAGAGGTTCGGGGCCAAAGGGGTAGAGGAAGACCTAGGAAAACTTTGGAAGAGACCCTAAGAAAAGACTTAGAGTAGTTGGATCTAACGGAGGACATGACACAAAACCGAGCGCAATGGCGTTCTAGGATTCATATAGCCGACCCCACTTAGTGGGAAAAGGCTTTGTTGTTGTTGTTGCTGTTGTATAACTTGGTTATTTGATTCTAATGTCGATTCGTTACAACAGAAGTGAACTTTTTCTTTCAATAATTTAATCTGATGTAACTCTGTTTTTGTTCTCTCATGTCTAGGTTGGTCAAGGACATGGGGAGAAGAGCACTTTGGAAATGGGTACGAAAGGAAATAAACTTGCTAAACTGCATTGGCATCTATTGTTCTGGTTTTTCTTTGACAAGTTAACTTGCTCTCTCTTTGCAGTAAGGTGCACAAATATGGAAAAAGCACGGCAGGGGAAAGCTGGGATATTGTTGTGGATGAGGAGACCTATTACGAGTGAGTCTGGACTTGGTTCTGGTTCTGTCTACATATAGTATGTTGAAGCAGTCAAAAGGATTTCAGGGGCTATAAGGGATGGCTGTGGAGGCCACCCGCTCGATATTGCCTTGTTCGGTTGTTCATCCAGATACAAATTCTTGTTTAGCTCAGAATGCACGGGCTACATCAGCTACATTTAGGAAAACATTTCCGCTTTACTTTTCTTTGACGTTTGTACCATTCGTTGTTTTCAGCCTACAGAAGGTAAATTCTTCAAACTCAGCCTTTTCTTCTCATTTTTTATTAGGATAATGCTTCTTTAACAATTATTTTCTGAAATGGTGCGTTTACCTATTAGTTCTGCCGACCACGAAATTGGATTTATTGCCATGAATGCACATTTGCCTTCAGAAGGCAGTTCGATCTAACTTTTTCACTTCCCTTGAGTTAAGATCTAACTTTTTCACTCTAACGGAATGTTCTGTGCAGACTGGGGGTTATTACATAGCATTTTTACTCACTTCAAGAGATCTGTTTTACTTTCCGATCAGTTTGAGTGAATAAATTCCTTGGAAACTTGGAAATCTCTCAAGTCTAAGTGTTTTGCACCTCGGTTGATATGAATTTTGTAGATACTAGAAGAGCAAATGATTGTTAAGAGTAGTGGATTAAATCATTTACGTCTTTGATATGCCTAGCTAGCTACGAGGGTCTTCAGTCTTAGCTACGACTTGTACGAAGGACCGTTCCCAGTTCCTGGTGGGGTTGTGAATATGACTGGTCTTAAAGTCCTTATTATCTTTGAGCAAGAAAAATCAAAGCTTTAATTATTCTGCATGACTTTTCATGCATTCACCATCGTATGGAATATATCACAGTTTTTGGCCAAATTTTCCACATAAAATTTAATCCTCTCAACTTCCTAACATTATCAAACATTCAATGACAGTCGGACTGACTCATTCATGGGCATCTATGAAACTTTTGTCCAAGATTCCAAGAGCCCGTCCAACGACTGCTACTCATTGATGTGCACCAATTTTGAAAATGCGGTCTCATGCCGTAGAGGATGGTTTAGAAAAGGTGAGGCTGCCTAGTATATATATCGTTGTTTTTTACTTTGTTTTACAAAAGGGTAATTAATGTTAGGGAGACTAAATATGCAAACTAAATGATGTGTCACCAATAGAAATAAACACCTTCATCAAGGTTTGCTTACGCCAGACTATAATCATTGTAATCTCCTTGGCCTTTCAGGACACATTATGTGTGAACTACATGTTTCTTCTGTTTCTTAAGGAAATATAACTTTTTTGGAAACCATCTCTTTCTAATCAAAGACGTTCAGTGGCTTCCCACTCATTGTATAATGTGTTTATACGCCAGCTTACTTAAATGTATATAAAAGCAAAATTGCTTATTTTATCGACCTCATTCACTCATGTATCCCTCTGTTTGTTCATAATTGTGTTGAATTTATTTAACTTAAATGTGTTTTATTCATCCGATTACGCTTGAGACAGCTGGTTCTCGCAGCAACGGGCGGGCGTAGTTTCTAGTTGATACTGAAACTGAGTTGGGCATTCTGTGAAACCAGAACTTCATCATTTAAACAACGGTTCAAAATTCAAAGGATTTCCCAATCCAACTTCTCTCAAACTCTGAAGCTCAAATTCTGATTCGCTTCCGTAAATCCAGTATGTGTGATATGTTTTGATTTGTTTGAGTTTGTTTTACAGATGACAGGCAAGTATAAGGATTTCAGATATATAGCTACTTCTGATATACTGAACAAATTAAACAAAGATAGTTTTAAAGTTGCATCTGATCTGGAGATAAAGTTGACAAGTATTATTATACGGCAAC
The DNA here is from genome assembly GCF_916048215.2 of Malus sylvestris. NCBI lineage: Eukaryota > Viridiplantae > Streptophyta > Magnoliopsida > Rosales > Rosaceae > Malus > Malus sylvestris. The sequence goes on from NC_062260.1 coordinate 25,362,149, forward strand.
TTGATGATGTTATTGGTGACGTATCTGGATTGGCTGTGAAATGGTATGGAATTTGTTTATGGTTTTACCAATCACACAAACTGAGTCGTTTTTGCTCGTATCTGTTGGAGTTTTATGGGCTGTATCTGGTGTGCCTTGCATATACTTCTTAGCAGTAGCTGGATAGTCTTTCATATACAATTGGATCATGATAATGTTTTGAGGCATTTCAAATTATTCCACATGTAAATAGTTTTGAATTCAGAGTTTAGTCTTTCGATTTCAAGCTGCCATATGATCTTTGAATAGTTCAAGCATTTTTGTTGTCATTCTAATTCTTTGAAGGTAAATAGAAAAATTGCATGTAAATCGAACAATGTTTCATAATCTTTTGTATGTTGGTACTATTGTTGATCCAAAGCCACAAGAACTTTGTTGGTCTAATCTTTTTTGCATGTAAATAGAAGTCTGATCTTTTGTGTGCATACAAGCAACAGTATCATTTAAACGCTTTTAAAACCCGCAGCATCGCGTGGGCAATTTTTGCTAGTTATAACCAAATGTATGAAATTGAAATGTTATAGAAATGTTGTACGAGGTTACAATTGGAGAGATTTTTCAGTGTGACCGGAACACGGGATGGTAGATCATGTGTCACTATACAAATGGTAGAATATGTGTTAAGAAATTAATAATTTAAAAAATAAAATTTTCACCACTTATATAAAAATACGTGGTATACCACTCGTGTTTCGATCATAATGAAAAATTTCTCGTTACAATTGTACTGAAATGTAAAGAAGTAAATTGTAATTTACCCTTTTTACTCTCACTTGCACATTTACCTGTTTGACGCCCAGCTTAGGTGGGCATATTATATCCGAGTAAAAATGTCACATCCATCAAAAAAATTAATTTTTCATCCATATTAATACAATGTATTTGAAGGACCGACGATTCCCAATTCCAAGTGAGGTGTTAAATTAACTTGTGTCTCTATAGATGCGGACTAGCTAGTCCTAAATAGCCGCTTAGTTTATTCCATCTTATCATCTATCAAACTTTTGTCCAAGATTCCAAGAGTCCGTCCGACGACTATTACTCTCATTGATGTGCACCGATTTTGAAAATGCGGTCTCATGCCGTAGAGGATGGTTTAGAAAAGGTGAGGCTCCCTAGTATATATAGGTAGCTCTACTCTGGATTGTTCATTGCTCATACACATCACCTGCTTGCTTCATACACTTGAACTTTATGGAGAGAACCATGAGAGTTGTTTTACTACTAATCAGGTTTCTAGCCATTGCGACCATTACTTTCAGTATTGGTTTATGCAATGGAAATCCCGGTTGGCCTCCACTTTGCAAAGAAAGCGAAAGACAAGCACTTCTGATGTTCAAGCAAGATCTCAAGGACCCTGCCAATCAGCTTGCATCGTGGGTTGTAGAAGAAGGTTCAGACTGTTGCAGTTGGACAAGAGTTGTCTGTGATCACATAACCGGCCACATCCAGGAGCTGCACCTTAATGGTTCCTACTTTCATCCGTATTCCGACTCTTATGATTTCGATTCCGACTCTTGCTTCAGTGGTAAGATAAATCCTTCTTTGCTCAGTTTAAAGCATCTCAACTACTTGGACTTGAGTAACAATTGTTTCATTGGAACACAAATTCCTAGTTTCCTTGGTTCTATGACAAGTTTAACACACCTTGATCTTGGATACTCATTCTTTGATGGAGTAATTCCTCATAAACTAGGAAATCTCTCCAGTCTACGCTATCTCAATCTCAGTAGTTTCTTAGATCCCATTCTGAAGGTAGAGAACCTTCAGTGGATTTCTGGTCTTTCTCTGCTTAAACACTTGGACTTGAGCTATGTAAATCTTAGCAAAGCATCTGACTGGTTGCAAGTTACAAACATGCTCCCTTCTTTGGTAGAGTTACATATGTCTGGTTGTCGACTTGATCAAACTCCCCCTCTACCCACCCCAAATTTTACTTCCCTGGTCGTCCTTTATCTTTCTGGAAACAGTTTTAATTCTTTGATGCTGAGGTGGGTTTTCAGTCTTAAAAATCTAGTTTCTCTTTATCTTAGTGGTTGTGGTTTCCAAGGTCCAATTCCTAGCATTTCACAGAATATCACATCTTTGAGGGAAATTGGTTTGTCATACAATTCTATTAGTCTTGATCCGATTCCCAAATGGTTGTTTAACCAAAAAGATCTTGCATTGAGTCTAGAAGCCAATCAACTTACAGGACAACTTCCAAGCAGTATTCAAAATATGACTGGTCTTATAGCTCTTAATCTTGCATGGAATGAATTCAATTCTACCATACCTGAATGGTTGTATAGCTTGAACAATCTCGAGTCCTTACTTCTTTCTGGCAATGCCTTGCGTGGTGAAATATCGAGTTCCATTGGAAACATGACATCCCTTGTCAATCTTAACTTGGATGGTAATCAGTTGGAAGGGAAAATCCCAAATTCTTTGGGACATCTCTGTAAGTTGAAAGTTCTTGATCTGTCAGAGAACCATTTCACGGTTCAAAGACCATCCGAAATCTTTGAAAGTTTGTCCAAATGTGGTCCAGATGGAATAAAGTCATTGTCGTTGAGGTATACTAATATATCAGGCCCCATTCCAATGTCATTAGGAAATCTGTCAAGCTTAGAAAAATTGGACATATCTGTAAATCGGTTTAATGGAACTTTCACAGACGTTATTGGTCAACTCAAAATGCTAACGGATTTGGATATATCTTATAATTCGTTAGAAGGTGCAGTGTCGGAAGTTTCTTTTAGCAACCTTACAAAGTTGAAGCATTTCCTTGCAAAAGGAAACTCATTTACTCTGAAAACTAGTCGAGATTGGCTTCCTCCTTTTCAACTTGAAAGTTTACGATTGGATTCATGGCATCTGGGACCTGAATGGCCAATGTGGTTGCGGACACAAACGCAATTAAAAAAACTAAGCTTGTCTGGTACAGGAATTTCAAGTACTATTCCAACTTGGTTTTGGAACTTAACTTTCCATATACAGTATCTGAATCTCTCTCACAATCAATTGTATGGGCAGATTCAAAATATATTTGGTGCTTATTATTCAATGGTTGATCTTAGTTCTAACCAATTCACTGGTGCATTGCCTATTGTTCCCACCACATTATATGGGCTTGATCTTTCCAATTCATCATTTTCTGGATCTGTTTTCCACTTCTTCTGTGATAGGCCGGATGAACCAAAGCAACTTGATATTGTTCATCTCGGGAACAATTTTCTCACTGGGAAAGTACCCGATTGTTGGATGAGTTGGCAATCCTTGAGCTTCCTAAATTTAGAAAACAACAACCTAATTGGGAATGTCCCAATGTCCATGGGATACTTGCAAGGTCTGGGATCCCTGCACTTGCGCAACAATCACCTGTACGGAGAATTGCCACATTCCCTGCAGAACTGTACCTGGTTGTCAGTTGTTGATCTTAGTGAAAATGGGTTTTCCGGAAGCATACCAATATGGATAGGGAAAAGCCTTTCAGAGTTGAATGTTCTTAACCTTCGTTCAAATAAGTTTGAAGGAGATATTCCTAATGAAGTTTGTTATTTGAAAAGTCTCCAGATATTGGACCTTGCACATAACAAACTCTCAGGAATGATACCGAGATGCTTCCACAATTTGAGCGCCTTGGTTAATTTTTCAGAATCATTTTATGGTTCTTGGGGTCTGAATGAGGCTGAAGTTTCGGAGAATGCAATCTTGGTAACGAAAGGGATGGGAATGGAATATAGCAACATTCTGGGCATCGTAAAAGTCATGGACCTTTCATGCAACTTTATGTATGGAGAGATCCCTGAAGAACTTACCGGCCTCATCGCATTGCAGTCACTCAATTTATCGAATAATCGCTTCACCGGAAGAATTCCTTCAAAGATTGGTAGTATGGCACAGTTAGAATCTCTTGATTTTTCCATGAACCAACTTGATGGTGAAATTCCTCCAAGCATGACGAAATTGACATTTTTGAGTCACTTAAACTTGTCCTACAACAATTTGACGGGACGAATTCCGGAAAGCACTCAACTGCAGAGCCTTGATCAGTCGAGCTTCGTCGGCAACGAACTATGCGGAGCTCCACTCAACAAGAATTGCAGCACGAATGGGGTGATACCGCCACCAACAGTTGAGCAAGACGGAGGAGGAGGATACCGTTTACTCGAAGACGAGTGGTTCTACGTGAGCTTGGGAGTTGGATTCTTCACGGGGTTTTGGATTGTGCTTGGTTCTTTGCTGGTAAACATGCCATGGAGCATTCTTCTTTCACAGTTGCTGAATAGGATAGTGCTTAAAATGTATCATGTAATTGTTGAATATGTTTAGCTTTGTTTTGTACTTTGCGTAAGTTTGTTGGCATTTTCCTTGCTGCGACGAATATGCCAGTATGGTTGTGTTGTATGATTTTGTCAAATTTCGTCCTCTTGTTTTATTGTATTTTTCTTTCATGTTTGGCTTTAGGGGGTTAGGTTTCATGTCCCCCCCTTCCTTGTATCGTTTTTGTTTTCGTTTCTAGAGGGGTAAGGTTTATGTCCCCCCTTCTTACTCAATGTTGTTTTTCTCCCTTTCTTGGCATTACGAGGGGTAAGGTTTATGTTCTCCCTTAACTAGATGTAACTTATTTTTTTCGTTATCAATAAAATATCCCTCGTACCATCGAGGTTTTCTTAAAAATAAAAAATAGAAAAAATTATCTCATATAAAATTAAAAGACTTGTTTTCTGACCAAGTAGTTCTTAATTCAGCAAAAGTCAATTGAATGACAAGAGAAATGTGTGAAAATGGTTTAGGAATTAGTTACCTATTAATTAATTATCAGCAAACTCACATTATTCACATTATTTCGTGGTTGTATTTTTAATTATTTTTCATTTACAATTTTACCCTTGGATCTTTCTCAGAAAACTAAAACAACGCTTCTTTCTAGTTGGAATCCCAAAACCAAAATTCAACCAGTATATATGTCCCAAGACGCAAAAGGACCAATTGGCAATTAAATAAAATGCTTTCGAATAAGATGAATAAATGAACGAATTTTCAGTGTGATAGTCACACAGAGTGGTACACCACGTGTCACTATATAAATGGTGAGATATGTATGTTAAAAAGTTAATAACTTAAAAAATAAAATTTTCCTCTACTTACATAAAAACATGTGATGTACTGTATTGCCCCTCAAAATTAAAAATTTCTCCATGAACTCAACCACCTACACAACCCCGGCCACTCCACCAATGACTCTAATTTACTCAGTTTTAATTTGCTAAAGACTTAATTTATTTATTTATTAACGGGTAATTAAAGAAAATCTAGTTGTGAAGTGCTAGTAGTTTGTATTGACCAGTATCGACGGATAAGAAGGGTAGTATGGTCAAAAAGGTGGTGCTGAAGTAAGGCAGTTAGTATATTTGGAAGTTAGTTAGAATTGGCGGTAAAATTAGTTAGAGCTGTTAGTACTACTAGCTTAAGAGATGGGGCAGTTAGTATTCATTCGAAAAAAAATATACAGAAACTCATAACCTCTGCTCTCTCTGCAATTCTCTTTCTTTCTCTCTAAGTTTTCTGCTTTTCTTCAATTCTCTGTGCACTGTTATCATGGTATCAGAGCCGGCCGATCCTTGGTTTCAATTCCGCTGTGCAAGTCTTCTTGATTGATTGAAGCTCGATGGTAGCTACAAGGTCTCAGGGTTTCTGCTCAAAGGTTCAAGATTTTCATTCGTATCAGGTTCTTTGTTTGTGATTTCACAGTGCACACCATCTGTTTGCGTTATGTTCTAATTGGAGAATGTTTGTTATTTTTCTGAAAGATTGAAGGCCCATAGCCATTGTTAGAAAATTGAAAGGCCGATAGCCGTTGTTTGAGAGCATAAGAGGCCAATAGCCATTGTTTGATCAAGATTTGTTGGTATTCATTCAGTTGTTTCATTGAAAAAGGCCGATAGCCAGTAGGGAAGAATCTGTGATAGTGTATTTGGGGTTCAAGAACAAGTCTTGTTTGTCTGCAATATAAATTTCTGGATTAATATTCTCTGTAACCTTGTTCAAATGGCGGAATCTATTGTTAAAATTGAAGGGTTACTTGGTATGCTTACAGTGAAACTTCAAGATGATAATTTTCATTAATTGGTTTAATTTTTGTTCATTTTAAATTACGCATAGTAGTGTTGGATTCACAAACTCTTTAATTCTCCACTTTCAATCGAATAAACGAGTGTGGTATGTATTTCAAACAAACAAGATTGAACATCTAATTATTTCAGATAAAATGCACCAAACACTCATCTTCTTCTGGCAAGCAAGAAAAACTAGTTTTGCCATGCGGCATGTTTGAATTGCGCGACATAAACCAAATTTCCAATCACAAATTTGGTGATAAATATAATAATTTCAATAAGTGAAAAACTCAAATAGGTTACATAATTTGATTTTTTTTTAAGGGGTTTAGTTTGTGGGAAAGCTACGGTAGTCCATCTCTTTGGAGGTCGGGAAGACTTACAGAGGCATTTCAGCTATCCTCTTACTATCATCATGTGATTCACTATCGTTAAAAATCGAACCTATGACAATGTGTGGAATGGGAATCTAAAATTGATGAAGCATTTGTAATTTCAAAATTTCCCCCTCCATACATATTTCTTTTATCAAGCCCTCCTTACATATAACAATTGGAAAAATTAACTTAATTAGTATGGGGTAAAATAGTAAATTAATACATGCGAATTAAAACCACTCCACGTTGGGGTAGTTACAAACTTTTTTTAAGTACGCTTGTGACAAGAGATTTGTGTCTACATTGATTTTGGTCGCAATTAATTTGAAAAGTGAGATGGAGATCTTGGTGATGTTGATTTAAAGGAGGCCTCCTCATCGGACGGTGTTGGTGAATAGCACCATGCAGCAGTCAATGGGTGTTGTGTGCAAACTCTGGTCATCTGGTACTTCTCTTTATTGAAAAAAAAAATTAAACGAAAAAAAAATGCAAGATAACTATTTTGAAGTGCCAGTAGCAATTCTTCGAGAATGAAATTAAAAAATGTGGTCAAGTTCTTCAAATCTAGTTGAATCTGCTAAACCATCACCTGTTAAAAGAGAAGTTATAAACATTACCAAAATTGTATCAATCTTAACGAAGACATCAAAAAACAAAAATTGGAAAAGAAAATGAAAATTGTTTGAAATCAAAATCTCTAATTGGGTGGCATGAAAGGGAAAAGGGAGAGACTCTCAGGAACAATAAAAATGAGTGGCATGGGAGAGAACTCATGTTATGTCATTTTCTTAATTTTATGAAGAAGAGAAGATGGACATAGATTGTGAGATCGCCCTCCCTACCACTCATCTTCACTGGCTTTTGAGAGATTATCTCCCATTTCACCTCAGCCAATTCTAAGAATGTATGTTGTGGTTACATGACTATGATGCCTTAATTTATAGAAACTCGAGGGCACACAGATTCAGAAAACCAACCTTAGAGCCCATGGTTAGTAACGCTAGCAATCTCGAGAAAAGCATGTGTGCGTTCACGTGATAAGAGAGATGAAACGCCTAAATTTGACTTGACAATAAGGGAAAATAATCTAAGAGTCATAAGGGTTGTGAGTATGTTGTCAGTTTCCTTTTCCTTATGAGACCCATCACGGTTGGTGAATAGAGGCCTGGTTTGGTATTCTTGGATCTGATATCTCGTCATTGCATTCACCTTGCACATTTTCCAACCCAAAAAACTTTCAACTAATGTCCGACCTTATCATAAGCATATTTAAAAACATGTGGTCCAATATTTTATTGGATATCGTGCTGGATATCTAACCATGAGTCGTCGATTCGATGTACTATATGCAATACAGGGAAAAAATATTGTTCTCAATTTGTAAAATTCTAAGTTTTGTTCATACAAATCACCCCTTTTTATGTTGATGGAAATTAATCGAGATTCACTACATCGCAAGTCTCTTTTTTGGTCAAATGTTTACTTTATTTATAACACAACAGATTACAAAATAGAAGGCCCAAATACAATAAACACACAAACAAAAAGACAGACCTCCATAGTAACCCAACAGCCCAAAACATAGTTTTGAACCCTAAACAGGAAAAACACCAAAGCAAACCCTAGTAGCTTTCTACTTCCGTCGTCAACCCGCTTGCCGAACGAACAATCCTTGCACCCATCAAGAAATCAAAATAACTAAAGCGCCAAAGCTGGATGAAAACAGAGCTACAACAGGACCCCAAAACAGAGCCCCAAACTCCTCCACAGCACACCACAGCAGTAGCCGCCACAAATCGAAGGAAGCTAGCGGGAAAAAACCCACTAGCAACAGTGCCAACAAAGGCAAACCAAAGGAAGGAGGTGGTGTGAACACCGAGCCTAAGCTCTACTCCCCTTCCGGCAGAAGTGCGATAAATAGCGTTGAAAAAAAGTGGGAGCCAAGCAGGACTGAGAGATCGAAGAAGGATGAAGCCGATTCGGATTGGGGAACGTGGGGGGAAAGAGAGGGAAATGGTGGAAAGAAGGAGAAAAGGTGAAAAAGGTGGAAGGAAGACGAAAGGAAACAAAGGGGAAAAGTGGAAGAAAGGAAGAAATGGGAGAAGTTGGAAAAGGGACTGAGGTCAAAGAAAACAGATGCACAGGGGGTTGAGTGGCAAACAGGCCACTGGGCGGGGGTACATGGAAGATGAAGGAGAAGGAGAAGGAAAGAAAAGGATAAAGGAGAAAGGAGAAGGGAGAAGAGAAGGACTGCCACCGACCCTGGCCATAACTAGGGTTGGTGGCTGCGGGAAGTAACGAAGTGGAGGACACACACACACAACAGGTATAACAAGTTTCGGAACCGGAAGGCGACGTTCCGTTCCTTATTCGTAATTTTTTTCACACATACCGCAAAGCTTTTGAAATGAACAAACCAACTCGTATATGTTCACTTCAGACCTAGGGGATAAGAACGATAGATCCAGATGTTTTCCTGTTCTCAAGGTCTGTGTGTGCCTGTGCTGCTTCAGATAATGAGTAGGAGTGATTCACTCGAACCCGCAATATACCCGATGCAACATTAGCAAATACCTCTCCTGCGGCCTCTAACAATTCCTCTCGAGTTGCAGCGTAATGAAAGAGGCTAGGCCGAGTCAAGAAGAGTGATTTCGCTGCAATAGCTGATAATGGAACCGGATCAGGCGCACCTGATGACTGCCCAAAATTCACCATATATCCCCGAAGTTTTAAGACTTCCAGTGATCCCTGAAAACAATAACTCACGATAAGAATTCATAGTCGAAAACATTACTTATCTATTAGATGATGTCAATGTTGGAGTTGAGTAGTTTGGATAAATCATGACACGCTTATGAATAGAAGACAAGTATAACTTACCTCAAACGTATCCTTCCCTACAGAATCGTAGACAACTTCAACCCCATTGTTGGATGTTATTTCTTTCACACGAGCGACAAAGTCCTCGTCCTTATATATTATTACGTGGTGGCATCCATCCTCCTTGGCCTGAACTGCCTTTTCTTTAGTTGATACAGTCCCAATGACAGTCGCACCAAGGGCATTAGCCCACTGGCATAAAAGGGATCCAACTCCACCAGCTGCTGCATGAACAAGGACTGTGTGTCCAGGTTCGACCTGTATAACAATGGTCGAGTCAGATCTAATAACAAAAGCAACAAGGGTTTCAGATTTTCAAAACATTCATAAAATTAGGAAAAATGATGGCCATCGTTAGGCATGCAATTGTAGAATGAAGATATGTTGAGATTAACAAAGCACTTCACTTTTCACACTTAGCTGTGATGCTTTTCTTATTTCCGCAGACTGTCCATCATAACGGAAACAAGAAGCGTACCACAAATGAAAAAGTGAAAGAGAAAAGGAATGGCAGTTTTCCCATGTATCAGATTGTTAAAGGAACAGATTAATAGAGAGAGAAAGCTTCTCAACTTCTATGAGTGCTCATGATTCGCACATGAAAGGGTTACACACAACTCAGCTTACGTTGCCGAAACAGGGACAATAGCTAAAATTGGTTCAGCGGTACACTGAATTTCATTTACTGATTTACATTTGCTGGCAGTGACCAGTATTATTAGTAACAAATATTCACCTTGACAGGAACAGTATGCGTATGAAACAAAGAGCTCTATAAAAACATTCTGCAATTCCACATTTATTTTCAAGAGAGATTAAAAAAAGCAGATGCGGGTACATATGTGTAAAACTACCTTGAAACAGCGGCGTAGTAGAAACTGAGCTGTCGTACCCTTAAGCATGAGGGAGGCTGCAACTTTAGGATCAATGGAAGGAGGAACAGGCACAGCTCTGTTTGCAGGAAGGATCTGCTCTTCCGCATATGAGCCCATTTGCTGACCAGCATAGGCTACAAGATCTCCAACTTGCCTGCCCGTTAGACCTGGTCCCACAGCTGTCACGACTCCACAAGCCTCGACACCTGAAATCAGTTTTGGTTTATACATAAATAGGGTAACTAGTAACTACATCAGTGATGTCCCATAAAGTTTTAGATGTATATATACACAATAAAACTATTGGTGGGAACTGTTATCTGATTTCATGCTCTGCGCTCTTGTTTTAAGTTCATCCAAATCATTCCTCGAAATTTATACTCATGGGAGAGGTTGACAGTTTACACAAAAACTGTCAAGAAACCCAAAATTTTTAACAGAACGTTGAAATGTATCTCCATAATCTCAAAAAATGAATTTTTATTCAATCAGTGAACTTGTTGAAATGAATCAAAACCTGGGGTGTAGGGAAGCGTAGCCGCCTTATAAAGGCCCTTGCGGTAGTACACATCAATGAAATTAATCCCGATGGCCTCATTCTTGACACGAATCTCGCCCTCCTTTGGCTCCCCTACTTCCACATCTTCCCATTTCAACACCTAACATGATCACATTGCAAAAGTAAGAAAAACGATTAGGAATTATTGGCATAAACTAATAACCAAAGCAAAGCTTTAACGAAATGGATATCGAATAATCAGCATCAAAGGAGTATAAATCGTTTTCGGGTCCAATTGCCGGCTTATGTGAACGATTATATAAGAAAAGCACTTGATATGGCACTATAAACTCTCTACCAGACAGTATAAATCGAAGCTTATCATCCATCAACAAGCATGCTCACTTCCAAATAAATTATCATAGCACGGATCAGAAGCAATTCTCAAATTCAATGAGTCAAAATTACAAACAATAAAAACAACTCAGAGGCTTCTTAATTAAGTTGGGCTGATTCTGTTTTTCTCATACAAATCAAAGCACAACCCAGAATTCCAATTCATAAACAATATATGTAGAGAGAGAGAGAGACCTCAGGGCCACCATCTTCATGGATTCGGATGGCTTTGACCATCTTTGCTGCTGGTGGTGATGCTGCTGCTTCAGTGGCAACTGATCTAACTGCTACTGATGATCTCTGGGTCCTGATAGGTAAACAATTGATGAAATTGTTGCCGGAAATCTGTGAAAAATGTGTGAATTTTGGAGCCGACAGCAACTGGAAATAGGGCGGTGGACTTGTGATTAAGAAAGGGGTTAAACTTAAACCGCGGTTCTGGATGCTAATTGGAAGTAAACCCATTTCGGTTTTGACGTTGCTGATTTGATTTGTCCTACGTCGGAATTGTATCCGCTCTGAGATAGCGGCCGGATGAAGAAAGGCCACCTGCAGGGTTTTGTTTCAGCCCAAAAGAATGGCAGGCCCAATCATTTTGGAGGGAATGTCCTTTTGTGGATGGACACGTGGGTGGCAATGATTTTGACACGTGTGTAGTTGAGGGGTGACTGATCAAATCTCATGTGTACTGTGTGGAATGCGGATCACTCTCAACTATATTTCAAGAACAAGGAAAATAAATTGTACTTGTTACTTTCACATATGATCAATGGTATGTTTTACAATACATGTATCATATCTTCAGTGACGGAACTAACATTTTACATTGTTAGGGGCTTCTTATGGAAAACGTATTTCAAAAGAGAAGTTTGTTAGCCCGATTGATATTTGAGAGTAAAAAAAACCTATAGTGTTAAAGGACTTTTCTCTCAGTGGTTAGTATTCATGTTCTAATTGCTCTATCCTTGTATGTGTTCCTGCTCTAATAAAGCGGTACTATGAGATGCAACAATCGTGTCATTTTTGCCACTTTTTTTTTTTTTGGGTTATTGGCTTGGATGTACATTAATTTAAAGATGCAAACTTTCAATGTGTGACAACTACGAGCTGGAGATTCAGTGGATTACAAGGCTTCCTTAAAACTAAAAACTGAATGTGTTGGGTTCGAAACCCGCTGCTGGTGTGAAAGTCAGACTTGTGGCCACGGGAAGGCTGAAATGTCTCTGTAAGTCTTCCCGACCCCCGAAAATAGTGTATAATTGTGGTTTGCCACTAGTTGTCCCAAAAAAAAAAATATTCAATATGTGACAAATGTGAGTTGTGGCATTAAGCCATAGTATGTGAAATTACAACATAAAACGTTACTTCATAAATTAGACGTACCAATTTATGCATAACTCATGACTCATGGGACCATCCACCTCAATATATCCATATAAGAACAATCCCCTCTCTCTCTCTCTCTCTATTCCGTTACTCTCCCGCTAACAACTTTCATCCCATCACAACCCCAACGCGCCAAACCCAACGTCACCCAAAACAGATCCAACGGCCAAGAAATTCCAACCCCAACAACCAAGAAACACATCCGACGCTCCACGTTAAAAACTCAGAAAGGCAACCAATCAAAACGCCCGTCATTCAAAGTCACTGCTCCTCCGGTCTCCCACGCGCCAAGACAAACGCGCGTGAAAAAGCCGCCGCGCGCGAGATTATCGCGTTCATGCAGCAGAGCAAAACGACGTCGAGTGTCCGCAGCGATCTCTGTATTTATGAGATTGCAGACAAACAAACCCGCATGAACGTCCGAATAATGCAGAATCGAATTTACCCAGCGGTAAATTCTAGAAGGTTGTTTGGGTAAATCGGTCTGCATCCCGCAGGCTTTATAAATATCTACTGCGGTGAAAGTGTGTGAGCTTTTGGTGGAAGCTTGGGTTTTTAACCGAGTGGTGATTTCTCTGTGGGAGTGTGAAAAGAGTGAGCTGTTTCTTCGATTTTCTTGGAGAGGATGAGCAAGTACTTGGGGAAGAAGCAAGTCCAAAAAAAGCCAGAAAGCAAAAGCACTTTTTTGGCCACACATGCTCTGCTCTCCTCTGCTTCTGCTTCTCCTTCCTCCCCCGTTTCTTCGCTCGGTACGTACTTTCATCGAACACATTGTCTTCATCTCTTCGTCTTCCTTCTTCTTCTTCTGATAATTTCCGTTTCGTTTTCATTTTTTTTCTTCTGAAGTGATTGTTTCTTTTGTGTATTTTACAGATGCTATCGAGCACATTAAAGTCGGCTGTTTCTACCAAATGGACCAGTCCAAGCTCCGTGGAAGAACAGTACCAGAGCAGCTCAGGGCCGTGCGGATCGTCATGGTACTATTTCATACTTTCATTACCCATAAAACCCACTGATAATTTTCGCCATTGTTGTTGAATCTGGTTTATATATTTCAGTTTTTGATTTTTTTTTTTGTTGGTTTCAATCAAATGGGGTTTTTTATTTGGGGTCGTTTGATTTGTATACAGGTGAGTGCAAAGGGCGCGTTTAAATTGGCGGTGAGATTTCCGAGCCTTGACTCTCTCCACGCTCATATCTCCACAAAGGGGTATCTAAAACCAGACGCCAAACAGATTCCGGCGCTCAACGAGAAGTATGTGATGTCCCCGGAAATGGCGTCGGAGGTGCTTTACCGGAGGATCCCACCTCAGGAGATGGTAGATCGGAGCAACATTTGGAGCTTCTGGGCCGTTCAACCTCCGTTGAAGAATCACCCGAGAAGCACGTTGTCGAGTCCAGCAGTAAGTGGCGGAGGCGGAGCCATGGCTAGCAGTGTGGTTCCTAAAAAGGGCCCATGTTGGTCCGAGCTCACGTTCGCCGGAATGGTGAAGTGGGGCAAGCGCCGGCAGATTCGCTACCTCCGGAGGCACGAGTCGTTGCCGAGCTCTGGCTCTGACGATGAAGAAACGGAGAAGGGAAAGGAGGTAATGGAGCTGAAGGAAGATAGCGATGATGGTTTCACTGAGAAAGTAGTAACTGTGATAGACGAAGACGGTGAAATTGCAGAAGAAGAAGATGGTGAGGAGACAGAGGAAGAAGCTGCTCCTCATGTTCTGCCATGGAAGATGAACCTCCGGAGTCGTAAGCGGAAGCGTCCCGATAATAAGAGAAAAATCAAATCTCCAACCCAAAAGCGATCAAAATCCAGAGCAAAGCCTCCGAATCAGAATAACCATATTGTAGCAGTTCCTGATCGCAGCAGCAGAAAATTGGCTAAAGTTAAACACACAGTAGCAAGATGGTCTGCCGGAAGGTGAGAATGAGATTAATATAGTAATATCATTAATTGGTTTATTAATCTGTTAATTATATTCACTGGGTCGATTTTTGGTTTCAATAATCGTGGGTTCTCGACTTGATTTGGGTTTTTTGCAGGTACAAGCTGGCGGAGGAGAACATGTTGAAGGTGATGAAGGAGAAAGGGGCGGCGATTGGGAACCCAATACGTCGGCCGGCGCTGAGAGCGGAGGCTCGGAGGCTGATTGGAGACACGGGGTTACTGGATCATTTACTCAAACACATGGCGGGCAAGGTGGCGCCCGGTGGGACGGAGAGATTTAGGCGGCGGCACAACGCCGATGGGGCCATGGAGTATTGGCTGGAGAGTGCTGATCTGGTCCACATCCGGAAGGAGGCTGGGGTTCAAGATCCTTACTGGACCCCTCCGCCGGGGTGGAAGCCCGGCGATAGTCCCACCCAGGACCCCACTTGTGCAAGAGAGATTAAGGAGCTCCGTGAAGAAATTGACAAGATTAGAAGGTAGTTAAACACGTTTTTAGTCTCTTAATTACGGTATTAGTCTCAACTGTTTGTGACACTCTGGATTTTTACAGGGAGATGGAGGAGTCTAAGCAGCAAGGGAATGCTGGTTTGGCTATGGTGACCGCTTCAAATTCTAATTTGACCGGTGTTGACTTGGATCGTGACGGTTCATTAATCCAGATTAAGGTTGTGACTTGTGACTTTGTTCATGATTAAGTTTGATTATATTTTCTTAATCTTGATTAAGTTCTGTACTTAATGTTTGATAGGGATTTATCATTTTTGCAGGAGGCTTGTGCAGAGCTAGAGAGGAAGATAGCTAAGATGGATGAAGAAAGGATGGAGTTTGTGACCAAAAAAGAAGAACAAATGATGGAGGTTACTCAATCTTTGTCCGGAATTAAGGTAATTAATTGACCCCCTAATTACATTAATTATGTCTGTCTTAATTGCGTTTAATAAATACATTGATTGGTGGAGGTTTAAATGTTAATGCAGGAGAAAATCAGGATGTTCGAATCAAGCAAGGAAGATGCAGTCACAATTTCAGGAGCACCACCACCATCAGAAGCAAAACCAGCCGGTGAGAAGAAAGAAAAAGATACACTAAGCGGCGGAGACAAGGCGGCTGCGGCGGCGGAGTGCAAGGCGGCAAAAATAGAGAGGCTGAGGAGTGGGTTCAGGATATGCAAGCCGCAAGGCACGTTTCTCTGGCCAGACATGGGCAGCCCCACCAACATTCCCAGTCCTTCTTCCCAGATTCTGGCCCCACCACATGACCTCTTTGTGGTCCCCACCCCATCCTCATCCTCCTCCTCCGCTCCCCGCCCCCTCATCAGCCCCACCACTCCCCCTGTGAAGCCGGTGGCTGAGCGGCGCCCAGTGACCACCACCACATTGTGCAATGTGACCACAGTACCCTCTTCCACTCCTATTGTCGCTCCTCCACCTGTTCTGGCCCCACAGACCCAGAGTTCCACTACCGTCACCATCAGTAAAACCCTACTCATAAACCTCAACGAGCTCCCTGCAACAACAGCACCGAACCCTAACCCTAATCCCCAAACCAGCTGTGAAGCTATCACTACGCTCACCACCTACCACAGAAGACACCACCATCATCTGCCACGTGTACGTCTCTCACCCCCTTCTCCTTCTTAATTGATCATTTCCTCAGCCCTAATTATCTAATTAAATTAAACTAATTACATTTTTTGTGTGGAAATTATGCACAGATGGTGAAGGAGGAGGAGGACGACGACGACGAAACTGCAAGAAACGGTGATGATCAGCAGAGGCGGTGCGCCTCTCCTGCTTCCACGTGGAACGGAGAGAAATGGTGGATGGCTGTGGGAACTCCTAGCACTTCTTTGGAGGGTTGATTTTGGACCGTTGATTCAATCTTGCAGCGGGGCTAAATATTATGGGGTATACTTTATAGGGCTACTTTATAATTATAGGAAATTGGCGGGTATAGAAATAACTGTATCTAGGTATACATGATGATTAGGGATTTTGCACTATAGTCCAAAAATTGGGTTTTTTGCTGGCATTTTTCTAAGATTGCTGGTATGCCATTTTGGACACGGATAAAGATTGGTTTTGTCCAAGTGAGAAAATCAAAAGGAGGCTAAATTTTGTCACACACACGTGTGAGCGTGGTTAATATAATTAATATTATGTATAATAAGGCAATGATATGTGTCCTTTTTATTAATGCTTACTTTTAACTATGCTTTTAGAAATCCATTTTATTTTAACTTTGCTTTTGTAATAAAAAAACTATCACCTTACTCTCTAAACCGCAAAATTTTATCCAGTTTACCTCATGAAACTCGATTTTGGATGGGAACCCTCCTTAACCGCTTGCAGTCGACAATTTGAAAATACTAAGATTTGGAATTGCATCATCTTCCAACTTCCAATCCAACCCTTCCAAATTTTCCAACACGTGGAGATGGCAAGTTCCCATTTAGTCTTGGTATTGCAGGTGTAGGCTTTTTTTTTCCAGGAAACTTAGAAGAGGCTTGGTGCAGTCTATTACTGTCAACTTGCTTTCTTCATTTTTGACATCTTTTGAGAGATCTTAGGTTCGATTTTCACATAAGGCGAGTTTGAACCACTTTATTGCTAGCTCATTGTGAGGCTAAATTCACCTATTTTCCCGTGTTGATAATACCATTTGTTTTAAAAAAAATATCTCTAAAAACCTTGGATGTTTGGTTTAAGAAATTCAAAAACCAAGAATCTAGATCAAAATGCCATTCTGAAGCTGATGGGGTGTCCTAAATTTCAGTTTCTTTCTACGGTAAGAAGGTTTTAGCCCGAGACTCGTGTGTCAGGCAGCTTACTTAATGACGCAGCCAACAGAAGAGAGTTGAGAAAGTGATGGGAACACAGCCGTCGACAGACTACAACGACAGCCTTGGCCAAGGAATCGAAAAGTTGGTAACGTCCAAAGACATCAGAAAAGTGTCGACGATGACCATAAGACCATCACACAAGATTATCTATGTATCCATTCACGTGTTATGATATGAGAAGAAGACTGATTTATATTATCAGGTACCCAAGAAACTCATTGTGTCACATCAACTTCAACATAGTATATATTCATAGGCTTGCAGGACTATGAGGGAACCCATAAACAGTTACAAACTAAAACCCCTAATATATGTTCCAGATCCATATGTCAAACAAAACCAAACCATAGTACTCTACAAATTATAAGTTGGTAGAATCCATATCGGAGGTACATCGGTCTTGCTCATCAGAGTCCCAGCATCTCCGTGGAACGGATTTTCCAAAAGCCTCTTTTCCTCGACGTTGTAGACACCATAATCAAAAGCTCCACTTGGTCCAAGGCCTCCTTCAACCACAAGATGACCATGAATGAAGTATATGCAATTCGCTCGATATCCCGACTTTGAAGCACAAACAGATATTGAAGAGTTGTTTCCCAGAAACAAAGCAACGTCACCTAAAGTGTTCTTCTCCGTGCACTCACCCTTGCTGATATTTAGTTCAAAGACTCTGAATCTTTTTGTCTTTGTCTCATGATCGTCATAATGGTCCATGCACCTTCGAACGATCAGCATTGTTTTCTCATTACAAACCACAAGATATTCCTTGCAAATATAGTTGTCATCGACTACAAATCCGCCTAAAACCACTTTCACAGGTGACACAGACTGAGTAGCAACATCCAAAGAATAGAGTTGACGGAAATAATCAACAAGATAAAATCTCTCTTCAACTGTAACAACTTCAGCGATAAAAAACCTTCTTTGCTCAACCGTTTCCGTTTCAGGGACATAAGTCCAATTACTGTCTTTGTTAAGTCGAATAAAAGCCAATTTGTACATGTTCGCAAACATGACCATAACAATGCAGTTGTCGGCATTTAGTATTGGATCTTCTGAAATTGTAGCCTTGTAGACAAAATAATCTCCACGATGAGGAGGCCGATTCAAATCTGCAGGGCCTAGCGGAGGAAGGCGAATTATTGACTTTTCATGATCTCTTCTCCCTCCAACACCAAAAAGGAATGGATTTATCGGTGACACAACACGTTTCTCATCCACAACAATTAACCATCCTTTTGAAGACCCACAGAATAGTTGTCTTCCCAAACTCAATTGGGTTTTAAGAACCTTGTCGGTCACCGGATTGTATAAATGCCACTTATCATTCTCTGCATCAGAAGAAATCAACATCATCGGAGTTGTCGTGACGGCACAATGGGTCTGTATACCCTTTGCAGCCGAACACCATGACCTGCAAACAAAGCTAAATTCTTTTGGTGTCTCCAGTCTCCCTACAACTAAATTTAAAATCTCTGTCGGCAACGCGGCCCAATCTGACATGAACCAAAAGATAAAAAACACTGGTAAGCCGAGCTGATGATGAAGAATTAGACCGACGTTCCTATATTCTTTGATCAGCATGTACCAGTTCACAAACTAAACAGATATAAAGATAAATCTAAAAAACCCTAATTGAACACAAACTAAACAATTTGATTTATCGATTCTAACGAGAAACAGTAGAATTTCATCAAAACCCAAATAGCTTCAATAAGAAAACGTACCTCGATCCATAGATTCTAACTCCACAGCAAGAATTTTTACTATTTTATTTTATTTTCAGGGAAAATCAGAAGAAATTGAGGGCGGCTGCCGCTCCGGCTCCGCTCCTTAGGCCATCTCCAACCGAAGGGTCCAGAGGGCCGAAAATAGCCCTAAAACCGTCTCCAACCGAGGGCTAGGCCAGAGGGCTCTGGAATCTGGGAGGGCCCCACGGGATCGGAGAGGGCTGGAGGGCTGGCTATTTTTTTTTTTAATGATTTCTTATTGCTGTCGGTTAAAACCGACAACATTAAAGACCTTTTTTTTAATAGTTCTGCTATTAGTGTCGGTTATAACCGACACTAATAGTTTGAAATGTTTTTTAATATAACGGCTAGCTGAGTCAGCTAGCCGTTGGTTGTTTTTTTTTTTTTTTATAATTTATTTTAAACATTTTTTTCTTCTATAAATATAGTGAAGTTCTTTCAATTCTTCACTTCATTGGCAATATTTCCTTCTTCAATATTTTTCAATATTTCCTTCAATATATTTCTCAATATTTCCTTCAATATATTTTCTAATATTTCCTTCATCTATAATATTTGTTTCAATTTTTCAATATTTCCTTCAATAAATTTTTCAATATTTCCTTCAATAAATTTTTCAATATTTCCTTCATTTCTTTTATAGGAATATGGAAAGGAACACTTCGGATTACACTCCAATGAGTAAGGCCTATTTTGATAGGAAAAAAAAAAGAAATTATGTCTCGACGGCAATTGTTTACCTCTGACTGTACTCCTACAATGGCGGATGATGAAAATGATATTGATTATGGATATTAAATTTAAGTCGTTGTAATTTTTAAATTTAAGTTAATGTTGTTTTTAAATTTAATTTGTAGTGTTTAAATATAAGTTGTTGTAGTTTTTAAATTTAAATAATAAATTATGTTTGGTCCTATGGCCCTTTGGACCTCGGTTGGAGACGGTTTTTTGTGACAGGGCTAAAACGAGTCATTTGGCCCTCTGGCCCTCGGTTGGAGACGGAGGCAAATATGACCATGTACTGTTCATTAAAATATTAATATCTTGGGAAATCTTGGAGGGCTAGAGGGCTCAAACGAGTCATCTGGCCAGCCCTCGGTTGGAGATGGCCTTAGGGTTTGACTAGGGATTAATCTTGCCTTTCGGAGTGTGGGATGCCTCAGCCTTCAGAAAAATAAATAAATCAATCAACAGTACAACGAATAATAAAATGCAATGTTTTCCAAAAAAAAAAAATTAAATAAAATGCAATTTCGTAAAACAGGGCGGGCCCAGGCCCAATGCGGGCAGGGTAACTGTTCAGGACCCAGAAAAATTAAGGGCATCAAAATTATTAGTGTGACATATTTGTGTACGTTTTTAAAAGAGTATACATTTATAAAATTTGGTTTAATGACAAAGAAATTTAACTAGAATCAGTGATTTTGTTGTTTTAAATTAATGAGGAGGTATTGGTTTCAAAACACCATGTGTGCTTAATTAAATTCTAATTTTTACAAATTTCTTTTCATAACAGTATAAATTTATAAAATTTGGCTAAATGATTAGAAGTTTAATTAGAAGCAATGGTTTTTATATTTAAAATTTAACGAGAGGTCCTAAGTTCGATATGTTATGTGCAACTTTATTTTTAATTACTAGCTAGTAACTATGTGGGTTGCTATTTTTAAACATTCGTTCTAATTCAAGTCTAATCTTCAACAAAGGGTAATGCGTAGACTAATTTTTTAGACCAAATTTACAAATCATATGACGTCTCATCAAAAGGTTTAATTTGGTACCCATTCATTACTTATACATATCCTTAAAGACTCGAAAATATCATTATTTTCTTAGTCTTATATTGACGAGGTTAGTAAATAAGAAAAAACATCTCACAATTTATACAAAAACACTTTAAAAGTTCAGATGGAAGATAAAACTCATAATTTATCTACTTGTAAGCCTGAAGTTTTTTTGCTTCCTTCTCTCGATACAAAATAAATTAGTTTTTTCGTGTTTCTAAATTACGGAGTTTGAAGTACTTTTCTAAATATAATTTTATGGATGTTTTACGTGTAAAAACAACTATTTTTTTTATGAAGTGATGTCACATTTTTTTACGTCGTCCCGGACCTCAAAAGTTTCTGGAGCTGTCCTGGTAAAACAACGACACTTGTCCTTATTTAAATCTCCCAAATACTTAACCAAACATCCTTTATTTCTGTAGCCAAACACTCACCCTCTTCCTCGCCAAAGCACACAATCAGAAAAACACTTTCATTAATCTAACTGTGGTGGAAGATTCCAGAAGCCCAATCTGGTAATCCAAAATATGGGTTCCTTGATTTTCATACGGAGAGGACGATGGCTCGTGGGGTTGGGTGCTCTTGTTTTCACGGTTTTCTAATCTTACGTGAGATCCAGATTTTACAACGATGAAGGTGCCATGAGTTCCGGCGAGGGACGGTGGCTGATTGTGGTGGGTGAAGACGCTGGTCTGTGGTGGGAGACGATCGTGGCCGGTGGTGGTGGCCTGGTGGGAGAGGATCGTGGTTGGTGCCTGGTGGTAGTGGACCGTTGCAGGTGATTGCGCGGCGAAGACCGTGGCCACTGGCTTGGGAGAGGACCGTCGCTGGTGCCGGTGGCTTAGATCTCGGTGTATTTGGTGTGAATGAAGATGGGCGTTTGGCTAACACAATAGTGAGTGTTTGGCTAAATAATTGGTTAAGAATTTGAAGATTAAGTTTTGCCAAGTGTCTTTATTTTATTGTGCCACATAAGATAGTGTGTATATTGGGTACTCCCCAGAGAGTATCCAAGTGTTATCTCTAGTAAAAATGCATGCGCGTTCCGCTGTGGGTTTTGAATCCGTAACTACAATTTAACGCATCAATTTTTAAATTATTTATAAATTCATCAAAGCAGCTGAATCTACATGATAAAATAAGTCTTTCAGTTGCATCTACATGATAAAATAACTCTCATCTATATACAATGGACCCGGCTTCTTTGCCCTCCCACTTCCCATACACTCTCATCCCCTCCTATTTTGTACGGTCACGGTTAAGCCACGTCAACATTTTATATTAATTTCTTTATAGAGATAATAAGACAAAAATCAATAGTAATATAAAATGTTGACGTGGCTTAACCGTGACCATATAAATAGGAGGGGATGAGAGTGTATGTGAAGTGAGAGGGTAGAGAAGTCAGGTCCATATACAATTTACATGAGTTTTCCTCATGAATTGGAGAATGATGGTTGTTTAATTGTACCTAAAGTGCTGTAGTAGTTGTCGGTGATGTGGCTAAATGCACCTACACAAAGATTCAAAATTGAGTCATGATTCCTTGTACTTGTAGCATAAGTAGAAAAGGAGGTGCTGCAAGACAATGTATCAGTGATAAATAATCAAAGCTTTACTCAGAATTTACCACATGTATCACCAATGACTTTATGCATATATATCAAGGACACAAATAGTTGCAGAGGCGTGGATTATACCTTTTCATCTTGGATTGAGAACTTGGTGTCGTCTTCGATCTCGAGGCTTCTACACAGAGAATACGTACGTACATGAGACAGTCATCTTCTATTTTTCCCTAATCTACTATGATCGGAGATGAAATTCAAGGCAGAAGGTGAGAAAATTTTACCTGTGAGTGTCTCGGCACCAACATCAGGAGGTTTGGCATCTTGACTTGCACGACTGAGCACCATTTATGAAGAGCAGCGAACGATTTCAGGAACCAAAATCAACTCTAACCCCCCATTTTGGCACCCCTACTCCTCCATCTCTCTACCTCTATACTAAAGGTGATGAATCTACTATTAGATGCCATGCAATCATGGAGCAAAAAACCAAAAGCCGAAACTCAACCATTAAAAAAAGCAAAAAAGCTATGAGGAATAAGGATGCATTGCTTTCAGTTGGTGCCCGTTTGGAGGCATCTAATCTACATCATCACCAGCTATTCAGTACTACGGTCTGGTGGTATTCATCTTTACTTGGAAGTAAGAGGTCTTATGTTCAAATCTCGTAGATGGCAAATTCGATACCAAATTAGGTTACCCATTATGTAACTTAGCCGAACTCTCCCTCCGCTTAGTGTAAAAATATCGATGTACTGAAGAAAAAAAATATACATCCTCACCCCACACAATTTGCACGACGCTGTGTGTGTTGTGTACGGAGGAAGATTTGGAGGACTGGTGCTAGAATTTTTTATTGATGGGCCCGAGGTCAACTGCTCTAACGACACCAATACTACCACCTGCCCAATTCATCATGTGTGGTTTTATTACAAAAGATCTCGAGATTAATTAGAGTAGGATATTCCTATTTAAAATCATAATTGTTGACTTCCCCACCGATGTGGGATAGCCAAAAGCAGGTGTATAATCGAATTTGTTATTTCGTGTTGGTGAAGAAACTAAGAAATTGGCACTGGCAGTCACTCTTTAGGAGGTGTACCATATTGTCTCCTTTGTGTACTGTCTGTGAAACATCTTTTAAGGATCTTCAACCCTAATGATAGGCGATATCTCTCTAAGACCGGCTAATTTAGCTATGTATGTTTTGAAAGAAATATAAGCGATATTCATGTATTTTACTTTTTCTAATAACAGTATCGCTATATATAGATGTGCATTTACACTAGCTCAGTAAACTGGTAGTGATCCACCTCTTTCTGTGTTCTCAATCTCACACTCGCACATCTCTGCATCTAAACAAGTAGAAGGCAAAAATGACGAGTTTCCGCTTCACGGTGACCCTTATGGTGATCGCTCTCTTCTTCTCTACAGCAGCTGGAAATCCTCATGTGAGTGCTAATTACCTAATTAAACGTTCAGCTAATCGTTTTCGTTAAACCCTCTATCCTAGACGCAACCTGAATTTCGTATATATATGCAGGACAAATGTGTGTACACAATTTATGTAAAGACGGGGTCGATCATCAAGGCGGGCACAGACTCAAAGATAAGCATGACACTCGGTGATTTCTCCGGCCGGTCTGTATGGGTGCCGGATCTTAGGTCATGGGGGCTAATGGGGCCACACTACGACTACTTTGAGCGTGGCAACGTGGACGTGTTTAGCGTACGTGGTCCATGCATGGATGCACCAGTGTGCCGGCTCACCCTCACCTCCAACGGGTTTGGTGCACACGCCGGGTGGTACTGCGATCATGTGGAGGTTACTGCCACGGGGCCTAACACTGCATGTTCGAAATCCATGTTCTATGTTCAACAATGGTTGTCCAACGATGTTGCTCCATATCAGATGACTGCAACTCGCGATGCGTGTAATCCGTGGAACGTCAATGCCGCTGCGGAGCAGCTGGGGAAAGATGGGAAGTTTGTTGTGGAGTATCCCAAAAGATATGCTTGATTGTTATTTGTTGGGATGAATAATGACTAGTTGAATAGAAATATTTTGGTGCTTTGGTTCGTTGGGATTTTTTAATTTTTTTAATTTTATAATTTGGATCCGAAAATGTTTTGGTGTTCTTTTCTAATTGAGGAAATGGTCCTATCTGTAGTTTGGAGTTTGTTTTTTCGGAGGCTTAATTATCATTAATCTATGAAAAATTAACAATGGTGATCTCATTTTGTTCATTCACTATTCCAAACACAAGTTAGGTTCGCTTCACCATTCACGGGTAAACTTAATTTTGGTCACTGACATTGATGTGGTAAAGCTCTGGGTTCAATAGTGTAAACTGTGAATCTACTTGATTGTGGTCATGGGTAAGGTGTTCCCAACTAGCCTCTTCAGGGCTCAGAAGGAGTGGATAATCGTGGTTCGCCACTAGTTGTCCCCCTTTTGTAAAAAAAAAGAAAAGAAAAGAGATATATCAATTGTCCAGGAGTATGACCTAAATCCGTTTGCTTTTCAGTGGTCATATGCGTCAATACGTGACCAAATGAATTTGTGTATCATTTGATGTGGCAAGTGAAGTGTACATGTCATGTCAATTAATGAATTTATTTTATTGGACGATTGTATACATCATGCATTACTTGTCTCATGCGATAGTACCCTAATATGGTATAAATATGTGGTTTCCCCAGCATTACTCAAGTAAAATAAGACAAATTTTAGTGTTCATTTATTGGACTACATGGTTGTTATCCACACACATAGAAAGAGAGCCGTTGCATGGAGAAGTTCTTGTGTGAGGCCATCACCTATGGTGAGCCATAGGTGTGCTTTGAGAGGGAGTGAGACACAAAATGAGGCCGGATGAATGAACCTAACAAAATCAAGTGCTGGGGTAAAGTGTGGTTTTTGAGTCTCTTGATCCGTAAGGACAGGTGGTCTGATCCAAACCCAGAAGAATTCCTCCCTTGTAAGGCCCTTTACTCTCATCCCTACATTCTTCTTCACTTGTAAGTGAGAAGTTTTAAGTTTAATTTTCGCCAAAAGTGAGTTTGAACCACATTATTGATGCCCCATTGTGAGGCTATGCCCACCTCATTCCCTTAGTGTAGATAATATTGTTTGTTTAAAAAAGAAAAATACATATATGGTTGGGCGGGCAAAAGTTTTTGTCTTAAAATAATCAACACTTGATGTCTTTGACACCACATTGATCATATCCATGTTAAAGGTGAACTTAAAGAATGATTTGACAAAAATTAAGAGTATTTTTGTTATTTTCCTTATTTAATGGAGATTTTGCACGAAATGACCAAAATGATTGACGTTGGACAAACTTAGAAACCAATCTATTGATTTTAAACCTTAGAGACCAAAGTGAAGAGTTATGTCAATCTTATGAATCATTTTGGCTAAAAAGCCAATCAACAATTAAGCGGCCTTTCATGTTAGCTTTTAGATATTTCTTAAAGAATCATCATCACAAAAAGCACTCAAATTCAAAACAATTTATGAATCGTTCGAATGTGTTTTTAAAAATCCTATGAAGGTGTTTTTAAAATTGCTGAAAGTTTTTCTCATGAGTCAAGTGAATTTTAGAAAAGCACTTGAAATGCTTCATGAAACATGCAATAAGCACCGGTTATCCACCTAACCAAATGTTTGTTATTTTGGTGTTTGGGTACCTCAAGTTTGAGTACTATTTCAAACTCGTACCTTATCTTTGAAATATCACAATTTACTACACAAACATATGATTTGGTTGCAATATCATACATCGATCACATAATTTGTTAAATTAACCATTAAGTGATGACATGTTAAAATATAAGGAAAACTAATGATAAGGACTTGAAAACTTTGAATATTAACCAAAAACCATGTACTAACTTTATTTAATGGTTAGGACAAAGCCCAATACTAAACTAGCCCAATTAAAATGACCTAAGCAATGAATTTTCTATTTTGCCCCTGACTGCAATTTAATGTTCGTTTACCATCCATAACCTCAAATCTCCTTCAATCTTGGCAATTCCAATTCCAACTCTGAACCAGAAAAAGCAAAAGATTCAAAATTCAAATCCAAATCGTTCAATCCAAACGGGATGAATAAGATAATTTTCAAGAAAGATTGAATAATCCATATTATTTGATAGCTTCTTGATGAATTGGTGGGTGGGGTCTTGGAGTCCAAGACAGAGCGTCTCCTGTGTTTAAAATCTCTCTCCGCTGTATCGTCGACCACCCGGCTTGCAATTAGAAGGCTCTCTACGTCCCAATTGGCCACCGCGGCCATGGATTTGAATCTGGGGTTGAATATAATAGCATTGCCGATGGTGCCTCTAATTTCGACTTCAACTGGGTTTGATTCTCTTTGCTGGTTTTTATCAGACTTTGTTGTGGCTCTTCTTTCCCCGCCAGTTTTCGTTTTCCGTTTTCAAAAACTACATAACGTATTAAATATCTTTTGTTTTATGTTTGTTACGTGTCTATATTTTGTATACGTATGGAGGTATGCATGTGTATGTGTAGAGTAGCGATCCATTGGGATCAGGTAATAGGTAATCTCCCCTATTTCAGTTTGAAACCTGCACTGCTAACAAGCTAGGTGGCTTAAGTGCTTAATGTAAATTCGCAGGATGGATAAGTCTAGCAAGCTTGGAGGCGAGACCTACACAAAACGTGGCAACATTTGTTCAATGATGTTGCTAGTTAATTGACACGTTTTCATGCATGTGTCAATTTCCTTAGATGATTATGCTGGCATATTGTTAACACAAATACCTTCACAAGCCTAATCATTTACCCTACATTTATCGACATATTTACTTGGCTGCTAAGTACTTGGCTACTAAGCCTTAGTAGGTTTGTAGCCGACCTCCACATCTATAAATAGCGATCACCACTTCTGAAATTTTCATCTCTCTTCCTACCCGTCAGTCACAATGCAGGCATATGTTGGAGTAGTTGCACACATAATATTAGTATTATATCTATAGAGAGATATTAAAAAACAAAAGAAAAGAGTGCAAATGTGTCAGTAGATTAGAGGTGATACAACCCACTATGATGCATTTGCGAATCCAGCAGCATCTGGAGCACTTTCAGCCGGATTGAAATTAGCTCGGTGCGAAACAATGCCTTGGAAAGACAGTGAAGGTAAAGCTGAATGGAACGAGGGTCCCTGTAAAGTCATTTCTTGATTATGTTGACCCTACTTACAATATGATCAATTATTATCATATGCTTGTTGATTAAGATCAAGATGCTTAATTATTATTATTATTCTATTATTTTCTTAAACGAACACTGACTATTTATCAAACGAACACTAGTACTATGACTATTTTGTAAACTAAACAATGACTATTTCTTAAATGGAACACTAGTACTATCACTGTTTCGTAAACTAAACATTGACTATTTATCAAACGAACACAAGTACTATCACTGTTTCGTAAACTAAACACTGACTATTTATCAAACGAACATTAGTACTATCACTATTTCGTAAACTAAACACTGATTATTTCTTAAATGGAACACTAGCACTATCACTTTTTTGTAAACTAAACACTGACTATTTCTTAAACGGAACACTAGTACTATCGCTTTTTCGTAAACTAAATATTGACTATTTATCAAACGAACAATAGTACTATCAATGTTTCGTAAACCAAACACTGACTATTTATTAAACGAAACACTAGAACTATCACTATTTCGTAAACTAAACACTGATTATTTCTTAAACGGAACACTAGTATTATCACTGTTGTACTATCATTGCTTCGTAAACTAAACACTGACTATTTCTTAAACGGAACACTAGTACTATCACTTTTTCATAAACTAAACACTGACTATTTCTTAAACGGAACAATAGTACTATCACTATTTCGTAAACTAAATATTGACTATTTATCAAACGAACACTAGTACTATCATTGTTTCATAAACTAAACACTAATTATTTATTAAACGGAACACTAGTACTGTCACTGTTTCGTAAACTAAACACTGATTATTTCTCAAACGGAACACTAGTATTATCACTATTTCTTAACTGAACATTGACTACTTCTTAAAATGAACATTATTTCTTAAATTAAACACTGATTATATCTTAAACCGAATATTAGTACTATCACTATTTCTTAAACTGAACACAAGTACTCACTATTTCGAAAACTAAACACTGACTATTTATCAAACGAATACTAGTATTATCACTGTTTCGTAAACTAAACACTGACTATTTCTCAAACGGAACACTACACACACACACACATGAGTTCAATTTTATAATGAGATAGATCGAATGCAATTGCATGAGACTTCCAAACATAATCATAAACTAGTTTTAAAAAAAATAACATAATCATAAACATTGATGTCAGTCTCGCACTTTAAGTTTCACTGATCCAAGAAATCTTCCCTTAACCTTCATTATTTTGTAGTGATTTGTGTAGAAGTTTGGATTATACAAGTGAATGTGCAATGTGATACACTCGGTGAAATTATGCCATTTTCGAATCTAAAGTTCATTATTTTGTAGTGATTTGTGGAATTTAATTTTTTTTTAAATTTATTTGATGGGAGGCAAGGCGAGGAATTGGAGTTAATTAATTATGTTGGGGGTTAATTGGTATCGACTAGCAAAAGATTTTTTTTTTTGGACGAATCCTCTAGAAAATGGCATATTTGTAAATAAATGAGGCAATTACATATTTGTAAATAAATGAAAGTTTAATTATAACAAAAGTGGGCTAACGGAAGGCAAGGGCATAGATGGAAAATGAATTTCTTATTTTGCACGTGAGGCTTCATTGTTTTGGTTATTCTTTCTAGTTTTTGTCCTTTTTCATTAAAGTTTAAGTCCTTTTTATTAAATAAAGTTAGTAAATGGTTTTTGGTTAATAAAAAGTTTGAAAAAGCCTTTTTCATTAAAGCTCCCTAAAATATAGTCATATTTTTGTTAACGTGGATGCCAATTTTCACAATGTGAATAAATTTTGATATTTAATTAATAAAAATTATTAAACAAAATAAAAGATTAAAAATGGGGCCACCCCTTCTTCTCAATCATCCTTGGGACCGGCACACCACATCCGATGCCCCCTTCCGCCCCGAACTTCTCAGTTCTGTTCGCACGACAA
Source organism: Malus sylvestris (assembly GCF_916048215.2). Taxonomy (NCBI): domain Eukaryota; kingdom Viridiplantae; phylum Streptophyta; class Magnoliopsida; order Rosales; family Rosaceae; genus Malus; species Malus sylvestris. Next base: position 25,391,765 of record NC_062260.1, read on the forward strand.
TTGCAATGCCTTTTTTTCTTGTATTCCGATAGAAACCCATGTCAGTTTCTACTCCCTTAGTCGCTCTGATTATCTTCTTTGCTTGCTTAAATAATGATCAAAATCAGATTCTGAATCTCACATCGATTTTGATTTCAAAAAAATTACTGAAAATCGATGTAAGATTCAAAACCCCAAAATTTTGTTCATAGTTTTGCAACTTTTACTTATGAATTATTTGTTCTCAGTAGGCCTTTAACCGTCAAGTGTTCGCTCTTCAACCCTTTATGGATGCTGCGACGAATAAAGATCATAACTTTCGTCCGACCTTGAAAGGACGCAAAGTTTCCTTCCTTAATGGTGTCCCCAAGGTTTCTTGCCTGAAGATGAATCTTGGCATTTACGACCCATACAACGGTAATTCTATCCTAATTCTTTACAATTTTCTAGACGGTTGAATCGGATAACCTGATCCGTTTCATTCTCAATATCGTATCCACCACTTCAACCATTTTCACCTCTCATTGCAGTAAAAGAAATGCTTCATAGAGCAACAAAGTGAAGTAATATGAATCCATGATAAACCAAACAAACATGAAATGAAGTTCGTGTTCAATTGATTGCACAATATGAAGTTACATCTCTCACTTCAGTAATACAAAGGCTTCATTATATAAGAGCAGCAAAGAAGTAAATAACTGTTTCAATATATGAATTCCATAATACTTCCTATAATTCTCAAATGACTGCACAAATAGAAGTATTTGATTTTAATTTTCACTTATAGCCCAACGGGCTTAGTACATGTGTCACATAATCCTTCATTACTACCATTCACAACAAGCATTGTTTAATCAAGCCATGAACTGCCATTTAGTATTACAGTATAGTGTTATTCCTCTTTACTTGTAAGTAAAAGGTATAAGGTTTGATTCTCGCCAAAGTACAATTTGAATCATATTATTATGGTTAGACCGGTGCAAGACTTAACTCACTCCTCCACTCCTTAATATAGATAAAATCGTTAGTTCAAAGAGAAAAAAAAAATCAAGGCATGGACTTGTAAAAGAAAGCAACCTATCATTTTGTGACAAGGTTAATTTTGAGCCCCAAAATTTCAGTAATCCCATCTCTCCTAAATGCATTAGAAACTAAAAGGGATTTAAAACCACTGGAGCCAAAGCTTTATCATATCCAATTTTCCATGGTATTATATTTTGGTCATTTTCCAGCAGTATGTATTGTATTTGAATTGTTTTATTTGATTTCTTGTGCGTCAATTGATTCGAGCATATGAATTACTTTGACAAAATAGAAAGAAAAAATAGAAAGTTATAAAAAACAGTGGTAGGGAGGATGTCGTTTAGAAGCTTTGTAATTTGTGTACATAAAGCATATATTCTAGTGTATTATTTCTGATGAAAAAAATAATAATTAGTTTGTCAAACGTCGTCTGATCGTTGTTAGACATAGATATAAATAAAACTACTTGGATAAAAAAATAAATAAAAGATAACCCTTTAGTAAATTTGACAAGATTAACTGAATTTCTTTAGTATCTATAATGATTCAAAACATATAATGCAGAAAGGTCTTGATAAAGTAAATGTAGCAGTAAACTTCTTACAAACAAGTAACACTAATAAATCGTCTGCCAAGGAAAATTAGAAGTAAAGTTCTTTATTATGACAACCCAATACTTGAAAACTTATGACCCGTGGAAGCTCATCCTGTGAAGTGAAGCCATCTAAGTTGTCTCAGGAGACACTGAAATTAAAAATAAACAAGCACGAGTAATTAAGTTTTGAAGAAGACATCCAAATTAATCAAGAATACTTTACAAAGAGATACATGCATGTCGCTTAATTTAAAAAAGAAAAATAAAAACACATTTGCTTACCATTGCTTAACTGAAGTGCCGCTTGATTAAAACCACCTTCACATAAAACCAATCATTCAAGACATTCAAGAACCTGAAGTACGAGTATCTCCATGGCCTGACGAAAATCAGACTGCCAAAAACTCCCCAAAATCCAACAAAAAAACCAAGCCCCACGCTGACGTAAAATCCCCATGTTATAGGCTCATTCTTTTCTTCTTCATCACAACACGTGTTTTGAAGTGGAGGTCCGCACAGTTGAGGATTTCCAGCATAAACAGAGGGATCAAAACTTTGGAGCCGAGTGGTTGGAATTTCGCCAATAAAGTTGTTGTAGGACAAGTACAAGACATCAAGACCATGTATCTGAGCAAGGCTGGTTGGAATTCTGCCATTTATCTGGTTTCTTGACAAATCAAGGGCAACCAATGATTGCAACTTTCCAATCTCTACAGGCAGCTCACCTGTCAATTTGTTTCTCGACAGGTTTAACGAAACTAACCCAACAAGATCCGTGATCTCACTTGGAATCTCCCCCGTTAATCTATTGCTCGAGAAATCAATTCTCGTCAGAAATCCCAAGGTGTTTTTGAATTCCAATGTCTGGTGCATATCAGCTAAAGTATCATTTATTTGGTATTGACGGGTAGGAGATGAATTTCCTTTCTGTGCCAGAACAGTCAAAGTGCTGAGGCATTTTGGTATTGTTCCAGAGATGTTGTTCACCGACACATCCAAGTTTTGAATGTTTGTTAGACGGCATAGTTCAGGCGGCATGCTTCCGTTGAAGTTATTAGAGGAAAGCACTAGGGTAGACAAATTTTGAAGGCTAACCCCTAACCATTTTGGTATGTGTCCTGATAATTTATTGTCTCCAACATCAAGGATGACTAGGTCGCCTAAATGTGTCAAGCATTCTGGAAGTTCTCCAGAGAGACTGTTGCTTGAGAGATTAAGGAACCATAATCTATTGTATGCTTCACACAAAATAGAAATTGACCCTGAAATTTTATTATCAGAGAGATCCAAATATGACGGATTCTGAGTTTGAAGCCATTTTGGAAAATATGGACCTATCTTACAAGACCCCAAAACTATAGTGTCCAATTGAAAAGGTGGAACCCAATTAGAATTGAAGCTTAAAGCCAGTGAATTGGAGGACAAATACAAAGATGTTAATCTAGAGAGATTGGAGAAGTGGCTTTCCGAAACCACACCTTCCAAAGCATTCATATCCAAATACATGTACTCCAAATTAGACATTTGCCCAATGCTTTCAGGTATTGTTCCTTTCAATTGATTTTCATAGAGATCTAATCCTTTCAACGATGAAAAGTTTGTGAGATTAGGAATTGATCCAGAAAGATGATTGTATGAGAGTCTTAAAGTCTCTAATGAGTTTTGATTTGGACATGTAGACATTAACATTTGAACCAACTTAGAAAGCCGTCCATTCAAAGTGTTGTTGGAAAGGCGCAATTCTTGCAGATTACATAACCTGGAAAAAGATTGCGGAATCCCTCCTTCAATGTGGTTATTAGAGAGAGATAGATAGACAAGAGAGCTCATGTTTCCAAAAACTTGGGGAATTAAACCAGTTAAACTGTTGGAAGAGAGGTCAAGATGAACAAGACTGGCATTGTAGTTTGACAACCATACAAATATTGAAGGAGAAGTGAATTGGTTGTTACTGAGATCAACATGAGCAAGAGATTTAGAAGAATTCATGTTAAAAAGAGTACTGGAATGAATTGGAGGTGAAGAAAGACCACATTTAGCCAATGTCAAGTTTGTAAGTTTAGGGTGGTTATTAACTATTTCCAGCCAGTCAGGAACATTACGAAGATTGTTGTAACTCAGGTCCAAATATGTTAAAGAAGAAAGAAGAGGGAGCCATGAATTCAAATTTTCTACATTAGCAAAGGCATTGTAGCTGAGATCGAGAAATTGCAAGTGGGTGAGGTTTCCAACCTGACTTGGAACTCGACCACCAAAAGAAGCACAAGAGAGATCGAGGTGTCTTAAATTGGAAAGATTACCAACGAAATCTGGAAGTTGGCCCCCATGAAAGTTAATTTCCGAAAGGTCCAAATATTTCAAATGCTGCAACTCAATCAGTTTAGGACTCATCATACCTTGCAAATAATATTTGATTTCCTGCGGGTCTCCTTTCTGTTGAAGTGAGTAAGCTTGATCCAAACGTTCCCTTCCAAGATTAAGTTGAGTAACATGGTTGGTGCGGTTGCTGCAGTGGACGCCAACCCATTTACAACAATCTTGCTTGTGTTCTTCTCTTCCCCATGAGGAGAGGACATTGTAGTCATCCACGAGCTTCTGTTTGATAGCAAGGAGTGCTTTTCTTTCCCTCTCAATGCACCTCATCACTCCTCTTGAAGAAATATTATTGGATCCAAGGGCAAGGGAAGAGTTGACACATTGCAGTAGAGTCAGCACCGCAATTAAAGCATGAAAGAGTTTCTTCAAGCGCCCGATTCCGTCACCCTCCATCTTAATTCAACTAAATCAATGGAGATACAGTTGAAGAATGAAGAAGAAAAACTGTGGATTCAGGATTTGATTTACGAGCAAAAGGAAAGCTGCAAGTGTAGTTCAAATGGTAAGCTCACATATACAATGATTCTAGACAGCATGATTGTCCTTTTTTTTGGGTCAAAAAGACGGAGGCAGATTTTCTGCCATCTCACTTCCCGAGAGCTCTTGTGCTCTTCTGTTTGTGTGGTAACAGTTAAGTTACGTCAACATTTTATATTACTATTCTTTTTTGTCTTATTATTTTTATTAAAAAAATAATATAAAATATTGACGTAATTTAACCGTGGCCACACAAAACAGTGGATTCAGGATTTGATTTCCGAGCAAAAGGAAAGCTGCAAGTGTAGTTCAAATGGTAAGCTCACATATACAATGATTCTAGACAGCATGATTGTCCTTTTTTTTTGGGTCAAAAAGACGGAGGCCGATTGTCTGTCATCTCACTTCCCGTGAGCTCTTGTGCTCTTCTGTTTGTGTGGTAACAGTTAAGTTACGTCAACATTTTATATTACTATTCTTTTTTGTCTTATTATCTTTATTAAAAAAATAATATAAAATATTGACATAATTTAACCGTGATCACACAAAACAGGAAGACATGGAAAGTGAGAAGACAGAGAATCTACCTCCACAAAGACAACAATAATTGATAAAGTGAAGACATCTTGATGCACCGATCTTGGTAAGTCATTACTCAATTTACTTCCCCACCAAATTTATTGCTTTTTCTAGTTCGTCCATGTATGGAAACTACTAATTGAAAGATGCCGTATATAATTAGGGATGTGCTATCCACACATTATATTTTACTTCTCACACACCTTTTGATAATTTATGTCCGTTGATCTTCTTTAATTCATCCGATCAGACGGCCGAAAATTTTCAAGAAGTGTGTAAGAAGTAAAATAGGATGTGTGGATATCACACCCCTATAATTATGCTTTCCCTCAAACTGCTTTTTTTTATTCAAGGTATTGAAATCTTAGTATAAAATAATTTTATCTAAACCAAAAAAGTGATTATCTTTAAGGTGAACAGCTGATTTGGATGAAATTATTAATCCCTTTAAAAGCGACGCACGTTTCAGTAGGTGAGATGTTATGGTAAAAAAGATTAATATTATTGGAACAAGTACTTACAGCACAATCATACTTTTCATGATCATTATGGGGCTTGAGTTTGAGTCTACATCTAGATTTTCTCATTCGAGCAATTCTCTAAGCTAATCTCAACTGTGGAAAGGAGAATTCGAACTTTGGTTGCAAGTTCAAGGGGAAGCATGCTTCTATAGGCAACTTGCTACACCCCGGTATGTTGGGGGTGACAAATGACTTTGGTAGGTACGTCAGTGAATGAGTTTGACCGTGTCTAATTGCTTTTCTTACGATAAGGGTGATGGCTTACTTGGTCTGGGTTTGCAATTGAGAGAGAGAGAGAGAACTATCCAACTCCGGCGAGGATACTTCTTAAACAGCCGGCCTCTTTCTGCAATAAAATAGCTGGCATAAATTTCAGTTTATCAAATCTTTAAATCATCCATTCTAATATTACAACGTTCACTGATCCCCTTTGAAAACATTACATCCACTCATCCAATATTACAACGTCTAATGAAAACATTACATTCATTTCAATTGATCAAATCATCAGTGATCCCCTTTTTTGCTATATCATATAAACATGCATTAAACAACCACTAACAATTGTTTCAATAAAATCGTAATTAACGGTTAAATAGACATAGTAATTAACAGATGTATGACATTACAATAAAAGCGTAAGTTTGTGTACGACATTGCAATATTTTAAATATGAGATATGAGTTTGCAATTACAATTACACTCAAATTTGAGGATGCAAAATGTAATTTATAGCATTACTCACAAATTGTAAGAGCATGTCTAACTGAGATTACAGAGAACACACCTCTATTAAAAAAAATGTGTCATCGAAATTTTGTATGTGTAAATAGCATTGCTTCACAAATTATTAGAACATATCGTGTAGTCTTATAGAAGTAGAAAATGTATGGGGCCCAGCTTGGGTACTACGTGGTTTTAATAAAATTATTTAAATTATTTATTTTTAATCTCAACTATTCATTTTCAATAACATTAATATTACGTAGTATTAAAAAAAAATACTTACGGTGTGTTTCACGTATGTCCAAAACTATATCCGATCATAAAACGGACCGAGAGAGTTCTCGTCCGAAGACAGAACCGGATAACGGGATGGGCTGGACCTTGGTTGTTACTTTAACCCATTTACAATTGGCCCAATCCTCCTATAAATTGTCAGAGGCGCGTCGTCCCGCTCGCTTTTAACACATCTGTAAGCTTCTCCAATCTCAAATCCATGGAGGCTGCTCTCCAATCAAACCCTAACCTTCCTCCTCCAATCGAATCCCTAGATCCTCACCCTCCTCATTCCGATTTCAATCCTCCTCCCCCTGCAGAAACCCTAGCCTCAGATTCTAATGGCCCGTCTCAACCGCCGCCCACTGAAACCCTAGCTTCCTATGCTCAAGACTCCTCCACGAATCCCAAGACCGCTGCTGAGAACGGTAATTCGACTAACGCCTGCAAGGCGCTTGCTATTATGAAGCCGCTGTTGTCGGAAAACGGATTGACCAATACCACTAGCGGCAACGAAAAGGATGGCTCGGGCGGGGAGGAGGAGACGACTAGCAGGCGCCGCCGCCGCAGCCGGTGGGATCCTCAGCCCGAGTCGGACAATCAGAGTGGTGGTGGCGAGACAGGCAGTGGCACGAGGAAGAGGAAGTCGCGGTGGGCGGATGAGGAGCCGAAGCAGGCGATTCAGCTGCCGGATTTCATGGGAGGTATTGAGTTTGATCCAGAAATTCAAGCTTTGAATAGTAGGTTGCTTGAGATTAGTCGAATGCTGTCTTCGGGGTTGCCCTTAGATGATCGTCCCGAAGGGGCCAGGTCTCCTTCGCCGGAACCGATATATGATAACATGGGAATTAGGATTAATACTAGAGAGTTCCGTGCCCGTGAGAGGTTGAACAAAGAGAGACAGGAAATTATTGCCCAGATTATTAAGAGGAACCCAGCATTTAAGCCCCCGGCTGATTACAGGCCACCCAAGCTTCACAAGAAGCTTTACATACCGATGAAGGAATATCCCGGATACAATTTTATCGGACTTATCATTGGGCCGAGGGGTAATACCCAGAAGAGGATGGAGAAAGAAACTGGTGCAAAAATTGTCATTAGGGGTAAAGGTTCGGTGAAAGAGGGTAGGTCACAACAGAAGAGGGATTTGAAACCTGACCCTTCCGAGAATGAGGACTTGCATGTTTTGGTTGAGGCCGATACACAAGACGCTCTTGATGCCGCGGCTGGAATGGTGGAGAAACTCTTGCAGCCTGTCGATGAGGTGTTGAATGAGCATAAGAGGCAACAACTTAGGGAACTTGCGTCATTGAACGGGACAATAAGGGATGAGGAGTATTGTAGGTTGTGTGGGGAGCCGGGGCACCGGCAGTATGCTTGTCCATCACGTACTTCAACCTTCAAGAGCGATGTTCTTTGTAAGATATGTGGTGATGGTGGGCATCCAACCATTGATTGCCCAGTGAAGGGTACAACTGGGAAGAAAATGGATGATGAGTATCAGAACTTCTTGGCTGAGTTAGGGGGGACAGTTCCTGAATCTGCAACTAAGCAGACCGCTACATTGGCACTTGGCCCAGGCAACAGTACATCAAGCAATCCTCCTTGGGCTAACAGTACTGGCAGTGCTAGTGCATCATCACATCCAGGCTTGGGATCAATTGGAGTCAAGCCAGTCAAGGACTATGACGAGACAAACTTGTACATTGGATACTTGCCGCCTACTTTTGATGATGATGGTTTGATCCGATTGTTTTCACCATTTGGTGATATTGTGATGGCCAAAGTTATCAAGGACCGAGTTACTGGAGCGAGTAAAGGTTATGGTTTTGTGAAGTACGGAGATGTTCAAATGGCTAATAATGCAATTGCAAGCATGAATGGTTATCGCCTAGACCAGCGAACCATTGCTGTCAGAGTTGCTGGCAAGCCTCCTCAGCCTGCTGCGCCTCCTGGACCTCCAGCATCGGCACTGCCCACATACCCGGTTCCCCAGCCTGTTGGTGCCTATCCATCCCAGCAGTTTACCGCAGGTGGCCCTCTTGGGAATGCACCACCTACTAGCTACGTGGGTACTCCTGTTCCTTGGGGACCCCCTGTTCCTCCTCCTTATGCTCCTTATGCTCCACCTCCTCCACATCCCCCTGGTTCAACCATGTATCCTCCTCCCATGCCGGGTCAACATATGGCTCCTTATGGTGCACGATACCCTCCTCCACCTGGGGCACCACCTCAACCGGTGACTTCAAGTGAAGCACAACAGAATTATCCCCCTCCAGGAGTTCAATCCGAACACAATGTCTCTAACCAGTCCCTACAATCTAATATGTATGGTGGCTCCTCAGCACCAATGCCACCAAACGGCCAACACACTTATCCTGCTGCTTCGTATGGTTACTCATCTTACTACAATGCAGCTCCACCACCTCCGCCTCCCCCCGCCCATGTACCTGGATCAACTGCGGACCAATCTCAGAACATTGGTAACGTTCCATGGGCCACGAGTGCTCCGGTTCCCCCTCATGCTTCTTCTGCGGAAAGGACAACTTACGGTGCAGATGCAGAGTATGAGAAGTTCATGTCAGAAATGAAATGATACCTCCAAGCTGATAGGTATGCACTGCACATTTTTGCTTCATTTCTGGTTATACAAATTATGTTTTGGTATTTTGAGTTGTTGAGTTGCTTGGATATTTGGTCCAGGGCATTTCATTTTTACAAAAATATCAACCTGTGTCAATATACAGAAATTAATATTCAGCACTGCAACTAGAGACCATCATACACAAGGTTCTAAAAGACGCTAGGCGCTAGTTGGGCGGCGTGCTGAGGCCTAGCGCCTAGGCGGCTAGGCGAGCGTCTAGGCAGATTTAAGTAGATCTATTATATTTCATGTAAATAAGTGTCGGTTTATTAAAATATATACAATTTTATCATAAACCACAAAGTAGAATGACATATATATTATGAAGTATTGGAACATAATGAAAATATAGGAACAAGCCTATAATGTGTGTTCATTTAAGTATTCAACAAGTCTCTTATAGGTGCTAGGTGGGGATTTTTAGAACAGTGATTATACATTAGACTCACAAGGATTTTAACTTGCTGTCTCTTGCTTCCTTCTGCTGCTTATGTGAGTGATGTAGGACGAAAAAGAGCTTTGGGTTTCTCACTTTTTATTGGGGCGGGTGAACGATGTGTACTGTTTATTAATTTACTTATAATTTCCCACTTTTTATTTTACACCGGGACTTTCACTTGGTCTTTTGTATATATGAAGGTTGTTTACAGAAACAGATGATCATGCCATCGTTGTCAGTATGTGATTCGCCAGGAATGTTCTGGATATCTATCCTGGCTTCTGTTCAATGTTTTATATGGTTCTATTTTTCTTGAATTATGGCACTGGTTTATACTATTGCGTGATGGAGGCTAACGCAAGCCTTCTTTTCCGAACCCTTTGCATGGAATGAAGAAAAATGTGCATTTTTTGTGTTTAATTTAATTACCCAAAAAGCTTGTTGTGCAGGGATGATCTTCAAAGTCGCATGGCTAGGATTACATTTTATAGTTTCCATTCTTATGTTGAGGGGCACAGATATCTGATTTTTCTATATTATGCTGCGTAAGTCATTTATATCTTGTTTTTGCAGTACTTGACCCTTCTCCGTTGCCATTATGTAAAATTTTGACAGGACTGATGTTTCTTGGAGCTCTTGTGAACCGATTTCTTACCTCTTGCCATGACTTTGTTGAAGTTTGGGACTCACATCTTTAACCTTGCTGTAATGTTATGACCTTTGCAGAGACTTGGGCTGGAACTTCCATTGATCGTTTCGTGTTGGAGAAGTCATCTTTAAACAATATGATTCATATTATTTTGGGTGTTTATGTTGGACGTAATTTTGTTATTTTTCTGGTTACTTTTCTCTTACAAATTCTAGCTACTAATTTTCTCCTTGTTGAAATTTTGTCTGAACGTCCATTATTTGGTACTAATGTTTTGTGATGTTATGTTGGGTTGGGTTGCATAACTAGCTTTGTTGCTTTGCCTAACGGTTTTCCCTCTCTAGTTTCTATTGTAATCCAATTTTTACCTTAAGGACCCTAAGTTTTTCCGCCTGCCGTGGTTTCTGAAGCTGCTTCAGTGATGCATTATCTTTCCATTGAAAAGGTAATCATGCCTTGCAACTCAAGGCATTCTTGGTAGGTGGAAGATAATGTTATGTTTCATTCATATTATCTGTGTTTTCATATAACAATGTGATATTGATGTTCTTTTCTAGTTTTACATTGGCAGGTAAAAGAAATCGTTCATGTATGTATTGGTTATCATTTGCTTTTGAATATCCAGAGTTTTGGTTCTGTCTTATGGTTTCTTCCATAAATTTGACACTTGTTTTGGCATCTTATTAGTAAAAACTAACCCTGATCATAACCTAAATTGTCAAGTCTTGAGTGTTGCTATGATATGTTAGAGGACCTGAGGTAGAAAGTGGTCCGTTTCGGCGAGTTTGAATATGCTAGGTGGTGAGGATTACTTTTACAATGTATTTCGTTATCTAATTGCTTCAAAGTGGTGGTGTTACTAGGTTTGCCAGATCCTCATGGATGAAGCCACTAGGTACATACAGCATGCTTATATTCTTCTATCAAGTTCAATCATCGTTCCTAGGTGTCGCCCCGCTTTTGAGCTTTGATTGTGAAGGAGGAAAAGAACCTGTGTAACTTGTTAGAAATGGTCCCAATTGTGATTGTGATTCTGGGTACTGTACATTTCCGGCAATGCTAACCAGTTTCTAACACTTGTTCCTTCACACCTCGTTCTGTTATTTCATTGTGTTGAATTGGCCCTTCCATTTCTCACTCTTACCATGCATGTACAGGCTTCCCTTTGAAGCCTTGGAGGGAGAGGTTGGTTCGGTGGGGGATTAGATATGGGGTGGTGGTTGCCGGGGGGCGGGGGTTCTGGCGCACCGGGAGGGGAAGAGGCGAAAAAACGGCCCTTGGGGGTTTTTTTTTTTTTTTTTTTTTTTCAATTTTTACCCGGTCGTAGCAAAAACCCACCGCCCAGATCAATCTAACGGCAATGGTAGAATGTGTTTGTTGACAAGTGCACAAGAAAAATCGCTTATGCTCCATCTCCATCTTTAACACACAAAAAAAAAAAAAAAAAATAAATATCACAGGCTCTCCAACAAGTGGTTCTTTGATATGTGCCAAAACTTGAAAGTGCTTGTTGTGGTAATGAATGAGATTGGGCACTATGTGTTAACTGTACAGCTGTGTCTAAACTAAATGACATTTTACCATTGGAATTTTAATCAATGTGAGAACGACGAGCGGTTTATATGGTTAGTAACACTCGAGACAAAAGCGATAATCTAAACTATTGTGATTTGTGGAGAGGGGAATATGGATTGGTATTTGGAGACTTGGCCAAATGGGTCTCGGCATGCTAAAACATTACTATTAGCCCTCACATTAGCCTTGCTTCTAAATTATTTCGAAATAATAGGTGCAGTGTTGGCAAAATGCATGTAACAAAAAAGGATCTAGGAAAAGTAGATCCCAAAGCCTTAAATTGTTTTTTTTGGAAATTACAACATGGTAGGCAATTATATATGAAGGGTTCTTACCAGTAATAACACGTTCATTGATTGAGCAGCAAATTTACATAGGTTATTGCCAGTAAGAAAGCCTGCAAATAATTCAGCTCTACTTTTGAACATGTTCTTATGGGTAAGAACACGTTTATATATGAGTACCATCCTGTTTTGTACTAATTTCTGAAAAATATAATTTTGGCCCCGGTCTACTCTTTCTTAGATCCTTTTAAAAAAAAATATTCCAAAATAGTAGGCAAAGTGTTAGAAAAATGCATGTCATAACAACGCTCACGAATTGTCTACAAAATGTATGGCGTGTCATGAATTCTTCTTGCATGTCATGAATTCTTCTAGCCTCTATGAAGGTCTGTAATATTGATACAACAATCGTAATTTAGTTTAATTATTCTATGTTTAGTTATTTCATTTAGCATTATTCTATTATGTGGCGTTTATATTGGGTGGTGCTATCCACACACCCATTATTAATTTCTATTCTTTGATATTCTTTAATTAGTCGATCCGCTAATCGGAAATTTAGAGGGTGTGTGAGAAGCAAAAACTGGTGTGTGAATAGCCAAACCTCTATATATAATTATTTGAGTGTTTCCATGCCGGATAGAATAATTGTGCAATCGTCAAGTCTACTCGCACTCGACCTCAGTTCGATTCCCGCCCTCTTTATCTTTTTTCCCCAATTTTCATTTTTCGTCCTTCTTCTCCGTCGAGAAAGCCATGGACAACGACGATCCCTCTCACCGTCGCAGAAGGGTAACTTCCCGCTTTTTCTCTCTCTCTCTCTCTGTCTCTCATCAAAATTCTTGTTCAACTTCACCAGAACTCCATCTCAGATCTGAAATTCTTGTTCTTTCCAGTTCATTCCCAGAGTCCAGCCACGCAAGAAGCTTGGATCAACTGCCCCCACTCCGTAACTCTCATAATTTCACCTTCCAATTTCCATTTAATTTCATTTTTCGTCAAAATTCATAGCATTATTAGTTTTTCATTTGACATTTTTGAGTTGCGAATCGCTGCAGCGACGTCGGTGACGGCGGCGATGGTGGTCAAGAAACTCGCCAGGTCCAGACTCTGCCGAGTCAGCACAATGTAAGCTCGCTCTCTCAGCTTTCAACTTCTTTTCTTTCTTTATTGCTGTCCGTATTTTAATTTTTAATTTTTTCTTTGTTTTTGTATGTGATTTATTTATTCATTTGTTATTTCTTTTAATTCTTGGCTTTCTTTAAAAGAAAAAAAAAATAAAGAGATTAAGCGGCTTTTGGCTTTTTTGAAAAGTTGAATAAGGCTGGTTGGGGTGAAGCGTACGATTTGGTCATAGGGTGTGTTTGGTACGGACCGTATGGTATTAAATTAGACAATCATAATGTGGTAATTTCCTTTTTTGGGGTTTAGGGTTTAGACTTTAATTTTCGATATATAAAAGATACGGGAAAAAAAAAATTTACTTTTGGATTTGGCGGAAAAAGGAGATGGTTTGAACATGTGGGTTGGGTCATTGTCGAATAAAGTGTGCCCGTCCTTTTTGCATTTAAGTTCGAATCCTTCTCACTCTCAAGTTTGAGTCACCGTGCACGTATATAGACTAGTTTAAAAACGGAAACATAATTCACATCATATGTTTTGCCAATATGTGCAGCTGGAATGTGGTTCTGAAGTCAATAACCTGGAATTATTCTTGCTTTCCTATGATGTCTACTTTGGTTTGACAATGTGTTGGATAGAATGTGATATTTGATAACTCTTGATTTCTTTCAATTATATAAGATTAGCTGAACAAATGGTTGATTCTTGTTCTTGAATTTACAGGAGAGAAGACGGGGAGTCGAAAAGAAATGTAATTTCTCATTAACTTTGCTTGCATATTATTAACTTGGCTATCACATGCCGTCTTTAGATTTGACATGGTTTCTTATGACTATGAGATTGGTTATAATGTTACTGATCCGAAAATGTGTTGAGTACAATAGTTGCTTCCCTTAGATTATCCTGGATTCGCTTTCCGTTCATGTTTGCTGTTCAATCTGCAGCTTCACTGCAAGTTGCATTTGGTCCTGGAGGAGCAGGTGCGTCCTCAACTTCTATCAGAACATTTGGAGCTGCAAAGGACGGCAATGATGGTAAAAGCGGCAGGGTAGTTCTCAAAGACTCTGATGATGATGAGCAAAACCTCTCAACTCTTCGTTCAGCCTCTACTGAAGCTGAAACAGATGTAACCATGGAAGATGCTATCGATCCAGAAGCAGAACCACTTCAGGGTGTCAAGAATACAGAATGTTGGGTAAGAACATGCACCATATGTGTCTCTACGTCATTCTCTCTCTGTATTGCTCTGTCACAAATGATTCTCTGGTGATTTGTATTGCTCTCTCACAGACGATTCTCTGGTGCCTCTGCAGGATTATGAGAACACATACTATCCTACTACTCTCCCTCTCAGGCAACCCAACTCTGGAGACCCAGGTATTCTTTTTGAAAGCTGAAAACCATTTCGGTTTTCCTTATGCTGTTAATGGCACTTTTAGTTTATAGCCATCTTGTAATTCCTAGATCTCTTGTTTTGCTTTTAGAAATCCTTAATGAGAATGAATTTGGGGAGGATGCTGAAAAAGAGTATGATGAGAACACTATAAACCCTGCTTCAGAACTCGGGCTGCTGGTGCGTATTGGATTAGTAACTTATTTCTGATGCAACTATGTTAAACACTAAACAGAGTGATATATTTGATTGGATGTTACTAAACTTGCTTGACAGGAGGAAAAAGAGCAAGCGAAGTTGTTATTCATTCAACTTCCTTCCATTTTGCCATCGACATCGAAGCCAGCAGCTACTGCAAAGGGCAAAGAGAAAGTTGGAAGCTCAACATCACTGGAGAGCACAGGTGCTCCAGAGAAGGGATGCAGTTTGGAAGAGTTGCCTGCCGGATATATGGGTAAAATGCTAGTTTCCAAGAGCGGAAAAGTCAAGCTGAGGCTAGGAGATACCTTCTATGATGTAAGTCACAGCCATTAACTTTCCTTAAACTGAAAGAAAAGCACGATTCAACGGAAAGTCACAGCCATTCCGTGATCAAGTTCAATAACGTTCAGTTTACTTACCACTTGCTCTTACTGTTTCACAATCCAAAGAATGATGATTTCGTGTCATCTGCCCGGCACAGAATAGTTTTTCATTAGATTTCACCGCCCACAAATACGAGCTAGATTCAAGTACTATGAATGAGAACATAATGTTCATTTTTGTGCTTACGATACGCAGGTTGCACCTGGTTCAGATAGCAAGTTTGATCAAGATGTTGCGGTAGCCAACACTGTAGAGAAGAAATGCACCGTTCTCGGAGAGCTACGCCAGCGAGCTGTTGTAATTCCTGATGTGGATTCCCTCCTAAATGTGATTAACAGGAATTGAATGCAGGGATGTTACAAAAATTATGTGCATTTTGAGGTGTAATGGGGGAATTATGCACATGAGAAAGCTGGAAATGGTAGATATGTAGAGGAAAATCTTGAGGAGTAAATATGTTGCTAGAATTACTGAAGCCTGAAGGTGCTAAGTGTATTGAAATGTAAGCGGTTGTAGGTGAAAATTAGTAGGTCAGACAGAAAAATTCATCTGGTTAAACAGTTTTGCCGACTCCATGTGGTTAAACAGTTAATATTTGAAGTTTTTTCAGGTGAATCCATCTCTTTCAGGATAACTTTTTTTTCTTTTTACTGAGTCCATGTGGTTAAACAGTTTTATTGTTTGCATGGAAAGGTATAGTGTAGATCACTATATTCTAAAACGCGACCCCAACTCAATAACGTTTTCCACTTCGCAAGGGTCAGGGGAGAACGTCTATTGTACGCAGGTTTATCAGAGGTTGTTTCCACAACTTGAACTTATAACCTTTTGATCACAAAAGAACAACCTTTTGTTTTGTGTCAAGGCTCGCCCTCTAACAAAGCTATATTTTAATCTACTTAAATCTACGGGTAGGGAACTCGAACTCGGATAAATCTACCTGTAGGGAATTCGAACTCGAATAAATAGTGATCAGACGTACTTGGCCTTTCAAGTGCATCCCATAAAAAGAAAATTAACCTCAACTATTCGGTAATTACCGTTTCGGTTGCAATTGTTACCAAAAGATTCAGGTGGCAATGCAAAAATTTAAGATCTCTGAAAAAAAGGTGAACTGATAATATTACAAAAAAACATACCTAATATCCATAAATCCCCACATTGCAGGCAACCTGCTAACTCCAATGTACCAAGCACTGGAAGTTCATAACAAAACGTAGTTTGAAACACAGAATGCCTAACAATGGGGTGGAAAACTTCATCTGCAGGTCATCCAATGGAGATATGCTGGTGATGTCGTCGGATTAGGGTCAGGCCTTGTGGGTTCGAGTAACCACCACAATCAACAGGACCACAACGGAGAGCATGAACGATTTTTTCAGCCTGTCCTCAAAGCGATTGCTGGGTTCTGCTTTCGCGTTTTCCCTGCTTGGAGGTTGAAATAAGTCGCCGATGATCTTTGTAATTTTCTCGACTGCTTCCATGACTTTTGCCATGGTATTTTGAAAGATCCACTTGACAATGTTTGTTGCTTTATCGTTATCATCAGAATTCTCATCTGGACTCTCGGATTTATTGTCTTCATCTGCGTATATGATGAAAAAATCACATCGAAACTAGCATTAGTCACGAGCACATTCCTTCAACCTTCGAGCATTGACAAGGTATTTCACTAGCAACTATTACATACTTTTCAGCTGCTTAGTATATTGCTCTCTTTTGGATTTTCTAGTACATTGCTCTAACTTATAATTTCATCTAACTAAACCCAGCAAGAAAACACGTAAAAGAGGCATCAACATCGAACAAAAAAAGCTCGTGAATACAGTACGATATTTCTCAAATCTTGATTCAATGCTAGAGTATCTTCCTTATAAATTCAATGAACTGTAGTCTATAGAATATAGTCCTTGCTCAAATCCAAATCATACCAACCTGCATAGAAAGATTCCCGGAGCTCCCGCACCACCTCGTTGTTCATCACCGCATCCCAAACTGCTCTATCAGATGACAATGAGATCACCATTCTCTGCACAACAAAAAACCCTTAAGACATAATTATCAAAAGTTCATATGAGATTAGACAATACAAAGCAGATGCTATTATATTTCATCCTCTGCAATACAGAAATTAAGAAAAAAGAACACCTTTCTGGAATAATTTGCAAATTAAATTTTTTTTAACAGAGTCAATGGTCGGAAATTCAAAATAAAATTCAGAAAAAATATATGAAAAAAAAAGACTTGTTCTGGTAAAAGTAAAATGGTCAACAAAGAAAGGGACCTGCACAGAAGACTCGGTCTGCAAGAGATGGAAAGCATCGTAAACTCTTTCAGAACCATAGGACTGCAACATCTTTGAATTATTAGAAAGACAGGCAGAAGGCTCCATCCAATCTAATTCTAACCCAGCTGAAGATGCTGGGTGCACAAACCCAGCAGAAGCACTTGTAATTTGATCATCCACAGCTCTGTCTGACTCAGAACCAAACTTATCCCTGATGAAGGGACTGATAACCCTACCAATCATAAAACGCAATTTCATCAAACAAGGCGTGATTAGTATAATATGCAACAAGGCAGGCGTTAATCTTTGTTTTTATTCGACAAGATGATAAAACTAATCTAATTTGTGGGGTGCGAGATTCAAACTCGAATGCAATAGGTCATGCACAGCTGCCCTCACCAACTAAACCGACCCACATCTGCCGGTGGAAAAAATATTTTTATGATAAAATGATAAACTAATCTAATTTACACGCAGGAGAATTCAAATAAGTACAACTGGGCATGAAAATTGTCTTGACCAACTGATCTAAAACACAAAGGGTTTTTGTTATCAGAGACAAAAGAGTATTGAGCTGCTTACTGTTGAAGGGCAGAGACAGCACTGTGAACTTCATCCTTGGAAGGAACAGGTCCAAGAACAAAATCATCAAGAAACCCATGTGAAACTCTCTCATCATCCTCACTGCTGATGCCATTATCCACAGTCACCCAATCAAAATCATCAAGGCGAGGGGAAGAAGGCCAGCCGGGCGTGCCACAATTGGAAGCCAGAGGATTATTGCACGAGGCAAAAGGTGAGGTGGGTGAGGAGAGAGAGAGGTTGTGGGAAGAACTGGGCTTCTGGGTGTGCCTAGAAGTGGAAGTGGTGGTGGTGGTATTCGCAGTAGCAGGAGAACTGGAAGAAGAAGAAAGGGGTTCTTGAATTGGTGGGCCACCAGCAACAGTTCTGGTGACTGCTGCCCTACTCACAGTCCTAAACACGCTTCCTCCTCCACCTCCTCCGCCCATGCTTCTTCCACCAAACATCATTGAAATTCTTTATGGTTTTTTTTCTTCTCCTTTTTTAGTTCTCAGACTATGAATCTCTGTCTTCTCCCTTGTCTACGTTATCTAAATCTGGGAGGAGCCAGGATTGAGTGGATTCCTTAGTTTGTCCGGCTCTGAGTCTCTGACTCGTGTTCTGTTGATATTCTCGAGGTCATGAATATGGATAGGGTTAATATAAAATGGTTCAGAGTTCCATTGGCGTCACAACTTCTAGGTACAAAAAGAAGACTCCACGTTATAGTTAGAGCTAGTTTGGTATTGCTGTGCTTTGAAAAAAAACTGTTTCTATTATGCTATGAGAATAAGCAGCTGTGAAATAAAGTAGCATAGTGTTTGATAAATTTTTTTGTAAAAATGCTTTTGAAAAAAAAACAGAGTATTATAGTGTTTGGTAAATTTTTATGTAAAACAGATGTGAAAAAAAAACTGATTTTTCAAAGCTAGGTTTTGCAGCTTCTTGTTTTTGGCTTTTTTTCACTCAAAACTGTGAAAAAAAACTGAAGCTGAATGTTTACCAAACACAAAAAAGAGAGCTTTTTTTATACCAGCTTTTATTAGAATCACCTCAGTACCAAACCAGGAGTTAGTGGGAGGTGACTTGGCTTCCCCCCGTAACTTTCTGTTGTTTATTCGTTTGCTGGATATATATCATTCCTTATATTTTGTGTTATGTACATTACGTTAAACTAAATAAAAATACTTCTATAACATATGTGGACTTTCGCCGGTTGATTAGGATATGAAGCCTATTATATCGGAGTAATGATTTACCTCTCGATAGCAAATGGGATTAACTACAGGGAACTTTAACAAAAATCTCCCGTTATTGTTCATTTTAATGAAAAATCATATTTTTATACTAAAAAGTCAATCCTGGTATCATTCACTTTACCCTTTATTTTGTCCTTATCGTTAAAACTCAAAATTTTCAAGTCATTTTCATTAGTTTTCCTTTAACTATATTCATTATACCACAACAAAGATACATTATTAGAAACATATGAACGAAATACAGTGGATTGTCCTCTAAACATATTAAAGCAAGCAAGTGATGAATTTTTTTGGTAGTTAAGATATTTCTGTTCAATTTTTTGGGTTTAAATCCTCTCTTTTTCTCTCTCATTTCCCACTTTCAGGGCCAGATTTATTCATTGACCCTCGTAGTTCCGGGACCATCGGAAGCCTAAAGAAGCACCTATGAGGACCTCTGAGAACCATCCAACGGTCTGTGCAAGTGGTGAAGAGAGAAGATCATCATGGTTGTTCAACATAAGCTTTGAACCAAGAAGAAAGATCTATTTCAGACAAAGATGAACACAAAGAAAACCATCATGGCTCTTTTATTCTTGGAAGAAAAACTCTCTCAATTTCCAACGTGACCAACACCCCCCCCCCTCTCCTATTATTTTAATTGTTGTCAAATTAGGTTGTGCAACTTCATATTTTATTTAATAAAGAAGGGGTGTATTACTCAACCAATATTTTTATACCATATATGTTTGACACCTTTTATTTATTTATTTTTAAATTCACTATAAATTCAAACAGTCTTTCAAAAATATTTTGTAAGCACTGCGAACTCATAACTGGAACTTTCATATCATAACATCAAATTCACTAAAATACTAAAACAAAAATTCTAATATTTTTATGTGTTATATGTTAAATAATAAACACAAATTCTCAATACAATTTTTTAGAGTAAATAGACACTTATTTATATCATATATAATGAATTTACTTAAATCCGTCTAGTCCACCTAACCCTGTCTAGGTGTATAGACGCTAGCTTCAGCCTGCCACCCAACTAACGTCTAGCGTACCACTCAATATTAAAATCCTGAATCTGCCACTGCCCTCCACTAATGTAAATTAATATAACACTCCCCTTTTTTTCAAAATATATCTATATATATACACACGCGAACGAAAGTAGACTGTGTGAAAACAAAGGGGAATATAAACACATTTTGGCCATATACACATTTTACTATGAATGCATCCAAAAATAGATATTTTCTTCCTTTGTTTTAAAATTTTGCTGTGAAGCCACTTAGTACTACTACGGTCTAGCTGTATTTATCTTCACTTATAAATAAGAAATCTTACATTCGATTCTCACCAAAGGCGAATTTGAATCACATTATTATGATTAGTCTAGCGGTATTCCTTTTCACTTATAAGTGAGAGATTTTACGTTCAATTCTAACCAAAGGCTAATTTAAACCACATTATTATGGTTAGCCTAGTATGAGGTTTAACTCATTGTCATATCTCCTTAACATAGATATTATTATTTCTTCAAAAAAAAATGTTGTGAGAACTCTTGGCCCAGACAATTAGAACCGAGAAAATTTTGCACAAGTTTGGGCTAAAAATCACCACTAGGGAGGCCCAATTTGGGAATGGAAACATTAGTGAAAACCCTCGCTATTTCCGAAACCTATATAAACTCCCAGGTTTTAGTAGAAAAAACGGGAGAGGAAAGGAGGAGATTGGTCCAATTTGACATTGAGTACTGAGGATTTCTTCAATCTGAACGAGTCTCTTTTTCTCGGTTTCTCCATTTTCTAAGGTTGTATTTGACTACTTAATGATATGGTTTTGGCTGATGAGAAAAACTTGGCAAAGTTAAGAAAATATTTGAATGTTGTGATTTCCATTGCATTTCTCTCCAACCCCTGAAAGTGAAACTTAAGATTTGAAGATACTATTTTGCTCGTATTCTATGGAGGAGGAAGCGGTCCGAGTTATGCGGTTCTCGCAGCGGTACGTTCTACCGCCAGCATCCTTCTATTGTGCAGATCACTCATCCCCCGCGCCCTGATAAGGCTCGCCAATCGGGCTACAGGCCGAGCAGGTAATGAAATTCTTCATCTCTGAGATTGTACATATGAAATGCTTCATTTTGTCTTGCTTTCAATTGCTTTGCAGTGATGTTAAACATACATGTTGTATATCTTTTCAATGGTTTTTCAATTATGGTTTATTCAGTGACAATGGTAACTCGACGTATAGACTGATTCTGGTGGTTGGATACTTGATTTTTTCAGTGCGTAGGAAACACGGCCCGGTTTCAACCATTTGGTTTGGTATTTTTGAGTATTTGGAGTTTTAGTTGTAAATGGTTAAGCACGTCGATTCATTCGGCCGCTAGAGTATTCTTCCTCTGTCATACTGACACAGTTATACGAAAAATCAAGAAATAGCATAGATGGTCTACTATCTTGCATGCTAAGGGTGGAAGATAATGGTATTCTTTATCCCCCACGACTGGGTTGGAATTCTACCTGCTGTGCTTTTCAGATTTTGTGACTAAAGTTTACCTCTGTGCAGGCCTATGTTGTTTACTGTGTACGTGTGAGTCGCGGTGGACATAAGCGACCAGTTGCTATATTGTGTATGGTAAACCCACAAACCAGTTCGTCACTCAATTGGAATTACAACGGAGCAAGCGCTGTTGCAGAGGAGTGCGCTGGCAGGAAACTAGGCGTCCTCACAGTTCTCAACTCTTACTAGGTTAATGAGGTATTCACAACATGCTGATTAGGGTTTGCACAAAGTGTTCCTCTTCTCGTTGACAAAATCATGTTGTTTTGTTGTGATATATGTGACGGGTGACATTGATCAGTCCCTAACTGAACGGAACAGGCAACCGATGCTTGTACATTCCAAATGTTTGATATTATAGTATCTTTTACTTATATTCAGAATATTGTCACGTAGTGTTACTAATTTACTTATTAAGACATGATTAAACAACATAGTTGATATGTCACACTTCAAAGTACATTAATAAAAACAAACAAAACAACTATACTTGTTAGATTATGAGTTAAATCGTAACATAACGTGACAGCTGGTATAAATCGAAAAATTACCCCTTTTACCGTTTTCCTTGTAGGATTCAACATACAAATATTATGAGGTAATCTTGGTTGATGTTGCCCACAACCCAAGGATAAGTTGGATCTGCAATCCGGTTCACAAGCACAGGGAGCTTCGCGGACTCACTTCTGCTGGAAAGAAGTGCAGAGGCTTGAATGGCAAGGGACACTTGCACCACAACGCACGGCCATCGAGGAGGGCAAATTGGAAGAAGAACAACACCGGATCTCTTCCACGCTATCGTTGATTGTACTGACTTTTCTAGTTTATATTCGGTTTTAGGCATTGAAAGAGAACCTGTCGAGTTTTGCTATTGGTAAACTAGCTCTGAACTATTTATCCTACGAATGCTTAAATAAGTTGGTTTTTGCCCCTTCTATAAGTTCCTTTTATTTGTGCTTAGGCTAGCTCCCATCGCAACCAAAAAAAAAATCTGACAAGAAAATGCTAATAGCTTTTGTGATTGACCCAACATGTTAAGACATTGTTAAGAAGTATTTTTTAGCCATTTGTGTAGATACCAAATGGTTTGGGCTCGGAATGGATGAATCTGTTCATCTCTATAATTGAGATAGAGTCACCAACACACATAAATCTCATCTTTATTAAAGAGATGGTATAAATGGAGATCAAATTTTCAGCAACCATTTTGTATGTCCTCTATCATTAATTGACACGTATTAAGAAACTTAACTTTACTTAACTTTGTTGTCATAAAAGTAACATGTGTCAATCAATAATAGAGGTCACACACAAAATGAGTGCAGAAGATTCGAACTCTTATAAATATGGTAAAAGTAGCAATTTTGTGTGGAGAAAGGATGTGAAATCGTAAAATCGCAAGTGAAGTGACGCTGTATCCCCATCCGCTAGGCAATCATTTTCTTCATCTCCACCAACATTTGCCACACAAAATGTCAAAAACCAAAACATTTTCTGTTGACCAAACTTAACAAGAAAACAAATATCAATTATGAATTCTTTGCTAATAGGGATTTGTTTAATTAGTGTGAAAATATTGTAGAAATACGATTATAATTAAGAGAAGTGAACGTTTTAACTTTCAACTCAAATGAGCAAAAAGTTTTACCCTTACGCGTTTAATCATAATTAAACCTAACGACTTAAATGCTTTTTTTGGACGCTAATTAGTGAGATGCATGCGGAGGAAAATTTTGCATGTAAGTTTAGGAAAAGGGTTAGGTGAAAGTCTTGGGATTTGTCAAAAAAAAAAAGTCTTGGGATGAAAATTGAGCAGATAGCCAGTAGCAAGCAAGCTAGGTTGATGAGGATGGAGCCTTAGCGAGAAGAATTAAAGAAGAAATTGTGATGATTCATTGGACTCCCACGGGCACGTTGGTTGTCCTCCAATGTCTCCAGAAATGACCAACAATGGTAATTATAAGCTTTGAAAGCTTGGCCAGAAAAGTGGTGCAAAAGAGAAAGATGAAACTTATGATTAAGATGCAGACTAGGGTTTTAGACAAGTATCCAACAAACACATATGAGTATAAAGTGAAGTTCATCTTCCAAAAGGAAATGATGGTGGTTTTTGGGGTTTTCCTTGGGAGGTTGAATTTCCTCCACAGTTTTCATAGCATTTAGTCTTTGATGTGCTTCGAAAGGCAGGAAAGCATAAGTATGAAACAATGCATTTTAAAGAGAAGGTAGGCGTGGGGAGGATAAGAAACACTCTATGATCACCAAACGTAATTTTGCCCGTGAATAATCTAAAATCTGTAACAATACACAGAAAATGTTATCAAGCTCAACTCTTTTTCTAATGTTTTTCCTAACTATTTCACACAAGATGGGTATGAGGGGATTACGGTGGAAACTTGAAAAACTGTTAGCATTGAGATAACACCAGGATCCCCCTTGACATCATCGTGTGATTCATCAACATTATGAATCAAACCCAAAACATGTTGTATGGAATACAAACCTAAAATTCTTTATCAACCACTGGGTCACCCCGTGGTGGTTCTTGTTAAGCTTAAGTTGGATTCAACATAAAAATACCTCCTTCAAGAAAACTTGTTTGATGTATGAAAATGAAGCGGATAACCATGAACGCACATCCAATGATATGTAATTTGGGCAGCTTCCCAAAACCGTCCCTCACAGTTAGCAATTTCCCCTACCTTTTCTATCCCTTTGCTTTAGAAGGTCTTATAAATCATTTTGCTTGTCTATCTCTACACATACTCTCGAAATAACTGGCGGTGCTCTCAAGTCTTAACCTATCTTAATCTATACAGCATCTTTTGTTTTTGTTTTTTTCCCTTCTAAACAGAAACACCAAATGATAGAGCATGGCATGTAAATGCAATGATAATATGGGACCCTTTTTTTGTAATGTTGTTGAAATTCACTTAGACCACAAAGATTCACACATATATATATATTTAAAGGTTTTCAAATGGGTGATTATTACAAAAGCTAATCGATCACATGGATCCATATTAATTATCTTAACTTTATAAATTAATCTCCCATAAAGCTAAACGACAAGATTTTGTCCAGCTTACAACTAATTAACCCTTTTCCCCCTTTCTTAATTATATAACTTGCATTGTGATCCAAGTCAATTGACCTCTATTTTTACCAATTCCTTAATCTTCATAGAATTAAAAAATTAGCATTTTGTCACTAGTAAACATTAATTTCAAAACAGTATCATAAGCAGACAAGTTACTTATATTTTTACTACAAGCAATATTATTATTCTAATTTCTTAACTAGACTAAAAGGAAGTGAAAGAGTTTGAAACCGGTGCATAGTAAATTGAAGAAAAATATCTTATTTAACGAGAGATTTTTCAAAATAGTCGGAACACGAGGTGATACGTCACATGTCACCTTAGCACTAATGGAGATCAGAAAGCCATGCATATGTCTTGCTATTTAGCACTAAGGTGAACTCCATTAGCACGCCCAAAAGGGCCATGCATGTGTCAAATTAACCATCACAAAACGTCACTTAATTAGACACCAACATGGAGAGAAAGATAATTAACTAAGGGTAATGGGTTTGAAGCAGTTGTTAATTAGTCCTATTCTTTTCCCTCCTGAAAGGTGAACCACTTTTGGGTATGATTCACAAGCAAATTAACGATATACATTGGTATGGGGGCATATATATATATATGTGTGTGTGTGTGTGTCTCGTTTCTAAGAATTTAGGAAAAGGTCAAGACCTCATCTTCAAAACATAAAAGACAAGGAATATATGATAAAGTTTTAATTAAGAAGGGGAAAATAATTAGGAAGACGAACTTAACTTATGTACTCAAAAGTCGATTAAGGGCTTCCTTCTAATCAACAGAGTTGTATTGCATTTGCATGTCCACGTCTTAATGGGGGGAGGGCAAAATTGTATTTATATATGATCGGCAGGTGGTGTGGTGGTTCTAGTGCTCACTGTACGTTGAGATATATTAGCTTTTAGCTCCAAATCTTGACTTAAGAGGATGGAGATCTTCTCACATGCTGATCATGTCACTCTCCTTCAAACCCTAATAATTCTGTTCTCCACTAATTACAAAGTGCATGATATTATGTGAAGAAAAACCCACACAAAGAGGATACACTAAAAGGGGAAAAGGTCGTTCACAAATTTAATTACGAAAGGGCAAGAAAAGGACGAAATGCGAGAGGAGGGAGGCGACTTGCAGTCACTGAGTGTGAACAGTTGAACAGTGACTGGGACTCCAACTCGCCCAGTGTTGGTTTCTGCAGAAGAATGAAGTGGGGTCCTTCTTTTACTCTCGCTTAATCTTATTCTATTTTCATTTTGTTGAGAACACGGTCCAATAAACCAAGTATCATTGGGGTTTCTATATCTGCTTTGGTTTGAGCCATGCTGGTTTGTATTGTAAACGCCTGATGCGTACAGAGTTTTAGGGCAGAAACGAACTTTCATGTACATTTGGGGCCTTTGGCATGTGCACAGAGGTTAGTGGCTCAGTTTTTCCGTTGACTTGGAGCTTAGTTGTTTGAAAATTCAAATTAATCTTTAATAACACAATTTAAAACAAGGGAGATTAGAGACATCAAATTTGTGTCTGTTTAGACTTTAGCGTAGATTTTAGTATATGTTTCGATATATTTTATCTAACGAAACTTTGAGCCGTTAATTGTTTCTAGACTATATGGATCTAACAACCAAAAGTGTCATTGTATGTTACATAGTGGTGGATCCTATCAATTGGTAGACAAAGGGAGATAATTGGTGACCAAATAGTATCATACGGATCTTCAGGGAGAGGTACACAAGCAACAGTAGTGCTATATTCATCCATGCAGGTATAAGTATATATACAGTAAGATTCAGGACAAATATCAATAGGGGCTATTCAAAGCTAACCACGTGACAATAATAACTCTCTCGAGTGTGTCTAGCCACATAATACAATAACATGAAAGCAACATGCATCAAGTAAGAACAAAGGTTTTTTCGTTAGAATTTTTTATTTAGTAGCAACTGCTGGTATTACGCGAAATCTCAGTTTTTCATTGTTGTTTTGCCCTAGTTACTGTGGCAATTTAATCCGTGGAGCGTCTCGTGGGTAGATCGAAGAAAGATTTACCTGTCACGGCAGTATATTCCCATGTGAGATGAGTGACGTAAAAGCATGGAATATCATATACCTCCGGGACAGGTCAGTTTTCTGCTCCGGTAGGCCTTAAAACTAACAACCAGCAGGTAGGCCTTAAAACTAACAACCAGCAGAAACAGCAAGATAACAACGTTCGGTAGCTTGTTATTTTCGAAACTCGTTTTAAGTATGTACGATTGTACGAGCACGACTGCTAGAATTCGATTTATCGAAAATACAAGATGGAACAGTCACGTTGAACATGCAAATATTGACAAATAATTCTGAAGTCACCTGCTGACTGTAACTGTTCATCACTTTCTCGAATATACGGATTTCGACTCTGCCTTTTTCGTCATGGAAATGCATATTATCATCATCCATCAAATTCCATTAAAAAAAACAAAACAAAAAGAAGAAATTAAAAAATGGAAAAAGCAGAGGGAGGGAGAAGGAAGGGGAAAAGGGAGAGAAGCGTCGGAGAAAAAGAAAAGTGGGCGGAGCAGGAGGAGCAACCGTTATAGGAATTGAGATGAAATCACGCGTTGGCGTGGGAGGGGGCAAAAGGAGCCTTCTCGCCCATCATGCCTCTTCATGCCACATGTCTCTTGTACCATGCCGAGCCCTACTGTGGTGGTAGGGTCACCTCCGTCACGCCTCGTACCCTCCCTCTACCCTAATAACGCATGCACTTCATACGTTCCTTTCTCATATTTACCCTCTTTTTTATTTATTTTGTATTTCTAATTTTATTATAGTTGCATTTTGCACCATGTAGATTAGTCTATGTCATTTCAAAAATCTGGCAAAAAGACATTTTGTTTTCTACAAACGATAGCATTAAAGGGTGAATCAAATATAAGATATTGACTGCAAGAATAAATGTTTTACTTTTTAACCACTTGAGTTACAAGTTTCTTGTCAAGAAGACAAAGAATGTGTAAAATTACAAAGTGTTACATCATCGGTCCGTATCAAGTTAACTACTATATTTTTTTGGGAGTTTTAACGAAAAGCTCACGGTACTGTTCACTTTAACGAAAAACCACATTTTTACACTAAAAAGTCAAATCTGGTACTATTCACTTTACCCTTTATTTTATCTTTATCATTAAAACTCAAAGTTTTCAAGCCATTTTCATTATTTTTCCTTATTTTTTTCTGCACTTATTTGAGACGTTTTGTGTTAGCCATTTTTTATATCTCTTCAATATGTAGGAGGTTATATTTACTACTCATATTATATATAACATTAATATGTGAATCTACGTGACATCGATATGACGTTAGTAAAAGCAAACGTTGGGCTCCCAAAGTGCTAAGAATAACAATTAATATAAGAGTTTACCTAACAACATTGTCACTTAGTGGTATTTCTTTTTATTTGTGAGTGAAAGGTCTTAAGTTCGATTTTCACTAAAGACAAATTTGAACCACATTATTGTCAGTCCATTGTGAAACTAGTTCACCTCTCCCCCTTAGTGTGGATAATATTGTTTGTTAAAAAAAAAAACAACAACAACAACAGCATCAGACATATTTTGTTCAATTTTTAAGCAATAAGGACCAAAAGGTAATTGATCACAAACTACATGATGTAAAGTGTAATTTCCTCTTTATTTTGTTCATATTGCAACGACAAACCTGCAAAGTCCACTACTCTCAACTAGACAAGACGACAAGTGAAGGGTATGAAGGAGACAAAGTGGTTCTGGACCCCACCATAGCACTTCTTACATTCTCTTATAGTGGGCCCCACGTGGCCACCCTCACCGTTCCCATGGCCCCACCTACCCTGACCTGGTATTTTTTACTTCTAGGGTTCGGTTGTGTGTTATTTTAACATTTTAAAGGGTCTAAAGGTAAAACTACAAGATAAGAAATGCATGGAAAGAATAAGAACACCATAAGACTCCCTTTCAAATTCCTCATCTTTCTTTGAGGGGTGGATAATTAGACAGCTTCGCATTAGGGTTACGGATAAACTGGCTCTGATTATTCATTATATACTTTGAGATTCCAAGGATGCTTCTTTTGTAGTGTAACACGTAGATACATGTTGAAGAAAATAAGACAGTTGTGGGTCTAAGCAAGTCTGTCAATTTCTTGGACGATCATTAATTTGATATAAAAGGACATGGATATAACAAGTTTTGAGTTAACCATTGACAAGTCAATGATTAAGAATTCATTAACAATTTCTAATTGTTATCGAATCACATGTTAAGAACATGTTAAAATAACGGATATGACACATAAACGACATGAATACGACTCGTTTGTCATGTCTATACATTAGGCATGACAATTTCTTTAACGACTCATCAATTCGACACGAAACGATACGACGACATGTTAACAAATCGTATCGTTATCAGATTAACTATAAAGAATTCGTTGATACGACATAATTTATTAAAATAACGAATATAATACGAAAATGACATAAACAAAATAAACACGATTCATTTATTAAGTCTAGATCTGAGGCACTCAGCACGCGCAGTTGAAAAGGCATGCATAAAGCAAGTATTCTTATGATTTGAACTCTTCGGTCTCCATTGTACCATCATGGAAGACGACTATACAGAATATGACAATATGTACGTTCTCGTTTCCTCTAAGACTGAAAAAATTACCCCTTTAATTTAATTCTGTTGTTTTATCTTTTACTTTATATTCTTTTATTTTAACCTTTTCTTAATTGGGTAAACATTTGGCTCGTTTTCTTTGATTGTTTGTTTGTTTTCCATTATTTTATGTGACATTCTTATAGAATTTGGAGAAAAAGAGACTTCCAAATTGGCAAAGAAAGGAGAGGGACAGCTGACGAAAGCTTTACTTGTAGTTCTTGAACCACGCAACTGTGCGTATTGGTTCCCACTGCTGCCTCTGAGTCTGAGTAACTAAAACATATGTTTTTGTTTCTAGCTAGTTAACCAACTAATTGTTTTATTTGGATGCTAACAATTTGTGTGATATTCACATACGCGAAATACTAAGATTCTTAAAGCGGAATTTTTTATGAATTTTCTGCAACTTTATAATTTAGGGTTAAGTCCCGTACCATTATTTATAAAATATTTTGTGAAAAATATAAGATAACAGAGAGTTTATTCATGTCCCACTTTTTTGACAATATAGATAATACAATACGAAGAGTTAAGACTGATTGGTATTTAAATAGAGAATTGTTATTAGCACTTTAAAATCTCATTTGGCACTCAAAAATTTCTATAATTAGAAAGAAAAATACACTTGTGAGGAGTGTATAATAAGATTTTTGGAGTGCTAATAACAGTTCCCTTTAAATAAATCTATCTATATTATTCTATAAATATCTAAGTTTGTTAATATTTTAAAGGGAGCTTTACTTATAGGGATAAAAATAGAATATACATTTTATAGAATTTCACTAGTTTTAAATCATTTCAACCAGAGATAGAAGTTTAAACCCTAACAAATCTAGCCAAATCTACAAATTAAACCCATCTATAAAAACTTCAAACGTATTTAAGATCCATAAAAATTAATTTATGCACTTCTACAAAATTAGTTTCAAAATTTTATGCCCTTCGGCAATATCAATTTCAAAATTCTAAAGATCATTTCAAAATTTCAGCTCTTCGGCAAGATCACTTCTAAAATACTATGTCCTATTTAAACTACTTTTAAGCCTTTCAGAGTTCCAATAAATATCGTCGACAATCGCGTAAGCAATCAACCAAAAAGCTGTTGGGTGTAAGTATTAGCCATAGCCTGGATCCAAATGAATAATATAATGAGGGAAGATGATTGTGTTTCAAGCTTTACTCAATCGTAATACAATACTTTAAACAAAGCTTAATCATACAAAGTAAATCCCCATCATTCCTTGTTAACCTTTATCGAAGTCAAATTAAGTAGGAAAAAAAATAATAGAAGTAGCTCAAAACAAAACCAGTATATCCCGCATATAAAATTAATCGACACTAATCGACAAATGCAGATCTTCTGATCTTTATTCAAATAATTAATCTATAAGAAATGTTAAGGAGGCTCTCTCAAAAATAGAATTCTTTATGAACTCTCTGTAACCTCACAATTTAATGTCAATTCCCGTACCATAACTATGAGACAAGATGAAAGAAAAATAAGAAGTGAAAAAGAGTCCATAGAGAGTCGATAAAGAAAAGAGTCCATAGAGAGTCGATAAAGAGTCTTACTTTTGAGAGAGTTCACATCAATTCCTCTTAATCTAATTAGCATCCTATAATTTATTCCTAGAATCCTAGTGGGTCGACTGTCCCTGCCAAAAGAGAAGAAAGAAAAATAAGAAATGGTTTTGTTGGGGAATTTTCTTGAATTTCAAAAACCCGCGCCAACTTGTTTCATATGTTATTGCGTATTCTGTAAATCACACTCAAAGTGTCATAGTGGCATGTGACGTGAAATATGACAAACCACACTTATGATGCGCCTTATGCCGTATAAAATTTCTTTGTTTCTTTAAATACAGATGTAATGATAAACGATTTTAATTACTTAAGATACAAGTAAGTTTGATAAAAAAAAAAGCATTATTCGTGATCAATTTACTTTTTGATAATACCATATTTTTGTACGAAGGTACAAATAACATTCTCAGTTCACTAGTATTATTCACATTTGTACACCGCATGTCATATACCCAAAGTTTAAAAAATTTGAATGCCAACTCGTAACATTTTTAATTATGACAAGGGAACGGAAAAACTGATTTGAACGGTAAGTTTGGGCTAGTCGCGATGAATAGTGTTTTACAGATTTTAGTAATCGATTTAGGTCCATGATATTTTTCTGCAAAGGGGACGATGAAAAGAATGTAACTTCTTCGCGACATAAGATGAATTTTGGCATTTTACCAAGGTAAACGACTTTTAAGTTTTAAGAATGATATTGAAACTTTTGTAATTTCCTGTTTTATTTCCTTTTGCATTTAGGGTTTTTCTAAGACTATATAAACAACTTTAGTGTCGTATTTTCAATTATCTTTCGGTTAATATAATTTAGAAAACGAGAGTTTTTCTTCTTATTTATGGTATTCGTGTAGTCTACAAATGATCGATAATCGTCTATAAGTGGATTTTGTGAAGTCATCTTAGTTTTATCCCACCCACAAACTAAGAATTTTTTCGAACTTAAATCCAAGTAACATATTGCATATATGACTCATATGTATAACGAGTTTGACACGTAATTATAAATTATAACTCACATTATGTCCATCACTCCAAATTCCCACCCTCAATGTCATTAACTTAAACAAAAAATTATCCAATAATTGACATGAAATGTTGGGAATAATGGAAAAGAAAAAGAAGAAAAGAAAAGGGAATGGGAGAAAATGTTTAAAAAAACGGAAGGTGAATATGGTGGGAAATTGGGATGACTTTCTTGGATCCTGTGAGGGGCATTTGTCACTGCTAACATTTGCCAGTTTGTTAGGCACAAAGATAAAGGGTACCCTAAGGAATGATGAAAAGTAGAACAAAAAGAAAAGGAAAAAAAAATGAAATATCCGAATAAAACCGAAAGTATTAGGATTTATATGATACATCAGACAAAGGTAGAATACCCAAACAAACAGAAAATTCTAGAGAGAGAAAATCAGCCATTGAAATTGAAATCCAAAGCTTCTATTAGTAGAGAGAGAGAAGAAGGGAGGAGGAGAAGTATGTATTTCTTTGCTTCTTTCTCTCTCTGGTTTCTCTCACTAGGATTTGAAGCCCACCAGGAACTCCCACTGAAGCAAAAAACGTAATGATGATGATGATGAAAAACCCTCTGCACCCAGCAGCACTCCTGAAAAGCACTTCTCTCATGAGCAGAAGCAGCCATCAAGACCTCCCTTCCCTTAAATTTCCCAACAATCTCTCCTTCTCACTCTCACCCAGCACCTTCCCCACACCCCCAAAACCATGAAAGTACCTTCCTTTTCCTCCTCCTCCTTCCCTCTCTCTCTCCTCTTCTTCTTCTCTCTCCAAACCTCCATAACTCTCTGCTCTTCTTCCTCTAATTCTTCTGTGTCCTTCCAGCTCATTGCTCTGCTCTCCCTCAAATCCTCCCTCAAAGACCCTCTCTCCTCCTTCCACGATTGGGTTTCCCCCAATTCCCACCCAAACGGCGGAGTCTCCGGTTGGTGTTCGTGGTCCGGCGTCAAATGCCAACCCGACACCTCCCAAGTCGTTTCCCTCGACCTCTCCCGCCGCAACCTCTCCGGCCAAATCCCACCACAAATCCGCCACCTTTCTTCCCTAATCCACCTCAATTTGAGCGGCAACGCCTTCAACGGCCCTCTCCAGCCCGCCATGTTCGAGCTCGACAACCTCAGGATCCTCGACATCAGCCACAACGACTTCAAGTCGGATTTCCCGCCCGGGATTTCGAAGCTCAGGTTTTTAAGAGTCTTTACCGCTTACAGTAACAGCTTCACTGGCCCATTGCCTCAAGAATTCGTCAAGCTCCGCTACCTCGAGCAGCTCAACCTCGGTGGAAGTTACTTCGATGGTAAAATCCCAGAAGGGTACGGAACATTCCCCAAGTTAAAATTGCTCTACCTCGCCGGAAATGCACTCAACGGTTCAATTCCGCCGCAATTGGGTTCCTTATCGGAGCTGACTCGGATGGAGATCGGGTACAACGAGTATTCAGGTGGGTTTCCTATAGAACTCGGAATGCTGTCAAATCTCACGTACTTGGACGTCTCCAACGCCTTTCTCTCCGGCGCTCTCCCGCCGGAGCTTGGCAACTTAACCATGCTTGACACATTGCTGCTCTTCAAGAACCGATTTTCAGGCTTTATCCCAGCAACTATCGGCCTCTTACAGAGACTGAAGACACTCGACTTGTCGGATAATCAGCTTTCCGGCTCAATCCCGCCGGGAATTGGTACACTGAAAGAGCTGACCACGATAAGCTTGATGAACAACTTTCTCGTCGGAGAAATCCCGGAAAAAATCGGAGAGCTGCCCAACTTAGAAAACCTCCTCCTCTGGAACAATTCGCTGACGGGTCTCCTTCCCCAGGGCTTAGGATTCAGCGGGAAGCTCCTGCGAGTCGACGTCTCCTCCAATTCTCTCACCGGCCCGATCCCGCCAAATCTCTGCGACGGCAACAAGCTCCAAAGGCTCATACTTTTCTCCAACCGGTTCACCGACCCTCTTCCCAAAACCTTAGCAAACTGCACTTCTCTGTTCAGACTCCGAATCCAGAACAACCAAATCAACGGGTCGGTTCCGACGGGTTTCGGGTTATTACCCAATCTAACCTACGTCGATTTCAGCGGCAACAATTTCACAGGCACGATCCCGGAAGATCTCGGCAATGCCGAAGCTCTCAGTTACTTGAACATTTCGCTGAACCCATTGCACTCAGTCCTTCCGTCAAACATCTGGCGCGCACCAAATCTGCAGATCTTCTCTGCTAGCTCCGGCCACCTCACAGGAAAAATCCCCGACTTCATCGGCTGCCAAAGCCTGTACAAGATCGAACTTCAACGTAACGACTTTAACGGCTCGATCCCATGGGACATCGGGCACTGCGAGAAGCTTCTCAGCTTGAATCTAAGCCGCAATTCTCTCACCGGCATTATCCCATGGGAAATCTCCGCTTTGCCCTCCATCACCGACCTCGACCTCTCCCGGAACTTTCTCTCCGGCACGATCCCGTCCAACTTCGAGAACTGTAGCACGTTGGAGAGCTTCAACGTTTCGTTTAATTTGTTGACCGGTCCGATCCCCGCGTCCGGTTCCATTTTCCCGAATCTCCATCCGTCGTCGTTTTTGGGGAATAAAGGATTATGTGGCGGCGTTTTGGGGAAGCCCTGTGACACGTTGTCGGCCGGAGCCGTGGAGGTTCGCGGCCACGAGCAGCCGAAGAAGACGGCAGGCGCGATAGTCTGGATCATGGCGGCTGCTTTCGGTATCGGGCTTTTTGTTCTCATCGCCGGGACCCGCTGCTTCCGCGCGAATTACAGCCGCCGGATGGACGAGAGTCAGCAGATTGGACCGTGGAAATTAACCGCTTTCCAGCGGTTAAATTTCACGGCGGATGATGTGTTGGAGTGTTTGGAGATGAGTGATAAGATTATAGGGATGGGGTCCACAGGGACGGTTTATAGGGCGGAGATGCCAGGTGGCGAGTTCATAGCCGTTAAGAAGCTGTGGGGAAAACAGAAGGAGAACAATAGTGATCTGATCCGACGGCGGAGAGGGGTCCTGGCTGAGGTGGAGGTGTTGGGGAACGTGAGGCACAGGAATATAGTAAGGTTGTTAGGGTGCTGCTGCAACAGAGACATCACCATGCTGCTCTACGAGTACATGCCCAACGGGAATTTGGATGATTTGTTGCATGGCAAAAACAAGGCGCAGAATTTGGGTGCGGATTGGGTCACGAGGTACAAGATCGCCCTCGGCGTGGCGCAGGGGATTTGTTACCTGCACCACGACTGTAACCCCGTGATCGTGCACCGTGATCTTAAGCCGAGTAATATCTTGTTGGATAGTGAGATGGAGGCTAGAGTGGCGGATTTTGGGGTGGCTAAGTTGATCCAAAGCGATGAGTCCATGTCCGTCATTGCCGGCTCCTATGGCTACATTGCTCCAGGTGCGTTGATTCCTCAATCTCCATTTCTCATATTGTCTTAATTTATGAACGATCATCATGAGTAGGATATTATGCACTTATAGAACTGGTTCAAAAATTTTAACCGGTTTTTGTCTATGCATATTATTCGTATAATGTTTGACCTCTAGCATAAGTTGGTGAAATAATGCTTGGTTTTGTTGAAAATTCGTTTTGTTGGGTGACGAAATCTAAATTACCGAATGTGTTAGGGTTAATCTACCAAAGGAATGTT
This sequence comes from Malus sylvestris, assembly GCF_916048215.2. Classification (NCBI taxonomy): domain Eukaryota; kingdom Viridiplantae; phylum Streptophyta; class Magnoliopsida; order Rosales; family Rosaceae; genus Malus; species Malus sylvestris. The sequence continues at coordinate 25,427,707 of NC_062260.1, forward strand.
TTATCTCCAAAAGCAAGGGTCACCTACCAAATCCCAAATTGTAACATTAGTACATAATCCAAATGGAATACTATTATTGGTCGGTCCAATTGGTCAAAAAGAGTAGCAATTTTGTTTTTTTCTTTTGGATCCTTTATCTGCACAACTATGATGAAGTTCATACAATGGTCGGGTCCCCGTACATATAAAATACAAGTCACATTACTTCACGTTACATCAATATACAAAGGAAAAGGTCAAAAAAGAAGTTGACATTATTTGAAATAGATGGCCACCACACCAACTTTCGGGCCATGCTATTTATCTTCGATTTAAATGTGGTTAATTAACCTACGTGGCGGAATATCATGATGAATATGACATTTTTGTCGATAGGCGAGCTTTGATGTAATGGAAAAATTGTTCTTTGTGATCGAAAAATCACATGTTCGAGTCGTGAAAACAGTCTATTTGCAAAACAAGAATAAGACTGCTTACAATAGACGTTCTCCTCGACTCTATCAAAGTGGAAAACCTTGTTAGCTTAGACTCTTTATGTGATATTTTTGTTGAGCGTACTGCATTTTGAATTCAAATCTTCTCTCTTTTGTTTAGAGTAGCATAACTTACGTAGCACTATCGTTCGTAATTGAAAAAAAATGTGAGTTAACTTTGTTATTGTTTTATTTTTGCAGAATATGCTTATACCCTACAAGTGGATGAAAAGAGTGACATATACAGTTATGGTGTGGTGTTGATGGAGATTTTAAGCGGGAAAAGATCGGTGGACGCCGAGTTCGGAGATGGGAACAGCATAGTGGATTGGGTTAGGTCGAAGATCAAGACGAAAGACGGGATCAACGATATTTTGGACAAGAATGCCGGGGCAGGTTGTGCGCCAGTGAGGGAGGAGATGATGCAGATGCTTAGGATTGCTTTGCTCTGCACAAGCCGGAACCCAGCGGACCGGCCGTCGATGCGGGACGTGGTGTTGATGCTGCTTGAGGCCAAGCCCAAGAGGAAGGTCCTAGGCAATGTTGGGCATGGTCACAATGGGAGTGGTTGTGCTGAATATCATGAGATTCCCTTGCCACAGAAGCCGTCGGTGGAATGTTAATAGGATCAATTAATCACTTCTAAATGCCTTTGAAGGGTTTTTACTTTTTTTGGGGGTTTTTTTTTACTTTTTATTTTATTTTTGAAATGGTGGGGGATTGGTATAGGAGAAGCGATTTCTTGTTTTACTTCGATTTCAATGGAATTTTCTCAAGTGTTAGTGCTATGTTCTTATGGTTTTGGTTGTGGACTTATGTGTATATATACGTATTGGTGCATGAGTTCCAAGTGGTGGAAGAATATTAAATCCCCCTCTCATTTGTTTTGTAGATACAATTTCGTTAAATCGGAATACGACAAATTTTTACCAACACACATAGCAACGCTGTCACATCCCCGCCCGGGGCGGATCACTTCCCGGGTCTGCTCCACCACCGTAGCACGATATTGTCCGCTTTGGGCTTACCATTCCCTCACGGTTTTGTTTTTGGGAACTTCGGCTAATTCCTTATTTCACCTGTTATATTGATGCATCCTTATTCTGTTATTAACGCTTATAGCATGACATACTTTCTGGTTTTTGATAAAGATTATTGATTTGAGATATTTGAAGAATTATATGCATATTATGTTATTTTATGGGAAAGTATACAGGTTTTACAGTGATGAGTTAGAAATGTTATTAAATGAAATATTTTCGATAAACTTTGTTTTACTGACTCACTCAACTTTGTTTTGCACCCCTCCAGGTTCAAGATAGCAGAGCTTTGGTGGCCACGAGGAATCCAACGGTGTTCTGACAGAATTCACAAAAATAGGACTCACCCTCGGGTGTTACATTTTAGTAATTGTATCTTTAAAGCTTCCGAACTGTGTAAATGGTTACGTCACTCTCACGTGACGGCCAGCATGCCCTCCTTCGGGACGGGGTGTGTCAAACGCACGTTGTTTAAATTTAGCATTCAGATTGAATAAATGAAATAAAAATAAATCAAGGATAAAATAAATGAAGTTGTACATAAGGAAAAAAAAAACATAGTGATGGGTTTGAGCTATAGAAACAATTTATTTGCAAAACAAGGATAATGATGCGTAAGATAGACATTTCTCCCTCCCCCCGATACTTGCAAAGCAGGGAGCCTTGTTGGTTTGGGATCGTCTTTTTTATTTCTCTCGTTCGTACTAGACCTGACAATTTCTTAAACGACACTTAAACGACACAAAAATAATGGGTTTCGGGTAAACACAATAACTAATCGGATCATTATCGAGTAACATGATAAGAACCCGTTAATAACGGATCCTTAACAGGTTTACATGAGGGTGACACACGGATAACCCGTTTCAACACGTTAAAAAGGAAGTTATTTTGATGATTTTAATTTTTTAAATTACTAAAAAAACTTACTATAAAATACTATAGTCATAAGGTATATGTACATATTGTATTGTTGTATTATTATTCTATATAAATTAAAAAACTTAAGTTTATTTATTTATTTATTTTTATAGTATACAATAAGCAAAGAGTGAAATTAAAAAATTAAAACACATGGAAAATAAAAATATCACACACATTAAAAAATTATAACAAGTGTGAAAAATGTGAAAAAAAATATGTAAACATTGGTGATCGCATCCTATACCATTTGAGGATGGGTACATCGTCGTTTGAATTTTTAAAACCATACAAACCCTCATGAATAGTATTTTTAAGAGAGTTCAAATTAAATTAAATTCAAAATCATTAATATACATGTTTGAAAAATGTGAAAGAATTTATAAATGCTCGTGATTTTAGGCGATGGTTACGTGGTCGTTTAGCTTTTTAAAACCCTCCAAATCTCATGAATAATGTTTTTTATTTGAGTGCAAAATTAATAATAATTATTGTAGGAGAACGAAAAATGTAAAATAAATATACAACCATTCGTAATGACAAGCTTTACAACTTTTATGAAAGGGTCAACTCCGAAATCAGACACCATAATCCATAAACCTTAGATTTAAATTTAACCGCTGAATGTCATTTACGCTTTATTCTACTTACGGAATTTTATTTTTTAATATTTTCATTGGTTATGGATTTAAAACATATTTTCTTTACCATGTAACAGATCAGGTCATATTATTTGATAATATTAACGGGTCAATTTCGAGCCAGGTCATATTACCCGTTTACTTTAACGGGTGTAATACGACACGATCCGTTAAGATATCAGGTATGTCACCAAAACAATACGAACACAAAAAACACGACACGAATGTCAGGTCTAGTCTGTACAACTAATTAGGGCTTAACTATGTTGTTGGGTCAATCAAGAACAAAACTATGTTGTTGGGCTGAATTTGCAAGCTCACTGGGCCCTCAAGTACGCAATGTTATTTCCCGCGTGGTAAAACGTGTTCCCGCCATAGCAGATACCGGAAGTGCAAATTAGGTTTTCACCATTTCCCATTAAGCTAGGCTTTTCATCTCTCTCGCTCTCTCTCGCTCTCTAACTCTCTCTGTGCCAGTAGCGCTGCAATTCTTCCAGGTAATTCCTCTCAACTCTTTCCTACTTCCTAATTTCAAAACTCCATATATGTATTTATTTTTCTTAATTTACGTTTTAGATTCTTAAACTTGGCACAAAACCGAGTCCAGTAACGTTCTAAAGTTCATGCACTTAGTGGAATAAAGCCTAATTGTTATTGTTGTACGTTTTAGATTCTAAACATATAGCCGACCCACTTAGTTGGATAAAGCTTGATCGTTGTTGTCGTATGTTTTAGGATATAATTTTGATCATATTGTACTCTTAAGATTCTCATCTGAGCAGTAAATATTCTTCGTTTTTATTAACTGATGTCATAAAATGGTTTTTTTCCCACTTCAATTATTTTTCAAATAGATTGAGACAACAGCCATGAAAAGGAAAAGAATGCCAGCAGCTTCTGCCACCCAAATGGTGAAAAACGATGAACACATTCAACAACTGGGGACTAACATAACGGATCTTCCAAAGCCTTTCATTCACGATGTTCTACTGAAGCTCCCGACGAGGAACATTATTGCGTGCAAATGTGTATGCAAGACTTGGTATGGTCTAATTTCGGACCCCGAATTTACTAAGTTGCACTTTTCACAAGCGCAGCCCTTTCCCATGATCCGGCCCCTGGATCCGTCCCGCGTGTCAAGAACCCTTTACTTGGCTGAGCCGGAAGATGGGTCTGGTTTTGATTTGAGGAAGTGCACCTGTAAGATTAACTATGATCGGTCTGGGGGTGGAAAGTCTTACATCCACATGAAACTCACCAAATACAAAATCCCGTTGCGCAATGCGGACGAGGTAATCGATAGCCAGGGCAATGTGGCGAGTTCGGTGGGTGGGAGGAACCATCATGGCAGGAAACGGAAGCCTTGTATCAGGATAAGGCCTAATCATCACAAGTACAAGGTGGTGAATTCGTGTAACGGCTTCCTTTGCCTGTCTAGTCCAGTCACTAATGACCCTGTTGTTGTCTGCAATCCAATCACTGGCGAGTTTATACACCTTCCGGAATCAGCCTCTAGGTGCGAGAAGGAAAATGAATCGTATGATTGTGGATTTGGTTTCAATCCAAAAACAAATGAATATAAGGTGTTGAGAATATTTCAGCAAAGGGAACCCTACACTAAAGTGGCTGAGGTGCACACACTTGGGACAGGCTCGTGGAAATTTGTCGGAGCTACTCCATTCTTCTTATCTATGCTAGAACACACTACCTATGTGAAAGGAGCACTTTTCTACTACGAGAGTTTATGTTATACAATATACTCTTTTGACTTGGACACCGAAAAGTTTGAATCTGTTCCATCACCTCCTATTCGACTGGAGAAATCTTGGACTGTGAGCATGGGAGTTTTGGGAGATTGCCTTTGTTTGTGTGATTGTGACGTTTTACGCATCAAGTTTTGGGTATTGGATGATCACGGTGCACAGAAAATATGGAGGCAGAAGATTTCTGTTTATACTGAAAATTGTGGAAGGTGGCCATATGGCTTATATAAATCGATGAACTACTTAAAGAATGGGGCTTTGTTGATGTTTCATTCCCGCACTAATTCCTTCTTCTACTATCACCCAAGAAGATATCGTAAGGCCATTTATCTTAAGATTCGTGGGTTTAAGTCGGATTTTGAAGCAATTAGTCATGTTCCAAGCTTGATTTCACTCAAGGACATTCTGGTGGGAAGTGATGTACAAGTCCTGCATATACATTCAAGGTAAGGATGTGAAACATTGAAATATCTTTTTACCTTCTGTGCTTACACCTTATCTGAATTGTTTGTATTTTGATCTAGTCCTGATTTTCTATAAATAGCAAAATTTTTAAGCTTTTTAAGTTCATCAGGGTCCCAAGTTACTTGTTGTGATATACGGAAAACATGTATGCTTTGCAACTGCAACTCCGCAATCTAAACATGAATACATCACTTGGTATGTTTACGATTTGCTTCCCAATCGATTTGACTGCCATCAATGATTTTTATTGTCTTTAGATCTAGGTGATTGAGTTGCTTTCACTTGGTGCTGACAAATTGGGTTAGCATCTCGTTGGATCTTTACACAAACGGATGCTTACTGCTTACATAGACACATATACGTATGTATTCATGTATGTGCGAGTACTTTACGTAAGGGCAAGTAGGATTCAGTGTTTTTCATTTCCCATATATTGCTTGCCTTAATATGTATTGTCTTTTGACATCTGATTTGATCGTGCTGTGAAAGTCTGGCAAAGATTGATATTGCAATATCTGTTTTCTCAAACGTTACTTCTCAAGCATCGAGAGACGAACATCTTGGTATTATTGACTGCTATTTGTTTCAAAGTATTTTACTTTTAATTTGTCGCATATGTTGACACAGGTGCGCAGAGTTGAGGCTGCTAGGAGAGTCCAAAGCTCTTTTTCTGGATGAAGAAATTGCGGAGTTGGCATCTGATTTTAATTCTTCCGACAGTGGTGGTGAAGATGAAGATGAAGATAAAGTTGAAGAATGAAACAAGCATAATAGCGGAGGTGATGCAGTCTTACAATGGCGGAGTGTCACCTGTGTAAGGCGGTAAACTACCATTTTGTTAAAGGGTTTAACTGCCCTTAATGCTATATATTTGGACACGAGAACTTGGATTCCCATCTAGCCTCAATGACCAGCTACTGTTTTTGTTTGAAGTTACTTTGAATTGTTTTGGATCAGAAAATTACTTGCTATGTTTATGGAACACTTGATTATGTTTGAAGTGACTTTGAGAGGTCAATCTTCCTCGTCTAAAGCTGACTTGTTCATGGCTAATTAAATTAGGTAGCAAAGATAAGAATAAGCTCGTGTTATCACTTTTTTCAATGTCATAAAAAATCTTAAGTTCGAATCTTCTCTTTCTTACCTGGATATAGAAAAAGAGAGGATTGGAAGTTTGAAACTACAATTTATATGTTTAATTGGACTAATTTTCAAGCCCATTGGACTTCGAGTGTGGACATGCTTTATTTTTCCGTCAAACAAAAAGAAAAACTAATGAAAAAGATTTGAAAACTTTGAGTTTTAACAAAAAAGACAAAAAGGTGTTGTAAGTGAATAGTAGCATGAGTGATTTTTTAAAGTAAAAATGTTCTTAACGTTAAAAGTAAACAGTACTACGAGTGTTTCGTTAAGATTTCCTTCGAAAATTCAATTAAGTATGCATATATAATCAGAAAAAAAAAGAAGAAAAAAACTCAATCGAAAGGATAAAAGTACCAATTTAGTTAATCGATTCAACTATCATCGTGTACATGCATGGACCAAGATTACCTTATCTGCAGTACGGAAAATGTCGGTACGCACACAAGATAACATATGATGTTTGTTATAGGTACATAAGAATATACACATCAGGATAAAACGTGATGTTTGCTACAGGAAAACGGGTTACACATGTCGGGATAACTAAATTTTTCTCTTGTATGTCCTACTACTGAACAAGAATGTATGCCATAAAAGTTCAGATTGGAGCAAAAGAAGATGAGCACAACGATCTAAGGATCATTTAAGTAGAAGATGGCATTTTCATTGATCAAATATATAAGAATTTGTTGGCGGCAACAGTTACATTGACTCCATTTGGATTAGATGTGCTCTTACACTTGCCTCCTCCTCCTGTTAATAATATAGAAGATCAATTTACAACTTCCAATTATTTGCCTCTAAAAACATGATTAATTTGCAAAATTTCATTCAAATTAAATTATCAAATTAACGGTTCGATCTAGGCCACTGTTCTAATATTATACGGCCCAGAGATTTGGATTTGGTGCAAGTAAAACAATCCAACCCGGTAGGGCAACTCTTACACAATGTGTTCGAGAGGGACTAAATAGGTACCTTACAAATGATGTTGTCGAATGTATCTGTATATAAGATTTTCTCCTTAATTAATTGTCTAATGCTGTGTGTGTGTGTGTGTATTTATCACTAAGAAAAATGGTTGAGCTTGACAGCAAGAAATTATGTTACTCACCGCAAGTGCAGAAACCAAGGCTAAATTATTCTCCAATTCTCTCTGTTGTTTTTGTGCGATTAAAAGCTCCGTAACCATGTAAAGCACCTTTTCCAGCTGAAGAAAATCATCGGAATTAGTACTTAATTATATACAAATAGTGATCCAATGAAAGATACCAAACTACATTAGGCTTTTTTCTGCGTTAATCAACTGTATTAAGAGGAACTAACCTGCGGCAACAGTTTAGAGACCATTCCTAAAATACCTTCCATCATAGCCATGGCCGTGGTCATGGATTCGTACAGAGACTCCACATCTGCCTGTGATATACAAAAAGAGAGATTCAAACTTAAGTACAAAGAGGCGGACAAACTACTCTATTATGACTAACTGACTTAATTTTTTTAATTATTTTATATAAAGTGAGGGATATTATACCTCCGCGTCATGTACCAAAGGGATTGTGTTTGAAATTCCAGACAATTTTCTCACCAACCTGCAGACGGATTCTTGATTTTTTTTATCTAGTTTTCCCCATTCATTCAATAGAATAATTTGTGGGTTCAAAATCTGGTACACCTTAATCTCATGCTTTAGCTTTTGCACTTGCATTCTTTTGTCTAGGATGAAGTTTCTCACCTTCAATGTTCTAAGCCACACACTAAATATTTTATCCTGAAAAAAAAAGACAATCTATTAAGCAAATTACAAAGTGTGCCACTTAATTTGTTAAAAAAAAAAAAAATTTAGGAGTGCTTACCTAAAATTCCCTAACTTTTTAGTATCATTTTAAATTGATCTCAAGGTTTTTAAACATTTCAAACAAACACTCAATTTATTGAAAATGTAACCATCCGTTAAGTCCTAGTTAATTTAACATAAATTTAACTAGGACTTCTTTTATCTCCAAAATCAATAGAAGGTTATGAAAGTATGGCCTTCACCAATTAATGTTCACCACCAACTCCACCCTACAACTCTAGGCCACTCCAAACATGAGCAAAACAAATATGCTATCGCTGATCACCTTATCAAATATCCTAGGACTTAATAGTTTCCAACCACCAAGTAGGCCAATCAAAGCGTTCAGAGTATAAAAGTTGTGATGGACTTTGGTTGTCGTAGGTTGAGTTTAGAGGTGGCGAGGGCTTGACAGTTCCCGATTTTATTTTTGTTTTCTATTTTATTTATGAATTTATTTATTTTTATGTTTTTTTTGAAGTTATTTTTTATTATTGGTGTCCAAGTAAGCTAAAAAGCGGGACCTATTGTTGCCACATGTACATTTACCGAAAAATTAAATGGGGTTTAATGGATGTGACATTTTGAATAGATTAGATACTTATTTGGAATGTTTTAAAAGGATGAGACAAATTTAGAATGACACTAAATAATTGGGGGTTTTAAATATTTAATCCAAAAATTTTTGTGATAGAATTTTGTGGATTTCATAGACTTTTATTGACTATTAGAAACTCAAATTTACAGACTTTTCAATAATAGACTTCTACATATCTTTGAGAGTTTAATGACAGACTTAAGTAATAATTATACCCTTTTTTTTAAATTTCTTCTACTAAGAAACCAATTAGGAGTAGGCAAGACTACACTTACGTAATTTTACTTTTTCTACTATGACCAAAATTGTTAGACATGTGAAAGAATCCTTAACTGATGAACATTATATATTTTTCATTCCAAATTCTTGTAAGTTGTGTGTTTCTGATGTGGTGTCGGGTGGTGGAGGAGTATGGGTTTGGGTGGTGGTGATGGGCAAGGTAAGACGAGGGTAAATGTGGCGATCAAGCGATGTTAGTAGTGGTCATGGATGGGGTTGGTGGTGGTAAGGTGGACGTAGAAGGTTATGGTTGATGACCGTGACAAGGCGGTTATAGTAGAGGAAGTGGTGGGAGTGGTGGTGGCGGACAAGGCAAAATAGTGGTACTATAGGTGGCGATCATGGTGGTTGTATCGATTACAACATAAATATATTTGTATGAGGTTGTGGTATAGTGATGATAAGTATGACAAGGTGGTGGTAATGGTGGGGCTGGGCAACAATGCTGATTACGGTAGCAGCAATTGTGCCGATGCCAGCAATACGGTAGTGGAGGTGGTCATGGTTATGTGGTGGTGAGGACATATATATATATATATATATATATATATATATATATATATATATATATATATATATATATTATAGTGTGGCAAAAGTGAAAATAGTGATCCTCAATGCATTATGATAGGTGGTTGAGTATCAAAGTCTAACAAATCCTATCAAACTCCATACACAATACACCTTCCTTAAATGTTGTTGTGGCACAAATAAGTAAAATAATGAGCTCCATTATGCCTCGCCAGCATGTTGGACGGAATATTTTACGGAATTTAACGGCATAAACAAAGTGGTAACAAAAACATGGTTTAGCGGGCCCGTGAATTGGGTCATAGGAACATCATGAGGCAAATAGTAATTTACAAACACCTTCAGGGTCAAATAGTGAATATTCAAGCATTAATATATGATTAGTACCTGTGAACTTTTCTGTGCAGCAATCTTAGCAGCCTCAGCTCTGGCATTTGCAAACCTCCACTGCAGTAGCCTATTATGCAAAAGCCGAAACCGGTGGAAGTCCTCCTCTTGTACCGGCGACACTTTCTTCTGCAGCCTAAAATACTTCAAAACCCCACCAACCCCGCCACCACTAGACTTAACCCTAGATGCTCTTGTGGAAGGCACAGCCGCCGGGGACTCCGGCGCCACCTTCCATGGCAAAGACCGTCCCGGCGACAACGCCCATGCGGACGGAGACCTCGGAGGTGGCACGGACACTGATATCCGAGGGCGTGGACTTGGACTAGTACTCCCACCCTGCAACTTAGCAAAACTTGTATTTAAACCTAAATTATTAGTACCTTGTTTTCTACTGATATTTTCTTGGCCGCCCTTCTTTTGCTTGAGTGCATGTACTTCCTCTTCCTTGTGATCCTTATTGCCTCTTGATTTTACGATAGATTTCGAGCGGCAGGGGGTGGTGAATCTTTGGCTGTTGCATGGCGTGGTAGTGCATGATGAACTTGAAATGTTTTGCGGTATGGTTAGGGTTAGGGTTGTGGTCGGAGAAGTAGTTCCACTTCTGCTTCTGAGAAGTCGAGGGCTGGATTGCTGCTGCTGCTGCCTGCGTGACATGTAAGTGTCGTTCATCTCATGAATTAATTTCTGGGACTAATTGGACAAGTGATGACTTTGATTAATATAAGTCATGGATATTGAGGGAGTTGGTCGCACGTTAGGATTGAGCATGCAAACTAGACAGCTAAATTAATTCATCATGTCATGCTAGTCAGTATGTACTCACCAACTCTATTGTTTTCTCTATCGCATTGGTCAACGCTACAGAAATATATAAAACAAACAACTATGTATATGCATACATGATTCTATCGTTTTTCACTTAATTACAAATTTACCAGCATCCAATGGCTAATTTAATTACTAAGCTGTCATTTGTTTCAGAAATGCAAACTTAGCAACCTCAAACCATTTTCTTTTTCTGTTTGGTTAAATTCCACAATGTTCATGAGGTTTTGATTCATTGAATGTACACCAATTTACAATGAAATCCAACAATTCATCTCTATCCTATAGTATATAAGGGGGAAAATTCTCAATACTAAAGCCTCTACCAATTTACAATAAAATAAAACAAAAATATTTGTTATTAACCTTGGCATGGTTTTAGGGAGGAGTAACTAAAATCGTCATTAAGTTTCTTAATTAATAATGAAATTTAACATTTTGTCATTCAATCAAAGTACTCAAATTAATAAGGTTTCAATCTAAGATTTTAGTCTACTAGAGACCAGATCGAAAGTTTCCTTAAAAAAAAAAATCAGTCTAATATTTCATTTTTTGACCTTTGCTTCCTTGAATACAAATGTTAATTGACATTTCACGAGATATTTTTTAGTGTGGAGTGATAATACAATTGATTGTATTTTTTTTTTTCAAGTTTCCAACCAATTATATTAGACACCTGGTGTACCGGGCTCTGTTCGCTCTAAAAAATCTCTCGACATTTCACTTCCTTATACGTGTACTTTGTGAAATTAAGGTTATAATTAATTACTATATTTGATATGAAAGTTTCAATTTTAGAGTAGAATTCTCTCTCCTTCTCTCTCTCATCTTATTTGAACGGTCACGATTAACTCACGTCAACATCTTGTGTTGATTTTTTTATAGAGAGAGAAAGACAAAAAGAAGAGGAGAGATTTTTCAGTGTTCCCGTCACACGAAGTGGTACACCACGTGTTCCTATATAAATGGTGAGTTATGTGTGTTAAAAGGTTAATAACTTAAAAATTAAAATTTTCCACCACTTGCATAAAAACACGTGGTTTATCATCCCTATTCCCGTCACAACTAAAATTTTTCCAAAAAAGAGTTAGAGAGAAGGGGAGAGAAGTGGAGAGAAGGAAAGAAAAATTAGAGGAGAGAGGATCCTAGTCCTTCAATTTTGGTTGTTATTAACTTGACATTCTTGCAATGATGATAATTAATGGCGAGGATATCTCTCTACTTTATCCTATCTTCCGATTGGATCTTCCTATTGATATTTTATTTTATTTTATTTTTCTTTTAAATGATAAATGCCGTTGTTAACAAAGGGTCTTTTTCGACCCCTGAAATAATACTGGCCTAGGAAAGCCCCAAAAAAGGCCTAAGGAAAGAACATGAGACCAATCAAAGGGCTCATGAACTAGTCCAATAAAATTAGAGGAAGCAGCTCCTAGTGCAATAAACGACCACTTAATAGTCTGGTTTGACTTTTGTCAAGTAAGCTGAGCACATTATCATAAGGTATTTTCTGACCGCTTGAAGCAAATTGTCATACTAACAACTTTATAGCACGGAGACAGGGACATGCCTACTCAAACATCAACCCTAAGCCACATGTTAAATATCAGCAAGGACAAAGGCTTATGAAGGGACATAAAAAAATGTCAGACCGAGTGCTTGAATTCCTCAAACGCATACGTATCTAGTTTTCAAACTAATTAACAATTAGATAAATGCACAATCGGGTTCAAATAATATTAGGCATCACTACGCTCTCCGAGTCCAAATACTGAAATGAATGAGCTTATCCAAGTTGGACCAAAATCAATTAAGCAAATCTTCACTTATCCCAAAAATCTTAAATCCACTGCCACGAGTTTAATTTGAAGGATGTTTTTCTCTTTCATTTTGGAAAAAAGTTTGAAAGGATTGAAAAACCAAGGTTCATCTGGAATATAAATAACGGTTGGTTTGCAATATTATCGACTTGGACCTGGATTGTCTGCCATTCTCATCTTATACCCTTCCCAACCCCTCTTACTTCTGATCACGGTTAAGTCACGTCAACATTTTATATTCTTATTGTTTTTTGTCTTATTATTTCTATAAAAAAATCAATATAAAATGTTGACGTGGCTTAACCGTGACCACATAAATATGAGGAGATAAAAAGGGTATGAGATGAGGGAGGACAGACAATCCAAGTGCTTATCGACCTAGCTTACTTCTACCCATCATTCTATCCACTCTTTCAATTAGTTTTTTTTATACAAGTAAGAGTAATTTTATAATCTAACCTAAACTACATAATACAGATTTGAACTTAAATGCAAAAGAAACACAAATTTATCTAACTTGGGTACACTGGAGACGGCATAAAACAGGGTAGGTTGGGACTTGGGATGTCTTGGACTGAAGATTATATTTGATTCCAAAACCCCATTATTTAATTAAATGCAAAATGGCATTACGTGACATGTCATGCTTGACCATGCATGGCTTCACCTCACAGAATTACTACAGCACACCAGAACTAAAAGGAATCCAGAAGAAGAAGATAAGGAGAGAGAGAGAGAGAGAGAGAGAGAGAGCTGCACTGTGGAGGGCTCTCTCTCTCTTGACTTCTTCACCAACCGTGCAAACTAAAAAGGAGGCAATGACAGGTAGAAACTTAAAGTATTTTGGACTTTAATTTATCAACTTATATTTTTGTCCTCATATTATTCAACTTTTTAATTAAATTATTTTCCTAAAGAGAAAAATGAGGGAAACAGTTTTGATTGGGTAAAAACAATTAGATGGACAAGCATAAACAAGGGCCACCTTCACTGTAACTTTTTAATTTTGTTTGACAATTGACATTGACTTTCCTACGAGCAAAGAAAATTTCTCATCTTTTTAATGAGAATAATTGAATGTAAAACAGAAAATTCATTGCCTCATCTCCAATTCTTATTTGAGCTTCGAACTTTAAAAGTTCATGGAATGGAATAGCTCGTGTTTAACGATTTTGGCACTCCCAATTTAACTTCCGAATACCAAAATCGAGTTCAAAATTTGAACACTCCCACTTTAACTTCCGAATGCCAAAGTCGATTTCAACGTTTTCCACACCCATAATTTAGCTTCCAAAGGCCGAAGTCGAGTTCAACGATTTCCACTAAGAAGCTAAAACTGGAACTGCCAAAGTCGCTACCCTATTTCGTCTCATGCAGTACAAAGCATAAACTATTAAAATAATCAAAATAAAAAAAGAACCTATCTCCATTAAACTATCCAAATCAAAAACCGCTGTATAACATTCTCAAAAGGGAAACGAGAAATTTCTAGTTCATCAGTATATACAACAAAAAGAAAACCATGTGTTGGGAAAGCAAAACAACATGATGAGCACTTTTTTAACTTTTAAGTTGTCAATGATCATTGATCAAAGATTTCAACTTATAATTTAAAAGCACTTTTTTTTAACTGCATTAATCGGAAACTGTTGAGAATTCAACCTGGCTAACCTCTTCATCTTCTTCTTCCTCCTCCTCTGGTGCAGGGAGATTGAGGTCAATGACCAAATTGTCCACAAAATTAGTAGAAGATGATGACAAATTAACATTCCTAGCAGGGGCATTGTTGGTCAAATTATTGTAGTAGTGTACTTTTTTATGCCCACCGAGTGCTTGGCCGGAATCAAACCGTCTGAAACAAACAGAGCACTCAAATGTCCTGTGATTCTCCACCACCGCCAAGTTACCATCCTGCCCATCATCTTCCTCAAAATCTTCATCTTCTTCCTCTTCGTAGTCATCAAACACTTGGGTTTTGATGGTTTTCTTGTGACTCGCTCTGTGCCCTCCGAGCGCTTGATAAGATCGGAACACTTTGTCACAAGTCTCGCACTTGTACTTTTCCCGACTCCGGACCCGATCCTTGATCCGAAAATCTGAACGGCCGCCGTTGTCGGATTCATCTTCCTCCTCCTTCTCCACGGACTCATCCACCCCGTTTTTTACTTTCTCTTTTTCCCATTTATCCATCGATAGCATGATGAGACACCTGGCAACATCTTCAGTTGAAAAAGTATCGGAAACAGAACTCACCTGTTCTGCCTCGAACGGCAGCGGCGAAGATTTGCCAATCACTTTGCGGCGCCGCTTGGATCTTCTCCGAGTTGGGTTTCTCGGGTGGGACTCGCTGTCGCTGTCGTCGTGCACCAAGGCTGAATCCAGAGAAGAATGCATGCCCCTGTTCGAGGTCGAAAATGGAAGAGACGACGACTCCGGCGAGTTACTGAGTTGGTGATGCTGCTGCTGCTGCGGCGGCGACTGCGGCTTCGGAGGGAGAGGAAGCTTGGCGAGGTGGGACCTCATGTGACCCCCCATCGCTTTTCCATTGGAGAACCGTTTGTTGCAGATCTTGCAGATTCTGTGCTTCTCCATGGAAGATGAAGAGCAAGAAATCTCTCTGCTTTCTCTCTCTCCCTCTAAAAACTCTGTGCGTTTGATGTGAGGAGAGAGAGAGAGAGGAAGGGAGGGTGTGAAACTTGATAGGGGACTTAATATGGTGAGTAGGTGACAAGCATTTCCTTACGCATAAGGAACAAAACCAGAAATATATGTCCTTCGGAGGCCGTGGCCATTTGGTGCATGATGCTTTTTATTTTTTGTTTTTTGTTTAGTATTTGAGCGCTCCTCTTATATATTTTCGATTTTATTTCTTTCTATATGGTGCAATTATAATCGTATCTGGCTCACATTCATGTAAATCCGAACGCATTAAATAAAAGTTTAAAGTTCATCCCAAAAGAAAAATAATAGTTCATTTTTTCAGATTTTGATTTCGTTTTCCATATTTTCTGCTCCTTTTTAAGTTTTATCTTTTATTTTTATGGCTTGAATGTGCCTTTATTTTATGGTCAAACAATCTCTCAATGTGGATTACTTGCCCTTTATTATTTACGGTGAAATATCAAGTTTTTATCTTGAATATTGGTCGTTTTAATATAAAGTGACCTTGAGGTTTCAAAATTATCTAATTGTGACTTTAAATGGCTGGTCATCAGTTATGAAGAAAATCAAATGGCACAAAACAACATTCCTAATTTGGAGGATTCACTTATAATGATAGCTTCGCGTACAACTAACTTTTACGTGGACGTTTCTAAACACGGCTAAATTTTATACATTAATCATAATGTCGTGTCAATTATAACATTATAAATAAAGTTTCACGTCAATAACAAAACCTAAGTGACACGTGAGCACGATTCTCTAATATTTTTTTTATTTGGAGATACCATTTACCCGATTAGGCTAGTTTAATCCATAATTTTTTATATTGTCGAAGGTGCTAATAAAAACACACACACGTACACACAGATAATATTACCAGTAATTTGTGTGAAATAATTCTAAAAATGGTGAAATCTAAATCTTGATAATCTGGAATTATCCAAAACGACGGCTGTAAATTCGATTTAATATCTGATTAATTTGCATGGATTGGAAGCAGTCTTTGAGAAAGGAAGATAATTTGGATTTCCTTGAATTATGAGGTGGAGTTTTAAGTTGGACTGAATCACCGACATGAGTTGGGTTGGGCTGACTTGGTATGGGGCAGCGTGAACTGTGTTTTGCTAAAGCAAGTTGGGACTCCAAGTCATGTCCAGGTGCAGTGCAGATAATGAGTCATGTTGAGATTTATCCATTTATAGAAATAGGCGGATCCGTGGTACTGCTTTTTTTTACATATGTTTTTGTGGAGTTTATTTCGTAATGCATTTTAACAATTCGAACTGTTTATGATTTAAATCATAAGTTATAGATATCCATGCAAAATCTAAACAAATTGAAAAATATTAAGACATTTATTTACAAGAAAATGAACAAATACAGTTCTACAAAGAAACTCAAAACCATTAATCCAGTGGTCACATAGCTTCAAATCTAAGTGTTTTTTGTAGACATAACTTTTGATGGAGGACCTAAAAGATAGATAACTCGAATCTTTAAAATATATTATGGAGTAGATCCTATAAAAAAAGGTGGATAGGAACAAAGTGTAAAAGAATGATTCTACGAATGTTGTGTCCGTGTGTAACTCACGAGGGGATCAATATGCATTAAAAAGATGGTCTACCTTTCATTGTTTGATAAACAATAAGATTAGTATAACGGAGTGTGTGATGCATTCACAAAAAAACTATATTATCAAGATTAGTCACAATTACATTTCGAGTGCATTACAAATATATATCGTTTCGTCATTTATATGAGTTGAAGTTTAGACATTTGAACAAACGTATATCTATTTACCAAATGTTTGTTTACGAGGATAGTCGACCAAACGACACAAGGAAAGAGTAGAAAACTCAAATCATTTTCCTTCCTTTGGCCATTGTTTTTCTTTTCTTTTGGGTCCTACCATGAAGAGAAATTTGAATTAAACGGCTATTTAACAGTATTATTTGACGAGTGGACAACATAGGCAAACTCCTTTTGCCTAATTTTGGCTAGAAAATATATTCCAAAAAAAAAATTTATTGGCTGGTGAATTTTAAACATACCTAAACCATTTTTGGTTTAAAATCTTCATTACATTGTTTGTTGTGTATCTGGTCTAATTCATCACCAAATAAAATTTGTATTTTTTTTTTTTTGTAAACTAGATTTATAACCAGGGCAAAGCCAAAAAACTACAAGGAGTTCTACACCAAGGAACAACCAACAAAGATAATACAAATAAACTACTTCAGAGTGATATAGGGAACAAAGACCCGACACAACCACACCATTGTGTCACCCTAAATCACTCGACCTAAACAAGACTTAAGGCGGACATGGTAAACCATCCTTGTTCAATATATAAACTATCGAAGATGGAGGTCTGTCGACCCAAGTACAATCGCTCATCTCCGAGGAAGAAGCAAGTTGATCAGCAACCATATTTGTTGATATAGGCACCCAGGACCAACGACACATCTGGAAAAGTTCCTTCACACGCAAAATTTTCCTTAAGATTGGAACCGTGTCCCACTTGCCATAAAATTTGTATTTATGTCAAATTACCCACCAATATGTGTAATATTTCAATATAGCGAAAATGTCAAAACATTTTGCTGACATCAAATTTTAACCAGTTGCGATCGTGTGCCGCTCCTTGCATTAAAATTTGAATCTTCTCCTCAAATATCACCTTAAAAATACTAGATACACACTTGACACTTAATCGAAAAAGAAAAAAAAGGAAAAGATTTACATTTGGCCAAGAAAAAGAAAATGAAATTACATTTGGCCACAAATGGAAAAGAATCTAGGTAGACAAATATCAAAACATTTTGCTAACGTACAATTCTAATCAAATGTGACAGTGTGCCGCTCTTTGCATTGAAATTCGAATACCCACCTCAAATATTATCTTAAAAATTCCAAATAGAAAAGGAAGAAAAAAAAAGAAGACAAAAAATTGCATTTGGCCAAGAAAATGAAAAGAAAATTGCATTTGGCCACAAATAGAAAAGAATTAAGGTAGACTTTCCAAAAGGGTATAAAGAAATCAAATTTTACACAAAGACTCGATAGAAGTCCAAATCTCCAAAACTTGTGAGTAAAAACAAAATGTATCACTTAAACTATGATGTAATGATATTCTTTTTTATTTGTTGGTGAGAGTTTTTGAGTTTAATTCTCATCAAAAACGAATTTAAACCATATTAATCCTAATATATTATGAAACTAAGGCCGTCCACTTTCATTTAATGAAGATAATTTTTGTTAAAATAAAAGCAAAAAGCGAAGCGCCATACACCCATTCATTCAAAACTCGCATAAAGTTTAGAGAGAGAAAATCTAGCGGTTCATAGATACTGAGAAAATCGAGAGAGAGAGACATTGTGAAGAAGAAGAACTGAGACAAGCTGGAAGAGAAGACAAAAATGGGATACAGAGCAACAGCGGAAGACGACCCTGAAGCGATGTCGTTACAGGCAGTGAAAGTGAACTCAAAGACCGGCCCTTTACCGTCGTCGAAGCGGCGGACGGCGACCTGGGCAGACATCTGGCTCAAGAGGAACACCACCCCTCTCAAGAACCTGATATTCGCTATGCAGCTGGCTTCCCCCAAATCGAAACCCGCCCACGAGACCCTTATCCCCCATTGCGAAAACATTGATCGGACTTCCGTGTTATCCGACGAAATCCTCCTCAAGATTCTCGCCAAGCTGCCGGAGTCGCGGCGGAAGCCTAGCTCCGTCGTCTGCAAGCGGTGGCTCAACCTCCACGGCTGCCTTGTACGGTCAATCAAGGTCTTGGACTGGAACTTTCTCCAATCTGGTCGGTTAATTTCTCGGTTTCCCAATCTGAATCAGGTGGAGCTGCTAGCTGGGTCGTTGATTCCGGACCAAAATTCTGAAATTTTGTTGAGTTGTGGGATGTTTCCGGTGCATACCGGTTTCGGGTTTTCGCCGAATCAGCGAGTTCTGGAATCGAGTTTGCTTCCAGCTGAAGTTGTTGATAGAGGGCTTGACGGGTTGGCGAGCGGGTGCCCCAACTTGCGGAAGCTTGTGGTGATTGGCGCTAGCGAATTGGGGCTGCTGAGTGTAGCAGAGGAGTGCCCCACATTGCAAGAACTGGAATTGCACAAGTGCAGCGACAATGTGCTGCGTGGGATTGCGGCGTGTGAGAATTTGCAGGTGTTGAAGCTGGTTGCAAATGTAGAGGGACTTTACAGTTCAGTGGTTTCAGATATCGGATTGACGATTTTAGCTCAAGGGTGTACTAGATTGGTAAAGCTGGAGCTTTGGGGATGTGAGGGAAGCTTTGATGGGATTAAGGCAATTGGGCAGTGTTGCCAAATGTTGGAGGAGCTGACTTTCTGCGATCATAGGATGGATGGTGGCTGGCTGGCGGCCCTTTCGTACTGCGAAAATTTGAAGACTTTGAGGTTTCAGTCGTGTAAGAGGATTGAAACTGTTCCGGGGCCGGACGAGTATTTGGATGCTTGTCCGGCTCTGGAAAGGTTGCATTTGGAGAAATGTCAGCTGAGGGACAAGAAGAGTGTGGGAGCTTTGTTTATGGTGTGTGGAGCCGCCAGGGAGATTGTTTTACAGGACTGTTGGGGATTGGAGAATGATATGTTCATGCTAGCAAACACTTGCAGGTATATTGGTTCTTTTCTTTCTGTTAAGTCTTTTGTTGCCTGAGATTTATATTGCATTGGCATGTATAAAATTCATCCTTACACAGTTATACTAGAGATTAGTTATCTCGTATCGATCGACGAATGTTCATAACGTTATGAATAGGTTTGATAGATCTGAAGTTAAAATCTTTCTGAGATTGGTGATGTTTTAATGAACTATAGATACTTCGATATGCTTGAATTGTTGAAAGTTCATGTGTATCATTCAGTAGCTCGTACTGTTTGAGTTGCTAAGATTTTTGTCATCGAATTCTTCTTGAGAAAGAGGATATTTGGGGAAATGTAGTTAGTAATTACTAGTCCTCTAGACTGGATTTGATATTCTTGAATTGGATTTTTACGGGTGTTTGGTGTTGTCACAGGAGAGTGAAGTTCCTATCACTAGAAGGATGCTCGGTGCTAACAACAGAGGGTCTGGAGTCTGTAATTCTTCCCTGGACGGAGCTCGAATGTCTTCGAGTAGTGTCGTGCAAGAACTTAAAGGACAAGGAGATATCTCCTGCACTCGTAAACTTATTTTCTACTCTCAAAGAGCTGCAATGGAGACCGGAAACCAAATCTCTTCTCCCGTCAAGCATTATCGGAACCATCATAGGAAAGAAAGGCAGTAGATTTTTCAGGAAGAGTCGAAGACACGAGATCTGAAGATGCTGTTCATCGATCAGAATCCGCCCCTCGAATTTATACACAGCTGAGATGGTCTCTTGTATGAAGAATGTATGAGGATAGTGTAGTTAGCTGTACTCATTTGTTGGCCATTTGGATGGTTAAGAACACAGATGTTGACACAGGAAGATTGTTGTTAGTTTTAATCTTCCACAATAAGGAAACGGCCCAGATTGTACAATTATATTACAGTTTGCCCGATCCACTTCTCCCCTGGTGAATGTTGGGCAAGCCCTTTTCTCCATAACGTTGATTTTATGGTACAAATGTTTTCATTCTCTATTCTTGCAAAATAAGGGTAAGACTGTGTACGATAGATTTTTTTCCCAACTCTTGCAAAGCAGGGAGCTTTGTTGGTTTTGAGTCATCATTTTTGTTCTTTTTTGCTCCTTCATCACATTATAAGAAGTATCTAAAACCCTAGATCGTCTTTACAGTTTAGAAAATTGTTACCAATGCCCCTCTAAACTTAGGACTTCTTTGGAAAGAGATCATTTCCGTAGCACGATATTATCCGTTTTGGGTCTCGACCACGTCCTTAGGGTTTTGTTTCTGAGAACTCAGATAAGAACTTTCCAGTGGGTCATCCGAGCTCGACTCCACCGTAGCACTATATTGTGAGCTTCGACTAGGCCTTTCTGGGAACTCGCATGAGAACTTTCCAGTGGGTCACCCGAGCTCGACTCCACCGTAGCACTATATTATGAGCTCCGACTAGGCCCTTATGGGAACTCACATGAGAACTTTCCAGTGGGTCACCCGAGCTCGACTCCACCGTAGCACTATATTGTGAGCCCCGACCACGCCTTCAGGGTTTTGTTTCTGAGAACTCAGACGAGAACTTCCCAGTGGATCACCCATCATGGGATTGCTCTGGCACGAACTCACTTAACTTTGGAGTTCCGATGGAACAGGAAACCAGTGAGCTCCCAAAAGGCCTCGTGCTATGTAGAGATGAGAATATACATATAAGGCTTACATGATCCACTCCGATAGACAATGTGAGATGTCACAATTTTAATCTCATCTCGTTATATAATGGACAAATAATCTCAACCGTGAATTGCCCAGAGTCTTACCCAAGCTTCTGATCATTGCATTCAAAGGCAACATTGGAAAATCCCCTTGATGGGTTCTGTAATCAAATCCTAGATTCCTACGTGTGTGTGTGTGGAAATTCCAAAAAAACCTCAATCTATAAAGAACACCTTTACAATTTACATAACTCGTAATATAACAATTTAAAACTTTGTAAACGAAATAAAGACACGTAACGAAAACGCATCTACGTCTTTATTTAAGGGATAAGTATTGTTTGTCCTTCTTTTTTTCATGTCCTTCCATGCCCTTTTATTTGTGTGATCACGGTTAAACCACGTCAACATTTTATATTACTATTCATTTTTGTCTTATTATCTTTATAAAAAAAATAATATAAAATATTAACATAGCTTAACCGTGATCACATAAAACAACAAGACATGAAAAAAGAGATGACAGACAATCCTTATCCTTATTTAATTAGATGAAAACGTCATTGACAGTATACAGTGTACTCGTCATATAAGTTTTTCTCCTAGATAATACTCAAGTATTAGAACATACGACTTTTTTAATTTAGTCCAACAAAAACATCCCACAAATTTCTTATTTTTAAATTCAAGAAAAACTAAATAATGTCTATTATTTAATAAAATATGTGTCAAAACAAAAAGTGAGGACTGACGTTATTGACATCAACTGCTGACGCTTGGAAAAGTTTTCTTTGATTCTCCTCCCACCCACGCAACTCTCTCTCTCTCTCTCTCTCTCTCGCTCTCTCTGCAACTCCATTCTCCAACTGCAACAGCAGTGGGATTCCAGCCAGACACCCAGAAGATGAACAACAACAAAGGCAAAGCAGTCGCCGTCTCAAGCCCCAACGTCAACGACATCGACGACGACGACGGCAACGGTAACATCAGCGAGGACGAATTGGACGACGACAACAACAGAAGCAGTGGCGTCTCTTCCACTTCCATCAGATTCTCGTCCCGCAACACTTCCTCCAAATACGACTTCGTCAAGGTTCTCCGTTTTATTCTGACCCAAATAACAAAGATTCTTCATTTCTGTTTGGTTCCCGAGAAAATGATTCAGAAATCGAGTGTCTTTTCTGTTTTGGTCATCAGGTGAAGGTCTGGCTGGGTGATAATGCAGACCACTACTACGTTCTGTCCAGATTTTTGCTCAGTCGAATGTTGACTGTCACCAAGGTATCGATTTCGGTCGACCCAATTCAGTATTTTGATTCAGCTGTTTGTTTGTTTTGGCAAATTGTAATGGTTTTGATCATGTTATTTAGTGTGAATTTTTGGTGTGGTGATTTGCAGATCCCGAATTATGTAGCGATTAAAATAGCGCTGGAGCTCAAGAAGTTGCTGATTGACAACAGCCTGCTAGATGTGTATGCTGTCTCCACATTGATTATGTTTTGTTATTCTGATGTTTCTTGTTGTTTGATTGGATTTTTATAAATGGGTTCGCTTTTGGGTTCGCCTGATGTGTTGCAGTTCGCAGTCCGATTTGGAAGTGAATTTGTTTAAGGTAATGTCATATGCTTGTGTAGTTGTCGGAAAAGTAGTGCACTTTGCAAACTTTCTAGATGCTGAATGAGTTCATGCTGTATGTGTAGCTTATGGAACGAAGGGGTTATGGGGAAGAGTACATAAATCGGTACAAGATGATGACCCGGTCAGTCTAAAATCTATGTACTCTTAGGAAGTGCCTAGAAACCGAATAAACAAAATATCGTAAATTTTACTAAATTAATACTGATACCAGTTTTTTTCTTTGGTGGGACAAATTCTTACAGATTTCACCATCAACGAGTGCCTTTAGTTATTCTTGTATGTGGAACTGCCTGTGTTGGAAAGTCGACCATTGCTACCCAACTCGCACAAAGACTAAATTTGCCTAATGTCTTGCAGGTTCTAATATTTATCATCTCTCTCTCTCTCTCCCAACTTTTTTTCAAGGTGCACAGAGATGTCTTTGATATTTTCAATTGATCCTCTGTTTCCTGTGTAACTGTTACAGACGGATATGGTATATGAATTGCTGCGCACGGCAACAGAGTAAGTTCCAATTTCACACATTTCCTTTGTTTTTCATTTGAATGTACACAAAAAAATAGTTTGCAAAAGAATAGCGTGTCCTATGTTAAGCTGATTAGTTATGGTTGTGTGTAAGTCTTTTGTTTTGACGAACGATATTAGAATGCTTATTCTCTCCTTTTATCCAATTCAGTGCACCGTTGACATCTACTCCTGTATGGGCACGAGATTTCAGCTCCTCTGAGGAATTAATTACTGAATTTTGTAGGGAATGCAGGATTGTCCGTAAAGGTAATGTCTTTATTAATCCATCTGCTGAGATGTGCCAGATGACTACTTTTGAAGTTATAACCTTGAGAAATCAGAAATATCTCTTTGGCTGGTGTATTGATCAAAGTTCTGAAACATGTGTTTACCAGGATTGGGTGGTGATATGAAGAAAGCTCTGAAAGATGGAAAGCCAATAATAATAGAGGTGTGTTTATTATTAACATTCATGGATCACAATCGCATTGCAACTTACTTTTGTCCTCTCAAAGTTTTTCCTCTCTCTCTCTCTCTCTCTCTCTCTCTCTCTCTCTCTCTCTCTTCCTTTTCATTTCTTTTTTTGTCATCGAAACAATCTGTTTCAAATATTAAGCATGAAAAAGCTCATACAGATTTGACGCTCCAAAATTTTTGATCTCTCCTTGCTTAGTTTGTTTGGAGATTCTGCACAAGTCACGATTATCTTGTTATGTACCTGAACCTTGTCTTGAAGTGAGAGTCAATCATATGAACTTTTATTGCTCTATTTGCTTAGGTTGGTAATTTTCAGTAAGAAGTGTCGAGACAAATTTTATTGTTACTACTTTTAACAAAGGATTGGGTGTGCATGTATATCATATGGCTTAAGAATCTTTCCTCACGATGTTCCAATTTGGGTGCTAAGTTCATGCTTATGTTAAAAAATCCATGATATTTGCTGCAATCCATGTTGCAGACGGGACTTTCTAGTTTACTAGAAGGATAGAGAGAGAATGCTTATCATGGCACTGCATGGACTATTGAGTTTTGTAATGCTGAACAATAAAGAGGGACTTTTTTGGATAACAAATTATCAATGACAATGTCATAAGCTTTAGCAAGCCTCTGTCCACTTAGTTTGTCTCGCTCTCAGGTTGGATGATTTCATTTGTATGATGATAATGGCAGGGAATACATTTGGATCCAAGCATTTATTTAATGGAAGATGATAATAAAACACAAGAACAAGAGAAAACTCAGGAGGCAGACCCCGTTGCAATAGATGGCTCCAAAACACAGATGGAAAACAATTCTCCAAGTGGAAGTTCATCTGAAGTTTGCAATGGTACTGCACATGTCAGCTGCAAAGAAGGGACACCAACTAACAAGGTGGATGAAGTCTCGAATCACCTGGAAGCTATTGGTCTAGCCGGAAGTGTTTCTGAGGAAAAAGGTTGATCCCCGCTGTGGATAATTCTCAGATTGTTTATGTTCTGTTCAAACACTCTTAATTTTGGTCTGAAACATATTAGGCACAGTGCAGACGTCAGTTCTCTAACTACTTTTGTGTGATGCAGGTGAAAGTGTTACTGATCCAGAGTTGAGTAAAAGTACTTATGTTAAGAAAGAGAAGTCTGGTACTAAACCAATTATTATACCTATAGTTTTGAATATGGCTGAATTTGATCATAAGGTGCGGTCACATTCTCTTTCACTTATATTGTTTATTTTGGTACAAACTCTTTTCCCCGCTGTCCTCATTTTCTTTGTGAGTGCATTTGGCCTTGATTGGTTTTGGTTTCGTTTCACAAGTAACTTGGCATTTATGCCAAGAAGTAGTGGTGACTGCTATGCTTGTGGATGCACATTTATTAGTGCTGTCTTCACTCTCCTCTCTTAATCATAGGCCTCTAAATCCTGAATTGGTTTCATTTAGAAATTCGAATACATAGTTTTAGTAGAAAAATGAATATAGATTTTCGTGCTTTTATTCTTGGCTCTTGGTAAAAAATTTCTTGAGTTTTTCATGTTGGTGATGTAACTGCAAGTTTTTCATTGTTTGTGTTATATTCTGAATCTTTGCGTTATTTTGTAATTTGTGTACTTGTACTTCTCATTTGCAGGCATTACTAGAAGAGGAGATCTCGACTCCTACATTTAGTGATAAATCTATAGTCCAGGTACAAAATATTTTTTTCTATCCATGAAGTTAAATGGACTGTTTTGCCAATTGATTAATCTCAAATTACAATAGAGTTCATGTGATGCTTGGTAGTTTTGGCCTATTGGTGTTCTGAACCTTTTTGTCTTTTCTCTTCTTATTCCCTTTAGTTCTTAAATGTTAGTTAAATGAGGAGTTTCCCGCCAGATAAGTTAGAAAAATCCCCTCAAACATTCGTATTTATCATTTCCAGGATAAAGATAAGCTAATACGCAACTTAAAGACCATCCAGGACTATCTTTGTTCATTCAATTCGCAGGTAAGTTCTTTCATGTGTTGTAACTCCTTTTATCTATGGGCTAGTTGATTGTTTATTATTGGTTGTCTTATTCTATCATCTTTGATTCAAACAGGGATTGAAAGTCGTCAATATATCAGCAACCACATTTCCGCAAACACTGGATTGGCTGCACGGTTATCTTCTTGAGGTACTTCTGATGAAATCTTAAATTTGTGCTGTCCTGGCCTCTGTAGTGCTGCTAAAACCTGGAAATTTTGGATGTTTAATGCCCAACTGATGGCCCCAAATGATACCATCATGTTATACCTTCACCAATACAAGATTACATAAAATTTAACTGCCACTGTGGCCGGAATATGAGAAAAATACATTAACCGGTTCCTTGTTTCTTTATACAGTGTATAGAGCATGGTATTTCATCAGTGTCCAATGAAAATAGTAGGCAGCCTGCAGAAAGTTAGACTGCATTGCAATGTTAGCTGACGGCTGGTATGAGTTGGACTTCCATTGTTTTTGATCTATATGATACATAGATTTGTATTCATTGTTTTTTCTTTAAACGTAATCATTACATGGAAAATTCAATGAAATTTATATTGAAGAAAAAGTTGCATATTATCAGTCTGATTCTGAACTGTTGTGCTCTATAGATATTGTAAAAGGGGGAAAAGATGATGGTAGAGGTAAAACAAACACGAAAAATATTATGCTCGTCACCAACTTTACATTCATTCGTTTGTGCTTAAATTCATTCCTTGATGATATCTGCTTGTGATTCACATAGAGCTGGAGAAAAGAACCAGTAACGGTATTGAAACAGTGATCGGCTGGACGATATAGATCAAATGTCGGGAAACAAAACGGAGAACAAATACCTACAAGCACCTTTGCAGCAGTGGCCGCAGCAGCTTGCAAAACAAATTTCTACTTGCATTATTTGTTCTTCGATACGAGATGCCAGACTTCAACTAAATGCAGCCTCCTTAACGCATCCAAGACTTATCCAAAATTCAATTTTTCGATACGAGACACTAAATTTCGGGCTTGGGAGAAACTTGCTGACATGCAAAATCAGTCAATAAGTTGTTGTCTTCGTAGTTTTCGTATAACTTAAGGGATCCTGTTTTTAAGATAATGGTGTTCTTAACCACTTGTTCGATGGTCGACACATTATTTGGACTGCTTCAGTTGTATGTGCATCTTCTTTGCCTTTTCTCTGTATATACAAACAAGGAGACGCAATAAATTGTCTGTCGATTAATGCTAGGGATACCACATATTTGTAGCACATTTTGATACCGCATGACATGGCATGATGTATTCAGAGGAATGCCAAAGGTAACCTCGTATTAATACCACATGATATGGTGTGTGATGTATTCATATCCCGTGATTTTAGCGACGTGACTGTTACACCGCATAACTTAGATGTCACAAAAATGTCTTCCCTCTCTGCATTGCCTCTGTCAAAGCGTTTCCGAGAGCTGGCTCCAAACCATATATCTTTGCCGTGTCGAAATGCCTGTAACCCATCTGCATCACTCAACCATGCATTAGTTTCAAGTAGTTAAGAAGAGTTATACATATACTCGAAATCCTAATTTTGGTTTGTCCCTCCCATGTATCGCTTGTATAAAAAAAAGTATATGAAAAGGAGTGAAGAGAAGATAATTGTTGTGTCGCTAGAGTATATCTCCTTGTGGCTCCAATGCTGAATATTGTAGACACAAAAAGATATATTTCCGGTTGTACGAGAGATTCTCTTGTGTGTGCGCGCGCGCACAGGGTTTGTACCTTGAGGGCCATATGGACAGCACAGCAAGTTCTATTGTTTTCCTATCGTTTTGGAAGGAATAAGTGCCTAACCCAATGGCAGGCATTGTAATTCCACAATTCAATCGAACCTGGTTGCTCCTCATCTTTCTTTCTCTCTCTCTCTCTCTCTCCCCCTCTCACTCTCACTCTTTCTACTTTCTATCTGGTATGTGTGTTTCTCAATGCAAATATGGCTCCTTTTATATAGAGACATCACCAACAATGTCAAACATTTTAAACTGTTTTCTTAATCCACTTCAAACCCATAAAATATGTTTTAAAATTAATTAAACTTGTTTATTGGAGAGCTAACGACATCGAAATATATACAAAATCAAGGCATGGGAGATCTTCCATGTCTCTAGGGATTTTTCATGAAATGGCAAGACTTAGCTGTACATAAAATAAAAGGAAATTATATTATTTTTGAAAAATATTGTGCAAAAGCTAACTAATATATTATATATGCATGTGGGTCACCATTAAAGCAACAGTTGCTTCTATGAACAACAGGTGTTGCCTCCTCCTACCTTTCTCTCGATCTCTCTCATTCTTTCGCTCAAGCCAATGAGGATTTCTTCAGTGGTAAGGGCGTGTTTTTAGTGAATCCCTAATTCAAGTTCGATTTCAATTGCCAACCGTTTTTTAGGTGTGCGATCTGTAAATTTTTATAAATTTCTATCCATATCAACGAAAGTTAGTAGTTAAATGGTACGCGTAAGTCTTTCTGACTTAAAGTTGTGAGCCTATACTAATGCTAATAGTGGGAGTTACTAATCACCTTCTAAACTTTTTGTGAAAAAAAAAAGAAAAAGAAATGGAAAATGCTTGGGCATGCAAAAAGTTATTTTTTTTTGTTGGGTTTGTCGACTCTAAACCATAATTAAATAAATTAATCAAGTAATTTGGTATTCGACTTGCAAATTTGTCAAGGAATCAAGTCAATCAAAATTTGAAAAGTAACTAATTTATATTAGCATTATTCTTGGTCTTGCACACTGCACGCTCTTAGTTGACATTGCTCTAAAGTCAAATACAAGTACATTTGGACGGTTCTATTTTTAGTTCTTAAGAAGATTGGAAGATTGTAAGTATGAGATTGTTGCTTAATCTTGTGGCTTATACAGCCTAATTTGCAATTCTGGACTCTTTAAGCAACAATCCTAAACATTTATTTATTTTTTAAATTATAATACAATTATTTAATTTATCATCAATCAAACTTAAGACCTGCTAACATTAAATTATTACCACAAAAATCTTTTCTTTTTTTTTTTATAGAAAAGAATAGCATTAATAAGAAGCTTCGGGAACATCCTAGGCCTGGAGGGTCATGCAAAAGCACATTTCCGGCTTGATGCAGAATACAACCATTCCAAATCTAAAGATTGTTACAATTATGACCTAGTAAAATCATAGCATCCGCCGTGAAGGTTTGTCTCCCAGCAGACAAGGTTCCGTTTTACCCCATGCAAAAAAAAAAAAAAAAAAAAAAAAGGCCAGCCATGATATCTTCTAAAAATCGATTGATTTTATTTATCTTTAGTCAAACTCAAGACCTGCTAATCGTTAATTATATCACTAAACCAACAAGTTACAAAGTAAATATAAATGCGTTAGTTTCATGTTTAAATTTACAGTTTGACAGTTTTACACGTGCGGTCAAACAAGAAGTTTCCGTACACATGTTTCAGGTAAATAACCTTCACCGGCAGAGCTCCCGATCTGGAGACACACCATCTGAATTCCCAACCAAAACAAAAGGTTTAACCACCGAAACGCAGCGTTTGAGTGGTGTTTCTGTAAGTAAGAAAATTCAGTAGAAAAGACTGGTAAGGAGGGCGGGTGGAGAGGTACCTTGGTTTGCAAGAATCTCCAAAAGCAACCAAAATCACTTGTGCTTGGCTGCAGCAGTCCTTTGAACAGTCGAAACTCCATCCACGAATTTCGTTCGGAAAAGAACGTTGGCATTGTTGAACATGCCTTCTTTCAGCGAAACCACGATAAACTGCAAAATGTGAAAATCGAGAGAAAGATCAAGTTTCAAAGTATGGTTTATCAATAAGAAAATGATGCATGCCGTGCAAGGCGGTTAATATGAAGTTCCGAAGTTCTGAGAACCCTAGATACTTATTAGCCTGCATTTGACGCATGCTTTCGGAATTTAGAATCATGTCGAATATGTGTAAGTTGCGAAAATATGCTCTATTAAAGACACAAGAGAAACCACCAAACCTGGGAGTGGGGGAAATGAGTTTTGATCATTCTTCCAATGTTCTGCGTGTGGCTTAGATCAAGAGCCGCATCAACCTGTAAGTGAAATGACATCCCGACAACCACCTCGTGTAAGCAGAATAGCAAATAGAGAACAACAAGACATTGAAGGAGTTTAGTAAAGTGGAGAAGCTGGTTTTTGATACAGGAAAAATTAGGCGTACCTCATCCAGTATGTAAAGTGGGGCGGGTTTGAAGAGAAGCAATGCCAAGATCAGAGAAAGTGCAAGCAGAGATCGCTGACCTCCACTCAGTTCTGACAAGGACTGTTTCCAAACACCCCCAAATGCAACACGAACCTCAAGTCCATCTAAGAAGCTGCACCCTTCAGGAGGTTCAAGCTTTCCCATTGTGCCAGGCAAAAGGGTAGAAAAGATAGATCCAAAGTCACTGAAGAAAGAAAATATGAATTTGTAATAGTTGGATAAAGAACCAAGAACATTACAAACATAGAGAACTAATTAGCTAATTGTAAAGCTGCCTACCGATTTGAGAAGAAGACTCACCTGTTAACTTTTACCCAAGTAACTTTCAGTGTTTCCTTCTTTTTCTCATCCAGCTCTTCAATCACCTTCTTGATCTTAGACTTATCATTCTACGAAAGCCAAAAGTAGAGTAAGTAAAAGAAAGCAATAACATGTATGTGGGCAGAAGAAAAGTAAACAACCTCAATGATGTTCTTCTTAGACATTAGGTCATTGTACTCATCTTCTGCTTTCTCGAACATGGCCATAACTTTCTTATTCACCCTTTTCTCAAGGCTGCAAAAAGGAGAAAAGTCACCTTCTTGGCACCATGCAAGATACTAATAGCATAACTTCAGAAGTTTAGAACATATCAAATTGAGAATTCTTGTGTCCTAGAAGCAACTGATAAAAACCAAAAATGAAGAGAAAGTGAATTCCAAGTCACGAACCCAGACTGTTGGGCCTGCAGTCTCTCAAATTCTTCCCTTGCATTACGAGGATCCCGCAAGGAAAAATCATAATCAGTCCCATTTTTACCAAATAACTGTTTCTCAGATGCAATCCAGGCATGTTTCTCTACCAATCTATCAACTTTGGTAGAGCAATCTTTCTGCTCCATTTCCATTCGTTTTACCTAGAAAAATTGAAAAGGAGGTTGGTTAGCATGTAATGGTGTAGAGAACTTTACAAATATATAGAGGATAATTACCTCATTTTCCATTTTCTTCCTTTCAAGATTTGTCTCACTAAGTTTATGCTGAAGTGTTTGTTGCTCCTTAAGAATGCCACTAATTTGGGAATCACAATCCTTCATCTTCATACGAATTGAGTTAAGCTCAGATTGGGCACTATCATGAATATTTCTTGTACAACCTACCTGCAAAGGAGAAGCACGCACCATGAAACTTGTATCCAAAAGATCTCCAAATCAAATATCAGTGTTTACCTTTGCTCTCTGTTCTTCCACTTCTGAAACTAGGTTGTTAATTTGTGTTCTCAAAGAAGCTAATTGAGTCTTTAAAGATGCAAGTTCCTTTATAACAGCTTCCTTTTCCATAATAAGCTTCTCTTTTTCATTCTCATGACCCTAGCAGTGAATAATATCATGTCACACAAAAGTTGACGGGCTACCGCAGAATCAGGCAGCTACTTCAAAATCGAGCAACTAAGATAATACCATGCAAAAATAATCATAACCTACCTTGAGATTCTTTGAAGCTGATTGCATTTGAGTTTTTGTTTCTTTAATCTTCTTTTCAAGATCTTTGAGCCTTCCCTCCCGACTATTATCATTCTCTTTGATTGATTTCTCAAGTAATGAAACTTTATTCACACAATCTTCATACAACAGCTGTTTTTCTTTTGCTGCAAATTGTGCTTCTAGAAGTTCCTGCTCAATCCTTTTTACTAATTCACCAAGCTAGTAACACCAAGAAATCATTATAAACCATGTCACTATAGGAACCAGTAAAGGAAGTTGCAATATAAAGGGTGTGGTTGGTATGCAAAGTGAAAGAGAGGACTGGACAAAACCTTATGATGCTCATTTTGCTCAGCCCTGCCCTGGAATAATGAAAGGTCATAGGATTTAAGTTCCAACTGTGCTTTAATGTCCATGAACTTCTTCTGAAGAGGCAGAAGCTCTGTAATCTGCAATTTAAGAAGTTGACAAAATATAAAACCCGTGTAAATGCTTCCAATTTGCAAAGAAATGCAAAAACATCTCCAAAAATACAGTATTTAAGATATGCAAACAAGAAGGATCCTAACTATCACAAAATTCATTTCATTTGTTCTTATTTAAAGAAAGAGAACAAGATTCTTATGGTCAACCTTAGCTTCAATTTCGGTCAATCTTCTCTGATGCACAGAAAGTTTTTGTTCAGTCTCTGCCAGCTCGTGAAGTTGCCTTAACAAATCACCCCCACCCCTGTGACAGAGTAAATGGTTTCTTTAATAGGCTGACTAGCTAGATGTAGACAAAAGCAATTAAAACAAATTTTAGAGAAATGTAAGATTTTAGTTACTCAGTGTAGCATGCATATTACGAAGAAGACAATAACTAGTTTGGAACATTCACCAGGAAAATGTTAACGACAACAAGAATTTGAAAGATGGGGACAAAAGCAACAGATATATGGCTATTCCAATTTGAACTAAGGAGACAAACAACAATGACTTACTTGCGGCTTCCACCAGTCAAAAGGCCACTAGGCTGAAAGATATCACCTTCAAGAGTGACACTTGGGGTGCGAATTTCCTTGTTAAAAGCAACCTAGAAAACATTCAAGGAGATGCAATTTGTGTCATGCACCCTTCTAAATATAGATTTCATTTTCATAAAAGTACAATATTACAGAATCATTCTACACCAAATCAAACATAATCAAGATGAGAAGCATGTGCACTGTTAAAGAAATATTATACATGAACAAATTAGCAAAGTTTGGCCTACCTCCTTTGCAGCATCTACGGTTTTGCAAACAAAGGTTGAACCAAAAACGAATTCCATAGCACTCT
The DNA here is from genome assembly GCF_916048215.2 of Malus sylvestris. Taxonomy (NCBI): domain Eukaryota; kingdom Viridiplantae; phylum Streptophyta; class Magnoliopsida; order Rosales; family Rosaceae; genus Malus; species Malus sylvestris. Next base: position 25,461,089 of record NC_062260.1, read on the forward strand.
GCAATAAAAATTGAAATTCAAAAAGAGCAGAATATAAAATTCCAAAATCCTTTGTTCGAATCTGCATAATATCCCAAAGAAGAAAGAAAGAAGCCTACAACAAAAAGTATCAATAATTGTCTCAAGTATAGAAAACACACATCAAAGAACTCTACACTCCATATTATATGTATTAAAAATAATATCAGGTTTAAGTTTTATATGGGGCTGCTTGATGCATACCTTCAATTCATTATCATACCCAACCAAAGAAAGTGCAAGCTCTGCATTCTCCTTGCCAACCTGAAATTGAAGCCAAGTTTCAGCAAATACGCTACACAACTGAGAGAATAAGGGTGGCGTGAAAGGGAGGTGGGTTCTATTGGTAGAGAACTAACCAATTTAGAAGCAGCTTGTTGAACCCTAGGATGAACAGTATACGGTTGTATTTTGTTCAGAGGTATAATTGTTACTCTTCTTCGAAGGTTGCCATTCTGAAGAAGTTGTTTTCCTGTACTTTCTGTGTCTACAACAACATTAAACAACTTTCCACCAGCAGTAACCTGCGAAACGAATCAATCTAAGAATTAATACATTATCTAACTCATGAAATAAAATTCTCAGTTGCAAATTCATTCTGACCTCTAAGGCAGTCATGGTGGAGCTATCCTTCACTTTGATAAGTTTTGCAACTACACCCTTGACCTTGGACCTATCAAAGTTATTCACAGGATCCCGATAGGCAAACTCAACATTCGATAATTGAGCTGAAAGATTTCGCATTTCATCCCTCAACTTCTGCACCTCCCCCAACTCAGACGCACGATCCTGAAGAAATATTCATAGAGCTAAACTGAAATTGAACTATTTACGTGCAGAGAAAATGATCAAACATAAATCACGTTTACCTTTTGTAATGCTTCCATCTGGCCCTCTTTATATGGAACAGACTTCAGTGCATTTTCAAGATTTTCCAGATCTCTTTTTCTAGCAGTAAGTTCACTCTTAACCGCATCAGCTTCTTCACATTTTGACATTAGTTGTTTATTTTTCTCTTTCAACTCCCTTTGACAATGACTTATTTTTGTGTTCAGCTGTTTTAGTTCTGTTTCAGCATTCCCAACAGCTACTTTGGCATCACCCAGTTGATCTTCGAGGCATTTCTCCTCATTTCCACTGCTCTTGCCCGCTAGTACACCCTAAACATAGTATATTTAAAATATTAGTCGCCTCAACCATTGTGATTATAATTTATAATAAATAATATGGCTTTCATGCACATTGATCATTGACAATATAAAGTAGAAAACCAACATATAGATACAAATTTACCTGATAATCCTTTTCATACTCATTCAGTGTCTGAGAAAGTTCCTCTGCTCTCTTTTTCAAATCAGCTGCTCCTTCTTCAGCCTTTCTTATAGCAAAGTCCGTCTCTTTTACAGACTGCTTCATGTCTTCAATATTGTTAACAATCTGCCAGCATCAAGGATGTCATAATCCAATCGTTAAACTAAGTAATATAAGGAATAACAATAGAACAAACTTGAAAGCGCCTGACAGCATTAGAAGAATCTAGCGAGTCATAGACTACAACATTTACCTTTTCAGCATTTTTATTTTCAATACCAAGAGTGTCCTCTTTATTACTCAACACAGACACTTCCTTCACAAGATCTTGAGAAAGCGCATCTAACTTGTCAGACAAAGCTTTTACTTCTCCACCCATTCTAGCCTCCTTTTCAGCAGTCAACTTCGACACTTGTGTCTCCATTTCCTGTATTTCTCCCTTCATCTTTCTCATATCATCATCAACCTCGGAAATCCTGGCCTTCACTTGTTCCAGCTCAGACGCTGCACTGTCTCTAATTCTCTCTGCTTGAACATATTCATGTGCAATGCAAAACCTTTTCAGGCGATCCAAGTCAGCGTTTCCATTAGCCCATTGCATATATTGGGCCCTTTCTCTCCTCAACTTGTCCAAGGCAGGCAGTATCTCCTGATCAAGAAGCGTATTGATCTCATCAACTTTACTCTGCTTCTTCTCAAGTGTCTTCAAAGCGGCCTCTTTCTTGGTCTCATACATTCTCGTCCCAGCAGCCTCCTCAAGCATAGAGAGAATCTCGGGTGGTTTCATATTCAAAACCTTGGTAATGCGCCCTTGCATTATCAGAAAATGCGGGTTGTTAACATTGAGCTGCACTGAATGAAAAAGGTTCTGGACCTGACTAGGCTGTGCAAGTTTCCCATTGATCAAATACTTGTTCCTTCCACCAACCACAATCTGTAAAGCAAACAAATAGCTTCTCATCAGCCACTTAGCACTCGCTTTGTTTGAGCCCAACAACAAAAAAATTTGCATGCAATTCGATACCATGGAAGTTATTAGCCCTCACCAGATTGTTACCAAAATCAAGATATTTTAAGAAAAACAAAAAAATCCGAAGTTGAACTAAAAAAGGAACAGCAAATCTCATCACACACTTAACAGTTAACACCAGTTAGTTCATTTCTACTCAAAATTCTAAAATATGGAAAGAATTAGACAATTCAATTACAGGGGACATACAAGCAAAATAAAATTGAACACCAATTGGACACCAAAACCAGACCCAATTGACAAAACCCAGCAAAATTCAAGATAATGTAAGCGAAATTGAACAGTAAAACGAGACCCAATTGTGAAAACCCAGGAAACGAAATACCTGACGGGTGACGGTGATTTCGGAATGTGCCTCGTATCCGAGGGGACTACGGGCGCGGTCGGAATTGTCGAAGACGATGGAGACCGTGGCCTTGGTGATTCCCGCCTGGCCCTGCTTGTAGACGAGTTCCTGGAGGTTGGCGGCGCGGACCTGCTGCAAATTGGTTATGCCCAAGACGAAGCAGATGGAGTCGAGGATGTTGGACTTGCCCGACCCGTTCAGACCCGTTATGGCGTTGAAAAAGGGGTCGAAGCCGGGCACCACCGTCCTCGTCGCGTAGGACTTGAAGCCCTCCAGGCATACCTCCTTGATGTACATTTTCTGCCGTGAGCCGAGAGCCGAGAGCCAAGAGCCGAGAGGGTTTTCGATTTCAATGGAGGGTGTACGGACAGTGAGAGATTTGAAAACCCTAGAACGAGGAGCTTTCTCTGCTTCTGCTTCTCTTTCCTCTCTGAAAGTCGAAAGTTTTCGAATTTTCAATCTCATCACGCGGGACGTGCAAGGCGGGAACTTGGGAACCCAACGACGTCGTTTGGAGTTTTATTGGACCGGTTTGTTAAAAAGTCAGTGGGAAATGTCAATGGGACTCTAAATAAACTACCATGGAGTGGCCCTGTGGTTGGAGATGAATTCCAAATCAGTATTCTGCATGGTATGTTTTAAATTCGATTTCTAATACTAATGAATCGTCGGTCCGTATTTCAATCTATTATAATTATTCAGTGTTTTAGTATAAAAATTAGGATAAATATTACTCCCCCACAAATAACAAAGTACATGAATTAATTAGTACGAACTAAAAATTAAAGCAAAAAGAGTAGTCTTGGAATTAACTACACAAATGCTACACCAAAAACAACTAAAAAATGTTATAAAACAAACGAAGATTAATGCCTAATACAAATATCTAAGAAACATTAATCGAAGAAAATCCCGTAAGAGAATCCGGAGATTGGGTAGGGTACACCACATTATCATACAGTAGTCCAGCAACCGCCGCGCCAATCAGAGGCCCCACCCAATAAACCGCCTGGTACCTGAAACTGCCGGCAACGACTGCCGACCCGAATGCACAAGCCGGGTTCATAGACCCACCAGAGAACGGCCCCGTTGCTAAAACATTGACTCCTGCCATGAATCCAACTGCCAGGGGTCCAACGCCCCCAAATGCACCATGCCTTCGGTCACCGGCAACATAAACTGTGTACACCAGCCCAAATGTCAGCACGCCCTCCAAAACCGACGCCCTAAAACCCGTCATCTCTTCGGTGATTCCGTAGGTCGGAACATGCTGCGCAGTCCCAAAAAAAGGTTTGTCACTAGGGTGTGAGATTAGGGTTAATATTAGTTCGTTGAAATCCTTTCGAAAATGCGACTCCAAACCAATAAGATTTGCGAGAATCAAAGAAACGCAAGTTGAAATCGGTTTAGTATAAAATGTATGAGATTCGTTGAAAAAAAAAACTAGCTTGCATTGTTGAGGTCCAAAAACTTACAATGAAAAATAGTTATAGAGAAAAGTTTTTTTTTACCTGTCCAACAGTAGTGACTTTCAAGAGAAGGCATGCCATGATAGAAGCCACCATCTGAGAAATCCAGTAGCAGATGGCATTGAGGACACTAATGTGTCCTCCGACCGCCATGCCGAAGGTGACTGCCGGATTGATGTGGCCGCCAGAGACGTTGGCTGCAATGTAAATGGCCGAGGACAATGCGAAGGCGTTGGCGACGGCAACCATCACCAAACTTGCTGGATCCGATGCAGTATCCGGCATCAACTTCCCTGCCACATTATAACACAACCAAGTACTTAAAGTGACGACATTTTTGTCTCAGTGTAACGGACCCAACATACACAATAAATTAAATTTTATTTTCGAAACTTACATTACACTAAAACTATAACAAAAACTTTTAAGTTTAAATTACGATTTGCTTCTTTTTCACACGTCACGTGAGATGCGTGAGAAAGAAACGTATACATTTCAGGATAGGAAAGTAATTCCGCTAACACAAAAAGTGAAAACTAATGGAAAGAAAGACTCACTTGACGACATCATGGAGCCAACAACGGTGAACACGAAGAAGAAGGTTGATATGAACTCTGCAAGATAAGATCGGAGGGCGCTGGGAGTGATTGCTTTCTGAAGTCGAGCGGTCAATGCAATCCTAGCCATTGATCCAAATCAAATGTAAAAATCAAAACACGATGTTGAAGAACGAATTGAATCCTCAGGGTAATTTTAGAGGAGAGTTTTGGTGTAAATGAGAGTGAAAAAACAGAGGTGAAATCGAACAGTTAACGCAACATTTGTTTTGTAAAGGAGTTACTTATATATTTGAGCAAGAAAAAAATGGCAACGTTTTGGTGAAGGGTTGTGAAGGTTGGAGAGATTTTTCAGTATGACCGAAACACAGGTGGTACATCACGTGTCACTATAAAAATAGTAGATATGTGTGTGAAAAAATTAATAACTTAAAAAGTAAAACTTTCCACCAATTATATAAAATCATGTGATGTATTACCCATATTTCGATTACAATGAAAAATTTCTTATGAAGGTTGATGGAGTTTCCAAAAATGGTTAAACACCAAGCCACGGGGCAATGTACACGTTCGCATGATTGGGATGACATGGGTGATTGGTGGACTCTTTTTCTTCCATATTTCATATCCTCCTCTTTAAATAGTTACGATTAAGTCACGTCAGTATCCAATGTTGATTTTTTTATAGAGAGAGACAAAAAATAAAGTGTGAGAAGAGAAGAAGGAAATAGAGTGAATTAGGAGGAGAGAAAATCTTACTCATGTAACTATACCGTTACACAACTTTCTTCAAAACACAAATGTGTTTCCTTTGTTTGATACGAAATTATCATGAGAGTAACAAAATGGTGAAACATTTATAATATTCAAATTGTGCTTCTCTTATTAGGAGTTTCAAAAAATAAATAAATAAATTTCACAATCGTGATTGCGCATGGACGTAATTAATAACAGCTCTTATTTTATTTGCTTTTTTGATTTGCTACATTTCAGGTCCATATTAACATACGTATTTTGTAATTAGTAAGATTTTGGATCGGAATAACGACACCCTAATTCAGTCTTATTTGGCATTCAAAATCTTTTTCATACAAAATTAGTACTAATACCAACAAGTGATCGCTTAAGCTACAAGTCATTCATTCAATATATTTCTTTTACTATATACCAACAAATAAAACATCATCTCATAACGAAAGTTTGTTGTATTGTCGAATTATAAAAAAAATGACAAAAATCTTAAAACATATTGAGCAAATTAAAAACATTACAATACATGAAACAAAAAAAAAAGAACCAAATTGATTAACCCTATGATCTAAACTCAAGATATTAAAATTTGAGGCAGAAAATAGTCTTCAAGAACTCCAAACAACCAGCAAGCGAGGCACGTCTCTTTCTTTTAGCCCTATATATTACCGCACTCCTCATGTGCGTCTCCAGGTGATCTTCTATCTGCATATATTTACTCCTCCTGTGCTTCTCCAGGTCATCTTCTCTGTACATAAAATCCCTCACGTCGTTTTTACCATAAAGGACATCTCCCACCCCAGTCTCCGCCGCTGCACTGCCGTATTTAGTAGAACAAGCTGGGGACAATATTGAAACTCCATAACAAGGTGGTGAGTTTTCCGCCGCGTGCTTTTGCTCAGCGTACGCACCACCACGACCGAGAGAAAATTCACTGTGCATGATGGAAGAAGCTAAAAACATATATTCTTTCTTGTGGGAATTTAATTCAGTGAAGAGTCCCGTACATTATATATATATTGTTTTTTTCTGTGAGGCAAATATGTATTTTATTTAGCATAGGAGAAGGCATGATTATTCCGTTTTTATATCTTAAAGCTGTTAGAACTTGGCTACTAAAATGTAATTAGTCCTTATAGGATAAGAAGTCCTTATGTGTTTATAATAAAGAAGAAATTAGGTTCACATCATTCTTTTTGCTATTCCATTGATTAAAATTCTATTCATTTTTAATTTTTGATCAAGGTCATTGGGTGTTAATAGCATCATTAATTATTTGAATAATAAAATATTTTTATTTTTAAATATATTCCTTTAGTGTTAAATTGTTACAATTAGTATATTTATATTTATAGCTAAATTTTTTATCATATATTTTTATTTTTAGTTTGTACCTATTTTTAATTTGTACCAAGTTTTTTTTCATTTTTAATTTGTACCCATATATTAGTTTCTTTTTGTGCCCTATTTTTTTAAGTTTTATTTGTGTTTGTACCCATATGTATACCGTCACGTGACATTGTATATTTAATCAATGATAGAAAAATTACATATGATATATTTATGTTTTATGCCTAAACTTTGTATCATATATTTATATTTTTAGTTTGTAACCACTTTTAATTTGCAACATTTTTTTTAAAATTTGTAGTATTTTCTTTTTAGTTTTATTTTGTACCCATATATTAATTTCTTTTAGCGCCTGTATTTTTTAAAAATTCATTTGTACTCATAATTTTTTAATCTTTTATATGTACCCTAATTTATTTATAATGTACACTTTATTCTTTATTAATGTACCACTTTGTTATATGCGAAATGTACCAATTTTTTTGTAAAATGTACCAATTTTTTTAAGCGGTCTTTTGATATGGGTCAAAAGTAATTAAAAATTGGACCTATTTCAAAAGTCAAAAGTCACTAAAAATTTGACATATTTCAAAAGTAGACCTATAAAATTGAACCTATTTCAAATTTTCCATTTTTTTAACACCATGGATACATTCTTTTGCCATTTATTATTTCTTATTTTTACATAGTTTTTATCCATTTATTCAATCAAAATGTTTGAATTTTTTTATTGTAACCGTTTCTAATAGTATTATAATGAGATATTTTAAATTTATAGGATTATAAATCTCATAAAATATCAAACAATTAATGTCAAAACTATAAAAATATTAATATTAATTGTAATATAATGAGGTGTACAAAGTCAAGGGATTTTAATCAAACTTTGAATACCATTAAGGTTTTAGTAAAAGAACGTTAAAGATTAGAGACCGCATCCAAAGTATCCCAATAAATTTGTTACTTGAAATTTGATTAGAATTAATTAATATGTGATGAATCTACGCGAACTTAATTAGAACTAATTAATATGTGATTATCCACTTTTGTTTTGAATCATATGGTTGCTTCTTTTCTTTTTCGATCGAAAACGTTGGATTTCATTCCCAAATTAACATCGTTGTTTTTTTGTAATTAGTATTATTTGGAGCGGAATAACAACACTCTAATTCTGTCTTATTTGCCATTTAAATTATTTTTCATACAAAACTAGTACTAATACCGTTACATGTGATCGAGCATAGACCTCGAGTGCAAGGCAGCCAAGAGTCATAGACCTCCGGTGCAAGGCAGGAGAACTGATCGCTTGAGTTACAAGTCATTCATTGAAAATATTTCTTTTACTATATACCAGCATATAAAACATGATCTCATAACGAAAGTTTGTTGTATCGTCGAATTATAAAATATGATAAAGATCTTAAAACATATTGAGCATTTTTTTTAGTACATCGATATGTTTACATTAATGGGAGAGTGAGTTTGGTTAAACCATACTATAAGCAGTCTAATTTGGTATCGAATTCGACATCCACGAGATTCGAACTAAGACCTTTCACTTCCAAATAAAGAGGAATACCACCAGACCTTAGTACTGAGTTATGACCTAAACTCGAGCTATTAAAATTTGAGGCAGAAAATAGTCGTCAAGAACTCCAAACAACCAGCAAGCGAGGCACGTCTCTTTCTTTTAGCCCTATATATTACCGCACTCTTCATGTACTTCTCCAGGTTATCTTCTCTCTGCATAAACTTCTTCGTCCTGTGCTTCTCCACATCTTGTCTGTAAATAAAATCCCTCACGTCCTTTTTACTATAAAGGACATCTCCCACCCCCGTGTACATATAATCCCTCACGTCCTTCTTACTATAAAGGACATCTCCCACCCCCGTCTCCGCCGCGGCACTGCCGGATTTAGTAGAACAAGCCGGGGACAATAAAGAAAGTCCATAACAAAGTGGTGGGTTTTCCGTCGCGTGCTTTTGCTCAGCGTACGTACCACCACGACCGAGAGAAAATTCACTGTGCATGATGGAAGAAGCGAAAAACATATATTCAATTTTCTTTCTTGTGGGAATTTAATTTAGTGAAGAGTCCCATACATTATATATATAAACTTTTTTTTCTGTGAGGCAAATATGTACTTTTATTGGCGTAGGAGAAGGAATGATTATTCTGTTTTTATATCCTAAACCTGTTAGAGCTTGGCTACTAAAATGTAATTAGTCCTTTTCGGATAAGAAGTTCTTGTATGTTTATGTTTTTTACTTGGCAATTGCCAGCTAAAAGATAGATTAATCCACGTGGACTTCGTTAAAATTAATTAATATGTGATTATCCACACCACTTTGTTATGAATCATATAGCAGGTTCGTTTTGAAAACGTAGGATTTCATCTCCAAACAGAAAGATTATGGACTCGTTTAGAAGTGCTTTCAAAGTGAGGCTCCCCTCCCTCCTAAACTTAAAAAATACAAGCACACAACAATGTATCCAATTAGACGTGAAATCTTTTCAAAATTAAAATGTCTCCAATCCTCACTGCAATGGAAAAGGATAAGATTCTATATAGATTGAGGTTTATACAGATTAATATTAAGCAACTGTGTAGACGACTTCCCGTGTATGTGCCATCAAACCATTTTACAACAATGCCGGCAGCTCACACACATAAAACCCTAGTGAAATGATGCTTAGCTTAAATCCTACAATGCCTGCATCTCCATATTGGTGTGGCCATTATTGTTGGTATTGTCGGTAGAGGATGGTGCAGCAGAGTCCTGGTTGTCGTCAGCAGACTTCATCTGTTGAACTTGGGGCGGGTTGACGACAGTCATTGGCATCACAGCATTGTCCGAGAGGCGTCCCTTCATCTCCCTGTGCTCTTGGCACAAGGCGCACCAGTGCAAGCAGCAGTGTGTCAAGCATGGGTCACACGGCGAGTTCTGCAGTCAACAACGCAATTAAGCATCCAGCAAGCTTCAGTTAAGAAAAATATATTCCACATGACATAAACTTGAGATACAGATAAACAAAAGGTTACCTTTAGATGATACTTCTTCTGCAAGGATTGCCGGACAAGACCTGTATATATCCCACACATCCACCAAGAAAATAACAGACCCTCGCAAATAAGAAATGAAGTCCTTGGGTCAATGCCATGGAAGATTGCAGTTAATGCTGCCAGAGTCATACCACCTTCAATACAAACGGCATGACAAATGCACGGTCTGTTCCAAGGGGTATCGTCTCTTAGGCTCTCAACATTGCGCCCAAACAGAACACATGGACAAAATAACCCTGTCAAGCCTGAAGAGGTAACGAAAGGCACAGTGTTATCAGTAGACCATGTTTTTATATTGCAGAAAACGAATTACTGGAACTAGAGTCTAGATACACAGTAGTACGAGCAAGGAATTTCATGCTTATCAATCACAAGACTATGGTCAACCAATTGAATGGGCAGAAACATCCTACTTGATAAAGTTAGAGGCGGCATTCAGAGCATAAGACTAATAAATTGTAATAAAAGAAGGGAATTGTTATTGGCACTCCAAATTTCTCATTCTACACTCCAAAATTTCTATATTTAGAAAGAAAAATACACTTAGCGTAGAATGAGATTTTTGGAGTGCCAATAACACTTCCCTAAAGGAATATGAAACAGGGCAATGCTAGAGTTATAAATTTCAAACTTTTGAAAGGCAAGCATGATAGCTTGTTCCGAGCATTCAATATTCCAGAGACAAACCCCAACAGACGCAAAATACCCCAGACAAATCGAAAGGAAGAAGATATCTTATCAAATATAGCCATAAGCATCATAGAATTTAACACATACACCGCTATAGTTGCATATTTGTGAAAAGAAAAAAAAACCCTATTGCAAGGGCTTTGCGCTTTGTTTATGAGGCAAGCTCAGTGGGCCACCAAATCCCCCGCAAAAGGAAAAGATCAAAATAAATGGAAATCAAAGGTAAGCAGCAGTACAAGAAATGAAAAGCTAGTTCCCATATCAACTTACAACTTTCTCTATCTTCAGCACAGCCAAAAATTCCGGTTGTCCAAGGCTCATCTGCAGGGGCCTGATAGCTGTCAGGTAAAGGCTGTCCACATTCGTTACACCTGTGAACATTCAACTGGCCCATAACACACAAGATCAGTTGCCGAATCACATTCTCATCCGATCCAACGACTTAAAATTACAACCCTCCAATGCAAACAAACTCACATGTAAAATTCACAAATTCATCAACATCTACCCCATAAACCTACAACATAAATGTAGTTTATCGACCATATTCAAGTTGTAGCCAAAACCAACTACGAAAATTCTAGATCTGAACAATTCCGTGATGTACCAATACGACTTCAAAAATCTGATTTACATCTTATCCCGGAAATGGCATTATACAAATTACAAAGCCCCAATTTTTTTTACTATAAATTTCTTCAATCCCCCCAAAAACCTTCTAATCAGAAATACATACAAAAAACTAGAAAAAATTAACAATCCAAACCAAATCTCACCAACACAAATTTAACGAAATACAATTCATACAAAATCATACAGGAAAACAAATGGGATATTAGCAACGGAGTTTCCAGAGCAAACCCATGTCAAATTAACAAAAAAATACGACGAACCGGTCTAGAGAGAGAGTGTGTGTGGGTTGAGAAACCTGAGGAACTTCGATGGGCTGATTGAGCTCGCCGGGATTAATGTCCTCCGCCGGCGCTTGTTCTTTCGTCAGCTTCACATACCGCGAGTGCGCAGTCCCATCCGCCATCCGATCTGCTCTGCTCCCTCCGGCACCGCTTTGGGAAAACCCGGGACTAATTAGTGAGGGAAGATCCGGACTGGGACTAGATTTGCGCCGGTCAACTTTTGTCTTCTTAACGCTTACTTAATAACATGTCTTTGCGAGTCTCTCTCTTCCGCTTCGGCCTTCAGATTTGTTTGGATTGCTGTCTTCTTTCCCCGTCGTTCGGTGTAATACGACTTGTCGATGTCCGCCGATAAATGTGGTTGCATACGATGTCGTTTCGAGAGACGGACTTGGGTTTTCTACGACATGTCCTTTTTTTGGCGACTATTTAGATTTCTAACCAATCAAATTGTATCTCAATATCTCTTTCATTACGTGATTAGTCAAAATTGAAAATTTAACCTGCTTACTTATGAGACCGTCCCAGACCATTTAGTAATCATCTATGTATATGAGAATTTATGGTTTTGAATTTAAGATAATCCTTCATAACGATTGGACTCAAAACTCAAATTTTGATTCAACACTTTGCTTCCTTTCCTCTTCGTTATAGGACGCAAATTTTGAATTTCCAGTTAAACGCAACCTTAATTTTAGATCATTATTTTAAAACATTATTGTAGAGGTCGCACTTGGTACGATGGCAAGTGCCTTCGCCCATAAGCGGTAGGTCTCGGGTTCGAGACTTTGGAGCAGCCTCTTCATAAAATGGGGGTAAGGCTAGCCGACATTCACCTCTCCCAGACCCTACGTAAAGCAGGAACCTTGTGCACTGGGTACGACTTTACCTTTACCTTTATTTAAAAACATTATTGTGTAGTACTGAAACACGATTATGTGATATTACAACTTCACTTGTTAAGATAAAGCATGTATACATATTAACGATGCAGTAGAGATGCTGAATTTACAAACTTCAGCTCTAAACACAATTAACAAGAGCGTAATCACTTATGAAGGCCAGTTTCTGTACCAACCGGACCATGCAGATACCAAACCACTAATCCCGAGAGTGACAGCATGATTACAGAACGGATTAGGCTCGATGTCCGCGATTCCGATGATCAAATCCGCAACATTAGCCGCCACTGCCATTAATCTCATCACTCTATCAGCCCTAATCTTTCTCAAACTCTCGCTCTTCGTCTCCGCAGACTTGTCCTCCAAGGCAGCAACCTTTTTCTCCGTCTCCACGCCCTCTTTCAACGCAATGAAATCCAAAACGATGAAGAAAACATACCCAAACGACTCACCGAACGCCGATATAAAGCTCATCTTTCGCGCCAGATTCGGGTTCAGAGTCCCGATTCTGGACAGCCAGAGAAAATGGTCGAAAAAGAAGTAGACCATCTCCCCAGCATTAGCAAGAACGGCTAGGAACCGAAGCGTAGGGGTGGAGCCGGGGCTTCTTCTCAGCGCATTGAATCCCGTGAGAAACCGCCCCGTTCGAAAGGCCTTCCGGCTAAGCCCCGATGCAACTTCCCACTGCTTGGCTCGCTGCGCGATTTCGGGGTTCTTGGCCTCGGCGTGCCAGTGCGCAATCTTGGAGACGTATTGGAAGGTTTTGACAAGCTTGTCAATGCCGTCTCTCTTTGCCAGGAAGATAACAAGTTTGTCTACTGTGTCGTTCATGATTGAAAATTTGCGCAGCGGATGGTTTGGTTGTGATTGGCGATGAAGAAGTATGAATCCCGCTAGCTGGATGGGAGGATTTTGGGGTTGGATTAGTAGAAGAAACGAGAGATAAAGAGCACCACAGAAGTTGCAGGATTTTGGATAATAGCATACAAGCTTCTGTGGTTGGACTGCATGCCATGCAACTAGCTAACCGTAGTAGGCCTTCTTGTCTTTAGCCGATAACGGTCCAAGCGTGTTATCTCCACAAAACTAGACCTCAAATTTAACCTCAACCAAAAAATCATTTAGGTCACGATACGTCACGTGTTCGAATTTCCTTCGCCAATATCGCTTGTATTTTCTACTTGTTTTTAGACTTGGTTTCAACATATTGGATGTGTAATTCGTTGTATCTTATGGAAAATTTGTAAAAGTTATCTATTATCTCCAAGCCAAGGGTGAATGTACATTGGGACCAAAGTAGTTTCAAGACCATTTAGAAGTTGGAAAACACGCATGTAAAGGTCTTTTGAATTTGTCAAGTGTTATCGATAGCATTTGTTAAGTGTGTCAACGCAACATGCTAATGCCGAGATATGCCTAGTAGGTTTACATCAAATACTTTATGGGCACAAAAAAGACCCGACCAAACATTCGAAGAATCTGACCTTCCTTCGAATGGTCTTGGGACCACCTTGGTCCCAATGTACATCTGTCCTTTATCACGTATTGTTGCTCTTTGGATTTTTTTGATGAGAATTTTGAAAATCCGTTCATCGTACGGTCAATTTTTGTCAAGTAATATTTGTGTTTAATTTTAAATAAAAATATTTAAAATAATTTCTAACTGCACGATATACGATGAACCGGCATAATTGGCGGATCATGATCCTCACAAAGAGGATCAGGCGAGGATTCGGGTTAAAAAAAAAGTTCAATTCCGGTGACCAAGAGTACCTCGCACGGATACACAGACAAGACCAGGCCCAGTTCGCCTCTTTTCTCTTCTCGAATTTCTCTCTCAGATTCTAGTCCTTGGAGAGCAAAACCCTAGAAGCCATTGATACCTATCCCACTGCTCAATCCACACTGGTTGCTCCGCTACAAACCCTTCTGAATTTCTTCTCTCCAAAAGCCCAAATCGGTTTCTTTTTGTTGTTCCCCTTCCCAATCCCAAATCATCACTTGACACAGCCATGGATGCTCAGAGAGCTCTGCTGGACGAACTTATGGGCTCAGGTTCAAACCCTAATTGATCGCCGCTCTGTTTAGAAACGATAATTGCTGATTATGAGTTGGGGACTTTGGATTTGTTTAGAAAAGATAATGGCTTTAATGGGTTTTAATTTGTTTGATGTTTTTCTTAGTTGATTTTGGTTTGAATTGGTTTAATTTGGTTTTGGAATACTGATTTGTGGTGAATTCCAGCTCGTAATTTGACGGAGGAGGAGAGAAAGGGGTACAAGGAAATTACTTGGGATGATAAGGAGGTTTGTAAAGCCTATATGGTTCGATTTTGTCCTCACGATCTCTTCGTTAACACTCGAAGCGATCTAGGTGAGTTGCGATTGGAAATTGTATTGATGTTCAATTGTTTAACACTATGTTTCTTGCTGAGGAATAAGATCAAATGCTTGAATCATGATTAGGGATTTCAGCTTTTCGTATCAGATGCTTAAATTTGTTTCTGTGGAGGGCACGCTTTCACTGACTGTAAATTTTTTGTTTTCGTATCAGGACCTTGCTCTAAAATACATGACCCAAAGTTGAAAGAAAGGTGATAGACTGAACATTTATAGAGTTGAGAGTTTTTATTTTTTGGCAATGTGAATCAATCACAATGTTATCTAATGTTTTCTCGTTCTGCTATGTACGGAGTTTATATTTGCAATCAAAGGAGGGTCCTTTGTGCTTGTTTGGAATTGTTTTGTCACGAATTCTATCAAAAGAACGATATGATTTTGGAAAAAGTTTAGCTTGCTAACCCATAAAGACTTTTTGATCATTTATATGCTTCTGTTGTAAGAATGTTGTTTCTCTTGTCTTCGTACAAACAAGTTTTCTGCTTCTTATGTGTGGTGTAGGGTGTAGGATGAAACTTTGACATGCCTTACATGGTATTCTAAGCGGTAGCTGGGTTTTTGTTTTTGAGGTAACTTATTTACGCATTTGAACAGATCTTTCCTCGAAGGGGAGAATCGTTTATCAATTCCAAGTCAGCAGTAGCTAAATAGTTGCTCATAATATAGAGTAAAATATTTGTTTAGTGATGCTCTGCTGCATGAGACGTCAAATAAATAAATGTCTGCTGCATGAATCGTCTATCAATTATTTATTTTGGCAGATAATTATGCATGGTCTACTCTCTTTTGTATTCAGTAGGGGTTCGGTTATAGGTTATTTGCCACTGGTCAGATTAATTATTTAATATTTCTTACCTATGCATTGTTGATGTACAGATATTTGCACAGATTATCAGGGAAGTGATATATAATTGCTATATTTATGTTTATAAGATGAGTATCTGGAAGGGTTTGCAAAAATCGAAGTTTATTTTTGACCTTGGGTGATGACCAGAGGTCATTTCATACACTCTCCCCTTTCATAAGTACCCCAGGTATATTTTAGTTTTGATATCACAATTCAATGCACGAGACCAAAGCAAAGATTATCCATATCATTCTTTTTTGTTTTCGCTTTTCTGGTTTTGTTCTCTAGCTCAAAACTCGCTGGTTTTTGCTTTTGTTTTAATATTTCTGTTGTTTCCTGTTCCAAAGTTGTCATTATTTTATGTAGTTCCAGTTTTAATTCTTTATGTTATTGATTTTAGTTTTGAAGAGTCCCCGCGGCATGATGCTTATGTACCCAAGTTTGAAGCTGAACTTGCTCACTTTTGTGAGAAATTGGTATGTTTTGCATGTCTCCTCATTTCTCTTCGTGATGTATGCTTTTTCACCTATATTTCTGTGTCTCATTATAATTTGCTTTTCAGGTGATGGATTTGGATAGAAGAGTAAAGCGTGGGAGAGAACGCCTAGCTCAGGAGGTGGAACCTGCACCAGCTCCTCCACTGTCAGCTGAAAAGTCTGAACAGCTATCTGTTCTGGAGGAAAAGATAAAGAACTTACTGGAACAAGTGGAGGCCCTAGGTGAAGCTGGAAAGGTCGATGAAGCTGAAGCACTCATGAGAAAGGTGCTGCTGTTGGGGATTTTTAATTATTACTGTGAAGTATACTGCTACATGAAATTTGAATACTTGATTTCTTTATTATCCTTTCATTTGGTAGGTGGATATGCTTAATTCCGAGAAGACAGCCTTGGCTCAGCAGCCCCAGAATGATAAAGTGTTGATGCTGGCACAGGAGAAAAAAATGGCACTCTGTGAGATCTGTGGTTCATTTCTTGTGGCCAATGATGCTGTAGAGAGAACTCAGTCTCATGTTACAGGGAAACAGCATATTGGTTATGGCATGGTTCGGGATTTTATAGCTGAGTTCAAGGTGAGTCTCTCTGTTGATTAATTAAATATTGAAGTTAAGGAAAAATATGATTTCTTGCTCAGGGACTGAAAAATGTGGACCTTATTTTTCAGGAATCTAAAGAGAAGGCAAGGGAAGAAGAAAGGTTAGCGAGGGAGAAAGAAGCAGAAGAACGGAGGAAACAGAGGGAGAAGGAACAGGAGGATAGAAGGAGAAGTAATTCAAGTGACAGGGACAGGTATCGTGATAGAGATCGTGACAGGGAGCGGGACAGATATCGAGAACGAGACTCGGATCATGAAAGGTCGAGGGAATGGAATGGCAGAGGTAGTCGGGATGGAGGGAGAGGGGTGGATCATAGGTCCAGAAATGGAAGAGATGGAGGAAGGGATAGGTACCGTGATCGAAGCAGGTCACGTTCCCCTGTTAGGCACAGTCACAAAAGGTCACCTAGAAGTCCAGTTCGCCCGTATTGATGAATCGTGTAGAATGATGTCTGAGCTTTGAAATTTAATGAGGTAGTTTCCATATCTCACATCTTTGTTGAGACTACCATCTCCCATTCATCAGTATTATTAGCGAAGAAAATGGTTGAGGTAGGTATAATTTTATTATTGTAACTCGTTTTTACATTTCATTTTAGACTTGGGACGAGGCAAATTTCCTTTTGCTGTATGAAACTTCTGTGTTTACACATATTTAAGACATCAGAACACCGCAGCTGGCGACATGATGATTTTTAATCATTTTTGAGGTAACACATTTATCGTATATTTACCGTCACCAACCTATGCAATATTTCCTTCTTTCCATAGGTACACTTTTCCCTTTCTTTTCCATCCTCCTGTATCTGGTTTTTAGTTTTAACCACTCTGCTGCTGGTGCTGCCTGTTTAACCGGGATGGGGATCCGAAGAAACCAGTCGTCAAATGCGCGGATTGTGTGCTACATGTTCATTCCTCTTGAGGTATTTAGGTTACTCTCCATATACATCTAGAAATAATTGGTCTGGTTTTACCCTTCTAATGGTTAGATCGGTGCAAGCATTCTTTTCGGTGAGGGGATAAAGACCAGTCAAGACTGGGGATAATCTGATAGACTCCACTATCATGTGAAATAGGTAGTTTTGGAGTTCAAATTTCTGTCTCGGTCTCTGAGGAGCCGCTTTTGAGCATAACTGTTGTTTCCATGGGCATGGACATCTACTTCACCAGACTGGGATGCGATATAAGATTTGCCGTCAACGGTGAATGGAGGTAACTGCCAATCATAACTCTGCAGATTAGTGCATTTCTTTTGAAGTTTTGCAGGAAGGGCAAGATAAAATCCGGCAAACCTCGACGATTAGATTTGCTACGGGTCAAATATCTCTCATGGCTAGCAATGGTTTGCGGAGGGCGCCCCTGTTCATCTTGCAGAACTAGTTTAAGAGTAGGGAGAATTGAGTTACCAAATGGAACTGAAATGATTGAATATGATCGGTATCATTTTTGACATTGTCGCATAATCGAGATCTTGTAAAGTTGTATGATCTCCAAACTTGTAGACGCCATCGTCACCGATGGGAAAGTGAAATACAATCATAATCCAGTAATCCACTCGGCACTTGCTGAAGCTAAATTCGAATGCGCTAAACCAAACCAATATTTCCATGGTTACTTTTAAGTATAAAATATTCATGAAATTGTTGATAATCTTGTCGAAATATCCAAAACATTAAGGATTGATACGAAAGTGAAGTGAAATGCAAACTTCACACTATATCGACAAGATATAGGAAAATCAATGAATATTGATGATATTTACCAAGGGCGAGCCTTGATGCAACATAAAGGTTGCTCATTTGTGATCGAAATGTTAAGGGTTTGAGTCGTGGAAATAGCCTATTTTCAAAGTAAGGGTAAGGTTGCGCATGATAGACGTTTTCCTCCTCCCCGCAAACCCTAGCGTGTCAAAGTGTTAGAAAAATGCATGTCATGATTTGTCTTGACACAGTAACCCTCGCATCGTGGCATGCCAGAACATCGCTATTGGCCATGACATGACAAGCGTCGCGAATTGTTGGTAGAATGCATGTCATGACACACCATGCATTTTGTCAACAATTCACAAGACTTGTTATGACGTGCCACGATGCAAGGGCTAGAGTGTCAAGACAAGTCATTACACGCCATGCACTTTTCTAACACTTTGTCTACTTTCAGAATAATTAAAAAAAAAAAGAATCTAAGAAATGTATGAAGCGTTCTTACTGGTAAGAACCTTCGTAAATATTCAACTCAAATAATGAACGTGTTCTTGCAGGTAAGAAGATGTGTAAATATTCAACTCAGATATTGAACATATTCTTTTTTTTTTGTCAAAGATATTGAACATATTCTTACCGGTAAGAAGCTATGCAAATAAAAGATGTATGTCATGACTTGTCTTAATACGCTAATCCAAAGTATCCGTAACACGAGCAGGTAGTTGGAAACATTTCTCGCTAAAGGCATTTCCGTTAGAAGATGTAAAATGTCTTGAAATCCCCCTTATACATACAATTCAAGGAGAGAATATTGATCACAATCTCAAATAAATGCCTCAGCCGGTTGGTCTTTCTTTGTGATGATGGAGTCGATCGACTTGTTCTCTCTTGCTCGAATAAACCTTGTATCAACGAAGGAAGGGCTTGAAAAACTCCGGTCTGCGATGTTGTACACACCATAATCTTCAGGTCCACAGCCTTGAACACAATCATCGCGGTGGAAGTATATGCAATTTGGTTGACATCCCAACTTTGAAACACAAACAGACATTGAAGAGAGACATCACCGAGGAAAAGAGCAACATCATCGGTCATCACGTAAGTGTTATCCTCTCGCGGTTCATCCATCTGCCGTAGCGACCACTTGAAATCTGAAGATACTTTGTTACCACCAATAGTTTTCTCTCATCAGAAACCACAAGATGTATCTTCAAGTTGCGGACCTTGTCTCGATCAATGCCGAACAATCATTCAAGCCGGTTGCCACTGCATTTACATCCGAGCACTCTCTCACAATTACGTCACATGCAGAAATTTTAAGTAATTTCACTGTTTTTGTTCAAAGCTTTACAACCCGGTAACCATATCAGTCATTTTGCTTTTGCGTTTTTTCTCCGAGTAGAAGTAAACTTCTACTGACGAAATAGTTATCTAGAAATAGTCGCTAAAGAAAAGAACAGCTCCTTTAACGACGAAAAATTGTTTGAAGAGCGTCATAAAAAAGCTTTAGCACCAATTTATGTTCTCTTTGTAAATTTTATTTAAAAAATCTTAATAAGCACATGCAAAGCATGTATACGATTGCTAGTATTTCAAAATTTTACATACTCGTTGCCAAAGCACATGATAACTCCATTAACTGCAAAATGTTGAAACATCGAACCGATGGCTAATTCAGACACAAAAACAACCCGACCCTCTGTATAAATTCAAGAATGTACTGCACATCTTTCAAACAATTTCGTCCACGATGAAATTATGACTAGTCTAGACTCAAACGCCGGATCTTACATACAAGGTTTGCAGTTGGAATGTCGAGATTTCCTGCGTCCGACTTCACAAGGTCCTTGGGCTGGTCTCTTGGGGAAGAAAGACAGGTGTGGAATGTGGCAAGGACAGGAGGAATTGGCATTGATAAGGCAGAAAGCACATTGCTTAGATACTCTATGTCAACAGATAGCTGTTGCGCTCCACGATCTGTGATGTACTGAATTCCTCGCAGTTGCTCCATGTAAAGAGCAGTGGCACCCTCTGCAACCTTCATTACACAAACACAGCATTGTCAAAACGGAAGAGTGTCGTTGAATTGTCTATTAAGCAATTTTGATAAGATTCACAAAGTTACTACAAAATATTGCAGATGTACGTCGGTACCTTGAACATCCATTCTGTTGCAAAAATCTGGGCTTCATCATTGTTGGCATCACTGTTCGAAATGCCCTCCGCAAGTGGCTCTAACTGCTGAGGTAAAGTAAGAAGATATTCACCGATACTGGTCACATAGGCCTGCGGGTAAGCACTGAAGGTTGGGAGATGATATGCACTTTGTTCTTCAACTGAGGACCATATTGGTAATCGAGAAACATCACTGAGGCGTTGCCGTACTTTGGAGATGAGAACATCGTATACAAGTTCATTAACTGTGTCAGCAAATGCTGTAACCCTCTGAGATGCGAGGGGAAGTGCATGAAACCGAGGATCTTTAGACTGCATTGCACCAAAAGGTGATGTCAATTTATATTTCGACCCCCAAAATAATGTTCTCATTTAAACTGAAGGGGGAGTATATGGAAGAGAGAACAGCAAGGCTGAAACATTAATCTAATCATACCTGACTTAAAAGGTTAAAGAGTTTTCGAGCCTTCTCAGGAACATCAATGAGCCGCACAGCCGCCACATCCAGGGCAGCCCTTCCGCCCAAAGATGATGAACCATTTCCATCATCACTAGCAAGATGAGATAGGTTTTGGTCCACACTTGAACCAAACACGGAAACTGAGAGTGTAGTGCTCAATCTCGCAAGAGTAGCTCTCAAGGAAGCTTCAAATACAGAGGACCTGCTAGTTAGACAATCTGCAACTGTAAGGATTTGTAAAGCACCTTGCACGATGGACCACTCCTCCTCATTCGAAATCGAATCAACCTTGCGTGCACTTTGGATGTCCTTCTTATCCAACCCTGTCTCCTTCTTTGAACCAACACCGTCACCACCATGATCCACTCCACAGACAACTCTTAACGATTTCAGGGTTTCTTGCAAGGTAGAAATATACTGTAACATTATGTCATCAATTGCAAGAATTAACTCATCTGCCTCAGAACCTCCAGTCAAGCTGATGCATCTTTCAACAGCTGCTTCAAGAAGTACAATAACTTGGGGAATTGATTCCTCCATTCTGCGAACTGTTTCACTAAGTTCAATTCCTTGAGCTCCCACACCACGGGTAACGGCTCCTCTTAGATCCACTCCAGCAATCTCAGCAGAAAGTATAGCACGCTCCATCTGTCCATACCTACCACACGTTTCACCATAGATCAACCAATAAAAAAATTAACAAATAAAAGACAGCACCATATCGAGTATATCAAAAAGAAGGAAATCAAGGGCCAATCCAAACTGAACCAAATGCAAGTAAGAAAAGAAAACCAGGCCTGAATGAAAATTCAAACCCTGATCTTTCTTACCTTTGCTTAAATGATTCATATGGAAGATAGACTGCCTTTAGCGTATCCATTAAAACACGTAGATCAGATTCCGAAAACAAATGCTGAATATTCCTTGCAAAGGTCTGGGTCATATTGTGTAATTCAATCAAAGCCTCCAGATGCTTCGTCTGGATCTTGATACCCTTTGGCATGTCACCAGAAAGAATATCTAATATACCTAAAGTTTAAAAATAAGAAATTTGAGATATGATAATAAAGAATTAATCATTAGAAAAATATCGAAATGGTGAAAGGTGTGAGAGGTGGGACAAAAACTTTGTATATCCATCCAGCACACAGAATCAGAATATCAACCCTCTAATGAGTAGCAATGTATCATTTCACACCACCTAATACCAATGCAATACCCAAGTCATTCGGACCAGTACAAGTTTTAAGAGAAGAAAGATGGTAAAATAAAACAAGTCTCAGATCATAATCATTTAAAACATCATCTAATAATAACAGAACATAAATTCACATCCAACCTTTTGCCAATGATTTTGTTTCAGGAACAACATCTCCAGTAGCAAGGTTGATACGGGAAACAAAACTTGCCCCAACAGCTACCATCGTCTCAACCAGCAGTTTTGGGACAAGAGACTTATAATCCTCAGGAAAGGCAACCATGCACCTATACACAACAGTTGAAGCTAATTTTGATATTCCATGACTTTAGAATAAAATTCTGTAACTTCCTAAACCTTTCCCGAATATTTATTTTTTCTTCTTTAGAGGGGTATAAATTCAAAATTTTCTTAACATTATGGAAGATAATAATAGTGAACATGAATATGCAGAAGCCTCAAAAGTATGTCTTGTCCCCATTTTCTGTTGTAAAACCAGATAAAGAACATAAGGAAAAGACAGTTTACATTGCTGAGTTATATACAAATGCAATATCTCATGGTAACACATTAAGGGCTCATTTGGAGAGTAGGATTGGAATGGAATGGATAACTTTCTAATCTCAAGGCATGTTTTGAGGGGAGACATGAAAAAATTATGATCAACAACAGGGTAGAAGATTTTACTCACGAAGGAAACATATCTATTCCAATCCTCTCCAAAATGGTAGGATTAGAAGGAATGAGTTTTCTTCATGTCTAATCCGCTTCTCGGTAATCCCCTCTAAATGAAATATCATTCACTTCTACCATCAATTTGCCTTGAAATTGGAGAGTTATTCATTCCAATCCAATCCTACTTATCAAACGAGGCCTAAGAACAAGGATAAAATAGAAAAATGTCTGGGAATCAAAGAGTGAGAATGTACCACTTCCATTCTTGTTCAAGATAAAGTAGCAATTCATCATAGAAATTTGGGAGCCAAGTGGAGAATAGAATTGTGGGAGCAGCTGACTGAGACTCATTAGTAGCGGATGGTCTTTCAAATTGAGACTTCTCAGTTGCAAGCTTATTAGGCGGTGGTTGTTTTGCGTCAAAATCTTCCCATAGCTGCTTTATGGGCTTTAGGTGAACTTTTGTATAATGCAGCTCCATGGACTTGAACCTCCCAATTCGAATGAGAATTCCACGCAAATCTTGAGCAATTTCAACCTGTAAAGACGTATAAATCGTCATTTTTCATCTAGAGTCTAGCCACAAAAAAGGCTGTTGGACTATAATAGAAAGGAAGCAATTCAATAAGAAAAATGTTAGGGATTGTGACCTTGCGATTGGATATTGCGTCGGTAAGACGTGGTTGCACCATTGAATCAAGCCTATCCTCTAAGACCTCAAGTTGCTTCCTCACATTAGCAAATTCCGCAACCTAAAATCACGGGGTTGATCATCGATATGCCTTCATTATGACCAAATACATACAAAAAATGCACTATGGTACTGAATTAACTACAAAAATATAAATCTTTAAAAACATAATATGCAGCTTCCATTACCTCCCCAACAGCAGACAAGCAATGCCGCATGTTGGCTAAAGTTTCGGCCACGCGAGGAAGATCACCGCTTGCAAAAACATCCTCGACCGTCGCACTCAGTTGAGTTAACCCGGCAGCATCTTGCAATGTCTCGTATGCAGCTTCCATTCTCTGCTTCACAATATCGACTTTCGCAAGCGCCGCTATAGATTCAGCTGAAGATCCCTCTGCCTGCACAATGCATATGACTGATTGATTGTTCAATTCCCAAATAATCCCAAATCCCAATTCAATTATCCCACATTTTCTCAGCAACCAAACAAGAGTATAACAGACAGAAGAGGCTGGTAACGGTAACCTACCTTCTTGAGCTTGTCGAGAATGGAGGACACGGCGGAGCGGAGCGATACGGCATCATCGCGGAGGCGGACAACGTCACGTGTGGCACGTGGAACGCGGAGGAGGGCGGAGGCGCTCTGCTCCTCGAGCGAAGCTGCGATCTCCTCCGAGACCATCTGGAGCTTCATCTCGAGATCCACCATGTGCTTGTCTACCGAGTCCTGCGGGTGCCGGGCCTGGCACGCCGAGTTCACCCACTTCTTCGGGTCGAAGTTCGGGTCCGAGAACGGACCCAGATCCAGCATAATTGCTTCCCGCGCTCACTGACTCGGTTCCAAATCGGACGGATCGACTCGCTTTTTCGACTCGGTACCGAATTGCCAACTGCCGAGTCTCAAGCTTTTTTCTTTTTTTGGGAAAAAGCTTCAAGCTTTGGGAGTTACTTCTCTACTGCTCTGAATCATCCGAATTCCGATCCCGAGGAGATGAAGAAGAAAGAAGAAGGGCCAATTGGCAAAAACATTCCAATACGACACCAGAGTTTGGGGTCGGTTTGTGAATAAGGATAAATATGTAATGACGATTTTGCCCTTATGTAAAAGTGCAGGCCTATTTGACGTTGTTGTTCAATCTTGTCCGTTAATTTCGTTGTTTTATTTTTGTGATTTAGTCGTTTTATTAGTTTGAGAAGTGTTTTAAAATAACTGCAAGCGTTTTTAAGAAAAAATATATTTTTGAAACCAATTATTAGTAAAATTATAAGTTAATTCTAGAAAAATGTTTGAAATATTTCCTATAAAAAGCACATAACTAATTTTTTTTTTTTTGAAATCCAAAAATATTTTCTCTAAAAACAATTTCAACTGCCCTTAATCACGTAACGGTGGAATCTTCATTCATACAAATTTTTAATCATGTTAACATATGGCTTACAACTATTGTGAAGTAATAGTAAATGGAACTTTAACGAAAAGTTCTCAGTACTGTTCACTTTAATGAAAAACCACACTTTTACACTAAAAAGTCAATCCTGATAGTATTCATTTTCTTCTTTATTTTATCATTATCGTTAAAATTCAAAATTTCGAACACATTTTATTAGTTTTCCGATAGTAAGAGCACAGGTAAAATCCAAATTGGCTTGTTTGCTTGCTCTCCACACTTTTGCCCCCCTATATAAATACGTCCCTCCAATTTAGGTGCGAGATTTGCTCTCGAAATTAAATCTGGTTTTGTTTTCGTGCTCTTCAAGCTATTTTTATATCTTCGGAGTTCCAATTATTAGTGTATAAGCTGTGTGAGCTAAGTAGAGTTAAAGTAAATAAGCCTTGTGTTTTAATTGTGTATTCACTTAGTCTTAGATTATGACAAGTGTAAGGCTGAGATTGTAGTGTTGATTGTGGTTATCCAGCTAAGGCTAGTTGTTATGTTCACATGCCTTTGTGCGTGTATTTGATATTGAGATATATGAAACATCACTCTCAGATTTTGAGAGGAAGAACAGAGCATTCCTTTGTATTGCATTTCTCTCTAACTCTTCAGATTCCTTGCTTCCATAGAAACATAGCTAATCACTCGAACTCTAACATGGCCTCAGAGCCTTGTTCGATCATTTGAGATCTGGGAGTAAACTGTGAAGCAATCGAGCTACACTCGAGCTCGTTCCGGTTCAGGCGAAGTCGCCGAAATTCCATAGAATCCGATTTCGATTTTTTGTTCGTCTCGTCTAAGCTAAGAAATGGCTGGATCTGGAAGTTCTGAGGTGAGAACTCCGATCTTCTCCGGTGAGAACTACGAGTTCTGGAGAATCAAGATGGTGACGATCTTCAAATCTCACGGGCTATGGAAATTAGTTGAAAAGGGGATTACGATCTCAGAAACAAAGAAGAAGAAGGTTGAAGGAAGCTCAGAGGAAGAAGAAGACGATGAGAAAATGGTCGCAGCATATATGCAAGATGCAAAAGCTCTGGGTATTATCCAGAATGCGGTTTCGGATCAAATATTTCCTCGGATTGCCAATGCTGAATCAGCCAAGATGGCATGGGATCTACTGTATGGAGAATATCATGGTGGTGATCAGGTTAGATCTGTAAAACTTCAGAATCTTAGAAGAGAATTTGAGTATGCTAGAATGCGAGATGATGAATCCCTATCTAGTTATCTCACAAGATTGAATGATTTAATTAATCAGATGAGAACATTTGGTGAATCTCTTTCTAATGAGAGACTTGTGCAGAAGGTTCTGATTAGTCTAAGTAAACCTTATGATTCCATCTGTTTAGTTATAGAAAACACAAAGTGTCTTGAGACTGTAGAACTGCAAGAAGTTGTTGCAATTTTGAAGAGTCAAGAACAACGGTTTGACTTGCATAATGTTGATATCACTGAGAAGGCTTTTGCATCATTCTCAGTAAGTCCAAAGGGGCAAACTAGAAATGAAGCTCAATCTGGTTCATCAAAATTCCAGAAAAATTGGAATTCTAAAGGCAAGAAATGGGAGTCTAAGCCTAAGTTCCAACAGAGATCATTTACTAATTCTGCACAAAATTCATCTTCTTCAGGATTCATGAAGCAAGATACAGTTAAACCACAGTGTAAAGTGTGCTCTAAGTTTCACTTTGGAGAATGTCGATACAAGGGGCAATCCAAATGTCACAACTGTGATAGGTTCGGGCATTGGGCTAGAGAATGCACAGCAGGCAAGGTTATTCAGAAGGCAAACTGTGCTAATCAATCAGAAGTGACAGGCAATCTGTTTTATGCTAACAGTGCAATTACTGAAGTCAAGGTGAATGAAAACTGGTATATTGATAGTGGTTGTAGCAACCACATGACTGGAAATGTTGAGCTACTTATGGATGTAAGAACGAATGTCACTGGAAAAGTACAAATGCCCACTGGAAATCTGGTAGATGTTGCTGGAATAGGTTCACTTGTGATTGATACAAATTCTGGTAGTAAATGCATCAAGGAAGTCATGTTTCTACCTGGTTTGAAGGAAAATCTGTTGAGTGTGGGACAGATGGACGAACATGGATATTATTTGCTTTTTGGTGGAAGAGAGTGTTGCATATTTGATGGTCCTTCACTTGATTGTCTGGTTATCAAGGTTAAGATGAAAAATAATAGGTGCTACCCTTTGTCTTTAATGCAAACTGATCAAGTTGCATTGAAGGCTAGTGTAACTGAATGTACCTGGACTTGGCACAAGAGACTAGGACACCTAAATCTTAGAAGCCTCAAGCAGCTTAGAGAAAAAGAAATGGTGCATGGTCTTCCACACCTTGAAGATGTTGATGGTGTGTGTGTAGGTTGTCAAATGGGAAAACAACACAGAAACTGGTTTCCAAAAGGACAAGCTTGGAGAGCTAAGAATCCTCTAGAATTGATACACACAGATTTGTGTGGTCCCATGAACACTGAATCTATTGCTGGAAACAAATATTTCATGTTGTTTATTGATGATCACACAAGAATGTCATGGGTTTATTTCCTAAGACATAAGTCTGAGGCACTAATCTGTTTCAGAAAGTTCAAAGCAATGGTGGAGTTACAATGTGAATTTAAAGTGAAATGCCTAAGGAGTGACAGGGGGGGAGAATTTCTATCAACCGAATTCAGCAAGTTGTTGGAATCTGAAGGCATACAAAGACAGTTATCCATTGCTTATACTCCACAGCAAAATGGAGTAGTGGAGAGAAAGAATAGAACAGTTGTAGAGATGGCTAAGGCAATGCTTCATGATAAAAGCATGCCATACTTTCTGTGGGCAGAAGCTGTACATACAGCTGTTTATATTCTAAACAGATCACCTACAAAAGCTCTTGATAATATGACTCCTTTTGAAGCCTACAGTGGGAGAAAACCAGGAATTGGTCACTTAAAGGTGTTTGGATCACTCTGTTATGTTCATATACCAGCAGAAAGAAGACAAAAGCTTGATGCAAAGTCTGTCAAAGGTGTGTTTGTGGGTTATGCAACTTGTGAGAAAGGGTACAGAGTATTTGATCCATGTTCAAGGAAGTTAATCCTATCAAGGGATGTGGTCTTTGATGAAACTATATCTTGGAATTGGAAGCAGAATTCAGAGAAGTCTATTGCAATAACTGACATTCAAGATCAGTATAGGACTGTGAGTGATTTCAGTATACAAGAAGTGACAGAAGTAGAAAATAGTAATCAAATGGAAGAACAAGATAGAGATGTCTCTGAAACTGTTGAGATCACTAGTCCTTATGATCATACACCAGTTAAATGGAGAAATATCAGTGATATCCTAGCACAATGCAACCTTTGTATTGTGGAGCCAGAGAAGTATGAGGAAGCTGCACAAGATGAAGCTTGGATAAAAGCTATGAAAGAAGAACTATCCATGATTGAGAAAAATGAGACTTGGAAACTTGTAGACAGACCAAGTGATAAACAGGTTATCGGTGTGAAATGGGTGTTCAAAACCAAACTGAATTTGGATGGCTCGGTACAAAAGAACAAGGCAAGACTAGTTGCTAAAGGATATGTGCAGAAACCAGGACTCGATTACAATGAGACTTTTGCTCCAGTTGCCAGATTGGACACCATCAGAACACTGATTGCACTTGCTGCACACAGAAGCTGGAAGATATTTCAATTAGATGTTAAGTCTGCTTTCTTAAATGGAATATTGCAGGAAGAAGTATATGTTGATCAACCTGAAGGGTTTGTGATTAATGGTAAGGAAGACAAAGTTTACAAATTGCACAAGGCTCTTTATGGCTTGAAACAGGCGCCTAGGACCTGGTATGGAGAGATTGACAGCTATTTTGCTAAGTGTGGATTTGAGAAAAGCTTAAGTGAAGCAACTCTCTACACTAAGACAAGGGGAGAAAAGGATATACTAATAGTCTCCATATATGTGGATGATATTGTGTATACTGGAAACAATCAAGACATGCTGGATGAGTTCAAAGAAGATATGAAGGAGAAGTATGAGATGTCAGACTTGGGTCTTCTTCACCATTTTCTGGGAATGGGGGTAATTCAAACAGAATCTAGCATCTTCATTCATCAAAAGAAGTATGCCTCTTCCCTGTTGGATAAGTTTGGATTGAAAGAATGTAAATCTGTCTCTATACCTCTTGTGGCTACTGAAAAGTTGAGTAAAGAAGATGGCAGTGGTGCAGCAGATGAAGAGAAATACAGAAAGCTTGTAGGCAGTTTATTGTATCTTACTGCTACAAGACCAGATGTGATGTATGCAGCTAGTTTGTTAGCTAGATATATGCATTGCCCTACAAACAAGCACTATGGGACAGCAAAACGAGTTCTCAGATATGTTAAAGGGACTTTGGATTATGGTCTGAAATATGAGAAAGGCAAGAAGGCAGTTTTGATTGGATTTTGTGACAGTGATTGGGGAGGATCAATTGAAGACAGCAAAAGCACCTCAGGCTATGCTTTTTCGTTTGGAAGTGGAGTGTTCTCATGGGCTTCTGTGAAGCAAAGCTGTGTTGCTCTCTCCACTGCTGAAGCAGAATACATAAGTGCTTCTGAAGCCACAGCACAAGCTATGTGGCTTAGATTTGTCTTGGGGGATTTTGGAGAGTTGCAAACAGAAGCAACTCCTTTGCAGTGTGACAACACATCTGCAATTTCAATCACTAAGAATCCAGTGTTCCATCAGCGTACAAAACACATCGATAGGAGATATCATTTCATTAAAGATGCTCTGCAGCAAGGAATAATCGATTTGATCTACTGTCCTACCAAAGAGCAAGTTGCAGATATTTTTACCAAAGCTTTACCAAGAGAAAGGTTCAACTATCTCCGAGACAAGCTTGGAATTGTATCAGCTCAAAGCTTAAAGGGGAGTATTAGTGTATAAGCTGTGTGAGCTAAGTAGAGTTAAAGTAAATAAGCCTTGTGTTTTAATTGTGTATTCACTTAGTCTTAGATTATGACAAGTGTAAGGCTGAGATTGTAGTGTTGATTGTGGTTATCCAGCTAAGGCTAGTTGTTATGTTCACATGCCTTTGTGCGTGTATTTGATATTGAGATATATGAAACATCACTCTCAGATTTTGAGAGGAAGAACAGAGCATTCCTTTGTATTGCATTTCTCTCTAACTCTTCAGATTCCTTGCTTCCATAGAAACATAGCTAATCACTCGAACTCTAACACCAATGGCGTCCTCGCTTGCCCTCAGGCGACTTTTCCCCAACTTCAAGTTCCTCACCGCGGATATCTCCCTCAGTCGCCCAAATTCAATCGCTGTAGCCACCCGCTCGGGCTTTGCTGCCTCCCGGAGGTACTTCTCTAACCCCGGCGGAGTTGATGGAGACGAGGATTGGTACGTGCGCGAGACGGATGAGGGTTATTACGTGCGAATGGAGATGGAGGGGCTTGATAAAGAGGACGTGAAGGTGTCGGTGAACGTGGAGGAGAACACTCTCAGCATCAAAGGCGAGGGCGGGTTCTGCAGCTTCCATCACCTGCCGGAGTTATGCAAGACCGACGGCGTGAAGGCGGAGATGAAGAACTGCGTGCTCAAGGTGGTTGTTCCGAAGGTCCGCGAACAGGACAGGGCTGAGTTGATTCATGTCAAGGTTGAGTAGTTTTGTAGAAACATATATACTAATTGGCAAATTGATTGCTTGCTCTTTTTAAATACGTACACGTACTTATTGGTTTCTTTGATGTTTGAGATTGGATGAATGCTCATGTTTTGAGATTAAGGTCAGGAATTAATTACGATTTGGATTGGCTTATAATCGGGTAGCGATAACGAAACTAAACAAGATCAAGTTGCTGTCTTAGACAACAGTTAGGCGGTGATTTCGCTGAGTTGCAGCGTAATTAGCAGTCAGATGATAATCTTGACGTGCAACATTAACAAAATAGTGATTAATTAAGTATGAGTTGATGTCGATTGTGGAGGCGCCGGTGGAGATAAGAATCATAGGCAAAGGCAACCTCAAGCTTCTGGTCGGATGTTATTTCTTTCACATGACCAACTCCAGCAGCTGCTGCATGAACAAGGACCGTGTGCCCGGGTTCAACCTGTATATCAACACTAAAGTTAAGACAAAAAGTTTGAAATTCTTAAAAATTTGTAACATTAGAAATAGGAAATATGAGAGACCTGACAATCGTGTTGTGTTTGCCATATTCGTGTCGTTTTCGGAAGATACCAATATCTTAACGGATCATGACGTGTGACGTATCAAACCCGCTAAAATGAACTGATAATATGACTCGACCCAAACTCAACCGTTGCTCAATGTCAGGGATGCAATTGTAACGAAGCCATGTATATCCCTCAAAATAAAATATACATGGGTTCTTAAAATTAAACAGAAAAAGCAACGAAAAGGCCGGCTGGCAACCGACGGATTACATGAAGCAGATGGACCAAAATCAGAACAACAAAACGAGAACAACCGAGGTCCAATTTAATCCTTGGAATCCTATTTCCTTTGGAAGTATAATATTTTTGTGTATGAATAGGGCATGTAGGAGGCAGATCTCTCTTCCTGTCAAATAAAACCCTAACAGCAACTCCTGCCCTACCCAATCATGCCAAGGGAATCTATGGATCCAGGTCGGTTTTCTTATTAAAACTATTGATTTGATTACATAATTTTTTTTGTTTAGTTTGTGTTCAGTTAGTACTTTTTAATTTTATATATTTTGTGATTAGGAGATAAAACACTGTTTATTTATATATTTGTTTAGTTAGTGAAGTTGTGTACGTTGATCAAAGAATATAGGAACGTCGGTCTAATTCTTCATCATCAGCTCAGCGGACTAGTGTTTTTTATCTTTTGGTTCATGTCAGATTGGGTTGCGTTGTCTAGAGAGCTTTTAAATTTAGTTGTAGAGAGACTGGAGACGCCAAAAGAATTTAGCTTGGTTTGCAAGTCATGGAGTTTGGCTGCAAAGGATAAACAGACCCATTGTGCCGTCACGACAACCCCAATGATCTTCATTTCTTCCCACACAGAGTCACAGACAAGGATAAGTGGCATTTATACAATCCCTTGGATGACAAGGTTCTTAAAACCGAATTCAATTTGAGAAGACATGAACGAATTTTGTGGGTCTTCAAAAGGATGGTTAATCGCTGTCAATGGACGTCGAACTATATCACTAATAAATCCTTTCCTTACCACTGAAAAGTCAATAGTTGGCCTTCCTCCATTGAACCCTCCAAAGTTGGGTCAGGTTCAACATGAAAGTTATTATGTCTACCAGGCTACAAGTTCAGCGGATCCAATATCAGATGCCGAAAACTGCATTATTATGGTCATGTGTGAGATGTACAGTGCTTTTCTTCGACTGAACAAAGTAAGTGGAGTTATGCCCATGAAACGGTTGACATAAAATGGTGGTGTTGCTTCAAGATGTTGTTTAATTTGAAGACAGATTCTATGCTGTTTATGTTTATGGTAAACCCTATTCTTTTGATGCTATTACTACTGATCAGTCAATCTCTGATATGAAAGTTGTTGTACGCGAATGTGGAAGGCAGCACCATGGCTATAATGTCAAGATGTATCTTGTGGTTTGTAATGAGAAAACAATACTGATGGTTCAAATGTGCAGGGATGGTTTTGACGGTCATCGGAAACTAAAATTCAGAGTATTTGAACTAGATATCATCAAGGGTGAGTGGACGGAGAAGAACACTTTAGGTGACGTTGCTTTGTTTGTGTGTTATAACTCTTCAATATCTGTTTGTGCTACAAAGTCGGGATATCGACCAAATTGCATGTACTTCTTTAATGACGATGTTCGCGATGAAAAGAGGCCTTAAACTGCCCGGAGCTTATGATTGTGGTTACAACGTCGAGGAAACGAGGCTTTTGGAAAATCCTTGCCACGGAGATGCTGCTACTCTAATGAGGGAGACCGTTGTACCTTCGATATGGATCGTCCCAACTTCTAACTTGTAAAACGGTAGCTTTTTGTTTCTCTTGGTTTTCTTGGATATATTTGATATATGGATTTGGAACTATATGGTTTTAATTTGGAATTTGCAAAAATTATTATTTATCTACTAAACTTTCATTTCATGGTTTAGATTACAATCATCTCAAAAATAAAAGCAGGTAAAATGTTGCATCACGTGTTACTTAACAACAAACAACAGTAATTAAAAAACAAAGAGTGTTCTCACTTTAGACTTTAGGAAGGAATGCAAGAAGGACAAGGATTGTCGGCCCTCCCACTTTCGGTGCCCTCCCGTGCCCTCCTGTTTGTGTGGTCACGGTTAAGCCACGTCAATATTTTATATTACTATTCATTTTTGTCTTATTATCTCTATAAAAAAACAATATAAAATGTTAACGTGGCTTAACCGTGAGGGCAGACAATCCTTGTCCATGCAAGAAAAGAAACTACTTCATGGGGCAAGGTCCGCTATTGTCCCTTCACTTAGGGCTGTGAATCAGGGTCTAGCTTAAGAGGGAGGTGTAACTAGTGTTGCTGTCGTCAGTCCACCTAGTAACAAATCTATGAGAAAAGAAAAGTTTCTGTCTCCCTAAATCACAACATAAGAACGAGTAAAACAAGATAAAGAATCCCCTTCATTCTATGAACTTCTTTATTGTTTATTGTCGACTCCCCTCACCCGCAATTTCAATGGTCCACGATCGATTCACTCCCACCCACCTACACAAAGCGCAATATAATCCCCTGCAATCTCATGTTTAACTTAACGTCCAACAAAGGTAATCATTATTATATAATAAAAAAATTCATTTGCAGTTATGAATGCGGAGCTCCATTGCAGACTTCAGAGCCGGCTGCTCCGGGTTATTTGGACCCGGAGACGTATGCATTGGTATAGATTATGTGTATTTGGGCTGTCATTTGGTTGTGTATTTGTTTGGAATGTTTGATTTTTTAAGCAAGAAAAACACCTTAATTTTGAGTCGAAGTAGTTTTGTTGATGCTCCATAGATCACCTTTTTCATATTGAAATAGATCCTCTCTTGATCCGCTCCGTTCGGATTCTCCAAGCCCTCAATTCTGGACCTTTAGAATATTCAAAAAAAAAAAAAAAGAATCTATCTTCGATCACAAATTTTGTAGAGAGAAATAGATAGATGGAGATGGAGAACAAAAGACTAAGGAGGTAGAGAGGAAAGAAGATGAACATGAGAAGTTGAAGGCAAAATTTTTATTATTGATCTCAGGCCGTTCGATTTTCATATGAACATGCAAGATTGAATGATCTTGAGGATCCGAATGGAAAAAATCTGAAGAGGATCCTAAATTGAATGCTTTCCGAAGAATTGAGATTCTCTCATAATCTTTTCTAAGCAGACTCTCGGTATTGATTAAGACTGGCTGTTGATACAAGATCGTGCGGCTAGAATTGAATTTTAATTTTTTATCAATTTTTCACGTGAAGCGAGCTAAGTATCACTCTAAATATACATGCCATTACACAGACGGACTATTTAAAGCAGATGGGCCAAAATCACAAAAAACAAAACGAGAACAATCGAGGCCCAATGTTATCCTCGGAATCCTATTCCTTTTGGGAGTATATATATATTTTTTATCAGAAAATATTTTGTATATAAATAGCGGATATATTTTTCTTCCTGTCAAATAAGACCCTAACTCGGTGAGAGAAGATTTTGTTGTTGTTGTCGTCGTTAAAAATTAAAATAATAAAATTATTCTGTGTGCTAGAATCTATGGATCGAGGTATGTTTTCTTATTGAAACTGTTGATTTGATTACATAATTTTTTTTTAATGTATTTCATTAAGTGTTTAAAATATTTGTATCAATGAAAATATCGATATGTAAATTTGTGAAAACATCGATAGATGTATCGATATCGATTACCTTAGATAATAATTATGAAAATTTAAAATAAAACTTTGGAATGTCAAACACTGATTTAGACGAAACATAAGAGTTTTTCTTCCATGTTTAACCGAGATGTCGGAAATTTCAAACACTGGTTGCATTAGCGTTTTCCGATTTTTCTTTTTTATATTGGTCTAATTCTTCATCATCAGCTGACTTGTGTTTTTTATCTCTTGGTTCGAGTCAGATTGGGCTGCGTTGCCTAGAGAGCTTTTAAATTTAGTTGTAGAGAGAACGGAGTCGCCAAAAGAATTTAGCTTTGTTTGCAAGTCCTGGCGTTCGGTTGCGAAGGATACACAGAGCTATTGCGCCATCACGACAAACCCATTGCTCATGATACCTTCTCAATCATATTACAAGTGGAGTTTATACAATCCGGTGGATGACAAGGTTCTTAAAACCCAATTAAATTTGGCAAGACAACGATTTTGCGGGTCTTCAAAAGGCTGGTTAATCGTTGCGGATAAGAATCGTCTTGTATCGCTAATAAATCCGTTCTTTAGTAACGATGAAAAGAAAATAATTCGCCTTCCTCCACTGAGCCTGCCAAGTTTGATTCGGCTTCGACGTGAAAACTATGTTGTGTACAAGGCTACAATTTCAGCAGATCCAATACTAAATGCCGATAACTGCATTGTTACAGTGGTGTATGAGGACATCTGCCAATTGGCTTTTCTTCGACTCAACAAAGACAGTCAGTGGACTTATATCCTTGAAAAGGTTGACAGAGGATGGTGGCGCACGGTTGAAGAAGTTGTTCAATTTGAAGACAGATTCTATGCTGTGGATTTGTATGGTAAAGTCTTTTCTTTTGACGTTACTACTCCGTCTGTCGCACCGGTGAAAGTGGTCGGACGCGAATTTGACGGGGAGAACTGTTATGTCACGAGATACCTTGTGGTTTGTAATGAGAAAACAATACTGATGGTTCAAAGGTGCATGGTTGGTCTTGACGGTCACGAGACAAAAAGAAT
Organism: Malus sylvestris; assembly: GCF_916048215.2. Classification (NCBI taxonomy): domain Eukaryota; kingdom Viridiplantae; phylum Streptophyta; class Magnoliopsida; order Rosales; family Rosaceae; genus Malus; species Malus sylvestris. The sequence continues at coordinate 25,497,075 of NC_062260.1, forward strand.
CAGTGTCTTTGAACTAAATATCAGCAAGGGTGAGTGGACGGAGAAGAACAGTTTAGGTGACGTTGCTTTGTTTGTGGGTGATAATTCTTCAGTATCTGTTTGTGCTTCAAAGTCGGGATGTCGAGCAAACTGCATATACTTCATTCATGATAATGTTGAAGGAGGGTTTGGACCGCGCGGAGCTTATGATTATGGTGTCTACAACGTCGAGGAAAAGAGGTTTTTAGAAAATCCTTTCCATAGAGATGCTGGGATTCTGATGAGCAAGGCCGTTGTATCTCCGTTATGGATTGCACCAACTTATAATTTGTAGAACAATATTTTTTGTTCTTCTTGGTTTTCTTGGATATATTTGATGTATGGATTTGGAACATTATGGTTTTAATTTGTAACTGCGCTATTGAATTGCTGTTTTTGTGTTTTGCAAGTCTGTTGGTGGGTTCTTTCGCATGGTCCTGCAAGCCTATGAATAGTACTATTATTTAGATGTGTCATATGAACCACCTTACGTAGACGCACTATGAATAGTCCAGATATCTGAATTCGTCAGCTCGGACAATCCCAAACACACAACCACTATAGTTTGTGATTGCTAACCTAGCGGATTATCAATTAATGCGACAGTAACAAAGGACTAGTGACTAGCATAGTTGGGCCCCAAATTAGTCCAATCCGAAACACTTCTGAAACGTCGAAACAAGAAAATGAAACTTCCGAGTGCCACATTCCTCCAAAGTCGTATCAATTGTCCCGTGGAGACAGACGAACGTTCCAGTATGGGCTAAGCGCGACGTTTCACGTGTCGCCAAAGAAGTGCATTGTTTTAGTGGCTTAAAACGCCACCCCTTAACGGAACCGGATCACCTCCATATCCATATATACTGAGTCTGCTGAGCAGGCGATTTGGACCGTTGAAATTTGATCAAACGACTACAATTATTATAACTTTTAGAGAGTCTTTTGTTTGTAGCCGTTAGATCAAATTTCAACTTCCTAGATCTCCTGCTCAGCAGGCTCAGTTTTATCGGATCTGGAAAGGATCCGATTCCCCATTAACCATCGACTTCGCCACGTCATCTAAACGTGTGTTGGCGACGTGCATTAACTGTTGAACACATATCCTCTCTGGATCTGTGCAACCAGAGCCTAGGGATCAATGGATCCGGACCATTGAAATTTGATCTAACGGTTATAATTATTATAACTTTTAGAGGGGCTCCTTGTTTGTAGCCGTTTGATCAAATTTTAATGGTCCAGATCTATTAATCCCCGGGCTCCAGTTGCACATATCCGGAGAGGATATGTGTTCTTAACTTTTAAATAATAATTGCATCCACTAAGTAATACTTGCTTCCTTGAATGGGAGAATGAACATATTTACATGTTATTCTCAGTCATCTTATGTTTTGACACAAGAATTTGGTTATTTCTTCAATTAACAGAGGGTTTTAATAGAAGAACCAAAATAATTGACTATAGACAATCTCATAAACCACTTATTTCTATTTTAAATCTCAGGCCAAAATGAGAAGTTATTCTAAGCTCAAGGACTATTTTGGCTAAAAGCCTATAATTTTTTTGTTATTTATACGACCATTTTCAAAAGGATAATGTTAGGGATATTAAATTTCAAAACTAAATTTTACAAACTAAATGATATGATTGTTGATTAACGTGCTTATTTTCTATAGGTAACACATCATTTAGTTTGCAAATTCAATTCAAAATTTTAATATCCCTAGCATTTCCCTTTTTAAAATGTAAATAAAAATAAATATTTGTGCATTGTAATTGGTGAATTAATGAGATCCATGAAACAAAATAATTAGAAAGATTAATTGACAACACATTTTTTTATGTCAATCCACAAACAATTGACATATTGGCTGGAACTTCTTCTTGCCTTCAAATTTGCTTAAGTGGTGTTCCACTAAGAATTCAATATCTTCTTTGGAGATGCTTAAAAATTTTAGGAATATTTTGGATGCGGTCCCTAATCACTATTGTACATTGATTGAAACCCTATTAGTTTTTAGATTTTAATCAAAGTCCCTCGACTTTGTACACATCAACATATTAGCATTAATCAATTTCCATGTCAACTATTTTATATTTTTAATTAAACATTATATTAAATATTGTAATATACAGCAATTAAATAAAATAAACTACCACATTTATGGATATAAAATCCCATAAGATTTGAAATTTAACTTTTATGGGATTAAACAACAAACTCTACCATTAGAAAACCTTAAACCAATTAAAAATTGGTGATTAAAATGTGGAAAATAAGTTATGAAAAGAATTGTTTTGATTTATTGAATATCATGATAAAAGATAAATGTTCCCATAAGAATGTACCCATGTACAATTATAGTAATTCACAAGAATGTACCTATATACAATTTCAACATTAAAACCCATATGCGACAACAACAAAAAAACAATGTTCCCATATAAACTCTTAATGTAAAAATTGATTAAAGGATAGAAAAATGGAAGCAAACCATAAGTAAGAGGTCTTAGGTTCGATTCTTGCCAAAGACGAGTTTGAACCATATTATTGCTAGCCCATTATGAGGCTAAGCCCACCATTCTCCCTTTAGTGTAGATAATATCGTTTATTAAAAAAAATTACTTAAGGGTACATACTATATAAATCTTATAGGAAAAAGTTATACATATATGGGTACAAAATACTTTAGAAGAAAAAGTTTCATGTACACAATGAAATTAAAATTGCATTCATAGTAATATAATGGTTGTTTGTTATGGTTTTGCAATATGATGGTCTTGGAGAAAAAGTAAGTTCAAAATTTTGTTGGCAAAATTTAATTTGAAGATACATATTCAATACAATAATGTTGAATTTGAATATAAACATAAATTTGAGTTAGAGAATTTTGGGATTTTAAGTTACGAACGTGATAATGTAATAAAAATTATAAATTAAAATTTGTAAAACAAATAAAAAGATGACATAGAAGTATTTTAACAGTAAAATGTTGAGGTGTACAAAATTAAGAGACTTTAACAAAAAACTAAAAACTAATAAAGTTTCAGTATGTGAACATTAATGATCGGGGACTTAATCCTAATTTTTTCAAAATTTTATTCATCGAAAATGTATGAAAGAGAGTGACTTTCATTTAATACATTTCGATGTCAAAGAGATATATTCGATAATAAAATTTATAGAATAAAATGAAGTTGCAATTATCAGTCATAAGTTGCGTGTCATATAGTCTTCATAGGCCCGGAATTTCGGCAGAGTATAAACGCAGCACGTCAGGTATAATATTCCATCTGGATATGCGAATATCCTTTTCCTGATCCGCATTCCGCCGCATGCTGCAGCTCTATTCGTGTTGTCGTAGGACAGTGGGCTGACGATTGCAGCACTTACTGAGTTGTTGGAATTACGTTTTTGCCACCCCTGTTTGGGGTGGTGACTTTTGATCAATTTAACGAAATTGCCCTTAGTTGATGAATGTCCGCTTTAGATGGGTTCATATTTTCTTTGTTTTAACTTTTAGGCAATGATTGGTTGCGTTCTAGACGACGTGAAAAACAGGTTCATATTTTCTTGGCTTTTTTAGTCAAAATGATCATTGAAATTTGTATAATTCCTTATTTTTGTTCTTAAGATTTCAAATCAATAAAAGTAATCATTGAGTTTGTCCATTATCAATCATTTTGATCATTCTATGAAACATATCCATTAAATAAGGGTAAAATGACAAAAATACTCTCAATTTTGTCAAACCATTTAGCCCATTGTTCATTAAATTGAGGGTATTTTTGTTATTTTAGTCCTTATTTAATATAATTTTTCATAGAAATACCAAAATGATTGATGGTAGACAAACTCATGGACAATTTCTATTGATTTCAAATCTCAAGGACCAAAGTGATGAGTTGTGCAAATCTCAGAGATCATTTTGACTAAAAAATCCATTTTCTTTTATTCCCTTATGTGGGTTGTGAAGGTTCTAAAAGACGCAAGGCGCTAGTTGGACGGCGGGCTGGGGCCTAGCGCATAGGCGGACTAGATGAATTTAAGTAAATCTATTGTATTTCGTGTAAATAAGTGTCTGTTTAAACTTAAAATATATATAATTTCATCATAAACTATAAAATAGAATGACATACATATTATGAAGTATTCGAACATAATGAAAACATGGGGAGCAAACATATAATGTGTGTTTATTTAAGTGCTCAATAAGTCTCTTACAATTTATCGGAAACAATAAAATGCAAAAGGAAAGTTATCTATTTTCTATCTAAGTGAGTTGTAACCTAGGCAGGTGTTTAGGCGGGTTTGGGCGAGCTAGGTGGTCTATGCGGTTTAGGTGGGCGCCTCAGCACACTCAGTAAGTCTAGGAGCCATTTCTTAATTTTCAAATGCCTAAGCATTAATCGGGTGATGGCTAGCCGCCTAGAGCCTAGGCGGAGATTTTTAGAACAGCTTGTAAGATCACATTGTTCTATATCTTCTTCAAAAGTTAATTGATTTTTTAGGGTTAGAAAAAAAGGCTGAGTAACGTTCTAAAAGTTGATATGGAGTTGCTTAAATTTTTTTAAAGTTTGGGCGTTAATTGTGTTTGGTAGATAAAACAATTCTTTGTCCTTTTCAAAGTTATGGGTTCAAAATAGCAAAAAGCAACTTTACGCATATTTATCAAGAAGCGCTTTTTTTATTGGACGTAGATGAATAATATCAATTAATGAAACTCTATATTGACAATCCTACCCATATCTTTTTTTTTGCTAAAAACACTTGTAGCACTATAATTTACCAAACATTTGTTTTTTTTTTCACAGTTGTTTATTCTCATAACACAATGCAAAAGCAATTTAAAAAAAAAAAAAACAAGTAACTCTAAACTAGTCCTAGGTGTTTCAGAGGGTGGACACGGTTTCAATATGTGACTATCGATTGTAAAAAGTAATTTACTTAAGATAAAAGTTCGATTCGTTTGAAAAAATTGCAATGTGGCAATGAAGGTGACGAGGATGAAAATGAAATCCAACATTCACTTTGTTTTATTTATGTTCTCATATTGTATGTGTAAGACACAATCTAATTAAGAATTCCCAAGTACGAATAATATTTAAAAAAAAAAAAGTTACATTGCAAATTCACTTTATATTGTGAGAAAAGAAAAAGCAACCAATGTTTTTAAGAATTATTGTCAAACTATGATTTGGAATCTCGGATTGATGTGTGTATGCCATTATTGCTTTTATAGTTATTATTATTATTATTATTTAGTATGCCATTATTGCTTTTATAGGTATTATTATTATTATTATTATTTAGTGGTTATGTGGTATCCGTCTTAGATTCAATATTTAGTTTGAGGTGCATATAGTTTTAGTACATCTGCCTCTTCAAGTTGGATTTAATTGGATTTTTTAAAGTTTTCTCAGGATTATTTATAAATCTGTTTTGTTATTTTGTCATACCATTTGGCCCATTGTTCATTAAATTGAGTGTGTTTTTGTTATTTTGGTCCTTATTTAATATAATTTTTCATAGAAATACCAAAATGATTGATGGTGGACAAACTCATAGACCATTTCTATTGATTTCAAATGTCAAGGACCAAAGTAATGGGTTATGCAAATCTTATGGACCATTTTGACTAAAAAAAAACTCATTTTCTTTATTCCCTTGTAATGTTCTAAAAGACGTTAGACACTAGTCAAACGGCGAGTTGGGGCCTAGCGCTTAGGCTGACTAGGTGAATTTAATTAAATATACTATATTTCGTGTAAATAAGTGTCAATTTATACTTAAATATATATAATTTCATCATAAACTAGAAAATAAAATGACATATATATTATGAAGTATTGGAACATAATGAAAACATGGGGAGCAAACATATAATGTGTGTTTATTTAAGTGTTAAATAAGTCTCTTACAATTTATTAAAAACAATAAAATGCAAAAAGAAAGTTATATATTTTTTATCTAAGTGAGTTGTAACCTAGGCAGATGTTTAAGCGGGTTTGGGCGGGCTAGGTGGTCTATGCGGTTTAGGCGAACACCTCAGCACACTCAGTAAGTCTAGGCGTCATTTCTTAATTTTCAAATACTTAGGCATTAATCAGGGTGGTAGTCAGCCGACTAGAGCCTAGGCGATGCTATGCGGGGATTTTTAGAACAGCTTGTGAGATCACATTGTTCTATATCTTCTTCAAAAGTTAATTGATTTTTTAGGGTGAGAAAAAAAGGTTGAGTAACTTTCTAAAAGTTGATTTGGAGTTGCTTAATTTTTTTTTTAAAGTTTGGGCGTTAATTGTGTTTGCTTAAATTTTCCATTTTTCAAACTATTCCCAATGTTAGTATTTTGCTTCACAAAACTAAAAAAAACATTGTTAGAAAATCGATATTTTAATCTAATCTATATAACAAAACAAAATTTACAAACTTAATGCAGAGATGAAGCTCATCGACTTAGCCAACTCTAATACGCTCAAATTTGCAAAGAATTTGTAATTAATGGAGACAAGAGTGTAAATCAAGAGTGCATTTTTGCTTACCATCATTTAGTGTGGTGTATGCTCACCATCATATTTATCACCGTTAGATAAGTTTGAATTTTGAGATTTGTTCATATTCACTAAACGAATCTCGAAATTCAAACTTATCTAACGATGATAAATAAAATAGTAAACATACACCACACAAAATGATGGTGAGAAAAAATACTCCAGTAAATCAATGGAGTTGTCTAGACTCTAGAGCGCCAAAACAGACGGAACCAACTTATCAGCCCACACAGCGGTATTTTCGTCATCACAGATTCCCACGTGAGCTACCAAATCCGAAAATCCGAAAATCCGAATACAGTGAAACAGTAACAAGAAGGGAAAGCGAGGGCAAATTCGGGATTCAACAACATAATATAGTATTACCACCAAGCTCACGTTGCTTGCTTTCTTTTGCGCGTTTTCTTTAAGAGCTCAAACTTCCACGGGATAAAAAACAGAGCATTTGAAGAAGGGGAGAAACACTGCAAATTCAAATACACAGAACAGTGCCGGCGGAAGCTCGGATCTACTGATAGGTATGCTCCTCAGCTGTGTATTTTCATGTAATTTCCATCTGGGTATTTGTTTGTTTTTTTTTTCTTTTCAAATTTTATGACCGTTTTTCTTCCTCTCAGTTATCTATCGATCCCTTTATTATTCTGGATTGTTTTTTAAATTTTGGGTTTCAGAATATTGACTCTAATTATATCTAAGGAAGAAATTTGAGGAATGGGTTGTTGTTCAAATATCCAATTTTGTTGGGCAAAGGATAAAGTTTTTGACCGTTTCGTTTCTCTTCTGTTCTTGTCGGTCAGAAGGTGGAAGGTTTTCAATTTTCCAGGAAAGGTCTTTGAAAAGAGAAATTAATTAATGGGGTTTGTTCTGATTGTTGAAAAGATTGTTACTTTTTTGTTTGTTTATTTTAATTTTTAAACTTTTTTTCTCCCTGTAATTCTGTGTAGTTTGAGGTGCATATTGTTTTAGTACATCTGCCTCTTCAAGTTGGATTTATTTGGATTTTTTGAAGTTTTCTCAGGATTATTTATAAATCTGCTTTTTTTTTTTACTGTTCCAATTGTTTAAATTTCTACTGGAATTGTGGCTACACTACTGAAGGTGTTTGACAAAAGTCTAGGGTTTGGGATTTCCTGCTGAATTAAAACTTTGTCAAGAATGTTTGGAAGTTGGGAATCATGGAATTGATAGATTTGAGCATGTTCCTCTCACTCAACAAATGTTGAAACTTTGGGCTATTTTATATGAATCTGTAGTTTATTAAATCATAGCAATTGGTAATTTCATTGGTTAAATTTCCTAATCTGAATATATTACTGGATTTTAATAGTTTGTGGTTTTTTTTTTTTTGGTTTACAACTTACAAGTTTGTATGCTGCTTGACTCACTCTTTCTTGTTTTTTTCTCTCTATCTTGAAGGTTTTAGTGGATAAGAGGAGGTAGTAATCAATTACTTGGGTTCAATGTCAGAGCCGGAACCTGAGACAAGTTACAGCAAGCCCCCGGGAATTCGGTTAGTAGAGCACATAAGGAGATCGCCCCTTTCCTACAAAACCCACCAAGCCATTGTTCTGGTTGTTACATTTGTAGCATATGCTAGCTACCACGCCGCTCGAAAAACCACGAGCGTGGTCAAGAGTACTCTTGATCCCCAATCTTCGGTTACGAGCTTAATGTCTTGGCCATGGAGGATGAGTTACTTAAGTAAGCCAGATCAAAGCAGAAGGTTTTCTCGGGTTCTTGGAGATGGATGGGCCCCATTTAATGGATCAGATGGCACAGCCTTGCTTGGTGAAGTAGACCTAGCTTTCCTGGCTGTGTATGCCATAGGAATGTACTTCTCCGGACACTTGGGTGATAGAACGAATTTACGAATCTTCCTAACAATCGGAATGGTGGGAGCAGGGGTGTTTACGGCAGCATTTGGAGTTGGATATTGGGCAAATATTCACACCTTCTATTACTTCCTCGGCGTTCAAATGCTTGCCGGTTTGTTCCAATCGACCGGATGGCCTTCAGTAGTTGCAGTTGTTGGTAATTGGTTTGGGAAGAAGAAGAGAGGGCTGATTATGGGTATATGGAATGCTCACACTTCTGTTGGGAATATTACAGGGTCTTTGGTTGCTTCAGCCCTACTGGGATACGGGTGGGGTTGGTCCTTTGTAGTTCCGGGTCTTATAATCGCTACTGTTGGTGTGGTGGTTTTTCTGTTCTTGCCTGTTAGTCCGGAGGATGTTGGAGCCAGTGAAGAAGATGAATTGCACTCTCCCAAGAAAATCGGGGAAGGAGTAACGGAACCATTGTTGGAACCAGAGGCAAAAGTGCAGGAGAGCGCTGTCGGGTTCATAGAAGCTTGGAAAATTCCCGGAGTGGCTCCTTTCGCTCTATGCCTCTTCTTTTCAAAACTGGTTGCTTATACATTTCTATACTGGCTTCCCTTCTACATTACAAACACAGGTACTTTAACTTGCTGTTTTGAATTTGTTGTTGTGTTAATTGCATTTCTCGATTTGCTTTTGTATATGTCATGATTCTTCATATCGATTCTTGTTATTGACTTGCATTACTTGTTTGTACATGTTGCAGCTATTGACGGAAAGTATTTATCCAGTGAAGCAGCTGGTAACTTATCCACATTGTTCGATGTTGGAGGTGTTCTTGGGGGAATCCTTGCCGGCCATATGTCTGACCGCTTAGGTGCCAGAGCCATAACAGCTGCAAGTTTCATGTACTGTGCTATCCCTGCTCTCTTTTTCTACCGAAGCTATGGACACGTATCCATAACTGTGAACATTGTACTCATGTTCATCACCGGCATGTTTGTGAACGGGCCATATGCTCTAATAACAACAGCCGTCTCAGCTGATCTCGGAACACACAGCTCATTGCGTGGGAACTCGAGGGCATTGGCGACCGTGACAGCAATCATAGATGGAACAGGGTCCGTTGGGGCTGCCATTGGACCGTTGCTGACCGGCTACATTTCAGCCATAAGCTGGAGTGCAGTTTTCACAATGCTGATGGGAGCAGCTCTGATTGCAGGGCTGCTTCTGACTAGGCTTGTCGTGGCCGAAGTTGCTGCAAAGATTGAAGAATCAAGATCGCGAGGGTCTGCATCACGGCCTCAACCTGCAGCAATCGATGTGTGATAATTATAGAGAAGAAGAACCTGGTTTTTTAATGAAGAGGTGACGGTCCTCCATAGTCATAGGAAGTAGAGGTTTTTTCCTAAACCTTCTCCCCAGTTGTACCTCAAATTGAAGGGGAAGGGGAAGAAGAAAGGGTGTTGCGTCTTTGTATTATACGTTTGTACATTATTTGTACGTTTTGTGAAACTAATTACATCATGATTGGGGAGGATGACAAATTAAGTCATCCCGGAACCAAAAATTCCATTTGTTGGCTGCTTCTTTTATGTGCTTGAAAAACTGGTTAAGGAAACGTCTTTGCAGTAGTATCTGGTTGCTCAAACACCGAAAAGCATCCATATGTAGGGCGACAATGGTAGGGAAATGTTCTTCTCTTAGAACTTAGAAGACAACCGGAAAATATCACTATGACGGAGTTTTCAAGCTAATCAACGCAATATGTCCAACTTTTTCACATACTATTGCATAATTGACTTAAGATATCATCATAGTAGTAGCGTCCGATTGCGGCCGCAGAAATTGATTGTACGGGAAGGAGCTTTAGATCCTGAGGAGTAATAAGGACCACTCGAAGCTTGTGCTCCTTGCTGTGTGTGGGGAACCAAAGAAGCTTTTGGCATAGCTAAATGCTCACCACAGCCACAAGAACCTGAAATCCTTTGGGTTTTGGGAAAGGGAATGGTATGCAGGTAATCCATTTGCCATGCAACTACAAGAACGGTTGGCGGGAGATTATTGGTGCTAATATTATAGGCCCTCCTTAAAAGTCAGTCTTGACAATGACATTGAAGAAAAAGATGATGCATTTTTCATCTACTTTGAGTGTCGGATTCAAATACCCTCCCTTATTTATTTGTTTGATGGCAGACTTTTATATATAGAGAAATTTTTGTGGATATTGAAAATTCTGTTTTGTAGTGTTCTTATTTCAAGTATTATAATATGTGTAGACGATATAGTTATTAAGTCTTATTTTTTAAATTTAATAATAAAGAAATATATTTATACGTGTAGTGGAATACACGGTAGTGTTTTAGGTATACAAATAAAGTATAATGTTGCACAACCCCAATTTCCCTTATGCTCCCCTAGCTAGTAATATACTAAATGACCAGGGTAGTACGGAAGTTCTTCTGCGAAAAGCATGTATGCTCTCACAAGTGTTTTGGAAGCACTTTCATTAGAATCACATCAAAACTTCTATACAAAGTTCAATTGTTCGTGTGGAAATCACATATGCTAATAAGCAAATACGAACTTAGTAACCACTTACGCAGAAAGTACTTCTCAAGTGAAAAGTGCTTTAGCCCTTAAATGGAGAGAAAATTTATAAAAGGTTGGTGCATGCTTACATGGTAATAAAAATAATAAACATTACTGGAGTCCATCCGTGACAATTGCGTCTCAATAATAGCGGTTTAGTGATTGCGACGGACAATTTTCCTTGGTATAGTGTTGTGTAACATGTTTGTTGCATTTCGAGAGATTTTTAAGTTTGCTAATAACACTGTTTGACATATCAAGTATTATAATATAAGTGGTTAGATACTTAAAAAATAATTCCAACTACTTATACTATGATACCTAATGTACCGAACTGTATTCCCGACATACTGAAAAATCTGCCCTTGCCTCACCTAATAAACCACACGAATTCACCACAAATAAGATAGTGTCATACTGATTTATCCGCAAATATATTAAATATTCAAGCACTAAGATTAAATTAATAACCTCTTTAACCATTTGTTGGCTGCTTCATTTTTGTGCTTGAAAAACTGGTTGAGGAAATTTCTTTGCTGAAGTATATGGTTGCCCAAACACTGAAAAACATCCATTTGTAGGGTGACAATAATAGAGAAATGTTCTTCTCTTAGAAGATATCGGGAATATAACTGTGATAGATTTTCAAACTAATCACGAAATGTGTTCAACTTTTTCGCAGGATAGTGCATAATTAGCTGACGGATTTTCAAATTAATCATAAAATGTGTCAACTTTTTCACAGGATAGTGCATAATTGGCTTAAGATGTCACCATAGTATCGTCCAGTTACGTAAAAAGATTGTCGTCGCTATATATATATATATATAAAGAAGTCAACAGAAGATGTTGATGTGGCTTAATCGTGACTGTTCAAATAGGAGGAGAAAAGAGGAGAGGGGAGGAAAAAAAAAAAAAAAAAAAAAAAAAGAGTAAGGAGAATCCTATTCCGAAGAAGCGTGTGCTTTGCTATGTGTGGGGGACAAAAGAAGCTTTTGGCTAGGGGTGGGCACGGTTTGGTTCGGTGCGGTTTTGAAGCCAAAACCGAAATGAAATCAAACCGTTTAGTTCGGTTTGGTGCGGTTTCAAACGGTTTTGGTTTGATTTTTAAGAAAAAATGTACAATTTTCAATTTAACATATTAATAAACATTTCCTAATAGCAATAGGAAAAAGAGATTTGTTATGTAAACAATTAGCATGTTGCATGTAGTTGTGATGTTAAAATATGTTTGTGCAACAAAAGGGTGTCCCTTACAATGTTTATCATAAAACAAGTTGAATAAATTTGAATTCATTAAACATGAGCGAAACTTTGATACTAGAATATGTGATATCATACTTCAAATGAGTGGACTTTATTAGATCATTGTTCGACTCTTAATAACAAGTTAGTCCACCCTTGTACATATATGTGTGTGATAGTATAAAATAACAAAGGTCCTTCAAGTTAATGAACGAAAGAAAGTGATGAATGATGATATTCTAGTGTGGTGGAGTACTAAACTAAGTGTATGGATTCTAACAAACAACAAATTAAAACATGAAATATAATATGGACATTTAATTAAATATTTATTAATATTTGCGGTGCGGTTTTCAAAAGCCAAAACCGAAACCAAACCGTTTTCTATGTTGCGGTTTGGTTTCAAAACCGAAACCGTTTTAAAACCGCAAAACCAAACAGTTTGGTGCGGTTCGATTTGGTTCGTGTTTCGATTTCGGTTTTCGGTTCTAAGTGCCCACCCCTACTTTTGGCATAAGGGAATGGTAGGCAGCCATTTGCCATGCAGCTACAAGAAGGCTTGGTGGGGGATTATTGGTGCTAGTAAGTCTTTTTATATTACACGCCCCCCTTAAAAGCCAGTCTTGACAATGACTTGAAGAAAAAGATGATGCATTTTTCATCTACTTTTTGAGTGTCGCTATTTTCGGATTGAAATATGCTTCCTTATTTGTTTGACGTCGGCTATTTTGTAGTGTTTTCATTTCACGTATTATAATATGAACATATAACACAATTAATGTTATATTTCTAAAGTTTATTAATAAAAATATATATTTACACGTGTAGGAGAATACGCAGTATTGTTTTGGTTATATAAATAAAGTATAATGTTGCACAACCCCAATTCCCCTTATTCTCCCATAGCTAGTAATAAACTAATCTGATGCGGGTTGTTCGGAAGTTCTTCCGTGAAAAGTACTATGCTCACAAGCGTTTTGTCGAAAGCACTTTGATTAGATTTACATCAAAATTACACTCCAATTTTTCATGTGGAAATCACATATAAGAATTTGAATACGAACTTAGCAGTGGCTTATGCAAAAAGCACTTCTCATGTGAAAACCGCTTTAGCCCTTTGGGAAAACACTGCTTAAAGGGATCGTTGACTTAAAAGGACAGAAAATTTATAAAAGGCTGGTGCATGATTACATGGCAGTAAAAAGATTAACATTGCTGGATGCATAATCCATCCGTAGCTATTGCATGATTTGCATCTCAATAATGGTGGTTTAGTGATGGCGACATACAATTTTCCTTGGTACGGTGCCGTGTTTTGATACGTTTTCTCACACATTTGTTGCCTTCAATATGCTTGGAACGCGGTCTGATACACATGTCATAATACAAGTGGTTGAATACTTAAGTTTTTTTTTCCAACTATTTATATTATGATATTTGATGTATCGACATATAAAAATTTTCTTGTTGCCTCAACTAACAAGCCACACAAATCGCAGAATTAACTCACGGATTAAACTTTAATCAAATCCGACTCCACTTTCTTATCCACCACAAATAAGACAGTGTCATACTGATTTCTCCGTAATTCGATTAAATATTCAGGCACTAAGATTAAATTAATAACCTCTTTAACCATTTACTAATCCGATTTATATGAACCACAAACTTAGCTGCATGATCATGTCGCAATTCAAGCACTACGATTAAATTAATAACCCTCTTTAAGTATTTACTAATGAGATTCAAAATGAATCTGAACCACGAACGATATAGAAGCCGATCATTTTATAAGTATTTTCCGACCAAATTTTGTCCGTGGCAATGGATAGCGATTTTCACACTTTCATTTTGTCCGTCTGCTAGAGTCGAGTAAACAAAAGCAACACGCGATCAGGGCCAATCAGATAAATCCTTGTTTTGGATGTTATCCAGCCCATTTAGGATGAAATACACCGGAAGGCCCAAGACTGCAGGAGTAACAGAAGAAAACTGCACCAGCAGGAAGAAGAAACACTAGCAGGAAGGATAAGAACAAGCAGAGAAACACAGCCAAACGAGGCAGAAAAAACATTACGGCTAGAAGGAGGAAGTAACATAAGGAATTCAACACCGCCTAAGGCGGGAAAGATTCATTCCGGAAGATCCTGTAATTTATCACTCCAAATTGAATAAATCACCAACTGCTAAACGAAACCTTCCTGACAGTAGCAGACAGCCACGAGAGTGACCAACGCTTGCAGTCCCTAATTGTTCCTACCCTACCAAAAATTTAATCCTACTGGCTGCGTTTAAGCGTCATTAAGACATTATAACATAATCAATAGAACACAAAAGACACAGACAGTTAGTTGCCATCAGCTAACGTGATTCTACGCAAAGCTAGACACGTAAAATGAATAATTGCAGCCAGCAACGAAACCATGCTGCATTGAAGGAAACATCGTACCAAATATAACCGTGAAGAGGAAGAACCTTCTCAACAGAATGCCAGACCAAGAGAAGAAATGTCAGAGGCTGATAATAAATCCTACAGACTGTTTGGGCGATCCGAAGGAAAAAAACTACAATGAAATCAGAAAGATGTCTCAAGGAAGCATGTTACGAATTGACTTGAAAAAGTGAAAGCACCATGTTACGAAGAAAAAAGAAGCCTACTCTACGATGGCACTTCGTATGACCTCGAATCATTATATATTCACTTCAAGATCTTTCTAGATCACAACCCGGAATTGTGACTCGAATAACATAACATTAACTTAATGATGGATCATGCCAAAGTGTACTAATTCTGCTCCCTAATGTTTCTAAAAATTGGACATCCACCTCACACGCAATAATTTTTGCTCAACGATAATCGCCATTGAGCATCCATTATCATACGCATGTCTAAGCCATTAAATTGATCTGCTAAAAGGGCTGAATTCTAACTGCTGACTGCTTTCAATAAGTGAACCTGCACACTCCCACTCGATACTCTGCACTAAATGCGTACTATCAACTATCGAGCGAAATCTCTAATTCTTCGATAAAACCATAATTACCCAACAATAACTTTTGCTCAAAAGCGATTCGACTGAAAAATCTTCACATACAGCCATGTTTACACAAATGCAGGCACAGCAGTGAAGTGCATAAAATTGTAAAACTGCTTCAAGGCTTTTCATTTACCATAACAAAAAGAGCATACATTTTGCATTGAATCGAAACCCGAAGCCCGAAAGCAACGAGTTCATCACAAATTACCTGTAACATTTTATCCAGCAAAAAATTCATAACCGTGTACTGATCACTTAAGTTAATATTAAAGCAGAAGAATTTCCCAAAACGAGAACCTGGGTCGGGAACCGCGTCGTTGAGGAAGCAAGCAATCCTAGTCGTCGTCTCGCTTTTTGGGCTTGCGGTACTTCTCCTCGTATTGCTTGGCGATGAAGACGGCAGTGTCGCCGAGCTTCTTGATGTTCGGAACGTCGTAGTTTTGGGCTATGTAGATCCCGGCGACCGTGCCCACTAGGAAGGAGAAGCTGCTCTTGATTATCCCCATCCGAATTTGCAGAACAACAATCGATTCAAATCGATTTCTAGGGCTCCCGATTTGAATTCGCGGGTTTTTATGGGGAAGAAGACATTGGGGCCTCTCAGAAAATTCTCTGTTACGACGCTGTCGTTTTCGGTGAGTCAACGTACAACCGTCCAATGCACCATTTATTTAATTTTTTTCAGGTCTTATTTTATTTTTTTTTTTGAGAATTTTAACAAAAATTTTATCAGTTCAAAGAAAAATAATATTTTTATATTAAAAAAATCAAATTTTTATGTTTATTTTATTTTTATTTTTAAAATTCAAAATTTTCAAATCATTTTGTTTTAGTTTTTTTTTTTAATTTATCGTTAAAATTTAGGATCTTGCTTTCCACTTGCCGCAAAAATTGACTCAGCCAATAAACTGTCTTTTAGTAAATAAACAAAATAATAAAAAAGTTAAAAAAAAACATAAACAGTCTTTTAATCAAAATATAAAAACCAAAAATCAAAATTAATAAAATTAAAATCCACCTCCCTCTCTCTCCTCTCTCTCTCTCTCTCTCTCTCTCTCCAACGCGGGTGAAATTTGCAGAAACTCCCCACCGGCGCAGCGGTCAGCGTCGTCTCAGCTCTAATCAGGTCCTTAATTTCTCAACCTTTGCTGATTTTTCATTTATTACTCCCAAAGATCGAACCTTTCTGCTTTGATTTCGCTTAATCACCCTTGGTTTCGAGCTTTTTACAGTTTTACCCGCGTTTTCATGGCTTCGAATTATAGGGCTTCTCGATTTTATGCTTTGGCTGTTTCTAATAGCAATTACAGGAGAAAGCCGATTCCTTTTGTTTGAATTATATATATTTTTTCAGGTATCTATGCAACTTGATCATTCGCTGGCATCCAATTTGTCACATTTTGTTGGCAATTATAGTTTCGATTTCGAATTTTTTTCTAAAATGATTGAAATGATCACTGATCTGGGTTTAAAGAGTTAATTGTTTATTAATTAGGAATTGTTTAGCATTCTAACAGCTCGTTCTAGTCATTGTTGTTGATTGTAGTGTTCTTCATTGTTGTTTTGAGAAACTGCTCATCAATGCCGCTTTTTCGTGGCAGGTCGTACAGTTTCAATCTGAGAATTTACCATCGTATGTTGACGATTAATTCCCCGTCATGTTTGAAGCTAGCTTGAGGTCTATGCCCCGATTTTTTACTCCAATGACAAGATATGGTCAAAATGAGGAAGGGATCTTGCTAATTCAGTGGTGATGAGAATTTTGGAGTTGGGGTTTAGTAAAGAGGTTGAATTTGTTACCAATGGGTTTGAGATATATAGCCATCTCTGCGGCATGTACAGCGATAAGCTTTGCAGGTCTCCAGTTGTGGACGGAAACTTCTTTAGTTAAACTAAAATCGGATGGACTGATTGCAGAGAATTTGATTAATGCGGCCAATTTTGGCCATGTATTTGATCTGCTTTTGGGTTCTTATACTACCGTCGGACTGCTGGCAAATTTTGTACTCAATGCATTTATTTTACTCGTTCTATGTCTCAAGGTAATATTTTACCTCATCTGGAAACTTCTGTTGTTGCAAAACTGTAAGTTTGATGGATGCATGAACTAGTGCAGTGGGTTTATAAACTTTATATTACAGTGAATAGGAGATTTATTAGTTTGTGGGTCACAGTTGTTGCTATCGGTTCTAGTATTACTTTCATATGTTGTGCCAGTTTGATGAATTTTGGCAAGAAACAAATTTTCTACATTTCCTGCTAGAGACGGTTAGTTTGTTTTAAGATACCAGATGCCATTATTGAAACATGCAATAAAAATCTTGGAGCTACTAAACTACTCATTGTCTGTTTTCTTTTATGTATGTGAAATTTGTTTGAGGAAGGTTGATTTGATCATCTAATGTCTGTTTCTAATCTGCAGACTATATTCTTTGTGGAGTTGTATCCTTCTGAAACTCGCAAATTAATTGAACGCCTTATCAATTATGTTATTTACAAGGTGAATACTTTAACTTGCTGTCAGTTAATTTGCTTGCTACCAGTAGACTCACTACTTTAACGTGATAAACTTTCCTTTTTAATTGTTTTATAATACTTGGTGTTTATAACTCTGTATTAATATGTATTGTTCAATGATTTATGTTTATCGATGAATGTCAAACAGGGCACTTTTCTACCCCTGGTCATCCCTCCTACAATATATCATGCGGGCATGTGGTCAGTCTGGTTGATTGTTCTTTGTTCTTTAAAGGTATATAACATGATATTTATCAAGAACATGATGTTTATGGAAGTATAAAAGTAAGTGCATACCTTTTTACCTATCTTTTCTATGTACTTATATAGATGTTTCAAGCTTTGGCTCGAGATCGACTTGAACGGTTGAATGCATCCCCTTCTGCCACACCATGGACGTATTTTCGTGTGTATTCAGTGTTATTGCTGGTGCTCACCGTTGACATTTTCTGGTATTGCTTTATCACTTTTCTTGGAGTACGAATTAGCTCTCTTGCATGTCACTTATAATGTCCATTTTGGGTGCATAACAGGATAACACCACAGGTTACTGGGTGAAATACTCTTTTATTTTATCTTTAAAAAATTTTCTGTGTTTCTCTAGCAGTATTAAACCACTCCAATGCTACCTTTCTAGGCTAAGTTTTTCTTTTGCCAGGACTAGATCATCAATCAGCTTGGATTTTTTATTCCCAAAACCTGCCGAGAAAATACTTATAGTGGATCGGTTGTTTAGTATTCTGAAATTATTTAATTGATTCATGAAGTCGTTGTTCACATAACTGTGTGTTGCTCCTCTCTCGTTGCATGAGTTTGTATTACTGAGAATTGGTTCATTCTGTATATTTTGCTCGGTGCTTGCAGGATAAGGCTGTGTGTGGTGATATATAAAACACTGGGTTTATCCATGTTTCTCCTGTTATTATTTGAGCCTTTCAGTATTGCATTTGAGACACTGCAGGTAATCTCCTGGGAATTTTGTCATGAAATGTTATCATGTTATCTGTCAAATTTTAAAAAATAGTTGACAGGGTTGGTTGGCTTGTCACAATGCTTTTGTAGGCTATTTTGGTGCATGGATTTCAGTTAGTTGATATATGGATCCATCATTCAGCATGGGATAGTTCAAATTGCGAGGGGTCTAAATTATTTGATACATCAGCAGCTGGTAGTTCTCCAAATTTATTTTTATTTTCTCACATCGTAAATAGGGTTGTTGGGGATGTTCCTATTTTCTATAGTACGTTGTATTGGTAACGGCTTACTTGAGTTTTCGGATCTAAATTGGGGGTTATATGTAGTCAGGTTATAGTAGTTACTATTTTCATTTTGTCTCACTGCAGGTTTATTGTTGGAATGGAAAGGCAGTCTTACTCGGAATTTGGGATTTGTTCTTGACATGGCAACATTGTTAATGGCCCTTGGTCACTACGTGCATATTTGGTGGCTTCATGGCATGGCATTCCATCTGGTGGATGCAATCCTTTTTCTAAACATACGTGTAAATATTTGTGTAAATATTTTCATTCTACTTTCTATTGGAACATCTGTTTTCTTTCTTACTTGATTCCCCAATATCATCTTATTCCTAATTAAGGATTCATTATTGAGCAGGCCTTGCTAAGTGCAATTTTAAAACGTATAAAAGGGTTCATCAAACTGAGGAAAGCCTTAGGTGCTCTTCATGCAGCACTTCCAGATGCAACATCTGAAGAACTACGAGCATATGATGATGAATGTGCAATTTGTAGGGTATGATTAGTTTTTCCCCGAAATTGGTTACTATTTCAGTTTTTTGTTGGCTCCCAAACTCACTTGGAAAATGGCAGGAACCTATGGCTAAGGCCAAAAGACTACACTGCAGTCACCTTTTTCATCTTGCGTGCTTGAGATCTTGGTATGGTTCATATTATTTGTTAAGTATACCCTTACGTTTTCATAATTTTTAATTTTAAAGCATGTGGTGCCTAGGAAGATGATGAAAGTTATTAATAATTCCAGGTTGGATCAAGGTTTGAACGAGATATATTCATGTCCGACTTGTCGCAAGCCACTTTTTGTGGGCAGACCTGAAAATGAAGTACATTCCCGCAGTGAAGGAACTTCGAATGATGAGCAGCTTGCTCGTCAAATAAGTTCAGGACTTGATCGACAAAATACTCCTGGACATGCAATACCTGCTGGTGTGTTTCCCAATCAGGCTCAGAACCCTGCAGAAGGTGATCCATGGAGGTACGAAACCTTATTTAGGAAGTATTGTAGTTTCTCTTTGTAATAAATTCCATAGGGTGATTAGATTCCAGTTCATAAACAAGAAGACAAATACTCTGTATGGTTGCATAATCCTTAAAGATGCATGCAAAACAGGCACTCCGCGTCGCTTTTTCCTTAAACTGTTTGATTGCGAAGTAATAGAAAGCAAACAATTTCTTTCCCGTTGCTGTTTATTCCTTATAAGCTCAGATGCTGTAAAAGAAATTAAATCTGTTAGAATAAAACCGCATCAGGTAAAGACTTCCATTAAAAAGAAAACATAATTGTTTATTAGTTTATATAATACACAATATATATCATGCTTCTCCTTATGGCCCATAGGGGTGCAGGACTGGATCCAGATTGGTTGCATACTTGGCCAAGTCAGGGAGTTGACGGGGCAGGTCCTTCTACAGCCATAGGATCTGTTGGACTGGGGAGAGTTCAGATGATGATGAGGCATCTTGCATCTGTAGGGGAGACATATGCCCAAACAGCCCTCGAAGATAGTGCGTGGAGCCTCTGGCCTATGAATGCCCCACAGGTTGCTGCAACTGGTCCACCTATTCCTCCAGCTGACGATGGAAGAAACCAAGGAGGAGCAAGGAATTTACGTATGAGGACCCCCTCACGTACTGTGAATGACAACCTAGCAAACATACTT
Organism: Malus sylvestris; assembly: GCF_916048215.2. Lineage (NCBI taxonomy): Eukaryota > Viridiplantae > Streptophyta > Magnoliopsida > Rosales > Rosaceae > Malus > Malus sylvestris. The sequence continues at coordinate 25,517,768 of NC_062260.1, forward strand.
GCCATGGCTGAGACGGTGAGGGAAGTTCTGCCTCATATGCCAGATGACCTAATTTTCCAGGTACAGTTTATTTTTACGACACAGTTATGCTTTTCGTACGAATATATTGTCAATTGTCATTTTATAACAATTATATCGAAGCTTGTTTTTAAACTTTGATTTTACATTCCGTAATGTATTACGTTTCACAGGATTTGCAGCGAACGAATTCAGTTACAGTTACTGTGAATAATCTTCTCCAGATGTGACGACGAGGCAATGTATCTTCTTTTGTTGTAATGTGTTCCCAAGTACCCGAAACTAGTTGAGGTTGTCTAAACACCACGATCGTCCTCTGTGAGACTGATTCCCCACCCACAGTGTACATAAAGGCAGCTCACCGGATCACTTTTACCGACGGAAGACGGAAAAGAGGCACAAGTATAGTTTCTTTGTTTTGTAATTCCCCTGGGAAAAATAAATTTTCGACGTTGTGTATCGTTTACAGATAAATAGATTGTTGTTTCCTGTGGTTTCGAATTCGCCATTCGGCTGGCTCGGCCAGAAGACTTGGTGCATACACGAAATCTCTGCTGTGGTTCATAGCTTTGCAAGAAATATGCACAAATAGAATGAGTTACGAAGTTTTAATCGAAAATAGGATTGGAGGGACATCAAAACGAATAATATATTTGTGACTTATACAATACGAGGGACGTATTCTATACTTTCGTATGCATACCCATTCGTGTGTATATTGAGTGGAACGACAGGAGATGAAAGTAGTCAAGGAGCAAAACGCCGGCTGAACGACATGGGCGCCGAGATGACCAAGAAATGCTGTGTTTGTAGTCGACATGAGTTGGGCTGTTTTGTCAAGGCACGAACACCAATGGTTGATTTGTCACTAAAGCCGTTAACAAAGCAACGGAGGGGTAGTTCTTTAAAAAAGTCAAAGCCAACAAGCCATTGTTTCTGCACGTGTCAAATTCCAGTTGAACCGACCCAAATTTCTGATTTTCTTCTGCTTTGACTTTCCTACTTAATTCTGTTCTTCGATTTGATTAGCTTAAACTATGAAGTAAAAGAAGTCTACCAGCGATCTCTTGCTCAATTAATTAAGAACATTTGATGTCAAATATTATGTTCAATTTTGTTTTTTTCTAATACTGTATAACATATAAAATGATGATCTTAAGTTAACAAAGCTTCTTACTTTAAGAAGGTTGGAAGAACGTCTTTCGTACGTCGTTTTACCCTTGTTTGCAAAAAGGTTGTTTCTACGATTCGAAAGAAACAACCTTTCTGTCTCGATTCCTCCCTAATCAATATATTAACTTTGTCTTCTAATGGTCTCTTTTTCACCTGAATTTTGTGGGTATGGTTTTTAACTTCACATTGAGGGTCCTTTTCAAATTTCAATGGAGTTGTTAATGTTGTCTGTGTTATTAGTGACAATTGCAGCTACTATTTTACTGAGGTTCAACCATTTTTATGTCTCCTTGCACCTCTTTTTCTACTCAAAACAGCGCCTTCTGTCTCTCACCAGCTCTCGTCCTTTGGCAGCCACGAGAAGCTGGTCGTAGGCTGAGTTTCCATATGTCATGGTAAATAATAATCCCACCAAATTAACCCACGATTAAGCATGTTAGGTTAATGTTTTAGGGTAAAGTTTTTGTGCAGGTACGGAAGTTCGAGCAAAAAAGCATGCATGCAACAGACACGGATCGACAACCATGAAAATCTGACGGAAAAAATTGAGGAGTTTTTCGATAGAAACAAATCAACGTGTATTTTCTGTTGTGCCTTTCCACTTTTTGCCTCAACTTAATTACTTTTGGCCTCAGCACATTCCCCTTGGTTCTATATTTTTATATGAACGCCATCGACAACGATGCTTCGAAGTTCGAATTTACAAACTATATAGTCCAAAGGATTAATTGTATTTTACTGATCTAATTGGGACCATTGGGACCATGAAACTTTTTCTTGATGGGAAAGCAAGGTCTTAGTTCGATATGAATGCAGGTGAACACTATCACGTGCTCGGGATTTTGAGGCGTGACAGAAAAACTAGCAATACATTGCAACTAATTTTTAAGTGCAGAACATATGAATTGACTAATCCCAGCTGCAACAAACCCACTTTTCTCTCTTTTGCACAAAAGTGCTAAATGTTGTAGTGTAAATTCACGAGAAGTTGGAAAATTATAGTCTGTCCAAATCATCCTCCGCAACTGAAGGAAGCATGCATGCGTCCTTGTCTAATTATTTTTTTAATTCTCTGTCATATTCCCGATTAAACTAGTTAACTTTAAACCGATTAAGTTGTGGCTTAATTTTCTCATACATGTCCGGAGTCCATGAACATATATATATGTTTCTCTCAAAGCTTCAAAGTATAGCATATCTAATATATCTAGGAGTTACGGTTTCACTTTCCTTGTTGAGGGTTTAGGGTTAGGTCCTTATCTTGGGGCCCTTGTTTTAATTTCTAGTAAAATAGACAAGTCATGCAACCCACCACAACCTTCTTTTATCTTCTTGCATAAGTCTCATCACTCACTGTCTCTCCATCTTGTCACAACAAATCGAAATAACCTTATATAGTTGCTGCTGCCGCTGCTTCTTCTCCATCTCAAGATCATCGTCATGTCGAGTATCATATCTTCTGTTTTCTCGATCTTTCTTCTGTTTCTTTCCATGCATGAATGTGAGGCTCGCTATATCGTGCTTGTCCCTCAGGGTTTTGGAGCACCATTCCAACCTTCCAGCAAGGTTTGTTATTCTTGCATGTGTTTCAATTAATAGCGGTCGTTTGATAATAATTTCATTTCTAGTTTTCACTTTGTTTGAAAACTAAAAAATTGTTTGGTAATGAAAAACCAAAAACTACAAAGTACTTTTGTGAGTTCTCAAATTTGGCTTGATTTTGGTTTTCTATTTTCAATATTTGAAAAATAAAATGGTTATCAAACGACCCTTAATATTTCCGCTAAGTTTATCTATGGAAGTTCATAAACTAATGCATGCAATGTTAAATTTCAGGGTCTGTTAAATGTGGAGAAGTTTAAAACACTTGGAATGGATTCCAGTAAAGGATTCGTTATGAAGGAAGATGATGAAGCTGAAAAGGTTCATGGTAGAGCAATCACTAGTACTACTACTCAAAACCCAAATGAAACAAAGGACTCAAAGACTACTACTCCTCCTTCTGTAAATGAAGTGAAGTACACTAGCAGAGGACAAAAATCAGGTGTTGTACCAGCTACTAAGCCTCTTGTTTCAGTTTCTTGGCCTGTACCGTGCAAGATTAATCGCGACAAGAACCATGGAAAAACTAATCCCGGGATTTACTCAGATTATTCGAGACCAAGAACACGTCCTCCATCCCATAACTGAGCTTAAATTCTTTATGTAGTAACATCTTTTTTCCTTCTTCATATATAAATATGAATATATCTTATAACTTTCATAAGAATATACATAAAGAAAGCGCTTAAAGTATCCTTGGAGTATACGATCTATATATCTCCAAGAACTACTTTGTATTAGTGTGCATCTAAATAGTACTCGGATCCAATTGAACATATTAATTTTTCCTTGATGAGATCTCCAGTTTTAATTGTAAACCAGATATTAATTATTAACTAATCAATGTATCATATATGATGGGTCGTCTTCTTGTCATTTCATTGATAGGGATGGAACATGCCGGAAGTGAGATTCTAGAGTCTCTTGGTCACATGGTGGGCTTGCTTAAAGCAACAAGTCCTACTACTAAAAAGGTAATCAACTTCACTTAGGAGTCCTACTACTTCAGTTGGTCTTAATTTTCTAGCTAGATGGTACCTCATTCGGATCAATCTTCTTCAATATGTCGAACCCTGGAGGGTGACAAGGGAATTAAGACATTGTTTGTATGCCTGAATTGTTGAATGTGCGAGTTGGAAAAATTAATTGGACGTTAGTTCTAGTAGTTGCAAAAGTTGAGATTCTACAGTAAAATCAATTAGTTATATGGGAAGTAAGTCAAATATTTATGAGCACATGTAATGTCTCTTAGTTATCCGATGTGAGATTCACACACTCAACAATCATCTTATGGATGAAGCCCACAGGAAAATGAATGGAATAATTAATGCGTCAAGAGAGATTAGACGAATCAATGTTCTATAGAGGATTAGTTGAGAATGTTAAGAATTGATCACCGTGTTTCGCATGCATATGTTGTATATGTAGGAAGCGAGGAGGAGAGCTTTATCTGGTAAAGAAGCCGTAAATTACAACAGTGATGACAGAGTAGAAGATAATGTGGTGCATACAGATTACAACCCACCACATTCGACACCACCCATTCACAACAGAAAAACTTAATTACGACGGAGGACGAACGTGATCTAGGGTTTATACAAGTAGCTACGGGCCTATGGCTACAAGAATATACAGTGAAAACATATATTATATACAACCAGTTGGTTGCTAATTTCTTGTTATGTTTTCTCATATCAAGGGGTTTATCAGAGAGACTTCATCGGTTGTATTAATACAAACGGACACTACCATATCAATCTGGATAAATAAGTATTAGAAGTCTTAAGTAATTACCATCCACAACACAAATTAAAGGAAGAAACGATTAGTACGGCATAATTTCAATGGATATACAGAAGGTAGGTAGATGCCCTACCAAAACAGAAATAAAGAAACAAATGAAAAGGTTAAGTAGGAGTGAGAAAATTCCCATATTGCTGTGATCCACATTGAAACAGGAAACCTCCAGGCGACAACCCCACCACGACTGCAGAAACCATCCCAAGCAACCACCCTGTCACCACCGCCCCACACAATATCCCCACCCCAACACCTCCATTACTCCCACCACTCTTCCCCTCTCCTTCTGACGCCGATGATGAAGAAATCTTCACGTCAACTAACTTAGCAACTACTCCTTCATCTTTCATTGTAGTTTCTTCCTTCTCCTCCACAATCACTTCACTACATTTCTTACGATCAGCATTGAACAAAACCACGGGCAGTTCCTTGTACTCTTCTTCTTTTACTTCTTCCTTTTCTTCATAACATCCTTCTAGGTCTTGGTACTGCTGCGGGGATGACAACCCATCTACTCCATCGTCTGCAGTGGCATCGCCGTCGTCATTCAAGCACGACTCGGTACAAGAACACGTCGAACCAACATCTTCATGATCATCACGCACGTGTTCACAATCCATGCCGGAAGAGGTTAATCCCAAACTGTCTACCCACTCGGAAAGTATCTTCCCAAGTTCCTTGAGCCTCCGGGACATGTGTTCCAAGTGCTTGGGCTTCGACGGGCTAGACGCTTTCTCCGCCGACAGCATTTTCTCGAGAAAACTCAGCCTTTGCGCCATATCTAGGAAGTGATGAAGTTGGCATTCGGCCGCCAACTCTTCCGGTGGAAGAGCTAACACGCTTTCGAGATACGACTCCAGTTCTTTCAGTTTCTTCCGCAAAATTCTGTATGTCTTCGTCATCGTTGGTCTTCTGTGTGATCTGGGAGGGTTGTGGTTGTGATGGGAGAGGGTGGCGGTTTCCTTGAAAGCAATTTGGGTATTGGTTGGGATTATATCGTGGGATGTGGCGGTTGAGGTTTTGGGTAATGACCGACGTAGTGTTTACCTATTTGCGCCAGCCCCCAACCCCACGTCTTTATTTGACTACTTCCCCTTTTGCATTGACAGTTTTACCTTTTTTCGGTTTTTCCCCAAGCATTACAATCCAGCGATATTTTAATCTCTACCTATCACAAGGCCTTTTGGATGCTCACTGGCTTTGGGTTCCATTGGAACTCCAAAGTTAAGTGAGTTCGCGCGAGAGCAATCCTATGATGGGTGACTCACTGGGAAGTTCTTATGTGAATTCTCAGAAACAAAACCGTGAGGGCATGGTCGGGGCCCAAAACGGACAATATCGTGCTACGGCAGAGTCAAGCCCGGGATGTGGTGGGGGCCCAGGCGGGGATGTGACAGCAATGGTAAGGGTGTGTTGGTAGGGTCAGTAGTGGTGTGTGGTGGTTGAGGATGTAGAGGTAACAATGGTGGTAAGGTAATGATAGCGGTGGCAGCAAAAATGGTGATGGCAATAGTGGTGGTGTAAGGTTAGTGTTTGTAGTAATAGGTGGCCGCGGTTACTTTGTTTAACAAGGGATAAAATGTATGTAAAAGAATGAATAATGTCATTTTCAAAAAATTAGCTATACCCGCTGTTCTCCCTTCTCTTTGGGCTTTGCACTTAAGGATTTGAGGTAATGGGCCTAACAGGCTTGACTGTTTGGTTAGACATCACAACCCAAGGTTCTGTTTCGATCTAAATAAAACTGTCATAAAGCCCGGCCCAACTCTAAACCGGATCCAGTACAAAAGTCTCACGTGCGGCGCCGAAAGCCTCATCACGTGGGGTCAGAAACCGCACATGCCCACCTCCATCATTTCCCCACTCAAAGTCTGAAACCGACCCACAGAGTCAACAATTCCCAGATTCTCATGTCCCTGTAAATTCGACCCCTTACCATGTCCATTTCTGTCCATTCACCACACTCAATTACGCGGCGAGTAGATCCTCTTCTGAACCTATGTGAGAATCTCGAGGATCCTCTAATTACATTCATTTATCGTAAATCATACAGTTAGAAATTATTGTAATTTTTTCATTTAAAATTAAATGTAAATAATATCTAATGAAAATTGATTATGTGACAATAAGTATACGTAATTAAAGGATCTCGAAATCCTCATAAAAAGAATTCGAAAAAGATCACGTTCTCCTTTCTCCCCAATCCGAGTCACCAACATCCTCACACCAGCTGATCTCAAACACGCGAAATTCCAGTTCTACCCTTCCCATTATCCCCTTCCCTTTTCAGTTTTCACCCATACCTCGTACTCCTCATAAATTTGTCGCCTTCCTCTTTTCATCATCTTTTAATCCGCGTCTCTCAACGTCCACAGATCGCACTCTCAACATCCACAGATTGCTTCCAACTCGTTCGCTCCCACTCAGTGACTCAGTAATTTTAGTACCGAGTTTACTCAATCGAACACCATGAGCTGGCTCAGGAGGATCGAGCTCATCGAGCCCTACTACCCCCCGCCGTCGCCGTCTGCGGTTATTCTCCGGGAGACCTCCATTTTCGCCGCTCCCAAAGCCCTGCGTTTCCCTTTCCCTTCGTTTTTCGAAGACGTTGAGGAGGATTACGAGCTCGGATACGCGCTGGAGCTGTTGAGTCCGACCCCGATCAAAACGCCGTCGCTTCTTTCCTACGGGATGATTCGGCGAGTCGAGAGGCTCGGGGGTGAGCTGTTCCTACAAAGCCTGAGCGACCGAGTCAGTGAGCTCGAGTCGCGGTTCGATCGGCTGGCGAAGGTGAAATCGGGCGGGGATCGAAAGTACACTTGGACGGCGGAGATCAAGGGCCCGGAGAAGCACGGGCTCGAGCGGAAGTACAAGCGGACGACGGAGATTAAGGAGGGGAAGCATAAGAAGAAGGCGGCAGAGGAGCCGACTGAGAAGAAGTACAAATGGACGGCTGAGATTGAAGGGAAGGGAGAGATCTCGCGGAAGTACTCGTTCACGGCGTCGAATGGTGGTGATAGTGACAGTAGCGACACCAAGGAGAAGAAGGAGAAGAAGAAGACGAAGGGCAAGAATGGAAGCAAGAAGGAAAAGAAGGAAGAGAGCGACACGCGTCTGGTGGAGATTGAAGAGCTTGTTGATCATGGGGCTGTCGTTCTTCGACAGGTAATTTGAAATTACACTTTAATCCATGCTTCAGCTGAATTTCTTACAGAAAAGTTTGATTTTTAATTTATTTTGTTCCATAAATGTTCATCCTTTCAGCTTAAATACAGTTTAGCTGGTGGATTAGCAGTAGTAATGTGAGATTACATTTTAAACCAGGGATTAGTACTTGAGGTGATTCAGTTGAATTTTCATCGATATCGATATTCAATTGTTTATCTTGGTTAAGTGGAATACCATGTTTAGTTTGGTTTAGTTGATTGGCAATGCTAATGTGAACTCACATTGCGAAACCCCGGATTTGTTCATGAGCTGATTCAGTTGAAATTTCATTGATTTTGATTTGATTAGCTTGTTTAAGATTTCATTTTGCTAATTGTAAAACCCCGGATTAGTTCATGATTGATTCAGTTGAAGTTACATTGATTTGACTTGATTAGCTTGTTTAAGAGAAACTTCAATTTTTTAATTGCAAATGGTTTAATGCTGTGTTCCCCAAATGCTCTAGTATAATGAGGTATTGTATTTGTAGGCTTTTGCAAAGAGAGCTGGAGGCAGCAGAAATGCGAAGGGCAAGAGGAAGGAGTTGTCTCCTCAAGATGCAGCAATGATGATACAGATGACTTTCAGAGCTTATCTGATCCGCAGATCACAGGCTCTTAGGGCCCTTCGGGATCTTGCAATTGCCAAGTCCAAGTTGAAGGAGCTCAGGGCACTGTTTAATAACTTCTCTTACCGCCGCCGTGTTGCCCATGATGCAGCAGAGCGTCAGAGGTTCACCGAAAGAATCATCGTCCTGCTCCTTACTGTTGATGCTATTGAGGTAGCTTTCGTGACCTGTGTTTTGAATTTATATTTGTGACGCTCAAACTCATGTTCGTGTATGATTCTCATAACTTGAATGTAAAATAGCTAGGCATTTTTTATCCATGTTCTGGTAATGCAAACTCAAAATTTTAAACGATAAGATGAAATTCATTCCTGCTTGAAATTTGAAAGTAATGCAAATTATATCATGTCAGGTTACGTTATTGTTTGATCCCTATTGCCACCACTTCTTTGAGAACTTCATTCAGTAATTGAACTTTTATTTGGTAAATAGGGGTGTATCAATGTCAGTTGGTTCCTTAATACTAAATGCTGCTGTACAATAAAGGAAGTCATTACCTGACATGAAACTGAGATCTACAATATGTTCTCTTAAACGACGTCAATCGATTTTCTCTCCAAATATGAGAACAAAGTGTTATGAAACATCCTTTGATCTTCAGATGAAAAAGGATAGTCAATTGATTGAAGAACAAATCATGTTTCATGTGTTGCACAAATATGCACAATGCACATTTGCACAGAAAGCTAAGAAAATTCTAATTTTGCTAACTGGCAGACTAGGTTCCTTGTTTTCCCTTATTTTACTACCATGTCAAAGCGATCATTAACAGGTTTTTGACAATTTGCATTGTATTTAGGGTGCTGATGTGATGGTGCGTTCAGCAAAGAGGTCGATGGTGGATGAACTTGAAGCGATGCTTGATGTGGTTGACCCTCAGCCTGCTGGTGCTGGAAAATCACTTTCCATGAGGAGGACCTTTGATATGCCAGATGGTGTCATTCAGAGGGAAATCGCTGAAGGTGTGGCACAGGTTGTCCAAATGCTTGACCGCGAAGGGAACAGTTCTAATACCTTTGAGGCATGCTTGTGAGCGTACGGTAATACCACGATCACCGCCATTTAGTGGTTTTTTTTGTTGTAGCTCTTGCTAGAGAGATGTAGCCTAGCTGAGGAGTTTCAAGGGCTTGCTTCTTTTCATGAGTATTAAGTTAAAAACTGCATGATATTCGCCCAGTAGCAAGATGTAGTCTGGTTTCCCTGCATTGTGCTTAGACTTGTATCGTCAAATCGCTGCGTTATATATTCGTTTTCTAAATCTAGGTAATCCTTGTCTTGTGAACGACCTTTAATAACGTGTTTGACAGAGCTTTGAACATATCCTTGCACGAAGTCCTTCATTTTGCTCAAACTTATTTTGATCATTGATATGTGGAACTCAGTTCTTAGGTTGGAGCTTTCCTCACCCACACATTTGTTTTCACGTGTGAACGGTTGTGATCAACTAAAATCTCGTTCACACGTGAAAGGAAAATGTGGACATACTCGCATTTCAGAATAGTCGAATCTAAAGGCCTCCCGCTACGACTGGAGAGAAAAGATTTTGTAGAAATAAAATACGTGTACTCCAAAGAATTACGTAGGGTAACCAATGGCCTTGGAGTTAATATAAGAGCCGTCGGCGGAGAAATCGGGCTGTGATTCCGAATTCCTTCTGCTCCATGTAAAAGCATAAGACCTCACACAATAAAGCATAACAGCAAAGTGTTAGAAGTATCTGTTGATCGATCTTCGGAGGAAAAAGGATCATCACTTTCCGGAATGGAGTACTATGGGCTGGTTTGGTATTGATGTGCTTTGAAAAAAAGTTGTTTCTGTGCTATAAAAATACGTAGCTGTGAAATAAAGCAGCAGAGTGTTTGATAAACTTTTTTGAAAAAATACTTTTGAAAAAAAAAAAACAGTATTATAATGTTTGGTAAACTTCTATGTAAAACAGATGTGAAAAAAAATCAGTTTTTCAAAGCTGGGTTTTGCAACTTTTTGTTTTTAGCTTTTTTTTACCCAAAACTATGAAAAAAAACTGAAGTTGAATGTTTACCAAACATAAAAAAGCTCACGGTTTTTTTTTTATACCAGTTTTTTTCAGAATTACCTCAGTACCAAACCAGGGCTAAAAGTCTTGACAACCATGTTTTACACAAATATGCACATTTGCATATAACGGTAAGAAATTTGGGGTTTCACTGATTGAAAAGTTAGAGCATATCTAATTTGTTGGGTAAGGGCTGGAGCTAGAGGTACGATCTAGCTTCTCAAAACGATGATAATATTGTCTGCCAGTATTGTTTTGGCTCTAGTGGTGAAGGGCTAGAGGCTAAGATTCTAAATGGTGAGTGAGACCCACGATGTACATCGCTTGGGCTGGAGCTAGTTTGGCCTCGTAAGATGCCTAGGCTTCCATTTGACTTGGCAAATTTGTTGGGTTAGAAGTTGTTTGTTAAAATTGAGGCAAGATTATCAGTTTGCTTAGGCCACAAGGCTCAATCCCAATCGACTAGGCGTATTGTGTCGATTCTTTAGAGTAATATATCTGGAAATGCTCATTGATTCCTTATTAACACGATTTCAAACACAACTGGTACATTCTAAAATAACCGTTACTCGGACATCTTTACCCTTAGCCATGACCCTCCTTTGGTTTTTGATTCACTCAATTCTTTAATTTTCCGACCCGAAGAAAGGAAGAAGAAAGGACACAAAAATAGAAGCAGGTAACTCGAAAACAATTATGAAAGACATATTTTGTTACAACCATAAAGTTATTTGACAATGTGCTGTAAGTTCTATTTGAGAGCAAACACTTTGTGATTTGTACAAAGACTTTTGGGACGACAAGGAGATTAACATTAACACATGCGGTAGACTTTTAAGGAGTTGTATTACTTAGGTATACAAGTCAGAAACATTCTTAGATAAACTAGAACTCTTCTAGCTGATTTATGCATAAGTAATCTTCAGTGATAAGGTTAATCTTTGATAGGGTTTACTTAATGGGAGGACTTCTAATCAAAGACCATCACATATAGTATATAACTGAGGTCCCTGTGCTCTCACTAAACACACGCAAGTTTACAGAAATTCTCAAGCCCCATTGAGTGAGTCTTGCTTCCGGTCAGTGCAGAGTTACAGAAGAGCCTCAGTTCCTTACCCTATTTCTGAGACGATGTCTTCCTCAGGTTAGTGGTTAGATCGGTATATGAGTCAGTCTTTATATATATATAACTGTGAACACGGAAAATTCCTGAAATGAAAGAGACAAGAACAACGAACGTGCACAAACAAATATTTATGTTTTGATGATTTTGACTTACAATCTCTCTCTATTTTGATCCTCTGATTCGATCTCCGTAAGGTGTTGATTGGTGGATATTTCGTTGATCCAAGGGCCGTCAAGGCTTGATCTTGGATGAACTGTTGGAAGTTTCTTCAAAGGGCCGTGGGCTTGATCTTTGGAGGTGGATTTGAGCGGATCTTCAAGGAGCCGTTGGGGCTTGATCTTGAGGATGAATGTTTCTTCAAGGGCCGTTTGAGGCTTGATCTTGAATAACGGTAATGAGCAGATCTTCAAAGGCGTTTGGGCTTGATCTTGAAGAACAGTGATGGACGGATCTTCAAGGGCTTTTGGGCTTGATCTTGAAGAACGGTTGGATGTGTGGATTTGTCGACGTTGTTAATCCAAAGGGGCCGTTGGGGCTTGATCTTGGATGAACGGATGATGAACGATGGGGCTTTCTTCAAGGGTCGTCGGGGCTTGATCTTGAAAGAACGATGAACGAAGAACGAAGAACACTTTCTTCAAGGGCCGTCGGGGCTTGATCTTGAATTGGTGGATGATTGTTGATCCAAAGGGCCGTTTGGGCTTGATCTTGGAAGAACGATGAACGAAGAACGAAGAGAGCTTTCTCGATTCTTCGGGAACCTGGATGCTTGAGAGCTTCGGAGTTTCAGAGCTTCAGAGCTTCAAGGTGTAATATGAATTGGTCCCTCCCCTCAAATGAATGAATTAGCCTTCTATTTATAGAAATTTCCAAGGCCTAATTTTGAATATAATATTCCAAATGAAATAAGTCGTTTCTGCCAGGTGTTGACACGTGTCCTATTTGATGACTTTTCCAACTTATTTCGATTTTTGTTTAGACACACGCTACGTGTAAAATTTATGTAATACATGAGCGTTGAAACTTTAATTTATCGGTCAACATTTATTTACCAAAATTTCGATGTCTACAATAACTAATAATGTTTAACTTACATTTGGTAGCAGAGCCCTCACATATCATCTAACCCTATGTGAAAGGCATCAAGAAATTTCATTCTGTCTTGCAGGTTATGGAACTGGAACTGTATCATCAAGGAAAAATATATAAAACACGTTCAAGGATGACTAAAGTTATCCTTGATCATAAGGATATTATGTTTTTCAATCGATACATGTACCAGTGATGGTGCTTAAAATTCAAGACATGATTATTGATCATCTAAAGATGATTTTTCTTTCATGCTTCGAATTTGAGCAGCATATCATTTTATATATATATTTGAATCAAATTAATATTGTCAAACCACAAAGGCTTGTGATTTTAATTACAGAAATTCGAATGTTGACTATAAAAGTGATATGATTAAAGAAAGTTTTCACATATTCATCAATCTAAAGATGTTGAAGATGTGATTTATGGTTTGGGGTTAAAGATTAATACTCTTTACATCATGAACGTTTTCTTTTCAGTGAATCCCAGCTCTTTGAATCTGAATACAGTTGAGCCTCTTACTGGTGTCAACTACAGAAAGTGGAAACAAGATCTCGAAATCATTTTGGGAGTTATGGACTGGGATTTGGCACTGAGAACTGAAGAACCTCCGGCACTCACTGATGACAGCACCTCCAATCAGAAATCCAAGTATGAAAAATGGCACAAATCTAACAGAATTGCCCTATTGATCATCAAAAAGAGCATGACAGATGTGGTGAGAGGTGGCTTTCCTGATGAAACAAATGCAAAAGATTTTCTGAAGTCCATTGAGGCAAAGTATAGGGAATCGCCAAAAACTGAGACAGGTAATCTCATGAATGCTCTCACTACCATGAGATATGATGGGGTTCAAAGTGTGCGAGAATACATATTGAAAATGGTGGACGTTGCTGGAAAACTCAATGCACTCAAGGTACCAATTTCTGATACTTTTCTGGTACATGTCATTATGAATTCTCTGCCTGAGAGTTATACACAACTCAAAGTTTATTACAATGGTCTACGTGAGAAATGGGATGTCAATGAATTGATAGCTATTTTTGTGAGTGAAGAAGAAAGGATGAAGAAAGAAAGGTTTGAGAAAGAGAGAATTGAGTCTGTGAACTTTGTCCAGAGTGTCACTAGGGCCATTAAATCTCATGTCCCCGATACTGCCAAAAAGGACTCTACCAAGTCAGTTCCCTCTCCTAAAAGAAACTTCAAACTTAATAAACCTTCAGTTTTCAAGTGCTATTTTTGCAAAAAGGCAGGCCACATGAAGAAAAACTGTCCCAAATATAAGGCTTGGCTTGCCAAACAAGAAGCAAAGAAAGGTAAAAATGTTTTTGCTTGCTTTGAATCAAATTTAATTAACATACCTAGCACTGAATGGTGGTTTGACTCGGGCTCTTCTATACATGTTACAACTTCATTACAGGACCTCACAACAAGGAGAACACCAAATAAGGATGAAGTCAAAGTTTCGGTTGGCAATGGAAGAAGAGTTGAAGTCAAAGCCTTAGGAAGTGTTAGACTAAAGCTAGAATTTGGTTTTTATTTAGAGTTAGATAACGTTGTTTATGTGCCTTCCATGAAAAGGAAGTTGATTTCTATTTCAAAGCTAGTGTTATTGGGTTTTTATTTTACTATTAATAAAAGGGGCTTTAACGTTTTTTATGAATCTTCTCAAGTAGGACATGGTTTCATGAGTGATGGAATGTTTCAACTTAAATTGAATCAAACTGAATATGTTTTCAACGTACAAGATGATAAAATCAAAACTCAACAGTCTTCAATATTATGGCATAAGAGACTCGGCCATATTTCTAAACAAAGAATGGAGCTGCTTGTCAAAAACGAAATTCTACCTCCATTAAACTTCAATGACTTTGATTTTTGTGTGGATTGCATTAAAGGGAAAATGACAAACACTAGAAAAGAAGGCTCAACTAGGAGTAAGCAACCCTTAGAGATCATCCACACGGACATTTGTGGTCCTTTTCCCACACAAACCTTAGAAGGAAACAAATATTTCATAACTTATATTGATGATTTCTCAAGATTTTGCTTCATTTATTTGATTTCAGAAAAGTCTAAAGCACTTGAAACTTTTAAAATTTATAAAAGTGAAGTCGAAAATCAATTGGAAAGGAACATTAAGGTTGTAAGATCTGATAGGGGAGGGGAGTACTATGGTAGATATACTGAAATTGGTAGAAATCCTAGACCCTTTGTGTTATTTCTGCAAGAACATGGAATTGTAGCCCAATATACCACACCAGGTACTCTAGAGCAAAACGGAGTAGCCGAGAGGAGGAATAGAACTCTCATGGACATGGTAAGGAGCATGATTTGTAGAACTAATCTGCCAAGTTGTTTGTGGGGTGAAGCAGTGAAAACTGCAAATTATATATTAAATAGGGTACCTTCAAAATCTGTGGAAGGGACACCTTTCGAACTATGGACAGGCAGAAAACCGAGTTTAAACCATTTGCATGTATGGGGCTGTAGAGCAGAGGCAAAGATATATAATCCCGGCTACAAGAAACTTGATTCAAAGACTGTCAGTTGTCATTTTATTGGATATGCTGAAAGGTCGAAGGGTTTTAGATTATATTGCCCTAACCAAAATACAAGAATTGTCGAAACTGGAAAAGCAGTTTTCATGGAGTCTGATGCAAGCGTTGATTCTAGGACAAGGGTTGAAGGGTTCGTATTTAAAGAAGAAATTAACAATAAAGAAGTTGCAGTTGAAAACGTTGATTGTAACACAGCGATTATGGCACCAATAATTGTAGTAACCGAGAACATGGGAAGCAATGATTCTGATGAACCATGTAACGAGATAGAGGTTGCACATGACATCGAACTACACGATAACACTGTTGTACAAGATGTGTTTGAAGAGGTTGTGACAGAAAATCAACAACAACAACACCATGCACATGAAGACAACATCACGGCTGTGGGTGCTGCAAATATAAGAAGGTCATCTAGGGTTAGAAAACCTACAACCCTAAATGATTTCGTATATTTGACACAGGTTGAAACTGATCTTTCAGAGTTTAATGATCCGCTGAGTTACAAAGAAGCAATTGCAGGACCAGATGCTGATAAGTGAATAGAAGCCATGAAGAGTGAACTGAGTTCGATGGCAAACAATCAAGTGTGGGATTTAGTGGAACAGGCAGAAGGATCAAAACTCATAGGATGTAAATGGGTTTTTAAAACAAAAAGGGATTCAAATGGAAACATAGAAAGGCACAAAGCCAGGCTTGTTGCGAAAGGCTTCACACAAAAGGAAGGTGTAGACTACAAAGAAACATTCAGCCCCGTGTCGACAAAGGATGCGTTTAGGGTTATCATGTCTATGGTGGCTCACTTTGATTTGATTTTACATTAAATGGATGTAAAAACGGCGTTCTTGAATGGGGACCTGGAAGAATGCATTTACATGCGACAACCAGAAGGTTTCAAGGAGGGAGAAGGAAGAAACCTAGTGTGCAAACTCAACAAATCCATATATGGATTGAAGCAAGCATTACGGCAGTGGTACTTGAAATTTCATAGAATTGTGAAAGAACATGGCTTCACCGAGAATCCTTCAGACAATTGCATCTATTTGAGGTTCAGTGGGAGCAACTTTATCATCCTAGTTCTCTATGTGGATGATATATTGCTTGCCACGAATTGTCACAGTTTGTTGGATGATACAAAAACCTTTTTGCAGAAGCATTTTGAAATGAAAGACATGGGAGAAGCGACTTATGTTTTGGGCATTGAGATCAAAAGGGATAAAATGAGAGGCTTGGTAGGATTGTCACAGAAAGCATATATAGAGAAAATGTTAAGGTTTAACATGTCTTCGTGTGGAACTACTGAGATGCCTATATCGAAGGGTGATAAATTGAGTAAGCTGCAGTGTCCACAAACAGATTTAGAGAGGAAGGCTATGGACGACAAACCATACGCATCCCTGGTGGGAAGTTTAATGTATGCATAGGTGTGCACAAGGCCTGACTTGGCTTTCACCATTTCTGTGCTTGGGAGGTTTCAATCCAATGCAGGTGAAGCTCACTGGAATGCTGCCAAAAGGGTTTTGAGATACCTTCAGAGAACCAAGGATCATATGTTGGTGTATAAAAGAACCGAGAGTTTGGTTTTGGAAGGGTATAGTGATTCAGATTTTGCAGGTTGTCCAGATGATATGAAGTCGACTACAGGTTATGTTTTCTTAATGGCATGTGGTGCGGTTTCTTGGAAGTCTGTCAAACAAGGAACTGTGGCAGCATCAACAAAGGTTGCAGAGTATTTATCAGTCTGTGAAATAGTGAATCAAGCTGTCTGGTTGAAGAATTTCATACTTGGGCTTCAAGTAGTGGACTCTATATCGAGACCTATACAGATTTTCTGTGATAATAATGCAGCCATATTCTTTACTAAGAATAATAAGAGGTCTAATGCAACAAGGAATTTGGATATAAAATATCTCATTGCTCGAGAGAAGGTGATGGCCGGTCTAGTTAAAGTTGATTATTTGGAGACTGGATCCATGATTGCTGATCCGTTAAATAAAGCAGTTCCCACCATTGTTTTCAAGAAGCATGTCACTAGCATGGGAGTCTTGGCTGGTTTTGATGAAGCGAATTAGTGGGAGCTATGCAACAGGTTTAAACTTTTATGCTAGTTTTAATTCAATAGCAATTTATGTTATGGAGGATAAGTTTTGAGTATTAACAATGAAGTTTTCTTAGCTAATAAAGAATAAAGCTGAAAGGTTGTTCAAGTTCCCTTAAAGGGTTCAGCTGTTAGCTATGATAATGCATGAATATTTTTGCATGCTGTTTATGATTCTTATTCATTATACAGTGTCAGACAACCTGAGGGCTTTATATAGAAGCACATGGATCGTTTTTCGATTCTGAAAGGGACCAAATGTTTGACATAATTAATACATGTTCGGTTGTGTCTTACATGCTACATATCTTGTTGGAATCTTATGTGTTGATAAGCTTTACTGAAAGTAATTATGGGGACGGTACTCTTCAGTGTAATGAGTGTGTTGCCCTATAATTCTCATAAATGCTTAACAATGACGAAGACTGGAAAACTAAGAAGTGTCGAAAGTTAATCTCATGGCCAATTCAGATCCTTCCCAACTCCAGTATGATTATACAACTTTACAAAGTATTTGCTCTAGTGGGAGAATGTAAGTTCTATATGAGAGCAAACACTTTGTGATTTGTACAAAGACTTTTGGGACGACAAGGAGATTAACATTAACACATGCGGTAGACTTTTAAGGAGTTGTATTACTTAGGTATACAAGTCAGAAACATTCTTAGATAAACTAGAACTCTTCTAGCTGATTTATGCATAAGTAATCTTCGGTGATAAGGTTAATCTTTGATAGGGTTTACTTAATGGGAGGACTCCTAATCAAAGACCATCACATATAGTATATAACTGAGGTCCCTGTGCTCTCACTAAACACACGCAAGTTTACAGAAATTCTCAAGCCCCATTGAGTGAGTCTTGCTTCCGGTCAGTGCAGAGTTACAGAAGAGCCTCAGTTCCTTACCCTATTTCTGAGACGATGTCTTCCTCAGGTTAGTGGTTAGATCGGTATATGAGTCAGTCTTTATATATATATAACTAATAATGTTTAACTTACATGTGCATTGTATTAGGGTGCTGATGTAACGGTGCTCTCGGCAAAGAGGTCGATGTTTTTGATCCCCAGCCTGCCGGAAAATTAATCACTATCCATGACGAGGAGAACCTTCGATATGCGGTCTCATTCAGAGGGAAATTGCTGAAGGTGTACGTAGCACAGGTTGTCCAAATGCTTGACCGTGAAGAGAACAGTTCTAATACTTTTGACGCATGGTTGCCCAAATGCAAGTAGTATCCTTTAATTTACGTCCCTTCACGTGATAAGAGAGCGAGTATCGCAGACACGAGTTTCATAAACTCGTTGCACGTGAGTTTCTCGCCTGAGTTAGGGACCTTTGAGCCTTGAGGGTACAGACAGGCATGCATGACCAAGCTAAAAGCATGTAGCGTAGAACACCTCATTTGGATTGTTCCAGTGCAATTCGGTGGTTTTGGTTTGGAATCAGATGGAAGTTTGAATTTTGTAGAGGAAATTAAATGCGTGTACTCCACATTGTGCATGGTCGGCAAGGCATGGAGCTAAGCCCCAGTTTAGGCCTATATAACTTTGACCCAACTTTGTCTCCAAATTCAAAAACGCTACCAATCTCATGAAGAAAACGGTGTCATAAACTCGTAGGCATTGTCAGACGAGTCGGTGTTTTTGATACAATGATATATTGGTTGTGAACTCTTCATTTTCGTGATTTGAACATACGATCTTTCATTTATATTAAAGAAGAGTACACTCAAACAAAAAAGCTTGAGGTTAGCATGGAAAATAAAACAACTTCACAAGGATAAAGTTGAGAATTGAAATTAACATGAAGTCAAACTTTTGAGCACCTTACAAACTAGCTATTCGTATAATAATATTTCTCTTCTTAATATTGAGAGAGAATGGTCCTTATGTCGAATCCACCATCCTTTTTGACCCATAAACAGAAAGATAAAAACTTTATGAGTATTTTGTAGTGTTGTACCTGTCCCAAGATGCTCCATTAATACTCATAAAAGGAAGCTTTAGATTGCAAATGACCTCACCACATATTACACCAACCTTTTCTTGGAAAGCAATCGCCACGCCAATGTTGTAAACCAAACCTATTCATCAAAGTAACTAGACCAAACCTATTATTTTGATAGGGGTGCAATTACTTGGATGTCACTCAACTGAAAGTAGATTATATTGTTAGGGTTTGTGAGGGTTATGTTGAGGGTAAGCTTGTAGGAGACAGTATGGTTGGCTTTGGTGTAATTGAATTGGCTAAGGTCAGCGCTGTCGACGGTGAATTCAAAGAATTTGTTCAACTCCGAATGGCTTCTATTCATCACAAGAACAAAAATACAAGTAAACAACACGAATAAAAACAGCAGCACGCCACCGCCAAATTCGGGGACCTTGTACAACTCCGTATGCCTTCTACTCATCACAAGAACAAACATACTAGCAAGCAACACGAACATAAATAGCAGCACGCCACCACCGGTATTCTCGATGTCTGGCTTTTAGTTTCAGACATGGCTAAGAAATTGTTAGTGAATGGAAGAAAGGTCACAAAAAGTTCTAGGGTTTAGGGTTTGTATCCTACGTACAATCTTAGGGTTTATATGGAAGAAAACCTACTTAAAAGAGAAATGAAATATATATTAACATGTCTATTATTCTTCTAAATGATATGATCTAAGCATAAATCCAGTTTATCGATGCACTACAGCTCAAAAAAGTGATGTTTCAAGTTCTGTTTTTTTTCTTTTTTTCTGGCCGAATATTGTCTCAAGTTCAAACTCATCATCTTCAAAAAATTTCAACCGTTCTTTACCAAAAAATAAAATTTTCAACCTTTACACGGTGAGACCTCCCAGCCTTGTCAGATTGCATAACTTTTTTGGTAAAACCACTACCAGAAGACAGTTCATATATACTATCACACCTTCCAAGGTCTAATTTGGAAAAGCAACTTTACCGAATGAGACACCACGAAACAGTGTAACGGTGTCCATAAAAGTCTTTTTCCTAATTGAACCGTAGTATCGGTAGGAAGACTTTTCTCATGATCATTCATGGTTAACATGGGCAATACAGCACAATATTTTAATATTTTTAGTTTGAATTTCTGAAAACCTAGCCTCTTGTTTATTCACATTTCACATCATCTCGTTCCTGTAGCAGCATACCAATATTATTCTACTGTCTCAATTTTTGACCTTTGTCTTTTTTTTTTTCTTTTTTTTTTTTGGTGAACCCTTTGTCTTGCAGTCGGTAAACAATCAATGCTTCGATATTGTTTTAGGTCAAATTTAAAAGCACTCATGTATGAAGATACGTTCAAAATTGTTCCATTCAACCAAATCTGGTAAAAAAATGAAATGAATGTTAACTGTAACATCCCACATTGATCAGCGAATATGTGATGATGTGCCTTATATGTACATGCCTACTTCTATATAGTATGAGTCCTTTTAGGAACTCACTAACTTCGGGTTTCATCAAAACTCCGAAGTTAAGCGAGTTCGGACAAAAGCATTCCCAGGATGGATGACCCACTCGGAAGTTATTGTCTGAGTTCCCATAAACAAAACCGTGAGGGCGTGGTCGAGACCCAAAACGGACAATATCGTGCTACGATGAAGTCGATCTGGGATGTCTGCCCTCCCGTGCCCTCCTGTTTTGTGTGGTCACGGTTAAACCATGTTAACATTTTATATTATTTATTTTATAAAAATAATAAAACAGACAATCCTTGTCCATAATTAATAGCATAAAATCCTTATATTCTGTAACATGCATCTTATTTTTTGTCAGCATACTTTGATAAATTAATTTTCTTTTTGGTGAATTAAAATAAAATAGCTCCCATCAAAAGTTGTGTCACTGATTCATTGCCCAATGGAAGTGATCATTCGCATAAATAATTCTCGTGACAATAAGGTATTTAAAAATTAGATTCCGTAGTAAAAAATTAGGAAATAAATCTTTGAGGTAAAATTTGTTATGCATTCAATTGAAATTAAATTTTTTGTTAAGCCTCCCTCAATATGCATTAAATTGAAATTGAATTTTTTGTTAAGCCTCCCTCAATAAGCATTAAATTGAAATTGAATTTTTTGTTAAGCCTCCCTCAATATGCATTAAATTGAAATTGAACTTTTTGCCTCCCTCAAATTGAAATCGAATTTTTTGTTAAGTCTCCCTCAATATGCATTAAATTGAAATTGAATTTTTTGTTAAGTCTCCCTCAATATGCAAGAGACTAAATTAGTCATATTTAAGATAATGACGTCACAGCTGCAGCCTGACCTCTCGTCACGAAGCTTTATTGGAGTGCCGTGCATGTAGCGGTGGAATTGTAGTGGAATTAATCGGAAGAGTAATGATATAGGCAGATTAAATTTGTAAACAAAATTTGCAAACTAAATATTATGTCACAAATAAAAAATAAGCACGTTAATCAACACTTGCTAATTCAATCATCAACTTCTATGTTATTTAATTTACAAAATTTTATCTACAAATTCAGTCTCCATAGCATTATCTCAACCGAAATGAGGCCGTCATTGAGCTAAGATGAGCAGAAGAGGCGGGCGGTTATTCGGCTCGTTTGTTGCATTTTGCCGGGAGGTGTGGACGAAGGCACCATTTGGGGACATGTTTTGCACTAGTTTGGTGCACTTTAGATGTAACCTTTCATGTCATAAAAGGGCACTGTATAGTATATAGCATGCAGTCGTACCGAATTTATACTTTTGAAAGCTATTGTATATCTCTGTCAAGTCACGCAATATGTTTTTAATTAGTGTGACTTTCTAATGGACTTTATTGGTTTTAATTAAACGCCATGCAATTTCAAACACCTTTTCATTTATTCTGGGCCACTGTTTGATCACCTTTCAATTTTGAACCAATTTCCAGGCAACATCACCATAATCATTACCAAATTTGAAGATTTAACGTTTTACTAAACAACGTAAGCTAACATTATATGTATCGTAAATACTTCATTTTCTCATAACGTTTCATAATATAATACAGTGAGTCAAATCAAGCGTTTTCATAACTTAATTCAACATCTCATGGTCTTATTTAGAACACGAAAACAAAAAAAGAGACTCCTAGTTTTGCCTATGCCAGATTTTTTTTATATTAAATTGTAAATATTTCACCAAATGGAACAATTTTAATTTTTTTTTAGCTGTAAACAAAAAAAAAAACTTTAACGAAAAACTCTCGGTACTGTTCATTTTAACAAAAAACCATATTTTAATACTAAAAAATCAATTCTAATAAAACTCAAAGTTTTGAAACAAAAATAAACATCATGCTTACAAAACAGAGAAAAATAAAATTACGTAGAAAACCTGGAGTCAAGAGTCTTTAAACCGCAACCGCAGCTCACGGCGTTGAAAATAAGATTCCGTCGTCGCTTGTCCGAGACTGCAAGTACCCAACTGCCACCTGGGCCCCCACCATGCCCTAATCAAACCCTCTGGCTTTTTTCCACGAATTGTTTTCCATTTTCCGGCAATCTTCCTCGTAACTTCCATTTTTCCCTTTCGATTTCAGCTGTCCCTGTCTTTGACTGGTTAAACCAAGCAGGAGATGTGTCGCCAGCTCGGACGGGGCCCCGCCGGATCATCCCACACGTGTGCCAATAGTTCATAGGATCATTGTACTGTGTGCTGTTCCTTCTCTGTGCGGGGATTGGTGACGTGAGGAAATGAGGCTACTCTATGGTTGGGAAATAGAGTGTTAATGATATTTCAACCATATTCGTAGGCACTTGTTTATTGATTCCATCGTTTGCTGACTCATCTGAAAGTGATTTTAAAATGATTGAAATCGTTTTTAGTGAAAATATTTTAAAAATCAATACTTGTTAAACATCCAAGTGAATTATAAAAAAAAAACATTTTAAGTGCTTCATGTAATAAGGTACTTCTTCCAAAAATACTTCAAATGCTTTTGGAATCCAAAGTCAATTTCATCAAAAGCGTTTTCAGTTAGTTTAAAGCACATCCAAATAAGACTTATATTTGGTATTATTTGTTGCGAGAATTGTCTTAGTTAGACGATTATACTGAATATTTTATAATGCATCGTTATTTTGTTCATTATAAGTATGAGTTATATAATTTTATGGGTTTAGCTGTGATTAAACAGTATAAATTTACTCTTCTTAGGCACCAATCCATTCCGTTTTCTTGAGCAAATGTACAAAATTGTATCAAATTTTTTTTTCTAGTAATTAATATGGAATAAAAACTACAAAAATAACATCTCTATGGGGCTAAGCTGACTATTGTTTGATTACGGTGAGAGTCATCTCATGCTGAAAAAGAAAGCATTGTATTAGTTGTTTAAATAATTTCGAGCCCTTCTCTGCCAATTAATTTTAGGCTGAATACTCTCATTTTAGTAGAGTTTTAAAACGAAATTTGCTATTTTGAGCTAATCACATGTACTGGTTTTTCCATTTTGCCAATGAACAACTATCAGCTGCGTACAAGACGATAAATGTCATTAGGCGATACTAATAGTTGATGCTCGACTGTTCTTTCATCACATCTTAGTATATACTTTTAACTAAGTCATTGATGTGACTCATAAACTTGCTCGTACTTTATATATTCTATTTAAGCATAAATTAGAGAATTTTTTTTCTTTCCATATTTTGTTGCCCACAGATCAATCAAGTGGTAGTGAAGTAGATGGAAAGAGGCAAAACCAATTGCCCAAAAGGTTTTTGTTTCATAGCACAAAAGGGGCACCTATATTTTCTTAGGAAAACTAATGAAAATGGCTTGAAAACTTTGAGTTTTAATGATAAGGACAAAATAAAGGGTAAAGTGAATAGTACCAGGATTGACTTTTTAGTGTAAAAATGTGGTTTTTGGTTAAAGTGAACAGTACCGGGTGCTTTTCGTTAAAGTTCTCTATTTTTCTTTCCCTCTCAAACGCACATGCGGAAACGCATTAACGCAGTGTCGTTTTGCATACACCATCGTCCACGTCTTTCCCACGCATCGGGTCCATCGGCTGCCACGCAGTTCCATCGTGTGTCCAGAAACACGCGTGGGCCCCCACCGTCCCTCTCATCGCCACGTGGTACCAACGTCTTTTGGGTATTATTGTCAACACAGACCCACCGCCACCGACGACCACCAACTTGCTGCTGAGAGCAACGACACGTCCAACGCCTTCGTGGTGGGACCCATCCACAACGTGGCCATGTCATCTCCTACTCGGACACAAGTGTCGTCACGCGCATCCCCGCGAAACTCCCACCGTACGTGTCCGCCTTGGATCCCCTGGCCCCCACTACTTCCCCACTCTTTTTTATTATAATATTAATTTAACGTTTTAATTTTAAAATTAAACTTATTCTGCAGTTACAAGCCGAGACTGTTATTTTATTAAACCCGCCACCACAGCATATTGTTAGGATTCAATTGGCTGAAATTAAGAAAAATAATACATTTTAAAGTGGTTTAAGGTCTCTAAGCTCTATTTACTTTAAAAGTCAACTTTTGTAATAGTGTTATTTGACGTTATGTATCAATGATATAATATAACGTTGTAATAATTATATATAAAAAGCTATATTCTTAACAATTCGTATCAAAACCTAATTACATTACTCAACTTAAACTCACATTGCAAAAATGCAATCTATAAGCTAAACTGATTAATATTGTATATCAAATTTATTATCGACTCGGTGAATAATGATAGACGAGATAAACCACTTTTAAGGAAGAAAACGACTAGCAAACTAATTTCTAGAAAACGACTGGCAAACTAATTTCTACACCCCTAATATTTTTCGCCTTACACGCGCATACGCATTTTTAGCCTTCAAATTAAAAGGATAAAAACCAAATTAAAAACAAAACAACTAAAAGTGTGCAAAAAAAGAAAAGAAAGAAACTCAATATTCAAGTAGAGTGAGTTTAGGGTTTAAGTCTTGAATTGGCTGAGTCGTTAAGGATCGTTCTCTTCGTTAGACCAAAGCTTAGGTTTGAGTCCCCGTTAGCAATTTTTCTTGTGTCCGTTTTGTAAAAATAAAAAAAATTAGGTAAGACCCTGTCCTCAAAGAGGCTCGTGGTATGCAGCCTTAAATGGGGTAGCTCCTCCTGCTGAACCTTTTGTTAAAAAAAAAAAAAAAAAAAAAAAAAAGATGTTAGGTATATTAGAAGCTTGATAAAATTATTAGAACCAATTAATCTAGAAGACTAGAAAGCTGCGCGTACACGCGCGAAACCCCGGTGGCTTTCGTGTCTTTTTCTTCGGGGAAAGGGCGTTGCCGGGTTGGATTGTGGAGCACGTTTCTCGTGGAAATCCGAAACTTTCTATAAATGTGGAAGCTCTAAAATTGAGGCCCTTCTTTCTTCTCTCTCTCCTCCCTCTCTCTCTCTCTCTCTCTCTCTAGTTCGCTCATTTGCCGTTTCGTCGATTCCGATTTTATACGTTTCTTTCTTTTTCGCCCCTTTTGTTCTAATTGGCCGTTTCCTTCGCGATTCTCCGCCATAATTTTTTCCCCTATTATTTTCGATTTCCTGCGCAGCCTGTTGCTTGCGGATTAAGGTGAATGTTTAAAGCCTCTCCCTTTTCTAAGTCTTCTGTTTGGCCGCCGAGAAAATAAGTCGGTTGTTTGAAGCGGCTGCTGCCGAAGAATGTTCCTTTCCTTTTCGTTTTCCCCTTTTGTTTTCCTCTGTTTTCCTGGCTGCCAAACAGAGCATTTCGGATTTTTCCATCCGCCTCACTGTTTTTTTTTTTTTTTTTTTTTTTTTTTTAATCCGCTGCTGATTTTTCGATAGTTTGGTTTTGAAGGTTTCCTGAATCCGTCCCTGCATTTCGAAGACCGCTGGCGTTTCGGATCGAAGTTTCCTCAACCTGGTACGTCGTCGTTTCGTCTTCTTCTTTCTGTTTTGCACGTAATGCTATTCGAAAATTCGAATTTCTGAGTGTATTTTTTGTTGCCTGGTAAGAAAAATGTAAACTTTTTAGCACTAAACAGGTGATTAATTAAGAAAGTTTTGATCTTTGTCACCAATGAGAATTGGGTTCTGTTATTAATTAAGATTTATGAATATTAAATTGATTTAATTATGGTTGTTTACTTTCCTAATTAATTTTTTTTTTCCAACCGCAAAAACTGATCATGTCAACATCGTCTCCCATTGGGCTGTTTTCGGCTGAGCTCATGTGATACTGTTATTTTGTTTCCATCCTTTGATTTTTCACCCCAATTTGTTAAATTTATTTTCTTTGCTTCGATGCAAATGCTTGGTCAAATGTCGAACCATGTCGCAGTCGCGTAGACTATTCAAAACCAAGAGTGGAAAACTAAAAAGAGAAGAAAAGTCTTAATCATTGAAGTCATTTATGCAAAATCTTGACCATAGACTTCGAGTCTACTCTTGGGTTTGTCTCGGTCGTACTTTCGAGAATGGCCCAAGTGGCGAGTAGCTCACGTGGTTAAAAGTATTTACCCGAATCGGGTTTTCAAATCCCCCTCCTCTCAAAAGTAGGATTGAGAAGTATATAGGCCTTTCCAACTTGTTTTCTTTTTTTAGGTGGTGTTGTTGGTTGTCACGCATTTTCTCACATCCAAATCTGTCGATTTCATATGTTTTTAAGATTCCGTGTTTGTGTGTAGGGCCTCTTTTTTGCGGTTGTGTGTGATTCATTTGATGTGTTTTTGTCGCCCGGTGTGTGGGACATAGGAGTTGTTAATGGTATGCAACTACCAGTCACATGTTTTCGGTTGAGCTGTATGTCCAAACATTTTCATATCTTCTCTTGCAGTATTCGTAGCCTGAGAATCTGTAATGTTTTTGCATTCCTCTGTGTTTCGTGTAGAATAATGTACGTTTTGGCACAGTCGATCGTGTACTGATTTAATTCTCAAAGTTCACACACCATATGGTTATTCTGCAGAGTTTAGAGGAATGTTGTATTTGTGTAAATTTGTATAAGTAGGTTGGCAACCCTTGAGGTTCTAGTTTTCCCCCTTTAGCTATGGGCTGTGTATTCTCTCCAGCGTGCTTCGATTTTGGAAGCTGAGAAATTGGACTGAACATGTTGCTACTACTTTTGAAGGAAATGGCATAATCAAGAGCTAACGGATAATTGTTCTATGCATATATATAATTTGACATGTCCTTGTGTTTCATGAAATTCGCGTAAAATATTGCGTGATATTGTGCTTCCGATATTCACAGCTCCCTCCTCTTAGGAATAGTCAGTAATCTCCGAAAAAGAGAAGGCTAATGGAATTTTCTTTTGTCTGACTCGTGTGTTTAACGGTTATTTAAGATGCACATATTTTTGTTCAGTTCTAATGATTGTTCACTTGTTCATTAGATATAAGGAGCCATGTACTTGAGGGATTGATTGTTAACTAGCAGTTACAAGACACTGAAATGGTTGTTTTTCGTTGATTACAGGGTCATCTGAAGAAGTTGTAATAGATTTATACACTTGTTTATTGTGATAACGTTACTTCATACGACGTGCTACAAATCTGGATCCAATGGACCTGAAATCAAATCATGCTTCTCCTGTTCTTGCTGACCCTGCGCCCTTGAGCAAGTCAAGACTTGGTGGAGTCCATACCAGCCTGTTACCATATGCACCTCCAGGAGCAGCTTTCCCGGCAGGTTTATTCCTAACAATCCCTAGGTGGAAGACTGGATTACTTGATGATGTTCGCTCTAGCTCTTGGCTCGATGCCATGAAATCTTCATCGCCTCCTCACAGAAAGATAACGAAGGGTGTTAACAATGAGTCCGGGGCGACAGATGCTGATATTGCTTACCACTCATGGATGGTAATAATAAATCCTTAATGTGTTTTTACCTCCAACAGGCTTTGAATCTAAGTTATTTATGCAGTACTTAACATCTTTCTGTCTAATTCTTGCAGATCAAGTATCCATCAGCGCTTACATCTTTTGAGCAAATCTCTAATCATGCCAAAGGCAAGAGAATAGCACTGTTTCTTGATTATGACGGGACTCTTTCACCGATTGTGGATAACCCTGACTGTGCCTTTATGTCTGATGCCGTAAGAATATCTTGATACTTGTATATTTTACATGCCAAACTTAAAACGCTCTGCTTGCTCATCAAAAATGTTTTAATCCTTTTAGATGCGTGCAGCCGTAAAAAGGGTAGCAAAACATTTCCCAACAGCAATTATTAGTGGAAGAAGCCATGACAAGGTAATTGCTAGGCGGGGCCTTAAATATTAGCATGACATACTCTTCAGTAATCATCTGTTTGTTTAACCATATTTTCTCGTGCTTGCTGATTTTGATTGTTCCATATCCTAATCTATCAGGTATACGAATTTGTAAAACTAAATGAACTCTATTACGCCGGTAGTCATGGAATGGACATAATGGCCCCTGTTATACAATCTATAAACGATGACCAGAGAAACTGTTTTAAGTCAACTGACAAAAAGGTAATTGGCTACAAGCTCTCTCCTCGTGCGAAAAAAATACGTGTATGTATTGGGGTTTTGTTTCTAAACATCTTTTGGTTTCTGGTGAATTCAGGGTAAGGCGGTTAACTTGTTCCAGCCTGCAGCTGAATTTTTACCTATGATTAGAGAGGTTTGTAAATTTCTTATCTGCAATCGTGTTCATCAACAATAAATAAGATGTTCCTATCTATTCTGTTACGAATGACAATATAGTGTTGTAGTGTTCTGATTTTTTATGCTCAACCAGGTATTTAAATTGCTTGTTGAAAGTACGAAAGACATCCAAGGAGCTAAAGTTGAGGACAATAAGTTCTGTGTCTCTGTACATTACCGCAACGTAGATGAGAAGGTAGTCTCTTCTTAGAGTAGTAAATTTGATTAACTACAAGTTTAAGACTAATTTTTTTTCCGGCAGAGGAAACTAAACTAGGAGAGGCTGGAAGGAGCCTCTCTTTTGTTATGCATTTAATTTTTCTTTTGCGTTTACTAATTATACACTCCGGCTTCAGAGTTGGCCTGCTGTTGCGCAATGTGTCCACGAAATTCTTAAAGACTACCCACGTTTGCGCTTGACTCACGGGCGAAAGGTACTTTTGAAAGCCTAAATGCAAGCTGATCTACCGTAATGTACTTTTGAAAGCCTAAATGCAAGCTGATCTACCGTAATGTGCTATCTTTTTGCTATGGTAAATTTTTATTCAAAATATTTTCGTTCTATGTTCTTTATTTGCAGGTTTTGGAGGTTCGACCTACAATAAACTGGGATAAAGGGAAGGCCGTAATGTTTTTACTTGAATCTCTCGGTGAGTATTTCTTCTTCTACTCATCTCTCTTGTTGCTTTTAAGTATCTTCAAAAATTCATTAAACTCCATCTTATACTCTCCCTACAACGAAATTTTTATATCAGGGCTAAGTAATTGCGAAGATGTGCTCCCGATATATATTGGTGACGATCGGACAGATGAAGATGCATTCAAGGTATGATTCGAAATTTTCATCACCAAAGTTGTTTTGACTGTCTTCTATAAAACCAAGAGAATCGCTAACTTGATGGGGGACTGTAACAGGTCTTGAGGGAAGGAAACCGAGGCTATGGCATTCTGGTCTCGTCCGTGCCCAAGGACAGCAATGCATTCTACTCTCTAAGGGAACCCTTGGAGGTAATGGAGTTTCTCAAGTCACTGGTTTTATGGAGGAAGTCAAGTGCTCTATAAAAATTACTGCATAGATAATTACATAGAAGATATAATCTTCACATGCTGATACAACAACGAAAACCAGCAGGACGGCGTATTTTTTGGTTTCTCCAGATAAGTATACTTCAAGAGGTTTTGGGGGAGCAGGCTGGCATGGAAGAATGCTTCCCGGTCTGTGCTCGTCGCTTCTTGCCGGTTTTTTGGTCGTAAAAAGCTTTGTGCCTTAATTGTAAATGCGTTTGGTTAATTTATCTTCTGTTTTTACTAATTAAGGTGCCTTCATTCATTCTTTCTTTCTTTCTTTCTCAATGTATTGATTATTTCATTCCATTTTGTTCTTGGATTTTGGTTAATCAAGTATAATATCTTACTCCGAAGGTCTCTATAGATAATCGAATGATTACGCGAAATATAAATGTTGTGTTGTATTTTTTTTCCTTTCTGATAATGCCATATATTAATCAACGCGGCCGGGAGATTTGAACTCGGAATTTAACGGGGCGGGCGCATAGCTTTAAGGAAACAGAAAAGAAAGTCATTAGAACTATCACATGCTGGAAACTCTTCTGTTCATATAGGTATTGTTTGGTATGCAGATGGGATGGGATGAGACGGAACGGAGAGGGAGCAAAGATGCCCTCGGATGGAAACGAGGAAGGAGACGAAAATGTTATAATTTTGTGTTTCGCGGATGTGAAACAAGTCGTTCCAGGGGTTATCCCATGGAACATCGCCGTTTTAGGCGCACCAAACGTGAGACGGAACGTCTCGTCCCACTCTGTTCCGTCCCGTCTGGAATGCGTTGTTCCACGGGACAAGTTTTATGTGAATTTTTGTTCCGCCTCTTCCCTTGGAACGACCTGTTCCACCTCCGGGGAAAACAAATTTATAACATTTTAAGACAAAAATACCCCTAATATTTTTCAATATTTACACCGTCTAAAACAAACTCTAATCCATTCTCTGCCGCTGCCTTTCTTTTCGCGTAGCCTTCCTCCTCATCCTTCATCGTCATCCTCATGTCTCTCGCCCTCCTTCCCCTCTGTTTCCTTCTCTCTTCCCTCTCTTCCTCTCTCTCTGCAAGTTAGGGTTTTCTGATTTTTTTTTTGTCCGATTCTGCAATTCTGGGTTCGGCTTCACCAGATCACGATTCTCGCCTCCGTAAGATCTCGATTAATCTCCCTTTTGCTTTAATTCGTACTAATTTTTGTTCTTGCTATAGTTTCTTGAATTTGGGGTTTCTATCATGGTGGCTGCCCTATTTATGGTATTCAAAATTCTTCTAATTTTTCTGGGTGTGGTTATTTTATAGTCAATTGTGTTTTCTTGTAATATCTTCATGAAATGATTTGGAATATAATGTCTGTGCAAGGTTTATTTTGAATTTTATTTTAATGTTTATGGACTGTTTGGTTGCTGAGAAATGGTAGGAAATGAAGAAAAACTAGATTATCGTGTTAAACTGTATATTCCAGTTTTTGGGTCTTTTACAATGGATGTTAAATAGTTTACTTGCGTGTTATACTGATGGCAAGTTGGGGACGAATGATGTTTATCTGAACGAGATTAACGGGTGGGTCAGCATGTATGAGGTTGGCAAGTTGGTGATGGTTTTGAATGCAGAGAAAGTGTTTGATGAAATAGCTAAGAGACAAGAAGAGGACGCTGCAGGAAACCTCTTCGATCGAATGACCCCTCTTTTTCATAACATGGTTGTATGCTGTCAATTTTGCTTAACTATAGGTGCATTCTGGATTGGATGGGATCCGGGAGGGGGATTGGCTAAAATTCTAGGGATGATGCTCTGTTCCAAGCACCAGGCGAACCATTGTGACAAGTACCCTCAATTTTTGATCCCACAGCTACACTTCATTAATCATGCATTGCATGTTACTTGTCTACTACAAGTGATGCAAAATGAGGAAGCTACTGCTACATGTGAAAGTGTTTTTGATATGTCACGTGGTCGCAGGTCCTTTATTGTTGCCGGCAAGGCTGAGGAACTATTACTACCATCAAGGGATGATGAAAAATCGTGTACCAATATATGTGTTAGCAAGAGAAGCTTTGATTTTAGTGCAAGAAGGTCAGAAGAGGAGGCTCTTGAAGTCATGCACGTATTTTCTTCGGCCCTGGACGGATATGTCTTGAGGTATCTTAACTTTTTAGACAACGCCATGGGCGAAAATGGTGTCAATGCACTTCTGAGTTCGCAAAATAAATTGGAAGAGCTTTATTTGATGAATATGGCAACGCTCAATATGTGTCACAACACGAGGGAGTGGCACCGCGATGTGATTAGGAAGATCAAATGGCTGAGTGAGAAGGGGATTTCTATTATGATCGATACCGAAGGGCAAGCAAACTATGAAGATTTTTCTGATAGTAGGGATATAAGTTAGTTGGTTAGTAGCTTATGAGTGAAGCAAAGAATACTTGTATAAATAACAAACACATCTCTCGGTGTAATTCATTCATTGTTCAAGGAATACAATCTTTAGTCATTCACTTTCTCTCTCTAAATTCTCTGCCATTGTTTTTCATTTTGCTTCTTCTGCGATCTCCAAAAGCTAATCATGGTATTGTTATGTGTTCAAATATGAACAAGTTCAAAAAAAAAAAAAAAAAAAAAAAAAAGTCTCGTTCTGTCCCACGTATAAACATTGTACCAAACAACAGACAGAACATGGGTAAATTAGTCATTCAATCTTTTGGTTATGTTCCGTCCAGCGTGTACCAAACGCAGAACGGAACAATTGTCCCGTTCCGTACTGTGCGTACCAAACATAACACGGAACCTTTGTTCCGTCCCGTCTTGTTCTGTCTTGTCCCGTCTCATTCCGTTATGTCCCGTCTGCGTACCAAACGGTATCCTAAAGTTTCTAGCATGCCCCACAGTCCACCAAATTCAAATTAAAAGAATTATAGACACAAAAATGTGACACAATTAATCATGAAGATTGCCAAACACTGGCATGAAAGCAAGTCCAGCACTTGGAAGTTGATGGAAGATTTGGACTTGAAACATTTTTTATGTTCTTTATTTTGCACCTAATTGAGTGGTTAGAGGAAGAAATCAAGTTTTGGTGACGGGAGGAGACCCCATCATCACCGTCTTTATGCTGTTCATTTGACGTCCATAAATTAGTAATGACCGTCCATCTTGATTTGTTTATTGGGTTTTTCACGATATATCCACGAACACACATGGACGAAGTTAGAAATATTTTTTAGTGGGAGCAACTTCGACTGATTAAATACATGGCTCAAAAGGGTGAGAAAATAAAAAAAGTATAAAACATGAGAGAATATCTTGAGTTGTGTGTTAGAATTAAGACTTCATCTCTAAATATAAATAAATAAATAAATATATATATATATATATGTGTGTGTGTGTGTAATTCATAGTTTAATTGAAGCATTTTTCATGGTAAAAAGAGCTGAGTGGGAGCAGATGTCCCTGATGAACATATGTGGGCTCCGTCCATGGGGACACAATACACTGATGTGTTATGTAAATTCAATCATTCAATACACCCGTGAATAGGATGCAACGGGTAATTTTATTTATTTAGATTATTTACCATGATGCAACTAGTAAGAAATAATAAAAGGCAGCTTTAATAAAATTGCACTGACTTTCTTTAAGGTAACAATAACTGGCAAAGCATGTTTAGCATGTTTGTAGACCATATACTAGTTTATGGGAACTAATACTTAGGTTTATCATAACTTTTGGAAACACAAGGTGGAATGTGGATCGGTTTCATCTTTAATTTGTTTCATATTTGCTGCTAGGTTTTCTTATACCAACCAAAATTAGATGAAAGCCAAGGGTCGGTTTCATCTTGACTCCACTTTTTGGGTTAATCCGACAAAAATACAAAACTAATTTTTTGGTTAAGACTTAGATCTATCCATGATCACTTCACTAAAGATACTTTGGACATGGTCGATTCAATAGGACATCTTTCACTCTCATATCAAGTGAGATCAACATGAGTTCATGCATAACCAAAATACATAGAATGTTATATTTTTTCGTCAAAAGTTTCAACAAATAACATGGTCGAAGATATCTACCTCAATTTTCCTCCCTCCCTAACAACTTATATAGGATTCGGTATAGTTTAATGCAATTTAGAAAGTGATTAGGTACTATATAATTGACAAAATCTTGACTCCACTTTTTAATGATAGGTGAAGAATCTTAGTAGCAAGTCGTAGGTTCATTTGAACCTACCATTCCTTCATTCCTCTTGCTGCTAATTTCAACAATTCTAGAAATCAAACCAACTAAGACTCTGAATGTTAGGTAATGCTAATCTTAATCATGTGAGATTTTAAAACCAAAAGTGGGTTGGTTTAAGTTAAAACATGTAGATCTATCCGATGTTAATTATACACTAGAGTGATGTGAGATTTGGAGCAAATTATTAGACAAATCCACATGTTCGCTCGTGTTTGATGGTGTTTCATGTTCCCTGTCGATCGATGTCGTTGTTTTCCATGCATATGCATGCACGTACCCAACGTTAATTGCATCCCTAATCAAATCACAAACATTAATATTTATTTAATTTTGTATCGATTTTCTTCACAGGTCTCGTATGTAAATTCAAAATTTTGAGCTCACGTCATTTCATCATCGTCATCAACAAGTATATATAGCTGCCCGGTTAATTACTTACTTCTTCTGAAAACATGTGAGAAAAAAATTATATGAATATTGTTGCTAAAATTATAAACTACGTATTTTCAATGTGATTAACTGCACTTTTCAAATACGATCACTTTATTAGTAAGTTTGCATCGTCAACATCCAACACCAACTTGGCTTTCAGTAATGACGAAGAAAAAGCCTTCACTTATATTGTGGAATAAAAAATAATTACAAGGCGACACGTGGATTTTTGGGTGAAGATGACAAATTTACCCTCGAAGCATACCAAGTCTCCTACACGCCAGAATCATCTATCAACCAAATCAGGAGTACCCAAAATAAGTAACAAGTTCAAATTTGTCTCATCCATCCTCATTCCATAACCTCCAAAAACCTCCCAAAACATTTCTTTTATTATGATAATTAGCCAATTAATATATTTATACCTAATTAATATATTAATTGCTAATTGAATCACCAAATAACACCCCAAAACACACTTAAAGGCCGGTCACACCCCATTCCCTATATATATGACCCTATTTCTTCTAAAAAGCTAAGTTCCGTACTATTGCAAAACTTCCAAAAACTCTCCAAATATTTTTCTCTCTAAATTCTAACTTTGGCATCGGAGGTTCTTCGGCCAAAGCCCCCCCATTCATCGTGGGCGCGTGAGGCTCTTGGCCTTGACCCGAATGTGTTAATTGTTTTGTAGGTGCAATTTTGTCCAAAAAGAAGAAGACATAAATTTGCATCCACATATATGCTATTAAAAAATTTCACGCATAAAAAACCTTCACTTGCAAGGTGAAAGATGAACAAACTTAAAATTTATTTCCAACAAATCGTACCATGGAAAATAATATTTATTTATCTTTAAACCACTTCAATAATTACGTCACTTAGATTAACATTCATGGCTAAAAAAGAAGATAAATTCGGATTGTTTGTGGGACATACACATATATACAGAGAACCAAAATTGTTTACCTCAAGAGAAATTTATGGCTAAATAAGATGATAAATTATGATGGTTTGTGGGACATACAGATATATGTAGAGAACCAAAATTATTTACCTCATGAATCACGACTAACTTCTATAATATTGCAACTTTCAACTACTTTTCTACTTTTTGTATTAAAATTTAGTTTTCTACCTTTAATCTCACTCTATGATTAAGGTCCATTCTCTTCTAGTTTGAGTTCTCACCGCATTAGGCATGAATCCCACGATATAACTTTTGAGAGAGGATCATCGCCGGATCCTCTTTGTGAGGATTTCATAAATTTTTCAATCATATTCGTTTATCGTACATCGTGCAACCAATTTTCATCAATTACTGTTTATATTCAATTTTAAATAAAAAAATTAAAATAATTTTTTACAGCAATATATACGATTTGAGAATTCTTGAAATTTTCACAAAGAAATCCGACTAGAATCCTCATTCATAACTTTTGGTCTGGCAATTACCGAGCTGTTCACCGTGTGATACTCTCTGGTAGGCACGTTTTGACGTGGACCCTTCGACAACGTTTTTTTAACTGTGGCAATCAAAGGTCTTTCTTATCATTCACATTCTTTTTTCTTTTTTTTTTAATTTACATTCATCACTTGTTTTTTTAATGTCCGTTTGACATCAATTTTATAAACATAAATTATTTTAGTCATTCACTATGCACAAGGATTTCCACCAAGCATTCATAATTGAATGGTTATAGCGGCAAACTCATAATATGCGAATTCGTAGGTTCAGTTCTTACTGGCACTCTAAATTCTGTCAAAGTAAATGATTGTCAACAAGGGCATTCTAGTACGTTGTAGATTCTTGACACACAATATTCTTGTTAGGATATATTCAAAGATTAATAATTTTCACACTTTTTTCTTCTCATGCACACTTTGTTTACCTGTAGTTTTTAGTTTGAATAACTGCAAACACGAATCGAGAAACATAAGTGAATATGAGCGTGCATAAAAAGAAAAACAGCGTGCAAAAATACTTCCCCGTTCAAACTAACGTGGCATTAAGACTCAAAACAGTTAATCTTAACTACCGTGTGGCATAAAGCTTTCTAAATTGACTTGAGACCATCCCAATTCCCACGCTGAAATTCTTGTAAAATGTTATACAAATAATCGCAATCTCCCCCACAAAAAGCAAAAGAAAACGTTTGAATTGCTTCTCTGTATGAAATACTGAAAATATACGCATATACACACATCGTTTGTAATCGTGTCAAATTGGAAGAGCAAGAATGGAACAAACATCAAGTTTTGCCCACACCATGTCATGTGCTCCATCTGCACGTCTCTTAGCAAAAGGATCTTCTCAATTTCTTGTCGACTTATTAAAAGGATCCGGCTTCTCTGCCCTCCCACTTTCCATACACTCTCCTATTTTATACGGTTACTGTTAAGCCACGTCAATATTTTATATTGATTTTTTTTTATAAAGATAATAAGATAAAAAATAATAGTATATAAAACGTTGACGTGACTTAACCGTGAACGTACAAATAGAAAGAAATGAAAGTGTATAGAAAATGGGAGGGCAGAGAAGCCAGATCCTTATTAAAATATACGAAACGAAATTAGAGAGTTTCGAGTTTTAGACACCTCCACAATTCGAAGTTTTAAAATATTATTAAAATAATGTTTTGGTTTACGTACAATTTTCATCTTTGATTTTTCTTGTCCGTATCACTAAAGATTAAGGCATATCCGACTTGTATTTAGGATCATGAAGGAACTATACATATTATGAGGTAAGTGATATTTATACCGTATTCACTTTGTATGGAATCCCAACAAATTCGTGTACTTCACATGCCCAACTAATTTCTCGAGTCCACATCTGAGGGGCATTCAAATTTTAACTTTTCTAAACGCTAGATTTTTTCGGCGTGTTAAGAAACACGTTTCGATCCATCTAATGTCATAATAAAAATAATAAAAATTTTCTTTTTTTTAAGTATCCAATTATTTATATCATAACATTTATATATCGAACTGTGTTTCTGACATAATGATAAATTTCAGCATCCAAAGAGGCAAAGGACAATGAGGTCTCCCTCTCCTCTCTCCATTTAAATTGGACAACTACCAATCCACCCTTTACACTCCAATCTCCATGCGGAGTCCTCACAATCTCGCCCGCTATATAAACCCCATTTAATTTACTTCTCCCCACATTCACTCATCTTTCTCTTAATTTCCACTGCAGAGAGAGACTACAGCAACATGGACTCCAACAACACTTCCTACACTCCCTTGCCGGGAGAAGACCCCTCCGCAGCCGTCCCTCCGCCGACTCATCGCAGACCCCTTAAGGTTTTTGCCGTCACATTCTCCTCGGTCATATTCCTCTTGTCATTGGTCACGTTAATAATCCACCAAGGACCGGGAGCGCCACCAAAGACAGTGCCAGAACAACCAGATCACGACCACCGCCACCAGCAGCCGGCAGCTTCAACTAGTCCAGAACCGAGGTCGTTCTCAGTGCCTAGGGGAAAACTAGAAGGCGTATCGGCCAAATCGAGTCCATATTTTTCAGAGGAAGCTTCGTATAACTGGACGAATGCTATGTTTTCTTGGCAACGAACTGCCTTCCATTTCCAACCAGAACACAATTGGATGAATGGTTGGTGCACTTACAGCTTTTATTTGTTATTTATTTAAATTTATTTTCGACTAACAGTAATGGTTAGGTGAGATTTGCTACTGGACTTTCTTCTTTTGAATTTCAGTATTTAATTTTATGATTTTTAATTATATTGGACTAATCATGTTTGTTCTTATCTTCCAATCTTGTTCTTTTGGTGGTGGACTCTGGTTTCTTCTACTTCCAGATCCTGATGGTAAGTTCTTAAATCAAAACTTTCTCTGTTTTTTCTTTTTCTTTTATTTTTTTGACATTTCCTTTTCTATTCCTAATCATGTGATTAATTCATATATATATATATATATATATATATTTGCTTAGACCACAATTAACTATATGAAAAACTAATGAAAAATGCTTGAAAATTTTGAATTTTAACGATAAAGACAAAATAAAGTGTAAAATGAATAGTACCAGTTTGACATTTTAGTGTAAAAATGTGATTTTTCTTTAAAATGAACAGTACCGTGAACTTTTTTTTAAAACTTCCTTAACTATATTGTATTGTTAGTACTTTTTGTTTCCTACTTAATAGTTTATATGCGAATTGCATGGGATTGTCTGATTATGTATATAATTGTGTATATTGGGTTGACATTGTACTTTGGAGGCCTTCTTACATGATTAGATTAGTTGATCAGTACAGTGTATTTATTTTTTTATACTAAAGTTTAAATCTTTGTTTTTATAATTAGAATGATTTAGAGTGTACATTAACGTCATCTCAAATACATGCATATATAAGGTTAGGATTGGAAGATGGGAAGTGTTATTGACACATATCTTTTTACTTCTCACACATCTTTATTAATTTTGTTCATTAATTTTTCAATTCATTCAATTAGATAATAAAAATTTGAAAACAATGCCTTAAAGATAAAAATAAATGTGTAGATAATTCCGTCTTCGAAAATTTGGTCCCTAACTTTATCCTATGAGCCAACATTATATTATTTTTTAAGAATATCCCAGCAAAGCGCTATGCTTTGTGAGTTGTGGACCAGTCAATCAAGCTGGAAATTGGACGGGTCAGTTAGGGCCTACCCTACCAAGCTAATACCTAATCCAATCCAGCCACGTGACTCAGATTTAATGTAACCACATGTGGTTCATTTTAGGAAATGAGAATCCTCTATAGATCTTCTCAAGATTCTTTTTACGAAGATTTCAGAAATTCTCTAATCGTATTCGTTCATCGTATATTGTGCGATCAGTTTTTGTTAGATATTATTTATGTTTAATTTTAAAGAGAATTTTTTAAAATAATTTATGATCATATGAAAGATTTCCAGAATCCTTTCCTTTTTTAGGTATTTGTTGAGGTAATTAGCAATGTGCCCATCTGCCGCCGTGGACGGTGGCAGATACCATGTACCCACCATTCAAACTTTTTTCGTTTTTTGGAACTCCATTCAAACTTATGGACGACCAAATTTAGTGTTTGTGGTGGGA
The DNA here is from genome assembly GCF_916048215.2 of Malus sylvestris. Taxonomy (NCBI): domain Eukaryota; kingdom Viridiplantae; phylum Streptophyta; class Magnoliopsida; order Rosales; family Rosaceae; genus Malus; species Malus sylvestris. The sequence goes on from NC_062260.1 coordinate 25,557,557, forward strand.
CCCCCGTGTTTCCCATGTCACATGGTGTTCGGGATTATTTTTTTCTTAAAAAATGGATAACTGTCTGGGTTATTCATCATTTTCGAAGATCTTAAAGACTCACAGAAATATCTTAGTTTTTCATAATCCTAAGTCTGACTTTCACACTAGGTTGGTGTTTGGGATTGATCTTATTCTAAATTGCTGATTTATTAATAATTTAATGAGTTAATTATCAAATGTTTTGTAGGTCCATTGTTTTACAAGGGATGGTATCACCTATTCTACCAGTACAATCCGGACTCAGCTGTGTGGGGAAACATCACATGGGGCCATGCAGTATCAACGGACATGATTCATTGGCTCTACCTCCCGCTCGCCATGGTCCCCGATCGATGGTACGATGCGAACGGGGTGTGGACCGGGTCCGCCACCATACTCCCTAATGGCGAAATCATGATTCTGTACACCGGAAGCACCAACGATTCCGTGCAAGTACAGAATCTCGCCTACCCCGCCAACCTATCGGATCCCCTCCTTCTTGATTGGATCAAGTACAAGGGTAATCCGGTTTTGACTCCGCCATCAGGAATCGGATCCACGGATTTTCGTGACCCCACAACCGCGTGGATCGGTCCCGATGGCAAATGGCGCATTACCATTGGATCAAAAATCAACACAACCGGCATTTCAATGGTGTACACCACAACCGATTTTATAAACTATGAGCTCCATGATGGGGTCTTGCATGAGGTCCCGGGTACGGGTATGTGGGAGTGCGTGGACTTTTACCCGGTTTCTATAAACGGGACCAAGGGTGTGGAAACGTCCGTAAACAACGACGGAGTTAAGCACGTGCTGAAGGCTAGTTTGGATGACACAAAATTGGATCACTACGCAATTGGGACTTACTTTATAGAGAATGAGACATGGGTGCCCGATGACCCGACTATCGACGTCGGTATCGGGTTGAGGTACGACTATGGAAGGTACTATGCATCAAAGACATTTTACGATCAAAATAAGGAGAGAAGGATCTTGTGGGGTTGGATTAATGAAACGGATACTGCAACTGATGATTTGGAGAAGGGCTGGTCCTCGCTTCAGGTACGTGATCATATGACTTTTTTCGAGTGACAATAATTGTTTGGTTATGACATGCGAGCGTATTTAATTTATGTGCTCGCATTTTGCAGACCATTCCAAGGACTGTGTTGTTCGATAGCAAAACTGGAACCAATTTGCTTCAATGGCCAGTGGAGGAGATTGAAGACTTGAGATTAAACAGTACCGAATTTACTGATGTTTTGGTTGAAGCTGGAACAACTGTGCCACTTGATATTGGAACCGCTACACAAGTATGTCAAACATTCGAAAATAGTCGCTTGAGGCTCCTTCGAGCAATCCTCGAGTGATTAAACTTCTAAATGTCGAAAAGTTGGCTAAACGTCTTTAACATGTTCGTATTATTTGTTTAAATTTTCCTGCTCACTAACGTTTTTCTTGCTTGAAAATGTGGACAGTTGGACATACTCGTCGACTTTGAAATTGAATTATTGGGTACAGAGGAGAGTGTGAATGGGAGTTCAGGGTGTGGCGATGGTGCTGCAGATAGGAGCACATTCGGACCCTTTGGCATTTTGGCTCTTGCAGATGAAACTCTTTCCGAGTTCACCCCAGTTTATTTCCGAGTTACCAACTCGACCGATGGGGACGTCACAACTTACTTCTGCGCCGATGAATTGAGGTTAACCTTGATCTTAATGAATGTTAATTAGTGCTGATCTCTAACTTTCAATATGTTAATGTAGCGGTCATCTTACATGGTTCTTGGTAATGCAGGTCCTCCAGGGCTCCTGAAGTCTTCAAACAAGTTTATGGAGGCGAAGTTCCTGTGTTGGATGGTGAAACATATTCTGCTAGAGTATTGGTGAGACTTTCTTTCCTTACCAAGTTATATTATCTTTTGTAGCATAAAACTTCAAAGCACACGCTATTTATGCGCACGTGTCGAATTGTGAATGACAGAAGGACCTCGAGAATGGTGATGAATCTAAATTGCTGGGTGTTGAATGTGCAGGTTGATCATTCGATCCTGGAAAGCTACGCGCAAGGGGGCAGGACGGTAATTTCATCGCGGGTTTACCCAACAGAAGCAATCTATGGAGCAGCAAGGCTGTTCTTGTTCAACAATGCAACAGGAATGAATGTCAAGGCTACCCTCAAGATCTGGCAGCTCAACTCAGCCTTCATTCATCCATTCCCATTAGACCAGGTTTAATCAGTGACATTACGTCAATTCTTGCAACACGAGCAAAAGCATCTCCTGCATCAGCAGCTGCCAGTCATCACTTGGCTGCCAAGGATTCACAAACTTTCTGGCAAGCAAAATGTCAAAAATGTGCATCGATGGTGGTGCTATTACTCTTTTCAGTTTGTAGCTAAGGCTTGACCTCGAGCGATATCTATCGATTTAGTTTCCAAGAAAACTAATTAATAGAGTAAAAATTTTGCCCATTGCTCTCTGCACTTTTTGTGTGCTGCGTATGATAGACATTTCTCCCTTGATACTCGCAAAACGGGAAGCCTTGTTGGCTTTAGGTTGCCATTTTTTGCTCTCTACACTTTCTTTGCGCTATTAGCTCACTCAGCTAAAATCCATCTTTCTTCGATGTCCTACACGTTGTTATCCACGTGTATTGTTGTTATTTAAAAATTAAAAGTGCTAACTGCTAAGCAAAGAGTTTGTAACCCGAGTAGTTAATCGTGTTTGTTTTTTGGCATGAAGTATTATGTTGGATTCTTGATCTCAATATTATTTGTATAACAAAAATAAAAAGAGTGCTAGATGTCCACTACCATATGGTGTTCGTCATTTCAGGCTACATACCACTCAACATTTTTAACGAACCAACGGTTGAGATTGAACTAAATTTCTTTATTGCCATTTATGAGAGCAAAGCTCGTAATCACTTTCCTCAAGCAATTGAATCTAATGATTTGGGCCCTAAAAGCCCAATTGTCTGATGCATGTTGGATTGGGCTAGAAAATTTGGGGCTGCAAGTAAAAGTGAGAGCCCACATGGAATTGAGCTATTAGGGTTTTTTCTTCTTGAACAACATGTGATTTGGTCCTTACTTTAATTCAATTCCCCATGTAACATGACTGACTTGGTATTCGACCGTTAGGCCCTTTTTGTTTTTTTTTTTGTTTTTTTTTAATTTTTTTTTTAATTATATTTTTAAAAATTGTGAAGCACCATTTGACCGTTTATTTTCAGTTCTGAATCTTTTTGGCAGCATCAATGCATCCAATACCCATCCCAATAAAAAAAAGATTTAAGCTTAATGGATCATGGCTAATCCTAATTATTTATTTATTTATTTTTCTAGGGTTTTGAATGGGTCATGAGCCAGCACACTGGCAAATTAAGAGATATTAAAATATGCTTAGCAAGTTAATTAAAAAACCAACTAACTGATTAAATTTCTCCACCAACCATGTGCAAGTTAGTTGCTTCCATTTCCTGCCAATGCTCTCAGGATATATATATATATATATATATATATATACACACTTTTAGATCACATTTTGTAAACTACATGATGTGTCGGTTGAATAATACATAATGCAAAGGGAAATGTTTAATTCCACACTTTTTGCAGAAGGATAATGTGAAAATTCAATGTTTATCGTGGTTGTGAAGATAACCCACTAAAGCATTAATTATAGGATTGTATAATACATAAGTTTCCTCTTAGTTTGCAATTCTTCTTCAATGTATGTAGCACTAATAATTTTTCTGAAATAACATGAAAATGAATGAATGAGATTGAAAATAGTAGATTAATAATTGTAAAAATCAAATCCAACTGCTAAATCACCTGTTATGTTGAAGCCACGTCCCTTATTTTGTATGGATAAGGATTGTCCGCCCTCCACTTCCGGTGCCCTCCCCGTGCCCTCCTGTTTTGTGTGGTCACAGTTAAGCCACGTCAACATTTTATATTGTTTTTTTATAGATATAATAAGAAAAAAAATAAATAGTAATTTAAAATGTTGACGTGGTTTAACCGTGACTACACAAAACAGGATGTCACGAAAAGGGTACCGGAAGTGGAGGGCAGACAACCCTTGTCCTATTTTGTATCATTCTTCTTGTGCCGCATACGTTGGGTGCACGTCTTTCATTGACAATAGTAAGATTCTCATTAATCGTGACTAAGATACCAATAAATAAAATATGGAAACACAACCACCTCACAGTCGCCATTTTCCCTCAATTCCCACAATTTGTTCACTTGAAAGTTGTGACTTGCCACTACCACTTTTGTCCACTCAATGCTAATATTTCACTTGAGATATTAAACTTCGACAATTGCTAAAATTTTACAATTTTACTTACAACGTCATAACAAAACCACGTCATCACAATAAGTTTAACCGCATTGATATATTGTCATTATCATATTTACGAGTGGACCTTCAATTTTTCTTCAACTAATTCATACAAATACCACTATTAAATGCTAGCCAGTTGGTCACAGTTAGCGATTATATACACTATTCCTTGTTCGGTTGGATACGATTCATTTCACTCGATAAATGAAGATTTGGACATCACTAAATGTACACTTACACAAGTCAAGATAATAAACTCATAAATATATATAATTGGTGATACGACAATTCATTTCGGACATTGGTTTTAAACAAAAAGAAATAAACAAATGTCATATATAAAGCACAAGGTTTGTTGGATGGTACAAGCCGGCCATGTAAATTTTGGATTCTATTGCATTGCACATGCTGCCACACAAACCTTAGCTCTCACGAAAACTCCCCAAACCTGTATTTCACCAAATCCATACATATAATGGTAAATATTTGGCCAATAAAATAACTATATTATTTAAAATTTACCAATAAAGTAATATTATCTAGGTGAGACAATAGTAAAGTGAAAAACAAGTTTAGGGTATGCAAATTAATGCTCCTTACTTAACATAATCATATTTTTAATCACCTTCCTGATTGACAAGTCAACTAATCTTTTTTTTTATGACAATGGAAAATCCGACATTTTTAAACAGTTTAGCCGTGAATTTTACGGTATTTTTCTGTGTCTATACATACACATTTTGACGATTAAAAACTTCGAAATATTAATCCTTAATTTAGTTAGAAAATATAATTTCTTACTCACTAATTTTGTTTGCAACAGACAACGTGACATGGCAACAGATTATGCCACCTCAGCAAAGAATCCCAAAAATGTAGTTGCCCAATGCATATGTTTTTTCTTTTCCATAAAACGAACTGTGGAATTAGTAAACCGTGCAACCTGCGTGTTCCAGAAAGACAATAATCACCCAGAAAAATAAAAAAAAAGGGAAAAATATTTATAAAAAATAAAAAACACAGTCAGCATATTTGGGGTGGGGCCAGAAGTGGTTGCTTTTGCAGAGGATGAGAACGTTAGAAAATTTGGGCGAGCGGGAGGCGCCGAAACTTGTGCCTTTTGCGTTAGTGGGGCAGTTGTGCGAGAAACTACTATTCGCACCGGCAGCACCCGGTAAATCAGTCACCAATTATCTTTTTTGGCTTTTTAGCCGAAATGATTATGAGATTTGCAGAGCTTATTATTTTAGTTTCTGATATTTGAAATCAATAGAAGTGGTTTCTGAATTTGTCCATCATCAATTATTTTGGTCATTCTATGAAAAATTATATTAAATAAAGACCAAAATGACAAAAATGCAACCAATTTATTAAACAATGGACAAAAGGATTTGACAAAAATTGAAGAGTGTTTTTGTTTGTTATTTTAGAATTTGACAAGAAAAATTTATAGCGTTTAAAATATCGATATAAGTGAAAATATGGATATGCGAATTTATAAAAATATAGATAGATTTATCATTTTCGATGATATATTGATGTCAATATCGTTATTGGTATTGGTTGACTATGATGGAAACTATAGAAAATTCCAACGAGGTGAGGATCAACTTATTTCTAATTAGTCGAAATTAGAGAAAACTTTCTCAAAAAATTTAAAAGTTCTACATTTGCAATGAGTCTTGGCAAAATCTCTGTAGTGAATCAGTAAATATAATCGATATTTATTGATTTTCCTCTATATCATTGATATAGAAAAAAAAAACTTGTATGGTGCTTAGCTTGCCACTGGACTTTGCTTAGTGACGCTACCGTCAACTCAAAACTTGCCATTTGTTAAACATTAATATGATTTCTATTTAAAAGTTTCAAAATATTTAAGTACAACAACTAAAAAGATTATTTAAAATTAAACGATAAAAATAAATAAAAACAGACCCCAGTTCATCTCCATCTGCACACCACTACCCACCCCCTCTCAATTCATGGGTTTCTGGGTAAAGACTTTAATTAAATTTACAGAGAATAGTGACATTCAAACCCCGATCCAAAAAAAAAAACTCTCCCCTTTCTTTCTTTTTTTTTTTTTTTGTCAAAAACTCTCCCCTTTATTTCTTAACAATTTTCACTTTGTAAAAAAGAGTTTGATGATTAAAGGAAAACAAGAAAGGTTTGTTGAATCGAGAAATATGTATTTCTGGGCATGCATTGACATTGACTAAATTAAGGGGTTGGGTTGGTGGGGACGGGAAGGAGGGAGAGAGGGTGGAGGTGAGCTCGGGGTAATAAATCTTACATTTTTTTCGATTTTAGTTTATGCAGTAATTTTTTTTCAAGTTTTAGATTAAATTTAATAAGGAGAATCTTATATTAATTTGGCTTAATACATGGTAAGTTTGAGTTGCAGTGGAGTGGTATTCAGTAAGGTTTAGTGGCAAGTTTGCTTTCATCATTTATTTTCATATCCATCGTTGATTTTTCAGATATTTATTATTTGCGAAAAGAATAAAACTAGAAATCCAACCGGTTGAGGCAGTCACCTGCGGCACTCCTTAATATACGCGCGTTAAGCCAAAAATTTCGAGAAGCGGAAGTGGTTGTAGCGCAACACTGTCGTGACACGGAGCCTTCTCCATTCTCTCTTACCCACTGTGAGAGCAGCTGAAGAAGAAGAACGAAACTTCCTCTCCTCTCTTCGTCTTCTCACACTCTCAAAACCTCGTTTCCGCGCGCTCTCTCTCTCTCTCTCTCTCTCTCTACTTTCTCTCTCCTCCTCTGATATGTAAAAGAAACTCGCCGAATCCCAGAAAGTTCGACTTTGATTTCGTGGACTTCGCGGTTGCAGACCCCCATGGCGGCTCTGTCGAGGTTCTCTCTGTTTACTCTGTTTTCTCTTACCTGCATTGCTCTGCTCTCGACTCTCTGTTCTGCTGGAGACCCCTACGTCTTCTACGACTTCCGCGTCTCTTACATCACCGCCTCCCCTCTCGGCGTTCCTCAGCGGGTACGGTTTTCTCGTCTCCCTTTCATTTGGGTTTTACTCTGTTTATTTACTGCTGAATGATAGTGCGAACGCCTGTTAACTTTTCTGTTTAGCTCTGGATCCATTGGAACTGCTATTTAATACATTTGTAATTCATGGGTTTTGTGTATTTTTGTGATTTATTTATTAAATCTGTGGTTATTGCTGTTTGTGGGTTTATATCAGTGACGAGGGTTTTAGTGACAGTGAGGTAGATTGGGTACGGTTTTCTCGTCTCCCTTTTATTTGGGTTTTACTCTGTTTATTTACTGCTGATGATAGTGCGAACGCCTGTTAACTTTTCTGTTTAGCTCTGGATCCATTGGAACTGCGATTTAACACATTTGTAATTCATGGGTTTTGTGTATTTTGTGATTTATTTATTAAATCTGTGGTTTTTGCTGTTTGTGGGTTTATATCAGTGACGAGGGTTTTAGTGACAGTGAGGTAGATTGGGGTTTAAGAAGAGCATATATAGATCATTTCGATGTGGGTTTTTGTTTTTCCAGCCATTCTTGCTTGATTTTGCGTGCACTCATGGATTATTTCTGGTCCTGTTAACGAGGGTTTTAGTGAATGTGAGGTGGATTGAGGGTTTAAAAAGAGTATTTAGTGAGTCTTCGGTTTTTCAGCGATATTTGCTTGATTTTGCAGTACATATTATTTTTAGATTATTTGTGTCCTGATAGTGAAATTTTATTGTTCTAAAACCCTTGTGCGGGAGGGGTTTTACCCCCTTTTCTTATAATTTACAAGAATATTTTCGTTTATGTTTGGATGATTAATGTAGATCTTAGGTCATGTGTGTATCTTACATTGTTTGGAGTTTGAGCAATTTTCGAAGTGTATCATTACATGTTTTTATTGGAATTTTGATTGCAGGTTATAGCAGTTAATGGGAAGTTTCCAGGTCCTCCTATCAATGCTACTACAAATAACAATGTTGTTGTTAATGTGCACAATGAATTGGACGAAAATCTCCTGATGACATGGTAAGGTTTTTGTACAAATTTAATCGTATTTCTTGAATGGGATGTTTTTGAGATGTTTGTGATGAATTTCTTTGACAGGTCTGGGGTTCAAATGCGGCGGAATTCGTGGCAGGATGGTGTTCTTGGCACAAATTGTCCGATCCCTCCTTCATGGAATTGGACTTATCAGTTTCAAGTTAAGGACCAGATCGGGAGCTTCTTCTACTTCCCATCTCTTAATTTGCAGAGAGCATCTGGAGGTTTTGGCTCCTTTCATATTAATAACAGGGCAGAAATTAATGTTCCTTTTAATCTGCCTGCTGGTGATATCTTCATTACTATCGGTGACTGGTACACACAAAACCATACGGTCAGTATTTGTTGGTGTGTTAGTCTTTTCATGTGAACAATGAAGACTGAAGTTCAGGAATGACCTCCTCCCTTTCCTTTCCTTTGATTTTTAGGCACTGAGAACTGCTCTTGATGCTGGAAAAGACCTCGGGATGCCAGATGGAGTTCTTATCAATGGAAAGGGACCTTTTCAATTCAATAATACCCTAGTACCTGATGGAATTCAGTATGAAACCATCAATGTTGATCCAGGTATATATTTTAAAGGCTTTTGCAACGATCATCCATCCTCCTTCCCAACACTCCATCCCTTTCAATCTTCACTTTGTTTTCACAGGTTATCTTGCTGTCTGACCATGAATATATAAACGTTGCATTTGGTCTTTTTCTGTTTTGCTTCGTTTTGTTTCATATTATTATTGTTTGTTATTAACATTTGTTGACAATTCCATTCTACTATCATCCTTTTATGTACTACCTGTCTAATTTGGATACATTGAAGCATATTTCTCCCTGGTAAATATCACTAATGTTGATTAAGGAATTTGGATTTCCTAGTCTTTGGAATTGGAGACATGAAATGGTGAAACGTGTGGTGTGATATTATTATTTCTGTGATATATTTTGTATTCTCTCGGATGGTTGTTTCAAATTAATGTGTTTTACAGGAAAAACATACAGAATACGAGTGCACAACGTTGGTATTTCAACAAGTTTGAACTTTAGAATTCAGAATCACAATCTGGTTTTAGCTGAAACAGAGGGATATTATACAATGCAACAAAACTATACAAACTTAGACATTCATGTTGGACAGTCATATTCATTTCTTATTACCATGGATCAGAATGCCAGTAGTGATTACTACATCGTTGCAAGTGCGAGGTTTGTAAATGAATCACTTTGGCAAAGAGTTACTGGTGTTGCTGTCTTGCACTATTCCAACTCTAAAGGACCAGCAAGTGGTCCTCTCCCTGACCCTCCCAACGATTTTTATGACAAGACATGGTCGATGAACCAGGCATTGTCTATCAGGTTTGTTTTTGAAGATTTATATTCCTTCAAGATGTTGATTTCTTGTAACATGTCTTGTGGTAGAAAATGTTAAAAGTTTGCTATTGAGGAGCCATCATTTCTCTTATCTTAAATCAACTTGAACAGATGATCAGTTCTTGACTTAAATTTACAGAAATATTTAGATCACTGCCATAACGGATGATTCAGTTAGATGCTGTAAACTATGCCTTGTTTTCGTTCGTGCATATATTGGATTTGCATTTTCCTCATTTCTTCCCCGTAATTGTTGGGTTTTAGGTAAATTCTCAGAGTAGTTCATTACTAGTTCATTCGTCTGAAGTCTTTGGCTTTCTTATTGCTAGGCAAAATGGATCTGCAAGTGGAGCTCGCCCTAATCCTCAGGGATCATTTCACTATGGTCAAATTAATGTCACTGATTTATACGTGATAAAGACTGTGCCACCACAGATAATTGGTGGGAAACTGCGAGCTACGCTGAATGGCATCTCATTTGCCAACCTTACTACACCAATCAGGCTTGCAGATAAGAACAATGTTAGAGGAGCCTATAAGCTTGATTTCCCCAATATGCCACTTAATAGAACCCCCCGAACAGACATATCTGTTATCAATGCTACATATAAGGGTTTTATTGAAATCATTTTCCAGAACAATGACACCGCAGTGCAGAGTTTTCATTTGGATGGATATTCCTTTTTTTTGGTTGGGTAAGTTTTATTTTCATTTGTATCGTTTTATATCAGCTACTTTGAAATTAGTTGGTGTTTAGAGAAAATGATTTGATGTGTGCAGGATGGGTTTTGGTGATTGGACTGAAAACAGCAGAAGTGCATATAATAAGTGGGATGCAATTACTCGATGCACTACACAGGTTTGTCTTTTGATCAGAAAATCTGTTGTTCTGATTCTTTATGATACCTTTTGCTTTTCAGCCGGTTATTATGCCCTTTCTTAAAAATCTAGAGAAGAAACTAAATGGAAACCCTAGAAAAAAAGTCCTGATGGCCGTGTAGCAAATATTTCGTGCATACATTCAAGTCAAATGCAAATGTGTAGATGTTTGATGATATCTGCTTTAGCATGTGACTTCTGAAATGATTGCTTGCATGCTTATTGTCCAGTCTGTTCATGCATGGTATGAGGATGACTCTGGAATATGCTTGTTTTATGTCTTGCATGAAGTGTTTGTGTTTCTGTCCTGTGATTGTGTAGGTTTTCCCAGGGGCATGGACAGCAGTGCTTGTCTCACTTGACAATCCCGGAGCGTGGAATCTTAGAGCTCAAAACCTTGATAGATGGTACCTTGGCCAAGAGACATATCTGAGAATCGTTAATCCAGAGGAGAGCGGTGAAACAGAGTTTGGTGTGCCCGATAATGTTCTGTATTGTGGTGCCTTAGCCAGCAGGCAGAAGTATGCTTAACAATTCTCACTCCTCTCTCTCTCTCTCTCTCTCTATGAAAATTATCATTTTTATTTTCTTTCTTTGGCATCTTCAGGGAACAGAAGCACTCTTCTGCAACATCAATTTCCGGGGGAAGTTCGAGGCTGCTCATCTCTCTGCTGGTGGCATTCTTCACTTTGGTTTGTACTTTTAGATGATGAGTTAATTAATGGCGACGGTTGATTCCGAGCAGTGGTGGCTTTTTCGTGCTGAATTGCTGGGTTGGATGAAATACAGATTGTAGTTTTAGGTGTGCAAATCAAAGTGTGATGGTGGTAGATTTCGGGTTTTGGGTGGTTTTAGTGACAGATAAATGCTTGTTTGTGGCTTTTTCTGTGGCGATACTTCCCCTACCATAGCGTTGTAATAGGTCATTTCGTATCCAACATTCTTTTGTGCGTTTCTCTTGAAATTATGTGTACTCATGAATTGCAGTCTCATGATGTTTAACCCCATTATTCTCAATCAATATTTATACCATTTGACTTCATTTTTCTCTAGTTTCCCATGCGTTTTTTTTTTTTTTTTAATCTTTTCTAAATTTTTTTTATGATGATTTTTATTTGTCCTTTGAGAATGTGGGCCTTGACCGGCCCACAAATTGTCAATATGTTTTTTATGATGATTTATTTCGGTCATTTCATGATTCATTCGGAAGTTATTGCCTCACCAACTATCTAATCAAATATGAGCTTTTTTTCAGGCGAATTTTTTATTTTGCTCCCCCGCCTAGGAGGTATTATCACCCGCTTCCAGCTGTTGTTCACTTGTTTTTTATTTTTATTTTTGTACAAACGATATTATCTATCTAAGGCGTGGAGAATGGGCTAAATTTCACAATGGACTAGCAATAATGTGATTCAAATTCGTCTTTGGCGAGAATCGAACCTAAGACTTCTTACTTACAAGTGAAGAGAAATACCATTAAAGTTATAGTACTAAGTGACAACTGTTGTTCACTTGTTTGAACTAGGGTTTTAAACCAAACTTGTAATCAGAGGATAGATGGGCCAATTTAGTTGAGATTCAATGGGGCGATCAACTCTTCTATTGTTGTCATCTTACAAGAAGATCTTATTAGCATGTGAAAATTTTAATTAAAAATCCCGTGCTTTTTGAAAAACCACTTGAAAAGCACTTCCTAATCAACTAAATTAGTTTACGCTATAGCATTCGTTCGATCCCAACGAAATGGCGACTTTCTGAAACTGACGATAGGATCAAGGACTATGTGACCTAGAAAAGCAATGTTTAAGGGTAGGTCTAGGACGGGGACCCGATTCAGAAAGAGGTTAATTTGTGGGTTAATTGAATGATAGCAGTCACATGGACTAAGTATGATTACACTGGATATCATCCTTCTTTCACAAGCAAGAATTTCAGAAATATACAAAACCCTAATGACATATTTGCAATTAATTACCACCTTCTAAAGTCTTTTTCTGTTCATGTCATGCGTATGGGTAACATTTTCTTCTTACACTCATTAGTTCATTCTTTTTTCCTTTTTAAATTTTAAAACTAACGATACGATTAATATTTACAAATACTGACTTATCCACAATAAGCTAATGGGTTAGAACGTAATATCTAACTAACTATAAGATATATAATATTCTCGCATTCATCTGAATCAAACATAAAACTTTCTATAATAATCAAATCAAGTAGAAATTAGGTGCCGCTAAACCAACTGATATACGAACTGATCACTTGTTCACTTGACTTTTCTATCCTAGGATACCCCATTGACTTAATTAATTTCTTCTCTTGCTCTCTTTGGAACATGCCTAATGAGTATGTCGCAGTCGCACCAAAACTTTCATTGCTTGAAAGGGACTGTCAAGTTTGACTTGGCAACAAGTAAATAATGAAATGATCTATCCAAATAAATAGGTAGCCAATGTCCTCAAATTTCCTTGCAACCGTTTGTTCGTTTCTCTTGCATGCAAATGCTACAAAATTCAGAGGGCATCTGGAGCTCTCAAAATCCCTACAATATAGAACTGATATCTATATTTAGCAACTGGGTGTATTTTATGCTTTGGTGCAAATTGCCTCCAGCTTATCTTTCTCACATATGTCCACGATCCCCATATATAGGTTAGTAGTTCATGTTCTTTTTTATGTATTTTTTTCAAAAAAGTTCCAAGTTTAGTTGTAAGTTCAGCTTAAAATTTTCATCTGGGTCGGTTGCATGTTTCGTTTTCAAGTTAGAGATAGTTTTTCTTTTTGAGCTCCTCATGGTAGTGCCAAATACATAAGAGAAGAGTGACATATATAAAAAGTTGATGAAGTAATGCATTAATAGACATTCTTCTCTCCCTTGATTTGCTCGTAGCTAGCTTAGAATTTGAGCATTAAGTTCTCAATAAAATTGTTTCGACACAAAAACTGACGCACTTGTTGATTTGCTATTGGATGTGAATCTCACCAATATTAAAGGGTGTGTCAACAAGTATGTGATAATTTTGTGTGTCCAACTAGCATCACCCTTTAATTAGGGTGAGAATAATGAAGAAAATGAAACTTTGCTATTGTATATAAGAGCCTATGAAACACGGCCATGTGTATAATCCACGTATTATAATATTACATCACAAGTTGTGAAGACCACATTTTGTAAACTACATCTAAACCGTCTCTCAAATAGAAGTAGGGTCCACAATCCAAGTAGGTTCCACTTCTATTAGAAGGATAATTTTTATGTGATTTAGAAAAGGTGATCTCTCTAGCGCTTTCAATATTTTAATGCATTGACATGATATATACCATATAACCTTATTCCAGTACCTAATAAAAAATATACCTTTCAGTAAAACACATTAACTTTTCAGAGTCATACAAAATAACATTTCAAAGTCTATGACAACGAGGACCCAAAAATTAGCTATAGACCACTTCCAAACATCTGCCCTATCTAGTACTTATTAGAACATGCTAATTGATAAGAAATTTAATCTAAGCATACTCTGTCAGCGCTTAAAACCTACCTCTTGTGGTGCCGACTATATGGATACGTGTTCCTGCTGGTTGATTGAATTACATACTTGCCTTCTACGATTTAAAAAGAAGGAAATGTACTATAACTGCATTTGGCAAGCTTTACAGCAAAGCAAGTATTCATCATTCATGTAATGTATATATAACTTTATTATTCCATCTCTCATATCAGATGTCATGATATAGACAGTAACCGGAGCACTCGATCGTCTTTCCACTAATGTTTTGGGTGCTAAATTTGTGAGCAGTCAATAGAAGAAACAACCATTCTGGTTAGGCAGATACATTATATAAAAGAACTTTTTCTCCTTTTTAGAGGAGTAATAGAGAAGGAGCAATAGAGAAATTCGAACTCGGAGTCTCGGATGCAAGGGTGAATATCCTTAACCAACTGAGCTACATGCTCCTTGCATTATTGAAAAAAATTAAATACAAAGATATAGAACTCCAACTATATATAGTAATATTAATATCATTCAGTTGACATACAAAGTAACATTTCTACAATCAATCGACCACCTGGTCGAGTTTGTTAACAGCGTACATGGCTGTTAGCTATAGGTAGCACATAATAAAGTCCCATGACATGCAAATAAACAATGCTTCATCAACTTCATTTCTTCAAGCAAACTCAGCTCCATGCACGGTCCGCTTGCTAACTAGATGTAGAAATTTCAAAGTGATGACTAATTTGATGGGGTTAACTTACTACTCAAACAAACAGAAGTTTAGAGTTTAATTAAGTTACAATGTTGATGCAGTAGTTTTATTATGTACAGGGAAATGTTGAGATCAATATCCTCTCGATTATCCCTAATGTACTTAAATCCTATGATCAGTATGTATATATATATATACACACACACATACACTACTAAATGATTAATTTCATATGGTGTCGCTTCCTTACGAATGTTTGAGTATTAATCCATATTTGTCTAATACATAATATAGACATTTTATTAACAGGGCATGTAATATCATGAGTAGCTATTTCCCTTTGAGGCGTCATCCTGGCTAAGTTGTGAAGCTACAAACTTGTCCAGCGCTCGCCAATCAGTCAGTTGATCTACTGTTCGCTGATGATCATCATTACTATTGTTACCATAGACTACACCATGAAAGTTTTGGTCTTGATCTAATGGCTGAAAAGTGCAAGCGTGGTTAATGTCGATACCATATGCATGAGGTGCCATGGAGTTGGAGCTGCTCACAGCTGTGGCTGATGATGATTGAAGTAGTTTTGGGCTTCCGAGAAGAGGGAGCTGGAAGAAGTGCTCGTGGGGAACCTGGAAGGGCAAGTGATCAAGCTCTTTCTTGCATGCATAACTAGGAAGCTGGTGGTATGGCACCATGTTCATGTTCATAGAGCTAGAGTTGTGCCCTGGTGAGTCCAAGTCTGGCATGAAGGAGACTTGGTCATCGTACCAACATGGTGACTCGTGTTCACTCATCTTATTTCTCATGCTTGCAATTTTCTTCTTGAATACTCTACATACAACCCATCCTTCTTCCTGCTTTAATTGCACAAGAATCGAGTTTGAACACAATGTAATAAGGAAATACAAAATTTATTTTATCATCTCAACTGACCTTTAAGAGTGTACTATCTCTTGGTTAAAGTAGTACAATACATGATCAGTTAAGATGATACAAATATGGTGGCATGTACATTAAAAATTTAGAATATGTGCAATTTCAATTCTTGCCTGCGGAGTTCCATTTTCATCAGTTTCAAGGCGGTATTCATGCATAATCCAATCGGACTTCTGACCATTTGGGGCTCGACCCTTATAAAACACTAAGGTCTTCCTCATGCCAATTAAGTCATGCTTTGAATAAATGGCCTTGTCTCTTCCTGTGGCTTTCCAAAACCCTGCAGCTGTGGCTCTGTTTGTTCGAGTTCCAGTAGGATACTTCTTATCTTTATGGCTGAAAAAGTACCAATCGTTTTGCTCTTCTGTCCCTATTCTGCATATTTCTGTACTTACAGGTTTATGTAACTGATATTAGTTGTTGTCCAATTGATTAAATAAATTGAAGTTACTCCAATATCTTGGTTGTGATAATGTTTATATACCTTGAAGATCCCATGGCTCAATTTTATAGAGGTCGACATCTTTAATAACATCGAGGTCAATCCTTCTTGAAGTAACCTTTTTCCTGAGGTAGTAATCAACAAGTTCTTCATCCGTCGGATGGAACCGGAAACCAGGGGGAACGTGTGAAAAAGTTTCCATATTGTCCAGCTTTTGGTCTTCGGTCCTGAAATTTATTTGTCATACTGATCATATAGGCATGCATGCATGCAAAGTTTTATCCTGAAACAATATTCAACCAACTGTAAATTGCCTTACACAACCCTAAGGAATCATCTCAATGGAATTTAATTTTCGTTAATTTTTGTGTACTTTAGCCCTAATCAAAGACATGTGTGCATGCCAAAAAAATAGATGATTATCAGAATGAGCTCGATGTAACATATGCAACATTTTCTTTGTAAGTAATCAATGGTGACTGATTTTGTCTGATTTTTTCAACAAAATGAGCTCGGATGAGTGATGATTGAGGTCGTTTAACGCTTCCGCTCGAAATTATTGAACTACTGGCTACTTAACTAAAAGTTCATTTGACCTAGCTAATGTGGGAAATTTATCGATCCATTGTGAAGTTGATAATGAAAAGTGTCATGTAATCATGAATATTCAATTAGATGAATGAACTCGTGAAAAAAAAAGGGTTCTTTTTGGGGAGTTCATTGTCAATGCTATGTAATTCACACAGAATATTTAATCTGATACAGAAAATGATGCTTCAGATGAGAAAAAACTTTTTCTGTATGGTAATCATAAATACTTTTGATAATCGATCTAGGTGCAGGCAAGAAAACATGAAAGAAATCAAAATAACAAAACTGATCATTCCAAATAAATTGTACTTTACTGTTATTGTTAATTGGATCAGAAGGTCGATGAGAATCCAGATCATGTAAAAAAGGAAAGCCATATTATTATTTTTTTCTTGAGATACGGTTGATGAAGAACAAGTTTCTACCCTAGCAAACCCTCTTGTTCGAGCGGAAAATAACCGAAATTATAATATTGAAAAGCTAACCCACAAAGAATTCAACTCAAGAATACTTGGAGAACAAAGAAGTAGAATTTCATGAAGAGAGAGAGAGAGAGAGAGAGAGAGAGCTTACAGAAAAGAAAAATCTTTAGATTTGCAGTCCACGGATCTGATCGGTTGTGTGTCAATCTTCCTCACGACTTCAAACTATAGAGGGAGCTGAACGGAGGTTACAGATATCAGGGAAGAAACAAGGACAGCCGAGCAGAAAATGTCAGTGATTTGTAAGATTTATATCAGTACTGCCCTCGGGAATTGAACACGAACTTGTTTTCTGGTCCCCAAAAACTTTATTGTCGACTTTTCTGGATTATTTGGATCCCGAGAAAATAAGAAAGACAAGCCAAGAAAATGGAAAAGTTGAGGAATGGAAGAATAGAGACCAAGTAGGTTTAAATAAGCAGAAAAAACCCTAAAAACAAAGTTACAGCTTCTGGTTAATGTCTTAGATTTTCATTGTCTTGTCTCTCACTATCGATAAAGGCTAGATTGCGGGGAAAGATTAGGCGGGAAGAAAGGGTGGCGCAAAACTGGCTGATCAAACAGGAAGCAAAGCTCTTTCTCTACTGCCACCTCTACCCGCCACTGATAGTGATAGAGACCGAAACCTTAATCAACCCATATATATATATATATATATATATATATATATATATATATATATATATTTCAATATTGTTTGTTTATCTGAGCTAGCTTGGTCTCTATGCCAGTGACAAAGATTGTCAGAGAGAGAGAAATGTGGACTTAAAGATCAAGAACAAGTAAGATATATGAGAGCTAGGGATATAATGATGACGTATTGGAACGGCCACCAGCCAAAAAGTTACAAACAAATGCGGCATCATCCTTCTAGTCCCTACCATTAATTACTTACATCCCTCGATCCCCCTTTTTTTTTTAACTCTCAACTCCAATAAATTTACGATCATGATCATGGTGTTGTTGCTGTGTCCATATGAATCGTGATCCATGGTTTCTTGCATGTTCCACCACATTTTTCTGGGGTTTACCACACGTGGAATTGCTATAACTAGTAATTGGCTCTAGGGTTTTACTGATCTTTCTTAGTATTAGGTTTGTTTTCAGCTGTGTTAATTATATCTTCCATAATTAAAGTACAAAATAAATGGGGCAAAGTAACAATCATGGATGATTAATTCAAAGTGTTGTTGAAGAAAGTATTAATTTGGTTCGGTAGATATGGTTCTGGCTCAAAACCAATTAAAACTAATTAACCATTATGTTTTCACAATAATTCTCTAGCATTGTTCTTAATTATTATGGTGTTGTTGATCACATATAAATTACAATAACGAATTCAGGTGTCTGATTACTTATTTCTAGGACATGATAAATTTTATACTTGTTGGCTGCTGATTTGTCAAAAAAAATTTACAATGTGACGGTTAGAATTATATATGTGAATTTTGATAATCTTAATCTAACTGTTTAAATATTGTTGCCTCTCTCTATACCGATATATCATAGACAAACTCCAACTTAAAGGGTGAGACCTAAAAGTTGATGAAACCAATGGTGAAATTATAGCACTCCAATACGCTTCTCTCTACAAACCCTAGTCCTATTACATATTCTATTGATATCAACTCGTGACCTATACGCTTCCATTGTCATCATTATACGCGGTCTTAAAATATCTACCTACATGTTCTTTGTCAGCTGAGTCGACCGTAACGGAGCTCGAGCCCCGTTCTAACACCGTCCTCTCCTTCCCCGTTCCATCGAAAAAGGAAGGGCAGCACAGGTGGCAACTTTCTACTTAACTAACGTTGTCCTATATTCTTTAGTATTGACGGTGTTGTTAGTTAGGGTTTTTGCACGAGTGCTTTTCCAGAAGAAACGTGGGACCCATTAACCGACGTTTAATATCAAGAAAGTGACAGTCCTCCAAATGGCTTCTTTATCCTGAGGTGCTGGGCGGAGTTGGGCGGAGCGAGCTGAGCGGAGCCGAACGGACCGAGAGTGTTGAGGAAGGTTTTGGAGGGACTGGGATGAGTAAAGTAAAGGGCGGCAGGTGTGGTGGGATGTGGGACCCATACAGGAGGAGAATGATGGCCTGGACGGCTTGGCAATCCGGCGTGGGCTAGCCACTATCATTGAGCTCGCAAGTTGAGGGAGGGACGACGGAGGGATCGTGTATTTTTCTGAGTTGTGTCTGTCGGATCCGAGCTCGCGTGGTCCACTCGGTGAAGAGATATTTCAATATGATCGAAATACGATATGATACATCACGTGCTACTACATAAATAGTGTAATATGTTTGCTTAAAAATTAATATTTTAATATATAAATTTTTTTACTATTTATATAAAAATACGTGATATATCATTTTTGATTACAATAAAAAATATCTCCACTCGGTGGCCCCTTCCTTTGTGTACCAAAACAAAACAGGCTTTAGTGGGTCCTACTGTTGGGCTTTAGGAATGAGCACACTTCTTCCCGCTAAGACTCAGCGGTCGGCAGCCTGCTCCCCTCGCATTGCAACCCAGAAGCATGGAAAAAGATCAACCGTGTGCGCGCGTACATTAGCTAAGTAAAGTTCAGTTAGGGTTAGTTAGTGCGAGAGAGGACAAACTTATCCATATAGTTATTTCAAGCTAATTGCCTAACTTACTCGAGAATGTTATTGTAACGTTATTTAATGTGAATAACATGTTGATATATATATATATATATCTATACTTTTTCATATAACGTAGATAAATAATTTAGCATACTGCTACAATAACATTTTGGTTCTTGAAAGATCTTCTGGTGCAGCCTCATATACCTCTTTGATTTTTATGAATATATAAAAGTATATATCTATATTTTTCATAATGGATTCATATGCAAATGAAGATCACAAAGCGGTCTGATACACGAGCTTTACAAATCGAACACTTGCTTAATCAAACAATCTCTCATATTAATATAGAGCCTATCAATTCAAGTAGATTCTAATTGTAATAAAAAACAGTACAAATATGATATGAAAAATATAATAAGAATAAATTTTTTGTAATTAAAATGGAAATAGCTTGTATAAATTAGTGGTGAGATTTTGAGTATTCATGTAGGTCCCGTATTTTTCATGATGACGGATGAGAAACATCATTGTTTCCGTCCAAACGTTTTGGTGGACGGTAAGACTCCGTTGTTACATAGACGTGTCGTCATTTGGGTGGCTGAACTTCTCCGCAACCAATAAGGATGCGGCTTCCCTAATACTCTTAGGGCCCCACATCTAATCATCTGCCTACGTCTCAGGGTCCCACCCCGTATAATCCCTGGATTCGGAAGGATGTTTTTAAGAGATATTTTTCGGTGTGACTGGTACACGTGATGGTACATCACGTGTCACTGTACAAATGGTGGGATATGTGTACTAAAAAGTTAATAATTTAAAAAATAAAAATTTTCATCATTCCTATTAAAACATATGGTGTACCACTTGTATTCATGTTACAACTAAAAAACTGATCAGGTGGCGTTGTTGTTCTTGTTCTTAATTTAATTGGTAAAAGATAATATTGCCAAAATATCCATAAAGCTTCGATTTTTCAACTAAAGTTTTTCATTAGTTTTTTGACAACATGAAAATATTTTTCTTACGTTTTTAAGTGTCTATTTATAATTTTTACTAACATAGGGGCACACACAAAAGTGTGTGAGAAATTTTTTTTATTTTTTGTTTTTGAAATATAAGGAGAGAGGAAGGGGGTGATAGAGAATGTGGGAGTTGGAAGTTTTTATTTTTTTTATTTTTTTTATTTTAATTAGAGATATGTTAAGATCACATGTATGTGAGGTTTTGACAAAAAAAGGGTAAAATTTGATTGTGTGAAATTATATTTCTGCCCCATATTTATTATTCATGTTCTATTTTAATTAGAGAGTTAAACTGGTAATTTTATAAAATTTTAGTTGATAATGAATGTTTTATTAATTAGTAGAGATAATTGCTTATCTAGCGCCGCGTTTATTACCGCAAATTTACAAACTTCCTTGTAAATGCTCTATCTCACATCGACACGTCAATGCCTTCGTATTTCAGTCCATTCAATAATTTACAATATTCTCTTCTTTGATTAGCTGAATTGGAGTTGGTTTATAGGTGATTTTTCCTTTTATCCGGTAAATAAAATATATATGTTTAATCCATGTTGTTTTGCCTCTTCCATACAAGCAAAGGTCATTCCCTATAAAATATTTCTATAAAGCATTGTTGCATGCAAGTTTCATCTAATTGTGAGGTTACTTCCTCTTGAAAAATGCGGATCACTTTCGTACTTGGTTGCAACGTGTGGACTTTGTGGTCCATATTTGGTTTCCGTCTTCTGTTTCTCAAATTTTGCCAAAATTTGTTTAAAAATAGTGATTTTATTCACACATTTTTTTGTTCGATCATCGGATTGAATAAAATGACAAATATTGAATGAAAAAATTAACAAGTAATATGTGGAAAGTAAAATTGGTGTTTGTTTAACCCCACTCGTCTGAAAATTAGTGAGAAAAGCAAAGTTAAGCGGACAAATTTGTGAATGTGACGCATGGTTGACAAGTTTTGGGCATACGCACGCACGAAGACACAAATTAGTGACGATTAAGTGGTTTATGATTCTAATAATTGTGTTTTTAGTGTTTAGTTGTCACTTCATTGAAAAAGAAAATGCATAAGTCTTACCTAAAATAATCGGATAAGTACAAAACATGTGAATATATGATTGCATTTTGGTTTATATGTCACCTCGAAAATTGTAATGACTATTATTACCATGATTATGTGAATATGAAACCTGATCAACTAAAGCAGGAATAGTTAAAGCTCAAATGATTAAGACTATAGTCATAGTCCCTTACTACATATCCAAAATGACATTTTCATCACGTCACAAAGCAAAAGCAAGAAGAAACAGAAATCTTGTGTGTATTATTTCACATGTCATAGTAAGCGTAGACGATATAATTGATATGTTTTATTTTTAGAGTTTACTAATAAAAACAATTCAGTATCTTAATCTGAATAGAATAATATATTACGTAATTGTGTTTCGATTATTACAGATTTTAAGGCATCTTACACTCTCCCTTAAATATCCAAATGATTGAGTTTCTCACCAACTTAAACCCAAATTGGTGTTACTTTTAGGTTTTTGCCACATTTAGGTCTTTTCTCATTGTGAAGGGTGTTGATTTGATCACTCTTATTTTCTCCTTCTCGACTCAGTGTCATTTGATTGTTACTTCGTTGCGGTGGGCTTTTGCTGCTTATGTAACCAAGAAAAATAAAAGAAACTCAGAATCACATTTTAACTTTGCAAGAATGATTTTTATTTATTTTTATTTCCATTAAGCAAGAATGATTTTTTTTTTTATATTTCCATTAAGTAATTTTAGATACAATAATTGAAAAAAAATTATTGTCAAATAAGTAACTTAGAGACATAATTATACAATGGCACAGTTCATGCAATGGTATGATCAAAGGCCAGCCGTGAATGGTACATTTGTAGCAGGCAACCATGAGCTTCCAGCAATGAAATTATCCACAGTAAACTTCGATGCTTCCGATGAACTAGTTATAATTCGATAGCCACCCCACTTGACCCTGCCAGTAGTAGGTGCACCCGGTCCAATGTTCTTGTACTCTCCATAATACAATGTCTTCAAAGCAAAATCACCGCTCCACTGGAGCCACCCAGCTGGGTCAACCAGGGTGTCTAAAAAAGATTGCATAAAAACTGTGCGTGAATACTCCTTCCATGGTCTACCCAAGAATGTCTTGACTGAGCCGACGGACGATTCAAGGTCCAGTGCGGCCATGACACGTGAGTCGTGGATAGAAATACCCGTGTTCTGGTTCGGGTCCGTTCGGCCTTGGGCTGTGATTGTGTTCTGTTGACCACTCATGGGTTTTCTTGCGTAGATCATGCAGTTTTGGAAAACAACCGCAGCGTTGCCAAAGATAAAATCAACGGTGCCGTAGACATAGCATTCTCTGTAGAACTGTCGTTGGGAGTGGGTGTAGAGGGTATCTTGGTAGCCTTCGAATCCGCAGCGGTAGAAAACTGAGAGGTCGGCGCCTGATCTGAGGGCTACTGCTTGATGGTTCTCTGGGCCAGCTGTGTTGCGGAATGTTATGCCACGAGCAATGAAGCCTTCACCAGTTACCGCTGTAATTACACCCGGCCCCCAAAAAAAATCAAGAATTAGAAAATATGAATTTTTAGTATTACTTTTTGGGTTCAAATCTTTTAAAATAAACTATGTATGTCGTTCAAGGGGAACATGTATCTTGTAGTAGTTAAGTTCTAAGTTTATATGTCTGCTCGTAGAAGATTTTGTTTTTGACTTTGTTATTTTTTTGTTCATATCATTGAGTAATGCATAAATTAACCGTTATAAATTTAAAAAGTAAAAGCTTATACCAATTAAAAGTCAACAATTTACCACACCTTTTGTGCTCTATTGAGACAATTTCAATGGTACATACATTGTGACATTTGAGAAGACTAGTGATTGAGACAGAGAGTCATGACTTACCAACAGTTGCAGACTTGAAAGTTGTAGAACCTCCAACAACACTACGGCTGCCGATGATAATAGTATACCTCAGTCCATCACCCAGCAGATAAATGTTCTTCAACTTAATCTCAAGGTTTTCCTTATAAACCCCTCTCTTCACATGTATCACAAACCTCTTACTCCCACCCCTTGCGGCCGCAGCATCCAAAGCGGCTTTGATCGTCTTATAGTTCCCCGACCCGTCTTGAGCGACCACTACGTCCGCTGTGGGCGTCGACTGCAACAGTTTCCTATCCCCAGGGGAAACCCAACTAGGATAACCCTCTGTGTACATATTTGTCACCGGTGAAACATTTGAGGAATTCCAAAGTGACAAAGTGTTACTTATCAGCTTGGACACATTGTTGGACATGAGCGGAAACACAAAGTCCGAAACCTCAAGCTCCACGAACCCAGCCCGACACGTGTCAAGGTTCGTGAGAGCAGTGCTGAGCCAAGTTTGCGTGTCATAGTCGGTGGATTTTGTGGCAGGGTCTATGGTTTGGTTGAGGAGTTTGATGGTTTCCTCATAGAGGCTCATGCAGTCAGCCCATGCAGCTCTTTCTTTCTTGTTTCTACACTTTTGCCCTAGCCACTTGTTGTGACTTTGCGCTTTGAGTGCTCTTTCTAATGTTACTTGGACTGCAAGTTTCTTGAAGTTGGATAGTTGTTTGGGGATAGAGAGAGATTTTTCGTCTTGGGTCATGGTGTATTTGCAAGTTTCAGGGTAGGGGGTTTTTTTGCACCATGAATCTATGCTGCTGTGGAGAATGTTTGAAAGGGCAGGTGAGAAGAATAAAACAAAGGAGACACATAGGACGAATGAACTTAGATTTGTCGCCATTGATGAGTTCTTAGCTGGTTTGGTTGCTAGGGTTTGTGAGGGTTTTGTGTTTCGTGATAAGAAGTTGCTTATATATAGGGGCGATTGGAGAAATGAAAAATGGGGTGTAGTGGCGACAGCTGGTTTGGCTAGGGTATAGTTTGAACGTGGAGGGATGATGGAGACAGTCAGATAATTTAAATCCAAAATAGTAAGACGAATTGAAAGATTCTCAATCCTCGTCTTATTAAACTATGATACACTTGCGTTGAAATAATGTGTTTAGAACAAGTATCATACATATAGTTCATTATTCAACATATCCGAGAAGAAGCTAGAACTTCTCAACACGACTGTATGTCACATATATAGTTCATTATTTAATTAGAAGCACCCGGCCTGCAATTTAATAACATTCTCTTCAACCAAACACACAGATTATGGATGATGGTGGTCATGGATCGTTTTAAGACGTGTCTTAGTACTTTTTAGTTATTTCACACAACTCATATTCTTCTGACTAGTTGACATAATTCACATTTGTAACATGCTCAATTAGTAACCAATCAATTGAGTGAATGATATATAATGAACGAACCTTATTATTAATTTTATAGTATAAAACTTAATAATACATTGCTATTAAACTTGTCCTCTGGAGTATGGTGGAATACAATATGTATATCTGAAAATATTTTGTAATGAACGATTTCCTCTACTTGTCCTTTAGAATATGGTGGAATTCAACAATCAACCGCCATGTAAAGTTGTTTACATAAAAAGATAATCTTCCTAAGTTATTTCTTAGAAAATTATTAGGCTCCTAAAATTGAATTATTTCTAACTAATGATAGTACCATGACATTTGTTAATACATGGGCCATTGGCAATTTGGCATGCAAATCTGACTATATTTTAGATAGTTGACTTTAAAGTTTGAATAGTTCAAGCAGCGCCAATTCAGAATGCGTTGTGCATATAAATAATGACCACTGTTTTTGGCCCTTTGATTAGTTTTAATAAGTTTGATGGTTTCAACATTCACGAGAACTCGTAGAATGTTGAGTTTTCATTTGATTTGTAACACAAATTCGAATAAGGTAAAAGAAGTGTTGAATCCTACAATTTCACAAACTTTGACAGAATAACTTATATTAAATGGTTACATTCTTATTTGCGCCAAGACATTGTGTAATGAAATTTAATACTTGGTGAATTGTGCAAGTGATTAATTTAAGACGGTGTGAATATAATTAGTAGAGGATGTGTCATTATCCGTTGCGTTGGTTTTATATAGCAAAGGTTGACATATGTCATCATCTGGTGTAATGAGCTATTATAAATTTGTTAAGAGTTGTTGGTAGTTTGTTATGTTGTTAAGTTTGATATATATAGCTGAAGGAAGAACTGTAGCATCATTCAATCATCAATCATAATACAAAGTACTGGTTTGGTACTAAGGTGTTTTTTTTTTATAAAAAGTGGGTATAAAAAAAAGCTAAGCTCAAAAAGGTATTTGGTAAACACTTAAAAACAATTTATTTTCATAGTTTTGGGTGAAAAAAAAAAACTAAAAACGTGAAGCAGCAAAAATGAGCTTATTCTCACAGCACAACATAAACAATTTTTTTTCAAAGCACAACAATATCAAACCAGGCCAAACAGCTTTCAAGTTTCTCTCTCTAGTTCTTCATCTTTTTTATCCTTTATTGTTCTTTAATTTTTAGTTAATAAAAGGTAAGGAATTCAGGCAAATGAGTAATGCCTGCCGCTTTATGTTAGCTGGACAACAATGTTGGAAATTATATGTTTATTATTTTAATTTATAATATTATAATATATAATTTTTGTGTGAATGAAAAATTTAAATTCAATTACATGAGTTGCATCAGTTCATTGGAATTTTGGCAACAGTCACACTATTTCAAAAAGGGGTGGCTTGAGTTCTATATAAACTCAAGCATCCAACCCATCTAAATGAATTAAGAGATGAGCTTTCTCCAATGTCCTTTACTTTTGCTAGTTAAATTCCGAGTCGTGTCTCAAGAATACGAATATATAAAGTTTACCAGAGTTCGAAGATTGCGGTGCTCTGACTTCGGATTGTAGATTGTTCACTTCTGGGAGACGGACTCCTACCAAACTACAAGCACAAGAGTAGGAGCAAAATTTTGTCTTTAGGCCATTGCACCGTTTTTTACTTTCTCTTTAATTTTTTAATTATATCGAGGCCCATTGTGCATACTATCCTCAGTTTGTATGTATTATTCGTTGCTTAATGAATATTGTACTTTCCTTAAAAAAAAATTAATTATATAAATCTTGTACACAATTAATGTTGTGAGTTTTTATAATTATTGTTATTGTTAGAATACTTTTATTATTTTTATATTTTATATTATCGCTCCAACAAATAATTGTGTATATTGCTTTGCAATCTTTTCTTAAGACTTTATAATGACTTTTCTAACTAATACCATTCTGTTTGATTAATTTATTCAACCGCCACATGCATTCTCTCACATATTAATCTTACCATTTGAACAAACAGTTCGTTCCCAGGCAAATCTTGATTCATGGATAACGATATATATTATTTAAAATCTACACAGCTGGTGCTAAATGAATGAGCAATATCCATATATCGAATAATCAAATTGATTAAGTAAAATATTCACAACTTAAGAAAATTATCCTAACTAAGCCATCATCTAGTACGGGGACAATCTTATGTTTTCTTAATGTGGCCGCATGGTTGGTACAACCTACAACACATACTAAAATCGGTATAGATAGTAGTAATGCAGGATTCTTCTAACATCTACCAATCGATATATACCAACTAAGGAATAGAAGCATGAATATGAAACCTTCCATAAACATAAAGAAAATCAGTTGGTATATATTAAAACAAGTCTTTGTTTATGAGCTTGGACAAAATAGATAACTCACTATTTTATAAAGGTCACATAAACTTTGACGTCATCTTCTATATTTCGAACAATAATGTTACCTAGACATACAAAAAGAATATTCAACTATAACAGAGGCCAAGTCATTCTATTCATTTTTGGAATTTACGTGTTGACGTGATTATTTGGGTAATTATAAAGGGCATTGATCATAGACCCATTGTGAACGGCACACCGGTGGTGGGCAACCACGACCAACCAGCAATAAGGCTACCGGCGGTGAACATAGACGCCACATTTGGACTGGTGATGGCATGAAAACCAGGCCACTTCACTCTATACCTAGTACAAGAGCCAGGTCCAAAGTTCTGATACTCCCCATAATACAAAGTGCTAAGGGCAAAATTACTTCTTTGCCACCGCAACCAGCCGGCTGGATTTACCAAATTGTCCAGATAACATTTCATAAAGACAACCCTAGAGTACTGCATCCACGGCCGGCCCAAATATGTTTTGTAAGAACCGGCCACGGGCTTTAGGTCAGCGGCTGCCCGTACCTGAGAATTGTGGATCGAAATTGCTGTGTTTTGAAACGGGTCGTTTCGACCTTGTGCCGTGATGACGTTGACTTGGCCCCACAATGGCTTTCTCACATATATCATGCAATTTTGGAAAACTGCAGCTGCGTTACCAAATATGAAGTCTATGGTGCCAAAGATGTAGCATTCTCTGTAGAACTGGCGCTGGGAGTAGACCATGAGGGTGTCTTGGTAGCCCTGGAAGGCGCATCGGTAGAAGACCGAGAGGTCGGATGCCGATCGGAGCGCCACAGCTTGGCCTTTTAGTGGTCCGGCAGTGTTGCTAAATGTGATGCCACGAGCAATGAATCCTTGACCGTTTATGCCTAAAGAACATATTTTGTAACGACAAAACGATTAAAATAGTAAAAGTTATACTTTTGGTTTTACAGATTGGGTGAAATTTCATTTTGATTCATGTAATTTTAATTTTGGCGACTTTTTAACTCTAAGATTACTTATTGTTCAATTCAAGGATAATAGTTTATATTAATGTTTTTACAACTTAAAAAAAACGTAATGCGCTCGTGCACACACACACATATATATTATCATTTATTTTAAATGTATTATTATTAAATGGCAGGAGATAGCTCTACATCCAACACATTTTTATTAAGATATGAGACCATATACAAAAAAAAAGATGATAAAATAATAGAATCAAGCTTGTTGATTTTAACAATTAATTGTAAAGGAGAGTTTAGATCGTGACAATGGAAATTAGACTGACCATTGGAACCTCGCAAAAGTACAATAACTACAATTTTATGAATTGGACAAAAATTAAGTGCTCAAACTTAAGAAACAATTAGATCAGATTAAGCAAATAATTAGAGATGGAGAGAAATTATATGTACATACCAGCAGTTGCAGAATTATAGGTTGTGTAACCTTCACTGACACTTCGGCTAGATGTGATTATTGTATATCTAATGCCAGCACCAACCAACATGATTTTACTGTTAGTGTTGCTAACTTGAATGTTCTCCGTGTAGACACCTTTCTTCACATAGATTATAAACTTGCTCTTGACTCTTCTCCTCGCGGCTGCATCTAAGGCGGCTTGGACGGTCGAAAAATGCCCCGATCCATCTTTAGCCACCACAAGATTTGCCCTAATGTTTGAAGCTTGCAATAACCTCCGGTCATGCTTCGAAACCCAATTTGGAAACTTTTCGCTCTCATTGTAACTTTCTTCCGTGCCTAAAAGTTGCGAACCTATTGCTAAACTGTTGCTAATGAGCTCCGACACATTGTTACTGGACCTGTAAATCGGCGTTATGAAGTCCGTAACGTTCAGTTCCAAAGACCCGACTCGGCACGTGTGAATGTTGGTGAGGGCAGCGCTGAGCCAAGTTTGCGCATCAAAATTAGAACACTTGCGTTTGTTGCCTAAGCCTTCAAGTGTAACATTGAGCTGGTTGACGGTGTTCTCGAAAAGTCTCAAGCAATCGGCCCACGCGGATTTTTCGTTATTGTTTCGGCAGTTTTGGCCATACTGGAAGGTGTATGTTATGGCATCGAGAGCTCTCTCCAAGGCCACTTGAACCAGCATTTTTCGGAACTCGGAGGTGTGTTTCGGGGGGAACCGGTGGATGCTATTCGACAAGCAGTAGTTGCAAGACTCTGGGTGAGGGGTTTTTCTGCACCACGTACGTATACGGCTAGAGTGGCGGTGGTGACTTCTGGCTAGGGTTGTGTGGAAGAACAAAGAGATGAATATGAGTAAGAAAAATAAAGAGAAGCGGGCAAATTTGCGAATGTGAAGCATGGTTGACAAGTTTTGGGCATACACACGCACGAAGACACAAATTAGTGACAATTAAGTGGCTTATGATTCTAATAATTGGGTTCTTAGTGTTCAGTTATGACTTTATTTTAAAGAAAATTCGTATGTCTTACCTAAAATATTTCGATAATTACAAAACAGGTGAATATATGATTGCATTTTGGTTTATACGTCACCTCGAAAATTGTAATGACTATTAGTACCATGATCACGTGAATATGAAGCCTGATCAAATAAAGCTGAAATGATTAAGAATATAGTCATAGTTACTTGCTACATATCCAAAATGGCATTTTCATCGCGTCACAAAGCTAAAGTATCTAGAAACACAAGTCGTGTAATAGAAAACTTCATTTGAATATTTAAAAAAATATGAGTTTTAGACTATAACCTTTTGTAAGATTAAAATCCAATTTTAGTTCCTAGTACATTTAATCATCTAATTTATTAGTTATATTTTGATGTTTTATTTATCTTTTTTATTTTTATGTATTAATTACATTTAAATTTAATTTTTATTTCATTCATCATAATTAAAGAACTAAATATGTGCATATTAATAAAATTAAAATTTAACGTGGAGAGATTAAATAAAAATACACATTAAATAACAAAAATTGAACATAACTTTTGATAAAAGCACACTTCGAGAAATTTTTTGAGATGACGGGAACTCCAACTCATCATTGCCAGTTGGTGTTCCGAGCCAATGGTAATTTGACAACTGAATTTATTTATGTTTTATTATTCAATTCATTCTCTTAAATGATGAAACGTCACTCCGAAAACGTAAAAATAAACAGAGCTAACATGTCTGTGAATAACCCTTCCGTTCCGTTTTGTTCTCAATCAGCCATCTACTTTATTTTTGGATGAACATCTTCTTTGTCACTGAAAAAAGAGGGGGAAAAGCCGATCTGTTTCATATTACTATCATATAGTTGTTTGGGACATTCAATGGTCTCTCCTTCGCCGTACGGATATACTCGAGTCTTGGTCCCTCTTATTTTCTGGAAAGATCTGCAGGAAATTTATGATTATCTCCGGTGATGCTTCTTGCCCAACTCTGGTTGTTTCTCCTCCTCCATCTTGTCTGTATTGTAGATTTCTTTTGGAATTGGAAGACTTTGCCCCAGTTTGGGGTTGAGGTGTGTTGATGCACAAAATCAGCGAAGACTTTGGTACAACAGAAAGTGTCAGGTTTTGTGACCTTCGCTTGGTTGCTTGGTTGCTTCAGTCACTAGTGAGGATAAGTACGTAAATGAATAGAGACAGAGAAGCAAACACAGGATGTACGTGGTTCACCCAGATTGGCCACGTCCACGGAGTAGAGGAGTTCTTATTAGTAGTGAAGGGCTTACACAAGTACAAAGGATCAAGCTCTCAATTTAGTGAGTTCTTGTGAATGATTTAACACAAAATGGCATTAGGCAATATTGTGGGGGAATGACCCCTATTTATAGAAAAACTTGTAGCTTTGTCACATTGACATGTGTCATGTTGTGATTGGTTCTTGATGTCGACACGTGCTGCGCTCTGATTGGCTTCTAATCTTGACACGTGTCGAGTAGTGATTGGCCTCCTGGTCGGAGGGGAACTCTTCTGGGTCCTTGACAGTATAGCGTTGGCCGGTGCTCGGTAGTTTCGGGATTGGTCAAGTATGGTACAAACAGTGCTCCCCTAAGTTCCCGAGTGAGGGAAACTCCTCGGTTGGGGACTTGCAAGATCCAATCCCTTGAGTAATCACGAAACTTCTAAGTACCGAAGTGTGGTCTGATCTTCATCTGCCCTTCTCTGGAAGTACCTTTCCTCCATCCGGGAATGGTGTATTTAGCTGATGTTGACGCACAAGGTAATGTATCAATTTCACTTGAAGCTTACTTGTAGTTTCGGGCTTGGTCAAGTGCGATACAAACCCTATAGTAGGAGTCCCCCAAGTCGCCGAGCTAGGAGATCTGCCGAAAGAGGTGACAGACAAGGTAAGCAGTCAAACTTCCAAGTAAGCAAACCAGGAGCAGAGGTTTGACTTCGGCTTCCGGTTGATTGTTCTCATTCTCCTTGTCTCTCATTCAACTGCCAGGATAAGGAGAAGCAAATGGATAAGAGATGATATGAGATACTTTTGCTTTTGAAGAAGTAACTTTCCACAGGCTTATTCTTGAACTGTGCTGGAGGGTTTTCTGGTGCCCTTCAGAGTATAAGGCCGACTCAAAAATTTGAGGGTCAAAACAAGTCCATCAAATCTAGAGTACGTTCGACCTTGATGATATGGGATACTATTGCTGTTGACGGAATAATGAATGTGGTATGGAAAGGTGTCGTGCTGTAGTGATCTGTTTCAGCCCACCGTTGAACCTTCTGCTTCAATCTTTTGCATGGCAGAAGTGGTGTGCAACCTTTGCATTTAAATGGTCCTTCAGAACATTCCTTCATAGTGACTCATTCACGCTTGGCAGCTTCAGTGTAAAGAGCCAATATCTGATCAACTGTCATGAGGTATTTGCCGGTGGAATTCGTGACCTTGACAGCAGTTGAGGATGAGTACTCGAGAGCAATGCTAAGTAAGCAACCAGGCAAAGGCTCCAGGCAGTCAGTTCCAAATTGGAGGTTTGATTTCAGGTTCCGACTGACTGCTCTCTTTCTCCTTGTCCTGCAGGTGTGGACAAGGACAAAGACAAAGATAGGGAGAAAGCATGATATGGGATACTCTTGCTTTCGACCCTGATGATATGAGATACTCTTGTTCTTGGTGTGGCTTATTTGCTGAGGTATTATCGGGGGGAAATAAAGCTGAGTATTTCGAGAGGTTATGTTGAGGGTGCCTTTTCGAATGTGAGAAAGGGTTGAGCATTTTTGCAGGTTTGCATGTCCGTTGAGGAGGGAGGTCAATGTATATAGGGATTTCCCAATAACAAGTAGTAATGCTATTCCTTTACCCTTCTTGGTCACAGCAATGTAGTGGGAGCTGCCAGCTTCACGTGTTTTAATTTTGTCAGAGCACTTTGAAAAAGTGGTATGTGGTATCTGGAAAGCTGATATTATGTGTGGAGATTACAGACAAGCTTTATCTAAGGAAATCTGGCTCTCGAAGTTCTGAGAGTTGTGCCTCTTCGGTTTTCGAACAAGCAATCCCGTCGAGGATCTGACTCTCGAGATTCGGAAAGCGGTGCTACTCCGGTTTTTGAGAAAGTAATTATGTTGGGAGTCTTTTCTCGAATGTGAGTAAAGGTTGGTCGTTCTTGCCAACCTGTCTTGCCACAAAACACGGAGGTCGACACACATAGGGACTTTCCAGTTGTCAAGCAGTGGTGCTGTTCCTTTACCCTTATGGGTAATAGTAGGGTAGCTGGCACTTCGAAATTCTCGTGCCTAAACTTTGTCAGAGATCTTTGACAAAGTTATATGTGGTACCCGAGGAGTTGATGGTGCATATGGAGAGCGGTGATTGATCAGTAAGATTCACGTGCTTTCTACTTCACCAGAAATCTTCGACAGATTGCCCGTAATTTCCGCAAAGCTGATTGTGCATGTGACAGGTGCTGACGAGGCTGCAAAAGCAGGTGCTTCTTCGATTTCTGAGATCGGCCCTCGTGGTCTCTGAGCAGCCCAGCTTTTGAGAAAGCATTCGCCTATTCGATTTCTGAGATCGGCCCTCGTGGTCTCTGAGCAGCCCAGCTTTTGAGAAAGCAAACGCCTCTTCGATTTCTGAAGCTCCGTCGAGTGCAGATTTTTATAGAGGCTGGCATTAAGTTCCACAGCACACTTGAATCTCTACCAGTAGAAGCTCATTTCTTGCACTTCTAAGATCTTGATTTGTCTGACCTCTTCCTTCTTCAACACATTTGAAAATGTCTGGACCCTCCGACCGTCGTTTTGACTTGAACCTTGGAGAAGAGACAGCCACTCCTTCTCCAGACAACATATGGCGCTCATCCTTCATATCCCCTACTGGTCCTCTTACCGTTGGGGATTCTGTGATGAAGAATGATATGACCGCTGCAGTGGTGGCCAGGAACCTTCTCACTCCCAAAGATAACAGACTACTTTCCAAACGGTCTGATGAGTTGGCTGTTAAGGACTCTCTGGCTCTTAGTGTTCAGTGTGCAGGTTCTGTGTCTAATATGGCCCAACGCCTATTTGCTAGAACCCGCCAAGTTGAATCATTGGCTGCTGAAGTGATGAGTCTCAAACAGGAGATTAGAGGGCTCAAGCATGAGAATAAGCAGTTGCACCGGCTCGCCCATGACTATGCTACAAACATGAAGAGGAAGCTTGACCAGATGAAGGAATCTGATGGTAAGGTTTTACTTGATCATCAGCGGTTTGTGGGTTTGTTCCAAAGGCATTTATTGCCTTCGTCCTCTGGGGCTGTACCTGGTAATGAAGCTTCAAATGATGAACCTCCAATGCCTCCTCCTTCTGGGGTTTTGTCAAGTACTGAGGCTCCGGATAACCACCCTCCGGTGCTTTCTCTTTCTGGGGCTCTACCGACTGCTGAGACTTCCCCTAAGCAACCTTTGTGAAGGCTCCCTTTTGTTTGTTTATTTTGACTCATGTATATGTACATATTTGTGGCTTATCGAAAATATTAATAAATAAGCTTTGCTTCATTTCAACATATTGTGTTAAATACACCAAAGCCTTCTTCATAAAGTTCTTTGAATTTTTGCTTTTGTTGAAACCTGTATTGTTGAAGCTTTGTGAGTGAAGCATGTAGTTTGAGGTAGTGTTCCCTTAATTTCCCGAGTGAGGAAAACTTCTCGGTTGGAGACTTGAAAAATCCAAGTCACTGAGTAGTCACGAACTTTTGAGTACCAAGGCGTAGTAGCATATGGTGGGAGTCCCCCAAGTCTCTAGTCGAGGGAGTTGACGAATGAGGTGTCTTGCTAATAGCCCCGGACTTTTTCTTCATAGATTTTGTTGATGAAGGTTGCTAGGCCCGAATAAGTGGAATTGCAGAAGGTGTAACCGTTGGTGCATTAACATCATAATGGAAGCATCACAATGATGGAAGCATCACAATGATGAAAGCATCATAATGATGAAAACACCATAATGATGAAACATCATAATGATGTTTCTTTGGTGGAATTGTTTTTCATTTCCCCTAACAACCGGAATTGTTTTTCAACATAACACCATCATCTGTAGGTCGAATCACAAAGTTGTCTTCATGAAAGTTGTTCGTTAATTCCTTAACTACAACATATCCAAATTTGAGATCCCTCGGAGCTGTATAACTCAAGAAACTCAGGTATGATGAATGACTGGTTATTATTTTTCTGTCAACCCGTCAGATTTGTTGTGAGCTTCGAAACTCCATTTTCTCTTGTTCAGATCGGTATGCTTTCTTCATTGAAGTTGTTCCTCAGCTTGTGAACTACAACATATCCAAATTTGAGATCCCTCGGAGCTGTATAACTCAAGAAACTCAGGTATGATGAATGACTGGTTATTATTTTTCTGTCAACCCGTCAGATTTGTTGTGAGCTTCGAAACTCCATTTTATCTTGTTCAGATCGGTATGCTTTCTTCATTGAAGTTGTTCCTCAGCTTGTGAACTACAACATATCCAAATTTGAGATCCCTCGGAGCTGTATAACTCAAGAAACTCAGGTATGATGAATGACTGGTTATTATTTTTCTGTCAACCCGTCAGATTTGTTGTGAGCTTCGAAACTCCATTTTATCTTGTTCAGATCGGTATGCTTTCTTCATTGAAGTTGTTCCTCAGCTTGTGAACTACAACATATCCAAATTTGAGATCCCTCGGAGCTGTATAACTCAAGAAATTCAGGTATGATGAATGACTGGTTATTATTTGTCTGTCAACCCGTCAGATTTGTTGTGAGCTTCGAAACTCCATTTTCTCTTGTTCAGATCGGTATGCTTTCTTCATTGAAGTTGTTCCTCATCGACTCTTTCATAACATATCAAAAATTCAGGATGAACTAACGGTTAAATATTTCCAGATCTTCGAAACATCACAACAGCTTCGAAATCTGCAAGAAGCCGACTATCATGTTTGGAGCTTCAACACTTTAATTTCCGTCGCTCAAACAGAAATGGTTTCTTCTTGAAAGTTGTTCATATGCTCAAGAACTATAGGGTGTCCAAAATTCAGCTCCATTGGAGAAGAGCAGAGGTTGCAGAAATTTGATAGATGAAAGGAGGCGGAAGAGGGAGAGAGAGAAAAAGTCTCCTGGGTTGGATTTCTATTTTGGGGCAGATTCCAATTTTTGTAGCACCTTCATTATTGATGAATTGCTTGTACTTTTGTCCATTATGAAATTTGGGACTTTGGCTTGTTGTTGGATCTATTATAATATGTTTGAGAACATATATAAGTGAATAAATAAGAAGGAAAATTTTGGGCCCTTGTGGGTGTAAAACAAAAAATGTTTATGTTTACCCAAGTGTTTTTGTACAAGTTCAAGGGCATCTTGGGTTTTGTGAACAAAATTTGTTTATTTGGAGCAAGGTTTTGTGTTGAAGCTTTGTAGGTGAAGCTTTGGTGTTGAAGCTTTGTGGGTGAAGCTTTGGAGGTGAAGCTTTTCGGGTGAAGCTTGTTGGGTGAAGCTTTTTAGGTGAAGCTTTGTGGGTGAAGCTTTTTAGGTGAAGCTTTACGGGTGAAGCTTTTTGGGTGAAGCTTTTTAGGTGAAGCTTTTCGGGTGAAGCTTTTTGGGTGAAGCTTTTTAGGTGAAGCTTTGATGGTGAAGCTTTTTGGGTGAAGCTTTTTAAGTGAAGCTTTTTGGGTGAAGCTTTTTAGGTGAAGCTTTGATGGTGAAGCTTTTTGGGTGAAGCTTTTTAGGTGAAGCTTTGATGGTGAAGCTTTTTGGGTGAAGCTTTTTAAGTGAAGCTTTTTGGGTGAAGCTTTTTAGGTGAAGCTTTGATGGTGAAGCTTTTTGGGTGAAGCTTTTTAAGTGAAGTTTTTTGGGTGAAGCTTTTTAGGTGAAGCTTTGATGGTGAAGCTTTGGAGGTGAAGCTTTGGAGGTGAAGCTTTTCGGGTGAAGCTTTTTAGGTGAAGCTTTGGAGGTGAAGCTTTTCGGGTGAAGCTTTTTAGGTGAAGCTTTGGAGGTGAAGCTTTTCGGGTGAAGCTTTTTGGATGAAGCTGTTTTTTTTTTTTTTTTTTTTTTTTTTTTTTTTTTTTTTTGGCGCTTGACACGGTCTTCATTTGCTTGTTTTGTAGTGACTGTGGAAGACGGATTGCTTTCTGATTGAGAAGGGTTCCGGCATCGCTTGCTATGAATGTAAAAGAGTGAGGGCTGAGTTGGCTAAATTACCTCTTTATTGAATTCATTGCCAAATGGCCTTCATTACATAGGATGCCAAACGGCTATAGCTCAACACTTGTACATCGTGAGTCTATTTGTAGTAGTACTTCAAGTGATCAGCGTTCCATGGATGGCCAAGGGTCTTGCCATCGGAGCTTCTAAGTGTGTAAGAGCCAGGGCGACTGATGCCAATGACTTCATACGGTCCATCCCAGTTTGGACTAAGTGTGCCTTCACTCGGGACTCTGTCGCAGAGTAATCTTTTCTTTAAGACCCAGTCTCCTATTTTGAAAGAACGAGGCTTGACCCTAGAGTCATAATAGTTGGAGATGCGCTGCTTGTAGGCGACATTCCTCAAGTGAGCTTGGTTTCTGTGTTCCTCGACTAAATCCAAGTTGAGGGTGAGTTGTTTGTCATTTTCACTTTGAATGTAGTTCTGGACTCGGAATGTTGCTTGCTCGAGCTCAACAGGGACAACCGCCTCTGTGCCAAAGGCAAGTGAGAATGGAGTTTCTCCTGTTGAAGTCCGATATGAAGTGCGATATGACCAAAGAACTTGGGGTACAAATTCTGGCCAACAGCCTTTAGCTTTGTCCAAGCTGGTTTTCAAAGTGCGCTTGATTATTTTGTTGATGGCCTCAACTTGTCCATTAGACTGGGGATGAGCTGGAGAGGCAAAGCATAAGTTGATGTTGAACTTAGAGCAGAACAACCTGAACTTCTTGTTGTCGAACTGTCGCCCATTGTCAGTGACTATCGCATTGGGAATGCCGAATCTACAAAGGATGTTCTTCCACACGAAGTCTTCTATCTTTGCCTCAGTAATGGTTGCCAAGGGTTCTACTTCGGCCCACTTTGTGAAGTAGTCCACTGCAACGACTGCGTAACAGACTTTGCCCTTCCCTGCCGGCATTGGGCCGATCAAATCAAGTCCCCACTGGGCGAAGGGCCAAGGGCTGATCATAGGAGTAAGAGGCTCTGGAGGGGAATGAGGAATAGCCGCATATCGTTGACATTTGTCACATGAGCGGGATACTTTGATGGCATCCTGGTGGAGTGTTGGCCAGTAATATCCTTGGCGAAAAGTCTTGTGTGCTAGGGACCGAGATCCAGCATGATCTCCACAGACTCCCTCATGTATTTCCCGAAGGACGATTTCCGCCTCGGCAGGCGTAAGACACCTTAAGTATGGCAGGCTAAAACCTCGCTTATAGAGTTGATCATTGATGATCAGGTAGCGGGTAGACTTGTATCGAATTTGCTTAGCCTGGACTTTATCATTTGGGAGGGTGCCATGAGCAAGGAAATTATAGATCGGGGTGATCCAACTATCCCCCTGTTGTAAGTTGCATACTTCTGCGGCCATGGTGCTTGGTGTTGCCAACAGTTCGACATGAATTTTTCTTCCAATCTTGTCTTCCACAGCCGAGGCGAGGCGAGCCAGGGCGTCTGCATGACTGTTTGCCGCTCGAGGAACTTGGGTGATCTGGTAGTGGAAGTGCTTGAGCAAAAGTTGTGTTTGCGCAAGATATGCTGCCATGGAGCTGTCCTTAGCATCAAAGTTGTTGGTAACCTGGTTGACCACCAATTGGGAGTCACTGAAAATATCAATTTGTTTAACCCCGAGGTGTTTGGCCAAACGTAATCCTGCTAGAAGGGCTTCATACTCGGCCTCATTATTTGATGCCTTGAATTTGAAACGAAGAGCATACTCCATTGCTACTTTGTCGGGTGTAGTCAAGACTAGTCCCGCTCCACAGCCCTGTTGGTTGGATGAGCCATCAACATACAGACTCCATGCTGGGGTTGTTGGTTCTATCTTCTGAGCTTCCGGGGGTAATGAAGCCACTGCTTCAGGTGTAGAAGCAATGTCAACCGGATATGTGAAGTCGGCAATGAAGTCTGCCACTGCTTGGCCCTTCTCAGCTGGCTTTGGTTGGTAGGAGATGTCAAACTCACCCAACGCTATTGCCCATTTGATCATTCGCCCTGAAGTGTCAGGACTTTGGAGTATCTGTCGAAGAGGATAATTGGTAAGCACGATGATGGAGTGCGCTTGGAAGTAAGGGCGGAGTTTTCGAGCAGACATGACCAATGCCAGAGCCAATTTCTCAATGTTAGAGTACCGTGTCTCCGCATCTTGTAAGGCTTTGCTAGCGTAGTAGACAGGTCGCTCAATATTCCCATCCTTTCGAATGAGAACGGAACTTACGGCTG
Source organism: Malus sylvestris (assembly GCF_916048215.2). NCBI lineage: Eukaryota > Viridiplantae > Streptophyta > Magnoliopsida > Rosales > Rosaceae > Malus > Malus sylvestris. The sequence goes on from NC_062260.1 coordinate 25,597,064, forward strand.
AAGCTGATACCGATAGGTAGATAATGAGAATGTCTCCTACCTCGGGCTTGGAGAGTAGAGGGGCTTTACTCATGTACTCCTTGAGGTTTTTGAATGCCTCGGCACATTCATCAGTCCATGTAATGTACTTCCTACTTCCCTTAAGTGCTTTAAAAAAGGGAGCACATTTGTCTGTGGCCTTAGAAATGAACCTGGTTAAGGCTGCCACCTTGCCAGTAAGGCTCTGGATGTCCTTTGAAGTTACCGGTTCCTTCATGTCGAGGATTGCTTTGATCTTCTCGGGATTAGCTTCAATGCCTCGTTGGCTAATCATGAAACCTAAGAATTTGCCAGAGCCTACGCCGAAGGCACATTTGTTGGGGTTTAACCTCATTCGATACCTCTTCAAAATAGTGAAAGTTTCAGATAGGTTGGTGATGTGTTGGTCAGCATGTTTGCTCTTGACTAACATATCATCAACGTAAACTTCCATGCTCTTCCCAATCTGCTCGGCGAACATTGAGTTGACTAGTCTCTGATAAGTCGCTCCTGCATTCTTTAGGCCGAAAGGCATGACTTTATAGCAGTATAGTCCTCTGTCGGTAGTGAAGGCTGTGTGTTCTTGATCCGAAGGGTTCATGAGGATTTGGTTGTATCCTGAGTAAGCATCCATGAAGCTCAGGAGTTCACACCCGGCCGTAGAGTCTATAAGTCTGTCAATAAGAGGAAGAGGGAAGCTATCTTTCGGACACCCTTTGTTTAGGTCGGTGTAGTCAACACACATTCTCCACAAGACCTTTTGAAGCAAAAGACTTTCTCTGGTCGGATTTTTCTTAACAAGGACCACATTTGCTACCCATGTCGGGTAATTGACTTCGCGGACAAAGCCTATGCCTTTGAGTTTTTCAACTTTTGCTTTCATTGCCTCGTATCGTTCAGCGTCATAAGATCTTCGCTTCTGTCTCACCGGCTTGATCTTGGGGTCAATACTCAAACGATGACAGATGACATCGGGAGAGATGCCTGGCATGTCCTCGTATGACCAGGCGAAGACTTCAGTGTTCTCTTTCAAAAAAGATATCAATGCTAACCGAAGGGGTGGTGACAATGTGGTGCCAATCTTCACCATGCGATCTGGATAATCTCTTGAGATAAGTACCTTCTCCAACTCTTCAGCAGGTTGGGCTTGCTGGGTGAAAGAGTCATCTCGAGGATCATCGGGTTGATTGTTGCTATCAGGAAGATCCAAGTTCGCTTCATCTAGGCTGGTCTTTGTGACTTGGTCATGTACAGACAGGGTTTCCTTGGGTCCGGGCAAGTGTTGTTGCTTAACTGAAGTGTTGTAACATGATCGTGCACTAAGCTGATCTCCTCTGATGTAGCCGTTGCCATGGGGGGTTGGAAATTTCATCAACAGCATATGCGTGGATACCATAGCCTTGAGATCATTGATGCCTGTGCGCCCAAAGATGACATTGTATGCCGTTGGGCAGTCAACCACTAGGAAGTTAGTGGTAATGGTAGCCGTGTAAGGGCCTGTACCAATAGTAAAGGGTAAATGTATGCTCCCTAAGGGTTGCACGATATCACCGGAGAAGCTTATCAGAGGAGAAATCGAGCGATCGAGCAAGTGTTCAGCTACACTGAGCGCCCTGAAAGCTTCGGCAAACATGATATTGACCGAAGCCCCTGTGTCTACGAGGATTCGTCGAACATCAAAGTTGGCTATGTGAGCCTCCACGATCAATGGGTCGTTATGAGGGTAGATGATGCCTCTTTCTTCCTCAGGGTAGAAACATATCGGATCCCAGTTAGGTTTTTGATACTTCCCTCCCCTGATGTCTTCCACGTGAAACACTTGGTGACCAGGCCTCAGACTTCGTTCACTGTTTTTCATGGCCCTATTGGAAGATTCAGATATGGGTGTGCCGCCGCTTATGGAATATATGACATTCACCTGGCGTTGGTTACGGTTATCCCTTTGAGGGTGAAGAAGGAATTGATCAATTTTTCCTTCTCGTGCCAAAGCTTCAATACGATCACGGAGGATGATACATTTCTCGCTATCATGGCCGTTATGCTCATGGTAGCAACAAAACGTGCCCGCGTTATTCGGGGGCGTGTAATCTGGGTGCCTCGGCTTTGGTTTTGGTATCAGGTGAGCTATGCTGGGGTAAATGGCCGCGCATGTGGCATTCAAGGGCGTGTATGTCTCATACCTTGGGGTAGGGGGTATCTTGACGCGGGTTTGACCCACTGCATTGACTGCCTGGGGGCGAGCGTTATTGTGGCGATACCCTTGGTTGTCGGGATAGTGTCCCTTACTCTTTTTACTGAAAGGAGAGTGGTGAGGATGGAAATCCTTCCTCTTGCCTTGAAATTGATATGTCTGTTGATTCGGTGAAGCATTATGCAAGGCATGGGGAGGTGCCACTGCTGTTTGGGAAGTCGAGGTCTTCTCATTTAGGTGAGTCTGGCTTCCACCTCCCACTTGTTGATAAAGGATGGTTGTAGGGGGTTTCTCCTGATATGTCTTTGCCTCGGCGGAGGCATGGTTATAAGCCTGCGCCATCACCTCAGAGTAAGTCTTCCAAGTATTGGCATTGATCATGTATTTAAAGAAACAATCACGTAGGCCTGCCGTGAAGGCTTTGAGGGCAGTCTTGTCATCTGCTTCGGCACACCGGGAGTATTCATGGCTGAAGCGGCCAACATACATACGTAATGACTCGTCTGGCTTCTGGCGGATAGTGTACAAGTCATCTGCAGAGTGCAAGCGATCGGTTTGGAAAATGTGTTGGGAAACAAATAGTTTCCTCAATTCCTCAAATGAGTCTACCGTCTCAGGTGTAAGACGACAATACCAATTTAGAGCTCCACCAGAGAGGGTGGAGGGGAAGAGAAGACATCGCTCTTCGTCGGTGTGCATCCGGTATGCCATGGTGGACTCAAAGAGGTTAAGGTGCTCAATCGGGTCCTCTTTTCCAGTATAAAGTTGCAAGCCAAGCTTTTGCTTTGTCTTTGCTTGAAGGGGGGTGTTGAGGATCCTCCTTGTAAGAGGGCCAGGCCTGGGTTGGTTCCAGTCAGGTATTTCAGCCTGACGTTCAGCCTTCAACTTGTTTACTTCCTCAAGAAGTTGTAGGACAAGGGGGTCCTGAGCGGAGTTATGTGCCACTGGAGCTTTCTTTCGTAAATCTCCATCTCCTCTTGGAATTAGGAAGGTTTGATCAAGGGCATGTGATTTTTCCCTGGACTCGTTGTACTGGCTTCCAGGGTATGTCTGTCGGAACACCTCTGAGTCCCCTGTACCCTCATGTCTCTCTAGGACTTGTTGCCCCTTCCCCAAATTGGTGGCCGGCTCGGGCCGTGGCAGGGGACCGAGTCTCTCAGAAATCCTTGGGTCATTGATCTTTGAGCTTATATGGATGGAATTCTCTCGACGTTGCTTCAGGAAATCCCGACAATCGCGAAAGACGGCTTTCGATCCTTCTGCCCCTTCAGTAAAGAGGTGTCTCCCTCCACTTCTCATGGTTCGGGTTGAAGCAACTGGGTTAAGAGAAGCCTCATGTTGATTATCAAGTCGAGGGGTAATCTGTTCCCTATCAGGGATATCTATGTCGAATGCATGTGACCCTCCATGTTGGAGGGCACCCAGTTGATGGTTGACTTCCACGGGGGCAACAAGCTCGCGTGTCTGAGCTTGCCTAGCTTCGTGGAGTGTCTCGAAGAGCTTCTCATATTGCTCCTGGAGGACCTCATTCTTCATTGCTATCTTGTTGTTCTGAGCTTCCAACTCATCGACTTTAGCTTGAAGAAGAACTCGTTTTCCTTCCTTCTTTCGTTGTTTCGCACTATGTGCAAGGGGGGTGTCATTCTGTGTGCTGTGGCTTCCTTCGCTTCCCATGTTGGAGAGGGATGCCTGGTCAAAAGAAAGTGTACGAATGATAGAAACCAGCTTGACACAGCTGAAGAGAGTAGGAATAAGTGTCGTTTCCCACAGACGGCGCCAAATGTTGATGCACAAAATCAGCGAAGACTTTGGTACAACAGAAAGTGTCAGGTTTTGTGACCTTCGCTTGGTTGCTTGGTTGCTTCAGTCACTAGTGAGGATAAGTACGTAAATGAATAGAGACAGAGAAGCAAACACAGGATGTACGTGGTTCACCCAGATTGGCCACGTCCACGGAGTAGAGGAGTTCTTATTAGTAGTGAAGGGCTTACACAAGTACAAAGGATCAAGCTCTCAATTTAGTGAGTTCTTGTGAATGATTTAACACAAAATGGCATTAGGCAATATTGTGGGGGAATGACCCCTATTTATAGAAAAACTTGTAGCTTTGTCACATTGACATGTGTCATGTTGTGATTGGTTCTTGATGTCGACACGTGCTGCGCTCTGATTGGCTTCTAATCTTGACACGTGTCGAGTAGTGATTGGCCTCCTGGTCGGAGGGGAACTCTTCTGGGTCCTTGACAGTATAGCGTTGGCCGGTGCTCGGTAGTTTCGGGATTGGTCAAGTATGGTACAAACAAGGTGATTTTAAAAAAAGCTCCTATGAAAAAAAGCTGGGAGTGTTTTTGGTGTTTGGTAAACTTAAAAAAAAGGGCTTATTTTGGAAGCTGCTGTGAGAATAAGCTGAAATCAAAGGAAAAAGCTGAAGCTGCAATTTGTAGCTTTGGAAAACTGGCTTTTTTTCAAAGCACACAGAACTACAGTGCTCCTTTAATGAAAAGATCCACTATCAGACTGCTTTTTTTTTCAAAAGCACTTTTACAAAAAAGTTTACCAAACACTCTGCTGATTTATTTCACAGCCGCTTATTCTCACAGCACAGCCGCTTATTCTCACAGCAGCTTTTTTTCAAAGCACAGCAATACCAAACCAGCCCTTTGTCTCTTGCTTTGTTAGCTTTTATTTTCTTGGTTCTACACCAAAACAAAATAATAAAGAGGTGCTTTGCCGATTGTAATCACAAATCCCAGGCAAACAAGAACATTTTAATTATGGGTATGGGTTATCGGACGAGGAAGAAGAAGATTTGAAAAGTTTAACTCCATTTAGCTTTTTTTCGCTTTGGGACAAACGTTTCAGCATTTAAGAGTTTGTTCAGTAAGATTAAAAAGAAAATCCAGATGTCAAACAACCATTGGTTGGAAGAACAACTGACGTGGAGTTCCTAGAACCCCAAAAAATTTCTCGTACACTTCAAGGGATTAAATTGAATACGTAATCTAGCATCAGATTTTTTTTATTTTTAAATTTTAATCTTTTGCAAGGACTAATGTTCAAAATGTTATAATAAGGGTGAACGATATAATTGATATGTCTCATTTCTAGAGTGTATAATTGATATGTCTCATTTCTATAGTGTATTAATGGGTTATAATTTGAGTGAAATAATAATATTATGTGATTGTGTTTTTTTTTTTGAACAAACAATATTATTTATACTAAGGGGAGATGAGTGTTTGTTGGAACTACAAACACAAAATAGGGGTGAAATTTTGTCTTTAGGATATTGCATTTATGCAAGCCTCAATCTCCAAGTTTGTCAGTTTTTTTTACTTTTTGTGTATTTTTATTTTATTCTTATACATAATTGATGTTATGATTTCTTTATGATTATTATCATTCAAATTCTTTTATTATTCTCATATTTTCTAATATTGCTCCAACAATGTTTTTTGTTAAACGGTAGATTCTGTTAGATTAGATGTTAGATTAGTCATTGATGGGGTTTGAACTCATGCCTTTATGCAAGGGCTCACCACCTTTCCACCACTATGGTAATAGGCCACTTGCTTGCTCCAACATTGTAGAGTTTCTATCCATGCGTCATGAGTTCGAAACTCTTCATTCCCTAAATTATTGTAATAGTTTCAAACTCTCTCATTCTCCTAATAATAATAATTTTTTTTTAAATGAGTACCTTACCCACTCAAACCCAAATGGGTGTTGTTACTCTTAGGTTTCAATTGCATCTAGGACTTTTCTCATTGTGAAGGGTGTTGATTTAATCACTCTTACTTTCTCCTTCTCGACTCAGTCTCATTTGATTGTTGCTGCGTTGCGGTGAACTTTTGCTGCGGATGTAACCAGGAAATAAAAGAAACTCAGGATCACATTTTAATTTTTCAAGAACGAAAAATTCCTTATTTCCATTAAGTAATTGTCGATACAATAATCAAAGAACAAATGAAAAAATTATTGTGAAATAAATAGCTTAGATACATAATTATACAAGTTACAACAATGGCACAGTTCATGCAATGGTATGATCAGTTGTTATGATCAAAGGCCAGCAGTTAACAGTTGTTATGAACAGTTCATGCAATGGTATGATCAGTTGTTATGATCAAAGGCAGTAGTGAATAATAGCAGGCAGCCACGAGCTTCCAGAAATGAAATTATCCACAGTAAACTTCGATGCTTCTGATGAACTAGTTATAACTCGATAACCACCCCACTTGACCCTGCCACTAGTAAGTGCACCCGGTCCAATGTTCTTGTTGTCACATCCCGACCCGGGGTCCATCACATTCTAGGCCCGCTCCACCACCGTAGCATGATATTGTCCGCATTGGGTCCCGACCACGCCCTCACGGTTTTGTTTCTGGGAACTCACACGAGAACTTCCTAGTTGGTCACCCATCATGTGAGTGCTCTCTTGCGATGAACTCGGAAGCCAATGAGCTCCCAAAAGGCCTCGTGCTAGGTAGGGATTGGAATATACATATAAAGATCACTCCCCTGGGCAATATGGGATCTTACAATTCACCCCCCTTAGGGGCCCGATGTCTTCGTCGGCACACCACAATCAGGGTTAGGCTCTGATACCAAATTGTCACATCCCGACCCGGGGTCTACCACATACCGTAGCACGATATTGTTCATTTTGGGCCCCGACTACGCCCTCACAGTTTTGTTTCTAGGAACTCACACGAGAACTTCCCAGTGGGTCACCCATCATGTGAGTGATCTCGTGCGCTACTCGCTTAACTTCTGAGTTCCGATGAACTCGGAAGCCAGTGAACTCTCAAAAAACCTCATGCTAGGTAGGGATTGAAATATACATATAAAGATCACTCCCCTGGGCAATGTGGAATCTTACACTTGTACTCACCATAATACAATGTCCTTAAAGCAAAATCACCTCTCCACTAGAGCCACCCAGCTGGGTCAACCAGGGTGTCTAGAAAAGATTGCATAAAAACGGTGCGTGAACACTCCTTCCATGGTCCACCCAAGAAAGTCTTAACTGAGCCGATGGACGATTCAAAGGTCGGTGCGGCCATGACACGGGAGTCGTGGATAGAAATGCCAGTGTTCTTGTTCGTTCCGTTCGGCCCTGGGCTGTGATTGTGTTCTGTGGACCACTCATGGGCTTTCTTGCGTAGATGCATGCAGTTTTGTAGAACCGCCGCAGCGTTGCCAAAGAAAAAGTCAACGGTGCGGTAGACGTAGCATTCTCTGTAGAACTGTCGTTGGGAGTGGGTGTAGACTGTAGAGGGTGTCTTGGTAGCCTTCGAACTTGCAACGATAGAAAACTGAAAGGTCGCGCCTGATCGGAGGGCTACTTCTTGATGGTTCTCTGGACCAGCTGTGTTGCGGAATGTTATGCCATGAGCCCAAAAATTAAAATCAAGAATTAGAAAATATGGATTTTTAATATTAAATTTTTTGGTTTCAAATCTTTTAAGATGGACTATGTATGTCGTTCAAGGGGAACATATATATATATATATATATATGTAGTAGCAGTAGTAGTTAAGTTCTAAGTTTATATGTCTGCTCATAGAAGAATATGTTTTTGACTTTGTTATTTGTTTGTTCATATCATTGAATAATACATAAATTAAACGTTATAAATTTAAAAATAAAGTTTATACTAATTAAAAATCAACAGTTCACCACGTATTTTGTGCTCTATTGAGACAATTTCAGTGGCACATACATTTTGACATTTGAGAAGACTAGTGATTGAGAGAAAGAGAGGCATGACTCACCAAGTTGCAGACTTGAAAGTTGTAGAACCTCCAACAAACACTACGGCAGCCGGTGATAATAGTATACCTCATTCCATCACCCAGCAGATAAATGTTCTTCAACTTAATCTCAAGGTTCTCCTAATTATAAACCCTCTCTTCACATGTATCACAAACCTCTTACTCCCAGTCCTCGCCGCCGCAGCATCCAAAGCGGCTTTGATCGTCTTATAGTTCTCGACCCGTCTTGAGCGACGACTACGTCCGCTGAGACCGTCAACTGCAACAGTTTCCTATCCCCAGGGGAAACCCAACTAGGATAACCCTCTGAGTACAAAATGTGTCGCAGGTGGAACATTTGAGGAATTCTCAAGTGACAAAGTGTTACTTATCAGCTTGGACACATTGTTGGACATAAGTGGAAACACAAAGTCCGAAACCCCAAGCTCCACGAATCCAGCCCGACATGTGTTGATGTTCGTAAGGGCAATGCTGAGCCAAGTTTGAGTGTCATATATAGTCGGTGCATTTTGTGGCAGGGTCTACAGTTTGGTTGGGGAGTTTGATGGTTTCCTCGTAGAGGTTCATGCAGTCAGCCCATGCAGCTCTTTCTTTCTTGTCTCAACACTTTTGCCTTTGCGACTTTATGCTTTGAGTGCTCTTTCTAGTGTTGCTTGGACTGCAAGTTTCTTGAAGTCGGATAGTTGTTTGGGGATAGAGAGAGGTTTTTGGTCTTGGGTCCTGTGTATTTGCAAGTTTCAGGGTAGGGGGGTTTTTGGCACCATGAATCTATGCCGGTGTGGATAATGTTTAAAAGGGCTGGTTAGAAGAATAAAGCAAAGGAGACACATAGGATGAATGGACTGAGCTTTGTTGCCATTGATGAGCTTCTTAGCTCGTTTGGCTAGGGTTTGTGAGGGTTTTGTGTTTGGTGATAAGAAGTTGCTTATATATATATAGGGGCGATTGGAGAAATGAAAAATGGGGTGTGGTGGTGACAGCTAGGGTATAGTTTGAACATGGAGGATGATAGAGACAGCCATATAATTTAAATCCAAAATAATAAGACGAAAGATTCTCAATCCTTGTCTTATTAATCAGTGCTAAATAAACTATGATACTTTTGCTTAGCCAATGATGAAATAATGTGATTAGAACAAGTATCATACATATGTATTTGAACTTGTCAACATGACTGCATGTCATATATAGATATAGTTGATTTTTAATTAGAAACACCCGGCCTGTAATTTAATTTGCGCAACATTCTCTTCAAGACGTGTGGTAGTACTTTCCTTAGTTAATTTGATTTGATTTTTAACATGACTGCATGTCATATATGGATCGTTTTAAGACGTGTGGTAGTACTTTCCTTAGTTAATTCACTTAACTCATATTATTTTGACAAGCTGGGGAATATGATATATATCTGAATGTACTGAAACTGATAGAAGCGTCCTAATGGTTTCCTTTACTTGTTGGAATTGCGTATCTCATGAATTTTTTAAACACATATTGAGTCCAACATGAATTTCTACTAAATTATGAAAAATAAAGAATTATCTACTAATTAATTAAGGTGACCAACATAAAAGTTTAGAAAATTGGTGATGTTGGAGAGACCATTTACTTAAACTATATTTTGTAGATCACATCATTGTGGAGCCAAAAATATTCACAAGGCGACACGTGGGTTTTTTGGACAAAAAGGACAAAAATACCCTCGAGGCATACCGGGTCTCCTACACGCGAGCAGTGGAGAATCATCCATCAACCAAGTCAGAAGTACCCAAAATGGGTAACAATTCAAAACCTATTTCATATATGTTTTTACCTCATTTTTTCCTTATTCAATTAGCCATTTATTTCAAACATTCCATAACATCCTCAACCAATTAATATAATCAATATATTAAAGGCTAATTACATCACCAAATCACCCCAAAATCACACCAAGGGCCGGCCATTCCCATCCAAAAAGAGCCTATCATATTCTCTACCTTTTCCACCATTTTCCCTTTTTAATTACACTAATTAGCTAGCCAATTAAACCCATAACCATCAAAACATTCCTTTATGTTTAAATTAGCCAATTAATCATAATAAATTGGCTAATTAAACCTAAATTAAACCTAAAAACCCTAGCCACCTCCTAACTCTATAAATAGGCACCTATTCTCACCAAAAAATCAATTCAAACATTTTGGCAAAAATCCCAAAATTCTCTAAACACTCTTTCTCTCTAAATTCTAACTTTGGCATCGGAGGTTCTTCGGCCAAAGCCCCCCCCATTCATCGTGGGCGCGTGAGGCTCTTGGCCTTAACCTAAGGTGTTAATTGTTTTGTAGGTGCAAAATTGTCCAAGATCAAGGAGGAAGAAATTTGCATCCATAAATTGGTGCTTTCATTGAGAGTTGAAATCCATACTCGTAGAAGACTCTCGCACAAAAAGGTTTTTTCTTTATTTTCTAGTCCATTTGAATATTTTTCATACGTTCTTATTATTAGAATTTTTTACTTGCAAAGGTTCTTTGATAAAATGTATAAGCAAAATATAATGGCTAGAAATTTAGAAAATTCCACAAGTGAAAATTCTAATGTTCAAGAAATGGGATTGCGGAGATCCGTGAGGCTAAATGCGACAATAAGGGGAGTGGCATCATCATCACGAGCTTCCACCATGGGAACCACCGTGGTGGCTACCTCGGTAGCCACCCGCGGCGAGGTCCATGGTGCCTTCACCACGGCCGCCATGGGAACCACCGCGGTGGCTACTTCGGTAGCCACTCGTGGCGAGGTCCATGGAGCCTTCACCACGGCCCGGAGATCCGTGAGGCAAAATGCGACAATAAGGGGAGCGGCATCATCACCACAAGCTTCTACCATGGGAACCACCGTGGTGGCTACCTCGGTAGCTACCCGCGGCGAGGTCCATGGTGCCTTCACCACGGCTACCATGGGAACCACCGCGGTGGCTACTTCGGTAGCCACTCGTGGCGAGGTCCATGGAGCCTTCACCACGGCCCGAGCCGTGCCATCCAAGGCTCACGGTACCAAGACCACGATCCAAGCCGTGCCATCTGAGTTTACGTGGACCCAAGCCCAAACCTCGCATTCATATGCACCGCGCATTGAGCAGCCTGCTCCCGTGATCCAGCCTACTCCCGTCAAGCAACCCACTCTCACGGCCCAACTTACTCCTGTCGAGCAGCTTGCTCTCGTGACCCAGCCTGCTCCCGACGAGCAGCCCACTCCCGTGGCCCAGCCTCATTTCGTCGAGCAGCCCACTCCTGTGGCCCAGCCTGCTCCTGCCAAGCAGCCCACTCCCGTGGCCCAGCCTGCTCCTGCCAAGCAGCCTGATCTCGTGACCCAGCCTGTTCCCGACGAGCAACCCACTCCCGTGGTCCAGCCTGCTTCCGTCGAGCAGCCCACTCCTGTGGCCCAGCCTGCTCCTACCAAGCAGCCTGCTCTCGTGACCCAGCCTGCTCCCGACGAGCAGCTCACTCTCGTGGTTCAGCCTGCTTCCGTCGAGCAGCCCACTCTCACGGCCCAACCTGCTCCTGCCAAGCAGCCTGCTCTCGTGACCCAGCCTGCTCCCGACGAGCAGCCCACTCTCACGGCCCATCATGCTCCAGTGGCTTTCCAAGCAGCCCAAGTCAACCCAAGACTATCTCAACCATCCGGACCTACCATCGAGCCGGGGGCATTCTTACCATATTTTTTCATGAATTTGACATTTCCCAATTCAAATCTCGCGCCCGGAGTCTACCACATTTCCACTGCCCAAGGAGGCGCATTCCTTCCAAGCTCTTCCAATCCAAATGGCGAACAACACTTGTCTCGACAAGTCATAGAGTTGACGAGCGCCCTTGCACAACAGACAACTTTGGTGAATCAACTTTTGCAACGTATCGGGATCAAACGTGCCCCGGACGAGGTATCCCGAAGTAGGACAAGGGCAGACGAACCTTTCCAGCAGCGTCCCGGCAAGCAACCATTCGACCAGCCACGAGCCGAACGTTCAGGCAGTGTACATTCCCGATTGGGCCCCCGAGATAGCGTATACTCCCGTCTTAGCGCGCGGAGAAGAGTGTACTCTCGACTAGGCCCACGGATGAGCATACATTCACGGTTGGGGTCACACTCCGATAGTCAACATGAGCAACCTTCTGGACAAAGTGTTCATTCGCGGCTAAGCCCACAAGGAGCATCATCCACCTCACATCAGAGTAGGCAGCACGATGGACGGAAAGAGGCAGTCACTCAATCCAGCTCAAGTTCAACCAGCAGCCTGCGAAGAACTCGCTCGCCTGCTAGGAACGCACCACATGCACTGCATCTGCGGCGTAGACGAGCCAAACACATGGAAGAGCAGTCTAGACCACCAAGTTATGGCTGGGGGCAGCCGAGAGCTCCGTTACCCCAACAAAGGCAAATTCAGGAAGAAGTAGAGAGACTCTTGACCAAGCGATTGCATGATTTCCAACGCAACGAGGTCACCGACGAGGCACTACGATGGAACATGACCAACATAAGTAGGTCACCCTTCACGGACGAGATCGAGCAGGCAGAGCCTCCACGAGAGTTCAGCATGCCACATTTCACATCTTTCAAAGGGGATGAAGACCCGGAGAGACACTTAAAGCGCTACCGAAGCGCAATGATCCTTTATCGAAACAACGATGAGCTTATGTGCAAGATATTCGCCACCACTCTACAAGGCGAGGCGCAAGATTGGTTCTACACCCTGTCGCCACAATCCATCCGGAATTTATACGAACTTTCTTTGGTTTTCACCAAAGAATATTCATCCTATCGCTCGATCAAAAAGAAATCTGATCATTTGTTCAACGTCAAGAAGAACCCAAAGGAGTCACTTTGCGACTATGTGAGGAGGTTCAAAGTAGAGAAGGCAAAAATAGTCGGATGCAACGACTCGATAGCTAGAGCAGCCTTCCAAAAAGGACTTCCAGCAGACCACCCGCTATTCGGAAAATTGATCATGAAAGAAGATCTAACTCTGGCAGACTCTTTTGCTTTGGCAGAGAAGTATGCACTTTGGGATGAGGCTCGCCAATGCACATTCAAGGACTTGAAGAAGTACCCGACATCACCTCCCTAGAAGCAGCGGATGACTTATTCACATGTTTGACGGTATCTAAAGTAGCAATAAGCTCTACCATCATGCGAGAAGAGATAGGGGCCCGACTACCTGTATTCCACAGTTACCTGTATTCTACAGTTCAAAAGCTCTCCTCGATGTTATTAAAAATTCAAAAGCTAACTTTGGCGATAGTTGTTGCAACCCAGAAGCACAAGTTTTACTTTCAAACGCATGCAATTATCCTAATGACGTACTATTCTGCCCAATCCAGACGCGCGACGATAAAGGCGTAGACCCTGGCGGATGTAAAGTTTTCTGACGAACGCAACACTGGAAGGACACACTCGAAAGCAAGTTTTGTCCTCGTCACCCTAAAAGATTCTACATAGGAGCAACATGTACCGGCAGTTGAGTACCATTTCTTGCTGCGCATTACACGGCCCTAGCCGACCCTTGCTCAATGATTCAACTCTAGAGTGGCCCAATACCGGCAGTTGAGCATCTCCTGTTGTGTATGACATGGCCCCATCTCCACAGCTCCCTACTGCGTCTTCACGCCGAGCCTAGGTGACGCAACAGAGCGGCCCAACGATGCCTCAGAAGTAGCCGAGCACACTCTAGCTGCGCCTACTCTACCCGATGGAGACTTCTGGCATTTGCATGTCGACGACGCAGAAAAGCCTTCATCACTGCCGGCAGAGAAGGCTCCAAAAAGATGGATCCCATCTGGGAAGGTCCGTACAAGATCAGCAGAGTAGGGGGCAAGAGTAATTACACCCTCACCACCATGAAGCGGCAAAAAGATTGAAAAGAAATGGATGGCCTACAATCTGAAGAAGTACCATGTGTGACCTCCCGCTACATCAAAACCCGAAGACTCAATAAGCTCGACGGGCACCACCTCACAAGCTGAGGACTATCTAGTTGTTATGCAGTTCCTACCTTACAGCTAAAGTTCTCGTTCGTTTCACTCGTTTTTCAATGAGGAATTTAGAAGTAATCACAACTTGGCTTGGCTGCATGCTTACAACAACTAATCACTCTTGCACTTCAAAAGAAGACTGCGCCCTTCTTAGGGACTCATCGCAGGAATTGCGCCCTCCGAGGGACCAACCATGCTCTCCAGTGCGAGAGGGTAAACCAATTCTCCGACACCCATATGGGTCAGCTCTCCAAGACGGGAGGATAAACTTTACACTCCGAATATCCAGACGTGGATGAGCCTGGCTGCCCTAGTATAACTACATGCACGATGGCTTGCGCCGGGATTCCTAGAAGTAGCCGCAATGGTCTTTTTCAAGGCTTAGCTAACTGAAGGATTTTGGGTCTCTTGGCCTAATCCGTAGGGAACCGGGCCCTAGAGACGGAGAGGGCACATTACGCAGTACATCCGATGGACGGCTGCCCTGGAATCCTAAAGCTGCTACCGAGTGCACTAAGGTAGCCTACGAATTCCGGAAGACTGCGTACGGCTTGCCCTTCGAGCAGTGAAGCCGCACTAGACTTATACAACCGCACATTCTTGTGAAAGGTTAAACAAGCTAGCGCGCATATACGAAGTTTTATCCACTGCCGACATGCTACGTAGTCGATAAGCTTCACCTCTGCCAAGCGCGGAACAACCTACACCAAGTCCTAAAGTGTTGTGATACTTGCTACGCAACCTACGGAATTGAAGAAAGTCAAGGTTAACAGCCTAGTGGTTACGCGGACTTGTCTGCTTCTGTAAGTAAGGCATCCGGCTGCCAACCCTATGGCTAACAACTTTGTAAAGTTCTACACCAACACCTACGGTTGCATAGGCTACGCGAGTTTGTCTGCTTATAAAAAAGTAGCATACCTGCCACTGGTCTATCAAGTCTAAAGGTTAGGGCATGAACAAAAGAAGTGAAGATGAAGAAAAACGAAGGAAAACATGTTTATAAACAACTAGCAAAGGCCGAAGGAGTTCAAGCAAAACAAAAGCTACAAGGAAAAACAAAGAAAATCCTAAAGGCTACCTAAAATACTACACTACAGCAGTTTGGACATCCCACGACTACTCGGTCGCCACACCTTCAACAGCCGTAACACTCTTAGCAACGGCATCATCCGACGCTTCACCCCCGGCTGCCCCAGTCTGGGCACTAACTTCTCCAACTACTTCACCAATGGAAGCCTTAAAAGTAAAAGCAAGCAAGTCTTTCGGAGAAATAGAGAAGGTCTTAAAACCTCAAGCCCATCATTCTCACCCTTCAGCTGCTCATTCTTCTTAAGCAGACTAACACAGACGCGCTGCAGCTCATCCACTCCCTTCTTAGCATAAGCAGTGAAACGAAGCTCAGAAATTGCAAGCTTAAGATCTTGAATCTGAGGCGAATCAATCTCAGCAGCAAAGGGAGCAGGCTTTGGCGCCACTTTAGCAGCAGAGTCCACCTTACCACTCTTCATAATAGCAAGTCTCTAAAAAGGTGAACCGGACTTGGCTCCCAAAGAACGTCCTGGTACAGACTTCGGCACTGGGGGCATGATAAAACCTTTACGCTGAGCAATCTTATCCACAATTGTACTAGCCATTCTCAACATGGAAGATGCCACATGCTCAGATCTAGCAGCCTTATATTTCTTCCCATTAGAAGAAGTCATGTCAATCACATACCTCTCGGTAGCAAGCGGACCCTCATGAGCAACAGAAGAAGTCTTCAGTTTTTTCTTAACTAGGCATCTCATGAGCAGGCGGGGAAGATCTCTTCTTTCCGTCTTCATTCATAGTAAGCTCCACGACAGCGATCAGATGAGCCAATGCATCCGCCTTGATCCTCTTTACCTCATCTTTCTGGAGCAGCCCACATTTCTTTCAGCAAAGAAGACTAAGCAGCCAACGACATTCATGGTACTCAGCAGGGGAGCTCAACCCAGCATTCCAGTAGGCAGAAGGCCTGCATGCCCAACATTCCAGCAGCCCATGAGACCCGCAATCTCCTTATTTCTCTCAATCGCCAGCCTGGCCCGAGTCAGGTCCAAGAGCCCAAAGGACATGAGCTATGCGGCTCGCCTAACACTGTGCCCTAGCGCCACAATCCTCGACCCCAGCTGCACAAGCTGCCCTTGGCTCAGGCCAAGCCAAGCTGCCCAAGCAGTGGTCCCTGCCACGACATCTCCTCAGCTCATGCCGAGCCAGCTCCTGGCCCCTGCCAGCCGACGTGCCGCACCACCCCGACGGCTACCCTGCAATAGCACTATCCAAGAATAAGGCAAGAAAAATTAATTTTTTCTTACATTGGTGCGGCACGAAGAAGACGAAGAAAGCAACGAAAGACGGTCCTTTGCACGGGCAAGATGTAGAAGATTGCTAGAGGAGGGGGAACAAATATCCTCTAAGCTATCTCTCTATTGTAGGGTAGAATAAATCGCTCTCCAAAGTTGATTTAATAACCCACTTAAGGTGGACTTAAATAGGCTTTGAGAGAAATTTATTTCCCTTTCCTAGAAGGATCTAATTTCCTATTAAAGAGAGAATCTACATCAAAATAGGAAGCAGTCCTAAGTTTCCTAAAGCAAGAAAATCTCTACACTTGCCGCCCTTTTCTGCGAGCAGCCCAACAGGTGTGGGGGCATTTGTGGAGCCAAAAATATTCACAATGCGACACGTGGGTTTTTTGGACAAAAAGGACAAAAATACCCTCGAGGCATACCGGGTCTCATACACGCGAGCAGTGGAGAATCATCCATTAACCAAGTCAGAAGTACCCAAAATGGGTAACAATTCAAAACCTATTTCATATATGTTTTTACCTCATTTTTTCCTTATTCAATTAGCCATTTATTTCAAACATTCCATAACATCCTCAACCAATTAATATAATCAATATATTAAAGGCTAATTACATCACCAAATCACCCCAAAATCACACCAAGGGCCGGCCATTCCCATCCAAAAAGAGCCTATCATATTCTCTACCTTTTCCACCATTTTCCCTTTTTAATTACACTAATTAGCTAGCCAATTAAACCCATAACCATCAAAACATTCCTTTATGTTTAAATTAGCCAATTAATCATAATAAATTGGCTAATTAAACCTAAATTAAACCTAAAAACCCTAGCCACCTCCTAACTCTATAAATAGGCACCTATTCTCACCAAAAAATCAATTCAAACACTTTGGCAAAAATCCCAAAATTCTCTAAACACTCTTTCTCTCTAAATTCTAACTTTGGCATCGGAGGTTCTTCGGCCAAAGCCCCCCCCATTCATCGTGGGCGCGTGAGGCTCTTGGCCTTAACCTAAGGTGTTAATTGTTTTGTAGGTGCAAAATTGTCCAAGATCAAGGAGGAAGAAATTTGCATCCACAATCATGTTACGGTTAATGGTTGGATTCATTTTTCAATGATTTAAATAAAGAATTCAACTCTTAACCACCACATAATGTTGTTTACAAAATATAATCTAAAAAGATGATCTCTCTAGAATTTTTCTTAAAATATTATTAGGCTCCTAAATTTGACTTATTTCTAACTAATGGTGTTTATACCATATTTAGGGCCTCGTATATTTGGGCCTTGGGCCTTGTATTTGGGCCTCACACTAAAGCCCATACTTTGTAAAAGAGGAGGAGCCCCTTATTCTATAAAAGGGGACTCCTACCCTCATTCTAGGAGAGGCTCATTCTGACCATCAGAGGCCATTTCTGAAGCCTCTCCTCATCCCTCTCAAAGCTTCCTCACACCCCCTAAGCTCTAAGCTCTCTCTCTCCCTCTTCAACAGAGAAACATAATACAATCAGTGTGGACGTAGCCCAAACCTTGGGGTGAACCACGATAACTCTTGTGTCATTTACATTACTTGCAGATTCACGGTCGGATTTACGTTGTTCCAAGACCTCCGGTTTTGTGCATCAACATTTGGCGCCGTCTGTGGGAAACGACACGAAAAGTTATGTCGGTTCTCTTTCATTTTTTCACCTCCACCGTGAATCTGCAAACAACTTCCAGTTCTATCAAATGGCTGCCTTACAACTCTTCTCACGATTCTTACTTTTTGTGATTTTCTTCTTCCATCCAACAACTACGAAAACAAAAAGAAACTCTAGAAAATAAGAAAAACCCAGATCACAAAAAAGAGAAGCAAGAAAGCCAACCCTCACCAGGCTCAATGCCGTCCATAAGAGCCTCAGGGTTGCTAAGTCTGATGCGAAGAAGAAGAACAGGCAAGCCGTCAAGACCCTTGACTTTAGCCATGTCACCGAACAAGGGAAAAATCGTGTGTTTTGTTTCTCTCTCGGTGCCGCCGGATCCGCAGGAGACATTCGACCCGGCCCCATCTCCCCCGAACCTCCGGGCTAATCCTCTACCGCAAGGACCCAAACCTCCGGGCCAATCCTTTTCTGGGTTTTCTGCATCTGCTGCTCACAAGCCTCACACTCACCACCACGGCTGCAGCTACTACTGTGACCAGCATCATCGATTACTCGGTTGCACCTGGTGCTGCGACCAACACCGACCACCACTTCTATGGTGGCGTCGCATCTGGTTGGGATCTTGCATCCAACCTCTAACTCCGAGCACGTACCACTTTCTGTATGTGCGACACGACTTGTGGCTCGGTTTCAGTTGGTGTAGCGACCAACACCACCGATTACTCTGCTGGCGGCGCCGCAGCGGTAGATCTGTTTCAGATCTGAGCTTAAGAGCATCTGTTACTCACTGTAATGGGGAAAAGGAAAAGAGGCTTTGTTTCCGGTCTATTTCCCCCAAAACGCTTTCACTCTTCTTAGATTTTTGGTTCTCTTCACCGCTGGAAGTGGGAACGACGACAATGAACGCCACAGCTCCGCCTGACGTCATCCAAATCACAGATTACCAGAACGGAAGCGATTCTGACACCAACATCGACGACGACGACGATGCACCCACCGCCAAGTTCTACCAGCCAGTCTCCGCCATCGACTCCGAGGACGACGAAGACCAAATCGAAAACGACACCGTCCCGATCCAACATCTTGCAATTAATTAACCCACTGAGCACTGCATATGCTCTGAGGGATTGAGAACGTCGAGCTGGAAAAGAAAGCTTGAAGCTTCCGCCATAGCCGATACATCGTCGTATTGCAGCAAAACTGAAAATCGCAACTCAGAAGTTGCAGAAACGCCAGCGATTGAATCGATGTTGTCCGGGTAGGATGAACCGGAGTTGAAGCAGAGGAATCTGGCCCAGCAGTGGAAACACTTCTTGGACCGCATTGACTCGTCCAAGACTCGGTTCGAGGAGCTCTATGATGGTTTTTACTCGGAGCGGAACTCGCTCCAGACACGGCAGCAGGAGGTTGAGGAGCGCGAGAAGGGGTTGGAGGCCAAAGTTTTGAACTTTAAACTTGGAAATGGCGTCTAAAGCTCAGGAATTGCATGAAATCGAGAAAGTTGGAATAAGAGAGAGGCAACCACGTTCTCGCCAAAACTGCGAGGAAGATCTGAAGAGAGAGGCAGCGACGCCTCCTGATTCGCCCGGGTTGACCCGCTTGCAATTACAGATCCGGTCTACACCTAAGGACTCTGGGTTTGTACTTTTAGAGATGGTGGTCAAAGATGAGTGGACTAGAGCAATGATGAGTCTGAAGGATTTAATCGACCACCCACATGGATGGTTTTTGTCGACTAGAGGATACCCACACTTTCATCATGCATATTCTTTTTCTTTAAAGAAAAACAAGGGATGTCTGGAGAAAAGCAAAGACAGAGGTGCAAAGCAAAAGTGAAAAAGAAAAGGAAAAGAGAAAAGAAGAAAAGCAAAAATTTTCCTATTATTATGATTCCTTCTGTCTGCCAGATGAAAAGACAGAGAGAGTGCAGCAGAAAAACACTGCAAAAGCATGGAATAAACACCCCACCAGAATGATGTAATTTATTTTCCTTATCTTTCGGAAACATCTGTATAAACCCCATCAGAGGGTAATATGTATAAACCCTATCAGAGGGTTAAAAAAAAAAAAAAAAAAAAACAAAAACAAAAAACAAAACGACAAAGCCCACAATAAATGGGCTGTCATGTTGTGGAGGGCGAAGGCCCATAAGCCAAAAAAAAAAAAAAAAAAAAAAAACTTCAATCAGGCCATCAAAAGTACGCCCAGTACTTCAAGTCATACATGAGCATCACTCATCCAATCATACATAAACATTCATGAGCATCACTCATGTCAACATTCATGAGCATCACTCATGTCAACATCCATGAGCATCACTCATGTCAACATCCATGAGCATCACTCATGTCAATCAACATAACCATCCATAAGCATCACTCATGTCAACATCCATGAGCATCACTCATGTCAATCAACATAAACATGCATGAGCATCACTCATGTCAAATCAGCTTCAAAGACTTCATTTACAGAGCTCTAGCTTCAAAAGCTTCATTTACAAAAGCTCTAGCTTTCAAAGACTTCATTTACAGAGCTCTAGCTTCAAAAGCTTCATTTACAAAAGCTCTAGCTTTCAAAGACTTCATTTACAGAGCTCTAGCTTCAAAGCTTCACTTGCAAAGCTTCACCTACAAAGCTTCAGTGCAGGGTATACAAATACCGCCTCCGAACAACCACCACTTCGGCCCATACATGGATTCAATTTGAAGTCTCCAGCCAACAGACTCTATTGACCGAAGACTTGGGGGACTACATTATGTACCATATATTGGGCCTCAACTGGGCCTCATGAAAAATACTTGGGGGACTCTAGCCCATCACTTATGTATTGAGGAGTGAGCCCTTATTCTATAAAAGGGAATCCCTCACTTTCATTAGAGAGCACCCATTATTGATGTACTGAGGAGTGAACCCTTATTCTATAAAAGGGACTCCCTCACCTTCAAACGCCACAAGCCAAGCCAACCAAGGCAACATAAGCTACAAGCAAAGCGGCCTCACAACATGTGCTACTTCTAGTTGAGCATCATTTCAGATTGGGCACCGCCTCATATCGAGCATCAGTTACTTCGGCCCACACATGGACTGAATTTCAAGTCTCCAGCCAAAAGACTCTCTTGACTGAAGACTTGGGGGACTACTGTTTATACCATATTTAGGGCCTCGTATATTTGGGCCTTGGGCCTTGTATTTGGGCCTCACACTAAAGCCCATACTTTGTAAAAGAGGAGGAGCCCCTTATTCTATAAAAGGGGACTCCTACCCTCATTCTAGGAGAGGCTCATTCTGACCATCAGAGGCCATTTCTGAAGCCTCTCCTCATCCCTCTCAAAGCTTCCTCACACCCCCTAAGCTCTAAGCTCTCTCTCTCCCTCTTCAACAGAGAAACATAATACAATCAGTGTGGACGTAGCCCAAACCTTGGGGTGAACCACGATAACTCTTGTGTCATTTACATTACTTGCAGATTCACGGTCGGATTTACGTTGTTCCAAGACCTCCGGTTTTGTGCATCAACAAATGGTAATACCTATAAGAAATATTTCTTTCATTGAGAATGAAACTGATTACATTGGGGTATTTATACACAGCAGCTAATAATACTTAGTTATCAACTAATGTAACTAATTAATCTTAATCTATGAATTAGTTACAACAAGAAACTTAAAGACTAAGTAATTGCTGACTGTGTTGATGACTTGGACTCTAGATGGCACTGTTGAGTTGACTGAGGATAATGTGTGTCTTTACACCCCCTCAAGCTGAACGGAGGAGAACCAAGTGAAAGCTTGGACCTGAGAAATTGAAATCGAACTTTGGACAGAGACTTAGTGTGAATATCTGCAATTTGATTGATACTGGGAACAAACTGAACTTTGAGTAGAGATGCTAAAACCAGTTCACGGATATAGAGGTAATCTATTTCAACATGCTTTGTGCGAGCATGGAAAACTGGATTTGAAGCAAGAGAAATTGCAGATACATTATCACACCAAAGAATGGGAGCCTGTGATAATGGAAAGCCAATGTCCCTAAAATAGAGGAGCGAGCAACCGTGTGTTGTCTCAGCAGAAGTGTGAGCTAAAGAATGATATTCAGCCTCAATAGAGGAGCGAGCAACCGTGTGTTGTTTCTTGGCACTCTAACATATAAGGTTGTTGCCAAGATAAACACAGTAACCACTTGTAGATCATTGATCAAACACATACCCAGCCCAATCAGCATCCGAGAAGGCAGTAAGAGTGAGAAAACATTTTTTAAACCAAATGCCGTCATCAATAGTGCCTTTAAGAAAACGTAAAACACGTTTAACAGATTGAAAATGAGTGTCTCGCGGACAATGGAGAAATTGGCAGAGTTGATTGACAGCAAAAGAAAGGTCATGTCGAGTCCAAGTTAAATACTACAATGCCCCAACAATGGACCGATATTCATGGGGATTAGAGAAAAGTGTACCACTATGATCTAACTTTTGAGTACCAAGAGGAGTAGTGCACGGTTTACTACCATCCATATGTGTCTTGAGAAGAAGATCCATGGCATATTTGTGTTGAGAGAGAAAAATACCATCGGAGGATCGATGAACTTCCAAACCCAAGAAGTAATGTAAATGGCCTAAATCTTTGACTGGAAAGAGTTGACTGAGCTTGTGAATAAAAGCATTGCAGGCTTGAGCATTAGGTCCAGTAACTAGTATATCATCAACATATACTAGTACAATAATAAGAGATGGCTAAAAAACAACAAAGAGTGAGCAATCAGATTGAGAGTTCTGAAAGCCCAGAGAAAGCAAGGTTGAAAGCTTGCAGACATGAGACGGCTTTGATGGATCAATAAACCCCGGGGGTTGTTGCATAAAAACCTCTTTCTTGAGTGTGCCATGTAAGAAGGCATTACTGATGTTCAATTGGTTTAAAAACCAATCAAATTGCACTGCTAATGTCAAGAGAATTTTGATGGTGACAAGTTTGGCAACCAAGCTAAAAGTCTCCTGAAAATCAATACCTTCTTGTTGATGAAAGCCTTTTGTTACTAAACGAGCTTTGTATCTGTCCACACTACCATCAGGTTTCCGTTTGATACGAAACACCCATTTATAACCTACAAGATTTTGATGTGGTGTATAAGGAACAAGAGACCATGTACCGGTAGATTACAGGGCTTGAAATTCCTCAGACATTGCTTTCATCCAATGATCATGCTTAAAAGCTTGTAGAAAAGTTGTAGTAACAAAATTCAATGAATCAATAGGGTGTTTAGTAGCAGCCAATGCTTTGGGTTTAAAAATCCCATCTTTGGACCCAGTAATCATGGAATGAGTATTGGTGGAAAGGGGAGGTTGAGGTAGAGGTGGAGGTGGTATTGGAGAATTCTGCATTGTTGGAGAGGGTGACATTGGGTGAGAGGATATAGGTGAGACTGGAGAAACTAGCACGATGGGAAAGGATGAGGAAGAGGGTGATGAAGTAAAAGGAAGAGTAAAAGTTGAAAATGGTGAAGGTTGACTATGGGGCATCAAAAAAGGGGGCACAAGGAACTCTTATGGTGTATGAAAAGGAAAAGTGGATTCATTAAAGAGTACATGACGAGATATGTAAAGCCTAGATGTAAGAGGATCTAAGCAACGATAGCCCTTGTGTTGCAAATTATACCAGAGAAAAACACAGTGAGTACTCTTCCCATCAAACTTGAAAGTAGAATATGGTTTAAGCCATGGATAACAGCTACACCCAAAAACCTTGAGCTTTGAATAATCTGGAGGCTTATGGAAAAGTAATTCCCAGGGAGATTTATCAAGGCCAAGGATGGGAAGCCTGTTGATCAGATACATAGCAGTAGAAAACGCCTCAACCCAAAATTGATGAGGAACCTTTGATGCAGTAAGGAGAGTCCGAGCAGTTTCTGTAAGATGCCGATGTTTGCGTTCAACACAACCGTTCTGTTCCGGTGTATGAGGACAAGAATATTGATGCAATATACCATGTTGCAAGAGAAATGAATTAAAACAGGAACTTATGAACTCACCCTAGAATCTGATCGAAGAACTTTGATTTTATTACCAACCAAGTTTTCTACATAAGTCTTGAAAATGACAAAGACTGAATACACCTCATACTTGAGCTTTAATGGAAACAACCAACTGTACTTCGTGAATTCATCAATAAACAACACGTAGTATTTATAACCATTGATGGACAAAGTAGGGGCAGGTCCCCAAACATCACAATGAACAAGTTCTAAGGGCATAGATACAGAACTGAGACTCACAGTAAAGGTAATTAGTGATTCTTACCAATTGCACAATCTGAATAGAAGAAAGAAGTAAACTTTTTACCACTGTAAACAATAGTACTACTATTTAAAGCCTTCCTGAAAATAGCAGAAGATGGGTGACCGAGCCGATTGTGCCAAACGTGTAAAGGAGCTTTGCTACTGACAAGAGCATAGGGAGAATTAGATGTTGGAGGAAGTCCTTGAAACGGATAAAAGCCATCTTTAACTAGCCCTTGGAAAAGCATCATCCCTGAAATACGATCCTTGATTTGAGAACCATCAGAATCAAGGGTTAATTGGCAGTGATTGTCTTTTAAGAATTGATACGCAGAGAGAAGATTATGTTTCATGGCAAGAACATGTAAAACATTATTCAGACGAAAAGTGGCAGCATGAGTATTAAGAAAGGTTGTACCAGTATGGTGGATGGACATACCTTGAACATCACCAATATACACCTTGTCCTGACCATTATAAGGAACTGGAGAGTGAATAGCAGAGATGTCATTTGTTATGTGAGACGTGGCACCAGAGTCCATTAGCCAGGTAGGAGCAGAAGGTTTGATGTTGGTGTGAGCACACATAGCTGCCAATTTAGCAGGAGGAATTTTACCAGCAAAAACATGATTCATGCGTTCAAAACAATCAAGAGCTTCATGATCCGGTGAATGACAGATTTGGCATGGATCCCGATGACTAGGAGTAGGACCAGAATTACGAGAATAATTGCCAGAATTGCCGCGATAATTGTGACCTCGATAGTTGTTGCCTCGATAAGTATTGTTGCCGCGAGAGTTATTGCCTCTATAAAATGCTTTACCACGATTGAATTGCCTCGGTGCAGCAAAACCATGTGGCATGGGAAGAAGAGGCGGTTGAGACTGAGGATACTGAGCCGCATAGGCTTGAAATGGTTCAGAAACGGACGAAGCAACAATTTTCTTGTTACGCTGCATGAACAATTCTTTGTTAATCAGTAAGCCATGTAGTTCATCCAATGAGGTAGAAGAGATGCGAAGCATAATGGAGTCAACAAACGACTCATAGTCTTCAGAGAGGCCATTGAGAATGACTGTAGAGCACCGACAACCATGAGTGCATCAGAGATGGATTTGATTAGTTGAATATATTCAGAAATCGGGAAATCTCTTTTCTAAACAATGTGCAGGCGAGA
Source organism: Malus sylvestris (assembly GCF_916048215.2). NCBI lineage: Eukaryota > Viridiplantae > Streptophyta > Magnoliopsida > Rosales > Rosaceae > Malus > Malus sylvestris. The sequence goes on from NC_062260.1 coordinate 25,622,480, forward strand.
TTGAAGCTAGTGAATGTGAGCAACAGAAACGCCACCAAATCGTTGCTCAAGATTCAACCATAACTCTCGAGAAGAGGTAACACCAACTGTGAACGGAATAAGGTCTTCCGAAAGAGTGGAATTAAGCCAAATAAGGATGTTTTGATCCTTTTCATACCACAGATCAAAGGCAGGATTTGGAATGCCAGTGATCTTACCAGAATCATCAAGTAAGAAAGGCGAATGACAAACCTCAGAGCCATCAACAATCCCTGTAAGCTTGTAGCGAAGAAAAATTGGAGCAAACAACGCCTTCCAAACTAGATAATTGTCCCGTTTAAGCTTGGTAGGAACCATACAACTGATATTATGAAAGGAAATCGAAGAAATTGAGGGAGAAGGTGGAGCCGTAGTGAAATTAGGGTTCCTCGAATTTGGGGCAAGAACGTCAGGATTCAGTGGAGATGAACTTGACGAAGTCATCGTAATCAAGACAGATAGGATAAGAGAAGGGATAATCGATCAAGATCCACAAGAAATTGAAGAGAGAGGATCAAAGATCGAAGAAATCAGAGATCGCAGGGAACAACAAAGAAGAGGATCGACGAAAAGGCGGTGAAGCGAAAAGGGGATGATACCATATAATAAATATATCTTCCATTGAGAGTGAAACTGATTACATTGGGGGTATTTATACACAGTAGCTAATAATACTTGGTTATCAACTAATGTAACTAATTAATCTTAATCTATGAATTAGTTACAACAAGAAATTTAAAGACTACGTAATTGCTGATTGTGTTGATGATTTGGACGCTAGATGGTATTGTTGAGTTGACTGAGGATAATGTGTGTCTTTAATACCAGCCATCTGTTAATACATGGGCCATTGGCATGCAATATCTAGCTGCAAATCTGACTATTATTTTAGGTTGTTGACTTTGAAATTTGAACAGTTTAAGCAACGCCAGTTTAGAACGCGTTGAGCATGCATATACACCCACCACTGTTTTTGTCTCTTCGATTAGTTTTAACAAGTCTGATGGTTTGAAGTTTCAACATTCCCGAGAACTCGTAGAAGAGTTTTCATTTGATTTGTAACACAAATTCGAATAAGGTTAAAGAAGTATTGACTGAAAAACTCAATACTTCCTGAATTGTGCAAGTGATTGATTTAAGACAGTGAGAGTGTAATTAGTAGCAGAACACTTTCTCGACTTTAAATATTAATAGGTGTTAAGTGATGTGTCACTCTGATGCTTTGGTTTTATATAGCAAAGAAGATTAACATATGACATTATATGGTGTATTGAGCTATTACAGTTTTGTTAAGAATTGTTAGTAGTTTGTTACGTTGATAAGAGATCGAGATATATATAGCTGAAGGAAGAGCTGTAGTATCAAACTTTTTTTTTTTTAATAAATGATATTATCTATACTAAGGGGGTGGGAAAGTGGCTAAGCCTCACAATGGGCTATCAATAATGTGATTCAACTTCAAACTCGCCTTTAACGAGAATCGAATCTAAGACTTCTCACTTACAAGTGAAGATGAATATCACTAGATCGTAATACTAAGTGACAACTGTAGTATATCAATTAACCATCAATCATAATACAAAGAGGTTTCAAGTTTCTCTCTTATTTCTCTCTAGTTCTTCGTCTTTCTCAATCCTTCATTGTTCTTTGATTTTTCTATTAGCTGGACTATAATTTTATCCATAACTGTATACATTGCTTTGCAGTATTTTCTTAGACTTTATAGTGACTTTCTAACTAATACCATTCTCTTTAATTAATTCATCCGCCAGAATGCATTCTGTTACATATTAATCGTACTATTTGAACAAATAGTTCGTTCCCAGCAGCCAAATTTTGCTCCATGGATAACAATATATATTATTTAAAATCTGTACTGCTGGTGCTAAACGAATGAGCAATATCCATATTTCGAATTATCAATTGATTAAAGTAAAATATTCATAAATTAAGAAAATTATCCTAATCAAGCCGTCGTCAAGTACGACGCCAATCTTTCTTAATGTGGCCGCATGGTTGGTAAAACTTACAACACATACTAAAATCGGTATAAATAGTAGTAATGCAGCAGTGTCTTCTAACATCTACCCAAAAAAATAAAAAATAAAAAATCTACCAATATCGATATATACGAACTAGGGAATAGAAGCATGAATATGAAACCTTCCATAAACATCAAGAGAACTAGTTGGTATTAACCCAAGTCCTTGTTTATGTTTTTGCACAAAATAGACATTTCACTATTTTATCAAGATCACACAAACTTTGACGTCATTTTTTATATGTCGAGTAATAATGTTACCTAAACACACAAAAGTAATATTCAACTATAACCCAAATCAAGTCATTCTATTTTTAGAATTTACGTGATTGTTTGGGTAATTATTGACAATGTTCGCTATCGGTTTGGGGTTGAGAAAATTGAAATAATTAAGAGGCCCTTAGCTACAACCTCACCCTTCTTATATAAAATTAATTGAATTTGTCTGATGTTTTTTTTTTTTTTTGAACAAGCGATATTATCTACACTAAAAGGGAGAGATGGTGGACTTAGCCTCACAATGGGCTACCAATTATTTGGATCAAATTTGATTTTGGTGAGAATCGAACTTAAGACCTCTCACTTACAAGTGAAGAGAAATACCACTGGACCATAGTATTAAGTGACAATTGATATTTTTCTCCAGAGACCTTTGTTAGCTTAGTTTTATGAATTAAAATGATTAATCAGTAATATTCATTCCTTGTGAAAATGTATCATATGTACAAAAGTCCAAAACCAAATTACCAACATTCAGTAAATGCAAATAATTTTCTTTTCCAAACAAACACAGTAAGTTGACAAGTATAACATTATGGGCATTGATCATAGACCCGTCGTGAATGGCACACCGGTGGCGGGCAACCACGACCGACCGGCAATAAGGCTACCGGCGGTGAACATAGACGCCACATTTGGACTGGTGATGGCATGAAAACCAGGCCATTTCACTCTATACCTAGTAGAAGAGGCAGGTCCAAAGTTCTTATACTCCCCATAATACAAAGTACTAAGGGCAAAATTACTTCTTTGCCACTGCAACCAGCCCGCCGGATTTATCAAACTGTCCAGGTAACATTTCATAAAGACAACCCTAGAGTACTGCATCCACGGCCGGCCCAAATATGTTTTGTAAGAACTCGCCACGGGCTTTAGGTCAGCGGCTGCCAGTACCTGAGAATTGTGGATCGAAATTGCTGTGTTTTGAAACGGGTCGTTTCGACCTTGGGCTGTGATGACGTTCACTTGGCCCCACAATGGTTTTCTTACATAAATAATACAATTTTGGAAAACTGCAGCTGCATTCCCAAATATGAAGTCTATAGTGCCAAAGATGTAGCATTCTCTGTAGAACTGGCGCTGGGAGTGGACCATGAGGGTGTCTTGGTAGCCCTGGAAGGCGCATCGGTAGAAGACCGAGAGGTCGGATGCCGACATGAGAGCCACGGCTTGGCCCTTTAGCTGTCCGGCGGTGTTTCTAAATGTGATGCCACGAGCAATAAATCCTGGACCGTTTATACCTAAAAAAAATATTTTGTAATGAAAAACCAATTAAAAATATAAAAGTTTACCTTTGGTCTGTATAGTTTGGATGAAAATTCATTTTAATTCATTTAATTTCAATTGTGGCTACTTTTTTAACTCTTAAATTACTTAATGGACAGTGGAAATTAGACGGACCAAATTGGAACCTCGCAGAATACAAGAACCACAATTGCAGAATTATAGGTTGTGTAAAGAAATTATGTGTACATACCAGCAGTTGCAGAATTATAGGTTGTGTAACCTCCACTGACACTTCGGCTAGATGTGATTACTGTATATCTAATGCCAGCACCAACCAACATGATTTTACTGTTAGTGTTGCTAACTTGAATGTTCTCTGTGTAGACACCTTTCTTCACATAGATTATAAACTTGCTCTTAACTCTTCTCCTCGCGGCTGCATCTAAGGCGGCTTGGACGGTCCGAAAATTCCCCGATCCATCTTTGGCAACCACAAGATTTGCCCTAATGTTTGCAGCTTGCAATAACCTCCGGTCATGCTTCGACACCCAATTTGGAAACTTTTCGCTCTCATTGTAACTTTCTTCCGTGCCTAAAAGTTGGGAACCAATTGCCAAACTGTTGCTAATGAGCTCCGACACATTGTTATTGGACGTGTAAATCGGCATTATGAAGTTCGTAACGTTCAGTTCCAAAGACCCGACTCGGCACGTTTCAATGTTGGTGAGGGCAGCGCTAAGCCAAGTTTGCGCATCAAAATTGGAACAATTGAGTTTGGTGCCTAAGCCTTCAAGTGTAACGTTGAGCTGGCTGACGGTGTTATGGAAAAGTTTCAAGCAATCGGTCCACACAGCTTTTTCTTTATCGTTTTGGCAGTTTTGACCGTACTGGGAAGTGTATGTTATGGCACTGAGAGCTCTCTCCAAGGCCACTTGAACCAACATTTTTCGGAACTCGGAGGTGTGTTTCGGGCGGAAGTGGTGGCGGCTATTCGACATGCAGTAGTTGCATGGCTCCGGGTGAGGGGTTTTTTTACACCACGTACGTATACGGCTAGAGTGGCGGTGGTGACTTCTGGCTACGGTTGTCTGGAAGAACAAGGAGAAGAATATGAGTATTGAGAGAAGTGGTAGACTTACCTTCATGACCATGTTTGATGAGCAATGAGATTGACAAGGTGGGGTTGTTGATGGTTGTGAAGGTCATATCTTTTAAGGGTGATCTCTTTTATGTGGGTAGGAGAAGGAAGAGACGGGGTAGAGATAGGCTGGCTTGTTTGACACATATAAAATAGGGGTGTGATATCCACACACCCTATTTTACTTCTCGTACACCTTTTTAATTTTCAGTCGTCAGATCGAATGAATTGAAGAAGATCAACGGACAGAAATTATCAAGGGATGTGTGAGAAGTAAAATGGGGTGTGTGGATAACACATCCCTATAAAATATTGCAAGATGTGTGTAAATGCATCATGAGTAAGATCGCATCGCAAGGTATACCATGTTGACTTTACTTAGAATTGTGTGCAATTCACAATATAATACGTTTAATTTCTTTTAAATACTTCACGGATGATGTAACATGCATGTTAAGTACATATATAAAGTCATCAAAAAAAATAAATACATATATTGGATCTTAGCATTAATGAGGAGTATAGATATGTAAATATGTTTTGTATATATGTACTTCTCATTAATGCTAAGATCTAATATATGTTATATATGTACACACATATATACCAAAAAAACTAAAACCATAGCCGTCTAGGGAGAAAACCAAATAAAACCCTCATTTGTTGTTGGCTCCTGCCTTTGGTCTTGGTCTTTTATTTCGCTCTCCTTCCTCTTGTTTTTGTTTTTGGTGTTGAATTGTAAACGTTTTAGTTGTCAAGATAATTGTCGTGTTTTGCCTAACCACACAACGAACACACAATTTTAGTTCCACATGGCACTTTTGAAATGGATTTAGAGTTGCAAGACACTGAAGCTGTCATATTGCATCTGGTTAGGGTTTAGCCGGTACATAACTACGGATTTAGATAGTACGACACTATGGCTCTCTTTGAGATGTCATGAGGATGTCGAGTGGCAACACTGTTTTGTCATTTTTTGTTTTGAATGTGTTTAATAATTTCCAAAAACTCACTAGGAGTTTGCTGTTTTTTTCCCGCAAATAATAAGATAATCTACACTAAATTCATCTAAACTAGAGGGAGGGAAAATCGAACACAGGACCTCGGGTGCAAAGGCGAATGCTTTAGCCAACTGAGCTACAAATCATATGTAGAGTTTTCTGGCTTTGATTTGTCTTTTTCATGAAAGTTTCTTTATTTTCAATTTTCGTCTTGGTGTGTTGGCTCTCCTTCCAATCTGATCTATGTGTGAAGGGGTGGAGCAGTTCGATTTGATAAATCTACCTCATTTGGTGTTAGAGGGTCATGACGGTGATTAGGTGATGAAGTTAGGCCCGACATCCTACTCTCAATCCCACTACAACTTTGAGAGTCTTCTTGTTCTCACATGCTCTCATGTAACACGATATTTAGAGATTCTGTTGCTTCTTGTAATCTTGTGGTTTTCGGTAAGCACAACTTTTGACCAAGTTCTTGAAGTCTACTTATGGCTTTACAACTTGTCATGCTCTTGTAATATTTTTTTTAGATATAATTTTTCAGGACCTTTTGAGGCTAAATTCTTCATATATTTTGTATTTTGTTGAAATTTGGAAGATATATAATGAATTTTTTCTTTCTTATTTTTTAGAAAGTAATTACATTTGTATGAATGTTTTTCAAAACATTTCACATGGATTTTTCATTACGCTGCTTAATCAATAATTAAATTAACATTTTTTTTCAAAAAAAAATACACAATACAACTTAATAGTGGAATGATATAACATGTCAAATTATGAGGTAATATTTCTTGTATTTATAAGGAAAAGTTAGGCATGAAACAGAAAACGTGATTGGTCATGATTTGATTAAATTCCTCAACTAATTATCAACGGTTTAGGAACTAGAACCAAGATTACCAAGAATATCAAATGTAGGTGTAGACTGTGTAAAAAATTATATGAAAATATGTCTAATCGGCGACATACTAGTGATCGATTGGTGTGACTTTTGCAAGTTCCCATCTAAGTCACCGATTGAAAAGAATATATAACATGCTCCGTACGGATTCCACGCAGCACAATATTAGATTGGATTATGTTAGGTAATATATAATTATAGTTATATATATATATGGTTGAGTAAATTGATACTTTCAGATAATGTACATCGAAAGTAACAGTTTCTTAAACGAAACGAGTCATGTTCTTGGTATACTCAATGTCCAATGTCCTGCCCTTAAGTTTAGGGTAACCCCATGTGACATTTTAATTAGTTTCTGAATTAAGCATGCAAAACCATCTTCTTCTTTATTTTTCAATTAATGGAGTTTTCCCTTTTCTTAATCCATAACCCATTTTGAGACTTCTAAGCCTACATTTTACAAGGAAATATAACATCTGTTGAATTATGTCTAATTTATTTAACAATTTAACCCACTAACGTTATTGTTTGTCAAAAAAAAAAAATTATGTCCATTCATAAGTCTCGAAGAGATATTGCATACCAAAGGTTGCATGGTTGACTTGCATAATTTTATATTTTTCGTCAAATTAAACTTAATAGTCCCCTTAGTTTATCTAGGGTTCACTTTCGTCCCCCTAGTTTGTCCTCATAGTTTCATTTCGTTATCATCATTAGTCCAATCTATCAAATGAGGCAAAATTACTTCCTAGTTGAATTCTTTTCAAATCATAAGATGTGCACACAAATGTATAGGAAATCAACTTAACTAAGATATTGGACTAAAGTGAAAAATGAGTGAAACTATAAGGACAAAACACAAGGAAAAAAAACCTACATGGACAAAAGTGACAATCCAAATAAATTGCGAGAACTATCATTACAATTTAAGTATAAATGTTTGGTCTTTGATATGAAAGCTCTTAGAGAAAAACACGTAAAGTACAATACTTTAAGGGTGCGTTTGTTGTACCGGACTGTCTCGGACTGGACTAGCTTCAGGGACTAAGCTGGACTGGCTTAGACTAGACTAAGCTAGACTAATTTAGTGAAGCGTTTGGTGCAGTGTCGGACTAAGAAGCAGGATTACAATATTATATTATTTTATATTAATTTAATATATATTGATTAATATTTTATTATTACTTTATCTTGTTTTTTCCTTCTTCTATAATCATCATCCTCTCCAATCTTCCTTTCCCTTTTTCCCCTTCTCTGATCTCTGTTAACTTGTCCCTACACCTCTCCATCCCCCTTTCCCTTTTACCCCATTTTTGTCCCTCCGCCTCTCCCTCCTATTTCCCTTTTCTCCATCCCCTTTCCCTTTTTCCCCTTCTCCAATCTCTCTGTAACCTTATTTCTCCACCCGCCTCTCCATCCTCCTTTCCCTTTTTTCCCCATGTCGCTCCGCCTCTCCCTCCTATTTTCCTTTTCTCCAATCTCTGTAAACTTACTTGTCCCTACGCCTCTCCAACTTCCAGCTTTCATTGAATCCCATGCCGTAGAAAATCGAGGTCGATGAACCCAGGGCAGCGAAGCAGACGAAGGAGATAAAGATGCAGCGAGAGTGGACGAAGGCAAGAGAGGACGATGGAAGGTCTTAGCTAGTCCTATGGGTGTCGGGGTCTCTCGCTAAGACCGGCTAGTGAAGGAGTTTGTGAAAGCGAGTCCCACCTAGTGCCATTAATGTTAGTCCCGCCAGCCACCAAACACAGGATTATAGTCCTATTTAAGCTAGTCCAAGCTAGTCCCTCCTAAGGAGCTGTAACAAACGCCCCCTAAGAACACTAGACTAATTTTATAATGCGAGGAGGGCACTAAAAAGTTTTTCACAACTAAGAATAAACTAGAGGATGCCAAATGAAAAGATGAGAGTCTCTCTCTCCATACAAGCACTCAAAAGTGTTTTTGTATAAAATTTACGTGTTTTTTCAAATTCACGATAAGTTTTAAGTTTGAATGTTCTTATTAGCTAGTTGGGCTTTGGGTCTCTTTCAACTTGAGCAATTCATGAATGATTTAACAAAGTCGGCCCATTAGAACAAAAAGAAAATGGGCCAGACCCACCCCTTAGTGGAAGGGCTTGCCATTTGTTTGTTCAATTCAAACGATGGTTTTCCCGTCAACTTATCAATCAGTTTCATGCAGGATTGATAGAAGAGGTATTCATCAATTTCTCCCATGAACTTGTGATTATTGGCCAATTTCCCCCCTCAACTTTAATTTTGGCCAATTTTTCCCCTCAACTCTCATAATTAGTCAATTTCCCCCCTCAACTTTAATTTGGCCAATTTCCCCCCTCAACTCTCATAATTAGTCAATTTGCACTTTACTGTTAATTTTTTAATTTGATCATAATTAAACAAGTGGATGTATGTTAATCATTTTCCTATGTCTTTATCCTATTACAAATAGATTAAAATTTAGAATTTTACAATTTATCATAGATAGTATTATTAGTCATTATAAATCAGTATGGAGTAATTTTATTTGATTTTTTACTATACAAAATTGATAACGAAAAAGATTGATGTGTACATTTTTGTATGTGAATACAATTTTCTTTATAAAAGTGAAAGCTAAGTTCAAGTAAATTGCGGAGAATCGAGGTTTAGTGCAAAAATGACTAGTCAATTCATAATTTTTGACTCCTTATTAAGAATAACTCATTTTATTGAAACAGGCCTGATCCATGAGTTTAGGATTATTATTTCTTCTTCTACATGCTTTAAACCCGATTCATAACTTTTTCTTATAATCAACCCATATCACTTACTAATTGTATTATGTTTTTGTACATTTTACCCTATATTATGCAGGTGAGTTTATGTTAATTTTAGTACTTTGTTGGAAATTATTAGAAAGATTGAAAGAAAAAAAAAGAACAGATGGAAAAGTAAAAAAAATTAACAATAGGGTGCAAATTGACTAATTATGAGAGTTGAGGGGGAAATTGGCCAAATTAAAGTTGAGGGGGGAAATTGACTAATTATGAGAGTTGAGGGGGGAAATTGGCCAAAATTAAAGTTGATGAGGGAAATTGGCCAATGGTCACAAGTTCAGGGGGGGAATTGATGAATACCTCTTGATAGAAATACAACATATGCTTCAAACTTTAAGAAACATACATAAATAGGAAACATACAGATCTAATAAAAATGGGTTCATTGGCATTGCAGTTTACACCATAAGGTTGGGGTTATATACAAAATAAGTCACGATGTTTCAATTTTCGTATTTTTACACTATATGGTTTTCGAATGTACTAACTTAATATCTCCGTCAATTTCACTGTCTAATTAGACGTTAAGTGCTGAATGACATAGACTTGCCTCTCATTTTGAGCATTTGTTGACCGTCGGTTTCAATGTCTAGTGTTTTATGAAATTGACATACAACGTGTGCTTAAAATGTAGGTCTAGTATATGCCACATCAGCATATAACATCTAATTAAGCGGCTAAATTGATAGAGACGTTAAATTTGTGCAATTTAAAAATTACGTGGTGTAAAATGCAAAAACTAAAATCTCATGGCTCATATATAACCAAACCTTTTGGTATAAGTTAACCCAAAAAAGAAAAAAAAGAAAAAGAGAATGGAAGAACAAATTGTTCAAATAAGCACCAAGCAAATCATCCAATTAGGTACCCGAAACTAGAGTTTCATCGTATCTAAACTAGAGTCCTATTAATATTTGTAAACAATACAAGTATTGTACCTCAAACGGGGCCCAAATTAATTTAGCCAAATTGTAAGCACAAAGACTAAATTGGCCAAACGAGTAAAACAAATAGACTAGTGGTCGATTGTAGTTTGAGGTTCGATTTGTTTAAACCAAATGGGCGTGTATATTTACTACTCAGAAGCAATCGTGGAGTCTATAGTATTGTTGCTGCCACCTTAAGTAAGGTGTGTTTATATTTACGGTGGCTTCAAAAATCATTTCCTGCAGGTTCATGCTTTTGGTTTTTGGGAAAGAAAAATTCTTTAATTCTTTCTTAAAGACCTTCATCTTCCCTTAAAATACAATTCCACAAAAGAAAATCTTAATTAGATTGTTAATTAATTAACTTCTTGGTTGGAACGTCATTAGATTACATGGATATAATACTGCCTTAAATTACATGCCTACATGGAACGTTATTAATCAATATTAAGATAAGAACATAAATTTACTCCTATATAATAATAATTGGATTTCCTTAAAAGCAATTTATGTCTCACATTGACATTGTCATCAATGAGGTTGCCATTCAAACTCTCTGGCGTTTGAGTGTCCTTTTTTTTTTTTTCATTTTTATTTATACAACCTATATTGGGGAGGGGAAAATCGGACTTGAGGCTTCGGATGTAAATATAAATGTTCTTAACCATACAGTACAAGCACTTTGGTTGCGTGCATATCTTTTTCATCCTCTTTTTTAACACAAACAATATTAAAGAAAAAAAATTCAAACACAGAAGTTGGAGTGACCGCTATGGACTTCATAGCAACAATCCCCTTTTGAGTGTGTGTGAAATGAAGTAAAAATGTATAAGAAACATTCCATATGGTCAAAGAAGTTAGAAGTATAATCCAAAGTGTAGGGATACAATACACAAATACACTGAAACTAACAAATATAATGCTACACAATCTACATGATTCATTCACCGCCTCAATCGGAGGCTGCGGAAGTGCCTCCCTTCGTTACATAGTTCGATTGTGTGATTTGTCAACTACCTCTCTCTCTCTCTTTCTCTCTCTCTCTGCAGTCATTCAAACTATTTTCTCCTTTTCCCCTTTAATTTCTTGGTAAGGGATAGAAAGTCACGCTTCCATCCCAAGTGATCGGCAGACATCGTACACTCTTGCTGTTTCTTCATTTATCTCTATCAATATTTTTATGCCCTAGATATTTTTCTCAACATATAAATATAGAGCGTGTCACAACTCACAAGTTACAAACTTGCGAGTACAAGAAAATAGTAGTGGGGTTTCGAAGAGACAGATATTGAAGAAAAAAATGTCTGCGCTTCATAAGATGGTGGGCTTAGTGGGGGCGATTATGGTGGCGATGGTGATGACGGTGGTTTCTTCTTCTTCAACTCATGACTATGGAGATGCTTTGACCAAGAGCATTTTGTTCTTTGAAGGTCAGCGGTCGGGCAAGTTACCTTCTTCTCAGAGAATGACTTGGAGGAAGGATTCCGCTCTTCGCGACGGCTTCGAGATTGGCGTAAATCTCTCCACTCGATCTCTTTGAATTTGGATAGAACATGATACTGCTAATTAGATTTTACAGATTCTTAATTATTACCCAAATTATGATTAGGAAAAAAAAAATTTGAAGTTGCTTTCATCAAATTTTTCTCTCTGCCTTTTCATGTGCCAGAATGGTTAAAGAATGAAAATTTGGCAAGATTTCATGGTATTTATTTCAGTAATCACAAGCTAATGGGAAAAAAGTTGAAACGGTACACTATTACGTACTTATAGGAGAAAAAGTATTTGACAAATGTGACTAACATTTCTGGAGAAAAAGAACTTGCATTGCTTCACATTTTCCCTTTATAAAACATGTGAATTCGCCTCATTTTTTCCCCTTTTTATTTGGCGGTGTTTGATTAGTTTTTATACCAATTAGTGCGATTAAATTGAATGTTAATTATGAACTTAATTATGACCTCACAATTAGTAATTTTGGTTATTTAATCCATTTCTGTAGCAATTGGTGGAATGGCTTCCCTGACGTTTTTAGCTATCAAGGGCTTTTTTGTGTGTATGGACTAACCATTTGTTTTTTGTACGATCAGGTAGACTTAGTAGGAGGTTACTACGATGCCGGCGACAACGTGAAGTTCAACTTTCCGATGGCATTCTCCACAACAATGCTGGCATGGAGCGTTTTAGAGTTCGGGAAGGACATGAGCTCGGACTTGCCGCATGCCCTCGACACGATTCGATGGGCAACCGACTACTTCCTAAAAGCCACTAGCATTCCTGGCTTTATCTTTGTCCAAGTTGGCGATCCTTATGGTGATCACAACTGCTGGGAGAGGCCGGAGGAAATGGAAACCCCGAGGACCCCCTTTGCCGTGAGCAAACAGTTCCCGGGGTCCGAGGTTTCCGCTGAGATTGCGGCAGCTCTTGCAGCTTCTTCCATGGTGTTTAGGCAGATTGATAGAGGGTACTCCGCCAGGCTTCTCAAAAGGGCTAAAATGGTACTAAATTTCACGAGATTAATACTTGTGATTAATTAATAATTATGTGAAACTTGATTGATACGTTATACTTTGTGCATGGGCTAGGTTTTTGATTTTGCAGATAAATATCAGGGCTCCTATAATGACAGTCTTGGACCGTGGGTCTGCCCGTTTTATTGCGATTTTAGTGGCTACGAGGTATGAAGAGAACAATAATTTGCTCCTTACATTTAAAGAATCATTCTTACTCAGTGGTATATTACAAACCAACACCTACTAAAATGAGGTTAAAAAAAATATGCGTGTTAAATTGTGATTTGTTTCACAATCTCTAATGTTTAGGACGAATTGATATGGGGAGCAGCATGGTTGTTTAAGGCAACTAAGCAAATCAACTACTGGAACTATGTGTTGCAAAACATGCCCAAGTTGGACAGCGGTAACACAAATGGTGTCTCATGGGTTGGTGGAAGCTTTGCAGAATTCGGATGGGATTCGAAGCATGCAGGCATCAACGTACTCGTTTCCAAGGTAATTAAGTACTTACATTTCCTTCGTTCTCTTCTAATTAAACATATTGTCTAATACAAGATCGATTTGGTCCAATGCATGTTTTCGTGACAGTTAAGCATGTCTACCATCAGTACGGAGTCTCTTCCTTTCATTTCAAATGCAGATAGGTTCATATGCACCTTGCTGCCTGAATCACCAACCCTATCTGTCTCATATTCTCCAGGTAGCTACTTCTTTAATCAGTGAATATATAATCACCATTCATATTACTCTTATTGGTCATTAATGTGGATTAATTAATTAATTAGGTGGGCTTTTGTTTAAACCTGGAGGAAGCAATCTGCAGCATGCAACAACTCTGTCATTTCTTCTAGTTGTCTATGCTCGTTATTTGAATCAAGCCAAGAGAGCAGTCCATTGTGGCAATGTTGTTGCCAGTCCTGCTAGACTTGTACAACTTGCTAAAGGCCAGGTACATATTTGCTGCATTGTCATCTTGGTATATATTTACTTTTGGATTAAATTGTAGTTAAAGAGTCTCGAATTATATAATTACCCGAATCTCACTTTGGTTCTAAATTCAATATTTGTATTTTATATTTCTCAAACTTTTAACATCGTGTCATTTTAGTCGTTCCATCAAAATATGTTTAGTGTTTCTATCATTTGTAGGGGCAAAAATGTCTAAGCATATTATATATACTTACCAAGTCTCTCACCCTCCACTTTTCTTCTCTCATTGATCCAAAATTTAAGTCTTAACTTCAAATTGGGATGTAAATTTGCCATTGCAAATTTGCAATGGAATAGAAGAGAAAGGTAGTTGGAGGTTAGGGAAGCATTCGTAATTTTATATACAATGTGGTTGGCCATATTTACCCCTAAGTTTTGACAGATTAGCAAATGGACTTGTAATGACTACAGTGACGCATGAATAAATCTTTAAAATCTATATAGAATCCAAAAAATAATAATTCGTAGGCCGAAGCGAGAATCAATTAATAATGAAGGGACTATGATTTCAATTTAAGCTTTACTATATATTCAAAAGATTGTACAATTGGGATACTTATTAATTTATATAAATTTGGACCGACGGATATTGGATGCAGGCTGATTACATACTAGGAAGTAATCCATTGAGCATGTCATATATGGTGGGATATGGTGAAAAATTCCCTCAAAATATTCACCATCGCGGGTCGTCTTTACCGTCACTTGATCAGCACCCAGAACCGATCGACTGCAAAGGTGGAAACGATTACCTTTACAGCGAGAACCCTAATCCGAATTTGCTAATTGGAGCTATTGTTGGAGGACCAGATATCAAAGACGCATATGTTGATTCTCGAGAGGATTTTGTACACTCGGAGCCAACCACATACATCAATGCACCTTTTGTGGGGGTCTTGGCTTACTTCAAATCTCAATCATCCTAGCTTAGTTAGCTTAATTATAGCTCATAATTAAATTCTTCATCCTCTCTCTTACAAATTATTGATCTTATGTTTACATCCTGCAACTGCAAAGAAAAAGAAGAAGAGTTGGTTAGAAATGTAAGACTTGTGCAAAAAATGTGAAATATGTCACTAACCTTTTGGCCGGCGTCATTAACCCTAATTATATAACGAAAATTAACTTAAACTTTCGGTGGATCAAAGTCGATCGTTTGATCTGCATTTCATACAAAACTTCACGACATGTCACAAACTAGAAATTACTAATTGTTAGTACCATAATTTGGACTCATTTTGTCGACGTAAATACATAAAAGGGTATTTGGATGAGCCCATATCCCATAAAAGGATTCTCTGCTCTCATGTCCTTAGAGCAAGTCCACCCCAAAGGACTTTGCGCCAGCATTCAGCGTATTTATCCACTCAAATGAACAATAATAGATCCTAGTGAACAGTAATAGATCAAAGCATCTCCACCCCTAAAAATGCGCTGGCCTCCAGTCCATCTAATATTATATTATTTTATTCATATCAATTAATATTTTATCAATTCTTTTTTTTTTCTTTTTTCTTCCTTTCTCTCGAAAGGTCTTGCAGTTTTGTTTCCTTCCTACTGCTTCCATTCCCTCTCCGGTCCTTTCTCTTCTTCTTCTTATTTTCCAACATCCAACTCTCTGCACTCGTACCCAACCTGCCATGATTTTC
Source organism: Malus sylvestris (assembly GCF_916048215.2). Lineage (NCBI taxonomy): Eukaryota > Viridiplantae > Streptophyta > Magnoliopsida > Rosales > Rosaceae > Malus > Malus sylvestris. Next base: position 25,637,990 of record NC_062260.1, read on the forward strand.
CCTTCGTAAAGAAGTAAGAGACCCATCAAAATCCCTTTTCCACCTAAAAAATCCCATCTCTAATCACCAAATTCCACGACTTTTTGGGGAAATCGAATTGGGTTTTTCCCCAAATATCCAAATTATGATTCTTTCCAGTCCAATCTTTCTTGTAGTTGTAACAATCTGTATATTTGTAGCAATCCGCGTGGCGCTGTACAAAACTAGGCTAGTTTACATCGTGAAAAAATGGTGGCGGCGGTTCAAGGATTGCTTCCATGTCTACCAATCATTCTCCAGCTCGACCCCAATCAGATCGTCGAGGATGATTTCCGCGTGAAGGTGCACGCCAGGCAAATAGCCCGGCTCCTTGGTCAGTCAATTTTGGACTGGTCTGTTGACTGGCATGGGCTGTGTGCCAGGCAGCCCGACGGGCTGGAGTGAATTCCCTGGCCCTCAGCTTGTTATTTGGACAGGGTGCTGGGCAAAAACCACTATGGTGGACTTGCTCTTATGTAAATAGGAACCTACATTGTCATGGTGAAAACCTGAGTAGTCTGGACGTAGTTGTTAAATTTCAGACGGGCCATGGGCCAACTCTAACAACACCGATATTGTTCCCATATGGCCACCTGCTCAACCACGTGGAGCCAAGCCGGGGCTCACCCATTTGCGTGGGGCCAAAGGGGACCCATCCGTTCACGTGGATGTATGGACCCGTCCCCTGGCTCTGATACCATGTTAAATTTCAAGTAGACGGGCCATGGGCCCACTCCAACAACACCGATATTGTCCCCACTTGGCCACCTGCTCAATCCGTCAGGTGTGGGGTTTTAATACAAAAGGCCTCGATGTTAGTTAGAGTGAGGTAATTCTATATAAATGACATGTTCTCAAGCCTTCTGGCAGATGTGGGACAAAGGAATTCTAACAGTAGTCATTTAGTCAAACTTCGGGTGAAAAATTATACATGACTTGTGACGTTCTTGTATTTGTCTGGTTTTAAAATCCTGTTCAACTTTGTGTATCAACATTAATTAAAGATAAAAACTCAATGATTGAGATGCCGGACATTTACATGTTTAGGTGGCCGGGAAAAAACAATCCCCGAAAAAAGGAACTTAGTTTTTTCGGTTGCAGAAAAAGAATCTATACAGTATAATCAAAATTACATGCATACCGGCAAGGGAAATAACAAATCCCTCTTGTTCTTGGCATAAACTTCCAGCCATATAGTGATATCCACCTCGGATTTTGGTAATTGTAGAATGCCCTAAACGTGACTTAATTTAAACATTGGAATATGGACAAGGAATTCCTAATCAAGGTTTACGTTTTACGTACGTTTTGTTTTTCGCTAAGCACTGCAGATTCCTTAATCACTTCTTTGGACCTTGCTTTATTGTATGAATTTACCATTACCAACCCCTCTGTGCCTTTGATTAATTGACAGAATTTTAATTACACCAACTTAATCAGTTACCTATTGTGGAGAAGGGACAACGATTGACCACTATATATTGTAGCGATATATTGAACCCTACTTAAACAGATAATTATAACCAAAAGAGAAATGAGGAACATATTCATGTCTAGTAATTCGCTTTTAATATTAGCATTAGGGAGTTTGGCAATGGTAGCAGCTGCACATTTTGACTATGCTGATGCCTTGTCGAAAAGCATTTTATTCTTTGAAGGGCAGAGGTCCGGAAAGTTACTGTCTTCCCAACGATGAAACTTAGTCCAGATTGGACAAGTTGCTGAATCCGCATCAATTTTATTTATAAACACCATACCACCATCATATGGTGTTACTAATCCATGTGTATGATTTAAGGCAATTATTTTGTTGTTGTCTTAGTTGTAACATTTTCCTCAACTCTTGCTTACCACTTGTGCTAAACCCTAGTTTCTTTCAAAATTGTATCGTTAACAATAATGTCCATAATAATTAATTAGTTGACTGGATATTCTAACACCAAGTTTCCCACAGATTGATCTGGTGGGGGGATACTATAATGCAGGCGACAACGTGACTTTCCTACGGCCTTCACAACAATGTTGTCATGGAGTGTTCTAGAGTTCGGACAACTTATGGGGCTGGAGTTTCAACATACTTTGGAATCCATAAGATGGGGGACTGATTATATGCTCAAGGCCACAAGTGTTCCTGATTCTGTAGTCGGCGTAGTTGGTGACCCCAATAGCGATCATAATTGTTGGGAAAGGCCTGAAGACATGGACACCCCTCGAACCTCTTACGTTGTGAATAAAGGAAAGCCTGCCTCAGAAGTTTCGGCCGAAATTGCAGCTGCACTTGCAGCTTCTTCCATGGTGTTTAAAGATTTGGACAAAGCATACTCCGATTCACTTCTAGATAGGGCTACCCAAGTATGCAACTGATGATCAGAACCTTTTTTTTTTGCTTTTGTATTTTACTTTAACATTTGGGTTAACAAATCTTTCTTTGTCGGATTAGGTTTTTGAATTTGCAGATAAGTACAAAGGATCTTACAATGATAGTATTGGAGAAGGAGCATGCCCTTTTTACTGTGATTACAGTGGCTACACGGATTGATACAAATTTAAAATTGGTAATCTTAGTATTGATGGCCTTAATTTCGTTTTTCTAGGATATGATTATAATCCACGTACCCTTTTGTTTATTTTGTTTGACTATTTATATATAAGTGTGTGTGTTGTAGGATGAATTGATTTGGGGAGCTTCATGGTTATGCAAGGCAACTAAGGATCCTAATTATTGGAACTATGTCAAAAAACAACATAAACTCTTTGGAGTCCAATGTTGTAATTAGAAATGTGAATGGGAATCCTGTTGCATCTGTAGGTGGTAGTTTCGCTGAATTTGGATGGGAAGCAAAGCATGCTGGTATTAACATACTTGTTTCTCAGGTAATTAACTTCTAATTTTTAGTTTTAACACCTCTTCTCTGTAATTTGATTGCTAATTAGAAGATTTCTTCTTTAATTATTTATTGTAGTGGGTAATGACTGATCGCTCCAGTTCTAATCCCTTCATCGCCAAAGCTGATCAGTTTGTATGCTCCATTTTGCCCGAATCACTGGTTCTCAAATCAGTCTCATATTCACCAGGTAGTTTTCTTTAGAACAAGTTGAAACAATATAATAAAGGTATAATAACTGATATAACAGAAATGCCGCATGGCATTATTCTAGTGGTTGAGTTTGTTAATATAGTTAAAATGATATCATTGTAATTGGGATATATGGTTATATAAAGGATTATATAGCTATCATTTCCTTAAGTTTAATTGTATACATTTTCTCTTATCAATCAATACAATCTCTCTTATTTCTCTACATTGCCTTCCTCTTCCTCTGTACCAACTTCATCTTTTGCAATGTAGTTAATACAGTAAACCCTAGTCGATCAATATCTGACATGTTATTTTGCAAACGGTGAGTCAAGATCACACATACAGAAAAATCATGAAGAATATGCGTATTGTTACTTTCATACACACACACACACACACACACACACACACATATATATCATTATCTAACAACGAAAGTTCTCTTTTTTCTGTTTTTGGCATCAGGGGGGCTGATGTTTAAATCCGAAGGAAGTAACATACAACATGTAACGTCCATATCATGTCTTTTCATAGTTTATGCTCGCTATATGAAAGCTGCAAGCAAGGTTGTTGATTGTGGCAACAATGTTCATGTCACTCCAACTAGTCTAGTTAATTTCACCAGAACACTGGTACGTACGTAGAGAGTAAACTGCTGTTTTGCTTCTTGATTATCTTGCAATTTTCGGTTTACATATTTAAATTTTGCAATGCAGGTTGATTATATACTAGGAAGCAACCCATCGGGGATGTCTTACATGGTGGGATTTGGGCAAAACTATCCTAGGAAAATACACCACCGTGGTTCTGTGTTGCCAAGCATGGATCAGCACCCACAGCACATTGACTGCAACGCAGGATACTCGTATTTCCATGGCAATGATCCCAATCAAAACGACCTAACTGGTGCTGTTGTGGGAGGACCTGGTGAGGATGACAAGTACGAAGATTCAAGAATTGATGCTACAAAATCAGAGCCAACCACGTACATCAACGACCTTTTGTTGGTGTATTGGCTTACTACAAAGCTCTATACCACCGAACAAAAAAGTAGAAAATGTGATCTTGTATTTCAACAAAGTCTTTGATTTCGTAGTCCTCTTTTGGATCAAAGATTTGAGTTGCAACTCTTTTCATATGTTAAATAAAGTTTCAATATTAATGTTACATTCACTTAAACTCATCCAAATATCCAAAAAAAAAAAAAAAAAAAAAAAAGATTTATATCCTCTAGTAGGTGCATTTTTATGTTCTCTCAAATAAAACATGTTATTTTAAAGGCGAAGAAAGCTTATTGCCCTGATTCGGCCATAATTTTTATAACAATTTAGTTGCTACAGAGAAGCAATTAATTTGAGTACAATAATTCTTTAAATTTTGGATACACTTTCTCTCCACCGTCGTTTCTATTGATGATCAATCTTTTTCTAGTAAAAACAAGATATATTAATCGAAGCATATGAATTTTAACAATTTCTTAATCCAATCAAGATTTCCTTATATAAAGAAATTTAAGCTGAATTAATTTATAAAACTGTAACGATCGAAATTAACACAAGGGATGTTATGAAAATTGCTCTCAGTCAACAGAAATCAAACGATCATAAGACTAATGAAAAACGAATTTAGAAATTTCTTTTTCTTCCAAAAGGGGCAAAATTATTTCACATAAGAAAATGAAAATGAAAAATAAGAAATTTCAGAGTGGGCCCCTCTTTATTTTTCCAAAGGTTTTTAACATCGAAAGTTCAAAACCTCTCTCAGTTCCAGATCCACGAAGACGAAGATGCAGCAAAGAAGACCAGCATCAGGGAGGCCTACCGGAACGGACGGCTCAGATTTCAACTATCGCATGGTTGTTGACTCTCGTAAGCTCCAGATAATCCGCTCCTCCTTTTCCTTTCTGTTACCTTTGGTTTCTATCACTTTCTCGGCAACCAAACAGATCTCTAGGTTCCTGAACTCTTTAAACTATTGAATCTTTTCTAATATTTTGCTTTGGGGTTATCTGATTTCAGGGTATCAGAAGGTAGCTAAAGGGAAATCTCGTCTCTACGCTCTTATTCTCACTCAGGTACTCAATTTCTCTCCCTCTCTGTCTGTTCCTCTCCAATGTTGTCTCTGTAATTTCTTGAAGCATTGGTTTTTTAAATAATATTTTATTGAAATATCATTGCTCTAATTAAGCGGGTTTATATTATTTTCTGAAGTAGAAATCGTATTTAACTGGGTTAATGTGCATGAACTTTTCAAGTAATTAATTAGTGGATTTTGTTGTGTAAAAAACCTAATTGTGTTGGTAATATAGTTAAATAGTTTTGAGAATTTCAAGCAGATATGAACAATCAATAGACAACATGAGGCAATTTATACGGTTCCGCTATTGTTCTATGTTCATAGGAAAAAAATGGCATGAGCTGATTGTTGTTGAACTGGATAGGTTGGTTTAGTGGATTTTTCTGTCCCTCAAAATGTAGCCGATGACGCACAAAACCTTGCTACAGTTTGACTCGTATGCAGCAGAAACAAATCGGGTCACGTATCCTCTTATTTGGATTGTGTTAGATAGGTACAATCTGTATTTGGGGTCTCACAACAGATGCCTTACACAAGCAGGTTGAGTTCATACCACCAACGCAGAACATTTTGGGTAGATTCTTTTGTGATGTACCTGGCATGTTGAAGGTTAAGTCATGACTAAACCGGTTTTGGTGACCAGGTTAACATTTAGTTATCAGGCAGATTGGATATGCGATGTATACTTAAATAAACTGACTCTCTTATTAATTATAGCATTTGCTCTTCTGCAGGCTGTCGTTCAATTGATAGGAGTCCTATACACTTTTCTATCTACATCAAATGGGGACGGTCCAGATGTGATTGCTATCTCATCTGTTGCTATCGGTTCTATTTCTTTGATAATCGGGGAGTTGGGTAGGTGCTGCTAAGTCCTTTGTTTTTCTTTCACGTTACTGAAGTTTTTGCAACTGTTCACATAATGCAACTTTCTGTTGTGCCAAAGGTCGAAGGCGCAGCCGAGTGTCTTTGTTGAAAGTGTACATGGTTGCATCATCTGTTGGAATACTTCTCTCAGTTGCTTGTGTTGCTAAGGGAAGTTTAACACTAGCGGTAAGTCAGTTCTTCATTTCCAACTGTTGATTATCACTTAAGAATTTGAAACCTTCATGATTGTTCGCCCTTTCTTGTTATTGCCGGAATTTCCTGACTGTTGTACTGTACGGAATCACTGGGTAGGTTTTTCAAAATTCAAGTAACTGGGAAACAAAGAAATTTGAACTTGTCGAGGCCACTCGCACTGTAATTGGTTAGTGTCGGTACTTTCTTCTTGCAATGCTAATAGAATTAAAATGGCGAAAGTCTAATAAGTATGTGTCAAATTTGACAGCATTCCTGGTTCAAATATTTGCAATCAGCACAACGACTTCTCTCATCGGTAACATGTCTCCTCCAAAAAGAGCCTCGTAGCTGCTTCCTATAGCCACAATCATTCCAGTGATCTACAAGAATTTTTATTGTTCAGTTTATTTCGGCGTTCAAATTTTGTAATTCGAGGAAATTATTTAGAAACAAAACAGTTATTGTAGGGAATTTTATTTGATCCATCAATAGAAATTGGGTGACATTTAATATCGGCAGGAATGATGATACATGTCTTATGTATTTATGCCAAGTTCGGAATAATTTTTAAGCGTCGGCGTTGGAGGGAACGATGATACATATTTTAATCTCTCTCTGCTAAATTTTTTGGATGATCTTGCTGAACCAAGATGCTGGCCGGAACTTTGAAGGACATTAACAATGTTTGCTGAACCTTGAAGGACATTAACAATGTTTCTTCAAATTTTTAAAGAAACACAATTCAAATGGGGGTTTTGGTTGTGACATTGATTTTGATACACTCGCTATTCAATGTGAATGTCTGCTGCTATAGCTCACTTTCTTTTTAAATTATCATTGTTAAGGGATGGGGAAGTGTTTGAAACTATCACAATGATTTAAGAAAAGAACTAATCTAGCATCAAATTATTACCCGACCACCGACTTATACTTGGTGCCGACTTAACTTACTATATAATCCGCAAGTTTGTGATTTGTTCTACTTTTAGCTGTAACCATCTGCATTAATTGATAACTTTGAAGATACTGTTGATTTTTTTTTTCAACTAAACTAGATCATAATTTGAAATGGCTGCCAAATGTCAACTTTGACCTTGCACACACGTTCTTGGAGTTTTAAGTAGTCATCCATCCAACTCCATTGACTTTTATGGTCAAAAGTTGGCATCTAATAATGCATCAATAGTGTCCAGGATCCCCGTCCAACAACAGTATCGCAAATAGTAATCCACACCACATTGATCGTGTTATGAGTTATGATCCACATTGGCTGTCCAGCAACGTTTCACATTACACTAGAGACCATGTTACACATATAAGACGTTTAAAATAATATAAATAAAACGAATAGTTAGTGGTTTTGTCACGGCAATCCATCTTTTCGGGAGCCGGAAAGACTCACAGAGACATATATTTCAGCCTCCTCTCGCCACCATTATGCAATTCATCAGCTTCAGAGATCAAACGCAGGACGCGCCGTGTAGAATACGAGTTTGGATATGATGCTTGATTTTGTTTAACGAAAACAGCTTGCATAAAATGAATGCACATTCATTGTATATTTCGTTTCCATAATGCATTGTCATGTTTAAAGAATATTAAACAACCATTTAAAATAAAGCTACGTTTTGACGTGTGGGGCCCAAAAATAATAAAGCTTAAGTGTATAGAAAACCAAATCTATATTTAGGTTTTTTTTTTTTTTTTTTTTTTGACTCAGTGCTCACTGATGAGTCACAGACTCCATCTCGGTGGAGCACAAGAGTGTAACTATTCTCATTGTGTCACTGATAAAGGTATTTGTGGATATAAACACTGGATCCCACGCCTTGTTCATAATCTGAAGCTAATCATCTCTTTTCATCCCACGCCATGTTCTTATACCACTGCATTTTGTTAATTTTTTTTTGTCGCAATATGCTCTCTCCCATAATTTCCTCAATGGAAGGGGATCGTTAATTGAGAAATCAAACTCTGCGACAACTTTTTCATGAAACGTTTCTGGGGTTAAGTGCTAATAATTCCAACAACAAAAGAGTTACAGGGGACAAATGGAAAGTGATAATTAAGTTCATGGTGGGAATAGGGGCTGTACGCTTCTCTCCCTTCTTCTATCATTGCCCATTGGCCTGATTACCACTGGCAAGCCATATGCAACTTAAAATAACAGCAATACAGAATTCAAAATACAGTATTCCATTGGGTACGTACTAGGTTTACTTGATTCAAGTTTTGGTAAAAACTAGTCTTCTCTTCAACGAAAAATAAAATAATTCAAACCAAGGTAATCTGGCATTAAATCGTTAATTACGGATAATACTTGCATTCTATTCTTTCACTTGCAAATAATGTATTTTCATAATTGCAATCGTTCAATCTTTTAATTTTCATTTGAAGATCATTCTTGAAAAAATGATTCGAATCATACATTGTTTAGTCATCTAAACATCACATAAATCAACAGTTTATTATGAATATGCTATTTAGTGCCTATAATATTGATTTATTTAAAACATTTGGATGACTAAGCAATATTCATTTTGAATAATTTTTGGTAGAGATGATATCTTCAAATGAAAATTAAGATAATGAACGGTTCCAATTATGATATTTTTTAATGATAAATATACATACACGTAATTATGGAAATGAACTCATCCCGCGAGGGGGAATGCAAGCATTATCTGTTAATTAATCTCCTATTTTTTAGTTGTCGAGTAATTTGTCTAACAATATTTGGTTCTTGTCCAATAAATGCTCTTAACCAACTGAGAAGTCCATTACATTGGTGCGTGTACCATACATAGGATATTTATGCAAATATGATCTCTTAATTTCTTCATTTTCTTTTCAAAAAATAAAATCCATTTTTCTTAATAAGCATTTTGGATTGTGTGAATGGATTAGGAAGTTTTTGGAATAGGAACCAACTGTCATTGGATTACACAAATGAGAGAATGGTACAAAAGATGATAAAGTTTCAGGTTGAACATGATTTACCACCAACATGATTGAACTTGTCTCTATTTAACCATTATCATTAGGTGTGGGGTTTTCTAACAAAAGATTTCGTGATAATTAGAAATGGAATATTCTATATAATATATAAGTCATATAATATTTTGTCATATATATGATGTGTACTTTATTATCCAACATGCTCTCTCACGAGTGACTCTACACGAGATCACACAGAAAACCAATTCCCACACCGGGAACTATTCTGGTCAAGTCATTATACTAGAGCTAATGTCAAATTTTTAAATGTCCTGTAGGTATTTAGTTAGTAGAGTCAACACCAATCTTTTTGAAGGGCCAAACATTAATAGTTTCAAAAGTCTAACCTAATAACGCAAATTTTCGAAAATCCTAAACTCTAAAACCTAAACTAAGCTAATAATTAACTTTAGAAATGATGGACATTACAATAAGTCCGACTAGTTGTTAGCTTGTAGCTTGATCTATAAAATGGTGGAAATTACAAACATTGAGAACACTTCCCATTATGGTTGATGGTACCCAACTTGCGCCACTTACACTTGGTGCCAATCGAGTTGACTTACTACATAGCCACAAGTTTGTGGCTTGTTCTAGATTTATATCCAACGCATTGGTATTTTTGAATATATTGTTCTAAATTTGTCCCACACTTGCTCACAAATCCGCATTAGTTTTCAACAGAATAAGATCATGAATTGAATAATGGCTGCCAAATCAAGGTCAACTTCTGAGTTCCATTCAGCTTCATGGGTTTTAAAGTATACATATCCCGTTGTCATCTAATACTGGGGTTTAGTATTTATTTTCTTTTACGTGTAAATGAGGTCTTAGTTTTAAATCTCGTGAATAATAAGTTTGATCTCAATTTATTTTTCAGCACTTTGTGTAACTAAATCTTTTATGAAGAAAAAAAAAGTAGTCATCCATATGAACAAATAAAAAATTAAAAATTAAAAATTAAAAATTAAAAAAAATAAAAATATCGCAAATAATAATGCATTAAGAAAGTCAAGGATCACTACCCCACAAACACAACAGTATCGCAAATAATATCACAAACAATAATCTCAACATTGATTGTTTTATGACGCCATTCATTCATTTTACAGCAACGTTTCACGCTACATTACAGTAGTCCATGCAGACTTTCGTGCATGTGCCATGCTTACATGCGTGATGAACTTGGTCTTGTTTCAGCCTTAATAATACATAGCATTGATGGAAGAATAAAAAGAGCCGGGGGACACGGCCACCTCTGGCAGCGCCGTCACTTAAGACCTTGTCGACCACCAATATTATAAATTTACGTATTCCAACTTAACAGTTTCACCCTCGATCATTGCATACACAACTCAAGATGAAGGTTTTGGTTGTGAATTTGATTTTCATACACTCAGTTTTCAATATGTTTGTCTGCTGCTTTAGCTCCTCCATCAATCTGATACCCGGTGGGAACGAAACTGATAGGATGGCGTTGCTCGCCATCAGAGCTCAAATAACGGAGGACCCCAATCAGTTCCTGAGTACATGGAGCGAATCGTCTCATGACTTCTGCCTATGGCGCGGCGTCACATGCAGTCGAAGGCATCGACAAAGGGTTACTAGGTTGGACCTAGGCGAACAAAACTTGGCGGGCTCCATATCCCCACACATAGGAAATCTAAGCTTCCTAATGGAGCTGTATTTCCAGAACAACAGTTTGAGCGGCCAAATCCCACCAGAAATTGGGCGTTTGCGTAGATTGCAGGTACTACGTTTGAACATCAATTCACTAAGTGGTTTTATTCCTGTCAATATATCCAATTGTCTCAACCTCGTTATTCTAAGTTTCGGTTACAATCGGTTAGAGGGTATTATTCCTAGAGAGTTTGGATCCTTCCCAAAACTCGAAAGACTGGTTCTTCAGTATAATACCTTAGCAGGAGAGATCCCTGACTCATTGGGGAACCTTTCTTCTCTTGATATGCTTGCTTTCTCTGGAAATAACCTGTCGGGTAAAATCCCTAATTCCCTTGGTCAGTTGACAAAAATAACAATTTTCACATTAGGCTTAAATAATTTGTCTGGTATCATCCCTCCCTCCATTTCTAATCTGTCCAATCTAGTTATTTTTGACATACAACAAAATCAAATTCGAGGGTCTAATCCATTAGCCTTGACCAAAAGTTCTCCAAATCTCGAAAGCTTTTTCATTTCTTGGAATCAATTTACCGGATCCATTCCTGTGTCAATATCCAACGCCACAAATTTAGTAGAGTTTCAAGTTCATGGAAACAAACTAACCGGAAAAGTGCCAAATTTACAGAAGCTTGTTAATCTTGAATTATTGACACTTTACAACAATCAACTCGGAACTGGTACTGATGGCGACATGAGTTTTGTCTCGGACTTGACCAATGCCACAGAGTTAAAGTGGTTGATTTTGTACCTGAACAACTTTGGAGGGATGTTGCCCACATCCATATCCAATCTCTCAACCAAGCTTGAAATCTTTGGGGTTCAAGGAAACCATCTATATGGGAACATCCCAGCTGGGATAAGCAACCTTGTCAACTTGCAGTTATTAAGTTTTGGGTTGAACAACTTCACAGGTAACATCCCTACAGGCATTGGAAAGCTTACAAGGATTGACCAATTAATTTTTGAAAGCAACCAATTATCAGGGAGCATTCCAATCTCTCTTGAAAATTTAACAATGTTAAGCAAACTTGAGTTGCAAGGAAATAACCTTCGAGGAAATATCCCTTCAAGCCTAGGGAAATGCCGCATGTTATTGCACCTGGATCTTTCTCAAAATAACTTGAACGGCACAATACCTCAAGAAGTTGTAGGCCTCACCTCCTTATCAATTTCTTTGAACTTGTTTGGAAACCAGTTAACAGGCTCTCTTCCAATGGAGATCGGAAAGTTGATCAATTTAGGCAAATTAGACTTTTCTGATAACATGTTATCAGGAGAACTTCCAAGTAGTCTTGGTTCTTGTGTGAATTTAGAAGTCATGCAATTGCAAGGCAACTTGTTCAATGGGTCAATTCCTTCCGCGATGGTTTCATTGAGAGGGATTCAATATTTGGACCTTTCTCGCAACAATTTGTCTGGTGAAATTCCACAATTTTTAGAGGGATTCGCTATGAACAGTTTGAACCTATCTTTCAATGAGTTTTGGGGTGAGGTACCAATTGAAGGTGTTTTTAAAAATGCGAGTTCGATTTCGGTTGCTGGAAATGCCAGGTTATGCGGTGGTATTTCTAATCTCCAACTTCCGAAGTGCAACTCCAAGGTGTCCAAGAATGGCAGATTGTCCCCTAGATTGATATTAATAATCTCTTTAGGATCCGGGTTTGCATTTCTTGGAATAGTGATGGTTATTTCCTTTTTATTTGTTCGTTCATCAAGAAAGAAATACAAAGGAACTGCACCTAGCACTTTGGGAAACTCTTGTTTGCAAGTGTCTTATAATACTCTGCTCAAAGCAACTGATGGGTTCTCTCCAGCTAATTTGATTGGCGTGGGTGGTTTTGGATCTGTGTACAAAGGACTTCTTGACAACTATGAAGCTCAGCCTGTTGCTGTCAAGGTATTCAACATGTTACGCCAAGGAGCCTCTAAGAGTTTCATAGCTGAGTGTGAAGCAATGAGAAATATCAGGCACCGAAATCTTGTCAAGGTTATTACTGCATGTTCAAGTGTTGATTTTCGTGGTAATGATTTCAAGGCTTTGGTGTATGAGTTCATGGACAACGGGAGCTTAGAGGAGTGGTTGTACCCAACTACGGGGGCACCCAAGAATTTGAGTCTTGCTCAGAGGCTCGACATCGCCATTGATGTTGCCTGTGCATTGGATTATCTTCATAATCAATGTGAGACACCAATTGTTCATTGTGATCTCAAGCCCAGCAATATTCTTTTGGGAAAAGAATTGACTGGACATGTTTCTGACTTCGGCCTGGTAAGATTTCTCACAGACCAAACCAGTAATGTTCCGGGAAATCAAACAAGTTCCCTTGGAATAAGAGGATCCGTTGGCTATGCCGCTCCAGGTAAAATGTCCATATGATTCTTTGTTTTGTCTTTTATCCTTCTTTATACTTGGCCTGGAAATAATGAGTTCATTATGTCGCTCACTTGTGATTTTTGAATTGTAGAGTATGGTATGGGAAGTGAGGTTGCAACAAACGGGGACATCTACAGCTTTGGCATTCTCTTGTTAGAGATGTTCACGGCGAAGAGGCCCACTGACCACATGTTTAGTGATAGTTTCAACCTCCATAATTTTGTCAAGGCGGCTTTGCCTCAGCAAATTACTGAGGTTGCAGATTCACTGCTTCTTCACAAAGGAGGAAACTCGGGCGCAAGCACTAGTACTGCCACTCCCAGTCAATGCAGCACGACTATTGAAAAAATCCAAGTGTGTTTGAGTTTAATATTTGGAATTGGAATCGCATGTTCTGTGGAGTCCCCAGGAGACCGAAAGGATATCAACGAAGCTATATCTGAATTGCTATCTGCAAGGGTTGTTCTTCTTGGATAGAAGATTTTGCCACTATCTTATGGTGCGAGTGTGGCGGTCAACTGTGTTTCTTCGCATAATGTAAATAGGGGGGCTCCTGTTTAAGGCTGCCTCAGTCCTCACTTTATTAATATTTTTATCTTCTTCTTTTTCAATTTTCGTTTCCTGCCTCTTGCAGCAGTGAAGTTTATAGCTGAAGCTGATCAAAAAATCGAAGTGTACACCAATGATGTACATTGTTCTACATAATGTGTAAACCTTTATTTTAGTCTCAAATTTCAAATACTTAATCCAAGTCGTATGACTAAGATATAAACTTGACAAAGGCGGTAATTGAAGAACCAAACTGGATTCCGAGCATCTACATTTACCATCCATGCATGCATTTAGAAAATTTTGACACTTTGATCAGTCCAATAATATTACTTAGTGCACACTTTGAATTGTAGAGTACGATATGGGAAGTGAGGCGTCAATAAATGGAGAAATTTTTAGTTATGACGGGAACACGGTTGGTACACCACGTGTTTTTATATAAGTGGTGATAAATTTTATTGTTTAAGTTATTAACTTTTTATGTTACAACCACCCCCATATTTCCATTTTATTTCTATTTTCCTTGGAACATTATTTAAATTTATCAATTTAATCCCTTATTCTCTTTTAATCCTAACCCTTGATCTAGATTATGTATTGTTCTTAAACTGCCATGTGGCAGCTCTCTGACTCTCTTCTCTTCCCTCTCTTCCCGAAACACTTTCCAATCTCAGACACCTCTCTCTCTCACGGGAAACCCTCAAGCATTCTAGAGCTCCGAGAGCTCGTCTTTCCTCTTCGAAAAACAAATCAAACCCAACAGTTAACCTCATATCTGGAATCCTTGGAACTTGAGGATCACAGCTATAACCCTGCATGCGTTGGTATAACACCTCTGTGTGTTCTGCCATTGAAGCCGAAAGCTTCAAACCTCTGAAACTCGAACTCAGGCAAGGCTCACTACTCTATTTCTATTTTTATTGAGCTATTCTCAGTTCAAATGAAGGTTCTAATCAGTGCATGACTTATCTTTTTGTTTTCCAAAACCCGGCGAGAAAACTCGACGAGTTCCGAGATACACCCAGTCATTCTCGACCACAGTCGAGACTTTATGTGGTATATTTCCATTTCCATCATCTCAGCTATTTTTCCTCTTCATTTTGGTACTTGGTTTGGGTTTTAGTTTGCACGTTTGCCGTCGACCAGAACTACAACAGTCCTGGTGTTCTTCCCCGAGCATACCCAAAGTCACCAGGCCATCAGGCCTTCTTAAACCCACGGGCCTTAGCCTTAATTGAATTAGCCTATTTCCCTTTTTGGTTATTTAACCTGTGGACCATGCCCTGCTTGAGCCGTAAGTGTGTGTGGAGTGTGCGTGTGTGTGAGTGTGTGTTTGGGCCGTGCCCTGCATGGCCCATGTGTGTGTTTTGGATTGTGTGGTGTGTGTGATGTGTTTGTGTAGTGTGTGGGCCGTGTGTGGGCTGCATGTGTGTGTGCAGGCTTCGTGTATATGCACAGGCTGTGTGTGTGTGTGCACAGTACATGTGTGTGAGTGTGGGTTTGGGTTTAAGCCCAAACCACCTTTTTCACCCTACACCCTTTTAACCTAAAAACCTTAGGATCCTAAAAACCCATTCAACCCAAATCCTTTAATTAGTTTTAGTTCAAGTCCAAATCCTTTAGAAAATCCTTTTATTTATTTATTACATTTTTTGTGCTTAGGTGAAGTTGCTAGTGAGGGAATTCGTAATCCTTATCCGCACAACTCTAATGCTAAGGAGTATCTGTGAGTGGACCCTTTCTAAAATTTGCATAATTTCATGTTTAATTGTATAAATGAAATGCATGCCTTACAAGTTATTAACTGATCTTTATGTTAAGTATGATTATGAAATATGTTGTTTATCGTCTTGTTTTGGTGAAGAATTTATTATTAGCCTATACTGAGCTATATTTTAAAATATCGTATTTTTCTATAAAAACCATGAACTGGTAGACTATCTGATGGATGACGATAGGATGCTAGAACATGTTTTTGAAACCCCTCTGTTTATACCATATTTAGGGCCTCGTATTTAGATCTCGTACAAATACTCAGGGGACTTAAATGTAATTATGTGATAAAGGAAGGGGCAAATATGTAATAAGTGAGGAGTCCTTATTCTATAAAAGGAGCCCTAACCTTCACAATTAGGGGAGGCCAATTCCTAAGGCTCCTCACCCTTTCAACGCTCTCATTCTCAGAGCTCTCTCTCTCCCTCACTTCTCAGAGAAATACAATACAATCAGTGTGGACGTAGCCCAAACCTTGGGGTGAACCACGATACATCTTGTGTTATTTACATTTCTTGCGGATTCACGGTCGGATTTACGTTGTACCAAGACTTCCGATTTTGTGCATCAACATTTGGCGCCGTTTGTGGGAAACGACACAAAAAGCTATGTCGGTTCTCTTTCATTTTTTCATCTCACCACTGTGAAACCTCACCACACTCCACTTGAATCTGCAAAAATCTGCAGAAACCCATTTTCCATCCCACCACTGCATCTTTTCATAATTTGCGAATATTTAAATGGCTAGGAATTGTCTGTGGCTTGACACTCACAATACACATTTTTCGAAAACCCAACTCTCCTGTCTCCGTCTCTAAAATAAACACACAAATTTGAAGTTCTTTCTTGCTCGTTTGAGTTCCGAACGCAGAGAAAGAGAGTTGCCATGGGTAGGCCTCCGAGCAACGGAGGCCCTGCCTTCCGCTTCGTCCAGTCTAAGGTGTAAAGACAAAGAAATGCTTTGGTTGGAAAGCACATAGATGGTTTATGGATACAAGAAGTAGCAGTAGTAGTGGCATGTTCATCATCAGATCTGCAATCTGCAAAGTGTCGAATCTTTGCCAGCTCGAGGAGAAAGCAAAATCTTTTCCAGCTCTGACTTTATGGATGGCTTTCTCCTTTTGCTCTCCGTACATGCAAAGCGCCGAATCTTTGCCAGCTCGATCTTTTCCCTCTCTCCTCGGGTCCCTAAGAGAGAGCAACCTTGCTGCTCCGCTGTTATTTTTGAAATAGAAAGTGGCATCTCTTCCACAAACTCAACAATCCACTAGCACCGCCGCCGCCAGTTCCCTCTCACCCCGGTACCCAGAGATGATTATGGCGACAATCGACCTAAGAAACCAAAACTCCTCTCTCTTTCTGCAACTTTTGCTTTTTGAATTTTATTCTATTAAAGAAAACAACAATCTCGACCACGTCCTCTCCTAAGACCTCGTCGAGATCGTCCCTCTCGTCCAGTCCCTCATCGATCGGAAAAGTTGCACAAAAGGGGGGGAATGCAGCTTAATCCATCCCGACAAGGTAGAAGAGAGATCCGTGAGACAATGGCTCAAGCAAAAACGCTGGCAGCCTCAATGCTGACCCAGCCACCGACCCAACCATCGTCACCTGCAAAGCTGACGCCGCCAACCCATATGCCGTCACCTGCAAAGCTGACGCCGTCGCTCTCTGCGTCAGCTACGACACCAACCTCCACACGGCTAACCCACTCACGCAATCAACTACATGTCGCCGGCCGCCCCCCCACCGCAAGATCTTGATTCACTTGCAGGCTGTGATGAAAAAGAAAAAACAAACAATTGACTGAAAATTGGTCCTGCTGCTGCTGATTTGGGTTAATTTGCTGAGTTTGTCAATAGCTTGATCTCCGAGGTTGCCGATGTTCCCTTTATGGATGCTCTTGTTGCAGCTTGGCTTCCAGGAACGGAAAGGCAGGGCGTAGCTGATGTTTTATTTGGTGACTATGGCTTCACGAGCAAGCTTTCTCGAACCTGGTTCAAAACCGTTGATCAGCTACCGATGAATGTAGGAGATGCACATTATGGCCCTCTCTTCCCCTTTGGATATGGCCTCACTACAACATCGGCCAATTCCAACTAGTTATAAAATCAAGTGCGAAGTTTATGGGCGGCGGCCCTCATCGTTTTGGTTGCTGCCTCTACGCTCAATTTCCAGATGTTGGGGATTATTGACAAGTGTGGAAATTCCAGTCTCTCTCCGCCTGCATGTTTATGGAGCGTAGGCTGCAGGTTTTCGATAGCCGTGGCAATCCCACCGTCGAGAGAAAACCTTCAGCAGATGCTGATGGAGATACCAAGAAAAGCAAAAGATGAGATATTGAACCGTTGCCAATGATGAAAGTAGAGATACAGATAAGCTATCTTACAACAATACCATTATTATTCCACTTTGGCGTTGTCTGCCATCTGCCAAAAGAGAAAAGAGGTGAGCCCTATTAGGAGCAGGGAGATCAAGAAAAGCAGAAAAACAGTGGGGAACAAAGCAGAAAAGAGAAAGCAAAAGTGAGGAATAAACACCCCACCAGAATTATGTGATTTACTTTCCTTATTTTTGAATGATGTAATTTATTTTTATTATCTTTCGGAGACATCTGTATAAACCCCATAAGAGGGTAATATGTATAAACCCTATCAGAAAAAAGAAAAAAAAAAGGGCAAAGCCCAAAACAAATAGGCTAGCATGTTGTGGAGGGCGAAGGCCCATAAGCCCAAAATAGCACCAACCAGGTTATCAAAAGTACACCCAGTACTCCAAAATTATTTGACAACCTGCCGCTATTACCACCAACCAAGTGATGAAATGTACAACCTGTACTCTAGTATCATTTGGCAACTAGCCATTCATGCCACCAACCAGGTGATGAAATGTACAAACCGTACTCTCCTTCATGCCACCAACCAGGTGATCAAAAGTACGCCAAGTACTTCAAATTATACATGAGCATTACTCATGTCATTCATACATAAAACATTCATGAGCATCACTCATAACAATCATACACATTCATGTCAACATTCATGAGCATCATTCATGTCAACATTCATGAGCATCACTCATGTTAACATTCATGAGCATCACTCATGACAACATCCATGAACATCACTCATGTCAATCAACATAAACATTCATGAGCATCACTCATGTCAATCAGCTTCAAAAGCTTCATTTACAGAGCTTTAGCTTCAAAAGCGTCATTTAAAGAGCTCTAGCTTCAAAGCTTCACTTGCAAAGCTTCACCTACAAAGCTTCAGTGCAAGGTATACAAATACCGCATCCGAACAAACGCCACTTCGGCCCATACATGGATTCAATTTGAAGTCTCCAGCGAACATACTCTATTAATCGAAGACTTGGGGGACTACATTATGTACCGTATATTGGGCCTCAACTGGGCCTCATAAAAAATACTTGGGGGACTTAGCCCATTATTTATGTACTGAGGAGCGAACCCTTATTCTATAAAATGGACTTCCTCACTTTCACTAGAGAGCACACATCACTTATGTATTGAAGAGCAAGCCCTTAGTTTATAAAAGGGACTCTCACTTTCATTAGAGAGTATCGCCGCTTACTGAGCAACCGCCTCGTCGCGAGCATCAACTCTAACCCATCACTTATGTTTTGAGGAGCGATCCCTTATTCTATAAAAGGGACTCCCTCACCATCATTAGAAAGCATCAACTCTAGCCCATCATTTATGTATTGAGGAAAGAGCCCTTATTCTATAAAAAGGGACTCCCCCACCTTCAACGCCACCAGCCAAGCCAACCAAGACAACATAAACCACGAGCCGAACAGCCTCGCAACATATGTTACTTCTAGTTGAGCATCACTTCAGATTGAGCACCGCCTCATACCAAGTACTAGTTCAAGACAACATCTAGTTACTTCGGCCCACACATGGACTGAATTTCAAGTCTCCAGCCAAAAGACTCTCTTGACTGAAGACTTTAGGGATTACTGTTTATACCATATTTAGGGCCTCGTATTTAGATCTCGTACAAATACTCAGGGGACTTAAATGTAATTATGTGATAAAGGAAGGGGCAAATATGTAATAAGTGAGGAGTCCTTATTCTATAAAAGGACCCCTCACCCTCACAATTAGGAGAGACCAATTCCTAAAGCTCCTCACCCTCTCAACACTCTCACTCTCAGAGCTCTCTTTCTCCCTCACTTCTCAGAGAAACACAATACAATTAGTGCGGACGTAGCCCAAACCTTAGGGTGAACCACGATACATCTTGCGTTATTTACATTTCTTGCGGATTCACGGTCGGATTTACGTTATACCAAGACCTCCAATTTTGTGCATCAACACCCTCTTTATAGTATAGACAATGGATGACTTTATACTATGAAATGGTTATTTATGAGAGGCGTAACTATTTGTGTGTACCTAGTGGACACTATGCTGCCTGGGGCGAGGATTTGGTGTTGGCAGTTAAGCCAGGAGAAATAATCCCTAGCTACAGGTTGAGGGACACGAAGCAGGCATTGAGCCGGGAGTTGGTAATCTCTGGCTACGGGCACAGAGACCACGGTGCTGGCATAGGGTCGGGAGTTATATTCATTCAGTGATTTTTCTAGCAGTACACCGATCTTACGAGACGATCTATGAGACGTTTACTATTTTGATTTCCGCGATGTTATTCCGCTATATGACTTTTGAGATATTTTTGGCATGCTAGGATTTTTATTAAATTCATCACTTATTATGCTAGTAGTTTTCTTTATATAAGTTGTGTGGGTTATTATCTTGATAACTGTTTTATTATTATTGTATATATGAACTTGGTCCACTCACATTTGTTTTGCGCCCCCATTCAGGTCTTAGAAACGAGAACTACGACACAACGCATGAGGCATTCCCCTACCAGTAGTAATCTATCACTCACTTGTGTGTGATATCCTGTAATGATCGTTCCTTTTGTGATCTTGTTTTAGAATGTGTTATGTGCACTCTAGATACTTTCTTAAACTTTGTTTATTACTTCTAGATTCTAATGTTTATTCATGAATATTTCCTCCTAATCATTACTCTTGTAATCAATAAATGGCTTTCGTCACCCTCAGGTGTCGGTCAGTACGTGCCTATCCGGGTATTCAGAGAATATCAGGATCGGGATGTGTCATTTTAACACACATATCCCACCATTTATATAGCGACACGTGGTATACCACTCCGTGTGACGGTCACACTGAAAAATCTCTCCAACAAATAGGGATGTCTACAGCTTTTGGTATTTTCTCTTGTTAGTGATGTTGTAATTCAACTGCAATCCATCAGGAGCCTTCTTCTTGGCTAGAAGCTTTTTCTTATATGCTTCCTCTTTTGATTGTTGCTATAAATTAAGGGTGACAAATTGCAAATAAGGATCACCGATGAGATGCGTAGTGTGTAAACTGTAAAGCAAAGTCTTGTAAAATATATGGCACCTGGAATTTTAGTCTGATCACAGTTACCTATCACATAACCATTGTTCTTTTCAACATATTCCAACTATCTTCGCTGAATTTTCAACAGCGTTTACTTGGGAGCGGCTGGGAAGCAACTCAGATGATCCCGTGACCTACTGGTTCGTGACCCTCTGGTGACCACAACCGGTTCGACAAAATGCTTGAACGGGCTGTCCAAACTAGCTGCGGCTTGCAGCGTTTTTAAATAAAGGTATATAAAAAAATAAAACCCACAAACCCAGACAACCAGGAGGCCAAGATATCCCCTAAACATTCAAATCCCTATTAATCTTTTGTCTCCTAAGTTGTACAGTCACATCTACATACCATCCCTAACCCACCAAATTTATGATAATATAATTTATTTGGCACAAATAACATCACCGAAAATCGTAATTAACTTGGCAAAAACTACGTGCTACTTACTAGATAGGGGCGTAGGGACAAGGAAGAAAACTATAAACACAACTGAGTATGTATAGGTTGGTATAAAGATGACGATAATGATAATGAACATTAACGTAATAAGGTTACACGTCTTTTTGGTCGAAACAAAATAATATATACATATTTAAATGTTAAAATAAAATTCTTTCACCTTCTTCTCCTACTTCTCTCCTACTTTCCCGTTTTCACTCACATGCATGCATAGCATAGGATTGCATACGTAAGAATAACAAGTTGATAAGGTGAAGAATGACAAGTTTAACAAGTTGATAAGGTGAAGAATGACAAGTTGCTAAAGTGGGGTGTGATAAGCAAAACAACGGTAGCCGTCCTGTTGGAAGCCAGCAAATTGTATTGGAAAAACTACTCAACTTTGCAGCTGATCGTATTTGAATTTTGTTTAAAAGTATAATATTTTATATGCAGTTAACATCATCTCCCTTTCTATGATCCTATCCTTTAAGGCTATAAATTACTTCTTCATACCGGAACTGAAACTTGCCAATTCAAAACTCATACGAAATGGGAATTTTGGTTACGAAATTCATCTTATCATACTCACTTTTCATTGCAATTTTGAGCTTTTCTTTAGGGTTGGGGTTGCTGCAGGGAGGGAATGAGACTGATAGGTTGGCACTGCTAGCCTTCAAAGCTCAGATAAACCAGGATCCTCATCAAGTCATGAGCTCCTGGAATGAATCCACTCACTTCTGCCAATGGCACGGTGTCACCTGTGGTCGGCGACATAGTCAGAGGGTCACTACGCTGGACCTGCGATCCCAAAATTTGGGGGGTTCCATATCTCCACACATAGGTAATTTAACCTTCCTTAGAAAGCTATTTCTCCAAAACAATAGCTTTGTTCATGAAATCCCTCCAGAGATCGGGCGTTTGCGTAGATTACAGTTTTTACTTCTTTTGGATAACTCGCTCAGTGGCTCTATTCCTGCCAACATTTCCAATTGCTTCAACCTCATCTCTCTCTATTCGGGTGGCAACAATCTGGTGGGTAAAATTCCTCCACAACTTGGCTCCTTATCGCAACTTTACGCATTTGCTTTAGACCGAAATAATTTAATAGGAGAGATCCCTTCTTCCCTGGGAAACCTTACAGCTCTCGATAGAATTTCTTTTCTCTATAATAACTTGGTAGGAAACATCCCTACTTCTCTAGGCCAATTGAAGCAATTGACATTTTTCTCAGCTGCTGCAAATAGGTTTTCTGGTCTCTTTCCTCCTTCCATCTATAACATCTCTGGTCTCCAAATTTTTGATGTAACGCAAAACCAACTTCAAGGAAGCATTCCCTCAAACTTTGACAAAACTCTTCCGAATCTCTTACACTTTAGCATCGGCGCCAACCAGTTCACTGGATCCATTCCTCTCTCGATATCCAATACTACAAGTCTAGTGGGTTTCGAAGTTGCAGATAACAGACTGACCGGAGGGGTGCCAAATCTTCAAAAGCTTCACAACCTCCAAAAATTCAGCATTTTCATCAACCAACTTGGAAGCAATGAACCGGGTGACATGAGGTTTGTGTCAGACTTAACTAATGCCACAGAACTGATATGGTGCATTTTCAGTGATAACAATTTTGGAGGGACGTTGCCCGCTTCAATATCCAATCTATCAAAACTCGAAATACTTCAGGTCGGTGGAAACAAACTACATGGAAGCATCCCAGCTGGGATTGGGAATCTGGTTAACTTGCAAACATTAATTTGGGGGATAAACTCCTTCACAGGTAGCATCCCCATTCAAATTGGGAAGCTTACAAAGCTTGGGGTATTGTATGGTCAAGACAATGAACTAACAGGGAGCATTCCTTTGTCTTTAGGAAATTTAACCAAGTTAACTGAACTCACATTGCAACGAAATAAACTTCGGGGAGGCATCCCTTTGAGCTTAGGGGAGTGCCACGGGCTTCTAGAATTAGATCTTTCTCAAAATAACCTTGATGGTGCAATACCTCTACAACTCCTAAATGGCCTCACATCCTTATCAAGATCTTTGAACTTGTCCAGAAACCAATTAACTGGTTCTCTTCCAATGGATGTTGGAAAGTTTAGCAGTTTAGGTAAACTAGACTTGTCTGATAACAGGTTATCAGGAAACCTTCCAAGTAGCCTTGGTAGTTGTGTGAGTTTAGAAGTCCTGCACTTGCAAGGCAACTTCTTCAATGGGACCATTCCATCATCTATGAGTTCACTAGGAGGGATTCAAGATTTGGACCTTTCTCGCAATAATTTGTCAGGTGAAATTCCACAGTTTTTAGAGGGCCTTCGCGGCTTGAAGAATTTGAATCTATCTTTCAATGAGTTTCGGGGAGCAGTACCAGTTGACGGAGTTTTCAAAAATGCAACTGCAACTTCGGTTGTTGGAAACAGTAGGCTTTGCGGCGGTATTGAGGATCTCCGGCTTTCCAAATGCAGCTCTAAAGGGACCAAGGGAAGAGGTTTGTCTCGTCGATTCAAATTAACTATCTGTATAGTATGTGGGTTTCTCGGAATAGCTATGGTCCTGTCATTATTATTTCTTCGTTCGCTAAGAAAGAAAAGAAAATCAACTGCACAGAGTACTTTGGCTAACTCTGTTTTGCAAGTGTCATACAATACTCTCTTAAAGGCTACCAATGGGTTCTCTTCAACTAATTTGATTGGTGTGGGAAGCTTTGGGTCTGTGTACAAAGGAGTTCTTGACAATGATAGAGCTCAACTTGTTGCTGTGAAGGTTTTTAACCTGTTACGTCGAGGAGCTTCAAAGAGTTTCTTAGCCGAATGTGAGGCAATGAGAAACATCAGGCATCGAAATCTTATCAAAATTATAACTGCATGTTCAAGTGTTGACTTTCACGGAAATGATTTCAAGGCTCTAGTTTATGAATTCATGGGCAATGGGAGCTTGGAGGAGTGGATTCATCCAACCGATGGACCAGAAGAGGTAACCGATGCATCCAAGAAATTGAGTCTGCTTCAGAGGCTAGACATCGCCATTGATGTTTCTCATGCAATAGACTATCTTCATAATCATTGTGAACCACCAATAGTTCATTGTGATCTCAAGCCGAGCAATGTTCTTTTGGACAACGAGTTGCTTGGGCATGTTTCTGACTTTGGACTTGCAAGATTCCTCTCAAAACTAGCCAACAACGTCTCTACAAATGATCAAACAAGTTCCATGGGATTGAGAGGATCAATGGGTTATGTTGCTCCAGGTATTTCACTATATGCTCCATTTATTGTATTTTTTTCCATCTTTTATTTTGCAATATTTGTGACAATATGTTTTGATGTTTGAAACGTATGTAGAGTATGGTATGGGAAGTGAGGTTTCAACAAATGGGGATGTCTACAGCTTTGGCATTCTCTTGTTAGAGATGTTTACAGGGAAGAGACCCACTGACCGCATGTTTAGTGACGGCTTGAACCTTCATAATTTTGTGAAGGCGAATTTTGGTGGACGAGTTACAGAAGTTGCAGATTCGATACTTGTTCAAGAAGGTATCACTACCAATACCACCCCCAACCAATGCAGCGCAAGATCTGAAAAAGTGGAGGAGTGCTTAAGTTTGATCCTTGGAATTGGAGTCGCTTGTTCTGCTGAATCCCCAAGAGACCGAAAAGAGATAAGTGATGTTGTAAACGAGTTGCAATCTATCAGGGCTATTCTTCTTGGGTAGAAATTTCTTCTTAACTTTTGTGTTTACTTCAAGGCCCTTCTTTTCTTTTTAACCTTCTTTTTTAATTATGTACCTCCCTTGAAGTATTATCGCTGCTATAAATAAAGGGTGATGAATGGCAAGTAAACATTCACCAGTGAGTTTGCATATAATTCTCCGATCTCAAATCATTTCAAATTTTATTTGATCAACTAAATCATATGAGAGAGGGCGAGCCTTGACGCAATAGAAATGTTGCTTCTTTGTGACCAAAAGATCACAGGTTCGAGTTGTGAAAATAACTTTTTTTTGCAAAACAAAGATAAGACTTCATACTATATATGTTCTTCCCGACCTTCGCAAAATGAGAAGCTTTATCATAAATTTGGGAACTGGATCATATGAGAGCCGCCAGAAACCAAGTTGATGAACCCGGCTTCACCTTGTGTTAGTTTGGACCACGTTTCAATTGCATGAAAACGACGTTATGAATGGCTGCCAAAGATGCTTTTTCCTTGTCGGTCGCAACCTTTGTAAATTATTGGAATTTTGTCCAAATGCAATTAAAAGCTTTTTTGTATGATATATCTCACCTTGGCACAATTGGGTGTTCTTCTCACTATCTTTCTTCCATGGCAGAAAATGTGCTGTGTCTAGCAAAAAAGTAGAACCATGAGCTGGGGACCTTGACCTACCAGACATCCTCAATTTGATAAACTGATAAGCTTCCTGTCACCATCTCCCAAATCACAAATAAGTCCATAAGTATTCTGGTCTTTCTTTCCCTTCCATTCCTTAATTTCTCATTATCGAAAAGTTTCATATTATCGAAATTTATATCATATGAACATTATTTGAAGCCTTCGATAAACATAAGGGTTTGTATGGCACGCAATTCTCTTAATCTATACCTCTACTTAATTAAAGAAACCCAAAAACAAACTGCTGGTCTAGTACATTAAAGACTTTTTGGTTTTTTTATATATAAAAAGAAAAAGGCTCCTAAGCTTTTTTGTTTAAGATTTTTATTTATTTATAAATATGAGCATTAATTGTGATTTGCTACGCACCTATCAGAAGTGAGTGTACCCTACTAACTCAAGGGTTCAAGGGGTGCTTTAATATAACCTTAATTTTGAGATGATAATAAATCTCTTGCCCCCTTTATTTAATTTAGTGTTTGAGCTCTCCCAAAACATTTTTACTAAAAGTCTTTAATACATGTCATAATTTGTCTACATTTCAAAACTTCCTTGTATTTTAGCATACGAAAATTTGCACCATCTAATAAAAATTGATTCATAAATTTATTTATACAATACAAGACCAATTTCTCAACATTTGTAGAGATGCAGATATTCACCCAAAAAAAAAAAAAAAGAGACATGGTACAGTTCAAATGTAGCAACTTATACAATATATACTGCTAGCATCTAATTCTTTAAAAATTTATCTAAGTACAGTAAACTAGTTGATAGTTTAACCATGAACTGAGGCGTATCTGTTGATCAGAGCCAAGGCATTGCTAGTCAATTGTGCAATATTCACAACTCTACCCCTCACAACAGTCTTCAAATTACCGTTCATCCCATTTCCACCAAACCCATCGGAGCATGTTGTCTCATCCGTCAAAGCGGCACTAACCCAAGTTTGCACATCACTTATCATGAGCTGAAAATCCGAGCTTGTAAAGTTGCCCATCTCAGCTATGGACCTTTGAATGACATCGACCGAATCACTTAACTCTTCGATGCAGTCCCTCATGGCTCCGACTTCTCTAGGCTTCATGCCATGACTTTGGGAGAGCTTTGACATCATGGTAGAGGTTGATTTGGCGGAGGCAAGGGTCACGGTGAGGGCTGTGCTGGCCATAAGTTTAGGGCTTGTTTGGATTTCACTTGAATGTCTTGAAAGAGAAGTAAGGCAAAGCTTTGGGTAGGTTGTTGCACTGCAAGATGTTTTCATGAATTCATTGTTGGTTTTTTGTGCAAGGTCTCTTGCTGCTGAGGTTGAAGAGAATATGTAGCAACTAATAAGAAGTGCCAAGAGAAAAGATGTGACAAAATGGCTAGAAGATGAGAATGCCATCTCTTTTGTGTCTTTGATTTTGGAGGCAGTAGAGTAGCAGTGTAGAGAGTGTGAAGAAAGTAGGAAGGGAATGACACTAATTTATAGAACCAATTCTAAAAAGCACATGGAAAAGTCTTTTTTCGGTCCCAAATTACAGCTGGAGGCAGGTACATCTGTTTCCTAAACATAATTTCGAGTTGCCAGTTGGTTTTGTTGGTTTCTCATGAACTTGCTGCAATTGGTTCATTGACGTCTAAACTCTAAAGCAATGTGAAACCAAAGAGCCATACTCGAACTTGTCTAAATCATTGTGATCAATCGATCCCAACTTGATCGGTGAGTGAAGGCATTCAACTTGTGCGTAATTTGCATGCGTCTTCCCGCAACTTGAGATTTTCAGTCGACATGTATACAAATAACTCTCTCCTTAAATGTAGCACTTGCGAAAGAGATTTAATGCATGGAAGGGTACAGACTCGACAGGGATTTTTCATAGATATATGGATAATGTTAGGGAGACTACAATTGAGTTATTACTTAAATGTTGATTAACGTACTTATTCTTTATTGGTGACACATTACATAATTTATAAATATAGTCTAAAAAAATGATATACCTAACATTACTCTAGATATATATCAAAATATCACAACTATCAATGGATAGATATCAAAATTAATCATGTGGGATGGTTGAGGGCAATATACATATCAAAGTGGAGATAGGAGTGGTAGGAGTAAATGGAGACAAAAAAGGAACTGGTGCATTTGATTCTTTTTTAGAAGACTCCTTCTAAAGTGGAATTCTTCATAAACTCTTTGTTATCTCACAGTTTAATGTCAATTCCTGTGTCAATATTATAAAATATTGTACCAAAAATTATCGTTGAGTAGACTCTTGTACCCTAAATCTAACTTAATAAAAGGTGCAGCCTCTTATTCCAATACAAATTTAGATTATGCAAAGTCCATCAAAAATTAATCATGCAATAAATAAAAGGTTATGAATGGCAAGTAAATATTCACCAATGAGATTGCATATAATTCTCTAATCTCAAATCATTAAAATTGATCAACTGAATCATATGAGAGCCTCCAGAAACCAAGTTGATGAACCCGACTTCACCTTGTGTTAGTTTGTACCACATTTCAATTTCATGAATAACGTTATAAATGGCTGCCAAAGCTGTCTTTTCCTTGTCGGTCCTAAACCTTGTAATTATTGGAATTTTTTCTGTCGACTACAGTTGACTGACGGCTCATCAATGGCGGCTCATTATAATTGTTAAGAAGGATTGGAATCCAATCATTGTAATAAGTTGAAGAGTTAGTTCAAGTTGGTTGAAAAAGCTTGTGAGCAAAGTAATGTGCTCAACTATATAAAGCATTGCAAAACAGATTGTACAATTCATTCAGAAAGAGCAATAAAAAAGTTATAATCATCATCCCTCTCCATTCTTTTCCTCTCTGTAAAGCTTCATTCCTTCTGCTTGTTCGTGTTCGATCTTTCTCATTTTCTCATCACAATTGGGTGTTCTTGTTGCCTATCTTTTTACCATGACAGAAAATGTGCTATGTCTAGCAAAGTACAACCAAGAGCTGGGGACCTTGACCTACAAGCAGCCCGTCACCATCTCATACAATTAAACAAGCCAAATCACAAATAAGTCCATAAAGTTTTCTGGTCTTTCTTTCCCTTCCACTCCTTGGTTTCTCATTATCGGAAAGTTTTTTATTTGTCCGAAATTCTATTATCTGAACAATTTGTTGAAACGTTAGATCAACATAAGGGTTTGTAGGCAAGCAATTCTCTTAATCTATACAAGTACTTAATTAAAGAAAGTGAAAAACTACCTGTTGGTTTAATACATTAAAGAATTTGTCAAATCCTAGGTGGAAATGCCATTGTACAATGCATATTTGACATAAAAAAATTAGTGTACGAGCTCTCCCAAAACATTTTACTAAAAGTCTTTAGTACATGTCCAAATTTGTCTACTTTTCAAAACTTCTTTGTATTTTAGCATATGCAAATTTGCACCATCTAATAAAAATTGAATCCATAAATTTATTTATACAATACAAGACCAATTTCTCTACACTTGTAGAGATACGTATATTCACTCAAATAAAAAATAAGTAACAGTCACACGTACAAACCGAATGTAGCAACTTATCTTATCATACAACATATATTGCTGACATCTACTTCTTTAAAAAATAATCCAAGTACAGTAGACTAGTTGACTGGTTTAACCATAAACTGAGGCGTATCTGTTGATCAAAGCCAAGGCATTGCTAGTCAATTGTGCAATATTCACAACTCTGCCCCTCACAACAGTCTTCAAATTACCGTTCATCCCATTTCCACCAAACCCATCAAAGCATGTTGTCTCATCCGTCAAAGCAGCACTAACCCAAGTTTGCACATCACTTATCATGAGCTGAAAATCCGAGCTCCTAAAGTTGCCCATCTCAGCTATGGACCTCTGAATTGCATCGACCGAATCACTTAACTCTTCGATGCAGTCCCTCATGGCTCCGACTTCTCTAGGCTTCATGCCATGACTTTGTGAGAGCTTTGACATCATGGTAGAGGTTGATTTGGTGGAGGCAAGCGTCACGGTGAGGGCTGTGCTGGCCATAAGTTTAGGGCTTGTTTGGATTGCACTTGCATGGCTTGAAAGAGAAGTAAGGCAAAGCTTTGAGTAGGTTGTTGCACTGCAAGATGTTTTCACGAATTCATTGTTGGTTTTTTGTGCAAGGTCTCTAGCCGCTGAGGTTGAAGAGAATATGTAACAACTAATAAAAAGTGCTACGAGAAAAGATGTGACAAAATGGCTAGAAGATGAGGATGACATCTCTTTTGTGTCCTTGAATTTTGGAGGCAGTGGAGTAGTAGTGAAGAGAGTAGGAAGGGAATGACACTAATTTATAGAACCAATTCTAAGAGGCACATGGAAAAGCTCTTTTTTTTTTTGGGGGCCCAAAAGCTGGAGATACATCTGTTTTTTAAACATAATATCGAGTTGCAAGTTCGGTTTGTTGGTTTCTCATTAACTTGCTGCACTTTGGTCGGTTGGGGTCTAAACTCTAAAGGAACTTGAAACCAAAAGAGCCTTACTCGAACTTATCAAAATTATTGTAATCAGTTGATCCCAACCATCTTGATCAGTGAGTGAAGACATTCAACTTGTCCATAATTTGCATCTGTCTTCCCGCAACTTGAGACTTTCAGTCGACATGTATACAAATAAATCTCGCTCCTTAAATGTAGCACTTGCGATAAGGATTTAATGCATGGAAGGGTCCGGACTCCACAGGGATATCGAAAGCAAGATTTTTTTTAGATATATAGGTATTGTTAGGGAGACTATCAATTTAAACCATATTGTGTAAGTCATATGTGTGGTTGTTGATAATTAAATTATTATTTAAGTGATGATTAACATATTTACTTTTTATTAGTAACACATCACATAATTTACAAATATAATCTAATAAAATTGTTATACTTAACATTACTCTGGATATATATCAAAATAGCACAACCATCGATCGATAGATATCAAAATTAATTATGTGGGATGATTGAGGGCAATATCAAAGTGGAGATAGGAGTGCAACCAAAACAAAAAGGTGGAGGTAGGAGTAAATGGGGACAAAAAAGGAATTAGTGCATTTGATTCTTTTTTTGGATAAATGCTAAAGGGACTCTTTCAAACGTGAAACTCTCTATAGACTATCTATCATCTTACAGTTTAACGTCAATTTTCATGCTAACATTATAAAATATTGTGTCAAAAATATGAGGTGAAAGAGAATCAATGAAGAGATCGCTCTACCCAAAAGATTTATCTTTGAATAGACTCGTGTACCCTATATCTAACTTAATAAAAGGTGCAGTCTCTTATTCCAATACAAGTTTAGATTATGCATAGTCCAGAAAAAAATTAAGGGTAAATTACATAGTAGCCCCTCAGGTTTGAGATTTATTGCAATCTTATACAACATCTTTAAAACATTTCATTTTCATACCTCAAGTACTATTTTATTTCAATTTCATACAACCGTACCATTTTCCATCCATGGATCTGTTAAATGCTGACGTGGATGCCACATATATGCCACGTGGCTACCAAATGTCTGACACGTGGCAAATAAAATAATTTTTTAATTTTTTTTTAAAAAACTTGTCTGCCACATATCTTTTTTTTTTCTTCTTCTTTTTCTTCCTCCTCCTCCTCCTCCTCCTTCTTCTCTTCTTCTTCTTCCTCCTTCTGGTTCGGTCCTTTTTTTTTTTTTTCTTCTTCTTCTTCTTCTTCTTCCTCCTCCTCCTCTTTCTTCTTCTCTTCCTCCTCTTTCTTCTTCTCTTCTTCTTCTAGGTTCGGTCCCCTTCTTTTTTTCTTCTTCTTCTTCTTCTTCTTCTTCTTCTTCTTCTTCTTCTTCTTCTTCTTCTTCTTCTTCTTCTTCTTCTTCTTCTTCTTCTTCTTCTTCTTCTTCTTCTTCTTCTTCTTCTTCTTCTTCTTCTTCTTCTTCTTCTTCTTCTTCTTCTTCTTCTTCTTCTTCTTCTTCTTCTTCTTCTTCTTCTTCTTCTTCTTCTTCTTCTTCTTCTTCTTCTTCTTCTTCTTCTTCTTCTTCTTCTTCTTCTTCTTCTTCTTCTTCTTCTTCTTCTTCTTCTTCTTCTTCTTCTTCTTCTTCTTCTTCTTCTTCTTCTTCTTCTTCTTCTTCTTCTTCTTATGGGTTGCAGGGGGTTTGGTCCTTTCTTTTTTTCTTTTTTTCTTCTTCTTCTTCTTCTTCTTCCTCCTTCTTCTTCTGGGTTGCAGGGGTTCGGTCCCTTTTTTTTTTTCTTCTTCTTCTTCTTCCAATTTCTGGTTTTTTTTTTAAAAAAAAATTATTTTATTTGCCACGTGGCAGACATTTGGCAGCCACATGGCATATATGTGGTAACCACGTCAGTATTTAACAGATCCATGGATGGAAAATGTAACGGTTGTATGAAATTGAAATAAAATAGTACTTGAGGTATGAAAGTGAAATGTTTTAAAGATGTTGTATAAGATTGCAATAGACCTCAAACCTGAGGGGCTACTATGTAATTTACCCAAAAATTAATCATGCAATAAATAAAAGGTTATGAATGGCAAGTAAAATATTCACTAATGAGATTGCATATAATTCTCCAATCTCAAATCATTTAAAATTTTAATTGATCAACTGAATCATATGAGAGCCGCCAGAAACCAAGTTGATGAACCCGACTTCACCTTGTGGTTGTTTGGGCCCAATCTGGCTTCCAGAGCTACCCCTTCCTTGTCAGTTGTCAGTCCTAATCTTTGTAAATTATTAGAATTTTATGATGACTATAGTTAGACTGACAACTCATCAATGCCGGCTCATCAAAATTGTTAAGAAGGATTGGATGATCTAATAAGTTGAATAGTTAGTTAGGAGAAATTTTTAGTTGTGACGCGAACACGGGTGGTACATCTCGTGTTTTTATGTAAATGGTGAGAAATTTTATTTTTTAAGTTATTAACTTTTTAAAACACATATCCTACCATTTATATAACGATATGTGGTGTACCATCCTGTGTGATGATCACACTAAAAAATCTCTTGTTAGTTAGAGTTGGTTGAGAAAGCTTGTGAGCCAAGTAATGTGCTCAACTACATAGAACTAGGGATGGGCAAATACCCATTGGTTAAGGGTAACCGCGGTTACCCGCCTATTTAAATTAAACGGTTATGGCTATGGGTAACCGTTTAGATAAATAAACGGTTATGGATATAACCGTTTACCCGTGAAGTTTAAATGGGCAGTTATAGGTATTAACCGCGGTTATAAACGGGTAACCATTTACCCATTTATTTTATATATGTAAAACTAACATAAATCATGTTCTCGATCCAATAATACTTAGCACCCAATAAATTAGCAAGGAATTCATCGGTCATTCTCTCAATAACACTGCTACAGGAATGATGATTCTCATCATCAAGGAATTGGCCAAATTAATTTAAATTCCTTGCGAGTAACCGTGAAATTGATAGAAATGCTTTGACATAAATGTTTTCTAAACAATTTTTGTAACCCAATAATACTTAGCAAATATTATATTTACCTTCATTGGTAACAGTTAAAAATATCGTCCGTAAACTATTATTTCAATTATTGTAATGGTATAAGGACTTAAAAAATTAAAATATGGAAATGTATGATGAATGTACCTATAACGGTGTTTAATTGTCAAAAAAAAAAAGAAAATTATGACAATTTTTTTTTAATTTTCAAGCTGTTAAAAAACATGTAGAAGGGTGAAAAAGGGGTAATGGTAAAAAAAATAAACGGGTTAAAAATGATAAATGGATAAACAGGTATTAAACGGTTACGGTTAAATGAGTATGCGGTTATGAGTATGGTTAACTGTTTATAAACGGTTATGGGTATGAGTATAACCGTTTAGACAATTATCCAATAGGTAAACGGTTATGCGGGTATAAGCATAAACGGTTATGGGTAAATAACCATAATTACCTACCCGTCATAACCGTTGCCCATCCCTACATAGAATACCGTAAAACTATGGTGAAAAGAGTGTGAAGGGAGTAGGAAGGGAATGACTAATTTATAGAACCAATTCTAAAAGGCACATGGAAAAGTCTTTTTTGGGCCCAAAAGCTAGAGATACATCTATTATTTAACATAATATCGAGTTACAAGTTACAAGTTGGTTTTGTTGGTTTCTCGTCAACTTGCTGCAATTTGGTCAATTGGGGTCTAAACTCTAACGCAATGATATCCAAAGAGCCTTGCTCGAACTTATCTAAATCATT
This sequence comes from Malus sylvestris, assembly GCF_916048215.2. Lineage (NCBI taxonomy): Eukaryota > Viridiplantae > Streptophyta > Magnoliopsida > Rosales > Rosaceae > Malus > Malus sylvestris. The sequence goes on from NC_062260.1 coordinate 25,672,101, forward strand.
GTAATCAATCGATCCCAACTTGCTTGGTGAGTGAAGGCATTCAACATGTGCGTAGTTTGTATCTGTCTTCCCGCAACTTGAGATTTTGAGTCCACGTGTATGCAAATAAATCTCTCTCCTTAAATGTAGTGCTTCTGAAAGGGATTTAATGCATGGAAGAGTCCAAACTCCACATGGATATAATAAGCAGCTGCTATATGGATAATGTTGACGAGACCATCGATTTAAATAATGTAACTGTGTAACGTGGTTGTTGATGATTTGATTATTACTTAAGTATTGATTAATGTGTTTATTTTTTATTTGTGACATATCACATGGTTTACAAATGTGTCTAAGAAATGGTTTACCTAACATTACTCTGAATACATATTAAAAGGATAATGCTAGGGATAACAAATTTGCAAACTAAATAATGTGTCACCAATAGGAAATGAGCATGTTAATTATCACTTGAGTAATAATCAAATCGTCCACATCATCCAGATCTAGCATTACCCATATCGAAAGAGTAATGATAGGGAGAATAATTTGTAGACAAAATTTACAAACTAATATTTTGTCTACAAATTTAGTCTCCCTAACATTACTCATAACAAAATATCACAACTTTCAATCGATACATATCAAAATTAATAATGCGGGAGGGGCACTAGATAAACAAACAGCAAAGCTAAAAATCCTAAATTAAGGACATCTTTGAAACTAGCCATGGTTCGTACAAACTAATTAAAGAAGATTTCAGATTCAATTCAAGTAAATATATAACAAAGAAAATATATATTCATAATTAATGAGTTTATACTTAGATATGGCTCAACTTGATTGAATATTGTAGCTTTGTTGTGACTTTGTAAATGCGTAGTAAAAAATGGATTGGTTGGTAGCTTCGCTACAACAATCTACCTTTCAAAGGCAAGAAAGACTCATAGACACTTTTCAGCACAACCATCGTGTGATTTTGAAATCAAACTTAAAAAGTGTCCTATAGAATATGAGTCTGTAATAACTAACTTAATAAAAGGTGCAACCGCTTATTTCAATACAAATTTAGATTATGCAAAGTCCTTCAAAAACATGCAACGAACGAAATAAAGAAAATAGAGGTAATTAATTTATCTTCTTAATTGTGGCCCAAGTTCACTCAAAAACTAAAGAAGTGACTTCAACTTCTAATAACCTGCATATAAAAAACAGCCTGATACCAGAGAAGGAGATTCGAACTGGCTTTAACAAAACTCAAATAATAGAAAAGCAAAAACAAGGTATAGCATTATAAATAAATAAAAAAGACTTAAAATATAAATTTAATTATCTAAATAAGAAACCCGGACTTATATAAGTACAGTTGGTACTTGGAACAGAGGCCAAATAATTGGAATGGAAACACAAACACATGAATTGTGGAACTGGAATCTTAATTGTATGTTAATACTAATTCACTCGAAAATTATGGTGCTGCAAAGTGGGAATATTAATTTAATTATTTTTTGCCCTCTTTCAAAAATGTCCAAGAAGCAACAATCACCGGAAATTTTCTGAAGACCATATTTTTCCAAGGCAGAAAGCTAAAATCATGAAAAAGAAGAGGTAAACATGATATTTACAAAGTTGTCAGGGACCTCTATGTCAAGAACTCTATTTAATTATTTTCTTGCACAGGTTGCGGTAGGGGTTTTGTGCTTTAATTTATTTTCCTTTATGTTTATTTTTGGCTGCATAAACTTCTTGTCTTTTGTTTTTGTAACGATTAAGGGAATTGAACCATTACCCTAATCCTAATTAGAAAATTTTTAATTAATGATGGTCATTACATTAATGGGAAAGAAACACAAAACCTTGCTTAATTTCTTTCATAAATCGTGTGCGGATAATATTTGCAACCTTTTTGGGGTGAGCTCATTCCTCCACTTGTAATAATGTATCTTCAACGTGAAATTTCATAATCGGAATTGATCAATCTCTCAATCTTCATTTGAAGATCATCCTTACAAAACATCATTCGAATTAATGGTCCTTTAGCCATTCAAATATATCAAATAAATCAATTTGTAGACACCAAGTACCACATTTATGATGAAATGTTGATTTTTTAGAGATAATATTTAAATGAAGATTAAAAGACAAAACAATTACTAATTTAAATAATTTTTTGTAGAAATAATCTTCAAATGAAGATTAAGAGATTGGCCGGTTTCGTTATGAAATTTTTACGTTGAAATACATAATGAGAAATTAACATTAACTATCGATTGAGAAAGAGGGAAGCACACATTATCCTCATGTGATTGAGAAGTTAGCATTAACAGGTAGACTTGATCAGTTGCTTTGCACATTGATCGAGGTGAATGCTCCATATCCAGTTTTAATTGATCAGTTGCTTACGTAAATGACCACATCCACAGGTCCTCCACATCAACCGCCCAGGAACATCGCCGGTCGTCCAGCAGAGTTTCGCGCTACTCTACTATGCATTGCATGCAGTATGCAGACCCCATGTGTCATGCGCGCACGTTCATCTTTTAGGATTTTGACTCTGCATGCAGTATGCAGACCCTATACGATCCGTGTCCACATGCGATTGGGTAGGGTGGGCATCACATATCAGGATCCACGTGTGATTGGGTAGGGTAGGCATCACATATCGTAGCTCCACATAGCAACCTTCAACTGACGCAAGCAGCGGCGACCCTCATTTGGTTTAGAAGATTGATGAAGAGTCGGCCGCCTATAGAATTAAAGTTAGAAACAGAGTCCTCCTTCTAGAGGATAGACTTTTCGATGTGATTGGAATATGAAGTGGTACACCATATATCATTATAAAAGTGAGATATAAGTGTTAAAAAGTTAATAACTTAAAAAATAAAAATTTCCATCAATTACATAAAAACAAAATATATCATTCGTTTACTGTCACAATAAAACATTCTTCCTGCCAGAGAAAAGGCTGATTAATTATATACCTTTTAATAAAAATTCATTTTCCCCCTCAACTCTTCTAAATAAAAAATTCCCGCTAAACATTTTCTCACATTTTTTTTCTCAGCTAAAGTGTCAAGTTCGTAGTCATTCCGTTGGGTTGTTGATTGGTCATGGTTTGACATGTGTTCGTGGCGGGAATTTCCGTGGAGGATGCTTCCTGTCCGACGAGCACACAGCTCCCCGAGAGGTTGGCGCCGGTTGATGCTTTCTGTCGGGCTCTTGCTTTACTGGCGAGCTTGTTGGGCAAGGCTTGTCGAGCATGGCTGAAAGAGAAGGACAGAGTTAACTTTGAAAGGTGCCTTTGTGAGGCCTTAGGTGTAGGCCTTGAGGCTCACAATCAAGATTAACCTTTAAGTGCTCAGGCGTGCCACTGCCATCTTCAGCATGGCAGATGTAGAACGGATGTTTGAGTTTAATTATATATTCGAGAGACTATATTAGTTATTTGACAGGTGCCTTTGTGGGGCCTTAGGTGTAGGCCTTAAGGCTTCCCATAAATAACTAACTTAGTACTCGAACACATAAAGTTCCTTTTCTTGGTTATATGGGTCTTATAACCATCATACTTCTGATTACCAGAGCACAAAGAGCGTAATGAATCCAGATAGGTGCCTTTGTGGGGCCTTGCATAGGCCTTGAGGCTTCCCATTAGAACCCTTTATATACTCAATGTTCTTGTTCGAGAAACAGGATGAATCCAAATAGGTGCCTTTGTGGGCCCTTAGCTGTAGGCCTTGAGGCTTCCCATCAGAACTCATCCCGTCCTCGAACGTTATATGGTAATCATAATATAATAGCAATAAAACTAAGTGACATGTCGATTACTTGCGCCCCAAGTAACTTCGGACTTCTTGTTTATCAAAGCTTGTAGTGGATGGGTTAAGTCCACATCAGGTTCTTTTTTATGCCTTGAGGCCAAGGACTTTTTAGGGTGATCAAATCTTATATGCCCGAGGGCTTAGAACTTAGATCTGGCTTGAACTGTTTAAGACATATTCAAATCGGATTCAAGTGTTGAGGGAATCTTTTAATAGCCATATTACTATAAATAAATGGATACAACTTGTAGTATACAACATATTGCTAGGCTAATGAATGAAAAGACAAAAGCAAAGAGGGTCGGGCAAGGCTGATCGTCTTGCAACTTCCTATCTTTGTGGTTTATCAGGAGATTGGAAAGCTTAGAAAAAGGGCTAGAAGGTGAGTTTACAGAAGAAATTGATACTACAGCAAGAGTTGAACAGGGTAGCAGAGCTATTACAACAGGTTTATCCCGAAAGGGATGAAGACTTGAGCTGACTACAGCTTCGTTTTAAAGGCAAATCTGGCTTGAGTAGAGTTTGTGCTTGTATTTGTTTGTTTGAGTGTCCTTGATTCTGACCTCTCTTTCTCCTTTTATAAACACCTTGGCTTGGCCTCCTGTAGCAGCAACCTTGCCCGAATGCAGTTTGAAGGGTAGTGACTCATCAGCTATTTTACTTGTACTGCCATCATAAAGTAATTTATGGGCTGATTAGCTACCACTTGGCCTTTGGGTAGATGAGCAAGTGGTCTGCATGGCCTGCACCTAGTCGGGAAAAGCCTTCTCTGCTTTCTGGGTTTGGGCTGAGCTTCGGGCTTTTCCTTCTCTTTTTGGGCCAACTCCCTTCTAAGCCTAAAGTTTAAGTTTTAACCCAAACAACATGATTCACGTGTTACCAGTTATGGCAGAGCACTAACATAAGGCTTTTGTTACGTGTTATTAATTTGAGTTTTTAAAAAGACTAAACAACTTGTAAATTACAAAAATATCTCTAATCATGATTGAAATAAAATGTTTCTAAATTCAAAAAAGATACTTGAAGTAAATTGTGGAAGAATGACATGGTATGTGCTTATATTTCCATTGTTTTCAGTCGGGTGTTTTTCATTATATTAGCTCGCTCTATCATAATTCTATTATTTTAATGGGTCTACTGCAAGATCTAAAATGTACCCTCAAGCTAGCGAATGAACATGTACCCTAATTTGGATTTATAAAATGGCTAGCGTGGACTTTATTTATTTTATTTTATTTTTAAAACCGCTTGGAATTTCAAAGTCACCTGAGAGGTGCCTATAAATTTGTATTGGCATCCCATCACACACATAAACACACAAACCCATCAATCCCAGACAACAAAAATGGGTGCTCAAACTTTCACAACCCCAACTTCAAATTCACACCATGTTCTCACATTTCTTCTCCCAATTCTTCTACTCATCATCATGACAAACTTGCAAACAACCGTGGCAACCTCCTCTTCCTCTCAAACCTACAAAACCTACGTCAAAACCGCCTGCAATTCAACCACATACCCACTCGTTTGCTACCAATCCCTTTCCTCGTACGCTTCCAAAGTCAAATCTAACCCTCGAAAGCTTTGCATCTATGCCCTCTCCGTGACCCTACAAGCATCGAAAAACGCCTCTTCTGCCGTGTCAAAACTGTCTAAGAGGGCAGGACTAACCCCAACGGAGAAAGGGATCATTAACGATTGCTTAGAAAGTATTAAGGAATCCATCGACGAGCTTAAAGATTCGTTGAGTTCAATGAAAAATTTGGGGGTCAAGGGTGCTGATATGCAAGCTCAGTTAGATGATATTAAGACTTGGGTCAGTGCCGTCATCACAGACGACGTTACTTGCACTGATGGATTCGATGGTCTGAAGGTAAGCACGGCGGTTAAGACCCCCATCAACAATAGCATTGTGTATGTTGCTAGGTTAGCTAGCAATGCTCTGTCGCTCATCGACAGCCTCAGCTACTAGTGCAATTAATTAAAGCACCCTTGTAATTCCTTGACTCTATCTATTTTCTTTTTGGTATTTAACTTTATATTGCTGATAGTTTATAGATTGTTACAATTTCTGTTGTGGTTGTTTATGTAATTAAAAGCTGTTTGAAATGGTTTTGCTGTAATTTGCTGGAAGAGTGGTGTGTATAATACTATTATTATATGTAATATGTTAAGGGGGAGCTTTGAGAACTATAATTTTTTGAGCAACCAATAAGCTAAGCCGCACGTTGAAGATCCAATCTCATGACCCATAAGGCCATAATATCTCGATCGATAGAACTTTGATTTCCCCAGCTGCCTTATACATTTTGTTTCCGGTATACATACTTCCCATGCATGTGTATCACCAGAACAAAAAAAAAAATGAACAGATTTAACCCATTCCAGCTCCCATGAGAGTTACAATGATGGTGAATCACACGATGGCGGCCAATGAGAGACTGAAATGCCTCTGTGACTTTTTCCAGTCTCCGAAAAAGTAGACTGCTCTAACAACGCCACCATATAGTCTATTTTTAAAATGATTTTCACAATAAAGAATGGACGAAGATTCCAAGCATGCTTAATGTTTTGTTATAGTTTTAAGGAAAAGATTTTCATACATAATTTTTTAGCCTTTAATCAAATAAAACAAAGAAAAAAATATAAATAAACAAAAAAGTACACAAGAAGAATAAGAGCGCAAAAATCATTTCTCTATTTCAATTATGGATCGCTCGTCGTGCCAATTGTTACAATGAACGGATAGTTATTACTCAATTTTAATTTCCTAATTTGCCCATATTATTATTATATTAAAAGTCAAACATAACAAAGGAACACATGTTCATTTTGTTTGGAGGTAGAAATGGTTATGGAAGATGGAGAACATGCACTAAGAAGGGTTTGAAAGCAAGACTTCTTTATTTTTACGTATATTTTGTTCTATATTGGTTTGTATTAGGCAGTTTTGGATTTTTTTTTTCTTCTGGTTATGTCAGCAAAATTTTAAATAAGCAAATTTTAGTTTCTCTTGGAATTTCAACTAAGTAATGTATTGCTTCTTTTATTGTTTTTATTCTTAGGCATCCTCCTTTGTATAACTGGATTAAAGTGATACAGATGGGCTTGCTAAGTGATACAGATGGGCTTGCTGAGGTGGTCCTTTATGGTTCTGCGGTTTTATTTTATTTTATTTTATTATTATTATTTTTTTTTTTGTGGTTCCTCTAAGATTAAGAGTTGGGGTTTCATACTTCTTTCTATGCAGAGCTCATGCTTCATCTTTGTTGTGGAGTTGACCGATATGCAGGGTTGTGTAATTTGTAGCTCAAAAGTGACTCTTTCAGTGCGATCTCCTACATTTCTTTTGTATTTTTTTCTCCTTCTTGGCAGCTTTAGATTCGTTGAAAAAAATCTTCCCTTTTGCAAAACATGGTTTTCCTTGTCTCACATTTTTCAATAAGAAAATGAGGTTGCTGATAAATTTGCTAATTTAGGGTTAGATGCGAGTATGCATGTGATGATCCTGAAGGTTGGGGTGGAGCAAATCCCATCTAAAGTAGTTTATTACGTTTAGTCCGTAGCTCGCTTAATTGGAAGAACAATTAAACAGAAGGCGCGAATGAATTATAATTATACACACAAACATAAGGTGTTGGGTTTCAAACCATGCGTTCCGCGTTCGAAACTTTTTCCTCTTCTAAATTATTGTAATAGTTTTGAACCCTTCCTCCTCCCCTTAATAATAATAAAATTTAAAAATATATGAATAAAGCAGCTAGCTATATATACACATGTGATGACAAATGAATGTGATATTGATATCACATTTTTCTTTTAGTATTAATATTCTAAATTTTCACCAAAGTTTAGGTTTAATAATAAATCAATTAATAATATATATATATATACACACACGAAGGGTAATATAATTATTTAATTACAAGCACATATAAGATTCTTTCTTTTACAAATATGGTTCACACAATAAATTATCTCTTTTAGAGAAACTTTAGATTGATTATGCACTTCTCATTTTCCTTGTATTTGATTCACTTGTAATTTATTCGATCTAGAAATTTATATAAAAAAATGAAAAAAGTTACACGTGTAGAAATAATGAGTGCGGAAATCGTCACTAATGTGGACATATACCTTATTGTTCAGATGGAATTGAAAATTGATACAATCTACAATAATACAGGTATGGGAGTGATCACATGGAGAGAATATATGAGTAAGGTCATAATCTTAATTATTTCAAGTCCTTTCAACCTTGTGAAATTATTACTAATGGAGTTTAGAATCTGTTAAATGATTTTCGTGAAATTAATCAAAATCGTCTGCTTTCATCAGCGCTACTGCCCACCCATGCTTCCTGCTGCCTGGTGCCCGCAGAACATCATATTGGAAGTTTGGAACCATGAAGAGCCAAACATCATTAATACAATATTCATGAATTTTTTTTCACTCATTAATTTTGATAAACATTGTATGTAAACGTTAAAAATAAAAAATAAAAAAAATTAATATCAAATTCAATATTTGCGGTATTCAAAATTAAAATCTCATCATACTTATAAGCAAAAGAGTATCACAGGGCCATGGTTTAAGTAAATTTTTGTTTTCATTTGATTCCATTCAAACAGAAATATCTTACATGCCTGCAGTATGGCGTGGCAGTGTGGCCTGACTGAACAGTGTCGTGATAACTAACTGATAAGTGATGGGTGCCCATGCCATCGCGACTTGCGTCGATGCCTGGACGAATAGATTATAGACAAAGATTGTCTGTCCTTTACTTCTGGTGCTTTTTTCGTGTCTTTTTTTTTTGTGATCACGATTGAATCACGTTAATATTTTATTTTATTTTTTATAGATATAATAAGATAAAAATAAATAGTAATATAAAATGTTAATGTGACTTAACCGTGACCACACAAACAAAAAAGTACGAAAAAGACATCGAAAATGGAGGGCAGACAATCCTTGTCCATATTACACGGCTTCGAGAAGCAAACTGTCTTTTAGGAAAAGACTAAAGTTCCATGAGAAGTTGTAGGGTAGCATCACACATAGATCCAATCCAAGAGTTAGTTTACCTGAATTTGTTTATTATTGTGAGGAGTCAAAGACTTGAACTAAATAACCCCTTTCCCTCATAGGAAGACGCTACAAAACAATTACAGACTGACAAATAATTTAAGGGAAAAAAAGGGTCCCTAAATCTTCATTGGTGGCTTCTCCCAATGCCATCGATATTATATAGTATGGAGTCAATTCGTGGGACAAATATTTGTGATTAAGTAGTTAGGTCATCTCCAACCGATCCGGCTAAAAAGTTATAAGGCTAAAAATAGTTCGAAATAATACGAAAATCGTCTTCAATCGAGGGTTAAGCCGAAGTGCTTGTGGGCCCCACCGAGCCAAAACCATATCCAGCCAACCTGATGAGCCCAGCCCACTTTTTTTTTTGAACGAATTTTTTTTTTAATTCTAATTTTTTTCATACATCATTTTTCACATATTTTTCACAATTTCATACTGTCTTACCTTATTTTATTTTAATTCTTCACATTTTATTCTCTTCCAAAAATTTTTCCTTTAATTTTTTTCAATAATTTTCAAATGGTCATCTCTTTCAATAATCTTCCAATCTGTCTGAAAATTTTATTTAAATATGATAATTTTATTTAATTAACTATATTAATTCAACTAAAATAATAAATTATGTATGACCTATAGCCCTTTAACCCACTCGATTAGATGATTTTTTGTCAATAGGCTATATTTAACCTATGGCCCTTTGGCCCCCTCAATTGGAGATGATACAAAATATGATATGATACTATTTATTAAAATATAATTTCTTACGGAATTATAAAGTTAAACATAATCATTTGATCCTCCTTCGATTAAAAATTGTCGTATAGTCCATAGTCAGGTAGTCATCTTCTCGTTCACGTGGTCTTCATTCTCCTCTTCGCAATCAAAGGCAAAACGAGAAACCTCGGCAGTCGCCGGTAGCCGCTCTCACCTGCCAGTGGTCTTACGCCCACTCACGTGCTCACGGCCACTGGCGAGTCGCCACAAACAACCCCACCGCCTCTCTCCCCCCACCACCGTCTGCACCGTTTAACATTTTCACACTTATCCTATTTCATTTATTTTCCTACCGACTCTCTACTCAGTCCTCATCCAAACATATATATTGTTAATTATTGCTTTTGCATAACCGCCATGACTCACGAGTAAAGGTATACAGGTACAAAATAAAAATAAAAATTAGTTGATATTTGGTACTAACAAATCCGTTTTATCCCTTCGATCAAGGATCTCTTTTGTCACTTAAAAACGTTATATTAAGCCGCTTCAGCTTTTTGACTTCTTTCCACCGTAAATTGCGCAAAAAGTTGATTTTAGTGTCTATCGGTCGGTAAAGAGACCGCAACTTTTCCTGATACCTGCTTTTATTTTAAATTTCAGCTATATCAAACTAGTACTAAGTTCAATTTATCCCTTCGATCAAGGATCTTATAGCTAACTTATTTAGAACAGGTTTAATTAAGGGACCTAGCTTCTTCCATTTTCTATACATTTTTACTTGTGCAGTCACGTTAATATTTTATATTACTATTATTTTTTATCTTATTATCTTTATAAAAAAAATTAATATAAAATATTAACGTGATATAACTATGACCGCCCAAAATAAAAAAAGGTTAGAATGTATAGGAAGTAGGAGGGCAGGGAAGCCGCGTCCTTAATTAAGTTACAAAAGATAGACACCAAAGGTCCAAAAGCAGCAGCCTGCATAGCTTCACATATGGAAGATCCAAAGCACTTGATCATATCTTACATATCTTTATATATATTATATATAACATACTGAATATACCAAACTATACAATAAAACTAAACAACATCAACAGTTCTTCCAAAAAGAAAAAACAAAAACGCAGTAGCTCATCAGTGATTGCCAGCAAACCGGTTGCACAAGGCGAGTGCGTTACTAGTGCACTGAGCAACATTAAGCACCTGAGCTCTAACGGAGGATTTGATCTTGCCGTTCAAGGCCTTCCCGGAGAACCCATCAAGACACGTATTATCATCGGTCAAAGCGGCACTGACCCAAGTCTCCACATTGCTCATGTGCCACAAGAAATCCTGACCCTTGGATTTCCCCATGTTCTTCAGTTCCGTCACCGACTTGCTCATCCTGTCCACGCTGTCCCCCATCTCCTCCAAGCAGTCCTTGATGGCTCCGTACTCTCTGGATTTTAGTCCCTTAAACTTGGCCAACTTGGTCACGAATGTTTTGGCGCTCTTTGCTTTCGTTAGGCTGACGGACAAGGCGGCCTGGGCCAGCTGGCGGGGGCTTTGCTGGATAGAGTTGGCGTAGGAAGAGAGGGATTGGATGCAGACTTGTGGGTAGGTGGTTGCCCTGCATGAGGTTTCGATGAAGTTTGTAGTAGTTGTGGTGGATGCAGATTTGGCTGTGCCAACAAGGTAGAAGATGGGAAGAAGAAGCAAGAAAACTGAGGCTCTAGCCATTGAAGGAAAGTTGGGAATTTGGAGTGGGATTGGACTTGGAAAAGGTTGAGACTTGAGAATGCGAAATGATAGTGAAAGGATTGCGTATTTATAGAGACGTGACACTATTTTTTTTTTACACTATGTTTCATCTTATACACATTGCTCTTTATTTTAGTTTTTTTATTTGTTTAGTCTAAAGATCATAAACAATAAAGTGTGACATGAAATAACATAAATGTACGGAAATTATTCGTTTACATATAAAATGTATAATTAGTCGGAAAAATCATTACTTTATGTTAAGTTGTACTAATTAATTGACACCGTGTGTAACAATCTGCGTACTAGATTCATTCTTCCTAGTTTTATTTCTTTGATATCTCGAGATGTGGAAAAGGCAAGGATAACAGATAAGGGTGTAAATAAAGGGCTTCTGATTTTTATATATATCTTTGTCAACTTCGTGGAAACTTAGGCACATGACCAATCGTATTTTTCAAACATATGTATAAATTACCTAATGTTTTGTCGACCAACGTGACATAGTTTCTATTTTTTACGGGTACAAATCCAGTAAGCTTTGTAGGTTAAGTGGGATCCACATATTATCTAGAGGCTGCGAGTTGATTGAGGCCAAATCTTGAAAGAAAATTAATGTCCCACACCATGTGATACGCAAAATCTAAACAAGAAAACGTGATTGGGGCATAGATTATAGAAGGGATCTTCTCCAGATCCCTTCCATCAAATTCACACAATCAATCAGGATCCTTGAAATTTAATCCAACAGTTACAAACAGAAAACTCTTTTAAAAGTTATAATAACTTTAGCTGTTAAATTAAATTTCAAGAACCTGAATTAACTGATTTGATAGATTTGGTGGAAGATATATGAAGAGAATCCCTTTCCATAGATTATTTGCACTTCCTTGAATTATGCAGCAGGACTTAGGGAATGCATGCTAAGCGGCAACTATTTGGGTTCCGGTTTTACCTATTTCAAAGTCATCAATGGAAATATAACAAACTAACAAACTAACTTCAAAGAAAAATTAAAAACAAATACATAAACAAACAAAAAAATAAAACCGATGAAAACCAACGACCTTTTGGTAAAGTGATAATTTTCTTCATTAAACGGTATTAGGTAATTCGACTCTGCATAATTGTGATTAAGAATACAACATATATCTTCCATACAATTGATATATTTAGTTGTGATGTAACTTTATTATGATGTGTTAACCCGTTGTAATATCTTTTTGACGGCCCTATCGTTCATACGAACAAAGAAGTTATAAATGGGAAAGCAAGCTATGTGAAATGAGAGGCCAATAGAACAAAGGCAGAAGAAGGGCAAAAAGTGACCAAAACCCTAACAAATTAGGGAAAGAAACAAGAAAGCAATGTAAAACGAGATGTGAAACCCACGGTTATAATTGAAGGCAGTCTAAAGTAATGTGAAGGGAACATATGTACCTACCTAACTGCATGCATGGTATGAGTTTTTTCTTGTGTTTTTACCCGATAATTAATTTCATCAACGACCAAGAGAAAGAGAAAGGTTGCAACCCCTTTTGGTCCAGTCCCTTGCCGACCTATTAATTTGTTAAGTCACATAATATCAGAAGGCCAGAAACTAAGATTTACTCGTTGTTAAGTGGCTTGTGATATTTGTTAACTTTTAAATTTTGATACTGTTTTTATAAAATTAGTTCTTATGTTAGTGTTTTTATGTTAGATTATAAAATTAATTAATCTGAAATTATTTCCCTAATTATTGCATGTGTTAGTTCATGCCTGCATGAAGCAACGCAGAGATTAATGGAAAATGCTGCTGAATAAGTTAACTATGCTTGTTCCTACCACTGCAAAATGTCCCCACCAAACTGCATTATAGGCAAAACAATATGAGTCATGTGATTGTGACCAACAAATGAGCTATGAAGTAAATAATTCAAGCACAAGATTATGTCAATTTGCAGTCGACATGCCCCTATCAAGGTTCTGGCTGGCTGAAAAAATGGGCATTGTTGTGAAAAAATGGGCAACTGTAACTCTCAGTGAAATCGAAAAACGAAGTAGTTACACTTAGTAAAGGGTATTAAGCATGTAATGCAGATTTATTTGTAATAATGATTTAACCCGAATAAGGAGAGATTATGAGCTATTTCTATTTTGTATATTCTCGTGTGTATCTCTCTAACATTACATAATAAGAAAATTAAACACAAAAAGATATATAATCAATTACGAGACAGATATTATTTCCAAAATAAGATTGACACTTTCGCTTTGTTACTTTTGTACATCTAAAAAACATAGGTTGGTCCATATCATAATCAATAGAGTTCTTGCCATGTTTAATGAGCAATTATTGGATTAACAACGTAACCACAGCCGTTATGATTATACCAATGAAACGAGAGTGTCTTAAACTAATCATGTATTAACGAGGATCAATGATTAGTTGGGACGTAGGGATATTTCCGAATCATACTACTATTACCAAAAGTTAAGACCTTTTTGGATGATAGAGGCCGAAAGCAAAGAATGGTACAAGGCTATCTGGAAGCATCTGTCGAAAAATAATGGAGTAGTACTAGCCAACTAGGCCAAGTTTGATCCTTAAGATTGAGGAGGACTTCCTCTTTAAGGTGTTTTGTTAATGATTTACGAAATTTTGTGTTTAAGATTGGAATCGTTCATATAATAAATCACTCTGCATATTTAAGAGGAATTCCTTGTCTTTTCAGGGGTCAAGTTATTAATTCCTTGAGAGCAATTCCACTCCTAAAGACTTTGCGCCAGCACCCAGCTCATTTATCCACTCAAGTGAACAGTAATAGACTCCAGTAAATAGTAATAGGCCAAAGCATCTCCACCCCTAAAACCAAATAGCCTAGTCAATTTTATTAAAATATTATTAATTTTTATTATAAAATAATAATTTAATTTTTAACAAATGCATCTCCGCTCCCCTCCCCTGTCTCTGCCTCAGAAGCTCCCCTACTGCTCCCCTCCAATGTGCAGAAGAAAGAAACCCATTAACAAGATGAAGGGATATAAGAAGAACACAGTGGAAGGGATCTCTCTCTCTCTCTCTCTGAACCTCAGCCTCAAGGAGGGCGTCGAAGGCCCCCAAACCCCCATCCCCGCCGCCCTTTGCTCCGCCTGCAAATTGGCCTTCTTCAACCTCAGCCTCAAGGAGCTCTGCACCAAGATCTCTCTGCAACGCGTTGATCGTGCGGGAGGTTGATGGCCCGACTGACGTCAAATGACCCGGCATATGTGTAACATCCCACATTACCCAGGGGAGTGATCCTTAAATGTATATTCTCATCCCTACCTAGCACGAGGCCTTTTGGGAGCTCACTGGCTTCGGGTTCCCACATCGCCCAGAAGAGTGATCCTTAAATGTATATTCTCATCCCTACCTAGCACGAGGCCTTTTGGGAGCTCATTGGCTTCGGGTTCCGTCGGAACTCCGAAGTTAAGCGAGAAAGTGTCCAGAGCACTCCCATGATGGGTGACCCACTGGGAAGTTGCTCGTGAGTTCTCAGAAACAAAACCGTGAGGGCGTGGTCAGGGCCCAAAGCGGACAAGATCGTGCTACGGTGGTGGAGCGGGCTCGGGAAGTGATCCGCCTCGAGCCGGGATGTGACAATGGTATCAGAGCCTAACCCTGGCCGTGGTGTGCCGACGAGGACGTCGGGCCCCTAAGGGGGGTGGATTGTAACATCCCACATCGCCTAGGGGAATGATCCTTAAATGTATATTCTCATCCCTACCTAGCATGAGGCCTTTTGGGAGCTCACTGGCTTCGGGTTCCGTCGGAACTCCGAAGTTCAACGAGAAGGTGGCCAGAGCACTTCCATGATGGGTGACCCACTGGGAAGTTGCTCGTGAGTTCCCAGAAACAAAACCATGAGGGCGTGATCGGGGCTCAAAGCGGACAATATCGTGTTACGGTGGTGGAGCGGGCCCAGGAAGTGGTCCGCCCCGGGCGGGGATGTGACAATATGGGTCTATAGATTTTAGGCCGGTCTCTTGCCTGGCTTGGGTTGGGTGCCAGTCAAAATGCTAGGCTGGAGTGGATAGCCTGGGTACTGGGCTGGTTTTTTGGCTGGGTGATGGCCTATCAGTTCCCTGGTGGAACTGCTCTGACATATTGCATGGTAGAAGGGACTTAGGTTTGGGAGCTTAAGAACTGAATAATAATAGGGTTTTAAAGTATTGATCATCTATCCATAATAAGCAGTTTTGATCAATCTATGTTTAACACTAGAGACTTTGAAAGCAATATAAAACAATTTTATTCATAAGCGCTTTTACTAAAAGCTCTTTTATTAAAAACACGTCAAACCAAATATTAATAAAAACCTAGGTGTTTCTTGAAAGCACTACATGCTTCTTCAACGTGCTTACAACTCATAAAGAGCTTTAGTTTTTTAGTCAAATCTTATCGAAAATACTTTTAATTATCCAAAAAATTTGGTCATTCGAAAAATAACTTCAAAGTCATGCATCGTATCGTTCTAACAGAACAAATAACAATTGCTCAAACATTAGAGAAATTTCAAGTGAAGTGAAAAAGAATTGAATGCTTTTATTTTTCTCTTATGTTCGACGTGTACAAGTATTAGACATGAGTTGGGTTAGGAACATCCAGCTATGGCTGAACTGAACAGAACAATATTCTTAGTCAGATTTCTTCAGAAGCTTTTTGCAATTGCATGTGTCTTCTCTGTCACAACGAAGACACGGAAAAGATGAACAGCTAGGGTTTCATGGCTTCGAGCAACCGACCTTCACTTGTCTGCCAATCCTTCAGTTTTGTATCAATGTTGAACCAGAAGGACCAAAAAGTCACAAGATTTTAATTTTGTGGGTCTATGAGTCCAATCCTCTTTCCATCATCATCAATCTCACTCTCTCCACATCCTCCAACCTACCCACATTGCCATAAATCATCATCAAAAGCTCGAAATTATACTCGTTATCCGGCTCCAGATCGAAAAGCTTCTCTGCAGCAACCTCCCCGATATCAACATTGCTATGAAGGTAGCAAGCATACAGCAGTGCACCCCACACCGTCGGACCAGCCTCAAACTCCATTCCATCCGTTATGATCCCGTAAGCTTCTTTGATCCGACCTGACCTTCCGTAAAGATTCACCATGCAAGCATAATGCTCCATAATTGGACTAATTCTGTATCTATTTTTCATGACAGAATATAGTCTCTGACCGTCCTTGACCAGACCTAAATTGGCGCAAGCCGATAAGATTGACACAAATGTGATACTGTCTGGCAAAGCACCGTCCTTCTCCATCTGATCAAAATACAGCAAGGCTTCCCGGCTTTTAGAATGAGCTGAAATGATTGTATTCCATGTTACAACATCCCTCTCCGGCATATGACTAAACAACCATCGCGCTCGATTCAACTCGTGGTGTTTGGAATATGCAGCAATCAAGGCATTGGCAATGGACAAGTTCCACTCAACTCCCATCCTAATTACCCATCCGTGTATTTGAACTACAAGCTGTAATGATTGAACCGCAGCGAGGATTGTGGATATAGAAACAGAATCGGGCTGGTAACCTTCATCAAACATTTGGCGAAAGATGTCCAGCGCCTGCAGCAAAACCCCATGGCGCATATAACTAGTGAGCATTGTGTTCCAAGAAACCTTGTCCCGACTGGAAATCTTATCGAACACTTTCCGAGCCTTCACAATATCGCCACATTTGGCATACATGTCCACCAGTGCATTAAGCACAAACCTATCATTCAATAAACCCGAACGCACAACATGCCGATGCACAGCCTCACCAATCTGAATGAACCCAATTCCCCCACAAGCTTTCAAAACTCGAGGGAACGTGAACCGGTCAGGTTCAACTCCCTCTTCCTCCATTTGAAAGTACAGCGCCATAGCATCCTCGTACAAACCCAATTCAGCATACCCCGAGATAAGCGCATTCCATGCAAAAGCAGAAGCGTCCCTCTTAGGCATTTCATCAAACACCTTGTGCGCCTCCTCCATACGCCCACTTGCAGCATAAAGTCTAAGAAGCTTCGACGAGAGGCCTACATTTCGACGCAAAAGGCTTCTGGGAATGAGCTTATGAACCCGGTGGCAATACTTCATTGCTTCTAGCTGGTAGCATATTTCCAAAAGGGAAGCAAAGGTTTGCGTGTCGACATTTACGCCTTTGTCGACGGATGCTTCCAGGTCCTTGACGACGGCGTCGAGGGCTTGGAGCTTGGTCTGGGCGGAGGGTTTATGGTAAATAATGAGGGGGGTTGGGGTTGATTTGGGGAAGGAGAGAGAATTGGTGTTTTGGTTTTGGTGAAGCTGTTTTTGCTTCTTGTTCTTCTTGCTTTTGGAAGAAGTGCAGACGCTCAGTTTTGCTGTGTGGAAACTTAGCGGTTGAAATGTGGTCACCATTTTTTGAAACTAACAAATTGTTCGAAAAATTTCTAGTTAAAGGGCCTATAAACTACCTGTCGTGTACACTACTCTGACCAACTGGATGGACGACACCAAATATTTACAAAATTAAAAAAAAATCTTGACAAAACGATATAAATCATTTACATGCCGAGTACACTGCTCTGATTGACTGAGTTAACTCACGTATGCAGTATAATTTAAAGTATTGTTTTACATTGAAATAACCCATTCAAGGTTTTAGCTTTCTCTAGTACAACAAAATTATAGTCTGTTCCTGTACAACAGTACATGCATCTTAAATATCAGATTAGATCTTGGATTAACAGTAACCAGATCAGATTGACCTCAGTTATACATTTTTCACTTGCTGCATAGTTTTCCTTCCAGCTTGAGAGGGGTAAATGCAACCATCAAAGTGACACATTCGGGGTAGATAAAATTAACCCGGTTGATCAGTAATCGATTTAGATTTCGCCACGCTTCTTTTAGTAGAAACTTTTACTCCTCAAGACGCTTCTGGACAGCAGACTAATCTCCGGTGATCTTTGCCAGAGAGACGAAAGCACGAAAATCTTACAAGCCCTGCTATCTTTTACTCGAGCGTTCATTTGCTGCAGAAAGAAAAACAAGTTACTGATTCATTGGCCCTTCAGACCAAAAGAAAAAAAGACAAGGTGGCCTTAAAAATGGGCACAGACTAGCGTCTGGTACAAAATTAAAATTCTTTTAGGCTGTTTTTTTACGTTTTCATGTCGTATAAAACAGAACAGCACCTGGATTCTTATTGACAATGAACATTGAAAACCAGATAGGGGGAATAACAGAATGTACCTCAGTGCAGCAAAAATTGGCCGAACTTTTTCAAATATGTCATCCACCGTTCCCACAGCATTGATCTGCACACATGGATTTATCAATTTATACTTCAAGCAATATATAAGTTAGACCCAAATCAAGATGGTACGCAACAAATTAACAAGAAAGACACAAAGAAGAAGCAATTAACAATTAAGTTTACGTGTGTTAACACCAGATGAAAGGGAGATTATCAGAGATCAGTTTTGCATCCTAGAAAACTTCATACAGGCACACAAGAAGCTCGAAGTATCAAATGCCACTAACTTAAAAAGGATGTTTATACAACCCCTGAACGTGCCATTTACCTTGTGAAGTTTTCCTGTCATTGAATAGTGATTGATAACGGGCCAATTTAATTCATCAAATATTTCAAGACGTTTTTTTATTGTGTCAATGTTATCATCAACTCGGCCCTGCAATAAACATCATACATTAGATAAATACATGCACATAATCCAACCATATAGAAAAACACAACACATAAGCACCTGATTACGATTTAGCACTCGCTTCACCATCTCCCGTTCAGGGCAGTCAAAGAAAAGCACAACATTTGGTTCTCTGCCAATCTGCAAGTTTGATGAAGCTACAAATGAGGAATAATTTGGTCGAAAAGTTAAATGCTGCGGTAGATGTCACCGTTATATTCATGATATGATCTGTTGACCTTTCTCAATATAAAGTTAATCCTTGCAGCAAGGTCAAACAAGATTTGAATTTTCTGAAGCATTAAACAGAGGCAACATTCCATATTGGCTAGCAAGCAAAGTCTAAAATATCAATGATATTGGAAATATCGGTAGTCCAAAAAACACGAAAATTTCGATGGAAATATCGGGATATTATCGATATCGATAAAAATTGAATAAAAACCACGGAAATTGTAAGAAAAACTTGGAAATTTTTATTGAAACTTTGCAGGATGTTTATTTAGTCAATTATCTATTAGTTTATCACAAAAAATTGGAAGGAAATGCATTGCATGATGGATTTAACTGATTTAAGTTGATTATATAGTGAGCTGACAAACATTGTGAGTGTAGAAAATATGTAATAATTAATGAAAGAAGTTTAAACACACCATAATCATTTATATATAATGAATTAGTACAATATTTTACACTTTATACATTACATTGTAAGATACATGAGTGAGTTAGTACCACGTAGAGTTCCTATCAAGGTCTAAAATATCGATGATATCGGAAATATCGGTAGTTCAAAAACACGAAAATTTCAATGGAAATATCAAGATAATATCGATATTTTAGACCTTGCTCGCAAGAATAGAAGGAAGGAAACTCACAATTTGTTCAAATGCCTCGCGGTTCTCCTCACTTCGAGGGAAGCCATCAATGAGAAACTTATCATTGTCACTTGATTCCATCTCCTTGCGAATGAGTTGGACTGTCACTTGAGAGGGAACAATTTTTCCTTCCCTAATTGTGCTAAGAATCACCGAGCTGAAATTGCAGTTGCAAACTCAATTGAACTATACCACCAAATGCATCAAGTAGCTAACCCTGAACAAACAACGAGAACGAAGAATTATTACCCGTATGCGCTATTGGAAGCTATTTCCCTCCTCAACAGATCCCCTGCGCTGATATGAGTGAACCCAAATTCCTCGACTATCTTCGCACACTGAGTACCTTTTCCACTACCAGGACCACCTGAGATTCAGATTACCACATAATTACAATCACTACAGCTTTCCGAAAAATGCATCGAAATTCATAACATAAGCATCCCAAAATCTCACCTAGCACAAAAGTTATAAACGGCGCAACCTTTGACTGCATCAAACAACATAATCAAATCAAATCAAACATGATAAAAAAAAGTGCATCTTTCTTACATTATAAGATATCATTCAACAATTCATAACCTGGGTTAAATCTACAATTTCCTTACCGGCGTTGGAACCTGGGATTCCGAGGAAAACGATTCCCAAATCTTGAACGTACATGCTTCCTGCGGTCAGCCATCAATTACATTTCATCAGGAAACGAATAAAAATATCGTAAATTGGTGATTGCGATTGAATGCGAGCTGAGGGAGAGGGTAGAGTTGCATGTACCTGGCTAAGTTTTGAGGGTTTCGAGCGAGAAACCAGAGGAGAAAGTGAAGCCACGCGCCTCCACATGTCTCTGTAGCGTTGAGCTGCTCCGATTGGTTTAGCTTTTTGGTTGCCGTTTTTTACTGAGGCATTACGTCGAACAGGTAGATTGCTTGATTGCCTCCTTGGTGGGGTCCACCGTACGAGATATTTTTTTTAATGTGATCAGTACACGGAGTGGTATATCACTTATCATTATACAAATGGTGAGATATGTATGTTAAAAAGTTAATAACTTAAAAAGTAAAATTTTCCATCACTTCCATAAAAACATGTGATGTGATGTACCATCTGCGTTCCGTCACAAAAAAAAAAAATTTCTCCCACCGCACGTTGGTCCGTCAATCCACCAATCCTGGTGGGGGTGCAGTGCACCGCATGTTTATGGGCTGTTAGAACCTCAACCCACCAAGTTCATTTCAGATTTCAGTTGGGCTCGAAGATAAATGGTTAAGCCCAAAACCTCAACTGAAAAGGACATGTCTTAAAATGTGTCGTTAACCCACTAACTAAACAAGTTATCATGGTCGTCATCATCATCACTAAGCACTCTTTTTACGGGAATATAACAACGTCCTCACTTGGACATTCTCGATTCTCTTTCTTATTCTGTAATGTTGTTTGATGACCATGACTGTCTACTTTTCTACATCACTTTATAATGATTGACTATTGCAAAAACTCAATTTCGTCAGAAATCATTTAACTATTCGATTAATATTATGATTTTTTTAGTATTTACGTGAGAATCATGATTTTTCTATTTATTGGATAACCGTTAAGTGACCAACATATTCTGGATTTAGTTAATTTTTTCGAAGGCTAACTTTGAAATAGACGATACAAAAATGTACTCCCTTTTCAAGATGAGAAAAGGTAAAACAAGAAGATTGTTATCATTGTTCCTCTTTGTAAGAGCTAAGTTCACACACGTCAACTGATTCTGACCATTAATCGCGTGAGATTCACAAAATATTAATGGTTAAAATCAATCAATCGCTCATGCGTGCAAACTAATTCTCATCGTTTACAATATTATAAATAACCAGATAATCGCACATGCACAAAATTCACATATCAATTGCCTTGTTCTAATACTGTCCATCAAAACCGACCTCCAGTCAAACAAATCAAACGTTAACAAAGTCAAAAACACTCGACAACGATTTGGTAATTGGGATCTTATGATTTGATTTGTGAGTTAAGATAAAGATGGCTTTGGTTAATGGTGGGTTTAACGTTTTGCACACGAGGATGTGATTGTCTGTGCCCTTTTAGGCTTTTTTGAAAGAAAATTGTGGACCGCCCGGCCGAAGAAAAACGGGATGTTTGCTGCCAAAACACTCAAAGTTTATGTATATTGTGAGAGCAAACAACTCCAACACCCCCCCCCCCCACCCCACCACCACAACCCACCAACATGTTTGAAAAACTTAAACACCACACCTACACCGGTTGAATTGATTGGACAAATGTCGAACTACTGGGAGAAAGTTTTGGAAGTTTAATTGTATTTAATTTTTTACTTAATGACTAGGGATTACCTCACGCATTACATCATTAATTTGGATAATGATATCATGGGTTTATCATAAAAACAAGAACTCATTTTCCCTTGTTTATAGTTTTACTGTTTGTTGATCTTAACAATAACAAAGTGCTTTGATGCAAAAGTTGTGTGTTCAAATGCTCGTTGTTTGTGTAGAGTTTATAGTTAAGTTGTTTAAAAGCATTTATTCATTTTCTCTAATATTGCATGTAGTGTAAAAATTGTACTACTCAATGTTTGGTTCCAAGTAATAAAAGTAGTAACAAATTTTCTACTTTCACACGTCATGAATCGGCAAGAAAATTTATTTCCTAGTTTTTAATCTTTTGTTGTACAATAGTTTATCAAAGTTATAGTAGTATGCATGTGATTCAATATCCTAGGTAAATAAGGTGGTGGGTTTCCACTCATTCGTAGTAGCAGAATCGATGCGGCGGCATTAGCATTCCTTGACCCCAATAAGTTTGTGAGTATACCCTTTTGAAAAAAATATTTGATCCCTAGCTATACCACCAGCAGATGAAATAAATAAGGATCTTTAATATATATTATTTCAACAGGCACAAAACTAAAAAGAAAAATTGAACACACTAACTTGTCTTTGTCAATTCCAAGTTTCTCCGTTGTTCAAGCTCAATCAGGCGCTTCCACCGCAATTGATTGTACTATTCCAGGAATCTCAAATATCCAATCATCAATAATTGTTCTTATCTTAAATTATTGTGGTTTTTAGGCTTTCACTCAATTCCAATTTTGAACGGAGGAAAGGAAGAAATCATACGGCGGCAACAGAACTTAGAATTTGATGGTCTCTGAGTGCCATCGTCTCCATTTACAATATTGGGCATGAAAAAAGGTTCTTGAATGTACTATAATTTAGTCAAACTTAGATATTTTTTGGTGCATATGGTCATTTCATGATTCTTTATTCCAAATTTCACTTCTTAATTCCATAATTCATAATTATATATTAGTTAATTCGAAATTCCATTGGATTTATATAATTATATGTAATAATTGGAAAATGGCTTTGTATGGTTTCTGATCATTCGATTAGATGGTTTAAATATTTGTCTCTATGAGAATATATATGATAACGAACTGAAGACTGAAAGTGCCGAATTAGGGTTTTTTTTTTGTTGTTGTTGCGACTGCTTCAATTAAAAGAGATTTTTCGTTGATGAATATTTGAAGATCCACATCGTAATAGGATGAGAGTTCAATAGTTGAATGATAGTTTGGTTATATACATTGAGAAATATGTATTTGATTATACTGATAATGATGTTGTAATACGACGTTTTCAAAATATGAGAACACATTGTGGACAATTATAAATAAAGTATGATTGATTTTTTAAAGCTATTTTTTTACCTGGTCAATCATTGTAATTTCTGGCACTGCCACTACTCATACGTCCCGGAACTCTCTATTTTCCTAAATTATTGTAATAGTTTTGAAGCTTCCTTCTCCCCCTCCCCATCCCCCTCTCCTCCCCTCCCCTTAACAATAATAAAATATAAAAAAATTAAAAATTATAGAAGTTTTACTTTCTACTTAAAAATGACTTCTCTTTAATTTATCCGCAAGAGAAACACGATCATATCACAAAGATTGTGAAGCATGCATTACACATTTTTTTAAGGTTAGATCAAAGAGTAGTGGGGCTGACGATAAAGGTGATGCAGTGCTTAAGTAAGAGTGAGATCAGGGAGAGTGCTAAGGTGGAGCTTATTGTTTGGTTTCTGCATTTGGAATGGAAGAGCCCAGAACCGATATGGACAGTGGAATAAAATCAAAAGGAAATACATAGATCAATTACAGGTCCCATGCACTTTCTGCTTCCCCTCTGCTCACTCTTATTATTCCCTTTCAGCAAGCAAGTGCGATCAAGCGTCACTAGAATTAACTAATCCTAGTAAGTGTTCATATGTATTTTAGGGTTAAGTAAGAATAATTACCCAATTTTTTAGAGTGATTCTAAAATTAGTTCCAATCTTTTAAAACGTTTTAAAAGTTAGACATTCGTTATGTTGCAGACACTAAATGATGATTTTACTAGTATTAAGTGATGATGTTACTAGCATTAAATGATTAGGTAAACAAATACTAAAGTTGGTCTCTACTAGTTGTTGTTTTTGGAGCTATAATTCCTCAAATCGATTCCTTTTAGGCAAGTTAAGCCATAAATTTGCTTAGCTAAACTGCGTCGATCTGAAAGATTCGAAGCTCCATAGATGACTTGAGAGTAAAACCCCGCTTTAATAATTGTCCTCATCACCACTTAACATTAGCGAACCTTATAAATGTTTACTTTTCAAAACGTATTTATTTAGAATGTTATAAAAGGTTAGGACCAATTTGGAATCACCACTAAAAATTGGGTAGTTATCTAGACTTCACCCTATTTTTAATTTGAGGTGTGATATCCACACACCCTTTTTTACTTCTCTCACACCTTTTTGGTTTTCGGCCGTCGGATCGGATGAATTAAAGAAGATCAACGGACATAAATTAACAAGGGGTGTGTGAGAAGTATTAATTTAAACGATAGAGAGAGTAATTCGAACTTGAGTGCAGCTGGAAGAGTAAACGGTTTTAGCCACCGTGACTAAGCCTAAATATGCTGAGTGATTTTATATTTTATACAATTACAACATAATCTTTGGACTAATTAGGTAAATTAGGCATGCAATTACAAAGTCATTTTCTTGTCATGAACTTATCCTCACAACGCAACTAGAATGATACCTTGGTAAAGGACCTTTTTGTTGGGCTATGCATGCGCCACTGGGTCCAAAGTTTCACATATTAAATATGTTTATCTATATATTCATAAAGAGATAGATTCGTGTCCCTACTTTTTTTACACAAGTTTTGTAGAGCCCATTTCACAATATATTTCAACTATTCGAACCGTTTATCTTTTAGAACATCATTCATAGATCATTCTTGCAAAAAATTAGACAAATCCAAAACCATTAAGACATTATTTGTAGTGAAGAAAATAGACGAATACGGTCCTACAAATAAATCCTAAACCTTAATCCAGCATCATTTGGTTTCAGATTTGAGTGATTTTTAGTAGATATGATCTTTGAGGGAAGATCTAAAGCATAGACCGTTTGGATCGAAATACATTACAGAGTAGGTCCTACAAAAACTTATGTCAAAAACTGTGTAAAAAAAATAGTACCGCTAATCCGCCCCATTCATAAATTTATATGAAAAATACAGTAAATATATATATTTTCCGGTTATGTAAGAGAATCACAGGACTTTCTTTCTATGCTCTTATTACAGTCTTATGTGACGGTGCATGCTCACGAAAAGTGTGGATAACACTCCCTTTATGCAATATTTTTACATATTGAAAATGCTTCTTTTTTGGTTGATGATGGCAAGAGGTAAAAAAGTAGGTTGGTAGTATATGCATTTCTTCAAAACCAAAAGTAGGGAAATATGTCAAACATGAAAGTACAGACATGACCACCGACCGTGCTTGAAATAAAAAAAAAAAACTATGAATTTTTCTATGGGTTGGTAAAAGTTTTATTTTCCTATGTCTTTATGTGAGGATGGAACTGTATCAATTTTGCTATAATAGAGTAGGTTAATTTCCTCCAAATATGTGTGAAATTCGTCAAAATTAGCACTAAATTTTGTTCGCCTAAATACTTGCATTAGGGTGGAGTTTGTCCACCGCAGTTTCATCTTCGTTATGCAAAAGAATCTTGTATATAACTAAGAATATATTCCTAAATATTTTACTTGTCAAGAGTACATTCTCAGTTACAAAGTAAATCTCTCTTACTTCAAACTCGATTGGTGTTACAAGAATTAGGGTTTTCCAATTGGTACCTCGATAAATATAAAAATATTTGCCAAAAAAAATAAATTCGTGGTAACTATCAATTTTAATTTGTATGGTAACTATCAATTTTAATTTGTTTTAGTTGTGGCGTACACGCATGTACGTCAAGCGTGAGGCAAGTACATTTTTTGTTTTTTAATTTTTCCTAAAAGCATGGCAGCACTACTCACTAGTATATAAAGGTGGGTGGAGCGGGGCTTTGGCTTAGGAAGTTGCCAAGTGACTAAAAGCACAAAGTGATGGGCAGGCAACCTTGTTGCGACAAGCTTGGAGTGAAGAAAGGGCCATGGACTGCCGAGGAGGACAAGAAATTGGTGAATTTTCTCCTCACACATGGCCAATGTTGTTGGCGGGCCGTCCCCAAGCTTGCCGGCCTCCGCCGCTGCGGCAAGAGCTGCCGCCTCCGGTGGATTAATTACCTCCGCCCCGACTTGAAAAGAGGCCTCCTTAATGATGCTGAAGAACAACTTGTTATTGACCTCCACGCCCGCCTTGGCAATAGGTTTTGCTCTCTTTCTAAGTTTGTACTTTAATGAGCATGCGCATTCAACTGCTCATGGGTGAATTTCTTTCTAAACTTTTTTTTTTCAAACACGACGATATACTAAACTACTTTAATCTCCAGGAAGTACTAGAACTTGACTTTCAGAGACCATGGATAATGCTATGGGTAACTAGTCTGATCTACATCTTCTTTCTAAACTTACCAGGAAGAACTGTGATTTTGTGTAGGTGGTCGAAAATTGCAGCAAGATTGCCGGGAAGAACTGACAATGAGATCAAGAATCACTGGAACACGCACATCAAGAAGAAGCTTGTCAAGATGGGGATTGATCCAATTACTCATGAGCCTCTCCACAAACAAGTCACCACCCCACAAGAAATGCCTTGTGAAGCAAGTAATCAACCTGCAAACTCAGACATGAGTATTCAGCAGATGAATACAAACATCCCAGAACATGGAATCAGCACCAACAGTGACGGTAACTCTACAAGTGAAAATTCCCCAAGCAATGACTCAGAGCCAGCTGAGCCAAACCCTAATTACAGTGAGGAAGAAGACCCGTTGGTGAGTTTCATATTATCCGATACATTTCTTGAGGATTTAACATGGGATTTTTCGACCTCGTCAGAATACAGCTCAGCTGATAATCCAACGGAGGAGAATAGCTTAGCATGGTTCATGGACTGTAATGATTTTGGAGTTGAAGATTTCGAGCTTTGATTGTATGGAAGAGAAGTGATTTTCACACATCATTTTTCTTCTTATGCACATTATGTTGATTTTCAACCTTCTGATTGAACAGATCTAGGGTGAAAGAAAGAAAAAATTAAACATGTGTGCAGAAAAAGAAAATAGACGTACGAAAATCATTTCCATTTGTATGAATTAATAACAAGTGGACATATTCTCTGTACATAGCCAAAGTAACAAAAAAGTGACTCCTTGTGATGGAGACCGATCTGTTTATTATTCTATATGATAAATGATGAGGCAATGGAAACGAAGAAAATCAACAATTTGTTTAAGAAATTAGGTTATCATTGATCGTAATCATTTGTTTATTCCCACTAACACTAATTCAAAAGTTTCACTCAAAAAAATAACACTAATTCAAAAGTGTGGAGGACTTTGAACACATTACCCAATTCCATCCAAAATATGGGTAGTTTGGTAGGGTGTCCATTTGCTGCCAAGCCATTAACTTTTTATGGTTTGTACTTTGTAGTATGACAAATTTACAAATTCACATGACCACAAAAGCTACCAAAAAATAAATCAAAATGACATGATTGGCCGAGGGACATACGGTCTCCGTTTGGTAGATAGTCACAAATTCAACTTACACGAATGCTAAGATGATATGTATTTGTATTTTGTTAAGTTGTGACATATTGCTGACCTAAAGAAAAACAAAACTGAAATGATTTATATATCACATTTTAGTACAATTAGTATTGTTTTTCAAATAAAAATGTAAGGAGAGAAGGTGAAGTGTGACACACCTTGACTTCGGATATCCACTTGAACTTCGAATCGAGTAGTGCTGGCCGACACCATGAAGGTGACGAAACCATAAAATGTAGTGATGTGGAAAATGTGAATAAATTTAAACCTGAAGTGCCTAAATGTAAGAGTGCGGATGTGAGCGGGAATGAACTCATTTAACACATGATGTTAGAGCATAAGTAAAGTACATTAAAGATAAAAGAGGAATTATACCGTCAGTAGTATTCCCACAACAACAGTTTGCCAGAAATCCTCGTTGACACGAAAACAAAGCCACTAAAACCTGGAGGGGCGAAAAATAAGGGTGAGTGGGCCTAAAAATAAAGTTTTATAAAAACCTTTTTTCAAACATTATAACCCCTCGCCGTAAAACAAGTATAGTTTCCAAAATATACATACTACGTATAGTATAAAAATATTTACCGTAGTCTGCAATATCTGAAGAATTCAATATGTCACAAAATTCGTAAATAGGCATATAACTTCTAGTAATCACTATATCTCGCAAAAATAAACATATCACCTTGAGTGCTCATCGACATATGCTGACACACAAGTTCATGCAAAGGTATTCTAACATGAACAGGACTGGGTGTAATAATGATTTACGGTCTAGTACTATAATCACGTGAAGACTGGTGTTATGGTATCACATACGAGTCCTAATTGCCTATAGCAATTTAGGACAGGATTGGCACCTACAATGGATCCAAAGTGAGAGTACGGTGCGATGTGAAGATACACGTGAAAGACTGGCCCTGACCCGTGCGAGTACTAACACCCGTGTAGCAACGATGAACAGATAACGTAAATAAAATCATACAGTGGTAAATTGATAATTCACGTCACCATGATACTATTCATAGCCATAAATAATTAAGGCATCAATAATAATACACATACATGTGCATCTCGTAGGACGTAGCATAACTTCATAATTTCTATCAATGCGCTAAATCTTATGAACATCACGCTAATCTAGGCGTATTGTAAAAACACTTTTTATGAAATGTATAAATGGAAACTAAGAATTATATATATACCATATAAAAGAAAATACCCACTCACAGATACTTGCAAGGTTGATGCCGTTCGAACTAGGAAAGCTGAAGTCTCTAATAGTGATCTCACCTAAACATAATATTAGAACCCATTAGTAAAACTCCACTAAGATAATTAAATTTGAAAAAACGGAGTGCGGATTTGGAATCAGGGCGTCGAAATACGCTAAGGAGAATCCCCGACAAATTTTGTAAAAAATCAACAAAAAAGTCAACGGTTGACCCTAAAAAGTCAACTAAAACGTCCCGATGGTCAACTACATTAAAACTTTAGAATTTCACTAAATGGATGCCAAAAATGAACTTAGGGCGTCAAAATTAGTCTAGGAGGGGTTTTTGAGAAAATTCTGAAAAAATCAATTAATGATCAACAGTTAACTTTACCAGAATGTTCTAAAAATATATTCCCCTTCAATCTCTAAGTGGATCCGGGTATGGTCTCGCTTATCCAGCCCGGATCAACCAGACCCGCGAATCCGGGTCCGATCTCGCAAATCCCCTTCAATCTCTAAGGAATATTCTGTGACTATCATTTTTTTATTCCCACTAGCCCTAATTCAAAAGTTTCATTAAAAAAAAAACACTAATTCAAGTTTCATTAAAAAAAAGAACACTAATTCAAAAGTGTGGAGGACTTTTGAACACATCACCCAATTCCATCCAAAATATGGGTAGTTTGGTAGGGTGTCCTTTTGCTGCAAAGCCATTAACTTTTTGTGGTTTGTACTTTGTAGTATGATAAATTTACAAATTGACATGCGACATGCTCACAAACGCTACCAAAAAAATAAATCAAAATGACATGATTGGCCGAGGGACATATGGTCTCTGTTTGGTCGATAGTCACAAATTCGACTTACGTGAATGCTAAGATGATATATATCTGTATTTTGTTGAGCTGTGACATATTATTAACCGACAGAAAAACAAAGCTAAAATGATTTATATATCACTTTTTAGTACAATTGGTATTGTTTTTCATGTAAAAATGTAAGGAGGGAAAGTGAAGTGAATCATGGTTATCCAAAGAATATATCGTACCCTACCCATTTTATATTGGCACCGAGTTGCATAAATAACAATTACATAACACTAGAATAGAATCAAGCATTTGGTGTCAAATTCTTGGAAATTCTAAGGTGTCAAATGGCTGGAAAAATTTTAAGGACTCGTTTGGAGGTATTTTTAAAATGCTGAAAACATCTTTAGTGTAAATGTTTTCAAAATCAATCCTTAGTAAAAATCCAAATTATTAATGACAAAACACTTGAAGTATTTGAAGCAAACTCGAAAATATTTAAAAAAAAAATATTTCTTATAAAAACGTTTTTATTTAAAAAATATTTTCAAACGAGCCCTAATTTGCAAACGAAAGTATATTCTCGCATTAATATTTATCTCATCACAATGTGAGAATATATGTCCTAATTACACCGAGAAATCCCCTCGATGGTGGGGAATTCCAAAATAAAGCTCTGATTTCTTTATAATAAAAGTAAAGGTTTGTTTTTTTTTATGGTAAATTATAAGAAACTTTAACAAAAAACTCATGTTACTGTTCACTTTAACGAATAATTATATTTTTACTCTAAAAAATAAATCTTGGTACTATTCACTTACAACACATTTTTGTTATTTTCATTAAAACTCAAGATTTTCAAACATTTTTCATTAGTTTTCCTTAAATGATATGGTGAGTAATATTCCACTCTCAACATTTTTGTTTTTTGTTTTTTTTTTTTGTTTTGGGCCAATTGATAGGCATTTTTTTTTTGGTTCAAAGCCAATTGATAGGCATGGAACACAAAATATTCTTCGTTTTTTAACTCTTCTGTCGACTAATTATATGTTAATTTAGAACTACTTAACGTTATTTTTAAGAATAAAACAAACAAAAACAGTACTACATAAAAGAAGAGGATCGACCCCTCAAATGGTAGGTATCATAAAAGTATGATTGTATAAGAGTGCGTTTGGACCCGATTTTACACCATCGGTCCGAATAATCGAGGTCGTTGAGTGAGCATGGTTCTTAACCGTCGGATGAAAAAATTGAGATATTTTTGCTAAAGGATAATATTATGGATTTTATTATAATAATTATCTTCTTGGCATCTTCTTAAACCAAATAAATAGAATGTGATTTATATCTCAAATAAAGCAATACAATTCGAATTGATTTGAGATGTCTGACGGCATTTGGAAGCTTAAAATGAATTTGATCAGAATGCATGCACGACAATAGAGATGATGGCTTTTGGTGACAATGTGAGAATGAGATGAGAAACCTAGGTAGGGTAGGTTTTTAATGCATGGTGATGGTGTTGTCAGATTGAATACAAGACCATAAGAATTGATGATGGGATTAGGCCATATAGTCTGCATGCCGTGTGTACTGGGCTAACTATATATAAAAAATAATTGGTGGCTATTTATTTGTTCATCTCCAAGCATGCGGATTATTTGGGGATTCGATGTGATAACTGATAAGACTAAACACAAGGATCAAATTTGGTTGGATTTTTGGCTAAGTTCAAAGTCTTGGGGGGAGTAAGCTTTATCTGAGGTTCAAATTAGTAGAAGAGTTCTAATAACATGGGTAGCATGTACTAGCTTATCAACCAGCGCATCCTTGTCCCTATAAATACTAGGCTACAAACAATGGAAAACCCCCTCCAATTCAACACACAAATTGCCCTGCGCAAACCCTCACTTTCGCGAAACCTCTCAACAACTTTGAGATTTTTATTTTCTTTTTCCGCCGACATATCTTCAATTGGGATAAACAGCAGTGTGAAGGCAATCGATGATACCTTCAGTTTGGATAAACAGCACTATCGCCGTAGAACCAGCCGATCGCGAAACACGTTCAGTTTGGATAAATAGCACTACGTCGAGGCTAACTGGTTATCTATCCAAGTCTAGGTCGAGAAAGACTTTCGGGTCTTTATTGGCAGATGTCATCTCATTAGCCTTTTCGGTGAGGTGAGGTGTTACCATCAAGACATATATTTGTTTTGAGTATTTGTGCCCCTATACTCTGATGTCGATTTGGCATACTTATACCCTTACAAATCACTGTGATCGAATTCAGCACCGACGATTTGTGAACTTCGCAAAATTAGCAACCTTGTCTTCAAGCTCTAACCCAAAGATCAAGATGTGTTCCTTCCTCGGTCGCAGTCGCAAGATCGAGAAGTCAGCCACGCGCTCAACGCAACATCAACACATTTTACTCCTCGGCCGAGCTTGGCCAATAAGTTGGCACGCCCCACATCAACCAAATGACGCAGTTAGCTCATTAGTTACTCGGTCTGCGTGCCACGTAGGCTTGGTAGTTTTTAGGATCAACGGAGTAATAACGAAACTAAAGGATCATTTGGAAGTGCATTTAAAATAATTGAAAGCATGTGTAAATGTTTTTGGATTCCAAAAGCACTTAAATTGCTACTTTCAAGAAGCACCAACCGGAATTTACTTGTATTTTTACTCAAAATTGATTTCAAAAATACCCTCATCAAAAGCGTTTTTAATTATTTCAAAAACACTTCCAAACAATCCTGAAACAAAACATCAATGCATTACACGTGTTTTACTTTTGGATTTTATAAACACCAAATTATTGTATATCCCCAACAAAGCCAAAATAATGAGGGAGCTATTAACAATGATCCAAATGGGGATTCATAAAGTGAAACCCTAATTTAAAATACATTCCAATAAACCACTGTTAGATGCATCCCTGCCGCTAGACTTCTCAGATACAGAGGCTGATGATATCTATCGTATTTGGGTTTACCTGTTTACATCTGTGTCGTGTTTGTTTTAGCTTACAGATTGATGAACACGTACAATAACGTAAAAATAACAATACTATAATAAAATAGCTCATACTATACATCATGATGTCAACTTCTTCCGTAATTCAAAGTGAAAAGAACCACATGATAGGTTTTAATCTAAATCATCCAACTATCCAAGACAACCATGAATCTAAGGGCTGGTTTGGTATTGTTGTGCTTTGAAAAAAAACTGCTTCTGCTGTGCTGTAAGAATAAACGATTGTAAAATAAAGCTGTAAAGTGTTTGGTAAACTTTTTTGTAAAAATGCTTTTGAAAAAAAAAACAGTATTATAGTGTTTGGTAAACTTTTATGTAAAATAGATGTGAAAAAAAAAATCGGTTTTTCAAAGCTGGGTTTTGCAGCTTCTTGTTTTTGGCTTTTTTCACCCAAAACTGTGAAAAAAAGCTCCCAAGCTTTTTTCAAAATCACCTCAGTACCAAACCATGCCTAAGTCTGATTTTTTAACCCCGCCCATTTTGAACAGCTCGTTAATATTAGAGAAGGGTACAAAATTTTCTACTGAGAAAGATATGTACAAGAAACGCCATCACGCGATCAAGACCGAAACATCTAAAAAACAGTACCGAAACAGTTAAGTGAGATTAACTAAGCCTGATTCAATAGCAGCCTACCTCTGCATTCAGGAAGAACAACCGCTATTCGCTGAATGGATGCCGCGCTTCCTGGACTACTCACGTTGAAGACTTCTCTCCGAAAACCCACATTTGAAGGGACAGTAAGCTTGGAGCAGTAGGCCAGTGCATAGTGATTTGTTGAAGGGTTAAAGAAAAACTGTCTTGTCACGGTACAGATGACTTGGAGGCATCCGGTGATTCCTTGGTGTTCTTCACGAGAAGATCATAATTGATTGAAGCAAGCTGCGATAAGTTCTGAGAACACAAATAACACATTAATAATGCTAATGATAACATACTGCAGAATAACACAGTGAATCCAGAAAGAGCTTTGTAGAAAAAACACCACCATCAATCATTTTCATCCCGCATCGGAAGAAGAAAGAACAGCTTAGGTTTTTAGGCCTTACCTTGAATGAAAAATTACTGAAAGAGTACTGCACGTCAAGGTTTGGCGCACTGAAGTCCGCCAAACTACCACATTCATCCCCCTGAATCACAGACGTATAATAGTCAGGTAGCTAAGATAATAATCCCACTGGAATGAACCAGGGTCAAATTTGGATCAGATGGGTGATTGTGCCACTAAACATTTATGAATCAAGGTCAAATTGTTAGCGGCTTTCGGGTAGACTTCAGATCTTTGGTACATCCATATAATTCTATATCAACTTAGATGCAGTAAGAGTTATGGCTGATCCTAACAGCTCTATGTGCATAAAGAAAAAAAGGAGTATGCATACATCTTCGTCTTGTATGTTGCTACATGAACCGCTGCTGCATGTTTCAGTCATGTCATCAAAGTCACTGGCGCCATTAACATGATCATCTTCTGGATTCCATATGTACCGGCTCATGAAATAACTTGTATCGTGTGCATCGGTTGATGGTATGAACATAGCCTGCAGCCAATGACGGTACCCTCTTGTCTATCACATATACATGTCAAAAATCATTGAAAAACTTAAACAAGTTTAACTTGAATTGACCTTCTGCCTCGCAAGGGTATCCCAGTTAATATCCTTGAAAAAAGGATGTTGTTTCACCTGCCAGAGGTCCCAACACTTAATTTTATCATCACTGTAACTTGCAAATGAACTGTAGTCAAAGGTAGTCAGCAAATTACCTCCCTAGTACCTGTTGCTCCAAGTCTTTGAACTGGGTTGTCGGTCAGCAGTCTGACAAGGAGTGCGGAAGAAATATAAGATAAAGACTTCTCTTGAAATATAAAGGCATATTAACAAGCCCGGCATAAGAAAGAATTCAAAACAGCATTGTAACTAACACATCCAGAAAACGCAAACATTCTTACTTGTCAATCAAACCGTACGCTTCAGGGCTCATCTCCTCGGGTACCTTAGGCCAGGGGATATCTCTGTTTATTATATTGTTGAAAATTTGCTGCAATAAGTAGGATCTATAAGTTACAACATCAAACTGCTCACTCGTGACTATCATATGATATTTGAAATGATACCATTCACGGAAAAGGATCAAACAATCCATTCAGATGTTAAGGAAACTAAATCGCATAGAAGAAAAATTGCACCTTATCTCGGTTCCATGAAACAGTTGGACCAATGCTAAACATAATTACCCTATCGCAGAGAATATTCAAAGAAACGTACAACCAGAATAGAGACAAATTCAATACAATGTCATGCAGAGTTGAACTTAATCCTTTCTGAACAATAATTAAATTCATGATCAACCCAAAAGAACAACCCAAAAAACTTCAGGAACAAACTCTTATTAGAAAATACTTTATATATGGATGATTGAGATGCACTGAAATATTCCCCACCATTGTACATCTTAGTTGTCCATATAAGTTTTAACTACTTAGAAACAGAACCTTGTTTAAGAACCCTAGGAGAGAAGACGTGTAACATATCACATACGCATGTATGCACGTCTGTCTGTATGTATACATTCTTGGACATGAACACCTCATTTTCACAATGACAAGTGCTTCAGATGGAGTACATAAAATATTGGGGACAATTGAGATATGATGACAGAAAATGACTGCATTCAGTAAAGATGGAAGAAAAAAATCAGTCTTCTATTCCATGCAATAGTCCACAACCAAGATAACTTTACACCCGCCGTAATTAGACTGCATACCTGTGGATGTTCTGCATTGAATGGTGGAATACCGACAAGCACCTCAAAAAGAATAACCCCCACAGACCACCAGTCAGCAGTTGCACTATGCCCCATGCCAAGAAGTATTTCAGGTGCCAAATAATCAGGGGTCCCAACGATTGAATGTTTTTGGCGCTGTGCCCTTTCTGATGAAGACTCAGATTTTAGTTCATCATCTGGGACAAAACCGGTACCACTAACTGATGGACCTGATAAGTCGTCAGTGCTGCTGATTAGACCAACCTTGGAGAGCCCAAAATCTGTCAACTGTAACATAAGGGATTAGACATTTGTGAGAAGTGACAATTAAACTCTATATGGCAGAACCTACACAAATGACACATAACAAAAAATAACAGCAGGTGCATGATATAACGCCAGAATGCTTATAGGATGCCCAAACTTATCTCCAACAGTAAAAACAAAAAACAAACATTAAAGAACTGAGACCGCAAAATATTGACCTTGATATGACCATCTTGACCAATCAACAGGTTGTCTGGCTTCAAGTCTCTATGGATAACATTTAATGAATGCAAATACTCCAAAGCAAGAACCTTTAAGAAGAAAAAGGAAAGAAAAAAAAGATTACTTATGCTGTCATACCATCAATGAGATACTTTTAGAGAGAGAAATGAGAAAGTGAATCCGGAGATTGGAAAAGAAAAGAAGAATTAATAATCCCTTACAACTTCTGCAATATATACGCGGGCCATATCTTCATCCAAGCAGCCTAGATTTCTCAATAAAGAGTAAAGATCTCCACCATTTAAGTACTCCATGACCAGATAAAGATTTTCCCTGCATGTGAAAGAATAGAAAAATCGGACCTGTTCATCATCAGAAGTACATGTTAGAAAAGTCTTTCGACATGCAATGCATTCTTAAAGTGAAAAAACATGGGGACCCACTCACCACAAAGGGATTGCGAACCAATATAAGGATGTTACGCTCTGCCAAAATACTCTCAACGGCATTTTTACGGATCATATCAGCCTTTTTTAATACCTGCAGAAATGTACCACCATATCAGAATGTCTTGAAACATTAACTTGCAATCAAAAGATGGATTCCATGGCCATCATTTTTATCCATTTTTTCCACATGAAGGTCCAAAGGAACAATGTGCACTAATTCTCTTAAAACACAGAATCAAATAGACCTTTATAGCAAATAAGTCACCAGTCGCTCTTTTTCTGGCAAGAAAAACTCGTCCAAATGCACCCCTGCTTATTGGTTTTATTATCTCAAAATCTTCAATAGAAGTTCGATCCTTAGAACACGGATTGATGGGGCTGACACGCAGACTACGAACTGCTTCATCTTCCACCGAACTTTCTTCATCAGCCATACCATTTGATGAATCCAATTTTTCATCTTCTATCTGCCCACAAAGATGTACATATTTTTCCCTGCAAATTTCAGAATTACAATTAATCAGAGATCCTTTGATTAGACTTTAAATAATTAACCAACCATTTGAAGAAATACAAAAAAAAAAAAAATTGACCAGAGAAGCTAAAAACTATACAATTTTGTTGATGCTCAAATCAAGAAAATCTTTTGAGGGAATTCACATGTGTACAAAGCACAAGATATATCTGTAATAAAAATAGGCTTCCACTCACTGCAATAATTTTTCAATACGCCTTCCAAAAGTCTCTACAACGAGTGCATCCACCTTCCTGTCCTGGATAGCATATTTTAGGTCTTCCAGTCGTTCAAGCATATACTCCAATGCAGTGTAGTCACAATTGCTAACATTTGCAACAGAACGAGCGATGTCCAGTAGCTTGTGTATCTGTCCATCCATGGTCTAATTAAAATACGAACATCAAAGGAGCAGGTATCTACAAATACCCAGTTCCACCAGAAATGCATTCAACAGACTTTAAGTTGCAGAGCAACAATAGAAACTTAAAACAAAGTATACGAACTTCACATTTAAGAGAAAAAGAAGTAAAAGCAGAATTTCCGGTCAGAAGAAAAGAAGAAGTGGGACACCTGCTGAGAACTCTCTAGTTCCGGTATTGCTCTCCCTCCACTCAGCAGCATTTCAAGATGACTGGTTCTTGGTGTTTGTAATGGTGATCTTGGTGTCGAACTACCTGCTGACGAGGTTCTGGTGCCTTGTTCACGTATCAAAGCAGAATGTGCATCACATGAGATGTCAGGCAAAACATTCAGATCTTCCATAACAAAAGAGTTGTCAACATCAGGAATGCAATCAAGAATGCTTTCGGAGAACCGAGACAAGTCAATTCTCTTTGGTGACAACTCATTTGAATCCTCATGCATCTGTGATGGATACACTCTTGCAACATCAAAATTTCCTCGAGTTTCAATGCCTTTTGGTGTCCAAGATTCCATTATCCTTTCAAGAGCTTCAGCAACTCTTTCAAGTCGTTCATTCACAGTTAAACCCTTCAAGTCACACCTATCAGCAATTGTACATATTCGAGAGTGTTCCTCTACATGTACCGTTGGAATTTCAACCTCACATATGCGACAGATCATCAAATTTTCGTATGCAACATTCTGCTGGTCCATCCATATTCCCCAAGAAACAGTTTGTGCACTTGCAGACACCTCTGAGTGTTCAAGATGGCATGATGAAGTATCCAGATGTTCAGTACTGTAGTCACCACAAGTTTTTGTGTCATCTTTGGCATGCAAACGATCTGACTTTTCCTTTGACGGTGTGTCAGCAACATCATTGCCTTTCTGATTTTTCTCAGCAGCAGAGGGAAGTTTTTTCCAAGATGACATCCTATAGCTGCCAGTAGATTCAACGCTTTTGGCAGTACCAACCTCCACCTCCTCAACTCCACAATTTTTTTCCTGCTCACGAGACTTCCTCATTTTCTTCTCATTCGCTTCCTTCCCACCCAGTGAACCACTATAGCTCTGCTGTGTAGCCTCCACAACTTGTTCTGGATAAACTCCAAGATCACTGAACTGATGAAGACTGAGAATGTGCTCTTCCTCATAGCCACTCTCTTTCTGGAACTGCACAAGCCGTGTGCACCGAGTGAGAATAAAAAGAAGACGGGTGTGGGCTTGTTTGAGGGCCCCCATTGGTATCTCTTGACGCCGGTCATCCAAATTCTGAACAATGCCTTCACACTTGACCCAAAATTCACTTGGAGACATCTTTGCACACCTCCGAGCAATAACCAACAAATCCTCAAAGTTCTCCTTCCATTCAGGATGAGACTGTGTAGACTTTTCAAGCATTCCGACCAAATCACCAGCAAATGCACCTAAATCAAAGTCAACCTCTTCCTTTAACTTCTCAAATCTTGCCTTGACCGCCACCATAATCTCCTAAAAGAATTTATAGTAGCCAGATAATTTAATGAGATTGGCCAAAACAAAAAATACTCCGAGGCATAAAAATTGTATAAGCCAGGGCAAGGCAATAGTATTACCTCCATATGCCCGAATGCACGAGACTTCCACACAGGAAATGGTCGAACTCCTTTGGAGTTGAGCTCATGAGAGAAACTCTTAATTTCAGGTGCTCTCTTCTTTCTTCCACTCGTGACACGCAGTATTGCCTGAAAACGCGGCGACTGCATTTCCTTTGAAAAGGCTGCATGATTACCCTACAATATATGCATTACACACAAACAACAGCATTGTCAAGCTTGTGAGCTACCTACATTTCTCCAACGAACTAAGTGTGCATGTATATATGTAATTATATATAATATATATGAAATTCACTGACAATTTCCTTACCTCCAACATTGGATTGAGTAGTGATGCATTTCTGAGCGATTTTGATTGATTCCACTGCACAGATTTAGCTGTAAAGAAATCGCAAATTAGAACTCTAAACAATACACTTAAATGTATCTGATGAAACTCAATCAAGATTTCCCAAAAAATTAATATAAATTAAAAAAATATATATATACATATACATATACATATATATATATATATATGTACCTGGTTGTAAGGGTACGTGTTTAGGTTTTGGTTTGACGGTGTACTTAACCCTACTCGATTCATCGCCGAAATTCAACGGCGCGCAGACGGAGGAAGAGAACCGAAGCGGCGACGGAGCCGATCGAGTCCGAATGTGATTGAGGCCGAGCGACGACGCCAATACGATCGGCGCGGCGTCTGCTATGCGCTCCGCACGATCATCGTCCTCATCTTCCTCGTCGTCTTCGTATCCCTCTTCGAATTCCTCTTCGAATTCTTTGTCTTCTTGGATCGTCTGACTAGGGCTTCGCCTAATCGGGATGGGAGGGATCTTAAGGAGCTTGGCTCTGGAGGGAGAGGAGACAGACAACGTCGTTCCGAGGTCTGATTTTTCGTCGGAGTTGGAAATCGGCGGCGGGTTTGAGGAAGGCGGAGGAGGGCTCGACATGGATACGACGTTTCGGGTTTGGATTCGGGTCCGGATTCGTCATGGGATTGTGAGAGACAGAGAGAGAGAGAGGGAGGGACTGCTTTGGGGAGATTATCTCGCGGGAAGAGAGAGAGGGCGTTAGAGATCGACACGAATCGGTTGCGGGGTTTGAAACGTGCTTCCCGCTAAACATGTATCTCGGGCGGGTTCGCCTGCGGTGAGGACTAGCGTAAGGATGTATATTCGCACGTATGGACGAAACGTCATATTCGCACGTGGTACCAAGCGGATCGGGCCGACCCAACCCGTTTAATAAAACATTAGCCCAGCCCGTGGCCCTGCACATTAAAAACGTTATATTTGGTGTATATATGTATTTGTGACTAAAATTTTGTATAATATATTTTTAATGATATTGAGCCTAGTATCTATTATTTTAATTTTTTTTGGTTTTAAAGAATGTATCCATATTTTGAGTTTGTAGAATCTACCAACCGTTTTATGGTACAATAAGTTATTGGTTAATTTGATGAAATGTCTTATATCTATGTGTGTGTGTATGTGTAGACCCGTCCAGAATCAAATGTGTGTCATCATTTTTATAACCAAAAAAAACCACCACGTCGCTTTTGAGAAGAAAAAAAAAAGGAGTAACAACGTCGTTTGGACTGAAATATAAAGGCAATATCGTTTGACCAAAAAAATTGGCATCGTTTCCACCCTCCGCCATTAAGCCATTGCATATAATCATCATTCCAACCACTTGATATTGAGTCTCACGAACTTTATCACGCTTTCACGAAATGAACTTCATTGCGACTTCACCTTTCCGATCTTTCCGACCAACCAACTTGTCGAGGTAGATTTTGGAATTTCTACAATGAATGGTGGAATACCGACAAACAACTATAGCAATCTTTCCATCTCATAGTCTTAAGATTCTTAAAACGAAAACTACGTCAAACCAAGGTATCAAGTGGGTTGGCCCGACCTAACCCATTTAATAGAATATGAGCCCAACTTGTGGCCCTGCCAAGTTACCATCTTGTTCATCATCTTCCTCAAAATATTTCTTCTTCCTCTTCATGGTCATCAAACACTTGGGTTTTGATGATTTTCTTGTGACTCGTTCTGTGTCCGTCGAGCGCTTGATAAGATTGAAATACTTTGTCACAAGTCTCGCACTTGTACTTCTCCTAAGTCCGGAACAAAGCTCATGCCCGAAAACCCTAATTGACGCCGTTGTCAGACTCATCATCCTCCTCCTCCTCCTCCAATGACTCAACCACCCCATGTTTTACTTTTATCATTTTCCATTTATCCATCGAGAGCATGACAAGACACTTGACAACATCTTTAGTTGAAAAAGCATCAAAAACAGAACTCACCTACAATGTACAATGCACCAATCTACCTAGATGGTAAAAATGTAAGTAATGATGGTAATAACGTAAGTTTTGATGATTTTCTTGTGACTCACTTTGTGTCCGCCGAGCGCTTGATAAGATCAAAACACTTTGTCACAAGTCTTGCACTTGTATTTACCCTGAAGTCTGGACCAAGCTCAGGCCCGAAAACCCTAACCGACACTGTCATCAGACTCATTCTCCTCCTCCTCCAGGGACTCATCCACCCCATTTTTACTTTTATCTTTTTCTATTTATCCATTGAGGGCATGATAAGACACCTGCCAACATCTTTAGCTGAAAAAGCATCAAAAACAGAACTCACCTACCAATGTACAATGTATGATGTACCAATCTATGGTAAAAATGCCAGTAATAATGATAATAACGTAATTTTATTTTTCTTATGACTCACTTTGCGTCAGTTGAGCTCTTGATAAGATCGAAACACTTTGTCACAGGTCTTGCACTTGTATTTCCCTTGAGTCTAGACCAAGCTCAGGCTCGAAAACCCAAACCGATGTCGTCATCGGACTCATCCTCCTCCTCCTCCGCAGACTCATCCACCTCATTTTTACTTTTATTTTTTCCCATTTATCCTTCAAGAGCATAATTACAACATCTTTAGTTGAAAAAAGCATCGAAAACAGAACTCACCTACCAATGTACCAATCTACCTAGATGGTAAGTTTTGATGATGCTAATAAGCTATATCAATTTTCCATCTCATAATCTGAGGATTCTTACAACGAAAACTACATCAAACCTAGAGATGAAATGGGTCAAGCCGGCTTGGCCCACTTAATAAAACATTATCACAGCTCAGCCCAACCGGCAACCCGAACACATTAGAAAATGGCTATTATCATGTCCGAAAAAAACCAAAACATATAACTTACTGGAAAATAAGTCGGATTTGCTTAAGGAATTTGAATTTTGATCACCTAATTTGGGCCTTTGATGTTGCAAAAGTGGCAATTGGAAGGCCAATTTAACATCCAACTAAAATGTACGTTTGACCCTCACTATCCAAGTTTTGTTAGTTAACTTGTTACAACACATTAGAAACTTTGAGGTCTAATATTCCCACCAACTTATAAGCATGATTCCTTCAACCCTTCAACCTTCTTCTGTGAATTGTTTGTAGTACCCACAAAGACAGAGGTCATAAACCGCGGGAGCTCCAGCTAAAATGTGAACTTTGTGGGATCGATTATTTCATGAATATTCATCAACTGCGATTTAACTCTGGTTTGGTGCACATGTTGTTGTTCTTGTATGCAGTTTTTCTCCTTCGCGCAATCCATCAACTTATAATCGTTTGGTTTTGTGATCGGTTGCAGTTTTTGTTATCTCAGTTCATAGATCTCTAATTTGGCGAGGATTGGAAGGCGGCTGAGAATTTTTTGGGTGTGTTATCTCTGCTTCTGTTTATCCCAATTTTAATATGTAATTTTTTGGGTGTGTTATCTCTGCTTATGTTTATCCCAATTTTAATATGTATTTAGAATTGTTGGATTAAAAGGGGTTTGTGATTTGTTATAAAATATGAGTCAAATAGCTCCAATTTTTTAAAGTTTTCTGGTTTTGGTTTCTATTGAAAATAAGAAAACTGAGAGGGAAATTGTGATATTAAGTATAAAGTATTAAGTTTAATTACCTAGCTTTGTAGCTAATTTTATATCAATATTGATTCACACGTTTAATTTCCAATGAACTTATATGCATTTTCCTTTTTTTTTTTTATTAATTTACTGATTCAGTGAATAATTTTGGCTTTTAGATTTGTTTGAATATTTTTTTGATTCAACTTGCAGGTTTAGTATCATTTTACAGCTTTCTACAACTCTTTGTTCTTTCTCTCTTCCTTTATGTATTTTTAGTCAAATTGAACTGCTCTTTTTAACTTCAGATTTAACTAAAGTGTTTAGAACTTAGTTAAGTGGAAATTTACTCAGGTTTAATGATCTCTATGTGTTTGACAAAGTAAGCATATAATACCTCCACAGGTGAGGGGCCGGACAATTTGCAGGCCAACGTTAAGATTGTTCAGAGCATTAGAGGATAATGGTAATGGATATGAAATTGTTGTTTTATGACAAACACTGCATGTTGATGTTGGTAGTTTTAGTTTTTGCTCCACCAAATTGTATGATAAGATAATTCCAAGTTACGAACTTTTTTATTAGGCTTTGTAACGCCCCTGCATTGTGTATTCCTGAAATTATTTCCAAATTACAAACAGTGCCAATTTTCCAACATATTCTCTATAACCTATTCTATTGTTTTCTCTAATATACATGTTATTGCCCCCATTTTTTTTAAGGCAGTGTCTTAGGTACTATTAAATTAGTTTTATGTCTTTTTTTTTTATTTGAAGGCTGCTTCTTTTTCTCTGGCTTTTATTAAGATTCTGGGGTGTGCTTTGGATTTGCTACATATGGTCATATTTTTTGTCATTGGCTTTTTGTTCTGCTTAGTTATTTTTAATTGAGTGTTTTATCTGGTATTTCATTTTGTTTTGTTTATTTGTTTCCTTTTTATGTTTAAATGTTTTTTTTTCTTTCTAAATTTAGGCTTCTGGGAAATT
This sequence comes from Malus sylvestris, assembly GCF_916048215.2. NCBI lineage: Eukaryota > Viridiplantae > Streptophyta > Magnoliopsida > Rosales > Rosaceae > Malus > Malus sylvestris. The sequence goes on from NC_062260.1 coordinate 25,716,342, forward strand.
CTTGCTCACTGTTTGGATTCCAAGAAAATTTAGGAGATGTCCAGTAATATTCACATCCTGAAAACTCAATGAAAATACATACTAATTTATGTGCCGCTGAAAATTTTGTTATCTGATTATGTTCTAATTAAAGATGATTTATTTGTTTTTTTTTTATTTTAATTATTTCGTATTTATTTTGTGATTGCAGATGTTTAAATGATGGAGAGGTTTGCAAAGCTGTTACTCGGAGGAGACATGTCTGGATGAGGGAATGGTCTCTGCACTGCCCTTGCTATCTCAAATGCCATCACCAATCTCTCTGGTTAGTCACATTTCTCTTGGAATATGCATTTCCCTTGGTGATGAACTTAATAAAAAATGTGAGATGAGCAAATTGAAAAGTCTACTTTCTTCTCATATGCATGCTTTAACATATGTCGGTTTTAATTACTGATGAGCAAATTGGACAACGAGAGAAGCCAGTACGAAAGAAGTCGTGGTCGAGGTCGTGGACGTGGACGTGGACGTGGTTGGAACTTCAACAACCATAACAACTACGAAAGAGGAGGAAGCTCAACAAAAGGTTGGGAAGAGGGCGCTCAAACTTGAGGTATGAAAAATCTCAAGTTCAATGCTACAATTGTCAAAAGTTTGGGCATTTTGCTTGGGAATGTAGAGCTCCAAGCAACAGGCTTGATGAGAAGGTCAATTATGTGAAAGAAGAGAAAGAAGATAATGGCGTTGTGCTACTAGCATACCAGAACAATGATGGAGACCAAGACCATACATGGTACCTTGACACCGGCGCCAGCAACCACATGTGTGGAAGAAGAAGCGTGTTCGTAGAGCTCAATGAATCAGTGAGTGGCAACGTTTCTTTTGGAGATGAATCCAAAATACCTGTAAAGGGAAAAGGTAACATTCTTATTCCCTTGAAAAATGGCGGTCACCAATTAATTTCAAATGTCTACTACGTGCCCAATATGAAAAGCAACATTTTGAGTTTGGGTCAACTCTTAGAAAAAGGTTATGATTTTCATACGAAAAATTATATCCTTTTTCTTAGAGATGACCAAGGAAGATTAATTGCCAAGGCGAAAATGTCAAAGAATAGGATGTTTCCTATGAATATTCAAAATAATGTTGCAAAGTGTCTGAAGATATGTTACAAAGACGCATCTTGGCTTTGGCATCTTCGTTTTGGGCATTTTAACTTTGGGGGATTGGAGTTATTATCCAAGAAGGAGATGGTGAGAGGCTTACCGTGCATCAGTCACCCTGATCAAGTTTGCGAAGGATGTTTACTTGGGAAACAGTTCAGGAAAAGCTTTCCAAAGGAGTCGACCACAAGAGCCCAGAAGCCACTTGAGCTCATTCACACCGATGTGTGCGGCCCAATAAAACCAAGCTCTTTGGGTAAAAATAATTATTTCCTTCTCTTCATTGATGATTTTTCAAGGAAAACCTGGGTGTATTTCTTGAAGCAGAAATCAGAAGTCTTTGGAGCATTCAAGAAGTTCAAAGCCACTGTAGAAAAAGAAAGTGGTTGCAAGATCAAAGCCATGAGATCTGATCGAGGAGGAGAATTCACTTCGAATGAATTTCAAGAGTTTTGTGAAGCAAATGGAATTCGTCGACTTTTGACAGTTCCAAGATCCCCTCAACAAAATGGTGTGGCGGAAAGAAAAAATCGAACTATCCTCGACATGGCTCGAAGTATGCTCAAAAGTAAGAGATTGCCTAAGGAGTTGTGGGCAGAAGCTGTAGCATGTGCTGTCTACCTATCCAATCGGTCTCCAACAAGAAGTGTGTGGGGAAAGACTCCACAAGAAGCATGGAGTGGAAGAAAGCCGGGTATCTCCCATCTAAGAGTTTTTGGGAGCATAGCCCATGTACATGTACCAGACGAGAAGAGAACCAAACTCGACGACAAAAGTGAGAAGTTCATCTTCATCGGCTATGACTCAAATTCAAAAGGCTACAAGTTGTATAATCCAAACAATGGGAAGACGGTGATCAGTCGAGACGTGACGTTCGACGAAGAAGGAGAATGGGATTTTGGCTCTCATGCAAGTGATCTCAGCTTCTTTCCTCAATTTGAAGAAGAGAATGAACAAGAGACGATGGAGCAAGCAAGAGAGGTTCAACAAGAATCCACTACTCCACCTGTTTCACCAACATCAACCAATCATGACAATTCACCAGCATCAGCATCGTCAAGTGGGAGCCTAAATGAAAGAGAAGTACCACGCACAAGAAGTATACGAGATCTCTATGAGGTAGCTGAAAGAATTGATAATCCTACACTTTTCTGTCTCTTTGCTGATTGTGAACCAGTTGACTTCCAAGAAGCAGTGCAAGATACTAAGTGGAGGAAAGCAATGGATGAAGAAATTGAAGCAATCCAGAAGAATGATACATGGGAACTCGCTATTCTTCCGAAAGGACACAAAGCCATCGGAGTCAAGTGGGTGTACAAGACAAAGAAAAATGCCAACGGAGAGGTCGAAAGACACAAGGCGAGACTAGTGGCAAAAGGCTATAGTCAAAGAGCCAGAATCGACTATGATGAGGTATTTGCACCCGTTGCTCGTTTGGAAACTATACGATTACTAATTTCTTTGGCAGCTCAAAACAAATGGAAGATTCAACAAATGGATGTGAAGTCCGCTTTCCTAAATGGAGTCCTTGAAGAAGAAGTCTACATTCAGCAACCGTCAGGCTATGAAATCAAAGGGCATGAAGACAAAGTTCTGAAGCTGAAAAAAGCACTTTATGGGTTAAAACAAGCGCCACGAGCATGGAATAGTCGCATCGATAAGTACTTCCAAGAAAACAACTTCATCAAGTGCCCTCATGAACATGCTCTCTACGTCAAAGTCAAAGATGAAGACATTTTGATTGTGTGCTTATATGTGGATGATCTAATCTTCACCGGAAGTAATCCAAGTATGTATGAAGAGTTTAAGAGAGTGATGACCAAAGAATTCGAGATGACCGACATCGGGCTGATGGCATACTACCTAGGCATTGAAGTCAAGAAGAACAAAGAAGGCATTTTCATCTCCCAAGAAAGCTACACAAAGGAGATACTGAAAAAGTTCAAAATGGACGACTGCAAGCCCATAAGCACGCCAGTGGAGTGCGGAGTCAAACTAACCAAGCATGACGAAGGAGAAAGTGTGGATCCAACATTTTTCAAGAGTTTAATTGGAAGCTTGCGTTACTTGACTTGCACAAGACCAGATATTCTCTATGCCGTCGGATTAGTCAGTCGCTACATGGAGAATCCCACAACTACACACTTGAAGACTGCCAAAAGAATTCTTCGATACCTTAAAGGTACTGTTAACTTTGGCTTGTTCTATTCAAGTTCTAGTAACTACAAACTTGTTGGATATAGCGACAGTGATTGGGCAGGAGATTCCGACGACAGAAAAAGCACTACTGGATTTGTGTTCTTCATGGGAGACACTGCATTCACATGGATGTCGAAAAAGCAACCGATTGTCACTCTCTCTACCTGCGAAGCTGAATACGTAGCTGCTACGTCTTGTGTCTGTCATGCAATCTGGCTAAGAAACTTGCTGAAAGAATTAAGCATGCCACAAGAAGAGCCAACAGAGATCTATGTCGACAACAAGTCTGCAATAGCTCTAGCAAAGAATCCAGTATTCCATGACAGGAGCAAACACATAGATACCCGCTATCATTACATAAGAGAGTGTATTGCAAGAAAGGATGTGCAAGTGGAATACGTGAAATCTCAAGACCAAGTCGCCGACATATTCACCAAGCCACTCAAACAAGAAGACTTTATCAGACTGAGGAACTCAATCGGCGTCACAAGACAAGATTAAGGGGGGATGTTGAATTCTAATCCAGTCTTGGGCCAAGTCCAGCCCATGCTGAAAAGGCAACACAATTGATGGTGCATGCTTGAATATGCTAGACAATTCTAGCATTCTTTGTCGGCAAAAGTAGCTGGAAAATTCCAGCAATCTAAGTCAGTTATCCACCTAAATATCTAAGCTAAAGAATATACTAGAAGGTAGTGTATGGATATTGCAAAGCCTATGTCGGTTGCATGCATAATAAGTAGCTAGAATGATCTAGCAATGTCCAATGTCGGCAAACATGCCTATAAATATAGGTATGTGTGTGTGTTGTGAAGTAAGAAGCAAGAAGAAGTGAGAGCAAGTAAGAGAGCAAGAAGTGTGAGAGTGTGAGAATGTTTGAGTGTTTCCTCTTGTACTAAGTTTGTGTGAGAATAAAAATTTTGTATAACAATTTGAGTGTTCTTTCTCTTGCCTATCAATTCCGCTGCATTTCATTTTTCTTTGTGAGATAAACATCTCCAAAGTAGTGAAGCCTTTTTAAGTCCCAACAGGGATCACATCCCTCACGACTCAACGATGCAGAGCGGCGACGACCAAGTTTTGGAAAGAAGAAGACATGTCAGACGACATAGCGTGCAACCATTTAAACGACTGGCGCAGCTTGGCAGCTCAGACGCTGGTGCGGCTTCAAGCCGCGACTTCCGTGATTTAGGGTTTTGAAATCCCTTAATTTGTATCTTCTTTTTTGATATACCCACCCATATATTCATCAACGTTGATATGACATGCATATTACACAAAACAATAATCATATTATTCATGGGATATATTAAATTGAAACCAAATAGATTATGGTTTAAGATTACTTGGATGTTGATGAAGATGGTGAAAAGGTTTAGTCTTCTTCCAAGACCATCTCTTTTTCGCAAAAACACATCATGCTGATAATGTGTTGTGAAACTAATTTTAAAAGTGGGTGAGAGAGAGAGGAGACGACTAAGAGAGAATGGCTCATGAGAATTGTGCCCTCACTTGTTGACCTTGTACTTTTATTTGTACTAATCATGATCAGTTTTTTTTTTAATTTTTTAATTTTTTTTTGTCTTACAATAAATACTAACCTTTGAGGATTGGATCTTCATATCCTATTAGAATTTTATTTTAAGTGTACAAAATCACGTTTGTCATTGATAATTCTATACATAACACATCCATGTCTTTTTGTTTGGCTTACTATCCAATATCGGACTCCAAGTCAACAGTGGCTATGCTTAAAGAGCATTGTGCTGGGTTCATCGTCAAGGAGTTGGATGCCGGTGTGTAAAATATTTCCATTGTTGTATACTGTGTTTATGCTCAAAAGTTTCATACAAGTTTATTCCTTTCATTGTTCTCGAAATTAGGTCATTGCCCGCACGACGAACTGCCCGATGAAGTGAATTCAATTATTCGTGAATGGATAGTGAACCAGAGGAGTAAACTTCCGGCTGTTAGCTTCAAGTAGTTTATGTAAATGATCTGTACCGTTAATTCTTTTTTATCCTTGTCAAAATTCAAATGCAAGTTTTTTGAAATCAAATGGCTTGATTGATTATTCAGTATATGCTACAAAATCCATGTTGATGTGTAAGAAGGAAACATGGTACTCCAACATTGCCCGAGCAACGCCAGCGCAAAATCCCTACGGCTGTTAGGGCGGCTATGTTTGACATTGTTTCCTATAAGAGGATCGCTCCAACATTGCACTTTCATTCCTTGTGTTGCTGTTTAGTTGACTAGTTCTTCAGAACTCAATGTTCACGACAGCGGCTGTTCACTGTACCTCCTCTCCCAACTTCATTTCGTCGCAAAGACAGGTGATATCAGGAGCTATTCCTCCATTACAATCCCTCAAAATCCCATCACCTACAAGACCGTTTAACAACCGCGGATCCTGTCGTTAACGACAGCGGATCCTCGTGACACAGCTTCTGCCATATCGTTGCGGCAAAACATCTGGTGTACAAGTAGCTATAACAACCTGCAATAATGTTCAAATTCTTGATTTGAGGTACTTCTGAACCTCAAAGACGTTCAAATGGAGTTACATTAAAAGCATCACGTCAAATATATTCAAGTTCAACCGCGTCATCGTATAAAACGGATGATAGGAAAATAACATACTCAAAAAGGTTTGAAGGTGTTTCCGCTGGATCAAAAATACCCTCGTCCCTCGAAAGTGTTGGTAATCCTGCCGAAAATTCGAAAAAAAGTGGCATTTTGAATTTATGATAAGGAAGAGGAAGTGCTATAGCTTGTACTTTTGTTTGTTTTTTGAAGATATTTTCATGCAGCATGGAGTTGAAGATAATTTCACAAATATATATAAAGCACGTATATAATATATATATATATATATACACACACACACACTTATTTTCAGTCAGTTACATCTATTCCATTGTGATTTCTGATAAACAACCCTGAAAGCTAGAACCAACATGCCCATGACCACCACAGCATTCCTTCATGTAGCTTTTACAGCACCCACCGACTTCTCTTTTCTCCAACACACAAGCATGAATTGCTACTAATTCTGAGCAACATGCTTCCTTTTCCGCTGTCCGGGAGCCAATGCAAGAATTCGTTGCGGCTGATTCTGTGCGGTTGCAACCCGCTACAATATCAATCGTCGTGTGATGAGGGGGTGATTGTTTGTCTTGATTATGGTGGGGCTGATGATCACATCTTGTGGCAAACGTTTCTCCTAACGATTCATTGTGAATATGATCTTTGCCACATTGAGTTGAGTGGCAATGACCAGTACTTGTCAACTTTCTGCTTTCCTCCAAGGAAAAAGTAGAATGGTTGCAGTGTTTTGGCTCATGGATTGCATCATCTTCGTTTCTAACATGCTCCTTTCCACAGTGGCTTGAGTGGCAATGAACACTACTTGTCAATTTTTCGCTTTCGTGCAAAGCAAAAGCAGAATAATTGCAGTGTTTTTCCTCATGGACTCCATCACCTTCATTTCTGCTGTGCTCTTTGCCGCAGTGGGTCGTGTGGCAATGACCTTTACTTGTCAACTTTTGAATTTCCACCAAAGAAGAAGCAGAATGATTGCAGTGTTTTTCCTCGTGAAGTTTATCACCTTCTGCGCATGAGCTGAAATTATGATGCCTCAAACAACCATGATTGTGTTTATTCTGTGACTCGAGATCATGACTGACTTTGATGCAGCTTGTTTCATCACAGTGTCGTGCCTCGTGTAAGTCATCACTGCACTTAAGCTTACAAGGAAAGCTTGAATTTAAGGGACTAGGATGGCACTCTGATCCGCATTTCTGCGAGGAACACTTTTGAGGTTTACAGACTTTTACGGGTATGCTGTCCGAGCAACAATGTTGGTTTTTGTGAGAATGGCTATGTCCATGGCTTCCATGTTTATGGCCATGTCCATGGCTTCCATGTTTATGGCCATGTGGTGCAGAAGTTTTCCCTCCATGCTTGTTGGTTCCTTGTAAGAGTAGCATGCTGTTGAATATCACAAGCAAGCATGTCCCGGCATCAGCAAGAACTGCAGCCCAAACAAGCGGATGCCCTGCAAATCCCAGTGCAAGGATACTAGCCTTAGCAGTGATTGACAAAGCCACATTCTCAATCACTTTTCTATTAGCTCTTCTCGCAAGTTGGACTGCTTTCGGTAGTTTCCTAATGTCATTTGACAGTAAAATTATATTCCCAGTTTCTTGAGCAAGGGCTGATCCTGAAATGCCCATTGAGATACCAATATCGGCAGTAGCTAAAGCAGGGGCATCATTGATCCCGTCTCCAACCATTGCTGTGTTTCCTTCCATTTTGAATTCTCTAATGATTCTTGCCTTGTCTTCAGGTAGAAGTTCTGCCTGGACTACCTCGAGAGCTTGCTTAAGCTGCAAGTCAGATAAATTTTCTACTCTTATTTGTTCTTTTTTTTTTCTTTCTTAATCTGCAAGGAAAATATATATGCAGTTCTACAGCCATGTATACCAGGGAAGATCATACATTGAATCAATAAAAGTGAGTGGAGAGTGGAGCGCATGGTATGCGCGCGCAGATTTAAGCATAGCGATATGAGGCTAAGATATTAGGAATAACACACCTGCTCATTTGTATGCAATGCGGCAGCATTACTATCTCCTGTGAGCATAGCTGTTTTAATGCCTAACTTCTTTAGCTCCTTGAGAGCCTCTGCAGCCCCAGATCGACAAGCATCAGATATTATAAAGACTCCAGCAGGGGCTCCCCCAGAGTATATGTATCCAATCGTCTTCCCACCTTTCGAACCTTCAATTGTTGGAACTGAAATTTCAAAAAGATTTAACGATGAGAGATCCAAAAAGACCATAAACAAAAAGAAAATGAATCATAATCCTTGAAATCATTCGAAATAGCTTCGAAGATACAGGAGTTGATGGCATTTACCTATTTCACAAGCAGCTCTCAAAGCTATTTTTCTGTTTCCAATGTAGATATCTTGTCCATCAATTTTCCCATGAATACCTTCGCCGGGAAAATTTTGAAACTCCTCCACATTCTCAGGGTTTGGCTCGACCGAAAACAATCTTCCATAGTCAACCAGCGCATCTGCCATTGGATGACTTGACTTCCTCTCAATGCTTGAAACCCTTCATGAAGATTAATAGAGAAATCAACGAACTGCAAACTTAGTGAAATAATAGGAAACGCTTTCGGAGAATAATGCAGCATTAAAACAGCCTTAAATTTGTCTTTAAACTAAAAGCCTCTTTCTGAATTTCATGAAGTAAATTTTTTCTTTCCATCAAAATTTTTGTGTGTTTCATTCAACATGTTGCTGAATAGAGGAGTTGCAGTCTATACCAGTAAAGCAATGTGTTCAAGCTGTTGTGCTAAGAAGCACCAAACCTTTTAGAACCAACTCTTGATAACCCACAGGAAATATATCAAATAAAATGCAAGAACAAAATATAAAAGACACCAAGATTTTAACGAGGTTCCTCAACAGTCAGTGTAACTGGAGTACGTCCTCGGAGCAGTAGGAGCTCACCCAATAATCCACTATCAACCAAATGGGAGTTTACAAAGTGTTGGCAATCTCACAACCCTTAACCCCAATACACCCAAAAGCTCTCACACACCAAAGAAACAAATAGAGAAGAAAATATAGTGATTAATTTCTTCTCTATACAAAGCTCAAAGCTATTACAATTATTTTGATGGATGATTACTAACCAAAGTGAAGAGCACCTTCTACTCTTCGAAATGGGGTTGCTGCTCCAGATTTCTTCTTCTTCTCTGCCCTCTGTTTTTCCAGCTCTCACTCTCTCCCTTTTTCCTCTCGGCAAAAAAACTTGAGGTCTCCTTTTTTTTCTTTCTTTAAAGACAACTCACTCTACCCTTGAACCAACACCCACGGGTGTTAAGAGAACAAAACACTTTCCCTATATTCCTCCCCAAAACAAGGAAAGGTGTTTTCCTCCCCAAAACAAGGAAGAATGTTGGCCAATTATTCAACAATCTCCACCTTGGCCAAGTTCCGAAAAACGCCATGATAAGTCAACCAACACAATTAACACACAACATCACTCCCAAACACTAGCAAGAGAACAACTCATGCCGAGCCAAATGCTCCAAAACTCCTACTGCTCAACGCCTTCTTTAAATAGGCATAATGTGAGCCAAGTTCAAACAGTGAACAAACTTGGCTACACCAACAACCTTAGTCAACATATCAGCGGGGTTGTCTTTAGTTGGAATCTTCTGGAGAATGATCTCCCCTTCACCAACTACTTCACGAACAAAGTGATAACGCACATCTATGTGCTTGGTCCTCGCATGATGAACCTGATACTTAGCCAAATAAATGGCACTCTGACTATCACAATGTACCTCCACCTGCTTCTGATCAACCCCCAAATCTCTAATCAGTCCATGTATCCAAATGGCCTCCTTTATAGCTTCAGCAACTGCCATATATTCAGCCTCTGTAGTAGACAAGGCAACAGACGACTGCAAAATGGACCTCCAACAAACTGGCCCTTTAGCCATAGTAAACACATAGCCTGTAGTAGATTTTCTTCCATCCAGATCACCTGCATAATCTGAATCAACATAACCAACTGCAAAATGACCAATACCAGAGTCATCTCTCTCAAAGCATAAACCAACATCTCGAGTACCATGGAGATACCTCAATATCCACTTAGCTGCTTGCCAATGCTCTTTACCTGGATTATGCATATATCGACTCACCATGCCAACTGCATGAGCAATATCCGGTCTAGAGCATACCATTGCATACATCAAACTACCAACCAAATTTGCATATGGTACATTTTTCATTTGCATCTTCTCTTTATCATTTTTAGGACATTGTAGAGAACTCAATTTAAAATGAGGAGCCAAAGGGGTACTAACCGGTTTGGTTGAATCATGAACTCCAAACTTCCGAATCAACTTCTCAAGGTATTGTCTTTGATTCAAACTGACGAAACCCTTTGCTCTATCTCTAGTGATCTCCATGCCAAGGATCTTCTTCGCTTCACCAAGATCCTTCATCTCAAACTCATTCTTCATTTGCTTCTTCAATTTCTCAATCTCTTCGACATTCTTTGAGGCAATCAACATATCATCAACATATATCAATAAATAAATGAAAGACCTATCTTGCAACTTCTTGAAGTACACACAATGATCATATTGACTTCTAGAATAATTTTGGCCTCTCATAAATTTATCAAACCTCAAATACCATTGCCTTGGAGATTGCTTCAAGCCATAAAGCGATTTCTTCAATTTGCAAAACAAATTTTCCTTCCCTTTCACCATATACCCATCCGGTTGACACATATAGATCTCTTCATTCAAATCACCATGTAGGAAAGCCGTCTTCACATCGAGTTGCACAAGCTCAAGATCATATTGTGCAACAAGAGCTAACATAATACGAATTGATGAGTGCTTCACAACCGGAGAAAATATTTCATTGTAGTCAATGCCCTCCTTTTGTGCATACCCTTTAGCAACTAATCTTGCTTTAAATCTCACATTGTTTTTCTCATCAGCATCTTCCTTCTTGGCATACACCCATTTGCAACCGATAGCTTTCTTGCCCTTAGGCAATTTAGCTAACTCCCAAGTCTTATTCTTCATGAGAGAATTCATCTCATCACCCATGGCATTGCACCACCTCTTCTTCTCCTCACTCTCAATGGCTTCCTCATAATTGGATGGAATCTCTTCAGTGATAATAGGAAGAGCAAAAGCAACATAGTCACTATACCGAGCTGGCTTGGTAATTTGTCTCTTTCCTCTGTTCTTGGCAATAGACTCTTGAGGTGAAACTTGCTCTTCAACTTGAATAGAATCTTCAAGTTCAACTTCTTCAACATCCTCATGGTCTCCAACTTCCTCACTTGTAGTGGCTTCGACATCAGCGGAAATAGGATTTGAAGTACCAGAGGCAACTTTCTCAAGCTCCACCTGTTGGACATCTTTCACATTCTTCTCAGAGACTTTGTACATACTTTCTTCATCAAATGTCACATCTCTGCTGATTACAATTTTTTTCATCTCTAGGCACCACAACCTGTAACCTTTGACACCACTACTAAAACCAAGAAAGATAGCCTTTTTGGCTCTAGGATCAAGTTTATTTTCAGTTACATGAAAATAAGCAGGTGAACCAAAAATACGAATATGATCATAATCAGAAGAAGGTTTTCCAGTCCATACCTCCATTGGTGTCTTACCCTGAATAGCAGCTGAAGGTAACCGGTTGATGATGTGACATGCATAATTAACTGCTTCTGCCCAAAATGACTTGCTTAAACCCGACTGAGACAACATACATCTAACCTTCTCAAGCAAGGTTCGATTCAATCTTTCTGCAACTCCATTTTGTTGTGGAGTTCCCCGAACACTGAAATGTCTCACAATTCCTTCTTCTTTGCAAACTTTAAAGAAAGGATCGGATGTGTATTCACCACCATTATCCGATCTCAAAATCTTAATCTTTCTCCCAGTCTGATTCTCAACCATTTTCTTCCAACCCAAGAAAATGCTCAACACCTCACTCTTGTGCTTCATAGTGTAGACCCAAGACCTTCTTGAATAATCATCAACAAAGGTCACGAACCAATGTCTACCACTCAAAGAGGGAGTCTTTGTAGGACCCCAAACATCCGAATGCACATAATCAAGAATGCCCTTCGTCTGATGTACTGCAGTACCAAACTTCACTCTAGTTTGCTTTCCCAAGACACAATGCTCGCAGAAATCAAGCTTACAAGTCGTGGCACCTTTTAGAAGACCTTGTTTCACAAGCCCTTGTAGAGCTTTTTCACCGGCATGGCCTAATCTCATATGCCACAGTCTAGTAGTATCTGAATCAGATGTGCCCATATTTTCAGAGACTACAGATGCTTCACCTGTCACAGTGCTTCCCTGCAATAAATACAAATGGCCCCATCTAGGAGCTTTCATCACAACAAGTGCACCATAAGTAACTTTCAATGTATGTCCATCTGAATGAAACCCGAAACCCTTAGATTCCAAAGTACCCAAAGAAATAAGATTTTTCTTCAAATTCGGTACATACCGAACACCTGTCAACTCTTTAACCATGCCATCATGCAACTTCAAACGAACTGTACCAATCCCTTTTGTTGTGCAAGGATTGTCATCTCCCATGAACACAACGCCACCATCAAACTCTTTCAAGCTTGAAAACCAATCCTTGTGAGGAGTCATATGATGAGTACAACCCGTATCCAACACCCACTTAGTAGCACAATCAAATGATGAGGAAGTGGTTAAAGCAAAATCAGAAAAATCTGTTTCAACCTCAGCAACATTAGCTTCAAAACTTTCTTTGCCTTTGGTCTTCAATTTTGGACAATCTTTCTTCCAATGGCCCTTATTATGACAAAAGGCACATTCATCCCTTTCCAAAGGTTTTCTACCTTTAGAGTTTCCCCTAGGTCGAGACTGTGATTTTTTCCTGCTAGAAGATGACCTCCTCTCCGATGATCTACCTCTAACAAATAAAGCTTCAGAGGTACTATCATGATTTTTATCTCTATGCCTCATTTCATAATTCATCAAGGCATTTGACACATCTTCAAATTTCACAGTTTCTTTACCATGCATAATAGTTGTAACAAAATGCTCATAAGAGTCCGGCAAGGAATTCAACAATATTAAGGCCTTATCTTCATCCTTAATATCCTCATCTAAATTTAACAAGTCGGCAATCAACTTATTAAAAGCATCAAGGTGTCTAATCATTTTTGTACCTTCTTTGTATTGGAAGCGGTAGAGCTTTTTCTTCAAGTGTAGCCGGTTCTCTGCACTCTTCGTCATATACTTGTCTTCCAATTTTTGCCACAACACACTTGCTAATGTCTCCCGCATCACAAAATACTTTTGAGTTTTTGCAAGGCACAACCGAATTGAAGAGCAAGCCCACAAATTTAATTTCTCCCATTCTGACTTCGACATGGCTTCCGGCTTCTCTCCCAAAGCGGCAAGTAGATCTTGTTGAGCCAACACATCTTTGACCTCACATTGCCACATCCCGAAGTTGTTTGTGCCATCAAACTTTTCCACTTCGAACTTTGCATTTTGCACCGTAGTTCTTGCAAACCCGGAGCTGCTTCCAAAAGGATTCTCATCTTGCCCGTCTGACATCTTTGGCAACTAGACAGTACCCAAGAGCAACTAGTGCTCTGATACCAATTGTTGTGCTAAGAAGCACCAAACCTTTTAGAACCAACTCTTGATAACCCACAGGAAATATATCAAATAAAATGCAAGAACAAAATATAAAAGACACCAAGATTTTAACGAGGTTCCTCAACAGTCAGTGTAACTGGAGTACGTCCTCGGAGCAGTAGGAGCTCACCCAATAATCCACTATCAACCAAATGGGAGTTTACAAAGTGTTGGCAATCTCACAACCCTTAACCCCAATACACCCAAAAGCTCTCACACACCAAAGAAACAAATAGAGAAGAAAATATAGTGATTAATTTCTTCTCTATACAAAGCTCAAAGCTATTACAATTATTTTGATGGATGATTACTAACCAAAGTGAAGAGCACCTTCTACTCTTCGAAATGGGGTTGCTGCTCCAGATTTCTTCTTCTTCTCTGCCCTCTGTTTTTCCAGCTCTCACTCTCTCCCTTTTTCCTCTCGGCAAAAAAACTTGAGGTCTCCTTTTTTTTCTTTCTTTAAAGACAACTCACTCTACCCTTGAACCAACACCCACGGGTGTTAAGAGAACAAAACACTTTCCCTATATTCCTCCCCAAAACAAGGAAAGGTGTTTTCCTCCCCAAAACAAGGAAGAATGTTGGCCAATTATTCAACACAAGCTAATGTCATCACGAAGAGATTGAAAATCCATCACCACAAATTCACCCCTTGTTATTGTACCAGTTTTGTCAAAAGCCATGATCTTGACTTTAGCAAGTATCTCAATGTAGTCACCTCCTTTGATCAGAAGTCCAGATGTTGCCGCTTTTGTGAGCGTGCAGAAAGTCACAACGGGTGTAGAGAGGATGAGACCGCACGGACAGGCGCTCACTAAAACAACCAAAGCTAAGTGAAACCACTTTCTCCAATTGTGAACATGTAATGCAGCTGGAATCACCGCGATAGAAACAGAAATGACCAGGACCGCTGCAAAACAGCGCCACAAAACGTATAAATCCAACCGTTTGGATTCTCCTTAGTAGTAAAGAATAGGGAAACATATGAAATGTATGGGGAAAGTAGACTAACCTGGGGTATAGAACATTGCACATTTGTCAATGAATCTTTGAGTTCTGGATTTGCTGTTTTGAGCCTCTTCGATGAGTTTTGCCATTTTGGCGACCGCACAATCTTCAGCCAATGATGTAGTTTTCACGCTAATATAACCTTCACAATTGAAACCAAATTTTGTCAGAAATGAAAACATAACTCTTTCTTCAAAATCAAAGAATGACGGGAGCGACATTTATGTTACCATTAAGATTGATAGTGCCTGCCCAAACAGTGGAGTCCTTTTCTTTGGCAACTGGATAGGATTCTCCAGTTAGTGTTTTCTCATCGACTTCAGCTTTTCCTTCAACAACTATTCCATCAATCGGTATCTTTTCGCCGGCCTTAACAGCAAGAATTGTGTTCAACTTTACCTCATCAACACCCACAACTTCTCCACTCTCTGCTAAGACTGCTATTTGGGGGGCCATGCTCATCAACGACGACATCACTGCTTTTGCCTGAGTAGATAAAAGCATGTTATTCTACATGTCTGACTGTTTATGATATACATTAGCAAGTCATTCGTTAATCCCTTAAACAACATTTTAATGTATTAGTATCAGTGTTTTGAAAAACAAGCCTTGAGGCGCACCTAGGCAGCTTTGGAGACAAGGCGATGATGAAAATGCCTCTGCCCAACGGGAATAGGTTAAACTCGCCTAGATGTGATCGAGGCATGCCTAGGCAGCTGCAGAGTTGACTGGGTTTTTTTTTTCTTTTTTTTTTTAAAAGAAAAAAAATGCCAAAGTTCAAGTTCAACTAGACTCCATGACATACCCTCTAAGTTCAAGTTCAACAAGACCATATGACATACCTTCCAACTAGACTATATATTAATAATTATAGGTCCCATGAGTCGCCTCAATATCAAGGCTTTCGCCTAGGAAGGGCTTCACCTTCGTCTTTTAAAGCATTGGTTAGTATGTGGTTTATCACAAAATTATGTACAAAACTGTCTTCAGCAAAATTTGTTGTTCCAAAATCAATTGCTATGTTTTTCTGCCACTTATCGTTACTTGTATTTTGTTTAATTCAATGAGATTAGTTCTTAATTTTTTCATAAAAAAGAAGGATGAGTGTTTTATGCTAACCCTGTAACCTGCAGAAGACTGGAGCCACTCTGCAATGGTGAACAGAAAGACAATCGAGGCAGCTTCTGTATAGTCCTTCAAAGCAATTGTCCCAATTACTGTCAAAAGTTACACCAAATGGATTTACATAAATATACAAACATGCGCAAATAAGTAACTTCTGTATCATGTGTGCTGTTTTGCAATAGAGTTCTGAAAATACAGTCCCAATTTACAGCATTTTTCCAACTACAACTGAACTCGTAATTCAGTAGATTTTTTTTTTTAATTTGTAGTTTTTGGTTCTTTCACTTAAGTGCTATATTTTTTTATTTTTTTATTTCAATGTCTCCCTCAATTAATTTGAAGAACCATTTATTTTATATTACATAGCAACCATAAAACATGACAAGAGAGATGTTGCGTTAATAAAATTCAGTGAGACTATAATAGACATACGGTTCACGAAATGATGACCCAATAGCATCCTCCACCAAAAATTGGGAAGCCGGCCAATAATGAGCTAGGGCCAATGGAATTAGACTTTATGGTGTACTAAAAATTTAGAAAACCTAATCTAAATAGAAAAGTTTTTAAATCTAAGAAGAGATGTGAAAGTACAAAAATGCAGAATATGCTATAAGAGGATTCAAGTAATGCTCGGAAATGGGAACCCCTCCAGCATTACTCGAAAAAGCCTCGAATGGGTAGAGTTATGAACTCTGAAAAAAAGAAGAAAAAAACTAAAGATTTTAAGGCTGATTTGGATCGAATTTTTAACTTAAAAACAAGTTTTGAATCCCAATGTTAAATTGTTGTTTGGTGTTTAGTGTGGTGTGGATCCCAATTCTCAAAACCACAACTTAAAAATATTTACAAAGGTGTTCGAATTTTTAGTTTTTGATTAGTTTGAGAAGTTGTACACCAAAAATGGTTTTTGATTTAAAAATTTTAAATCAAAACATGAGTTTAAAAAAAAAACCAGTTCTCAAATAAGATGCCAAATGAACTCTTAAGTTTTTCAAGTGTCAAAACAATCTAGCCATTGCATTTCTCCCAAAAGTATATCATTTGAGGGAAATCGATGTGGAATACCCTTTTTTTTTTTTTAACAACTCATATTATCCACATTAAAGAAAAGTGTAGACTTAACCCCATAATAAACGACCAATAATATGACTCAAATTCACCGAATAGCGATCCAAACTTTTAATCCAACCCACCCATACAGACCCACTCAAACTTGCAAGAAGCCAAAGACGTTGGGTCATTTCTGTGCATCGTAAAAAATCATAAAGTACGTCTAACGGTGGCTTCTGGACTTGTACACAGAAACCAACCTGTATCTATTCAAACTTTCTAAGGAAACGTGATGTGTTGCAATTATTTTCAGAGAAAAAAACAAAACAAAAGGATCAACCGTTTAAGGTTATTCGGTGTGAAGGTCGGCAAAGTCTTTTTCTTAAACATCCTTGCAACGGAGAAAAACAAAACAAAAGGATAAATCCAATTTGCAATAAGAACAAGACGGCCTAGATTTATTTAATACGACATTTTACTTGTAATTTTTTATAGCTAATTTTTGTAATCATTTTTATAAAGTAGCTGACAAAGAAATGAGTAGATAAGTGGTAACAAAATTTTGGAGTGTAGAAAATATAATTTGACAAGTAATTTTAAAGTGGAACAGATGATTGTATCATATTAAGTATTATTCTCGTGATAGATGATTGACTGACAGTCATGTGTACAGTGTACCTCAATGTTTATATGATAGTTTCATATAACTAACGCAACATCATGCAGTAGAGTTTCTACCAATTTAGAAAACCAAAATTGTGGAGAATGAAATGAAAAAATAAGTTGAATATTAAGACAAAGTATTGACTCACCGGCAATGATAACAAGAATGTTGATGTCATGAAACCTGAAATTCCGAATAGCCGCAAAACATTTCAAAGCAACGGGGAAAATGCCAACGGCCACGGCTCCAAGGGCCAACCACCCTAATGGCCGATATGCGTACTTGAGAAATGATAGAACCAGTAACACGCCACTACCAATTGCATATGGACTTGGCCACGTTTTCTTGTAAATGTCCCCTGCCCCATACACTCTCACATTTGCTTCTAGCCTTGCTTGGTTTAGTGCCTTAACTGTCCATGAAATAACAGATCAAAAGGGCAATTTCCTCAAGGAAAAATAAATTTGTTTATGTTGCCCTATCAATTTTTCGATATCCATTCATGTGAGTTTGCTGTCGTATTAATTTTCCTTCAATTTTCAATGTTTCTAAATGTTATCTGATGGGGCAAATCAAAAGAACTTTATCCTTATAAGTAATAATGGAGTTTGAAAAACTTGTGCATTTGTATTAAGATAAAAGAGTGTGTGAGAGGCCGACTAAATGGACTGAGCATACTTTATTTTATTTTCGAATAAATAGCTTGAGCTTTTTTATTTTAAGAAAACTAATGTGCTTTTCCTCATAGTCAAGGAGTCTCAAGATTCACACCAAAGGGGTGTAAAACTATTTAGTATTATATAGTGTAATGTGAAACGTACAACGCTTCCAAAAAAAAGAAAGAAAAAAAAAAGGTGAAACGTACAATGAATTAGCTACAACTGAAAGCTATTTTGAAGTATAATTATAGTGGGTGATGAAAAGGAAAGCAAAATAGTACGTGAAAGTTGGGTAAAGAAAAACATATAAGGCATGCTCGTCTCTATCTTTTTGGGAACCGGATTCTCTCTGGATCCATATATATTGAATATGCTGAGCAGGCGATTTGCACTGTTGAAATTTGATTCAACGACTACAAACAGAGTATTCTCTAAAAATTATAATAGTTGTAGCCGTTGAATTAAATTTCAACGGTCCAGATCGCCTGCTCAGCAGGCTCAATATATATATGAATCATGACAGGATCCAGTTCCATCTTTTTGGTTCATAATGGTACAAACAGAGGACCCTTTAAAAATTAAAATAGTTGTAGTCGTTGAATTAAATTTTAACAGTCCAGATCGTCTACTCAGCATACTCAATATATATATGGATCAGGAAATGATCCGGTTCGATTTTTTTGGTTCATAATGGGACACGATATGCCGATTAATAATTCTCCCACAACAGAAAAAGTACACGTCCACCTACTGCTATCGTTCTTTTTTTTTTCTTTTTCCCAAAACTATTTGCTTTCTGTTGTGCAACTATTAAGAAAAAAATAACCAATTTTTAGCGCAAATATTAGAGAATTAAGGGGAAATACTAATATTAACTGGCGTAAAATTATTTAAGAGAATATATTACCGATTTGAAGCTGGGAAATGAGAAGGCTATCATGGACAACAATGACAGTTCTGGAAGGCACAATCACTGAAACCTCTTTCACACCTTCAAGAGGCTTGAGGATATTCTCTATCAGAGGAACTTCTGATGCGCAGCACAACCCCAACACATCAAAGTAGCTCTTCTGAAACTTTATGGCTGCTGGCTTTTCTTTTCCCTGGGCAGAAGCCATCCTGCTTAATTATCTCTCAACTTCTGCAAATACACAGGACACATGAAAAATTACTAATTTTCTGTTGGTATACAAACTTTGTGTCTGATTTGTGAAGAGTAGAGTTATGAAAATTATTTGGTCAGAAGTTCGTGTGTGTGTGATACAGGTGTACCGAGGGTCTCGAGGAGACGAAGAATAGGAGACTTGAGAATTACTTAACCAGGGGCAACTCATCTCCGTCGACAATACTAATCGTGAATTCACTCGATATGACCAAGGTAAATGCTTAAAGAAAATCACCTTGTAGGTAAGGGGGAGCTCTGGGGATTTTTCAAGCTTAATTCAGAGAGAGAGAGAGAGAGAGAGAGTAATAGGGTCTGAAAGCTTTAAGTAGATGAAGTTGTGAGAACTATACCTATAAGAAGGGAAGGATTATAACTTATAGAGGGACATGTACATAAAGAATATCTTAAATTAATGAAGTAATCTCCTAACAAAACAACTTTCTTTGGTTGGAATAATTGGTTAACCAGATGGAGGGAAAAAGAATGGAATCCACATCAAAGCTTGTTTTATAGCATCTGTGGTTAACCTGATGAGATGGCCATTCAAACTGATTTAGCAAGTAAACCCTCAACGGCAAGTAATGTAGTAAGCTAATGTTGTATTATAACTTATTTAGCAAGTACACCCTCAACGGCAAGTAACGGCAAGTAATGTAGTAAGCTAATGTTGTATTATAACTGATTTAGTAAGTTTCTACAGGTAACATTGGTTGTTAGAGGAGTTGTGCGAGCTTGTATTCGGAGGATCGAATTTACGACGTGTGAAATTATTCATCCTCAGGAAATTACTACTTGCTTATCGAGACAACAAATGTGAGGTCGATATTGGAGGCTGTAGACTGTGATATCGATAGCTTATTTGTTGGGTTCATTAAGCAAGTGGGCGGGAAGATTCGTCGACAGCAGCTGACGCAGATTCGAAATTGTTATTCTTGGGACTCGACCCAAAGACACATCTGTTCTCGGAGTACTTGACGTTTCGAATTCTTGGGCAAGACCCACTCTCATTTTTTTCAATTTTGGTTTTCAGTATAAGTATTTTGAACTTCCGTTACTAGTTAATTGTTTTGACGTTACAAATGTTATTGGAAAAGTATTTCTGTTTTCGTTTTTAAGTTGATTCGAGCTTTTGATCTATATGTTAGTACATATCTATTTTGACGTTATCTGGCCTTAAATTATTTTGTGTTTTCGACTTTATATCTTATTAAAGTATGTTTCTACTATTACACTGATGAGGAAAGAAAGTATGAGTCTGGGGGCACGAAAGATGGAATCATTGCAACCCGATCGCGACGGGATGACATTTTTCCTTTTGTGCAACTGCTCTGATTTGATTTCTTCGTTACATATATATATGCGTATCTTTTTTCGTATTTTCGAGTTTTTCAGTGTAGTATGTTATTTTAAATTTCGAGGACGAATTTTTTTTATAAGGGTGGTAGATTGAAACACCCCAACCCCATTTTATTTAAAAATTGTTTTAAAGCCTTAATTGGTGAGCCCGTGGGGCCCACCTTGTTTTATTTTATGTTTTCTGGTCTCCCTCTCTCTTCTCTCAGTTCTCTCTTCTCCCTCACCTTTCCCGCAACTCTCTCTCCCTCACTCTCTCGGCTCTCTCTATCTCCACCCCTCGGAGGGTTTTTCTTACCAACTAACATCACCATCGTTTTTATCTCGTTGCTACGAACTCAACCATAGTATTGGCATCTTGAAAGTCAAACCATGAAGCCCCGTTCATGAGCTCCGGCGAGCACCGCCCCTTTCGAGGCCATTTCCGGCCAATCCACGGCGAGTTGGCCGGCGCGTAAGGTATCAATCTCTTCGTCTGCCTACGTACTACAACTTTCCTTTCTGTTTCACTCAATTTCGTTGAGTAATGAAGAAGTTATACTCATTTGAATTTTACCCAGTTTTCGGCGACCTCTGAGGATTTCGAGGAATTTTCCGGCCAAATCACGGCGAGTTAGATGTCGTGTGAGGTACCATTCTCTTCGTCTCTTCAAGGGCTACAACTTTTATTTTTGTCTCGCTTGATTTCGTTGAGTAGTGATAAAGTTATGGCTGTTTAAAATTAGGTGGTTTTCCGGCTGAATTTCCAGCCTTCTTCTTAGGCAAAACCAGGCCTCTCAGGCCCTTTAGCAAACCCCTCGGGCCTTAGGCCCGTGTTGTCTTAAGCCCAAAACCCTAGCCCCTTTAGTTTTTAAGTTTTGTTACTTGGTTTTTAAAACCCTTAGGGCCTGGGCCGGTTTTGACTTAAAGGGCTTTAAGCCCTGTTAGTTTTTGTGAGGCCTTAAGGCCTTGGTGCCGTGGGTGTGTGTGTGTGTATGTGTTTATGCATGCACATGCATGCCGTGTGTGTGTGTGTGTGTGTGTGTGTGTTTGGGGTTTAAGCCGAAACCACATTTCTTCACCCTAAACCCTTTTAACCCAAAAACCTTAGAAAACCCAATATATCCTAATCCTATTTAACCTAAACCTTAATCCGGATTTCAAGCCTAAAACCCGTTAGACCTAATTTGACCGTTGACCCCCGGTCAATGTTGACTTTAGGGTTGACTTTTCGGGTTTTCGTCCGGGACCCTTCTTAGGGTAATTCGACGTTCTGAATCCGTTTCCAATGTCTGTTTTCCCAAATTCAATTTCTATTATATAGTTTTATTTATTGGACTCTTTATGTGCTTAGGGGCAATTATTGTGACGTTTCCATCTTTGCTAGTGGCGCAACTTTTGGCAACTAAGTACTGTGAGTGGACCCTTTCTAAAATTTCATGATTTTATAGTAATTGCATAAATGATTAGCATGCCTACGAAATTTGTGAATTGATTTATATCAATCATGTTTACTGAATTTATTGATTTTGTCTCGTGTTTTGGTGAGGAAATAAATGGTTAGCCTATTTTGAACTATATTTTTATATATCGTATTTTCTATAAAAACCATGAACTGGTAGACTATCCGATGGATGACGATAGGATACTAGAACATGTTTTAGAAACCCCTCTTTATAGTATAGACGATGGATGACCTTATACTATGAAGTGGTTATTTATGAGAGGCGTAAATATTTGTGCGTACCTAGTAGATACTATGCCGCCTGGGGCGAGGATCTGGTGTTGGCATGTAGGCCGGGAGAAATAATCCCTAGCGAAAGGCTGAGGGACACGGAGACAGGCATTGGGCCGGGAGGGAGTTATCTCTGGCTACGGGCACAGAGACTGAGGTGCAGGCATTGGGCCGAGAGTTATTATTTATTCAGTGATCTTTCTAGCAGCACACTGCGTTTACGAGACGATTTATGATACATTTATTGTTTTGATTTCCGCGATGCGTTTCTGCGATATGACTTTTGAGATATTTGGCATGCTAGGATTTTTTTATTAAATCCATCACTTATTATGCTAGTAGTTTTCATTATTAAACTGTGGGGGTTAGTATCTTGATAACTGTTTTATTATTATTGTATATATGAACTTGGTCCACTCACCTTTGTTTTTCGCCCCCATTCAGGACTTAGAATCAATGCACCTAATCCCGGCATCAAGACACTTCCGCAGCAGCATATTTGAGTCCTCTCGATGTAGGACCCACTTCTCTATTCATTCAATTTTATCTCAATTCTTTTTAGTGATTAGGTTTAGTTGTATGTTCTGAACACGTTCCTAAATTATTAACTCATTGTTTTTAAATTCATAACCTTTATTTATTTCTTATTCTTAGCTTTTGTATCAATTAATGGCTTTCGTCACCCTCGGGTGTCGGCCAGCACGTGTCTATCCTGGTATTCGGGGAATATCAGGGTCGGGGCGTGTCAAGTTTCATACATCGTCTTTAAAAAGTTTCAATGTCATACCTTATCTTCGAATTTGTTGCAATGTCATACCTTCTGTCAGTTCCTTTGTTAAATGCTGACGTGGCATGAGACGGGTCCACTTTTTATTAAAAAATTAATAAAATATTAAAAAGTATTAATTAAATATTAACTAAATATTAAAAATTAAAAATTTAAACCCCCCCCCCCCCAAAGAAACCCCATCCCCTTCATCATCTTCCCTCCCTGCAACCCAAATTCAAAACCACTCCCACCCATCCTCCACCTCCTCCTCCGCACCCATCCTCCACTTCCTCCGCGTACCCATCTTCCCATCTCCCTCCCCCTCCCCCCCCCCCAAACACGAGCCCAACTTGCAACCCAGAGCAAAAAAAAAAAAAAAACCATCTTCATCTTCCTCGACCCCCCTTCCCTGCAACCCACCCCTCCCCTTTCTTCCCCATCCCGTCTTCCCCAAACCCACCGTGCACCCATCCTCCACCTCCTCCTCCGCACTCACTACCTGCAACCCAAAAAAGAAAAAAAAAACCCATCTCCCTTTCCCTGCAACTTAGATCTCGTCTTCCCCAATAGGTGTGGATTTAAGGAGTGTGGTGTGTAGAGGAGGGAGGAGGGTAGGTGTGAGGGTGGGTGCGGAGGGTGGGTGTGCGGGTGGGTGCGAGGGTGGGTGCGGAGGAGGACGTGGAGGATGGGTGTGGTGGGTTTAGGGAAGACAGGAGGGGGAAGAAATGGGTGGGTCGTAGGGAAGGGGGTTCGGGGAAGATGAAGATGGGTTTTGTTTTTTTTGTTTTTCTTCTTCTGGGTTGCAGGTTGGGTGGGGAGAAGGGGGTTGAGGGGGAGGGAATATGAACTAGGTTTTTTTTTTTTTTTTTTAATTTTAATTTTTTAATATTTAGTTAATATTTAAATAATTTTTTAATAAAAAGTGGACTTGTCTCATGCCACGTCAGCATTTAACAGAGGAACTAACGGAAGGTATGACATTGCAACAAATTCGAAGATAAGGTATGATATTGAAACTTTTTAAAGACGAGGTATGAAATAACCCAAACGTTGAGGTAGTTTTATGTAATTTATCCTTTTTAATTTGTATAAGAAAAATCAACTGTGATTGCTAGTTCCTAGAGAAAAATAAATGTACTTCACATGGAAGAGGATACTGCTCTTAGCATTTCATCAATAAGCCAATTGTCGACTCGCTCTGTTTTCTGCAGAGAAAAGGTAGTAAAACGCACAAACGAAAACTACGAAAGTGAACCATATTCGAAAAAAAGACAGTACAGATACTTACAGATGGGTAGCAATTCTTCACTATGTCCTTGAGTGTCAACCTTAAGCAGAACAAAAGGAATTTAGCACCTAGTCATGAGGCACCCGAAGTTCTTCTCTCCTGAAACAGAAAACTATATTATGAGACTGTTTTTAATCAAGCTTACTTTGGCGAACAACACAGAGGAATATCCTGGAATAACATTCCCACCACTGTTGATAAGAACCACAGATTTGACCAAAGCAGGCCAGAGACGAGCGACAATTGCAATAATATAACCTGGAGACAGAAAATCGTAACAAATAACAATAAGATACACAACAGATATGCACACTGGAGAATAAAAGCTAAAAATTAAAGCAGATAAGCCACCAGAACTGGTTAGGTAAGTTGTAAGACATTGTTTAGGTCAGTTGATCATCTCGTTTCTAGTTTAAAACATACCACCAATTGAGTTCCCAACCAGATGTGCTGGTTCACCCACAACTTCAATAATGAAATCTCTAAGCATTTCAGCCCACATGAGTTCAGTGTATTCAATATTTGGCTTTTCCGATTTGCCAAATCCTAATAGTGTGATGGCCCATACTCGGTTTCCACCTTCAGCAATGGCGCGTATGTTGTCACGGTAATGCTCCAAGAAGGCTCCAAAACCATGAACCAGAAGAGTAGCAGGACCTTCTTCACCCACAACTGTATACTGACAAAAGGATAGTAGTATCGTAGTGAAAGAGTAGGTACCCCAATCTACAACATAAAGCTAGCCAAGTATTTTTCCAGATTACAAGGCACAGAATATCTTTGAAATAGAAAAGATCAGTTTCGAACAAAATACCTGAATTAGATAGCCTTTCCATCTCCAGATACGAATACGAAATCTTCTGTCATCACTTAACTGACTTTTTAGAGAGACAAGCAAATACCACTGTCACAAAACATAACTCAGTTGCTTACAAATATGTTATGCAATAAATAATGTTTATTTGCAAAGAAAGCAACTTAGGTAAGTCTCCGAAAAGCAACTTCAATCAAAACATAAATACAATTTTCGCATAACTGGTACAGCACCTCCATTGAGCACACTGAATCAACAGTTGCGGCAATGTAGCGGATGAATATCCAAAAGGAGACAGAAATCCAGAATCTCGTTCTTTCTTATACTTGAGAGCTTCAAAATATACTCTTCTTCTGGATAGGATACCAAGAAAAAGGGCAGGACCAAAGAGTGTAGTAAATGAAGCTCCATCCCGACTTTCAGCACAGGGCATCCGTTCATGTATTCTGCAACAAGATTATAACAAAAGAACCCTTTAGTTAATGCAGGAATGAAGTGGAAAGGAATATCTGATCATTAAGTTTTTTTACGGTAAAATATGACCACGTACTCCCACCAGTAGTGATCACGTTCTGTTCCCTCCAAATATCTCAAGTATGCACCCAAAGCTTTCAATGCGTTACAAGTCCCCCCTCCCAGAATATTTCCCCTTGTAGTAACAAACATAGAATTCTCGCGCTTCTTTGATGGGACCTGGACATGTCTAGAACTCGAATTGTTTAGATTTCTTTGCCCAGGCTTCAAAAATTCCTTCATCAAAATCATTTCAGCGCACATCTCTTTCATTGAATTCCAACTCTCTTCCATTTTGCATGGATTTTCTTTGATAAATTGTTTCAAATCATTAAATGTGGGGTGTTGAAGATCAACACCAGCCCAATAATTAAGGTCCAGCCCATTTGGAATCATGAATGAGAAAATGCTAGAAAAGTCTAGCAAAGAAGGTAGCAAGTTGGAAAAGCCTAAGTCCACCGCCTTAGGCTTAAGAAAATCTAGAAAAATGGTTTGTATGTAGAAAATGATAAATCTAGTTCGGATAAATCTCCAAACCCTAACGACAACTCCACTTCAGCACCACCAATTCCACCACAACCTTCCCGCTGCAATCTGCAACCAACTAGCTGTACAGCCTGACAAAAGGAATGTTGCACATGGATCCTTGACAGCTAGACTACCACATGGTTTCTGCACCTTGTGTTCTGGTTGCTGCATCGTGGGCAGCAAGGACATCACTTGTAATGCATTTGTTTATTGCATGCGTATGTAACAGTGTCCACTTGTATTGCATTTGTTTATTACATGCGTATGTAACTGTGTATGTATATAAAATCTGCTGTCCATTGCAGCAAGATATAATGAAAACATTATTGAATACCAAGTTCATCAGAAAAAGCCTAGAACCATCACAAATGTATGGCTATTATGTAATGCCTATGTCGATGGGGAATTGGAGTCGGCAAAACACCACCTATAAATAGGTGTGTGATGTTGTGAAAGCAATCAAGTAATCAAGAAGAATTAGGCAACCAAATGAGAGTGAGAAGTAAGAGTAGTCTTGTAGGAGTGTGAGTTGTCTAGAGTTTGTCTCTAGAAAGTAAGTGAGTGTCATTGCTTCTAAAGTTGTGTCCTTGTGAGTGTTGTAATATTTTGTGATTGTAATACAAGTAATTTGTTTACTAGTGTTGTCTCTCCAACACTTGTGTTAGAGTTGTGTACTCTAAGTTTTTCCTCAACAATTGGTATCAGAGCGGTACAATCAGGGACCGTCTCTAGTGAAGCTTTTGAGTAGGGGTGGGCACTTAAAACAAAAATCCGAAACCGAAACACGAACCAAATCGAACCGAACCGAACGGTTTGGTTTTGCAGTTTTGGAACGGTTTCGGTTTTGAAACCAAACCACAACATAGAAAACGGTTTGGTTTCGGTTTTGACTTTTGAAAACCGCACCGAAACCGAACCGCACCGCAAATATTAATAAACATTTAATTAAATGTCCATATTAAATTTCATGTTTTAATTAATTATTTGTTAGAATTCATGCACTTAGTATGGACTCAAGCACACTAAAATATCATCATTCATCATTTTCTTTCGTTCATTAACTTGAAGGACCTTTGTTATTTTATATCATCACACACACACACATATATGTACAAGGGTGGACTAATCTTGTTATCAAGAGTCGAACAATGATCTAATGAAGTCCACTCATTTGAAGCATGATATCACATATTCTAGTATGAAAGTTTCGCTCACGTTTAATGAATTAAAAGTTATTCAATTTGTATTATGTTATACCTTGTACGGGACACCCTTTTGTTGCACAAACATGTTTTAACATCACAACTGCATGTAACATGCTAATTGTTTATATAACAAATGTATTTTTCCTATTGCTACTGGAAAATGCTTATTAATATGTTAAATTGCAAATTGTACATTTTTTTCTTAAGAACCAAACCGAAACCGTTTGAAACCGCATCGAACCGAACCAAATGGTTTGGTTTCATTTCAGTTTTGGCTTCAAAACCGCACTGAACCAAACCGCAAAAAATTTCGGTTTCGGTTTTGGTTTCACTCAAAACCGCACCGAACCAAACCGTGTCCACCCCTACTTTTGAGAATCGTGAGAAGTTTAGTACTTCGCAAGATTATTCGTTAATCTTGTTTGGCTTATCGAAGTTCTGCCGACACGATGGGAGATCTTCAAGTTGTTGGAGGAATCAAGAAGTTGAACAACAAAAATTACAACACATGGGCGACGTGTATGGAGTCTTACTTACAAGGCCAAGATATTTGGGATGTCGTCGGTGGTAATGAAGTTACGCAGCCGGAAGAAGACACCAGCGGCATTTTGAGGAAGTGGAAGATCAAGGCCGGTAAGGCCATGTTTGCCTTAAAAACCACAGTTGAAGATGACATGTTGGAGCACATACGGAAGGCCAAGACACCAAAAGAAGCGTGGGACACCTTCGCCACACTCTTTTCAAAGAGGAATGATACAAGACTGCAGCTTCTCTAGAACGAGTTGCTATCGGTGGCCCAACGAGACATAACGATTGCCGAATATTTCCACAAGGTAAAGTCTATTTGCTTTGTTTATTTGTTTTATGTCTTTTTTTTTTATTTGAAGGCTGCTTCTTTTTCTCTGGCTTTTATTAAGATTCTGGGGTGTGCTTTGGATTTGCTACATATGGTCATATTTTTTGTCATTGGCTTTTTGTTCTGCTTAGTTATTTTTAATTGAGTGTTTTATCTGGTATTTCATTTTGTTTTGTTTATTTGTTTTCTTTTTATGTTTAAATGTTTTTTTTTCTTTCTAAATTTAGGCTTCTGGGAAATTCTTGCTCACTGTTTGGATTCCAAGAAAATTTAGGAGATGTCCAGTAATATTCACATCCTGAAAACTCAATGAAAATACATACTAATTTATGTGCAGCTGAAAATTTTGTTATCTGATTATGTTCTAATTAAAGATGATTTATTTGTTTTTTTTTATTTTAATTATTTCGTATTTATTTTGTGATTGCAGATGTTTAAATGATGGAGAGGTTTGCAAAGCTGTTACTCGGAGGAGACATGTCTGGATGAGGGAATGGTCTCTGCACTGCCCTTGCTATCTCAAATGCCATCACCAATCTCTCTGGTTAGTCACATTTCTCTTGGAATATGCATTTCCCTTGGTGATGAACTTAATAAAAAATGTGAGATGAGCAAATTGAAAAGTCTACTTTCTTCTCATATGCATGCTTTAACATATGTCGGTTTTAATTACTGATAAGCAATTGAAAATTCAGTTTTTCTCCTCATGGTACACTTACATTGGTGGATCAACATATGTTTGCTTTTAACATATCTTATTAAATGCATTTGAACATGTTGAGTTTCATGCCTGCAGCATCGCGCTGCAGACTTATTCCTTCGGTTGTTCTCGTCTTCGACGGACAACGATGGTGGTTGAAAGGGATTTGGGTCGAGTGTTTCGACGAGAATCACAAGGTATCTCCTTTATACTGCCTTCGGGGTAATTCCCCATCACAACCTCAATGACAAAAGATGTTGGAGATGCGTGCCATCATCATCACTAACGGCCAGAGTCATAGGAGGTGGCATGGGATCACATCCCTCACGACTCAACGATGCAGAGCGGCGACGACCAAGTTTTGGAAAGAAGAAGACATGTCAGACGACATAGCGTGCAACCATTTAAACGACTGGCGCAGCTTGGCAGCTCAGACGCTGGTGCGGCTTCAAGCCGCGACTTCCGTGATTTAGGGTTTTGAAATCCCTTAATTTGTATCTTCTTTTTTGATATACCCACCCATATATTCATCAACGTTGATATGACATGCATATTACACAAAACAATAATCATATTATTCATGGGATATATTAAATTGAAACCAAATAGATTATGGTTTAAGATTACTTGGATGTTGATGAAGATGGTGAAAAGGTTTAGTCTTCTTCCAAGACCTTCTCTTTTTCGCAAAAACACATCATGCTGATAATGTGTTGTGAAACTAATTTTAAAAGTGGGTGAGAGAGAGAGGAGACGACTAAGAGAGAATGGCTCATGAGAATTGTGCCCTCACTTGTTGACCTTGTACTTTTATTTGTACTAATCATGATCAGTTTTTTTTTTAATTTTTTAATTTTTTTTTGTCTTACAAGTAATACTAACCTTTGAGGATTGGATCTTCATATCCTATTAGAATTTTATTTTAAGTGTACAAAATCACGTTTGTCATTGATAATTCTATACATAACACATCCATGTCTTTTTGTTTGGCTTACTATCCAATATCGGACTCCAAGTCAACAGTGGCTATGCTTAAAGAGCATTGTGCTGGGTTCATCGTCAAGGAGTTGGATGCCGGTGTGTAAAATATTTCCATTGTTGTATACTGTGTTTATGCTCAAAAGTTTCATACAAGTTTATTCCTTTCATTGTTCTCGAAATTAGGTCATTGCCCGCACGACGAACTGCCCGATGAAGTGAATTCAATTATTCGTGAATGGATAGTGAACCAGAGGAGTAAACTTCCGGCTGTTAGCTTCAAGTAGTTTATGTAAATGATCTGTACCGTTAATTCTTTTTTATCCTTGTCAAAATTCAAATGCAAGTTTTTTGAAATCAAATGGCTTGATTGATTATTCAGTATATGCTACAAAATCCATGTTGATGTGTAAGAAGGAAACATGTGTTGAAAGGTAATCTTGCTTCTAGAATGGCCGGTGCATGCATTGAAAATGCTAGACAATTCTAGCATGAATATGGCATGTGTTCATTATGTTCATAAGCAAAGTCTATGTTGGTGGGCTACTTTAAGAGAATCAAGAATAATGGCTAGGATGATTTCACACTTGGTATGGTTGGTTATGCTTGCCTATAAATATAGGTGAGTGTGTTGTAATGTAAGACATAAGAAGAAGAAAAGAGAAGTGAGAAAGAAGAAGAAGAAGTAAGAGAGACAAGAAGGCTCTCTAAAGTGAGAATAAGTAGAAGAAGCATTCATAGCTTCCAAGAGTGTTTGAGTGATTTCTCTTGTATTAGTTTGTGTAAAAATAAGAAAAGTTTTGAGTGTTACCTTGAATATTCTTTTTCTCTTGCCTATCAATTTCCGCTGTGTTACATTCTTATTTGTGAGATAGACATCTCCAAAGTAGAGAAGTCTTTTAAATCCCAACAAAGTGGTATCAGAGCCATGGCTAACAACGCTATGGCAGCTTTCCAAGTTCCAGTGCTCAACAACAACAACTTCGATAATTGGAGTATCAAAATGAAGGCCCTTTTGGGAGCACATGATGTATGGGAAGTCGTGGAGAAAGGCTACACTGAGCCAGAAGATGAAGCTACTCTGCCCCAACCCCAGAAGGAGAGTTTGAAAGATTCAAGAAAGAGAGACAAGAAGGCTCTCTACCTCATCTACCAAGCATTAGATGACAATGGTTTTGAGAAGGTCTCAAGTGCAACCTCCGCCAAGCAAGCATGGGAGAAGCTTCAAACCTCTTACAAAGGAGCCGAACAAGTGAAAAAGGTTCGTCTTCAAGTATTAAGAGGTGAGTTCGAATCTTTACAAATGAAAGGGTCTGAATCAATCTCTGATTACTTCTCAAGAGTTTTAGCCGTTTCCAATCAATTAAAAAGAAACGGTGAAAAATTAGAAGATGTTAGAATTATGGAAAAGATACTACGCTCGTTAGACCCCAAGTTCGAGCACATTGTCGTGACAATTGAAGAAACTAAAGACTTGGAAGAAATCAGTATAGAGCAATTAATGGGTTCGCTACAAGCATATGAAGAGAAACATAAGAAGAGGCAAGGGAATGATGAGCAGCTCCTCAAGATACATATTCAGCCAAAGAAGAAAGAAGAAAGCTTCGACAACGAGAGAAGCCAGTACGGAAGAAGTCGTGGCCGAGGTCGCGGACGTGGACATGGACGTGGACGAAGTTGGAACTTCAACAACCATAGCAACTACGAAAGAGGAGAAAGCTCAACAAAAGGTCGTGGGAGAGGACGCTCAAACTTGAGGTATGAAAAATCTCAAGTTCAATGCTATAATTGTCAAAAGTTCGGGCATTATGCTTGGGAATGTAGAGCTCCAAACAACAGACTTGATGAGAAGGTCAATTATGTGAAAGAAGATAAAGAAGAGAATGGCGTTGTGCTACTAGCATGCAAGAACAATGATGGAGACCAAGACTATACATGGTATCTTGACACCGGCGCCAGCAACCACATGTGTGGAAAAAGAAGCGTGTTCGTAGAGCTCAATGAATCAGTGAGTGGCAACGTTTCTTTTGGAGACGAATCCAAAATACCCGTAAAAGGAAAAGGTAACATCCTTATTCCCCTTGAAAATGGCGGTCACCAATTAATTTCAAATGTCTACTACGTGCCCAATATGAAAAGCAACATTTTGAGTTTGGGTCAACTCTTAGAAAAAGGTTATGATTTTCATACAAAAAATTATATCCTTTTTCTTAGAGATGACAAAGGAAGATTAATTGCCAAGGTGAAAATGTCAAAGAATAGGATGTTTCCCATGAACATTCAAAACGATGTTGCAAAGTGTCTCAAGATATGTTACAAAGACATATCTTGGCTTTGGCATCTTCGTTTTGGGCATCTTAACTTCGGGGGATTGGAGTTATTATCTAAGAAGGAGATGGTGAGAGGATTACCGTGCATCAGCCACCCTGATCAAGTTTGTGAAGGATGTTTACTTGGAAAACAATTCAGGAAAAGCTTTCCAAAGGAGTCGACCACAAGAGCCCAGAAGCCACTTGAGCTCATTCACACCGATGTGTGCGGTCCTATAAAACCAAGCTCTTTGGGTAAAAATAATTATTTCCTTCTCTTCATTGATGATTTTTCAAGAAAAACCTGGGTTTATTTCTTGAAGCAGAAATCAGAAGTCTTTGGAGCATTCAAGAAGTTCAAAGCCGCCGTAGAAAAAGAGAGTGGTTGCAAGATCAAAGCCATGAGATCTGATCGAGGAGGAGAATTCACTTCAAAGGAATTTCAAGAATTTTGTGAAGCCAATGGAATTCGTTGACCTTTGACAGTTCCAAGATCCCCTCAACAGAATGGTGTAGCGGAAAGAAAAAATCGAACTATCCTCGACATGGCTCGAAGTATGCTCAAAAGCAAGAGATTGCCTAAGGAGTTATGGGCAGAAGTTGTAGCATGTGCTGTCTACCTATCCAATCGATCTCCAACAAGAAGTGTGTGGGGAAAGACTCCGCAAGAAGCATGGAGTGGAAGAAAACCAGGTATCTCTCATCTAAGAGTTTTTGGAAGCATAGCCCATGTACATGTACCAGACGAGAGGAGAGCCAAACTCGACGACAAAAGTGAGAAGTTCATCTTCATCGGCTATGACTCAAATTCAAAAGGCTACAAGTTGTATAATCCAAACAATGGGAAGACGGTGATCAGTCGAGACGTGACGTTCGACGAAGAAGAAGAATGGGATTTTGGCCCGCATGCAGGAGATCTTCATTTCTTTCCTCAATTTGAAGAAGAGAATGAACAAGGGACGATGGAGCAAGCAAGAGAGGTTCAACAAGAATCCACTACTCCACCTGCTTCACCAATATCAACCAATCATGGCAATTCACCAGCATCAACATCATCAAGTGGGAGCCTAAATGAAAGAGAAGTACCACGCACAAGAAGTATACGAGATCTCTATGAGGTAGCTGAAAGACTTGATAATCCTACACTTTTCTGTCTCTTTGCTGATTGTGAACCAGTCGACTTCCAAGAAGCAGTACAAGATACTAAGTGGAGGAAAGCAATGGATGAAGAAATCGAAGCAATCGAGAAAAATGAAACATGGGAACTCACTGTTCTTCCAAAAGGACACAAAGCCATCGGAGTCAAGTGGGTGTACAAGACAAAGAAAAATGCCAACGAAGAGGTCGAAAGATACAAGGTGAGACTAGTGGCGAAAGGCTATAGTCAAAGAGTTGGAATCGACTATGATGAGGTATTTGCACCTGTTGCTCGTTTGGAAACGATACGATTGCTAATTTCTTTGGTAGCTCAAAACAAATGGAAGATTCAACAAATGGATGTGAAGTCCGCCTTCCTAAATGGAGTCCTTGAAGAAGAAGTCTACATTCAGCAACCATCAGGCTATGAAATCAAAGGGCATGAAGACAAGATTCTGAAGCTGAAGAAAGCCCTCTATGGGTTAAAACAAGCGCCAAGAGCATGGAATAGTCGCATCGACAAGTACTTCCAAGAAAACAACTTCACCAAGTGCCCTCATGAACATGCTCTTTACGTCAAAGTCAAAGATGGAGATATTTTGATTGTGTGCTTATATGTGGATGATCTAATCTTCACTGGGAGTAATCCAAGCATGTTTGAAGAGTTCAAGAAAGTGATGACCAAAGAATTTGAGATGACGGACATCGGGCTAATGGCATACTACCTAGGCATTGAAGTTAAGCAGAGCGAAGAAGGCATTTTCATCTCCCAAGAAAGCTACACAAATGAGATACTGAAAAAGTTCAAAATGCACGACTGCAAGCCCATAAGCACGCCAGTGGAGTGTGGAGTCAAACTAACCAAGCATGATGAAGGAGAAAGTGTAGATCCAACATTTTTCAAGAGTCTAGTTGGAAGCTTGCGCTACTTGACATGCACAAGACCAGACATTCTCTATGTCGTCGGATTAGTCAGTCGCTACATGGAGAATCCCACAACTACACACTTGAAGACTGCCAAAAGAATTCTTCGATACCTTAAAGGTACTATTAACTTTGGCTTGTTCTATTCAAGTTCTAGTAACTACAAACTTGTTGGATATAGCGACAGTGATTGGGCAGGAGATTCTGACGATAGAAAAAGCACTACTGGATTTGTGTTCTTCATTGGAGACACTGCATTCACATGGATGTCGAAGAAGCAACCGATTGTCACACTATCTACATGTGAAGCTGAATACGTAGCTGCTACCGCATGTGTTTGTCATGTAATTTGGCTGAGAAACTTGCTGAAAGAATTAAGCATGCCACAAGAAGAACCAACAGAGATCTATGTCGACAATAAGTCTGCAATAGCTCTAGCAAAAAATCCAGTATTCCATGACAGGAGCAAGCACATAGATACCCGCTATCACTACATAAGAGAGTGCATTGCAAGAAAGGATGTGCAAGTGGAATACGTGAAGTCTCAAGACCAAATTGCAGACATATTCACTAAGCCACTCAAGCAAGAAGTCTTTATCAGACTGAGAAACTCAATCGGCGTCACAAGCAAGATTAAGGGGGGATGTTGAAAGGTAATCTTGCTTCTAGAATGGCCGGTGCATGCATTGAAAATGCTAGACAATTCTAGCATGAATATGGCATGTGTTCATTATGTTCATAAGCAAAGTCTATCTTGGTGGGCTACTTTAAGAGAATCAAGAATAATGGCTAGGATGATTTCACACTTGGTATTCACACTTGGTATGGTTGGTTATGCTTGCCTATAAATATAGGTGAGTGTGTTGTAATGTAAGACATAAGAAGAAGAAAAGAGAAGTGAGAAAGAAGAAGAAGAAGTAAGAGAGACAAGAAGGCTCTCTAAAGTGAGAATAAGTAGAAGAAGCATTCATAGCTTCCAAGAGTGTTTGAGTGATTTCTCTTGTATTAGTTTGTGTGAGAATAAGAAAAGTTTTGAGTGTTACCTTGAATATTCTTTTTCTCTTGCCTATCAATTTCCGCTGTGTTACATTCTTATTTGTGAGATAGACATCTCCAAAGTAGAGAAGTCTTTTAAATCCCAACAACATGGTACTCCAACATTGCCCGAGCAACGCCAGCGCAAAATCCCTACGGCTGTTAGGGCGGCTATGTTTGACATTGTTTCCTATAAGAGGATCGCTCCAACATTGCACTTTCATTCCTTGTGTTGCTGTTTAGTTGACTAGTTCTTCAGAACTCAATGTTCACGACAGCGGCTGTTCACTGTACCTCCTCTCCCAACTTCATTTCGTCGCAAAGACAGGTGATATCAGGAGCTATTCCTCCATTACAATCCCTCAAAATCCCATCACCTACAAGACCGTTTAACAACCGCGGATCCTGTCGTTAACGACAGCGGATCCTCGTGACACAGCTTCTGCCATATCGTTGCGGCAAAACATCTGGTGTACAAGTAGCTATAACAACCTGCAATAATGTTCAAATTCTTGATTTGAGGTACTTCTGAACCTCAAAGACGTTCAAATGGAGTTACATTAAAAGCATCACGTCAAATATATTCAAGTTCAACCGCGTCATCGTATAAAACGGATGATAGGAAAATAACATACTCAAAAAGGTTTGAAGGTGTTTCCGCTGGATCAAAAATACCCTCGTCCCTCGAAAGTGTTGGTAATCCTGCCGAAAATTCGAAAAAAAGTGGCATTTTGAATTTATGATAAGGAAGAGGAAGTGCTATAGCTTGTACTTTTGTTTGTTTTTTGAAGATATTTTCATGCAGCATGGAGTTGAAGATAATTTCACAAATATATATAAAGCACGTATATAATATATATATATATATATACACACACACACACTTATTTTCAGTCAGTTACATCTATTCCATTGTGATTTCTGATAAACAACCCTGAAAGCTAGAACCAACATGCCCATGACCACCACAGCATTCCTTCATGTAGCTTTTACAGCACCCACCGACTTCTCTTTTCTCCAACACACAAGCATGAATTGCTACTAATTCTGAGCAACATGCTTCCTTTTCCGCTGTCCGGGAGCCAATGCAAGAATTCGTTGCGGCTGATTCTGTGCGGTTGCAACCCGCTACAATATCAATCGTCGTGTGATGAGGGGGTGATTGTTTGTCTTGATTATGGTGGGGCTGATGATCACATCTTGTGGCAAACGTTTCTCCTAACGATTCATTGTGAATATGATCTTTGCCACATTGAGTTGAGTGGCAATGACCAGTACTTGTCAACTTTCTGCTTTCCTCCAAGGAAAAAGTAGAATGGTTGCAGTGTTTTGGCTCATGGATTGCATCATCTTCGTTTCTAACATGCTCCTTTCCACAGTGGCTTGAGTGGCAATGAACACTACTTGTCAATTTTTCGCTTTCGTGCAAAGCAAAAGCAGAATAATTGCAGTGTTTTTCCTCATGGACTCCATCACCTTCATTTCTGCTGTGCTCTTTGCCGCAGTGGGTCGTGTGGCAATGACCTTTACTTGTCAACTTTTGAATTTCCACCAAAGAAGAAGCAGAATGATTGCAGTGTTTTTCCTCGTGAAGTTTATCACCTTCTGCGCATGAGCTGAAATTATGATGCCTCAAACAACCATGATTGTGTTTATTCTGTGACTCGAGATCATGACTGACTTTGATGCAGCTTGTTTCATCACAGTGTCGTGCCTCGTGTAAGTCATCACTGCACTTAAGCTTACAAGGAAAGCTTGAATTTAAGGGACTAGGATGGCACTCTGATCCGCATTTCTGCGAGGAACACTTTTGAGGTTTACAGACTTTTACGGGTATGCTGTCCGAGCAACAATGTTGGTTTTTGTGAGAATGGCTATGTCCATGGCTTCCATGTTTATGGCCATGTCCATGGCTTCCATGTTTATGGCCATGTGGTGCAGAAGTTTTCCCTCCATGCTTGTTGGTTCCTTGTAAGAGTAGCATGCTGTTGAATATCACAAGCAAGCATGTCCCGGCATCAGCAAGAACTGCAGCCCAAACAAGCGGATGCCCTGCAAATCCCAGTGCAAGGATACTAGCCTTAGCAGTGATTGACAAAGCCACATTCTCAATCACTTTTCTATTAGCTCTTCTCGCAAGTTGGACTGCTTTCGGTAGTTTCCTAATGTCATTTGACAGTAAAATTATATTCCCAGTTTCTTGAGCAAGGGCTGATCCTGAAATGCCCATTGAGATACCAATATCGGCAGTAGCTAAAGCAGGGGCATCATTGATCCCGTCTCCAACCATTGCTGTGTTTCCTTCCATTTTGAATTCTCTAATGATTCTTGCCTTGTCTTCAGGTAGAAGTTCTGCCTGGACTACCTCGAGAGCTTGCTTAAGCTGCAAGTCAGATAAATTTTCTACTCTTATTTGTTCTTTTTTTTTTCTTTCTTAATCTGCAAGGAAAATATATATGCAGTTCTACAGCCATGTATACCAGGGAAGATCATACATTGAATCAATAAAAGTGAGTGGAGAGTG
The DNA here is from genome assembly GCF_916048215.2 of Malus sylvestris. NCBI lineage: Eukaryota > Viridiplantae > Streptophyta > Magnoliopsida > Rosales > Rosaceae > Malus > Malus sylvestris. The sequence continues at coordinate 25,754,258 of NC_062260.1, forward strand.
GAGCGCATGGTATGCGCGCGCAGATTTAAGCATAGCGATATGAGGCTAAGATATTAGGAATAACACACCTGCTCATTTGTATGCAATGCGGCAGCATTACTATCTCCTGTGAGCATAGCTGTTTTAATGCCTAACTTCTTTAGCTCCTTGAGAGCCTCTGCAGCCCCAGATCGACAAGCATCAGATATTATAAAGACTCCAGCAGGGGCTCCCCCAGAGTATATGTATCCAATCGTCTTCCCACCTTTCGAACCTTCAATTGTTGGAACTGAAATTTCAAAAAGATTTAACGATGAGAGATCCAAAAAGACCATAAACAAAAAGAAAATGAATCATAATCCTTGAAATCATTCGAAATAGCTTCGAAGATACAGGAGTTGATGGCATTTACCTATTTCACAAGCAGCTCTCAAAGCTATTTTTCTGTTTCCAATGTAGATATCTTGTCCATCAATTTTCCCATGAATACCTTCGCCGGGAAAATTTTGAAACTCCTCCACATTCTCAGGGTTTGGCTCGACCGAAAACAATCTTCCATAGTCAACCAGCGCATCTGCCATTGGATGACTTGACTTCCTCTCAATGCTTGAAACCCTTCATGAAGATTAATAGAGAAATCAACGAACTGCAAACTTAGTGAAATAATAGGAAACGCTTTCGGAGAATAATGCAGCATTAAAACAGCCTTAAATTTGTCTTTAAACTAAAAGCCTCTTTCTGAATTTCATGAAGTAAATTTTTTCTTTCCATCAAAATTTTTGTGTGTTTCATTCAACATGTTGCTGAATAGAGGAGTTGCAGTCTATACCAGTAAAGCAATGTGTTCAAGCTAATGTCATCACGAAGAGATTGAAAATCCATCACCACAAATTCACCCCTTGTTATTGTACCAGTTTTGTCAAAAGCCATGATCTTGACTTTAGCAAGTATCTCAATGTAGTCACCTCCTTTGATCAGAAGTCCAGATGTTGCCGCTTTTGTGAGCGTGCAGAAAGTCACAACGGGTGTAGAGAGGATGAGACCGCACGGACAGGCGCTCACTAAAACAACCAAAGCTAAGTGAAACCACTTTCTCCAATTGTGAACATGTAATGCAGCTGGAATCACCGCGATAGAAACAGAAATGACCAGGACCGCTGCAAAACAGCGCCACAAAACGTATAAATCCAACCGTTTGGATTCTCCTTAGTAGTAAAGAATAGGGAAACATATGAAATGTATGGGGAAAGTAGACTAACCTGGGGTATAGAACATTGCACATTTGTCAATGAATCTTTGAGTTCTGGATTTGCTGTTTTGAGCCTCTTCGATGAGTTTTGCCATTTTGGCGACCGCACAATCTTCAGCCAATGATGTAGTTTTCACGCTAATATAACCTTCACAATTGAAACCAAATTTTGTCAGAAATGAAAACATAACTCTTTCTTCAAAATCAAAGAATGACGGGAGCGACATTTATGTTACCATTAAGATTGATAGTGCCTGCCCAAACAGTGGAGTCCTTTTCTTTGGCAACTGGATAGGATTCTCCAGTTAGTGTTTTCTCATCGACTTCAGCTTTTCCTTCAACAACTATTCCATCAATCGGTATCTTTTCGCCGGCCTTAACAGCAAGAATTGTGTTCAACTTTACCTCATCAACACCCACAACTTCTCCACTCTCTGCTAAGACTGCTATTTGGGGGGCCATGCTCATCAACGACGACATCACTGCTTTTGCCTGAGTAGATAAAAGCATGTTATTCTACATGTCTGACTGTTTATGATATACATTAGCAAGTCATTCGTTAATCCCTTAAACAACATTTTAATGTATTAGTATCAGTGTTTTGAAAAACAAGCCTTGAGGCGCACCTAGGCAGCTTTGGAGACAAGGCGGTGATGAAAATGCCTCTGCCCAACGGGAATAGGTTAAACTCGCCTAGATGTGATCGAGGCATGCCTAGGCAGCTGCAGAGTTGACTGGGTTTTTTTTTTCTTTTTTTTTTTAAAAGAAAAAAAATGCCAAAGTTCAAGTTCAACTAGACTCCATGACATACCCTCTAAGTTCAAGTTCAACAAGACCATATGACATACCTTCCAACTAGACTATATATTAATAATTATAGGTCCCATGAGTCGCCTCAATATCAAGGCTTTCGCCTAGGAAGGGCTTCACCTTCGTCTTTTAAAGCATTGGTTAGTATGTGGTTTATCACAAAATTATGTACAAAACTGTCTTCAGCAAAATTTGTTGTTCCAAAATCAATTGCTATGTTTTTCTGCCACTTATCGTTACTTGTATTTTGTTTAATTCAATGAGATTAGTTCTTAATTTTTTCATAAAAAAGAAGGATGAGTGTTTTATGCTAACCCTGTAACCTGCAGAAGACTGGAGCCACTCTGCAATGGTGAACAGAAAGACAATCGAGGCAGCTTCTGTATAGTCCTTCAAAGCAATTGTCCCAATTACTGTCAAAAGTTACACCAAATGGATTTACATAAATATACAAACATGCGCAAATAAGTAACTTCTGTATCATGTGTGCTGTTTTGCAATAGAGTTCTGAAAATACAGTCCCAATTTACAGCATTTTTCCAACTACAACTGAACTCGTAATTCAGTAGATTTTTTTTTTTAATTTGTAGTTTTTGGTTCTTTCACTTAAGTGCTATATTTTTTTATTTTTTTATTTCAATGTCTCCCTCAATTAATTTGAAGAACCATTTATTTTATATTACATAGCAACCATAAAACATGACAAGAGAGATGTTGCGTTAATAAAATTCAGTGAGACTATAATAGACATACGGTTCACGAAATGATGACCCAATAGCATCCTCCACCAAAAATTGGGAAGCCGGCCAATAATGAGCTAGGGCCAATGGAATTAGACTTTATGGTGTACTAAAAATTTAGAAAACCTAATCTAAATAGAAAAGTTTTTAAATCTAAGAAGAGATGTGAAAGTACAAAAATGCAGAATATGCTATAAGAGGATTCAAGTAATGCTCGGAAATGGGAACCCCTCCAGCATTACTCGAAAAAGCCTCGAATGGGTAGAGTTATGAACTCTGAAAAAAAGAAGAAAAAAACTAAAGATTTTAAGGCTGATTTGGATCGAATTTTTAACTTAAAAACAAGTTTTGAATCCCAATGTTAAATTGTTGTTTGGTGTTTAGTGTGGTGTGGATCCCAATTCTCAAAACCACAACTTAAAAATATTTACAAAGGTGTTCGAATTTTTAGTTTTTGATTAGTTTGAGAAGTTGTACACCAAAAATGGTTTTTGATTTAAAAATTTTAAATCAAAACATGAGTTTAAAAAAAAAACCAGTTCTCAAATAAGATGCCAAATGAACTCTTAAGTTTTTCAAGTGTCAAAACAATCTAGCCATTGCATTTCTCCCAAAAGTATATCATTTGAGGGAAATCGATGTGGAATACCCTTTTTTTTTTTTAACAACTCATATTATCCACATTAAAGAAAAGTGTAGACTTAACCCCATAATAAACGACCAATAATATGACTCAAATTCACCGAATAGCGATCCAAACTTTTAATCCAACCCACCCATACATACCCACTCAAACTTGCAAGAAGCCAAAGACGTTGGGTCATTTCTGTGCATCGTAAAAAATCATAAAGTACGTCTAACGGTGGCTTCTGGACTTGTACACAGAAACCAACCTGTATCTATTCAAACTTTCTAAGGAAACGTGATGTGTTGCAATTATTTTCAGAGAAAAAAACAAAACAAAAGGATCAACCGTTTAAGGTTATTCGGTGTGAAGGTCGGCAAAGTCTTTTTCTTAAACATCCTTGCAACGGAGAAAAACAAAACAAAAGGATAAATCCAATTTGCAATAAGAACAAGACGGCCTAGATTTATTTAATACGACATTTTACTTGTAATTTTTTATAGCTAATTTTTGTAATCATTTTTATAAAGTAGCTGACAAAGAAATGAGTAGATAAGTGGTAACAAAATTTTGGAGTGTAGAAAATATAATTTGACAAGTAATTTTAAAGTGGAACAGATGATTGTATCATATTAAGTATTATTCTCGTGATAGATGATTGACTGACAGTCATGTGTACAGTGTACCTCAATGTTTATATGATAGTTTCATATAACTAACGCAACATCATGCAGTAGAGTTTCTACCAATTTAGAAAACCAAAATTGTGGAGAATGAAATGAAAAAATAAGTTGAATATTAAGACAAAGTATTGACTCACCGGCAATGATAACAAGAATGTTGATGTCATGAAACCTGAAATTCCGAATAGCCGCAAAACATTTCAAAGCAACGGGGAAAATGCCAACGGCCACGGCTCCAAGGGCCAACCACCCTAATGGCCGATATGCGTACTTGAGAAATGATAGAACCAGTAACACGCCACTACCAATTGCATATGGACTTGGCCACGTTTTCTTGTAAATGTCCCCTGCCCCATACACTCTCACATTTGCTTCTAGCCTTGCTTGGTTTAGTGCCTTAACTGTCCATGAAATAACAGATCAAAAGGGCAATTTCCTCAAGGAAAAATAAATTTGTTTATGTTGCCCTATCAATTTTTCGATATCCATTCATGTGAGTTTGCTGTCGTATTAATTTTCCTTCAATTTTCAATGTTTCTAAATGTTATCTGATGGGGCAAATCAAAAGAACTTTATCCTTATAAGTAATAATGGAGTTTGAAAAACTTGTGCATTTGTATTAAGATAAAAGAGTGTGTGAGAGGCCGACTAAATGGACTGAGCATACTTTATTTTATTTTCGAATAAATAGCTTGAGCTTTTTTATTTTAAGAAAACTAATGTGCTTTTCCTCATAGTCAAGGAGTCTCAAGATTCACACCAAAGGGGTGTAAAACTATTTAGTATTATATAGTGTAAGGTGAAACGTACAACGCTTCCAAAAAAAAGAAAGAAAAAAAAAGGTGAAACGTACAATGAATTAGCTACAACTGAAAGCTATTTTGAAGTATATTATAGTGGGTGATGAAAAGGAAAGCAAAATAGTACGTGAAAGTTGGGTAAAGAAAAACATATAAGGCATGCTCGTCTCTATCTTTTTGGGAACCGGATTCTCTCTGGATCCATATATATTAAATATGCTGAGCAGGCGATTTGCACTGTTGAAATTTGATTCAACGACTACAAACAGAGTATTCTCTAAAAATTATAATAGTTGTAGCCGTTGAATTAAATTTCAACGGTCCAGATCGCCTGCTCAGCAGGCTCAATATATATATGAATCATGACAGGATCCGGTTCCATCTTTTTGGTTCATAATGGTACAAACAGAGGACCCTCTAAAAATTAAAATAGTTGTAGTCGTTGAATTAAATTTTAACAGTCCAGATCGTCTACTCAGCATACTCAATATATATATGGATCAGGAAATGATCCGGTTCGATTTTTTTGGTTCATAATGGGACACGATATGCCGATTAATAATTCTCCCACAACAGAAAAAGTACACGTCCACCTACTGCTATCGTTCTTTTTTTTTTCTTTTTCCCAAAACTATTTGCTTTCTGTTGTGCAACTATTAAGAAAAAAATAACCAATTTTTAGCGCAAATATTAGAGAATTAAGGGGAAATACTAATATTAACTGGCGTAAAATTATTTAAGAGAATATATTACCGATTTGAAGCTGGGAAATGAGAAGGCTATCATGGACAACAATGACAGTTCTGGAAGGCACAATCACTGAAACCTCTTTCACACCTTCAAGATGTTGTGCTAGGATAGCACCAAACCCTTGTGGAACCAACTCAAGCTAACCCACAGGAAATATATCAAATAAAATGCAAGAACAAAATATTAAAGACACCAAGATTTTAACGAGGTTCCTCAACAGTCAGTGTAACTGGAGTACGTCCTCGGAGCAGTAGGAGCTCACCCAAGAATCCACTATCAACCAAATGGGAGTTTACAAAGTGTTGGCAATCTCACAACCCAAATAACCCAATAACTCACACTCTAAAGAAACAAATAGAGAAAGAAATATAGTGATTAATTTCTTCTCTATACAAAGCTCAAAGCTATTACAACAATAACACTTTGATGGAGTGAGAATTATCCAATGAAAGGAACAACAACCCCTTCTCTGAAAATGGTACTGTAGCAGTACCTTCTTTCTCTCCCTCTCTTCTCTTCGGCTCTCTCAATTTTCTGCACTCTATTTTCTTCTCTTCTATCCCACTCTTACTTCTCATTACAACCAAAACTTATTATTCAAAACCTCAACCGTGACTTCCCATGGACCAAGACAAAAAACCTTTTCCCTATTTTCCTCCCCAAAACAAGGAAAGGTGTTGTCCACCTTTGGTTTGTTTAATCTAAAGTATATGGCCACTTGGCCACATAATCCAACAATCTCCACCTTGGCCAAGTTCCGAAAACGCCATGATAAGCCAACCAACACAATTAGCACACAACATCACTCCCAAACACTAGCAAGAGAACAACTCATGCTGAGCCAAATGCTCCAAAACTCCTACTACTCAACGCCTTCTTTATATAGGCAAAATGTGAGCCAAGTTCAAACAGTGAACAAACTTGGCTACACCAACAACCTTAGTCAACATATCAGCGGGGTTGTCTTTAGTTGGAATCTTCTGGAGAATGATTTCCCCTTCACCAACAATTTCACGAACAAAGTGATAACGCACATCTATGTGCTTGGTCCTCGCATGATGAACCTGATACTTAGCCAAATAAATGGCACTCTGACTATCACAATGTACCTCCACCTGCTTCTGATCAACCCCCAAATCTCTAATAAGCCCATGTATCCAAATGGCCTCCTTTATAGCTTCAGCAACTGCCATATATTCAGCCTCTGTAGTAGACAAGGCAACAGACGACTGCAAAATGGACCTCCAACAAACTGGCCCTTTAGCCATAGTAAACACATAGCCTGTAGTAGACTTCCTTCCATCCAGATCACCTGCATAATCTGAATCAACATAACCAACTGCAAAATGACCAATACCAGAGTCATCCCTCTCAAAGCATAAACCAACATCTCGAGTACCATGGAGATACCTCAATATCCACTTAGCTGCTTGCCAATGCTCTTTACCTGGATTATGCATATATCGACTCACCATGCCAACTGCATGAGCAATATCCGGTCTAGAGCATACCATTGCATACATCAAACTACCAACCAAATTTGCATATGGTATATTTTTCATTTGCAGTTTCTCTTTATCAGTTTTAGGACATTGTAGAGAACTCAATTTAAAATGAGGAGCCAAAGGGGTACTAACCGGTTTGGTTGAATCATGAACTCCAAACTTCCGAATCAACTTCTCAAGGTATTGTTTTTGATTCAAACTGACGAAACCCTTTGCTCTATCTCTAGTGATCTCCATGCCAAGGATCTTCTTCGCTTCACCAAGATCCTTCATCTCAAACTCATTCTTCATTTGCTTCTTCAATTTCTCAATCTCTTCGACATTCTTTGAGGCAATCAACATATCATCAACATATATCAATAAATAAATGAAAGACCCATCTTGCAACTTCTTGAAGTACACACAATGATCATATTGACTTCTAGAATAATTTTGGCCTCTCATAAATTTATCAAACCTCAAATACCATTGCCTTGGAGATTGCTTCAAACCATAAAGTGATTTCTTCAATTTGCAAAACAAATTCTCCTTCCCTTTCACTATATACCCATCTGGTTGACACATATAAATCTCTTCATTCAAATCACCATGTAGGAAAGCCGTTTTTACATCAAGTTGCACAAGCTCAAGATCATACTGTGCAACAAGAGCTAACATAATGCGAATTGAGGAGTGCTTCACAACCGGAGAAAAGATTTCATTGTAGTCAATGCCCTCCTTTTGTGCATACCCTTTAGCAACTAATCTTGCTTTAAATCTCACATTGCTTTTCTCATCAGCATCTTCCTTCTTGGCATACACCCATTTGCAACCAATAGCTTTCTTGCCCTTAGGCAATTTAGCTAACTCCCAAGTCTTGTTCTTCAAGAGAGAATTCATCTCATCACCCATGGCATTGCACCACCTATTCTTCTCCTCACTCTCAATAGCTTCCTCAAAATTGGATGGAATCTCTTCAGTGATAATAGGAAGAGCAAAAGCAACATAATCACTATACCGAGCTGGCTTAGTAATTTGTCTCTTTCCTCTGTTCTTGGCAATAGACTCTTGAGGTGAAACTTGCTCTTCAACTTGAATAGAATCTTCAAGTTCAACTTCTTCAACATCCTCATGGTCTCCAACTTCTTCACTTGTAGTGGCTTCGACATCAGCGGAAATAGGATTTGAAGTACCAGAAGCAACTTTCTCAAGCTCCACCTGTTGGACATCTTTCACATTCTTCTCAGAGACTTTGTACATACTTTCTTCGTCAAATGTCACATCTCTACTAATTACCAGTTTCTTCATCTCTGGACACCACAACCTGTAACCTTTGACACCACTACTAAAACCAAGAAAGATAGCCTTTTTGGCTCTAGGATCAAGTTTATTTTCAGTTACATGAAAATAAGCAGGTGAACCAAAAATACGAATATGATCATAATCAGAAGAAGGTTTTCCAGTCCATACCTCCATTGGTGTCTTACCCTGAATAGCAGCTGAGGGTAACCGGTTGATGATGTGACATGCATAATTAACTGCCTCTGCCCAAAATGACTTGCTTAAACCCGACTGAGACAACATACATCTAACCTTCTCAAGCAAGGTTCGATTCAATCTTTCTGCAACTCCATTTTGTTGTGGAGTTCCCCGAACACTGAAATGTCTCACAATTCCTTCCTCTTTGCAAACTTTAAAGAAAGGATCGGATGTGTATTCACCACCATTATCCGATCTCAAAATCTTAATCTTTCTCCCAGTCTGGTTCTCAACCATTTTCTTCCAACCCAAGAAAATGCTTAACACCTCACTCTTATGCTTCATAGTGTAGACCCAAGACCTTCTTGAATAATCATCAACAAAGGTCACGAACCAATGTCTACCACTCAAAGAGGGAGTCTTTGTAGGACCCCAAACATCCGAATGCACATAATCAAGAATGCCCTTCGTCTGATGTACAGCAGTACCAAACTTCACTCTAGTTTGCTTTCCCAAGACACAATGCTCGCAGAAATCAAGCTTACAAGTCGTGGCACCTTTTAGAAGACCTTTTTTCACAAGCCCTTGTAGAGCTTTCTCACCGGCATGGCCTAATCTCATATGCCACAATCTAGTAGTATCTGAATCAGATGTGCCTATATTTTCAGAGACTACAGATGCTTCACCTGTCACAGTGCTTCCCTGCAATAAATACAAATGGCCACATCTAGGAGCTTTCATCACAACAAGTGCACCATAAGTAACTTTCAATGTCTGTCCATCTGAATGAAACCTGAAACCCTTAGATTCCAAAGTACCCAAAGAAATAAGATTTTTCTTCAAATTCGGTACATACCGAACACCTGTCAACTCTTTAACCATGCCATCATGCAACTTCAAACGAACTGTACCAATCCCTTTTGTTGTGCAAGGATTGTCATCTCCCATGAACACAACGCCACCATCAAACTCTTTCAAGCTTGAAAACCAATCCTTGTGAGGAGTCATATGATGAGTACAACCCGTATCCAACACCCACTTAGTAGCACAATCAAATGATGAGGAAGTGGTTAAAGCAAAATCAGAAAAATCTGTTTCAACCTCAGCAACATTAGCTTCAGAACTTTCTTTTCCTTTGGTCTTCAATTTGGGACAATCTTTCTTCCAATGGCCCTTATTACGACAAAAGGCACATTCATCCCTTTCCAAAGGTTTTCTACCTTTAGAGTTTCCTCTAGGTCGAGACTGTGATTTTTTCCTGCTAGAAGATGACCTCCTCTCCGATGATCTACCTCTAACAAATAAAGCTTCAGAGGTACTATCATGATTTTTATCTCTATGCCTCATTTCATAATTCATCAAGGCATTTGACACATCTTCAAATTTCACAGTTTCTTTACCATGCATAATAGTTGTAACAAAATGCTCATAAGAGTCCGGCAAGGAATTCAACAATATTAAGGCCTTATCTTCATCCTTAATATCCTCATCTAAATTTAACAAGTCGGCAATCAACTTATTAAAAGCATCAAGGTGTCTAATCATTTTTGTACCTTCTTTGTATTGGAAGCGGTAGAGCTTTTTCTTCAAGTGTAGTCGGTTCTCTGCACTCTTTGTCATATACTTGTCTTCCAATTTTTGCCACAACACACTTGCTACCGTCTCCCGCATCACAAAATACTTCTGAGTTTTTGCAAGGCACAACCGAATTGAAGAGCAAGCTCACAAATTTAATTTTTCCCATTCCGGTTTCGACATAGTTTCCGGCTTCTCTCCCAACGCGGCAAGTAGATCTTGTTGAGCCAACACATCTTTGACCTCACATTGCCACATCCCGAAGTTGTTTGTGCCATCAAACTTTTCCACTTCGAACTTTGCATTTTGCACCGTCGTTCTTGCAAACCCGGAGCTGCTTCCAAAAGGATTTTCATCTTGCCCGTCTGACATCTTTGGCAACTAGACAGTACCCAAGAGCAACCAGTGCTCTGATACCAATTGTTGTGCTAGGATAGCACCAAACCCTTGTGGAACCAACTCAAGCTAACCCACAGGAAATATATCAAATAAAATGCAAGAACAAAATATTAAAGACACCAAGATTTTAACGAGGTTCCTCAACAGTCAGTGTAACTGGAGTACGTCCTCGGAGCAGTAGGAGCTCACCCAAGAATCCACTATCAACCAAATGGGAGTTTACAAAGTGTTGGCAATCTCACAACCCAAATAACCCAATAACTCACACTCTAAAGAAACAAATAGAGAAAGAAATATAGTGATTAATTTCTTCTCTATACAAAGCTCAAAGCTATTACAACAATAACACTTTGATGGAGTGAGAATTATCCAATGAAAGGAACAACAACCCCTTCTCTGAAAATGGTACTGTAGCAGTACCTTCTTTCTCTCCCTCTCTTCTCTTCGGCTCTCTCAATTTTCTGCACTCTATTTTCTTCTCTTCTATCCCACTCTTACTTCTCATTACAACCAAAACTTATTATTCAAAACCTCAACCGTGACTTCCCATGGACCAAGACAAAAAACCTTTTCCCTATTTCCTCCCCAAAACAAGGAAATGTGTTGTCCACCTTTGGTTTGTTTAATCTAAAGTATATGGCCACTTGGCCACATAATCCAACACAAGAGGCTTGAGGATATTCTCTATCAGAGGAACTTCTGATGCGCAGCACAACCCCAACACATCAAAGTAGCTCTTCTGAAACTTTATGGCTGCTGGCTTTTCTTTTCCCTGGGCAGAAGCCATCCTGCTTAATTATCTCTCAACTTCTGCAAATACACAGGACACATGAAAAATTACTAATTTTCTGTTGGTATACAAACTTTGTGTCTGATTTGTGAAGAGTAGAGTTATGAAAATTATTTGGTCAGAAGTTCGTGTGTGTGTGATACAGGTGTACCGAGGGTCTCGAGGAGACGAAGAATAGGAGACTTGAGAATTACTTAACCAGGGGCAACTCATCTCCGTCGACAATACTAATCGTGAATTCACTCGATATGACCAAGGTAAATGCTTAAAGAAAATCACCTTGTAGGTAAGGGGGAGCTCTGGGGATTTTTCAAGCTTAATTCAGAGAGAGAGAGAGAGAGAGAGAGAGTAATAGGGTCTGAAAGCTTTAAGTAGATGAAGTTGTGAGAACTATACCTATAAGAAGGGAAGGATTATAACTTATAGAGGGACATGTACATAAAGAATATCTTAAATTAATGAAGTAATCTCCTAACAAAACAACTTTCTTTGGTTGGAATAATTGGTTAACCAGATGGAGGGAAAAAGAATGGAATCCACATCAAAGCTTGTTTTATAGCATCTGTGGTTAACCTGATGAGATGGCCATTCAAACTGATTTAGCAAGTAAACCCTCAACGGCAAGTAATGTAGTAAGCTAATGTTGTATTATAACTTATTTAGCAAGTACACCCTCAACGGCAAGTAACGGCAAGTAATGTAGTAAGCTAATGTTGTATTATAACTGATTTAGTAAGTTTCTACAGGTAACATTGGTTGTTAGAGGAGTTGTGCGAGCTTGTATTCGGAGGATCGAATTTACGACGTGTGAAATTATTCATCCTCAGGAAATTACTACTTGCTTATCGAGACAACAAATGTGAGGTCGATATTGCAGGCTGTAGACTGTGATATCGATAGCTTATTTGTTGGGTTCATTAAGCAAGTGGGCGGGAAGATTCGTCGACAGCAGCTAACGCAGATTCAGAATTGTTATTCTTGGGACTCGACCCAAAGACACATCTGTTCTCGGAGTACTTGACGTTTCGAATTCTTGGGCAAGACCCACTCTCATTTTTTTCAGTTTTGGTTTTCAGTATAAGTATTTTGAACCTCCGTTACTAGTTAATTGTTTTGACGTTACAAATGTTTTTGGAAAAGTATTTCTGTTTTCGTTTTTAAGTTGATTCGAGCTTTTGATCTATATGTTAGTACATATCTATTTTGACGTTATCTGGCCTTAAATTATTTTGTGTTTTCGACTTTATATCTTATTAAAGTATGTTTCTACTATTACACTGATGAGGAAAGAAAGTATGAGTCTGGGGGCACGAAAGATGGAATCATTGCAACCCGATCGCGACGGGATGACATTTTTCCTTTTGTGCAACTGCTCTGATTTGATTTCTTCGTTACGTATATATATGTGTATCTTTTTTCGTATTTTCGAGTTTTTCAGTGTAGTATGTTATTTTAAATTTCGAGGACGAATTTTTTTTTATAAGGGTGGTAGATTGAAACACCCCAACCCCATTTTATTTAAAAATTGTTTTAAAGCCTTAATTGGTGAGCCCATGGGGCCCACCTTGTTTTATTTTATGTTTTCTGGTCTCCCTCTCTCTTCTCTCAGTTCTCTCTTCTCCCTCACCTTTCCCGCAACTCTCTCTCCCTCACTCTCTCGGCTCTCTCTATCTCCACCCCTCGGAGGGTTTTTCTTACCAACTAACATCACCATCGTCTTTATCTCGTCGCTACGAACTCAACCATAGTATTGGCATCTTGAAAGTCAAACCATGAAGCCCCGTTCATGAGCTCCGGCGAGCACCGCCCCTTTCGAGGCCATTTCCGGCCAATCCACGGCGAGTTGGCCGGCGCGTAAGGTATCAATCTCTTCTTCTGCCTACGTACTACAACTTTCCTTTTTGTTTCACTCAATTTCGTTGAGTAATGAAGAAGTTATACTCATTTGAATTTTACCCAGTTTCCGGCGACCTCTGAGGCTTTCGAGGAATTTTCCGGCCAAATCACGGCGAGTTAGATGTCGTGTGAGGTACCATTCTCTTCGTCTCTTCAAGGGCTACAACTTTTGTTTTTGTCTCGCTTGATTTCGTTGAGTAGTGATAAAGTTATGGCTGTTTAAAATTAGGTGGTTTTCCGGCTGAATTTCCAGCCTTCTTCTTAGGCAAAACCAGGCCTCTCAGGCCCTTTAGAAAACCCCTCGGGCCTTAGGCCCGTGTTGTCTTAAGCCCAAAACCCTAGCCCCTTTAGTTTTTAAGTTTTGTTACTTGGTTTTTAAAACCCTTAGGGCCTGGGCCGGTTTTGACTTAAAGGGCTTTAAACCCTGTTAGTTTTTGTGAGGCCTTAAGGCCTTGGTGCCATGGGTGTGTGTGTGTGTATGTGTTTATGCATGCACATGCATGCCGTGTGTGTGTGTATGTGTGTGTTTGGGGTTTAAGCCCAAACCACATTTCTTCACCCTAAACCCTTTTAACCCAAAAACCTTAGAAAACCCAATATATCCTAATCCTATTTAACCTAAACCTTAATTCGGATTTCAAGCCTAAAACCCGTTAGACCTAATTTGACCGTTGACCCCCGGTCAATGTTGACTTTAGGGTTGACTTTTCCGGTTTTCGTCCAGGACCCTTCTTAGGGTAATTCGACGTTCTGAATCCGTTTCCAATGTCCGTTTTCCCAAATTCAATTTCTATTATATAGTTTTATTTATTGGACTCTTTATGTGCTTAGGGGCAATTATTGTGACGTTTCCATCTTTGCTAGTGGCGCAACTTTTGGCAACTAAGTACTGTGAGTGGACCCCTTCTAAAATTTCATGATTTTATAGTAATTGCATAAATGATTAGCATGCCTACGAAATTTGTGAATTGATTTATATCAATCCTGTTTACTGAATTTATTGATTTTGTCTCGTGTTTTGGTGAGGAAATAAATGGTTAGCCTATTTTGAACTATATTTTTATATATCGTATTTTCTATAAAAACCATGAACTGGTAGACTATCCGATGGATGACGATAGGATACTAGAACATGTTTTAGAAACCCCTCTTTATAGTATAGACGATGGATGACCTTATACTATGAAGTGGTTATTTATGAGAGGTGTAAATATTTGTGCGTACCTAGTAGACACTATGCCGCCTGGGGCGAGGATCTGGTGTTGGCATGTAGGCCGGGAGAAATAATCCCTAGCGAAAGGCTGAGGGACACGGAGACAGGCATTGGGCCGGGAGGGAGTTATCTCTGGCTACGGGCACAGAGACTGAGGTGCAGGCATTGGGCCGAGAGTTATTATTTATTCAGTGATCTTTCTAGCAGCACACCGCGTTTACGAGACGATTTATGATACATTTATTGTTTTGATTTCCGCGATGCGTTTCTGCGATATGACTTTTGAGATATTTGGCATGCTAGGATTTTTTTATTAAATCCATCACTTATTATGCTAGTAGTTTTCATTATTAAACTGTGGGGGTTAGTATCTTGATAACTGTTTTATTATTATTGTATATATGAACTTGGTCCACTCACTTTTGTTTTTCGCCCCCATTCAGGACTTAGAATCAATGCACCTAATCCCGGCATCAAGACACTTCCGCAGCAGCATATTTGAGTCCTCTCGATGTAGGACCCACTTCTCTATTCATTCAATTTTATCTCAATTCTTTTTAGTGATTAGGTTTAGTTGTATGTTCTGAACACGTTCCTAAATTATTAACTCATTGTTTTTAAATTCATAACCTTTATTTATTTCTTATTCTTAGCTTTTGTATCAATTAATGGTTTTCGTCACCCTCGGGTGTCGGCCAGCACGTGTCTATCCTGGTATTCGGGGAATATCAGGGTCGGGGCGTGTCAAGTTTCATACATCGTCTTTAAAAAGTTTCAATGTCATACCTTATCTTCGAATTTGTTGCAATGTCATACCTTCTGTCAGTTCCTTTGTTCAATGCTGACGTGGCATGAGACGGGTCCACTTTTTATTAAAAAATTAATAAAATATTAAAAAGTATTAATTAAATATTAACTAAATATTAAAAATTAAAAATTTAAACCCCCCCCCAAAGAAACCCCATCCCCTTCATCATCTTCCCTCCCTGCAACCCAAATCCAAAACCACTCCCACCCATCCTCCACCTCCTCCTCCGCACCCATCCTCCACTTCCTCCGCATACCCATCTTCCCATCTCCCTCCCCCTCCCCCCCCCCCCCAAAACACGAGCCCAACTTGCAACCCAGAGCAAAAAAAAAAAAAACCATCTTCATCTTCCTCGACCCCCCCTTCCCTGCAACCCACCCCTCCCCTTTCTTCCCCATCCCGTCTTCCCCAAACCCACCGTGCACCCATCCTCCACCTCCTCCTCCGCACTCACTACCTGCAACCCAAAAAAGAAAAAAAAAACCCATCTCCCTTTCCCTGCAACTTAGATCTCGTCTTCCCCAATAGGTGTGGATTTAAGGAGTGGGGTGTGTAGAGGAAGGAGGAGGGTGGGTGTGAGGGTGGGTGCGGAGGGTGGGTGACACGCCCCGACCCTGATATTCCCCGAATACCAGGATAGACACGTGCTGGCCGACACCCGAGGGTGACGAAAGCCATTAATTGATACAAAAGCTAAGAATAAGAAATAAATAAGGGTTATGAATTTAAAATACCAAGAATTTATAATTTAGGAACGTGCTCAGAGCATACAATTAAACTTAATCACTAAAAGGAATTAAGATAAAATTTAATGAATAAAGGAGTGGGTCCTACATCGAGAGGATCCGAAGATGCTGCTGCGGAAGTGTCTCCACACCGGGATTAGGTGCCTTGATTCTAAGTCCTGAATGGGGGCGCAAAACAAAGGTGAGTGGACCAAGTTTATATATATATAATAATAATAAAACAATTATCAACACACTAACCCCCAAAGTTTAATAGTGAAAACTACTAGCATAGTAAGTGATGGATTTAATAAGAAATCCTAGCATACCAAATATCTCAAAAGGCCATATCGCGGAATAACATCGCGGAAAATCAAAACAGTAAACGTCTCGTAAATCGTCTCGTAAACGCGTTGTGCTGCTAGAAAGATCACTGAATAAATATAACTCCCGGCCCAATGCCTGCACCTCAGTCTCTGTGCCAGTAGCCAGAGATAACTCCCTCCCGGCCCAATGCCTGTCTCCGTGTCCCTCAGCCTTTCGCTAGGGATTATTTCTCCCGGCCTACATGCCAACACTGGATCCTCGCCCCAGGCGGCATAGTGTCCACTAGGTACGCACAAATAGTTACGTCTCTCTTAAATAACCACTTCATAGCATAGGTTACCGAATATCGTCTACGCTATAAAGAGGGTTCAAAATCATGTTCTAGCATCCTATCGTCATCTGTCAGATAGTTTACCAGTTCATGGTTTTTATAGAAAATACGATATATTGAAATATAGCTCAGTATAGGCTAACAATTAATTCCTCACCAAAACACGAGACGATAATCAATATATTTAATCAACAGGCTTCACATAAATCACTTCATAAATTCGTAGGCATGCTAATCATTTATGCAATTAAACTATAAAATCATGTAATTTTAGAAGGGGTCCACTCACAAATATTCCTTAGCAGAAGAGTCGCACGAATAAGGATTTAGAATTTCTCCATTAGCAATTTTACCTAAGAACAAGAATGTAATAAATAAATAAAAAGGATTTTCTAAAATATTAGGTTAAACTAAATAAAATAGGGAAATTGGGTTTGGATGGTTTTAATGGGTTTTAGGAATTTAGGGCCTTTAGGTTAAAAAGGATTTAGGATAGAAAATAATTGGGGTTTGGGCTTTAGCCCAAACACACACAATAACACACACACCCACACATAAACCTGCACGGGCCCAAGGCCCTTAGGCCTCACTAACAGAAACAGGGCTTTAAGCCCTTGGTTTAGAACCGGCCTAGGCCACTTAAAACTAGGGCCCGAGCCCTTTGGGCTTATAACACCAAATAATTAAAAAGAAAAATATAATTGGTTAGGGTACTGGGCCTAAAACCACACGGGCCTAAGGCCCTCTGCTGCTGGGCTAGAAATGAAACGGGCTTAGGGCCCGAGAGGAATGGGAGAGGCCGGACGGCCTGGCGCGGGGAAGAAGAAGGCCGGAGCTGCTACAGCTCCGGTCACCTGAAAACTAGGGCTTCGAGCTCCGATCTAAGTACGAACGTGAAGTACAAGGAGGGAGGAGAAGGTTTCTACCTTCCAAACACCATAATTCGGTCGGAGGTGACCAGAGGAAGCTCCCAAAGTCCACTGCACCGCCGGAAAAATGGGTGTGTTCACCCACGACGGTTCCAACGCAAAAACCTACGTAAAAAGTGTAGATTCAAGCTTCCAAATCACAACCAAACCATAATCTAGGTACGAGAGTGAGAGATTGGAGACTTACCCGACGGGAAAAATGAAAGAAAACTCGCCGGAGTCTTGCTTCGGCCGTCGAGTCACAGGGTAGGGATCTTGGGCTTGCTACAAGCCTCCCTCACTGATGCTAAGGTTCTAGTGAGTCCAGGGGAAGAGAAATATGCGAGAGTTTGAGGGAGAGAGACACACGGGAGAGAGGAGAGAGACAGGGTGACAGAAACGAAAAAGAAGAAGAAAGGAGGAAGGGGGGTTCACGAGGATACAAAAATAAGAGGGGTGGGCCCCTTGGCTCACCAATTAAGAACTAAAAAAAAACCATTTTTTAAATAAAATGGGGGTGGGTTTTAACAGTGGGTGTGCGGGTGGGTGCGAGGGTGGGTGCGGAGGAGGACGTGGAGGATGGGTGCGGTGGGTTTAGGGAAGACAGGAGGGGGAAGAAATGGGTGGGTCGTAGGGAAGGGGGTTCAGGGAAGATGAAGATGGGTTTTTTTTATTTTTTTCTTCTTCTGGGTTGCAGGTTGGGTGGGGAGAAGGGGGTTGAGGGGGAGGGAATATGAACTAGGTTTCTTTTTTTTTTTTTTTAATTTTAATTTTTTAATATTTAGTTAATATTTAAATAATTTTTTAATAAAAAGTGGACTTGTCTCATGCCACGTCAGCATTTAACAGATGAACTAACGGAAGGTATGACATTGCAACAAATTCGAAGATAAGGTATGATATTGAAACTTTTTAAAGACGAGGTATGAAATAACCCAAACGTTGAGGTAGTTTTATGTAATTTATCCTTTTTAATTTGTATAAGAAAAATCAACTGTGATTGCTAGTTCCTAGAGAAAAATAAATGTACTTCACATGGAAGAGGATACTGCTCTTAGCATTTCATCAATAAGCCAATTGTCGACTCGCTCTGTTTTCTGCAGAGAAAAGGTAGTAAAACGCACAAACGAAAACTACGAAAGTGAACCATATTCGAAAAAAAGACAGTACAGATACTTACAGATGGGTAGCAATTCTTCACTATGTCCTTGAGTGTCAACCTTAAGCAGAACAAAAGGAATTTAGCACCTAGCCATGAGGCACCCGAAGTTCTTCTCTCCTGAAACAGAAAACTATATTATGAGACTGTTTTTAATCAAGCTTACTTTGGCGAACAACACAGAGGAATATCCTGGAATAACATTCCCACCACTGTTGATAAGAACCACAGATTTGACCAAAGCAGGCCAGAGACGAGCGACAATTGCAATAATATAACCTGGAGACAGAAAATCGTAACAAATAACAATAAGATACACAACAGATATGCACACTGGAGAATAAAAGCTAAAAATTAAAGCAGATAAGCCACCAGAACTGGTTAGGTAAGTTGTAAGACATTGTTTAGGTCAGTTGATCATCTCGTTTCTAGTTTAAAACATACCACCAATTGAGTTCCCAACCAGATGTGCTGGTTCACCCACAACTTCAATAATGAAATCTCTAAGCATTTCAGCCCACATGAGTTCAGTGTATTCAATATTTGGCTTTTCCGATTTGCCAAATCCTAATAGTGTGATGGCCCATACTCGGTTTCCACCTTCAGCAATGGCGCGTATGTTGTCACGGTAATGCTCCAAGAAGGCTCCAAAACCATGAACCAGAAGAGTAGCAGGACCTTCTTCACCCACAACTGTATACTGACAAAAGGATAGTAGTATCGTAGTGAAAGAGTAGGTACCCCAATCTACAACATAAAGCTAGCCAAGTATTTTTCCAGATTACAAGGCACAGAATATCTTTGAAATAGAAAAGATCAGTTTCGAACAAAATACCTGAATTAGATAGCCTTTCCATCTCCAGATACGAATACGAAATCTTCTGTCATCACTTAACTGACTTTTTAGAGAGACAAGCAAATACCACTGTCACAAAACATAACTCAGTTGCTTACAAATATGTTATGCAATAAATAATGTTTATTTGCAAAGAAAGCAACTTAGGTAAGTCTCCGAAAAGCAACTTCAATCAAAACATAAATACAATTTTCGCATAACTGCTACAGCACCTCCATTGAGCACACCGAATCAACAGTTGCGGCAATGTAGCGGATGAATATCCAAAAGGAGACAGAAATCCAGAATCTCGTTCTTTCTTATACTTGAGAGCTTCAAACTATACTCTTCTTCTGGATAGGATGCCAAGAAAAAGGGCAGGACCAAAGAGTGTAGTAAATGAAGCTCCATCCCGACTTTCAGCACAGGGCATCCGTTCATGTATTCTGCAACAAGATTATAACAAAAGAACCTTTTAGTTAATGCAGGAATGAAGTGGAAAGGAATATCTGATCATTAAGTTTTTTTACGGTAAAATATGACCACGTACTCCCACCAGTAGTGATCACGTTCTGTTCCCTCCAAATATCTCAAGTATGCACCCAAAGCTTTCAATGCGTTACTGGTCCCCCCTCCCAGAGAATTTCCCTTTGTAGTGACAAACATAGAATTCTCGCGCTTCTTTGATGGGACCTGGACATGTCTAGAACTCGAATTGTTTAGATTTCTTTGCCCAGGCTTCAAAATTTCCTTCATCAAAATCATTTCAGCGCACATCTCTTTCATTGAATTCCAACTCTCTTCCATTTTGCATGGATTTTCTTTGATAAAATGTTTCAAGTCATTAAATGTGGGGATGGGACCTGAATCATAGTAAAGCGATTATGGTCACTACTACTTGCAAGATATATCTTCGACAAATTTAGTAACGAAACAAATCAAGTAGAAGTATAAGCAGAAGCATTAACAATATGGGAACTCTTACCCCAATCCACTTCCATGTTTCGACCAGTTAATGTTGCGGAAGACAGTGGCAAAGTTACTGGCAATCTAAGTTTGGTAAATTCATCGTATGAATCTGGAATACCCTTCAAGCTCTACATAATCACACACTCATCCGATCAATTGCTCGATAGTAACTAAGTGAATCACCAACCAGCACCTCAAAAACAAATAAAAAAACCAATCAAGACAACGACAACTACCTTCACATCATAAAACGGAGACTGCCACAGCACAAACTTGGGGGAAGACCGCATTGCCGCCAAGGTGTCCCTGACACTATCAGTCATATTCCTTAAGCCATACTCCACCTCCTCCTCGGCATATACCGTACTAACAAACTGAACCTGTTGCAATCCTCTCCAATGATGAGTGGTTCAACTACTTGTTAAAGATCAACACCAGCCCATTAAGATCAGTCGGTACAAATGAACTAGATTGGTCTAGTTCAAACATGCATGGTTTTCTCTAGAAGATTCTATAATGGGAATATGCTAGAAAACTCTAGCAAAGAAGGTTGTTCCTTAAGTTGGTAGAAGATTCTAGAAGAATTGTGAGGTTTCCACCAACATGCAAGATTAGTGTAGATAATTCTAGCTTGGGAAGTTAGTAGAATTATCTAGATAACTCTAGCATGATGTTTCCATGCTTCTCCAAGGTTCCATCCATGCCTATAAAAAAGGAGAAGGCATCCACACCATTTGTATCAACCAATCAACCAAGTAACCAAGTAACCAACCAACCAATCAAGAAGGCAACCAAGTGAGAGTGAGAAGCAAGAATAGTCTTGTAGGAGTGTGAGTGATCTAGAGTGTGTCTCTAGAAAGTGAGTGAGTGTCATTGCTTCTAAGTTGTGTCCTTGTGAGTGTTGTAATATTTTGTGTGTGTAATAGAAGTAATTTGTTTACTTGTGTTGTCTCTCCAACACTTGTGTTAGAGTTGTGTACTCTAAGTTCTTCCCAACAATTGGTATCAGAGCGGTACGATCAGGGACCATCTCTAGTGAAGTTTTTTTAGAATCATGAGAAGTTTACTACTTCACAAGATTATTCGTTAAGCTTGTTCGGTTTATCGAAGTTCTGCCGACACGATGGGAGATCTTCAAGTTGTTGGAGGAATCAAGAAGTTGAACAACAAAAATTACAACACATGGGCGACGTGTATGGAGTCTTACCTACAAGGCCAAGATCTTTGGGATGTTGTCGGCGGTAATGAAGTTACGCAGCTGGAAGAAGACACTAGTGGCATTTTGAGGAAGTGGAAGATCAAGGCAGGTAAGGCCATGTTTGCCTTAAAAACCACAGTTGAAGATGACATGTTAGAGCACATACGGAAGGCCAAGACACCAAAAGAAGCGTGGGACACCTTCGCCACACTCTTTTCAAAGAAGAATGATACAAGACTGCAACTTCTCGAGAACGAGCTGCTATCGATGGCCCAACGAGACATGACGATTGCTAAATATTTCCACAAGGTAAAGTCTATTTGTCGTGAAATTTCTGAGTTAGATCCTAGTGTTGCCATTGTAGAATCCAGGATAAAAAGAATAATTATCCATGGATTGAGACCCGAATATCGAGGCTTCATTGCCGTTGTACAAGGATGGCCGACCCAACCATCACTTGTTGAGTTCGAGAATTTGCTTGCCGATCAAGAAGCTTTGGCAAAGCAAATGGGAAGGGTCTCGTTAAAAGGTGAAGAGGAAGCGTTCTACACCAAAAGTAAAGGCAGTTTTAAGCAGCGTGCTCGTGGTGGATCTAAAATAAATGGTGACAAGGCGAAATGTCATCAAGGAGGAGGGAGACCAGGGGGATCTTCGAAGTATCACGACAACCATGGTCAGTCCCAGAATAATAAAAGGTTTGAGGGCAAGTGTTACAATTGTGGAAAGAAGGGCCACATGGCAAAGGATTGCTGGTTCAAAAAGCCCGCAGAGAGTAACATCGCCAACTCAGAGAAGAAAAGTGAAGATGATTGGGACGCCGTAGCATATCTAGCTATGGAGGAAGAATGGGACGCTGAAGCATCTTCTTGGTGGAGCTCAGAAAATGAGGTGTTCCCTGACTCAAGAGAGATTGAGGATACGTTGCAGGAGGAAATGGGAGACCAAGCTGCCCAAACCCAAACGAGTCTAGATGAGCTCGAGGAATTTCTTAATGGTGACGATGTCAAGCAAGAAGTACCTAAGAGTCATTGGCAAACTGAAGAAGTTAGAACTAGTGAAGTGGAAGTATTGTTTCCACGATCACAACTAAGTAGGTCAACGGGAATAACGAAGTCAAATCCCAAATGCGCCAACGCAACCATAGTAGAAGAAGCAGTTGAAGCTGAGATGCGTATAGAAGCATCACAAAATTCTGAATGGCGTAAAGCTAGGAGAAGAGGTCGCTGCGTTAAAGAAATATCAAACTCGGGATCCAGTGGTAAGGCCAAGAGATGTGAAACCCATATCATGCAAATGGGTGTTCAAGATAAAGCGTCGACTGAGCGAGAAGAAAAGAATGAGCTGGTGTTGAGGGGGAGTGTTAAAGATCAACACCAGCCCATTAAGATCAGTCGGTACAAAGGAACTAGATTGGTCTAGTTCAAACATGCATGGTTTTCTCTAGAAGATTCTATAATGGGAATATGCTAGAAAACTCTAGCAAAGAAGGTTGTTCCTTAAGTTGGTGGAAGATTCTAGAAGAATGGTGAGATTTCCACCAATATGCAAGATTAGTGTAGATAATTCTAGCTTGGGAAGTTAGTAGAATTATCTAGATAACTCTAGCATGATGTTTCCATGCTTCTCCAAGGTTCCATCCATGCCTATAAAAGGAGAAGGCATCCACACCATTTGTATCAACCAATCAACCAAGTAACCAAGTAACCAACCAATCAATCAAGAAGGCAACCAAGTGAGAGTGAGAAGCAAGAATAGTCTTGTAGGAGTGTGAGTGATCTAGAGTGTGTCTCTAGAAAGTGAGTGAGTGTCATTGCTTCTAAGTTGTGTCCTTGTGAGTGTTGTAATATTTTGTGTGTGTAATAGAAGTAATTTATTTACTTGTGTTGTCTCTCCAACACTTGTGTTAGAGTTGTGTACTCTAAGTTCTTCCCAACACTACTCTCATACAATATAGAAACCTACCCACAACTTGGATACTGATGTGGCGGAATTCCAATCCAATCCTGCATTTTGATGCATTTCTGCGTGATTATCTTGGAATTCTGCCACAATGGCATCCCCGTGGCAGGAAGTTGTTTCTCCGTATACACAATAAGCAATGCTATTGATGTAACAACCTCTTTTACAAGCTCTTGAATCACATTTTCGGCATTCCCCAACCGAATCATCAAGTTCACACCTTTATCCTTCAACGAGTTTCTCAAATCTTGCAAAGCAATCAAAACCGTTTCTTGCATTTTCTCGGGAAAACCTGCCCATTTTCCCTCCAATGAATCCACCTATAGATATAATCGTACATCACTATTTGTGTAAGAGTTTTTCATGCTTTCTTGTTTGTGATTTATGCGACTTAATCTTGTTCTTGGCAATATAAGTTTACACCCATTACCTACAAGGTGATTTTCTTTAAGCGTTTAGCATGGTCATATCGAGTGAATTCAAAATTAGTGTTGTCGACGGAGATGAGTTGCCCCTGGTTGAGTAATTCCCAAGTCTCCTATTCTTCGTCTCCTCGAGACCCTCGGTACACCTGTATCACACACACGAACTTCTGACCAAATAATTTTCATAACTATACTCTTCACAAATCAGACACAAAGTTTGTATACCAACAGAAAATTAGTAATTTTTCCTGTGTCCTGTGTATTTGCAGAAGTTGAGAGATAATTAAGCAGGATGGCTTCTGCCCAGGGAAAAGAAAAGCCAGCAGCCATAAAGTTTCAGAAGAGCTACTTTGATGTGTTGGGGTTGTGCTGCTCATCAGAAGCAAGGAAGAAAATATCGGTAATATCGGAAATATCGGTAGTCCGAAAACACGGAAATATCGATGGAAATATCGGGATAATATCGATATCGATAAAAATTACATGGAAACCACGGAAATTGTAAGAAAAACTTGGAAATTTTTATTGAAACTTTGCAGGATGTTTATTTAGTCAATTATCTATTAGTTTATCACAAAAAAATTGGAAGGAAATGCATTGCATGATGGATTTAACTGATTTAAGTTGATTATATAGCGAGCTGACAAACATTGTGAGTGTAGAAAATATGTAGTAATTAATGAAAGAAATTTAAACACACCAATTGGGGCTTATTGCGGCAAGTTTTTTAGATATGACATCGCATCAAGTCGTCTTTTGTGTTAATTTGTAATCTTAACTGGTTTTGTTGTGTTGTGTCAATTAGTTAAATTAAGCGGTACATCCAATTGGGGCTTATAAACATTTTAATTCTCTTTAAAAATCTAAGGGCATTTAATAAGGATTTTAAGTGATTCTTTAAAGTTTAAGGGGTATTCGATCATGATTTTTAAGAAATTCATACATTCCAAATGTATTCATTTAGAAATTGATTCGAAGAGATTTTTAAAAAGTTGGGAAACTCGAAAAAATTAGAAATATTTCACATAATATTTTAAACATTCTCAAATCGCTTCCTGAAAATTTGAGGGAATTCACTTAAAATTTTACATAAAAGTTTTAAAAATTATTAAACTTCATCAAAATTCATAAATTTTTAAATCTATTATAATCTTTAAAATCAGAATGGAGTAAAAAATTTGGGGCCTGAAACTTGGTTAAATCCCTAAAGTGCCAATTGAAAAGCGTAAGAAGAGAAGACAGAGAGAACGAGAGGCTCCCCGTCTTCCTTTGTGCTAGTAATCCATGGCGTCAACGAGTCAACGATCCCTCCTCCTCATCGCCCTCATCTCCCTCTTCGCAATCTCCGCCACCGCATCAAGGCCCTGCAAAACCCTCTTCGTTTCCTCCTACTCCTTCTCCCTCCGCCGCCTCCCCTCCTCCTCTTCCTCCTCCGGCTTCGTCACCATCGTCACCGAGATTAGCCAGATCCGCCCCGTCCACCTCCACCCCACCCGCTTCGACGACGGCTTTGTCCCACACCCTCACCACCACGACGCCAGCGAGAAGCGAACATCGGCACCCATTCTCCTCCTCCCCACGGAGCCTGCCCCGCCGGCGCCGCGCTCGCCTCCGTCTCTGTTCCACGTCTGCTTCAACCCAAGACCACGCCTGCTTCGCCGTGGGGACAGACCACGAGTTGTGACTTCGACAATGGCAGGGGAATCGGCAACGACAGGGGAATCGGCGTCGTTGAGGCGCAGATCTTGGGTTTGAGCATGGATTGCAGAGAGATCTGGGCAGCTGGGGGACGACGACGACGGATCCACGACGATTTTTTCGATAATATCGAAAATATCACGATATTATCGATAATATCGATAATATCGCGATATTTTGACGATAATGATACGGATATGTGGGAAAATATCGGTACCTCAGAAAAACGATAATATCGGCGAAATATCGCCGATATTATCGATATTTAATACCATGATCAGAAGTTCCTCTGATAGAGAATATCCTCAAGCCTCTAGAAGGTGTGAAAGAGGTTTCAGTGATTGTGCCTTCCAGAACTGTTATTGTTGTCCATGATAGCCTTCTCATTTCCCAGCTTCAAATCGGTAATATATTCTCTTAAATAATTTTACACCGGTTAATATTAGTATTTCCCCTTAATTCTCTAATATTTGTGCTAAAAATTGTTTATTTTTTTCTTAATAGTTGCACAACAGAAAGCAAATAGTTTTGGGAAAATTAAAAAAAAAAAGAACGATGGCAGTAGGTGGACGTGTACTTTTTCCGTTGTGGGGGAATTATTAATCGGCATATCGTGTACCATTATGAATAAAAAAGATGGAACCGGATCCCCTCCTGATCCATATATATAATTATATATTGAGTCTGCTGAGTAGATGATTTGGACCGTTAAAATTTAATTCAACGACTACAACTATTATAATTTTTAGAGGGCTCTCTGTTTGTACCATTATGAACCAAAAAGATGGAACCGGATCCTGTCATGATCCATATATATATTGAGCCTGCTGAGCAGGCTATCTGTACCGTTGAAATTTAATTCAACGACTACAACTATTATAATTTTTAGAGGGTCATTTATCTGTAGCTGTTGGATCAAATTTTAATGGTCCGATCGCCTGCTCACCTGATTCAGTATATATAAATCCGGAGAGGATCCGGTTCCCAAAAAGATAGAGACGAGCATGCCTTGTATGTTTTTCTTTACCCAACTTTCACGTACTATTTTACTTTCTTTTTCATCACCCACTACGATATCCGACCAAATTATACAAAATAAAAGTATTTCAGATAATTTCCCATTTTCTAGGTGCTTTCTGCAGTTTTTATGATGAGTTTGTAGCAAAAAAAATCTTACGAACTCGTTCTACCTAACTTTTTTCACTGTTTTTTTATTTTATTTTTGTTGTTGAACTTTTTTGAACGTTTCTTTGGTTTCACAATTTACTATGTATAATATATTTAAAAATAGCTTTCAGTTGTGGCTAATTCGTTGTATGTTTCACCTTACACTATATAATACCAAATCGTTTTACACCCCTTTGGTGTGAATCTGGAGACTCATTGACCATGAGGAAAAGGACATTAGTTGACTTAAAATAAAAAAGTTCAAAGCTATTTATTCGAAAATAAAATAAAGTATGCTCAGTGCGTTTAGCCGGCCTCTCACACACTCTTTTATCTTAATACAAATGCACAAGTTTTTCAATCTCCATTATTACTTATAAGGATAAAATTCTTTTGTTTTGCCCCATCAGATAACATTTAGAAACATTGAAAATTGAAGGAAAATTAATACGACAGCAAACTCACATGAATAGATATCGAAAAACTGATAGGGCAACATAAACAAATTTATTTTTCCTTGAGGAAATTGCCCTTTTGATTTGTTATTTCATGGACAGTTAAGGCACTAAACCAAGCAAGGCTAGAAGCAAATGTGAGAGTGTATGGGGCAGGGGACATTTACAAGAAAACGTGGCCAAGTCCATATGCAATTGGTAGTGGCGTGTTACTGGTTCTATCATTTCTCAAGTACGCATATCGGCCATTAGGGTGGTTGGCCCTTGGAGCCGTGGCCGTTGGCATTTTCCCCGTTGCTTTGAAATGTTTTGCGTCTATTCGGAATTTCAGGTTTCATGACATCAACATTCTTGTTATCATTGCCGGTGAGTCAATACTTGGTCTTAATCATTGCGTTAGTTATATGAAATTATCATATAAACATTGAAGAACACTGTACACATGACTGTCAGTCGGATCAGGATCCTTTCCTGAGCAAATGGAGAGGATCCTCCTGAGCGGGCTTATCGGGCCGTTCAAAATTTATCCAACGACTACAAAAAGGGGGCTCCACTAAAAGTTATAATAATTGTAGCCGTTGGATAAAATTTGAACGGCTCGATGGACCTGGTCAGGAGGATCCTCTCCATTTGCTCAGGGGAGGATCCTGATCCCTGTCAGTCAATCATCTATCATGAGAATAATATTTAATATGATACAATCATCTCTACCACTTTAAAGTTACTCATCAAATTATATTTTCTACACTCCAAAATTTTGCTACCACTTATCTACTCATTTCTTTGTCAGCTACTTTATAAAAATGATTACAAAAATTAGCTATAAAAAATTATAAGTAAAATGTCGTATTAAATAAATCTAGGCCGTCTTGTTCTTATTGCAAATTGGATAAGTTTTGTTCACTAAATTGTGATTGTTGTTCGTATCGTTATATATTGTAGAACCTTAACGGTTTATCCTTTTGTTTTGTTTTTCTCCGTTGCAAGGATGTTTAAGAAAAAGACTTTACCGAGACCTTTTGTGATAAAACCTCATACCTGACGGATCGTGCAGGTGGTAATTACCAAGTTGGGGACAATATTGGTGTTATTGGAAATGAGCCGTATGGTCTGTCTCTTTGATAATTCTACCGTATCAAGAAATGTACACAAATATGAACAAAAAAAATATCTCAAACCCTTAATAATCCGATGTGAAATAATGTGGTAGGATGACCTTCAACTGCCAAAATATGATAATAGTTGCTAATATTCCAAGTTTCACATTCATGGGCCATACGGTATAAATGCAAACAAAAAGGTAGTTTCAATAATGCAGCAAAAACACAAGGCCAGTTACGACACTTTATTTCATGGGGGCATTGCTAATATTTCTCTATTTTATATACGAGTGCTACTACACCCACTCCAATGTCTTATTTTTCCACCCCAGTTTTTATTAAATTTTTAATGACTAATTTATCCTCTCATAAAATGACATATAAGGACATGCAAAAAGGCAATGCTTCCGCTTCAGTCTCCTTCGAGCTCTCTCAATCATTTTTGAAACTCTAACCTCCATATTAATGGACAATGCAATTGTGATCAAGGTTATGAAATGGACTGGATCCTATGGACAGGTGACTCAAGTGAAGGTCAAGTTTCTATTACTTTGTGTCGGTGAATGGCGAGGAGAGAGGAAGGAGATGAGGCATTTGGAGGGAAGGCGATTATTGTGGATTGAGATGCCATTGCAGCTGCCACTGCCAAACCCACTAGGCGGTGCTAGGAGGTGGTATCTTTGATTGGGATTGGGATTTGAATTGGATTTGGAGGGTGGACAAATCCATTGGCAACCAGTTTTGATTCCATTTTTGGTACTTCGTTTCTTGCCTTGCCTTCGCCTACATTTGCTTCTGTGGCTCTGGGCACTTGGGCACTAGCCAAGCAGCAGAGCATGCAAATTGCAATGGAAGTGCAAAGTAAGTGTATGATTGTATCAAAAGTGACGGGTGAGCTCGGCTTTTTCCTTTCTATTTTGTTTCAAAATTATATCATATTTGGAAATTCAAAGAATTGAAAATAGAATGGAGGACATGTTACTGGAAGTCTGGAAGGATATCAAGCATTGATATGATTGTATCTGGGGTTTTTAAGCGATCAATAATGATGGGATATTAGGCCATTGAGCAAAGGTGTAAGGGCGCTTTGGAAATAACAGTGGGTGGAAAAATAGTATGGTTTTCTTTTTACTTTTCTTGGTGGGTGGGAATATAAGGTGGGTGGAAATATAAGATATTGGGGTGGGTATAACACCACTCTTTATATATATATATATATATATATATATATATATATATATATTGTTTTTTTTAATTCAAAAGTATAAACACAATTCTCTTTAGCTTTTCAATTAATTCAACCCCTCTCTGGTATTTCCCCTTTAGAAATTAATAATTGCAAAGCAAAGAGACATACGATATTGCGTATAAAATAGTGTTTGACAAAAATAATCAAAAGAGGGGATGAGGTGGGGTTCTTACTGCTAACAATTCCCTTAAAAATGGTGCGGCAATCATAAGACCATCTTCAACCCTGGGCTAAAAGCCAAATTACCCTCCCCCAAACACTCTCCAACTCATGCTAAAATTTTAGGCTAAATGCCAAATGCTATTTCTGGGCCAAATACCCCCTCAGCTTTCCCCTCGGGCTAAATGCGAAATGTTTATCGGAATTTAAATTTTTTTAGATTAAAATGTTCATAAAATTAATTTACAATAATCTACATATTTATTTATTTTTTTTAAAATTGATTTAAGAAAAAATTTAGGCTAATTTCATTATTTAATAATTCCGGGCTAAAATTTTAGGGTAGAAGGGTTGGAGCAGAAAAGATGTTTCTGGGCTAAAAGCTAAATTTTCCGAGCTAAAAAATTTGGTTTTTAGCCCAAGGGTTGGAGATGGTCTAAGGGAAAAGGGCGCAAGTGGGCTCTTGACAAGCACGTGGGACTTTCCTATGGGAAAATGCACGCTGTCATGGCCATGCCATATTTTCCGTTCCGAGTTACCACAAACCTTACTTTTTCCAGGAAATTTTTCATTTTCTAGGAAAAGTTTTCATTCACCCACCAGTGTTTGGCAGCAGCTTCTGTCTCTGTAATTTGCAATCTTGAGATATCATTCCATTACTGATTTTCTCTACACATAATCTTGATTTGTCTACTTGGTTTAGAGCAGTTTTAGTTCATTTGGCTTACTACATTACTTGCCGTTGAGGGTGTACTTGCGAAATCAATTAAAATACAACATTAGCTTACTACATTACTTGCGGTTGAGGGTTTACTTGCTAAATCAGTTAGAGTGGCCATCTCATCAGTTTAAGCACAGATGCTACTTTGATGTGTTGGGGTTGTGCTGCTCATCAGAAGTTCCTCTGATAGAGAATATCCTCAAGCCTCTTGAAGGTGTGAAAAACGTTTCAGTGATTGTGCCTTCCAGAACTGTCATTGTTGTCCATGATAGCCTTCTCATTTCCCAGCTTCAAAACGGTAATATATTCTCTTAAATAATTTTACACCAGTTAAAATTAGTATTTTCCCTTAATTCTCTAATATTTGTGCTAAAAATTGGTTATTTTTTTCTTAATAGTTGCACAACAGAAAGCAAATAGTTTTGGGAAAAAGAAAAAAAAAAAAGAACGATAGCAGTAGGTGGACGTGTACTTTTTCTGTTGTGGGAGAATTATTAATCGGCATATCGTGTACCATTATGAATCAAAAAGATGGAACCGGATCCCCTCCTGATCCATATATATATTGAGCCTGCTGAGCAAATGATCTGGACCATTGAAATTTAATTCAACTACTACAACTATTATAATTTTTAGAGGGTCATCTGTTTGTACCAATATGAACCAAAAAGATGGAACCAGATCCTCTCATGATCCATATATATTGAGCCTGCTGAGCAGGCGATCTGGACCGTTGAAATTTAATTCAACGGCTACAACTATTATAATTTTTAGGGGGTCCTTTATTTGTAGCTGTTGAATCAAATTTCAACGGTCCGATCGCCTGCTCAGCAGATTTAGTATATATGAATCCGGAGAGGATCTGGTTCCCAAAAAGATAGAGACGAGCATGCCTTGTATGTTTTTCTTTACGCAACTTTCACGTACTATTTTGCTTTCCTTTTCATCACCCACTACGATATCCGGCCAAATTATACAAAATAAAAGTATTTCAGATAATTTCCCATTTTCTAGGTGCTTTCTGCAGTTTTTATGATGAGTTTGTAGCAAAAAAAATCTTACGAACTCGTTCTACGTAACTTTTTTCACTGTTATTTTATTTTATTTTTGTTGTTGAACTTCTTTGAACGTTTCTTTGGTTTCATAATTTACTATGTATAATATACTTAAAAATAGCTTTCAGTTGTGGCTAATTCGTTGTACGTTTCACCTTACACTATATAATACTAAATCGTTTTACACCCCTTTGGTGTGAATCTTGAGACTCCTTGACCATGAGGAAAAGGACATTAGTTGACTTAAAATAAAAAAGTTCAAAGCTATTTATTCGAAAATAAAATAAAGTATGCTTAGTGCATTTAACCGGCCTCTCACACATTCTTTTATCTTAATACAAATGCACAAGTTTTTCAATCTCCGTTATTACTTATAAGGAAAAAGCTCTTTTGTTTTGCCCCATCAGATAACATTTAGAAACATTGAAAATTGAAGGAAAATTAATAAGATAGCAAACTCACATGAATGGATATCGAAAAACTGATAGGGCAACAGAAACAAATTTATTTTTCCTTGAGGAAATTGCCCTTTTGATCTGTTATTTCATGGACAGTTAAGGCACTAACCTAAGCAAGGCTAGAAGCAAATGTGAGAGTGTATGGGGCAGGGGACATTTACAAGAAAACGTGGCCAAGTCCACATGCAATTGGTAGTGGCGTGTTACTGGTTCTATCATTTCTCAAGTACGCATATCGGCCATTAGGGTGGTTGGCCCTTGGAGCCGTGGCCGTTGGCATTTTCCCCGTTGCTTTGAAACTTTTTGCGTCTATTCGGAATTTCAGGTTTCATGACATCAACATTCTTGTTATCATTGCCGGTGAGTCAATACTTGGTCTTAATCATTGCGTTAGTTATATGAAATTATCATATAAACATTGAAGTACATTGTACACATGACTGTCAGTCAATCATCTATTACAAGAATAATACTTAATGTGATACAATCATCTCTCCCATTTTAAAGTTACTCGTCAAATTATATTTTCTACACTCCAAAATTTTGATACCACTTATCTACTCATTTCTTTGTCAGCTACTTTATAAAAATGATTACAAAAAATAGCTATAAAAAATTATAAGTAAAATGTCGTATTAAATAAATCTAGGCCGTCTTGTTCTTATTGCAAATTGGATTAGTTTTGGTCACTAAATTGTGATTGTTGTTCGTATCGTTATATATTGTAGAACCTTAACGGTTTATCCTTTTGTTTTGTTTTCCTCCGTTGCAAGGATGTTTAAGAAAAAGACTTTACCGATGCCTTTTGTGATAAAACCTCATACCTGACGGATTGTGCAGGTGGTAATTAACAAGTTGAGGACAATATCGATGTTGTTGGAAGTGGGCCGTATGGCCCGTCTCTCTGATAATTCTACTGTATCAAGAAATGTACACAAATATGAACAAAAAAAATATCTCAAACCCTTAATAGTCCGATGTGAAATAATGTGGTAGGATGACCTTCAACTGCCAAAATATGATATTAGTTGCTCACATTATAACATCATATTCATAATTCATCCATTCTTCTTCATGTCGCACACCAATAATATTCAAAGTTTCACATTCATGGGCCATATGGTATAAATGCAAATAAAAGGGTAGTTTCGATAATGCAGCAAAACACAAGGCCAGTTACGACACTTTATTTCATGGGGGCATTACTAATATTTCTCTATTTTATATATGAGTACTACTGCCTCCACCCTAATGTCTTATTTTCCTACCTCAGTTTTTATTAAATTTTTAATGACTAATTTATCATCTCATAAAATGACATATAAGGACATGCAAAAAGGCAATGCTTTCGTTTCAGTCTCCTTCGAGCTCTCTCAGTCATTTCTGAAACTCCAACCTCCATATTAATGGACAAAGCAATTGTGATCAAGGTTATGAAACGGACTGGATCCTGTGGACAGGTGACTCAAGTGAAGGTCAAGTTTCTATTACTTTGTGTCGGTGAATGGCGAGGAGAGAGGAAGGGGATGAGGCATTTGGAGGGAAGGCGATTATTACGGATTGAGATGCCATTGCAGCTGCCATTGCCAAACCCACTAGGCGGTGCTAGGAGGTGGTATCTTTGATTGGGATTGGGATTTGAATTGGATTTGGAGGGTGGACAAGTCCATTGGCAACCAGTTTTGATTCCATTTTTGGTACTTCGTTTCTTGCATTGCCTTCGCCTACATTTGCTTCTGTGGCTCTGGGCACTTGGGCACTAGCCAAGCAGCAGAGCATGCAGCCAAGCAGCAGAGCATGCAAATTGCAATGGAAGTGCAAAGTATGTGTATGATTGTATCAAAAGTGACGGGTGAGCTTGGCTTTTGCCTTTCTATTTTGTTTCAAAATTATTTCATATTTGGAAATTCAAAGAATTGAAAATAGAAAGGAGGACATGTTACTGGAAGTCTGGAAGGAAATCAAGCATTGATATGATAGTATATGGGGTTTTTAAGCGATCAGTAATGATGGGATATGAGGCCATTGAGCAGGGTGTTAGGGGTAAGGGCGCTTTGGGAATAATAGTGGGCGGAAAAATAGTATGGTTTTCTTTTTACTTTTTTTGGTAGGTGGGAAGATAAAACATTTGGGTGAGTATAACACATATTTTTTTTTTTAATTCAAAAGTATAAACACAATTCTCTTTAGCTTTTCAATTAATTCAACCCCTCTCTGGTATTTCCCCTTTAGAAATTAATAATTGCAAAGCAAAGAGACATACGATATTGCGTATAAAATAGTGTTTGACAAAAATATATAAAGAGGGGATGAGGAGGGGTTCTTACTGCTAACAATTCCCTTAAAAATGGTGCGGCAATCATAAGAGAGAAGGGCGCAAGTGGGGCTTTCCTATGGGAAAATGCACGCTGTCACATGGCCATGCCATATTTTACCTTCCAGAGTTACCACAAACCTTACTTTTTCCAGGAAATTTTTCATTTTCTAGGAAAAGTTTTCATTCACCCACCAGTGTTTGGCAGCAGCTTCTGTATCTTGAGAGATCATTCCGTTACTGATTTTCTCTACACATAATCTTGATTTGTCTACTTGGTTTAGAGCAGTTTTAGTTCATTTGGCTTACTACATTACTTGCCGTTGAGGGTGTACTTGCTAAATCAGTTATAATACAACATTAGCTTACTACATTACTTGCCGTTGAGGGTTTACTTGCTAAATCAGTTAAAATGGCCATCTCATCAGTTTAAGCACAGATGCTATCAAACAAGCTTTGATGTGGATTCCATTCTTTTTCCCTCCATCTGGTTCTCCACTATTTTTTTTCTCATGACTCATCAACAAGAGAAACGTGAACCAATTATTCCAACCAAAGAAAGTTGTTTTGTTAGGAGATTACTTCATTAATTTAAGTTATTCTTTATGTACATGTCCCTCTATAAGTTATAATCCTTCCCTTCTTACATGTATAGTTCTCACAACTTCATCTCCTTAAAGCTTTTAGACCCTATTACTCTCTCTCTCTCTCTCTCTCTCTCTCTCTCTCTCTCTCTCTCTCTGAATTAAGCTTGAAGAATCCCCAGAGCTCCCCATTACCTACAAGGTGATTTTCTTTAAGCGTTTAGCTTGGTCATATCGAGTGAATTCACGATTAGTATTGTCGACAGAGCTGAGTTGTCCCTGTTGAGTAATTCCCAAGTCTCCTATTCTTCGTCTCCTCGAGACCCTCGGTACACCTGTATCACACACACACGAACTTCTGACCAAATAATTTTCATACCTCTACTCTTCACAAATCAGACACAAAGTTTGTATACCAACAGAAAATTAGTAATTTTTCCTGTGTCCTGTGTATTTGCAGAAGTTGAGAGATAATTAAGCAGGATGGCTTCTGCCCAGGGCAAAGAAAAGCCAGCAGCCATAAAGTTTCAGAAGAGCTACTTTGATGTGTTGGGGTTGTGCTGCTCATCAGAAGTTCCTCTGATAGAGAATATCCTCAAGCCTCTTGAAGGTGTGAAAGACGTTTCAGTGATTGTGCCTTCCAGAACTGTCATTGTTGTCCATGATAGCCTTCTCATTTCCCAGCTTCAAATCGGTAATATATTCTCTTAAATAATTTTACACCAGTGAATATTAGTATTTCCCCTTAATTCTCTAATATTTGTGTTAAAAATTGGTTATTTTTTTCTTAATAGTTGCACAACAGAAAGTAAATAGTTTTGGGAAAAAGAAAAAAAAAGAACGATAGCAGTAGGTGGACGTGTACTTTTTCTGTTTGTGGGACAATTATTATTCGGCATATCGCGTACCATTATGAACCGAAAAGATGGAACCGGATCCTCTCCTGATCCATATATATATATTGAGTCTGCTGAGGAGGCGATTTGAATCATTGAAATTTAATTTAACGACTACAATTATTATAATTTTTAGAGGATTCTCTGTTTGTACCATTATGAACCAAAAAGATGGAATCGGATCCTCTCATGATCCATATATATATTGAGCCTGCTGAGCAGGCGATCTGGACCGTTGAAATTTAATTCAACAGCTATAACTATTATAATTTTTAGAGGGTCTTCTATTTGTAACCGTTAGATTAAGTTTCGACAGTCCGGATCGCCTGCTGAGCAGACTCAGTATATATGGATCCGGAAACGATCCGGTTCCAAAAAGATAGAGACGTGCATGCCTTATATGTTTTTCTTTACCCAACTTTCACGTACTATTTTGCTTTCCTTTTCATCACCCACTATAATATACTTAAAAATAGCTTTCAGTTGTGGCTAATTCGTTGTATGTTTCACCTTACACTATTTTTTTTTTTTTTTTTTTTTTTTTCGGAGAACCTCGGCGGTACGAGGGAATTTTATTGATAAGAAAAAAGAAGTTACACCTAGACAGGGGGGACATAAACCTAACCCCTCATAGAACAAAAGAAAAGAAATACAAAAGAAAAAGGGGGGGACATGCACCTTACCCCTTTTGAGAAAGGAAATGCCGGAAAAAGAGGGGGGGACATAGACCGTACCCCTCTTGGAAAAGAAAATACAAGGAAAAGACTAGGCGGACATAAGCCCAAACCCCTCTATAAACCTTAAAAGGTAATAACCTGCAAAACAAACTGCAAAACAAAAGGGAATCCAAAAAGGTTAGGAAAAGAAAGGAGAAAACACATCAAGAAGAGGAGACAAACCTGTAGGTTGGCATGCCCAAGAAATCTGAGTGCAGAGGAGGGAGGATCTCAATTGGGGGAGTGGAATGCCAGACAAGTGAAGATGATAGAAGCCCTAAATTGGCTAATTTATCAGCAACAGCATTCCCTTCTCGAAAAATATGAGAGCAACGAAAAACCATGTTCTGCAAAAGGAGAGTACAATTGTTCCAGCGTGTCTGGAGCGACCAAGGGGGAGAGAAAGATCCAGAAGCAAAACATGATATTACACTCGAAGAGTCGCTTTCAAGCCATAAATTTTGCCAGCCTCGCGCGTGGGCCAATTCGACAGCAAGGATGACAGCATGGAGCTCCGCATAGAAAGAAGTACGATGGCCCAAGCTTAGGGAGAAACCACCAAGAAAATAACCCGCAGAATCTCGAAAAACCCCGCCACATGCCGCAGGACCCGGATTACCTTTAGCAAGGCCATCAGTATTCACTTTGACCCAAGAAGAAGGAGGGGGGTGCCAAAGAACAGGGACAATAGAAGGAGCTTTACAGGGGTTAGGCGATATTCCAAGAGAGACTAAAAGTTGCCGATCCAAAGTGCCTCGTACATGGCCAGGGGTGAGAGCTCCAACCTGCCTAATCCAGGTCGAGGTGGAGCGGCAGAGACGTGAGAATGAGGGAGGTTTGCCTTCAAACTTCACTTTATTA
Source organism: Malus sylvestris (assembly GCF_916048215.2). NCBI lineage: Eukaryota > Viridiplantae > Streptophyta > Magnoliopsida > Rosales > Rosaceae > Malus > Malus sylvestris. The sequence goes on from NC_062260.1 coordinate 25,791,807, forward strand.
CGCATCTTCCAAATAGCCATGAGTAAGAAAAACCCTGAAGCTAGCCAGACATTGCGAAGATGTGGAGAGAACCGCTTTGACAGAAAATCAAGCCATAGATCAAAGAGGGAGCCCATAGGTTGAATAATAGTGCCAAATTGGGTAGCTAGCCAACGCCAAGCACATTGTGCAAAGTCACAGCTAGAAAATAAGTGGTCAATAGATTCAGAATTCTTGTGACATAGTTGGCATATTGGAGCCAGCGGGATGCCTCGGCGCTGAAGTTGATCCTCCGTTGGGAGCTTGTTGAAAAGAATCTTCCAAACTAAAATAGAGTAACGAGGTGGGATGAAAGGACGCCAGATAATGGAAGCCCAACTCTTGACAGGAAACCGATGACGAACAATTTCATAGCCATCGGAAAAAGAAAAACCACCAGAAGTAGAAGCTTCCCAAATTAAAACGTCCTTATCCTCATCAATTGGAAGAGGCATTTCTAAAATCTCTTTAGTTAGGTCTGGGAAAGTAGAAGAAAAGATAGAAGGAATAACCCATTGTCCCATACGAATAATATTTGAGACCTTAGTACGAGATAAAGAAGGGGCAATCTCTGTTGCACCAACGACGTCCACAATAGGCTTATCCAGCCATTTATCAACCCAAAGGGAAGTAGTAGAACCATTTCCAATCACCCAACGACAATTCTGAAACAAGATATGAAGAATGGATTTAATACCAGGCCATATAGAAGATCGCATATAACTACAAGAGTATAGGCGACCATGTAGCTTGAAACGTTTCCGAATATAAATACTCCAAGGGGAATCAGTAGTAATAATAAGCCATCCAAGCTTTAAGAGAGCTGTAGTGTTAAGAGAGCCAAGATCACGCAAACCCAAACCACCTTCATTCTTCGGAGCACATATCTGATGCCAAGAAACGGTAACCAACTTCTTGGAGGTTACGTCACCAGACCATATAAAATTGCGAGCACATCGTGAAAGAGACCTTAGCAAGGAAGAGGGCCACTTATAAACAGAAAAGCTATGCAAGAGCATACTTTGAAAAACTGATTGAGTGAGTTGAACTCTTCCTGCCATAGATAAAAGTTTCCCCTTCCAACCAGTTAACTTAGCTTTAGCTTTATCTGCCAAGGCTTGAAGATGACTCCTTTTAGGCTTGCCACAGAAGATTGGAACTCCAAGGTAGACAAAAGGTGCTTTGCCTTCTTTGAAACCCAAGTAACTCTCAACCACAGCTTTGCGATGCCTTGAGGTAGAGCCCAAGTAGAAAGTACTTTTTGCCTTATTGATAAATTGACCAGAGGCTCTACTATATCTATCGAAGAAACCTTGCAAGTTACGCAGGGTGACACCATCACTTCTACAGAAAATGAATAAGTCATCTGCATAGAGAACGTGAGAAGGAGAGATACAACCTCTTGGAGCAAAAGTTGGCTTAGTAAGCCCATCAAGTTGAAGACGACTCAAGCCCCTTGATAAAGCCTCCTCAGCTAGACAGAAAAGTAACGGAGAGAGAGGATCCCCTTGGCGCACTCCTCGTGAACAAGAGAAAAAACCATGCGGGGAACCATTGATTAGGATGGACAATTTAGCAGATCGTAAGATGGTAGAAATCCAGTCTATAAAACAAGTGGAGAACCCAAAGTTAGTAAGCACCCGCAATAGAAATGACCAATCTAAAGTATCAAAAGCCTTAGCTATATCAACTTTGACTCCCATATTGCCACCACGAGTTTTTTTGTCAAGCACATTGAAACATTCTGAAACTAGGCCAATACAATCAGTGATACGTCGGCCAGGTATGAAAGCAGCTTGATGTGGAGAAATAATGCGTTGAACAACATGAGAAAGGCGAACTGCCAAAATTTTGGGAATAATCTTAAAGAGAAAGTTTGCCAAAGCAATAGGTCTAAAATGAGTCATGGAAATAGCGTCCTCCACCTTCGGTATCAAAACTAAGAAGTTACTATTGGTATTGGGGTATAGCCAATTTGATTGAAAGAATTGCTTCACAAATTGAATGACATCAAAGCTGACAATATCCCAACAGTGATGATAGAAAAAACCTGGAAAACCATTTGGCCCTGGCGTACTGGAAGCACTTAATGAGAAAACTGCCTCCTTAATTTCCTCATCAGTAGGTAATGCAGATAAGAGATCATTTTCAGAGTCTGTGACCATCGGCTGGATGACCTCACAAACCTCATCAATACCTGAAGGGTTGAAAGAAGAGCCGAACACAGTCTGATAGAAATTAACAATATGGTTCTCAATAGCCAGCGGGTCGGTAAGAAGATTATTTCCATCAAGAATACAACTGATATGAGAGCTGGATGATTTAATACGAGCATAAGCATGAAAGAAAGAAGAATTTCTATCCCCTTTAGTTAACCACTTAACACGAGCTCTATCTTTCCAAAATGCCTCTTGCATTTGAAGAGACTCCATTACTGTAGTCTTGGCGACAATCTCCTCCTCGAAAAGATCATTATTTATACCCTCAATTGAAATTCTTTGTTGAATCATAGAAAGATTATGCCGAGCATTAGCCACTCTATTATGAACATCACCAAAAACCGAAAAATTCCATTGGCGCAGGCAGGTTTTTAGAGCTTTCAATTTTTGCAGAATGATAAACATAGGACAACCATAGACAACTGTATTGCTCCAGCAATGAGTTACAGTTTCTCGAAAAGATGGATGTTGAACCCACATTGATTGAAAACGGAAAGGACGATGACCATTGCGCAAAACTCTAGAACCAGAGAAAATAAGGGGGTTATGATCTGAGACTACCTTTGGCAACGCTATGCAGTTAGAGTGGGGCCAAGAATCAAACCAACTTATATCACACAAGGAGCGATCTAACCTTCGTTCAGTGCGACCACGAGACCTCCAGCCATTAGACCATGTAAAGGCTGCCCCAGATGTGTTCAAGTGGGTAAAGTTACAAGTGTCAGACATGTTACTAAACTCAGCACATGAAGCTTGGGACGGTCTGCCTCCTCCCATCTGCTCGTGGGCATCCAGGATAGCGTTGAAATCGCCAATAGCCATCCATGGAACTTGTGTTTGTGGGCGCAGAGAGATAAATTCAGCCCACAAGTCTCTTCTTTTGATAGATGAGGTGCTTGCATAAACAAATGTGAACTGGCTTGGGATATGATCAAAAGTACAGCGAACCGTAACCTGTTGATCAGATATAGAAATAACTAAAGGGTCTGCACAAGCCGAAGATGTTAGTAACCAAAGGTTGGGGGTAAGAGTTCCTCTAGAGTTAAAAGTAAGAGCAGATAAATTTAAAGAATCCCAATAAGCAGCTGAAATAGAATTAAAAGTCACCATGGGCTCCGCAATGCAAACCAAATCCGGGTGATGCAACCGACAGATGTTAGAGAGCTCCGTCCGAGAGTCATCGTTACCAATGCCACGGATATTCCAGAAGAGAACCTTCATTTATAACGAGCCGGTAATCCGCGGACCCTACTCGGATATGGTTTATCACAGGGTTGATCAAGATTGGCAAGCTGCTTTTGTTTTTTCTTTTGACTGTTAGATAGCACAGGAGTAAAACCATCCATATCACAGCCTTCTATGTGATTGACAATATCGATGACATCCTTAGCTAATGTCGCAACATGTTCAAAACCAGGGGGAATGCTATGGTTGTCATGAGGATCCTGCATGCCAAAATTATTTGGGACATCGGTGTTGCCCAAGTGCTGACTATTCTGAGCTACCGTCTCGACCTGATCAAAGCCAGGAGGAGTGCTAGAGTCGTCACAGAGATCATGTGGGCCAAGAATATTAGGCACATTGGTGTTGCCCAAATGCTGACCATAAGAAAGACCATTCTGATGATGTGATCCATCTGGAGACAGCGATCCGGTCATAGAATTGCTAATATGAGAAATCCCAGGGGATTGAATACCATGCTCTTCAAATTCAGAGTTATTCACAGCTTGGGCAATGGTCCCTAAGGCCTCATCAACCACCGGTTCAAGAGCTTTGTTCAGGGACTCATCATTACCATCATCCACTGCCTCAATACCTGCAGGCAACAATTGATCAACCTGTTGAAGAGGTTCAGAGGCATGTGACCCACAAAAGACATTAACTGGTATTGTTGTATCTATTTTGGGACGATATTCCATGTGCAGTTGACTGCGAGAGTGATCTCCGGTTTTGTTGTCCCCCATGTTACCACCCTTTCGCGTCCGGCTACGAGAGCGACCTCTCGACATCTGTTTGAGTTGTCTGCAACTATTAGCCAAGTGCCCTATCAAACCACAGTGACTACATTTGGGCGGTAAATTTTCATAAACCACCTCAACCGGGAAGCCATGACTTTCTCTTTCAACCATAAGAGATGTAGGTAAATCACCTGCAAGATTGACATCAACTAATATACGTGCATAATAACCATATTGCCTTTCCCTTGTAGCTGAATCTAGTTGCAAGGGGGTGCCAACCCCTCTCGCAATTTCCATCAAGTGTCTAGGATGCCAATATTCCTGACTCAAACCAAAAATTTTAATCCATACCTGAGCATGAGTTTGAGGGAGAACATCACCTGGTTTAAAATCTGGTGTCCATTTTGATAACCTGAATAAACCAGTAGCGAGAGTACACGTACCGCCACCCCATGCCCGTCGCATATCATCTTCCTTATTGAAATGGATATCAAAATAGCCTTTACCTATAGGAACCAGGTTCCATGGTGCAGTAGGGCGCCATGCATCTTCTAAACAAGATTTTAGAGCACCGGTCTTCATTGGAGAGTATGAATATAATACTAAAGAGAGATTATATTCATACTCTTGCTTAGAAGATGCATGGCGCCCTATATTTTTCACCTTACACTATATAATACTAAAGAGAGATTATATTCATACTCTTCAAATTACTTCTCCTACACCTTTTTAATTTTTTAATATTTTCTACACATCACTAACACTTGATAGAAAAATATTAAAAAATTAAAAAGGTGTGGAAGAAACTTTGGAGTGTGTGAATATAATCTCTCAATACTAAATAGTTTTACACCCCTTTGGTGTGAATCTTGAGACTCCTTGACTATGAGGAAAAGCACATTAGTTTTCTTAAAATAAAAAAGCTCAAGCTATTTATTCGAAAATAAAATAAAGTATGCTCAATCCATTTAGTCGGCCTCACACACACTCTTTTATCTTAATACAAATGCACAAGTTTTTCAAACTCCATTATTACTTATAAGGATAAAGTTCTTTTGATTTGCCCCATCAGATAACATTTAGAAACATTGAAAATTGAAGGAAAATTAATACGACAGCAAACTCACATGAATGGATATCGAAAAACTGATAGGGCAACATAAACAAATTTATTTTTCCTTGAGGAAATTGCCCCTTTGATCTGTTATTTCATGGACAGTTAAGGCACTAAACCAAGCAAGGCTAGAAGCAAATGTGAGAGTGTATGGGGCAGGGGACATTTACAAGAAAACGTGGCCAAGTCCATATGCAATTGGTAGTGGCGTGTTACTGGTTCTATCATTTCTCAAGTACGCATATCGGCCATTAGGGTGGTTGGCCCTTGGAGCCGTGGCCGTTGGCATTTTCCCCGTTGCTTTGAAATGTTTTGCGTCTATTCGGAATTTCAGGTTTCATGACATCAACATTCTTGTTATCATTGCCGGTGAGTCAATACTTGGTCTTAATCATTGCGTTAGTTATATGAAATTATCATATAAACATTGAAGTACATTGTACACATGACTGTCAGTCAATCATCTATCACGAGAATAATACTTAATGTGATACAATCATCTTTCCCACTTTAAAGTTACTCGTCAAATTATATTTTCTACACTCCATAATTTTGGTACCACTTATCTACTCATATTTCTTTGTCAGCTACTTTATAAAAATGATTACAAAAATTAGCTATAAAAAATTATAAGTAAAATGTCGTATTAAATAAATCTAGGCCGTCTTGTTCTTATTGCAAATTGGATTTATCCTTTTGTTTTGTTTTTCTCCGTTGCAAGGATGTTTAAGAAAAAGACTTTGCCGGCCTTCATACCGAATAACCTTAACGGTTGATCCTTTTGTTTTGTTTTTTCTCTGAAAAAAATTGCAACACATCACGTTTCCTTAGAAAGTTTGAATAGATACAGGTTGGTTTCTGTGTAGAAGTTCAAAAGCTACCGTTAGACATACTTTATGATTTTTTACGATACACAGAAATGACCCAACGTCTTTGGCTTCTTGCAAGTTTGAGTGGGTATGTATGGGTGCGTTAGATTAAAAGTTTGGATTGCTATTAGGTGAATTTGAACCACATTATTGGTAATTTATTATGGGGTTAAGTCTACACTCTTCTTTAATGTGGATAATATAAGTTGTTAATAAAAAAAAAGGGTATTCTGCATCAGTTTCCCTCAAATGATATACTTTTTGGGAGAAATGCAATGGCTAGATTGTTTTGACACTTGAAAAACTTAGAGTTCATTTGGTATCTTATTTGAGAACCTTTTTTTTTTTTTTTTAAACTCATGTTTTGATTTAAAATTTTTAAATCAAAAACCATTTTTGGTGTACAACTTCTCAAACTATCAAAAACAAAAAATTCGAACACCTTTGTATATATTTTGAAGTTGTGGTTTTGAGAATTGGGATCCACACCACACTAAACACCAAACAACAATTTAACATTGGGATTCAAAACTTGTTTTTAAGTTAAAAATTCGATCCAAATCTGCCTTAAAATCTTTAATTTTTTTTTCAGAGTTCATAACTCTACCCATTCGAGGCTTTTTCGAGTAATGCTGGACGGGTTCCTATTTCCGAGCATTACTCGAATCCTCTTATAGCATATTCTGCATTTTTGGACTTTCACATCTCATCTTAGATTTAAAAACTTTTCTATTTAGATTAGGTTTTATAAATTTTTAGTACACCATAAAGTCTAATTCCATTGGCCCTAGCTCATTATTGGCCGGCTTCCCAATTTTTGGTGGAGGGTGCTATTGGGTCATCATTTCGTGAACCGTATGTCGATTATAGTCTCAATGGATTCTATTAACGCAACATCTCTCTTGTCATGTTTTATGGTTGTCATGTAATATAAAATAAATGGTTCTTCAATTTAATTGAGAGAGACATTGAAATAAATAAATAAATAAATAAATATAGCACTTAAGTGAAAGAACCAAAAACTACAAATTAAAAAAAAAAAATCTACTGAATTACGAGTTCAGTTGGAGTTGGAAATGTATTTTCAGAACTCTATTGCAATACTGCACACATGATACAGAAGTTACTTATTTGCGCATGTTTGTATATTTATGTAAATCCATTTAGTGTAACTTTTGACAGTAATTGGGACAATTGCTTTGAAGGACTATACAGAAGCTGCCTCGATTGTCTTTCTGTTCACCATTGCAGAGTGGCTCCAGTCTTCTGCAGGTTACAGGGTTAGCATAAAACACTCATCCTTCTTTTTTATGAAAAATTTAAGAACTAATCTCATTGAATTAAACAAAATACAAGTAACGATAAGTGGCCGAAAAACATAGCAGTTGATTTTGGAACAACAAATTTTGCTGAAGACAGTTTTGTACATAATTTTGTGATAAACCACATACTAATCAATGCTTTAAAAGACGAAGGTGAAGCCCCTCCTAAGCGAAAGCCTTGAGATTGAGGCGATTCATGGGACCTATAATTATTAATATATAGTCTAGTTGGAAGGTATGTCATATGGTCTTGTTGAACTTGAACTTAGAGGGTATGTCATGAAGTCTAGTTGAACTTAAACTTTGGCATTTTTTTCTTTAAAAAAAAAAAGAAAAAGAAAAAAAAAGCCCAATCGAACGCTGCAGCCGCCTAGGCATGCCTCGATCACATCTAGGTGAGTTTAAGCCTATTCCCGCTAGGCAGAGGCATTTTCATCACCGCCCTGTCTCCAAAGCTGCCTAGGTGGGCCTCAAGGCTCGTTTTTCAATACACTGATACTAATACTAAAATGTTGTTTAAGGGATTAATGAATGACTTGCTAATGTATATCATAAACAGTCAGACACGTAGAATAACATGCTTTTGTTGAGAGGTGTCCCACATCGTTGAGGGACAAGGTTTGCTATGTGCTTATATGATCTTGGACTACTCCTCATATTGCCAATTGGTTTTATGGTGGAACCCCAATTTCATCATGGTATTAGAGCAAGGTTGTCCACGTGTGAAGCCCAACGGCCACACGCGCTCCACATCACCCAGTTGTTGTCCACGTGTAGGCTTGAAAATCCGCCACACGTGCAGGGGCGTGTTGCGAGTTGTCCCACATCGGTGAGGGACAAGGTTTGCTATGTGCTTATGATCTTGGACTACTCCCCATATTGCCAATTGGTTTTATAGTGGAACCTCAATTTCATCAGCTTTTATCTACTCAGGCAAAAGCAGTGATGTCGTCGTTGATGAGCATGGCGCCCCAAAAAGCAGTCTTAGCAGAGAGTGGAGAAGTTGTGGATGTTGATGAGGTTAAGTTGAACACAATTCTTGCTGTTAAGGCTGGCGAAACTATACCGATTGATGGAATAGTTGTTGAAGGAAAAGCTGAAGTGGATGAGAAAACACTAACTGGAGAATCCTTTCCAGTTGCCAAAGAAAAGGACTCCACTGTTTGGGCAGGCACTATCAATCTTAATGGTAACATAAATGTCGTTCCCGTCATTCTTTGATTTTGAATAAAGAGTTATGTTTTCATTTCTGACAAAATTTGGTTTCAATTGTGAAGGTTATATTAGCGTGAAAACTACATCATTGGCTGAAGATTGTGCGGTCGCCAAAATGGCAAAACTTGTCGAAGAGGCTCAAAACAGCAAAACCAGAACTCAAAGATTCATTGACAAATGTGCAATGTTCTATACCCCAGGTTAGTCTACTTTCCCCATACATTTCATATGTTTCACTATTCTTTACTACCAAGGAGAATGCAGACGGTTGGATTTGTTTTGTGGTGCTGTTTTGCAGCGGTCCTGGTCATTTCTGTTTCTATCGCGGTGATTCCAGCTGCATTACATGTTCACAATTGGAGCAAGTGGTTTCACTTAGCTTTGGTTGTTTTAGTGAGCGCTTGTCCGTGCGGTCTCATCCTCTCTACACCCGTTGTGACTTTCTGCACGCTCACAAAAGCGGCAACATCTGGACTTCTGATCAAAGGAGGTGACTACATTGAGATTCTTGCTAAAGTCAAGATCATGGCTTTTGACAAAACTGGTACAATAACAAGGGGTGAATTTGTGGTGATGGATTTTCAATCTCTTCGTGATGACATTAGCTTGAACACATTGCTTTACTGGTATAGACTGCAACTCCTCTATTCAGCAACAAGCTGAATGAAACACACAAAAATTTTGATGGAAAGAAAAATTTTACTTCATGAAATTCAGAAAGAGGCTTTTAGTTTAAAGACGAATTTAAGGCTGTTTTAATGCTGCATTATTCTCCCAAAGTGTTTCCTATTATTTCTTTATTAATCTTCATGAAGGGTTTCAAGCATTGAGAGGAAGTCAAGTCATCCAATGGCAGATGCGCTGGTTGACTATGGAAGATCGTTTTCGGTTAAGCCTAACCCTGAAAGTGTGGAGGAGTTTCAAAATTTTCCCGGGGAAGGTATCCATGGGAGAATTGATGGACAAGATATCTACATTGGAAACAGAAAAATAGCTTTGAGAGCTGCTTGTGAAATAGGTAAATGCCATCGACTCCTGTATCTTCGAAGCTATTTCGAATGATTCCAAAGATTATGATTCATTTTCTTTTTGTTTATGGTCTTTTTGGATCTCTCATCATTAAATCTTTCTGAAATTTCAGTTCCAACAATTGAAGGTTCGAAAGGTGGGAAGACGATTGGATACATATACTCTGGGGGAGCCCCTGCTGGAGTCTTTACAATATCTGATGCTTGTCGATCTGGGGCTGCAGAGGCTCTCAAGGAGCTAAAGAAGTTAGGCATTAAAACAGCTATGCTCACAGGAGATAGTAATGCTGCCGCATTGCATACAAATGAGCAGGTGTGTTATTCTTAATATCTTAGCCTCATATCGCTATGCTTAAATCTGCACGCGCAGCGCACACCATGCGCTCCACTCTGCACTCACTTTTATTGATTCAATGTATGATCTTCCCTGGCATACATGGCTGTAGAACTGCATATATATTTTCTTTGCAGATTAAGAAAGAAAAAAAGAACAAATAAGAGTAGAAAATTTATCTGACTTGCAGCTTAAGCAAGCTCTCGAGGTAGTCCAGGCAGAACTTCTACCTGAAGACAAGGCAAGAATCATTAAAGAATTTAAAATGGAAGGAAACACAGCAATGGTTGGAGACGGGATCAATGATGCCCCTGCTTTAGCTACAGCCGATATTGGTATCTCAATGGGCATTTCAGGATCAGCCCTTGCTCAAGAAACTGGGAATATAATTTTACTGTCAAATGACATTAGGAAACTACCGAAAGCAGTCCAACTTGCGAGAAGAGCTAAAAGAAAAGTGATTGAGAATGTGGCTTTGTCCATCACTACTAAGGCGAGTATCCTTGCACTGGGATTTGCAGGGCATCCGCTTGTTTGGGCTGCAGTTCTTGCTGATGTCGGGACATGCATGCTTGTGATATTCAACAGCATGCTACTCTTACAAGGAACCAACAAGCATGGAGGGAAAACTTCTGCACCGCATGGCCATAAACATGGAAGCCATGGACATAGCCATTCTCACAAAAACCAACATTGTTGCTCGGACAGCAAACCCGTAAAAGCCTGTAAACCTCAAAAGTGTTCCTCGCAGAAATGCGGATCAGAGTGCCATCCTAGTCCCTTAACTTCAAGCTTGCCCTGTAAGCTTAAGTGCAGTGATGACTTACACGAGGCACGACACTGTGATGAAACAAGCTGCATCAAAGTCAGTCATGATCTCGAGTCACAGAATAAACACAATCATGATTGTTTGAGTCACCATAATTTGAGCTCATGCGCAGAAGGTGATAAACTTCACGAGGCAAAACACTGCAATCATTCCGCTTCTTCTTTGGTGGAAATTCAAAAGTTGACAAGTAAAGGTCATTGCCACACGACCCACTGCGGCAAAGAGCACAGCAGAAATGAAGGTGATGGAGTCCATGAGGAAAAACACTGCAATTATTCTGCTTTTGCTTTGCACGAAAGCGAAAAGTTGACAAGTAGTGTTCATTGCCACTCAAGCCGCTGTGGAAAGGAGCATGTTAGAAAGGAAGGTGATGCAATCCATGAGCCAAAACACTGCAACCATTCTACTTTTTCCTTGGAGGAAAGCAGAAAGTTGACAAGTACTGGTCATTGCCACTCAACTCAATGTGGCGAAGATCATATTCACAATGAATCGTTAGGAGAAACGTTTGCCACAAGATGTGATCATCAGCACCACCATAATCAAGATAAACAATCAGCCCCTCATCACACGACGACTGATGTTGTAGCGGGTTGCGACCACACAGAATCGGCTGCAACGAATTCTTGCATTGGCTCCCGGACAGCGGAAAAGGAAGCATGTTGCTCGGAATTAGTAGCAATTCATGCTTGTGTGTTGGAGAAAAGAGAAGTCGGTGGGTGCTGCAAAAGCTACATGAAGGAATGCTGTGGTGGTCATGGGCATATTGGTTCTAGCTTTCAGGGTTGTTTTTCAGAAATCACAATTGAATAGATGTAACTGACTGAAAATAAGTATACATATTATATACGTGTTTTATATATATTTATGAAATTAAGAATTTAGGAAATTTTCCGTTAAATGACAATGGCATGAGAAGAAAGCATAAGCATTCAATGAGTTGAAATTTTTTATATTGTAGCTACATGTACACCAGATGTTTTGCCGCAACGATATGGCAGAAGCTGTGTCACGAGGATCCGCTGTTGTTAAACGATCTTGTAGGTGATGGGATTTTGAGGGATTGTAATGGAGGAATAGCTCCTGATATCACCTGTCTTTGCGACGAAATGAAGTTGGGGGAGGAGGTACAGTGAACAGCCGCTGTTGTGAACATTGAGTTCTGAAGAACTAGTCAACTAAACAGCAACACAAGGAATGAAATTGAGGGAGCTGAAGTGCTCATCTTGTAGGAAACAATGTCAAGCGTAGCCGCCCTAACAGCCATAGGGATTTTGCGCGGGCGTTGCTCGGGCAATGTTGGAGTACCATGCTTTCTTCTTACACATCAACATGGATTTTGTAGCATATACTGAATAATCAATAAAGCCATTTGATTTCAAGAAACTTGCATTTGAATTTTGACATGGATAAAAAAGAATTAACGGTACAGATCACTTACGTAAACTACTTGAAGCTAACAGCCGGAAGTTTACTGCTCAGGTTCACTATCCATTCACGAATAATTGAATTGACTTCATCGGGCAGCTCGTCGTGCGGGCAATGACCTAATTTCAAGAACAATGAAAGGAATAAACTTGTATGAAACTTTTGAGCATAAACAGAGCATACAACAATGGAAATATTTTACACACCGGCATCCAACTCCTTGACGATGAACCCAGCACAATGTTCTTTAAGCATAGCCACTGTTGACTTGGAGTCCGATATTGGATCTCTCATCCCCTAACCGAGACAGACAGACAAAACAGTAGGATTAAGGGGTTTTAAACAAAATCAAAAGAGAAGAGCGAGATTTCTCTCTGCTTGTTAAGACTTAATAATTTACCTGTATAATCATAACTTTGTCCTTGAATTCATCCAAGAGATAATTAAGAGGGATTGAGAGATTGAAGCTAAAAACGCTTTCAAGGACCACTGCCACCCCGGGATCATATGACTTTCAAGTTACGTTAAGGAGACTTTTGACTAGTTACATGTTATTTAATTTGTATAAGAAAAATCAACTGTGATTGCTAGTTATTATTGTACCCAGTGCACAAGGCTCCCGCTTTACGCAGGGTCTAGGAGAGGTGAATGTCGGCTAGCCTTACCCCCATTTATGGAGAGGTTGCTCCCAAGTCTCGAACCCGAGACCTACCGCTCATGGGCGAAGGCACTTGCCATCGCACCAAGTGCGACCTCTAACTGTGATTGCTAGTTCCTAGAGAAAAATAAAATTACTTCACACGGAAGAGGATACTGCTCTTAGCATTTCATCAATAAGCCAACTGTCAACTCGCTCTGTTTTCTGCAGAGAAAAGGTAGTAAAACACACAAACGAAAACTACGAAAGTGAACCATATTCGAAAAAAAGACAGTACAGATACTTACAGATGGGTAGCAATTCTTCACTATGTCCTTGAGTGTCAACCTTAAGTAGAACAAAAGGAATTTAGCACCTAGCCATGAAGCACCCGAAGTTCTTCTCTCCTGAAACAGAAAACTATATTATGAGACTGTCAAAATCGTACAAAAGAAAGGGATCTTGCACGTTTTTAATCAAGCTTACTTTGGCGAACAACACAGAGGAATATCCTGGAATAACATTCCCACCACTGTTGATAAGAACCACAGATTTGACCAAAGCAGGCCAAAGACGAGCAAAAAGTGCAATAATATAACCTGGAGACAGAAAATCGTAACAAATAACAATAAGATACACAACGGATATGCACACTGGAGAATAAAAGCTAAAAATTAAGGCAGATAAGCCACCAGAACTTTTTAGGTAAGTTGTAAGACATTGTTTAGGTAAGTTGATCATCTCGTTTCTAGTTTAAAACGTACCACCAATTGAGTTCCCAACCAGATGTGCTGGTTCACCCACAACTTCAATAATGAAATCTCTAAGCATTTCAGCCCACATGAGTTCAGTGTATTCAATATTTGGCTTTTCCGATTTGCCAAATCCTAATAGCGTGATGGCCCATACTCGGTTTCCACCTTCAGCAATGGCGCGTATGTTGTCACGGTAATGCTCCAAGAAGGCTCCAAAACCATGAACCAAAAGAGTAGCAGGACCTTCTTCACCCAGAACTGTATACTGACAAAAGGATAGTAGTATCGTAGTGAAAGAGTAGGTACCCCAATCTACAACATAAAGCTAGCCAAGTATTTATCTAGATTACAAGGCACAGAATATCTTTGAAATAGAAAAGATCAGTTTCGAACAAAATACCTGAATTAGATAGCCTTTCCATCTCCAGATACGAATACGAAATCTTCTGTCATCACTTAACTGACTTTTTAGAGCGACAAGAAAATACCACTGTCACAAAACATAACTCAGTTGCTTACAAATATGTTATGCAATAAATAATGTTTTTTTGCAAAGAAAGCAACTTAGGTAAGTCTCCGAAAAGCCACTTCAATCAAAACATAAATACAATTTTCGCATAACTGGTACAGCACCTCCATTGAGCACACCGAATCAACAGTTGCGGCAATTGTAGAGGATGAATATCCAAAAGGAGACAGAAATCCAGAATCTCGTTCTTTCTTATACTTGAGAGCTTCAAAATATACTCTTCTTCTGGATAGGATGCCAAGAAAAAGGGCAGGACCAAAGACTGTAGTAAATGAAGCTCCATCCCGACTTTCAGCACAGGGCATCTGTTCATGTATTCTGCAACAAGATTATCCCAAAAGAACCTTTTAGTTAATGCAGGAATGAAGTGGAAAGGAATATCTGATCATTAAGGATTTTTTACGGTAAAATATGACCACGTACTCCCACCAGTAGTGATCACGTTCTGTTCCCTCCAAATATCTCAAGTATGCACCCAAAGTTTTCAATGCGTTACTCGTCCCCCCTCCCAGAGAATTTCCCTTTGTAGTGACAAACATAGAATTCTCAAGCTTCTTTGATGGGACCTGGCCATGTCTAGAACTCGAATTGTTTAGATTTCTTTGCCCAGGCTTCAAAAATTCCTTCATCAAAATTGTTTCAGCGCACATCTCTTTCATTGAATTCCAACTCTCTTCCATTTTGCATGGATTTTCTTTGATAAATTGTTTCAAATCATTAAATGTGGGGATGGGACCTGAATCATAGTAAAGCGATTATGGTCACTACTACTTGCAAGATATATCTTTGACAAATTTAGTAACGAAACAAATCAAGTAGAAGTATAAGCAGAAGCATTAACAATATGGGAACTCTTACCCCAATCCACTTCCATGTTTCGACCAGTTAATGTTGCGGGCGACAGTGGCAAAGTTACTGGCAATCTAAGTTTGGTAAATTCATCGTATGAATCTGGAATACCCTTCAAGCTCTACATAATCACACACTCATCCACTCAATTGCTCGATAGTAAGTGAATCACCAACCAGCACCTCAAAAACAAATAAAAAAACCAATCAAGACAACGACAACTACCTTCACATCATAAAACGGAGTCCGCCACAGCACAAAGTTGGGGGAAGACCGCGTTGCCGTCATGGTGTCCCTGACACTATCAGTCATCTTCCTTAAGCCATACTCCACCTCCTCCTCGGCATATACCGTACTAACAAACTGAACCTGTTGCAATCCTCTCCAATGATGAGTGGTTCAACTAGTCTCTCATACAATATAGAAACTTACCCACAGCTCGGATACTGATGTGGCGGAATTCCAATCCAATCCCGCATTTTGATGCATTTCTGCGTGATTATCTTGGAATTCCGCCACAATGGCATCCCCGTGGCAGGAAGTTGTTTCTCCTCATACACAATAAGCAAAGCTATTTATGTAACAACCTCTTTTACAAGCTCTTGAATCACATTTTCGGCATTCCCCAACCGAATCATCAAGTTCGCACCTTTATCCTTCAACGAGCTTCTCAAATCTTGCAAAGCAATCAAAACCGTTTCTTGCATATTCTCGGGAAAACCTGCCCATTTTCCCTCCAATGAATCCACCTATAGATATAATCGTACATCACTATATGTGTGTGTGTGTGTGTGTGTGTGTGTCAGAGTGTTAGTGTGTGACTTACGGGAGATGATGCGATGATCGAAGACATAGATTGGAACCACGGCGGAGTGGTTGGAGGCGGCGAGGAGGGCGGGGTGGTCGTCGATCCGGAGGTCGTGCTTTAGCCAAACGACGGCTACGCCGGCCGGCTTCTGAGTGCCGTTGACTGAAATCTGAGCCTTGAAATGGAGACGGCACCGTTTTGGCGAGATGCAGAAGGTGTTTGGGGAGGAGGAAAGCGAAGGGAAGTGCAGGAAAGTGACGAGCGAGGCCATGTGGAGTAGAGTGTGCAGTGTGAGAGTTTCATGTCCGTTTAAGGAAAGCAGAGAGGGGAAAAGGCATTCGTTGAGGATAAAGCAGGAGACTTTGAGGATTTGGCATCTTTGGAATGCAAAGAAAGAATTCAAACTGTTTTTTGTGGAGCAGAAAATTGAATCAAACACCTGAAATTTGTAAATTTGTTATTGTGGAGGAGAAGAACCCAGTGCTTAAGAGAACTCAATTTTTTCACATTTTGCTGGAGGTCAGCGTTTCGAACTAATAATATAATATTAAGGGCTGGTTTGGTATTGATGTTCTTTGAAAAAAAGCTGCTATGAGAATAATCAGCAGAGTGTTTGGTAAACTTTTTTGTAAAAGTGCTTTTGAAAAAAAAAAACAGTTTGATAGTTGGTCTTTTCATTAAAGGAGCACTGTAACTCCGTGTGCTTTGAAAAAAAACCAGTTTTCCAAAGCTACAAATAGCAGCTTCAGCTTTTTCCTTTGATTTCAGCTTATTCTAATAAGCCCTTTTTTTTCAGTTTACCAAACATCTAAAACCCTCACAGCTTTTTTTCATGGATGCTTTTTTTTTAAGCACCTCACTCCCAAATCACCCCTAAGTTACGTAAGGTGATTTATACATGGTATATAAACAGTGGTAAAGTCAGAATTTTAGTCTAACAAGGGTTCAAAAGTTTCGACCTAAAACGTTCTCCTAATCTTATAAAAATTATTCTACTATGTGGTGAGCAATCAACTATCGTCGCTTGGGTCTGGTATGGTGTTGTCCTCATTTGTCCTCTTCCTTAAACTTAAACCTCGAGCCTTTCTGACTTCCTTCCTTCCTCTCTCCCTCCATTGATCCCCAAACCAGGGTCCTCCTTAAAGCTCACAAGCAACGGATTACCTTAACTCCATAGGAGTCATCAATCTCAAATCGAATCCAATAAAAAAAGTAAAGTAAAAACGTTGAATTAGAGTCCTAAGCAGACGAAAAATCTTGAAAATCGTAATGTGAAAAAAATATTGAGAGTTTCAACGAAAAATCCGTAGTACTTTTCATTTTAACGAAAAAACCATATTTTTACACTAAAAAATCAAACCTAATACTATTCACTTTACCTTTTGTTTTATCTTTATCGTTAAAACTCAAAATTTTCAAGTTTTTTTTTCATGGGGTGTGATATCCATACACCCTATTTTACTTCTTACACACCTTTTTAATTTTCTACAGTCGGATCGAATGAATTGAAGAAGATTAAAGGACAGAAATTATCAAGGAGTGTGTGAGAAATAAAATAGAGTGTGTGGATAACACACCCATTTTTTCATTAGTTTTCTAAAAATATTAGAATGGGCTTGAGACCATCGATGTCGTGCACTAAAACCTAATTGTTTGTTGGTCAAGAGTGAACGACGCGTCGTTTGCTTTGATAGCCAAAACACACAAAAAGGTAAGCAAATTTTCTTCTAAAGAACTAAACTGACAATGGCGTTAATTCAGTGTCCCTCATCATCTCTCACCACCAAGCCCTATCATCATCACCTTCCTCACACTCCTCCGCTGCTTCACTTTTCAACCAGAACCCACTTCACAGTGAAGTCCCAGACCCCATCGGAGCCGTCCAAACCCGCCGCAGATGCCACCCAGGTCCCACCCAAGAAACCCACCTCAGCCGGGACAGGCTTCGGCCCGCCTCCTCCTTCTTCGGCCAAGCCGAATTCCGCCGCTGAGAAGAAGAAAGGGAGGGCGGCGGTGATTCGGAGGTCGCCGGTGGAAAAGCCCCTGCTTTATTCTGAAGAAGATGAGGCTAAGGCCAAGGAGATGGGAACAAATGAGAGCGCTTTTGTTCTTGCTTGGTTGGGGCTCGGCGGCGTCATCCTAGCCCAAGGCCTTCTTCTCGCGGCTTCGGGTAACCTTTCCGTTCATTGTGATTGAATTGATGTGAATCATGTGAAAATTTTGTTGGTATTTTGCAAAGATTGGATTTTTTGTTAGCATTTGGGTGAAATTTTAGGAGTCAGTAAGTTTGAATCGTTTAAATGGTGGAATTGTTTGGTTTGATAGATTTTGAATTGTGATTTCCGTTATCTAGGATTGACTTGCTAGATTTATAAGCTTTGGTTTTGAGGATCTTATTAAATGTGACTCTGAATTCGACCTTGCGGTTTTTGAGTCCTCCAACATGCTGGCCAGTTTGGACTCAATACTCATTGTTTAGAATCCAATTTAGTATCTTGAGTCATTTTCGGCCGTTCTCTTGGTATAATCTGTATAGCCACCCCTTGTTTGGTCCCAATTAATCCTGTCCCTTCTTCATGTCCACTGTTAAGTGGTAAGACGTATCAGCAGTCGATGCTGCATAAATTGTTTAGGTTTAAGAAAGTTTGTCCAAACGAGCGGCTGAAGTTTAAAATTGGAGTTGAATAATATTTCACTCTTACTGATCATCCTATGACTTAATTGGAAAAACCAACAAGTTATTGAGAATATCATCTATCGGAAAGAGTTTGCACAGAAGGCCATTTTGATCCTCTTTGTCGAAGCTCAGCGCCAACTATAAACTATCAGTCACATAAGATATGGACCAGAACGGGCATAGCATGACAAATGACAAAACTTCTGGCTTCCAAACTTCACAATTTGAGAATTCAACAACCTCATAAACACATTCCTTTTGGAGCATAACCCCCTGATTAAAGGAGTATTATTGCATCCGTTCTTCACGTATCTGGAAAAGCAGTACATTGTCCATTATGATTGATTACTTGAACTTTAGCAAAAGACTAGATAATAAAATCTTGGAAGTTATTTCTGTAATTGACTCGATAAGGCCTTTATGTTTTCTTCACGTTGTGAATAATTTGTTAACTTCATTTCAGGCTTCCTGCCAGAAGAGTGGGACAAGTTCTTTGTGAAGTATTTATATCCATCTTTTACACCAACAGTCGGCTTGTTTGTTGCTGGAAGTGTTGTGTATGGAGTGGTGAAGTATCTGCAGAATGAGGAACTTAAAGGTCAGAAATGATATTTACTTTGTATACATAGAAACTTTCAGTTAAAACATTTCAGTAGCTTTTAAGGCTGTACTTGTAGTGCTTTCATTGTTTATAGGACGATGAATCAGCTGAAAAAAAATCACAAACAGCTTCCATTTGTTCCTTAAATCATTTCTGTGCACCATCCCTTGATAGGCCATGCTTTTTTTAAAAGTCATGTGGCATAAGATCGGTATCAGGCAGATCATTGGATCACATGGGTTCTAGACCCTACCGTGGAGAACCCTCATGAGCAAATGGCCTCTTCAGTAACTGGACTGTCCAGCTCAAGAGAGAAGCTGTCCACAATCGTATGTCACAGACCAGTTTGACCCTGTGCTCTGGCCTTCCTATCATCCTCACGGTGCCTTTTACTTATATATCCAATACCATAGTAGTGCACTCATCGGTCATTGTTATAATTAGAAAGGAGCAGATGATCTCATGCAACTTTTAGTTTTGCGTCCTACTATCCTTAGTTGTTAATGGTACTATAGCACGTTTATGATGGCTAAATTACTCGTTTATGTTTTGCTTCAAACTTTTTCTTCCTATACTCCCTCCTCTTCTTCCGTATTGCAGTGTTCCAGCCATTCACCTATCTCTTTCCCATATCGAGGAGAACCCTCATGAAATAATCTGCGCACAATCATATCTTACACACCAGTTTGGCCCTGTGCTCTTGGCCTTCCTACCATCTTGCCGTGCCTTTTACTTATATTGCTTATACCATTATTGTGCACCCTTCAGTCATTGTTAGAATTAGTAAAAGGTCGACTATCTCGGTAAAATTTCAGTCTTTGATCTTGTCATCCTCATGAAAGGATTACTTGTTTGTGTCGTGCTTTTAATTTTTAGTTTCTACGCTTCCTCCCCTGCTTCCATATTGCAGTGTTGTAGCCATTCCACTTATCTTTTACCCTCATCTTAGATTCATTAAGTTGTTTGTAATACCTGGAAAGCACTTTTCCCACCAGTCAATTGTACTTAAGTGAAGAAAAAACTTCTTTATTCTCTTATTGCATCCCCGTCTTTTGGTTCGATAGCGATAAGATAGCGAACTGGATAGCGTATGTTTATGTAAATGATTTGGAAAGCGACGTACTCTCTACATCGCAGCCTTGCACAAAAGCTATTGAGAATGAAAGACCTCTTTTGAACTGTCTGAATTTATTTCACGTTTGCTTATATGATTGCTTGGTATAATCACTTGAGAAGGACCTCCGATCGTTGTTAACTGTTAAGTACCTTTTTTCTTCATTATTTGACTCGTGTGTAATCCACTTGAACTTTTCATGTTAAGGTTTAAAACCTTGCTATCAGGGTTCACATGTGGTCTCTCGATCTCTCACGTCAAATGACTTAGTGATGATGACGTGATGAGAGAGATAAATAGAGTGGGTGATGAACCCAGGATAGCCAAGTTTTCCTAATCTCTGGGCGTGATTGCCCCCAAAGAGCCCACAATTTAGTTCCAAAATCACTTATAGCCTTAATTAATCGAATATTTAGGGTCTATATGAATATGTTTTTTGGGTGTCATTGTCTAGCCTTAGTGAGCCGTTTATACTACAGTAACCCTGTTCTCCTGCAAGTATTCAATGATTTTGCAGACGGTAAAAATCCTACCACTCCATCCTCACACTTAATCAAATTTATGTGAGAATTAGATGACACTGAGCTTTGAGGTTCCCCTCTTCAAATTATTCTTCATTAAATTCTAATCAATTTGGACAATTCAATCCTCTCCTCCTCTGGTTGGCTCCCCTTATAATAACTAAAGAGAACCCAATTTACAAAATCTGACTCATCTACCTCGACTTGTTCATGAATTGATATTCTAAACTACTACAACCAATCAGAACAGAGATTCTAACCGGATGTAAGGAGACAAGTACAATGACACGTCTAACTAACTTACTTAACTCACGTATCTGAAACCATAAGATGAGAATACTGATGAAGGATAACAAAACAAAACAAAAGCATACAAAATACAAAAGGGGCACATATTTTACAACCAAAAACACTTCAACCAACGTCAAAGATCATGTTTCAGGCGTCGCTGCCTCTTTAAAATCAATCATGTTTCAAATCTTGATTAAACTACTCAAAGTGTTAATCATCCTATAATATTCTTCTATTTTCTGGTCAAATTTTTTAATTTGCAAGTGGATGTAAATAAGAGTGAGAGCCAGCTGGCGTTCCCCTTTATATCTAAATGCATAATTTTGACAGAGGCAGATTGTCTGCCCTCCTATTTGGGTGCCTTTTCCATCCCTTCTATTTGTACGGTCACGGTTAAGTCACGTCAATATTTTATATTCTTATTATTTTTTGTTTTATTATCTCTATAAAAAAATTAATATAAAATGTTGACGTGGCTTAACTGTGACCGCACAAATAGAAAGAGATGGAAAAGGCATCCAAACAGGAGGGCAGACAATCTACCTCCAATTTTGACTGCTAAAACTTGGAAATGGTCTTTTCCACTTTTGATGGGGTAACCCTAATTGGCCAAACCATTTGAACCGTACAACCAAATGCTTGCACATGAAAGTCATTGTATATGTACGTATAGTATACTAGTATGTGTTTGTTTTTACCTACAGTAAAATCTCGAATACGTGTAATTATTCACAAACTACGCATGATGTAGTAAATTTGGATAATTTTGCCTTCATAAAGTTCAAACCTAAAACGTCTGAATACATTGCATGTTTCATGGTAACGTTTTCCTATTCCATTACTTATATGGTTTATCATTGTTAGAATGTTAAGATTGGTTGCGCATGAGCGAATGACTAATTTTTTACTATTGATGCATGTGAGTCTTACTATTATAGGAGACTCACATGCATATGTAATTAGAAATCAACAACTCACACCTCGGAAATTAAACGTAGTAGCCTTCTTATAATATGAATGCATCTCAAAATACATTCAACACCAAGAATCAAGATAGTTATATCCTAGACTAATCACATAACACAACATAAAAAAATTATATTGTCACAACATATTTGACGACACATGATAAATTTAAAATATAACATTACCTTATCGATCTAGTTACATGTAATTTTTTCTGGAGGTTAACTGCACAACAGCTGGTCCCCAATTCTTAGAAGTTTTAAACAATAAACACAAATCGATTGGAGCTCCCTCCCCTGTCAAACTGGAGATCTTGGTGGACAAGTTAAGATTGTGGAAACACAAGACAGTATGTGGCCACTGATATCGTGCTTTTCGGCAGCAGCAGCTTTGGCCGATGGATCATGGATTGGTTCGTTCGAGTACGCAACAAGATGTGCCCCTCTTTTTATAAAGTAAAGACTTTCAAAAAGCATGCAATATTAAATTTTTTAAAAACAAAAAGCAGTCGTACATCTTAAGCCCCGGGGCTCAAATCCCTATAAAGTTAACCTAATAAAAACTTAGGGGAGTATAAGAAAAAAAAGTGGTAAAAGGTAGAACCCCAAAGGGGCATACGCGAAATTTCCGAAATACAGAATTGAACATCAAATATTATCATATAATTGAAGGAAAAAAATATTCAAATGTTTTTTCAATTGTATTAATATGTGATGTTCTGTTTTCTTTTCTGAGCACATTAAAAAATCTTTCGAGACAAAGATATAATGAGGCAAAAGTTTGTTGGAATGGAACAGTTGTGTGAGAATGACATGCATGCATGCTGTAAACATGCGCGCAAAAACATTATGAGTGCAACCGAATTTTCATTTCGTTCCCAAAATTATGAATCTGAGTCTCGTGGTGGATGGCAATGAAATCGATCTTTACCGAATCAAGTGATACATTCGAGTTGGAGATTTTATTGTATGTTTTGTAGGGAGTCCTTTAAATTTGATATCTAATAGGTGCATCGCACGAGCGTTTTGATTATTTGTTTGTTAGTATGAGATCAGGTAGAAATCCTTTTAAGGTTATACTTTAATTGATTTAACAATTGGATACTTGGAGTTACCTATAGAATTCTTTCCACTATACCCTACCTAGCACCGCATAGGCCTAGTTTAGGCGCTAGACGGTTAGTCACCGTCCTGATTAATCTTTAGATATTTGAAAATTAGGAACGTGCACCTAGACCTACTTAGGCATCTGCCTCACCAGCCTAGGCATCTGCCTTACCACCTAGGTCGCTACTTTTACTTAGACAAAAAATCTATAATTTTCATTTTGCATTTCATTTTTTCAATAAAAATGTTAGAGACTTGAATACTTGGATAAACATTCATTATATGCTTATTTCTCATGTTTTCAATATATCTTAATATTTTATGTTATTTTATTTTACAATTTATGTGTACAATTATGTGTTTTTAACTATAAATAGGCACATGCTTATACAATAATAAATTTACTTAAATCCGCCTAATCCACCTAGCGTCTAAATGGGACCCTGCCTAGCCGTTTAAACGCTAAGCTCCAATTGCCCGACTAGCGCATATCGTCTTTAAGAACATTAAATTTTTCACAGTACGGAATTTCATATGTTTCCCTTTATTGGTTTATTTGAGTAACTGTAAGGGGTGTGATATTCACGCACCCCATTTTACTTCTCACACACCTTTTAAATTTTCGGCATTTGGATCAGATGAATTGAAGAAGATCAACGGACATAAATTATCAAGAAGTGTGTGAGAAGTAAAATAGGGTGTGTAGATAGCACATCCCTAACTATAAATATAAATAAATCAAACCGGTTTATTTGAGTAACTAAATATAAATAAATCAAGAAGTAGGGTCTATTATCTTGTCTTTACTTGGTGACATCACCAAAGCTAGGGTAACAGATGGAAAAAGTTCGATGAGTAGATTAAAAAAAGTGCACTTAACCTATGTGTAATGATCAAAGTCGAATTAAAGAAAATGCAGATCGAAACAATAATTCGAAATTAAAAAGTGGACCACAACCAAAGCAAAACACACACAATCGAGTACAAAAATTATTTACTATCGTTGAAGTGCTTGCTTTACGTGACGTCCTGAAGTCTGCAAAAATAAAAGATTATGTTTGTGTTGAATGTGACTTCAAGATTATTATTGATTTTATTTTGGATAAGTGCATGACGTATTGCGAGTAGAAGGCTATTATTAAGGGCATCAGATTACTTGTACAATCTTTTTCTTCTATATTTCGGATTCATTTCTCTCCGGAAGCGAATTTTCTTATTGGTCATTGCTAGCATTGGACACTCTATTCATGATACTTTTATTTGAAATAGATCTTTACCCACTATTGCTATTTGCTAGAAATGTTTTTCTCTTCAATTGTACTAGAACGGTTGTACTCGAAGTTTCTCTTTCTAGATAAATTTTTTTGCCACAAAAAAAAAAAACATATTAACTAGATGGTTTTCAATCGAAAATATTTTTGTTCACCACTCTAAAGCAAGGGTGATGTTCACCGCCCCCATTAAATACCATTGGATAATATGATTTAATCTATCTATTACATAAATTTTGAAACTTAAATTAATCAATTTAGGAAGACCAGAATACGAAGACGAGTGGAAATAATTAATACGATTAAATTTTGTTAATGCAAGAAATTAATACTCCCCTTGTTGCAAGAGCAGCAGGCAGAGGTCGGACCAAAGTTTACCAAACGTAATAATCGCGAGTAATGAGCACTAAATACGTCGAGCGAGTACACAAATGCCGTACTACTACTCCTTTATTCCTCACCAAACAATACATTTTGGACTTTCACAACGCACCAGTAATCATCAATGGCTTACAACTTGGTATCGAATTTATGTCTTCGTATTCGTGTGATACAAATATAAGATTTTCTCCGATTAAATAGTCGAATGCCACTAAACTAGTTGGTCACTGTGATACTGGATAATACTTTGCCAATGAAACCCTTAGCTTGACCCAGAGGCGGCGCTGAGGGAGAGCGAAAGGTGCAATCGCACAGGGCCTCCAAATTTGAAAGGCCCCCAAAAAATTTTGGTATCTTGTATTTATATGTAATAATGTTATATATTAAAAAAATACTTTTATTAGCACTTTAAAATCTTATAGTGCACTTTTATAAGTATAAATTTTTTTTCTTTCTAAATATAAAAATTTGAAATGCACAATGAGATATTAAGAGTGTTAATAACAACACCTTAAAAAATGATTTTCTTTTCAATTTTATTAATTATATAATAATGCTATATATTCAAGTAAAACTCTAAAGTTAGAGTTTTTGAAGTTTTTTCTTTCTTTATTTGGTTGCTTAAGATTGAACTGTTTTTTATTATTTAGTGAAAACTATGTTTATAACTCTTTTTACTTATTTAATGACACTTGTTTACTTACAATCAATGAGTCATAAAGGTTGTTTTGATTTAAGTTATTATTTTCTAGTACCAATATATTGTCATACTTAAAAAAAAAATATCTTAAAAAGGGACCCTTTTATAAATTTCGCACAGGGCCCCCGAAATCTCAGAGACGGCCCTGGCTTGACCAAACCGTTTATGGGATCTTAAGATCAACTCGTTGATGTACTTACTAAGGCTGTGTCTAATAGTATTATCCGGTATTCATGGGATACTGGATAATACCTTATCCCTTTATCCAATGAGAAGTAATATTACAACACATGCTATCTTCTTTGGAAGACACTCAAAGAGAAGAGTACATGTGTCGGGTTTTGGGTTTGTATTTGAAGGATTTTATAGTCCGCTTCGAGATATTTTATACATTAGAGTGCAGTAGAGTTTTGAACACAAATACTGTCTTAAATTAAGAACTCGTTTGAAAGTACTTTTAAAATGATTAAAAACATTTTTGGTAAAAAAACACTAAAATGATTAAAAACACTTTTGGTAAAAAAACACTTGAAATGTTTTTGAAACTTAAAAACATTTTATCTGAAAACGATTTCTATCCTTTTAGAAGCACTTATAAACAAACTCAATCCAATCGGTCTTTTCACTTTTGCAATCATATCTAATTACTCTAACACACGAATAAGACGCGAAGTGCAGCTATTTGTATACAAAACCAGTGTACCAAAAATATATAATATATCATTATTACAATAATTAACAAACTTAACTACCTTAACAAATCATGCACCAACAGCCCAGACCCAAAGACCCAAACCCACCAAAACACCCAACAAAAACAACCCATGCAAACAACAAAAGGTAAAAAAGGGAATCTAACAGTAAAAACCCGAAGGTTTTACTGACCCGAAAATTTTACTGATCGAGTGCATTAGGTCCGGTACAGTAATTTAAAATGTGGCTCCAAACCCACTGAACCAAGAACTTCCGTCGGATCCCATTCATATTATACGTGGCACCATCGTGATCGTCCATCAGCTGACCCGTGTACGACCCGCCCCCTCCCGTACCGTAGATTCCCTCGCAGAGATCAGCAATCTCGACCGGAAAACTCGGGTCCTGACCCGCGTACCAGGCGTTCACTAACGGGTTACTCGCCAGCTCAGCAATCTCGTGCGCGATAACGCTTATCATCCCTTCAACTCCCACGTCACCGTTAGGTGACTTTAGCGGCTTTAACCCCGGGATATAATCGGGTACGGCGAACGGGTAGGCGCACGTACCTGGACACAATTTGGCCGAGTTTCCAATCCACGCGTACGGCAGCGTGTATCCGACGAGGGAGGGGAAAGTAAAGTAGTGGAATCCACAGACCTGTTTGCAGAAATCCTGGACGTACACGTCATCAGATGTGAGCAGGAGGTAGAGCCCACTCTGTGGATTGACGGGTAACGGCCTCGTTTTAGCCGTTACGGCGCTTTTGATCACGGACTGTATGGAGAGGCGCGTCAGGGTTTTACCGTGAGAGTAAAACCGGTCGTTTTTCCCGGCGCCGAGCTGGACCGTGCGCGAGATGTTCGCGCCGGTCTGGTCGGTGTAAAGCTGTACGGTCCTCCACCAACCGGCGACGGAGGGGCGCTTGGAGCCGGCGGCAGAGATGGAGTTGATGAACTCGCGGATGATCTTCTTCTGGCGCGGCTGCCACGTGCCGTACCATATTGTGTGGACGGTTATGTTGGCGGTTAGTACAGGGCCCATGTGGTAGCGCAACTTGACGAAATCGGAGGAGCCTTCGAATTTTTTGTTGTCTCCGAAGCGGAGGTCGGAGGTGTTGTGTTTGAGGTGGGGCCAGGGGCGCCATGCAATGGCTGGGTTGGCGGAGAGGAAGAAGGTGAGTACCGTGAGGAGAAGGAGCACCGGAGCCGGTGGCTGAGAAAGCCAGCCGGTACGGCGGTGCTGGGGCATTTTTTGAATTTTACTGGAAGTGGGTGGAGTGAGAGTGTGAAGTGAGAAGAAGTCACAAGTGCCTGGTTTTGTCGCTGTGAGGGCCTGAGGGATATATATATATATGTATGTATAAGAATAATTCAATTATATTAATAATATTAATTAATTTGTTTTTTTATTTTTCGAAAGGGAAGAAAAGAAAATTGTTGGTAGAGGAGGAGGAGGAGAGGGGCATTGTTTGCGGGTAACGGAGGGAATTAGATCCGTTCTGGATCTTAATGTTCGGAACTTAAGGATCAAAGTATTTGGGTTGTTGATTGGTGTGAAAAAAAATCAAAACCGTTAATTTTATGTAATAAATTAGTAAAATAAGTTAATGAAGACCATTAAATTGAATTTATACCGTCCAGATGAATTGAACTCTAATCTCCAGACATTAAGATCGGGAAGGGATCCAATTCCGTAATGGAGGACAGATGGATTCTTAAAGCCAAGACTTGGAGGGACGGTGGTGGGGCCCGGGTAAGTCAGACGTGGCACAGGGGAATCACCATGATTATGTCGTCATCTGATTAGATTTGATCTCCGCCCTTCATGCGTTCGTTCGTGGGTTTTATTTGCAAAGCGAGGGAAAATAACTCTAAACAACTAAACTAAAATCGAGTTTCCTTCATCTTCATAATATTTGAAGGTCCTCGACTGATAAAATATTTCGAGTAGGACTCACGTGATATTATCAGAAAATTCATGTTTTATATTGTACGTGATAATTGAAAAATTAAATAGATGTAAAATAAACATATAAATTAACGCGTAATTCTACAAATCGACAAACATACTATATGTTTTAGAGTCGCAATTCACAAACGTTGAATTTCAAGATTCCAAAAAGCGATCCAACGACCCACTAGGTTTTAACATTCTTTGACCCTATAACTTAGGGTTTTTAATCTATTTTGAACATAGTTTATTACATGTAAGATTAGGGTTTTTAACCTAGTAGATTAGTAGCAGCGGAGTAAAAATCTTGGAGGTAGTTGCGTACGTGGTACCAAATGGATGCTAAGACAGTCGATATCACAAGTTATCCGAGCTGGTTCGTTGTCCTATGCTCAGGCACTCACAGCCTTATCTCATTCCCTTCCCCACTCTTCTGTCCTACATCTTCCCACAATTTAAAACCTTCAAAAGAATAATTATATGTGCAGTTCACGTAATCAACAAGTTTTAGAAACCATGCAAATTGCTCATTTTTAATTAGTTTGAATATTGGTCGGATTGTCTTGGTAGATGGAGTTTTTTTTTTAAACACAGCGTCTTGAATTCAAACTCTCTCATCTCCTCTCTTCTTAGTCTAACTTCGAACAGTAACTGTAATTAAAAAGGATATTCATCTTGAAACTTTGACAAAAAGACCTTCAAATTCGTAGGAAAATTAGAATTATATATATATATATATATGGTGACGGTGAGGAGAGCCATCAAATATCAAAGCTGGGTGGTCCTCCCTCTCTCTCTCTCTCTCTCTCGCTCTCTGCTTTCTATCTCTATCTGTGTCGTCGTCGTATGTAATGATGGATGTTGGTAATGTGAGATGAATTACGAGATAGATAACGCAACAGAGTCTGAATTAGGTTTGTTCTGAGCAAATAGTTGCAGTGTTTGCTAGTTGCTGCTGCTCTCTTTCAAGTGTCAAAAGGCTCTCATCACGCGGGCTAAGGCCCATACTGTTCGAACCAGCCGAAGGTGCATACTTCTGTAAATTTTGATCGATACCCCTGTAATTATCGATGTCCCTTTCAACACAGCAACCTAGCTATATATGGAAACTCGGAGTTTGACTGTTAGAAATTTTACGAACGTGATTTAATATCCTAATGAAAAGGATGCTGAGTTTGCATTATATGTTCTGAGTTAGGAACTTCCTAAATTTTTGTAACAATTTGAACCCTCACCCTCCGCTTTATAATAATATAGAACTTGAAAAAAAATAGATAGTTTAGTTGCGGTCTCTGATCTCTAACTATTATAGACTCAAATTTTATGCATTTTAGGTTTTAGATTGAAGTCCCTCTCCACATAAATGACATAATAATAAAAGAGATGTAATAATATCAATAAATAATCAAAAGTTATTTTTCTTTCATTTACACCACCAATTTAATTATTGAAATTTGCTTATGGGTTTCCACAACAAAAAAATTTCTTATGGGTGCATTTTAGAATTTTTTTTTATTTTTATAATGTGAGTACATTTATGTAACAAAAATTGGGTACATTTTACATATAAAAAATTGGTACGTTTATATAAAAATGTGGGTACATTGCACATACAAAAAATTGGTACATTTTATACAAAAAAAAAAGTGCACATTTTATATAAAAAACAAGAGGTACATTTTATATAAGAAAACAATGGATATATCTTAGATTAAAAAAATAAATAGATTTTACATAAAAGTAATGTTACTTACAAAACAAAAAAATTGGTACATTTTGCATGTAACAAAGTGATACATTTTTAAATAAAAATGGGTACGTTATAAATAAATTACGGGTACAAATAAAAGGTTAAAAAATCATGATTACAAATAAAAGTTTAAAAAATATGAGCACAAAAAGAAATTAATATATGGATACAAATTGAAACTGAAAAGAAAATTGGTATAATTTAAAAAAAGGTTACAAATTAAAAATGGGTACAAACTAAAAATAGAAATATATGATACAAAGTTTAGCCATAAATATAAATATGCCAAATGTAAAGTTTCTAACACTAAATGAATATATTTAGAAATACAATTTAATTGAAAAGAAATTTTCTTGACATGTAAATATTTTATTATTGAAATAATTAATGAGATTAATAAAACCTAAGGATCTTGATTAAAAATTGAAAAGGAATAAAGTCTTAATCAATGGAGTAGAAAAAATAAGGATGAGAACCTAATTTCTCAAAAAAAAAAATCTATTAGAAATTTTATGACTACTCAAATATATATTCTACGAGTCAAGACTTCACAAAGGTAGATGTCAAAGTTAGAACAAAAAAGGCCTTCGAGATAAGCAGTCTAGTGGATCAACCTTGATACCGTCTCTAACTTATAATCAATTTTAGCAAGTGTAGAATTTAATCATCAAAATCCTTGATTTTATTAGTACAAGAAATAATTTATTTAGTTAATTAGGTAACTCTATCATATGAAGTTGGAACTTATTTATTTGGAGCTACACTCTCATGACCGGTTAGGACCACGAGGGAGAAAGAACCATCAAAGATCAAACACTGACCATGTTCCTTTACAAAATATGTACTCAAACCACTAGGGCTTTTGCCAAAGGGCAATCCTTTCGATTGGACTTTTCCTTCAAAGTACGACAATACCCTTTCTTAGCCGACTAAACACACCACTAAATTCGGTAGTCTTTGGACCCCTTTGATTCTCTTCTTTTAGTAGTATGATATTTGAAAGGTGAAAACAATTCAACTTATGGTTTTATCCTAAAATTCATTAGTAATGGATGCTTTATTTATGATTATGGGAAATTTCAAAATTTCTCAATATTCTGACATGAGACTTTTCTTCACGTCTTCATACTTTCTTTACATGTGGTAAAATTTAAAGTCTAACATATAGACAATTTAACTAGCTAGCATGACGAATGTGTGAACCAAAATGCTTCATAGATGAACTTACTCTAGTACTATAAAAAGAAGGTTGAGATTCTGTCTCAAACCAATTAGTAATAAAGGCAAAGAGCAACTCAACTTCTTTTGCGAAATTTCTTGCTTTCCGATGTGGGATACCTTTTCATGTCATCACATTAGGTACAATAATACACACTCTGTATCACATTAGGTACAATAATACACACTCCTTTCCTTACAACTTTGAAAATTTCTAATATATACTCAATTACTTATATATACTATACACCGATATTATTAGTCGTCAGTTTGTTGACAGTTAGATCCATAGATGCACATTCAATCCTCACCTTTCATATTCAGTGCATAACATATGTATACAAGGAAATATAGTCGAATTTTCGTTCCAATTGACTCACAAAACCTCTTATTGTAGCGTAAGTTTAATAAACTAGTCAAAAAATTATATGATCAACAAACCTCCGATTGTAGCAGAGGAAATATTGAGCAGCTCTCCTAGGTGGGCACGAGACGTGGTTGAAGAAAGTTGGATTTCCATCATAAAATCAGTTGACTATATGAGGAACAGCCAATTACTTACAAGCACATACAAAATTCATTTTTTTCCTGATGTGGAATTTATATACTCTCAACAGTGGTTTCGCCGTTGCGAGCGAAGTTGATTGCTGCAAGAAGGGATGCCATGTGTGTAGAGGAGTTGCGAGCTACTGAAGTAGAAGTTGAAGGAGATTCTATCCTTGCAATAGCTAGGTTATGATACATCTAATTTAGTGCCAATAACTCATGATATTCCCTCATTCTATCAAGCTTTCTCTCAATCCAAACTCAGTCAGTCACATTAGACAAGCAGCAAATCAAGCAACACATAAGGTTGCAAGAGCAAGAATTTGAGAGCAACACGAGGTGGCTTG
Organism: Malus sylvestris; assembly: GCF_916048215.2. Classification (NCBI taxonomy): domain Eukaryota; kingdom Viridiplantae; phylum Streptophyta; class Magnoliopsida; order Rosales; family Rosaceae; genus Malus; species Malus sylvestris. Next base: position 25,823,854 of record NC_062260.1, read on the forward strand.
GTTTGAAGAACCATTGGAACATGGTAGCATACATTTTTATTGACGATAATTTTATTAAGTGATTACATTTTTTCTATTTAACCCGGTCTCTTCCTACTCGATTCCAATTTGAAAGTCCCAGGTATATTTAGAAGTTCTTTTTTTTTTTTTTTAATTAATGTTCTATCATCTTGTATATATCAATCAACATTTTCATATATATAAATAAATAAATAAATTAATTAAAAAAAAAAAAAAAAAAAACAATGCACAACTTGGAAGAGAGAGAGAGAGAGAGAGACAGAGAGAAGGGAAAATCGGAATGAAATCACGGAGTAAATTGCGCGGCCCTAATGATGAGTCAGAGTCAATCGTACAGCTGAGACTGAGGGACGGGAGGGCTGGGGCCCAGGAGATGCATGGGGGGCCCACCGTTGAATGTGATGGGACGCTCAGCTCAAAGAGGGCTTTGTTTAGCCAAAGCCAAACCAAACACACAGAAAGCGCGCATGCGCCGGGACCTTGTGTCCCTCACTCTACGCTCCCGCCACGCGCGTTTGCGGAAATCTCATTTACGCGGCAAGATGGGTTACAGGTGCGACTTGTACTTTCGTCCAAGCACGTGGAACCAACGCGCTTTCCTATTGGGCTTTAAGGTAAGTCTTTGGACTTTATTCGAGGTGCATGCTGGCCCAATACCATGCAGTCGCACTCCATCATTTTCTCTCCATCTTTTTCACCAACCTAACCATCGTGCTGCCACTGGTGGGTGAAATGACCAGTTCTTTGTTTTATTTATCTCGTTTTCCTTCCGAGCAAAAGTATCTCATGGTAAATTGGTAAATGACAAATGGTAAACTTACCCCATCCGCATGGATCGATAGGTTACGTGTTGATGATTGTGAACCGTTAATTTGATAAATCTTATGATTTGAGATATCGTGAAAGATCGTTAGTCGTTCGTATGCCCATCGACAAAATTTAAGATTTTCTCAATCCATATATATGGATTTCCTTGCAGTTATTTTGCACGCATGCATGCATGGAAGAAGTTGTGAAAGCGTGAAATCAAACACATTTGACGCTTGAGACAATTAGTACTTTGTCACGTACTCAAAGCATGCATCATTTCACGTACGAAGCCATGGACCGCTAGCTATATATAGGTGTAGACCAGCCTGCATGCATATGCATGGCATTCTTACAGTGTGTGTGTGTGTGTAGCATATTTAAAATCCAACAACAAGGCTAAGCCAGAGACAGAGAGAGAGGAGGATGTCTCTATGATTCTATGGGGTGGGTTAGGTTGGAGTAAGTTACGAGTTTTCATACAGTGCAGTACTAGTGGATGGAATACACTGGTGTTTGAACGGCTAGATTTAATTCATCGGATAGATTGGTGCATTCCATTACATGTTGCATTGTATAATTCAAAAAGTTACTTTGAAGGGGAACCTTTTATGCTGTCACCAAAAATGATGGGCTTGGCCTTAATACGATGAGAAGGACCTGAGACTGGTAAAGTGGCAAGAAGATGGTTTTTATGCCAACGGTGGTGGTGGCACTGCATGGTTTGATGAGATATCAAACTGCTGTAAGAGGTTTGGAAGCATATGGGATTCGGATATATTTGTTGGTTGCAAAGCTTTGTATTTTTCACGCCTCTTCCCGACAGCTTCTGGCTTTAGACATTGATCGCTGCATTGTAGCTTTCTTGGTAAAAGGAAATGATAGGTTACATGTAAAAATACAGTCGACAAAAACAGTTCCAAAGGTGGTTGCATTTCGTGTATGGAGACCACAAAACCTTATTTTAATTGGTTTTGTATAATTATTTTTGTTTAGAAATTAAATATGCATATGGTTAATATTAAGATTATTTTGGATGCGGTCCCTTGTCCTTAACATTCTTTGACTAAAACGTATTCAAAGTTTGATCAAAGTCCTTTGACTTTATACACCTCATTATATTACTATTAATACTTTTATTTTTATAGTTTTGACATTAATTGTTTGATATTTTATGAGATTTATAATCCTATAAATTTAAAATCCCTTATATAATACTATTAGAAACGGTTACAATAAAAAAAATTCAAACATTTTGATTGAATAAATGGATAAAAACTATGTAACAATAAGAAATAATAAATGGCAAAAGAATGTATCCATAGTGTTAAAAAAATTGGTACATTTTACAAAAAAAATTGGTACATTTTACAAAAAAAATTGGTACATTTGACATATAACAAAGTGGTACATTAATAAAGAAGAATGGGTACATTATAAATAAATTAGGGTACAAATAAAAGATTAAAAAATTATGAGTACAAATGAAATTTTAAAAAATATGGGCGCAAAAAGAAATTAATACATGGGTATAAATTAAAACTAAAAAGAAAATACTACATGTCACATCCCGACCTGGGCCCCCACCACATCTCGAGCTCGACTCTACCATAGCACGATATTGTCCGTTTTGGGCTCCGATCACGCCCTCACGGTTTTATTGCTGGGAACTCACACGAGAACCTCTCAGTGGGTCACCTATCCTGGGATTGATCTTGCGCGAACTCGCTTAACTTTGGAGTTCCGATGGAACCTGAAGCCAGTGAGCATCCAAAAAGGCCTTGTGCTAGGTAGAGATGGTAATATACATATAAGGCTTACATGATCATCACCCTTGGACGATGTGGGATCTTACACTACAAATTTAAAGAAAAAGGTTGCAAATTAAATGTGGGTACAAACTAAAAATATAAATATATGATACAAAGTTTAGTCATAAAACATAAATATACTTATGTAATTTTTATACCATTGATTAATTATACAATGTCATGTGACGGTAAACAAATGAGCACAAATACAAAAAAAAAATTAAAAATATGGACACAAAAAGAAATTAATATATGGGTACAAATTAAAACTGAAAACAAAAATTGGTACAAATTAAAAAAAGGTTTGCAAATTAAAAATGGGTACAAACTAAAAATAAAAATATATGATAAAAATTTAGTCATAAATATAAATGTACTAATTGTAACATTTTTAACACTAAGGGAATAAATTTAAAAATATTATTTTGAAATAATTAATGATGTTATTAATACCCAAGGACCTTGATCAAAAATTGAAAATGAATAAGGTTTTAATTAATGAAATAGCAAAATGAGGGATGAGAACCTAATTTCTTCTTAATAGTATTATTAGGTGACCCGAGAGTATGTGTATAAACATTAATTCGTTATGATATTATATGTAGAATATGGAATTTAGAACACCGAATTCAAAATCAATTGATAATTTTTTTAACATGTTCATGACGAAATATAAATCTATTTGAAAGTGAGATATGCATGCTTTGTGCATGCCTAGCTTAGATTGGTGGTGGGTGAAATGGGTGAGAGGGAAGCGAAATGTAAAGAGGTATTTATATATGTAACTTGCTTAGGTGGTTGAAATTCTTATTTGGTTTGTGAATTTCTCTGTTTCTTTACCTAACCAGGATCAACTGTATCGTGTCCATCCATTTCTGGAAATTCAATTGCTCTAGGTTATGGCCATGCTTCATGGTGGCTACCTCATTCAAGATATATAATAAGAGTTTTTATCATAAATGGTCATTGAAATTGATCAACACCATCAAGTTGGTCTCTGAAATTGAAAATCAATCAATGTAGTTCCTGAAAATTGATGCCGCAAATCAATGTGGTTATTCAATTACAATTCTGTTAAAATTTCTGTTATGTGCTTATGTGTCACATAAGTGTGCAACATCTATTTTCAAAGACTATATTAATTGATTTTCAATTTCAGGGATCATTTGTGATAAAATGCAAACTCATTAGGAGTCCCTTTGATAACTAAATAAAACTAAGAACCAAAAACTGAAAACAAGTTTTTGTTTTTATATTTACCTCTCATCATTTGTTTTTAGAGTAATGCTAGGGAGACTAAATTTATAGACAAAATCTGCAAAAAAAATTATGTGTCACTAATGGGGATGAGCATGAACGTTTTTCCACACTTAAGTCATACTTCAATCATCAACTTGATTGTCATTTAGTTTACAAATTTAGTCTTCCTAACATTACCCTTGGTTTTTATCTATATCATCATTTTCCATTCGTTATTTTTGTTAAAATTGCAAAGAGACGAGTCGTGGTCCAATAACATTGATATTGTTCCCACTTAATCATTCGTGCAATCAATAGGTGTGGAGTTTTTATGCAAAAAATCTCGATACAATTAGAAGTGGAAACATTTGATATAAGTTGTGATTTGTTTCATGATATGACCGATATTGGACTTTTTTGTTTTATTCAACAATTTCTTCACCAATATACTATCACTCTATCTCTAGCGCATATAGTAAAAAGTAAATATCAAAGAACAAAATATATCAAACGAGTCTCACCCATTTTCCAACAATGATAACCATCTAAAATTTGTAGATTCTTTTGTTTGAAGTGAAAGTTGTGATAAAAATGGGTCATGTAATGGTTCAATTACTAGGGGCGGACCATGAAGGGACCAAAACATTTTTTCACAAAGAGAAAACTAGAGTTATCCTTCTAATTTTCAAATTTGTATTGAGGGATAGATCCACAACCAATAAGAGAGAGAGGAAGTAGGCGAAAGAGTGGGTTTTCCTAGAGTTTATTCTTTTTTCACATGGCACTGATGGTTGTTGACAAACTTTAATTATGCATTCATCCATGTGCCCGTTTTCGTGTTCTCGTTAACCCTTTCTATTAGGTATTTTCATCACCAATTAACAAGGCTCCCAAGGGATTAGAACGTAATGATGAAATGAAGAGAAATTGAAAAATCAACAACATTGTCATCGAGAAAACAAACATCATAATCGAGCAAAAAATCTAGAGCAGCAAAGCAATGGCTGAGACGATCACCAAACAATGGATGAGACGATGGATGAAATGATGGATAAGAGATGTGTTTATACCATATTAGGGCCTCCGTATTTAGACCTCGTATAAATACTCGAGGGACTTAAATGTAATTCTGTAATAAAGGAAGGGGCAAATATGTAATAAGTGAGGAGCCCTTATTCTATAAAAGGACTCCTCACCCTCACAATTAGGGGGAGGCCAATTCCTAAGGCTCCTCACCTCCTCAAGCTCTCACACTCAAAGCCTCTTAGATTCATTACAGAGACTTTCATTCAGAGCTCTCTCTCCCTCAGAAATATAATCAGTGTAGACATAGCCCAAATCTTCGGGTGAACCACGATATATCTTGTGTTATTTACATTTCATGCATATTCATGGTTGGATTTACGTTGTTCCAAGACCTCCGGTTTTGTGCATCAACATTTGGCGCCGTCCGTGGGAATCGACACGAAAAACTATGTCGGTTCTCTTTCATTTTTTCACATCCGCTGTGAATCTGCAAAAACCTAACACGGGTTGTACTATCTCGGCTTTTTGTAACTTCACATCCCCCAATGTCCCAACCTCAATCTCTCTCTCTTCAAACTCAACTCCAAAGACACCATCTCTCTCTAAATACCTTGGGGGACTACTGTTTATACCATACTTTGGGCCTCTGTATTTAGACCTCGTATAAATACTCGGAGGACTTAAATGTAATTATGTAATAAAAGAATGGACAAATATGTAATAAGTGAGGAGCCCTTATTCTATAAAATGACTCATCACCCTCACAATTAGGGGAGACCAATTCCTAAAGCTCCTCACCCCCTCAAGCTCTCACTCTCAGAGCCTCTCATATTCATTACAGAGATTCTCATTCAGAGCTCTTTCTCCCTCATAAATATAATCAGTGTGGACGTAGTCCAAACCTTGGGGTGAACCACGATATATCTTGTGTTATTTACATTTCAAGCAGATTCACGGTCGGATTTACGTTGTTCCAAGACCTCCGATTTTGTGCATCAACAAAATGGATTTGTGAGTGTGAGAGAGGGATTTGCGAGCGTGTTGCAATGTTGTTTCAGGGCTGGCATTGTGAGTAGCGTTGGAGCATTTTTCTTTTATATTTGTGAGAGGCCCCTTCTAATCTAATCCGAAATGTTGGCTCCGGCACTGTTACGTTATGAAAAGTTTAAATTCACTTTATGATGATTTAACAAAAGCTCGTCGTGCAGAATGATGCTGTGTGGGCGTGAATGACTAAAGTGACTACATTTTACCATTGATCATGGAAAGATTAAAGAACCGAAAGAAGACACAGATGAAATGATGATCATGATGCATGTTTTCGATAAAACAAAAACACTTAATTCAGGATTCATAAATTGACAAAGTTTGTTGGGCATGAAGCAGTGAAGATCATGAGCATTAGATTCATTGGAAATTTATGTGATTGCAGATTATGTTAATTACTAGAATCACTGCTGTTTTAGTGGCTTTACGAGACACCTTAATTTCCTCAAATCATGCTTTTTCCTGCTTATTAATTATTATATGATACGTGATGAGGCATAGAAATAAATTATGTGACAAGAGCTACAAACGATAAGTATATGGATAATATATGCAGCTGAAAATAACTAAATAACCACCGTGCAACTGGAAAATGATTTTTTTAGTATGATACACCGTTATTGTATCGTTCAGTGTCAATAATATAATGATATATGTAAGTTTCTCTTTACATAAAACGTCATGATTACAATATATTCATGTCATATAAGTTGTTATCGTGCATCATACTCATTATAATTGGAAAATCTAAAACAAATTTAGATTAATTGGTTCATGTTTTCGAAACATCAGTTGATGACGTAAAAGAACCGAAAGCTAGCTTAACTAACACCAATATATTCGGGAACAGAAGTGATTGAAAGAGATCATATAAGATGAAAGAACCAAAACCAAAGAGCTGAAAGAACACCAGTAACCATGGTTTTATAGATTTGACAGTATCTTGTTGCTTGTCTATCGATAAATTAGATGCTAATTAATCAGATTAAGACATACTAATGTTCTTGTTCAATGTTCGGTGGGGGAGTATGTAACTGTGTTTAACCTTACTGTCAAATGATGTGACATTGTCTGTACACATTTTCCCATAATATCTTACCAAAAATATCCTCAACGGTTGGGAAGTTGTTGAGGGTGTGAACGTCGAAGTTCTGAACCATATTATGAATGTGTTAATCCAGCAAAAGGTGTTTTAGGGTTTAGGGTTTACGTTCATCGGAACTGGGCTGGTTTCTTGATCGATTGCTGAAGCCCTTCTTGTATCTGATCATAACCCAACTAACACTAGCATTAGGGCCTTAGGTTATTAGCTGGAATCACTCAAGTAGAGCAATAGTGGCCAATATTAGGAGAAATCAAATTATATCGTCCATCTTGCGGATTACCTCACTCTTACAACCAATATACAAAACCAACTGATCCATTTACCCATGCACTCCAGCCATCACCCACCCCCTCCGCCCGTCTTGTCCAGACAGCCACATGGTGCGAGCATGCGGACCAAAGACTTACTCCACCAAATAGTTCATAACTTTAACCACATCAATAGGTCTAGTGGTAAGGACGCGGACTACGGCTTCTCAATAAACAAAAAAATGTGGAAGGTTCCGAATTCAATGCTCCGAGCTGGTGAGTCTGTTTAACTGTGGCCACGGACAAGGTGAAATTCCCCACAACCTCTCTGAGCCCGGAATGAGTGAATAACCGTGATTTGTCACCAGTTGTCCTCATTTTTCATGATTTTTCTTTTAGTAATCGTTGATTTTTCTTTCAGATTATGTTCAAATTTAAATGTTCAAAATCAATTACAAAAGGATGAAACACACTACTTTGGACTATTGACTTATGTCATACCTGTCTTGTAATTCTCTAATAGTTGACCAATCACGTAGGTCTTTGTTCCTTTCCTTATTGGAGGCAGATTGTCTGCCTTTTTTTTCCCATACCCTTCCCATCTCGGTAACGGTTAAGCCACGTCAATATTTAATATTCCTATTACTTTTTGTTTTATTATCTTTATTAAAAATTTAATATAAAATATTAACATGACTTAACCGTAACCGCACAAATAGAAGGGGATAGAAAATGCATGAGAAAAGGAGGGCAGACAATCTGCCTCCTTCCTTATTTCCTAGCAAAGCTTTCCCATACCTTTTAGGAAAACTAACCAAAAGTCCATTCATTTTGGGGTGTGATATTCACACCCCTTTTTACTGCTCACACACCCTTCTAATTTTCGGCCGTCAGATCAGATGAAATGAAGAAGATCAACGGACATAAATTAACAAGGGGTGTGTGGATAGCACACCCCTTCATTTTTAATGAAAAACCATTTTTAAAGGTATAGTGAATAATACCAGAAAAAAGGTATAAATGTGATTTTTCATTAAAAAATAAACAGTACCATGAGTGTTTTGTTAAAACTCCCTTTAAAATTTTGTTTCTCTTTACTCCTACACAGTTCCACTCTTTGTTTAATTAATTAATTAATTGGCGATTAACTATAATTAAACTCCTTTACCAGCCGTGTTCCCTCCCTCCACCCCTGTATCTCTGGCACACAGAAAACTTTTGAGATTTTCCATCACCATTTTCTCCACTCCTTTTTCCTGAAATTCTGGTGGATTCCCAGCACTTGACCCAAATAGCAACCAACACTTTTTATTTGGCTCCAACTCACCAACTCACTTCCAATCTCTCACAATTTTAAGCCCCAAAACCCGAAAATTAAAACCCATTAAAAAGTCAGAAGCCAAAAAGTCCAAAACTTTCCGAGGAAAATTTCCCGCACAAACCCAGATTCCGCCTCCGGTGCTCCATCACCATCCTCTTCTTCTTCCTCAGAACCCATCTTCCAACTCCAACCGCCGCGTCCTCCCCAGCCTCCCTGCCTGGGAAAACGTCGTCGTCCAGTCCGAAAAACCCCTTGCCAACTCTACCACCGGCGCCGCTGCAATGGGATCTTTGTGCTGGACCCCAACATAAACGACTCCGAGAAACTCGCAAAACTTTTCCGGTCACTGTCGTCCACCTGGCTGCGCAGGTCGGCATTCAGAAACGCAGCCTCGTACGTCCACAGCAACATCACCGGATTCGTGAAGGGTTTTTTGGCAGTGGCGGTCACAGCAGAGGATCGCCAGTACCAGGGAAAGGTGGCTAGGCTGGCGCAGCTAAGGGTTTTTAACCGCAGGAAAACGTTGTCAGTGCCGGTTAATGAGGTTGTGGGGATTTTGGAGAGGTTGCTTGGGGCGAAGGCAACGAAGGTTGTGGTGCCGATGTCGAGAAATGGGGACGCTTTGTTTACTCTTTGGCAAGGAGGAGCTAGTCAAGAGTGCTTGATTAATCAGATGTTCGAAGATTCGATGTCTAATACAAAACTAAATCGTCCAAAACTCCAAATAAGTACATTTATAAGTTCATTTGAAATATGTAATCAGGAAATTATGCAGAGCTTATCATAATCTTGCTTCTTGGCAACGAGAACGAAGCGTGTCTCGATAATCTTGCTTCGTTCTCGTGACCAGAAAACAAGACTTAGATTATACAAATGAATAGACAAAGGAGGAACACAATGACAACCATTTGAAACGCATTCGAACAGAATGAAGCAAAATTTAGAAACAATTAGCATAAACACCAACCAAATTCAATTGAAGATTTCAATCTCTTAATTCTCTACAACGCGTAACTGACATAAACATATAAATCGAAGGAAACAAAGCTTAAGCGTCTTGCAAAAAGTACTTCTATTAAATGATGAAATAGGCTCCGGTGTGCAAATCCATAACAAAATCTTAGCTCAAGAAATTGCAAACACTACAAAGTCTTTAAAACAAAAATTAAAATAGAACAGACAAGCTCATTATCCAAATAACTAGGAAAGCTACTCTGAAACGGGTAGACAGTTTAAGAGTCGGCGATTGTAACCTCCACTTCGACACCAGGTTCAATTGTGATGGAAGTAATTTGCTTGACAACATCGGGTGAGCTGAACAGATCGATAACCCTCTTGTGGACACGCAACTCAAATCTATCCCATGTGTTGGTACCTGAACATCACAAACCATAATTTGAAGTTAAATAAGCTGAAAAATGCAAATGAAAACAATTATACTTCAACAATGCAGAATCTGTAACGACATTATTCAACGAGCCATGAGCTAACTTCAAATACAAATTTCAGACAGCAACATACCTTCACCACAAGGAGACTTCCTGGTGGTAATGTTCAGAACCTTGGTAGGCATCCTCACGGGTCCCTTCACCCTCAGGCGCTTGTCCTTGGCACCACGAACCAGATCAGTGCAAACTGTAAGCAAAATAGATGTCAAACCAACAGTCTAATAGGATACTCGGTATGCATATCCAAATTCTTAATAGTCTAACCAAGCTTCGAACAGAAAAAATGGATAAACCCATTTCAACGGCGTCACACAACTATCAATTCTAAATTGAAATTGAATTTCTTCTATACAATTATGCTCAGAAAACCCAAAACATTACGAGAAATTAAGCCGACAATTCGGGCTAATCAACAAAGCATTGTACTGGCCACTCTTACGAAATATAGAAAGAAAAAAAAATCAAGCAACAAGAAAAAAGCTTTTCTCTGAACTTCAATTCGCATTAATAAATAATAAATGGGATTTAGCTAACAGACATAAGGTCAATTTCAAACGAACAATTACTCGAAAATTAATACGAAATACGATGAACTGGGCAGAAAATAAATGCAAAACAATGAGCAAAAGGAGAGACCTTTCTCGAGATTCTTGACGTTCTTGGAGGAAAGTGTGATCCTGATCTTGTGGATCTGCTCCTGAGACTCCTCCAGTCCCGGCTTCGTTGGTTTCATCGCTGCATACGCCATTTTCTTCAACCTAACTCTTCGTTTTACTGTATAATCAAAACAATAATCCAACGATTACAGATTTTACACCTAAACTATAAAAAATGGAGACTAAAAATTACTCAATTTCACTAGCTCCCGGTGGAAATAACTGAAGCAAATAAACAGTGAGAGATATAGAGAGAAAGCGAGAGAGAGAGAGAGAGCGGAGGGGGCGGACCTTGGTGGCTGCGGGGGCGAGGGAGGCGCTGCGGGGCTGCGGGGCTGCGGGGCTGCGGGGCTGCGGCACGTCTCTCTGAGCGATGGGAGAAAGGAGGCAGTGTTTGTGAGAGATTATAAAGGGGGCATTAGGGTTTTTGCCATGTCTGACAGGTGTGATGCCGGACGGGTCGGGTTGAAGATTTTTATGACGAAGGTTCAAATCATATGAGTTCGGCCCAAACTACATTTCTTGGTTGGCCCAAAGAGTTTCATACAGGTTGCCTAAAATAAATTGAGATGTCATTGTGTCAGTACTTTTAAGTTTGAAGAGTTTTCATACTTCAATTATTAACTAGCCACTCGGTTTTAAGAGAAACTTACCTACAAGCAATACTCAAAGTCAATCTCGGACTTATGTGTTTTTAACTTTTTCACATAACAGCGTAACTGATTTAAAATACACCGCACCGCACCAAATCCCTGGCGCATTTAGATCTTGAGTTGAGCTCAAGTGGCTTTAGTTTTGTTACATTATTTTTAAATAAAAAACTTAAAGAATGTCACTAGTTTTTAACTGTTAGATCCTAGTCATTGTGTATTGAACCAAAGATCTAACGACCAAAACCCTGAGTATAGATTCCCTCGAAACATACAAAAAATACCATGATTTATTATACTTTTCTCATCTTGGCGTTTATTTGACTTGGGTTTCTTAGAAAACCTGTAAATCAAGCGCAAAATTGTACCAAAGGAATCCATGGTTAATTTTCCATAAAGATACCACAAACGCACACCATAGAATTCATAGAAAGGGATCAAGGTACTTGTCACAAAATCCCTAGTCCTGTGATGTCACAGACTAACAGAGTTAGGACAATTTGTTTGCATATACAGCAAGATTCGATCGCATAACAAGAAAGTGACACGGGTTAAAGGCAGCACTTGAACGAGATGAAACTTGAAAGGAGAATGAATTTTAATGGCGGCCACTGTCGGTTTCATGCTCCATTTCTTCTGCATCCTCAAATCGTTGATCGTTGATCTGAAGCTGCAAAGGAGATGAAAATGTGATCAATACAAGGGGACCAATTCTGCCCCAGTATTAACTGGTTATTCAAAGGCTTACTTCAAGCACAGTACGAGCTAGGTCATGATCCCCGTTAGATTGACCAATTGAGTTTGAAGGATTTTGAGGAACAGGCCACTCAGAATCGTCCTCTGAAAATACGCCACATTCAGAACGAAGATATCATACATAACAGAATATTTCGTGTTAGACATATTGACACATGACTTGATATAAATGTTCCATGGTGCATTACATACCAATTGCTTCATCTTCCAACTGATCGGCGCTAAAAATCCAATTATGCTCTTCTTCCCCTTCTAAAGAAAGATCAAAAGCATAATATTAGGGTGCAATGAAGCAAACATAACGAATATCATTCAAAAAAAACAAAATATGTAAAAGAAAAATAACCGGGGAATTGAAAAACTGTACAAACCTTGAATTGGTTCTGGATTAAGCTCAGCACACTCACAAAATACCTCAAACAGAGAATCCACTGCCACATGAAAAACAAGAAGCTAGTACCCTTCACCAGAGAAATTCTAACAAAATCAAGACAGTAGAGAGAGAGATACACTGGTTAGGATCTGAAGGAACGAGCCTCATCTCTGTGACCTTGGATAAATCTAAGTCACCATTGCGTTCTGAATCCGAACCATCAGACTCATCCTCGTCATCCTCAGTTTCAATCTATAATGTTCAAAACTTTAATCAGAAAACCAATGCACAAAAGAAACTGTGAAATTACATATTGAAGTTAACGATCGGTCAGGAGACACAGGGCCGATGTATGGTAAAGACACACAACCATGAATACAAAACCAAGCAAGCAAGTGATTCTTGTGTAATATATATCTCATTCGCACAATGTGTAAAGAATGTTCTTAATGATTGCAGAATTGATCTCAGAACATCATTCTAAACTTATTCAGAGTTCATATAGCACAAGCAAAAAGAATTGATAAAGAAATCGAAAGAACAAATAAAGAGGTTAGTGTTCAGAGAACAAGATAAATTTCCCTTACAAACTGAAATTTCACACCACACAATTAGGACAAAGTACACTTCAGACAAGATAAAAAGTCCATATTGCTGCTGGAGTGCATTGATAAATATGTAAACATGTACCTGAGTGTATAAACAAGGAGAGGTGTAGGCCTCTGGGTCTCTGGATACAGCGTGCAGTGATATAGACAAGAAGTCCACCGCATAACCTTTCGCCTTGTCAGTGTCACTCAACCAAATCACTTGCCTAAAAAATCCCAACTGACTGTTCAAATGGATTCTAATTTGTCTATGGGGGCGGGTGGGGGAATTTGACCATCCCCTTCAAATGGATTCTAATCCCGGCTAACAGTTTAAATTAATGAGAGAGAAAATGACATACTTGGTGGAGATATATAGAGTGCCAGGGAACTCAGGGGGCTGATTGCCGAGGACAATAGAAACACCAGGCCGAACATGCATCAGCTCCTCACCATTCACCGCATCCAAAACTGGTTCATCAACACCGTTTCTTTCAACTCGAGCAGTGAATTCTTTAATCCCTGCTACCATTTTGCTTGCTCACTCGGGTTTCTTCCTTTGCATTTTCAAAACAAAAAATGATGTTTATAGACAGCACATGATCACTAAATTACTCCAATAAATTGTAATATACATACATACATACACACACATTGTATATATATTAACATACATACTTACGAGCCACTAATTCATCACAAAGAAGCAATTAATTAACTTAAACAAACTAATCTGCAACCCATATGAGTAGTTGAAGTTAACCAATAAAATGGGAGCGGTCAAGCAAAGTAAAAAGGGGCAATTTGATTCTTATATTTTCCCACCAATTTTCTCAGAAACCAAACAGTAAAACTAACGGGAAAACTATCGAACCCCCAAGGATTGAATTTTGTTCAAAATTATCGGAACAATGAACAATGAATGAACAGTTAACGAACCGATTTACAGAAATATAAAGCAAGATGAATTCAAACAAAAAAAATAAAAAATGGGTGAGGAGGATTTGGTACCTGGGAAGAGACACAGACTTCGGTTTCTTTTATTTTCTAGGGTTTTACTAATTTTTTTCTTTCAGGGTTTAAAGCGCCAATTTTTTTTTCTCAACCCAAAAAACCGCCACTTTTTCCACCGGTGCGGGCTTCTGGGTTCAAGCTGGAGTATTGGACCGCTGAAAGCTGGCTCGGGCTAGTATTTATCGCGGCCCAACCCTTTTATTGTTTCTGTTTTGTTTGATAATTCGGTCCTTTAATTTTTTTTTAATACATCGACATTTTTACACTAAAAAAATGAGGAGTTCGGCTAAGCCACACAATGGACAATCTAATTTGTTATCGAATTCTCCATCCACGAGATTTGAACCTAAGACGTCTCACTTCCAAGCGAAGAAAAATATCACCAGATCATAGTACTGAGTGACAATTCGGTCCTTTTATTAACTATATTTTATTTTGAACTAATATAAATTAGCATAAGTGAATTTGAAAAGAAAAAAAAAAACACGACCATCATACAAGTGTTAGATGTTGTCCAATTTAATACGTTCAGTTTCAACATTTATAAATTCACTAAACATCGATAAAAATTATTAACTCAATTTAATTGAAATAGTCAAGTTCAGTTGAACTACGACGGGCTTCATTGCTTGGGTGATGTTTGTGTGGTAATAGGAAAGCTCATTATCTTCCTGGCATCTAACATGGAGGCTGGAGAGCACCGCTGGGGAAGATGCGCCAAATCAACAAAGCCTAAGGTATTGATACTTTGTTGGATAAAAAGAAGTCCAAAAAGTAAATTTAAAAGCCAGTTGCGGCGATTAAAAAGCCACCCACGAATCGAAACCATAAACTTTTTGTTGTAAAATTGTCTGAAATTGTCATTCGGGTGTCTCAATTTTCAAGTTTTCATAGTTTGGGAAAATTGTATCATTTGTTGTGAGTTGAAACACATTTACAGAGATAATAATTATATGGTAGATCAGTTGACAAACTGGAGTTTTAATATAAATATTGGCGTTCATGTGTTTGATAAGCCTCCTGCTTAGATTGGATCATCGCTCATGGATGATGAAGTCTCTCGAACTTATTTGGTTTCTTATTGTAAGTTAGCTTTGGATTGTATTCCTCATTTCTTTACAAAAAAACAATGAATTATTATTATTATATCATCTGCCATCATCTAGCTTGTCTTACATAATTACAGAGAGACAAGAAATTGTGCTCAAAACTCATCATTTTTGTCTCTTTTTAAACAAATGAATGAATCTGTATGCACGCATCTAAAAGGCGACGACGCCATTTCAATGGAAAAATAATTGCAAGACAGAAGTGGAATGAAAACTTCTTAGTTTAGTACCTTAACATAACTTTTTCTATATAAATTTGAAAACTTTCCAATCTAATTTACCATCATCTCTATGATGGCATGAATTTGAAGCATATTATATTAGATTTAGAATAATAAAAGAAATATTTTTTGTTTTAATCTCTTGGTCGAGAATACGATGAATGTGAAATTTTTTATGATAAATTATGCATAAACCGTCTTTATTCAAATGGATTCTTATTTTTTGGTAAAAACGAGAACTAGTTGTGGAGCTTATTATATATCAAACTTCAATGATCCAAACATTTTATTTTTTTTTATTCTTCATTCATAGATTGTCCTTGCTAAAAACTCAATTCAGCATAAAACCATTTACTTATTTAATTGCCGTGATGAAATTTCAATGTTTGTTAAAATATAGTGTTCGTCAATTTTTTTTGCACTCAATTAGATGCCTCAAATATTCTCAATTTGACTAATATATTATAATCTATAAAGAACAACTTAAAAATATATAATTTAAATCGTTGAAGCTCAATATAAAATAGACCTGAAAACTAATTATTTTTTATATTTACCTTGTTTATGGGCTGTCGGTACGAGGAGTTATGATTTAAATTTTTAAAATTCAGGATATTATCATAATTCATAATATCATATATATATATACACACAGCTGGCTGGGCCATTGGCATATTAATGTCGTAATAAAAAGAGATGCTCATCATTTCGACGTTGACCCTTAATTTACCATACGTCTTCAAATATCCCGATTTCTTTTAAGTAACGACCACACAAAGAAATGATTGACTTGATGAACAAACCCTAATCACTATTAAATAACCCTTTGCTGAATCCTTGTGAATTTAATTAGGTATATAAGCTAGAAGATGGAGAAGTTGCATGCATGAATCAATCAATATCGATACACGTCAAGACGCAAAACAAGTGCTTCACTTAACCAAGTTTATATCACTGGAAGTCATAGGGACATTCTGTTGTATGGATAAGTTTTTATTGAAGTGATTATATTGATTTAGCGTGAATTTGTATAAACACAAAAAGTAAAATTCTACACAGCTTTTACAGTTACAAGCATCATGCTATATTTACACAAATTTGGTGTAAAGATCACAAATGCAACAAGTTCGTATGAGAGCAGACATGGAAAATACAACTCTACACGGCTATTTTAATTACAAGCATTATCAGTACAAATTTGTTGTAAAGACTACAAACACAACAAATTTACATGAAAATAGACAAAATTATCGCTAACAAGCTAAACCACGTCAAAGCCATCACTTAACCAAGTAATGGTATGGGAATGTAGTCACTTCACAAATAGAAAAGAGATGAAAAAGTGGCTTCTTGCATGCATGCTTAGTGCTTCCAAATATGAACTATTAAGAGATGCCTTGTCCCTTCTGCAAAGGAACTTGGAAAAGTTTCATGATAAGGAGGATGATAAAAGTATATAGTACATAGAGACAGAGACTCAATCTTCCAAAGCACATTAAAAATAGCGCATTACTAAATAATTAAAAACAAATACTTCAATCCCTTTACCATATGCATACATTGTCCACAAATTAATTTTTTTCGACAGCTCCAGCACACCACTACTGCATCTGCATGCACCGCACCAAGATTAATACCTAAAAAGCAGCACTGTAGAACTCGTTTTTTATGGTCGAAATCAGCACTGTGGAATATATATAATAAGGAGAATGCTTGCAGTGACAAACCTTCTTTTTTTTGTGAGTGTGCCAGACAAACCCTAATATATATGGTTAAGATCCGAAAACACAGATATTTTAACACATATTTTGACGTTTATTTTGTAAAACTAACTTCGTAATGTATTTAAAGAATCTGAATTGTTTATTTTTCAATTCATCATTTATAGATTAATAACTATCATTTAATTTAACAGTCTTATAAATTCGAATTTATGTGATTTCTAGTGGATATGATTTTAATTGAAGACCTAAAAAAATAATCAAAATTAAATCAAGCCCACAAAAAACAACTAAAATAACAACAATACTAGATTAATTTTCTAACATGCGCCCCCGATTCTGACCTCTCTATATATATCAAATGAAATAAGCGCTTTTGTGGTGCAGTTCTAGTTATTCCAATTTCAAGGCTTCTACTTCATATATCGAAGGTCTGGACCTCCGTCTGAGAAGTTAGATTATGTTGTGGTTTTCAAAATATTGGTTACTTATGTGCTAACTAAGGTAGCTAGTGTGGTCCTGTGTTCACAAACACCAATTGATCGGTTGCTTTCACCAAATTACAAGCAATGTGGTTTCTATTACAATCTCAAAACAAGATATACATTGCCTTATTATCCTACATATATCATCATCTTGTTTATTATGCGATCAGATTAAACGATGATTAGATACAATCACATTAAAATATATTTTGTCCCCAAACAATTGAGGCTGGACTTTGTCATTAAACAAGTCTTTCCTTGCTGTTTGGTGTAGCTTTTCCACCGTTTAAAAAAATCCATTTTTCATAGCAAAAGCAGTTCATGCGTACGTTTTTCCAGAACAAAAGCATATTGTAGGGATTTTTCCAAGCCAAGTTTGACTGTGCTAGTCTTAACAAAAGTGCTTTTCGACTACTTTGGCAGAAGTTGAAATACAACTTTTAACTAAAGGGAACTAAAATTCCACCGATCTATGCTCGTTTAAATACCAAATATAATGCTAATTAACCAACATAATAGGCTTAATTAGTTATATAAGAACAATTCCACCCGTTTTAAAAGGACAGAGACAAGGCAAGTGGAAGACAAGGCAAGTGGAAAGGCATGTGAACTTTTCCAAAGAGAAATGAGAAATGGTCCTTCCCTTCCACGGTACTGCGTGGGGTGGCTATCACCCTCTAGAATAAGGAGAACCTTTCCTTTGGGGACCAATATATTATAGGGTACCTTATATTATATATCACATTCTCATATTACAACACTTACAAAAGAAAAAAGGAGTTGGTGGTGAGGGCCTGAAAAGGATGTTCGATGACGATGAAGCTCCTACCACGGAAGTCATGGATTGCTGGTGGGGAAATGACAGCGGGGATGATCGAAATAGAGGGCGGGGGAAAAGAACAAATGAGAGAGTTGAGTTAAAATTATTATCACTAGACTACAGTACTAAATAAAACAAAATTTATAACATTAATCTTATAGTTAAAAAATTTCTAATTTAGTTTATTTTTAAGAAAGTAGGTCTTTAAAGTGTGGCGTATAAATTGGACGATCTGATGGTCAAGCAAGCACCATCCACGATGAAAATTAGAGTTGTAAAAATAAAATGCAAAAAAATTCAAGTGAGAACGTTGCTATCCAGAAAACGTAAATGCGTTAGAAAAATTCAAATGAAAAGGAAACAAATAAGAAAATAACAAAGGGAATACAAATTATTTTAGCTAAGACAAGAACTAATGGGTCACTGGACGTGGGCAAGGCAGCAGTGTGGTGTCAGAATTTCTGGTACGGCAGGCACAGCCAAAGAGAGAAAGACAACCCTACCAAAAACAAAGAAGCAACCAATTATTCACTCTCCCAACCATCCCAGTCCCAGACATTAAATATGGCATTTTATTTGAATTTTGGGTATTCGTACACGGCTAGATCTACGACCACCGGACACGTGGAGTTTCCAGGGTAGTTTGATAAGTTTGGACCAACTAGATTGGGGGAATTGCCGGGGTTTACTATGAGGTTGCATGCAGTGGATTCTTACATTTTGAATTCGAAATTGCTGGGTGGAGAACTGCGTACTTCTGGTCGACCACATGACGGACGTAAGGCTACCAGTCTATGTAGCATTTTGACTTCTTTTAAAACTTTACTTTTCACCTGATTTATCAAATTAAACTATTATCTTATTACACTATTTTTTTTAACAATTGCTATTATATATTTTTACATATATAAATAATTGATAATAGAAATTCATATGACGACTAGTACTAATCCTGATTTGGTACTGAGATGATTCTGAAAAAAATTTGCTATAAAAAAAAACCGGGAACTTTTTTATGTTTGGTAAACATTCAGCTTCAGTTTTTTTTTACAGTTTTGGTTGTAAAAAAACCAAAAACACAAAGCTGCAAAATCCAGCTTTGAAAAACTAGTTTTTTTCACATCTGTTTTACATAAAAGTTTATCAAACACTATAATATTGTTTTTTTTTTCAAAAACACTTTTATAAAAAAGTTAACCAAACACTCAGCTGCTTATTCTCACAGCACAACAAAAATAGTTTTTTTTTTTTTCAAAGCACAACAATACCAAATCACCCCCTAATCCCATATTCCAGCTTCTTCAGTATCGTCCATTAGTGCTAATAGTCAAACTTGTCGGTTCCATCTCCATGCCCTACACAAATAATGTCATCAATGGCTCGCCGTCAAAGCGAGCAGTTTGATCACCTGCATATGTATCATCATCCACCACATAATTTTCACATCCATTGATTTCAAGCCCCCAAAAAATGCCATGGATATAATGATCCAAATCTCTTAGAAAACAAGACGAGTTTGTTCTAATTGGGGTTGGACATGCTAGGTTAGTAGATGGGCAACGAAAAGAGGGACTGAGATGAGGAGAACTGAGAAGGAGGTGGATAAGGGAGGGGACGAAATTTGCACAGAGATGGAAAACACAAGAGGGAAGAGAAAATGGGGGAGAGAAGAAAACAATAAAAAAATATCTAATAATTAATTAAAAAGCATTTGACACTGCTGTCAAATTTGGCAGCAAGAGGAAGATATGTCATTCCATGTCATATCACATCAGATTTGGCTTCTGGGTTGGAAATCATTGTTGCCGTCTTTTGTTACCGTTATTACTGATTTGGACATTTTTATATCTTCTTTGGAGATGCTCTAACCCTATCATTTTCAAGGTTATTCAACATAATAGTTAGAATTATGGTGTTAAATACAATTTTTGGAACATGTTTGGAATTGTTTTAGTTTTTTTAATAGTTGTGAAGCCCAACGTGTTTGGAAGTGTATTAGAGCAGGTTGACTCACGTATGAAGCTCACGACCATACGTGCTCCACACGTTATTTGGTTTGTATTGTTCATGTGTTTGGCTTGAATGTTCTCATACACAAGGGGCATGTGAGAGTGCGAAGACAAAGTCTCGCGTCAATGAAAGATCAAACAATGCAAAGGCTTATAGTTAATTGTTTTGTGTAAAACCAACTTTCTTCAGATTGATGACCATGCTTTATGTGTAGCTCAATTCACCTAATATGTTATCATCCTTTTATTATTAAAATAAGAAAGATGATTTGCTATCCATTTATATTCGAGGTAGGATCTCTTACAGTTCTACGAGTATAGATGTGCTTAATTTGACCTCAACATAAAGAAATAATGAATTTTCACTCTCTTAACTTATTCATCATACAACTAATCATGTTAACGTCTCACTTAGTTATAAATCCCCATTACTAAGCTCGATAAAGCATAACAAGAAAACAAATCAGAAAGGTAATTTTGTCACTTTATTTTCTTCCCATACACTTTTATTGGTTATTTATTTTTCTTTCTCTTAGTTTTGTGGTTCCTTGGTTCTCTAAAATCCATTTGCATAAGTTAAAACTTGGGTTTTATGTCCCCAGATAAAAAATAAAGGGCAGGTTAGCTTTGTTAACTCTTCCCATGTCCTCTAAACCCAAAATGGTAATACTCCCATACAGCAACACCACACCTGCTCCTGTACTCCCTCAATCAACAAGTCAACCAATCCAACGGTCCAAACTAAGCCATTCTCTCTTCTATTTTCCTTTGTTTCTGATTCACTCCTCACACAGCTTTAGCACACTACCACTGAAGAAAGTTAACCACACCCTCTGTTACTTTGACTCTTCTCACAGACAGTGACCACCTTCTCTTTGATCTAGAGAGAGAAACTGAGGACAGAGAGAGAGAGAGAGAGAGAGAGAGAGTACTAGCTTTTTTTTTTGGCAAACTAGAGAGAGTACTAGCTTGGTTCTTATAACAGAGAAGAAAACAACCATTTTCAACCCAAACCAAAACATGGGTTTTGCTGTTCTTCTCATCTCCTTCCTGATTTTCTTCACAAACCCCTTATGGGTTTGTGGAAACTTAGAGTTAAAAGCACTTTTGGACATGAAATCGCTTTTGGACCCGCAAAGCTTGTATCTTTCTTCGTGGACCGTCAATGGCAACCCCTGCGGCGGGTCCTTTGAAGGAATAGGGTGCAATGAGGCGGGTCAAGTCGCTAACATTTCGTTGCAGGGAAAGGGGCTCACTGGGAAGCTATCTCCCGCCATTGCAGGGCTCAAGCATTTGACTGGCATTTACTTGCATTACAACTCTCTGCATGGAGAGATTCCCAGAGAGATTGCCAACTTGACGGAGCTGAGTGACTTGTATTTGAATGTGAATAATCTCTCCGGAGTGATCCCTCCCGAGATCGGAAATATGAGCAACTTGCAAGGTTAGCTGAATTTTTTTTCTGAAAAAGCTTTGATTTTTTTTTATTGTGGGTTTTTGTTGTTTCATTTAAGTTAATCTGAATGATTTAGGGCTAGTTTTTGGACTGCCTCTGTAAGAGTCACTTTTAGCAGAAGTACTTTTATTATAAATATGGTGAAAATTTTATTGAAAATAAACACTAGGAAGTGCTTCCATGAAAAACACTTGGATTGGAAGTGCTTCCTGGAAAAGAACTTGGACGTGCTTCTTGAAGCTTGTCCAAAAAGCACTTTTACTACAACCCAGTTTCCATCAAATGTTATTGTAAGTGCTTTTTAGTTGTCAGAAAACAATTTTAGGTTTTCCAAGCAATCAATCCCAACAGACCTTTTAAGTACATAAATAGTGGGTCTGTTGAAAGATTTGAACTTTGTTTTTGTATGTTTTGTTTATCTTTTTGGTTATTCAAGTAGCTTTGATTTTATGTGATCCTCATTTGCATAGATGAAAAAGCACTTATTAAGTTGGCTGATTTAAGTGCTTTCTGTTTCCCAAATGACTTGTTATTAAAGTTTCAAGCTTGTTAAATTTCCTCATCTAGGGTTTGTGTTTTGCTTTTCAGTTTTGCAACTTTGCTATAATCAGCTCACCGGAAGCATTCCCACGCAGCTGGGATCTTTGAAAAACCTGAGCGTTCTTGCTCTGCAATCTAACCACTTAACCGGCGCAATACCGGCAAGTTTGGGGGACTTAGAAATGTTGATGAGACTGGATTTGAGTGTCAATCATCTTTTCGGTTCTATTCCCACAAAACTTGCTGATGCCCCGGTGCTTGAAGTTCTAGACGTTCGGAATAATACTCTATCCGGCAATGTACCTCTTGGTAAGAACAGTCTAACATCTCAAATTCTGACCTTTAGAAGAAGAAATTGCAGTACCCATTACTCATGTTGAAATGTTGAAAAAGTAATAAAACCCTTGATCAATTTCAGCTTTGAAGAGACTTAATGAAGGATTCTCCTATGAAAACAATCTGGGATTATGTGGAGCTGGATTCATGTCCTTAACCGCCTGCACTACTTCCGGTCATCCCAACGCGAGTAGACCCGAACCCTTTGGAGCCGGCGTGCCAACAAGAGACTTCCCGGAAACTGCAAATGTGCCTTTGCCCTGCAACCAAACTCGTTGCTCCAATTTGTCAAAATCCCATCAAGCCTCTGTTGCTGTTGTTGTTGGTGTCATTGTAGTAACTATTGCATTATCAGGTGTGGGGTTTGTATTCTTTACCCAACACCGACGCAGGAAACAGAAGCTTGGTAACTCATTTGATACCGCTGAAGGCCGTTTTAGTACTGACGAGGCCAAAGCCAATGGAGTTTACAGGAAGAATGGATCTCCTCTCATCAGCCTTGAGTATGCCAACGGCTGGGATCCTTTAGCTAATGGGAGGAATTTAAGTGTGTTTGCACAAGAAGTCTTCGGTAGCTTTAGATTCAATTTGGAAGAGGTGGAGACGGCTACTCAGTATTTCTCAGAGGTGAATTTATTGGGTAAGAGTAACTTCTCTGCAACATATAAAGGAATACTACGAGATGGGTCTGCTGTTGCCATTAAGAGCATTGGCAAATCATGCTGCAAGACGGAGGAATCTGAATTCTTGAAGGGATTGAACATGTTAACCTCGTTGAGGCACGAAAATTTGGTGAAGTTGAGAGGGTTTTGTTGCTCAAAGGGCCGGGGAGAATGCTTCCTCATTTATGACTTCGTTCCAAATGGAAATTTGCTGCAGTATCTTGATGTCAAGGACGGCGACAGCCATGTTCTTGAATGGACTACTAGGGTTTGTATTGTGAAGGGCATTGCTAAAGGTCAGTATATGTTCCTTTTTAGCTATTTTACATGGAGTCAGTTTCTGATTTATCTGTACTGAGCTTTGTTCTGTTGGTCAGGTCTATCCTATTTACATGGATACAAGCCAAACAAACCTCCCCTTGTTCACCAAAACATCTCGGCTGAGAAGGTGCTGATCGACCAGCGATACAACCCCTTGCTCTCCGACTCTGGCCTGCACAAGCTTCTAACCAATGATGTTGTCTTCTCAGCACTCAAGGCCAGCGCTGCAATGGGATACCTAGCTCCCGAGTACACCACCACAGGACGGTTCACAGAGAAAAGTGACGTTTATGCATTTGGGGTGCTCATTCTCCAAATCCTATCAGGGAAGCGGAAAGTCACCAGCGCAATGCGCGTTGGTGCTGAGTCAGGCAGGTTCCAAGATTTCATCGACCAAAACCTCAATGGAAGGTTCTTCGAATACGAAGCATCCAAGCTTGCAAAGACTGCTTTGCTTTGCACCCATGAGTCTGCGATTGAGAGACCTTCCATGGAAGAAGTTGTTCAGGAGTTGAGTAATTGTAGCAGTTGTGTCTGACTCCTGGGTGCTGTCTTTTTTGTTCAACCATTGCGTCAGGACTATTCAGATCGGTAATGGACGACTAATGGTTAGCTGAAAACTAACTGCTAACTTCCGATGTAATTCTAGGATTTTTATGTTGTAATGTTGTGTCCTCTTTCTTGAGGACCAAGCTTTGTTGTGAACGCTGTTAGACCATTGTTTAATGTAGCCTACTACTAGCCTTTAGATGGTTCTTTATATTTTGACAAAGTAAAATTCTAATCTAATCTAATTTACGGGGAAGGGTATTTGAACTTGGGCGTAGCGGAGGGGGGAGGCACACTACCCTTGCCAACTATTTAAACCGGCATTTGTTGAGGTTGGATATTATGAGGGATTTTCTTATTAATCGCATGTTTTTTAGTGCATATTCGTTTTTTGATTACTTTCATCGGCGGTGATCTATTGGCCTGCAAACCAAGACATCAGTTTGAAGGATCTCCTTGTCTCCAAATCATAGAGAAGTATGATTTGGCTTTTGTACTGATTAATTGCCAAGTTGTTCATAATTTAAGGTTTTGGTTCTCACCCTACACCCTGGTGTCTACAGAACTATATGGGCATCAGACCGAAGGTTGCTGTAGTTTTTGGGCTTGAAGAAGCTGCCTAACCCATACAAAATTCCACAGTTCAGCTCTCTTTCAATTGTAGTGGGAAGCCACCGAACCTTGTAGCATACGTGAGCATGTTGAATCTAGTGTTGAGGTCAAATTAAACACTCTCTAAGTTCTCATGTTATTAAAAGAACATGAGTTGGCTAGCTGGGGGTAAAGTGAAAAGAAAACTAATGAAAATGACTTGAAAACTTTGAGTTTTAACTATAAGGACAAAATAAAGGGTAAAGTGATTAGTATCAAGTTTGATTTTTTAGTGTAAAAATGTGATTTTTCGTTAAAATGAACAGCACTGCGAGTTTTTTGTTAAATCTCCCGAAACACGCCCTAAGTTCAATATTATGATTTCGCAGTTCACTTCATCACCAAAAACCCTTTGACTACACAGTTAACATAAATAAGTTTAAAACACTTGTAAAAAATTTAACGCGTTAATAATAAAATGCATTTCCCAAAAACTTTAACTTTCTAGAAAAGTAATCCCATCACTCTAATCATGTTTTCTCAATAGTCAGTGAACGGTGAAAATTGACTTTCATTAAGTCTACTTGAGTTGGTTGTGCTAGGCTGAGTAAGTAAGATTCTAAGTAACTAATTCGATAGATCACAAAGCTTTCTCTCTCTAAATTTTCTTTTATACAGTTTCGTTCTTCATACGATTTCGTATCATCCCTGTACAAAATTTATAAAAAGGCCCTCCTTCAAAGCAAAGTCCATCGAGAGTGGATTACCCGGCACCCAACACACAAAACAGGCCGGCCCCCAGCCAAATCACTCCACCCCAGCCGAATAGACTGGCACCCAACCCAAGCCAGGCAAAAAGATCGGCCCAGAATCAACAGACCCAACTGCTGGGCCATCCACGTTGTCGATGTCGACGCCAGCTCTTCCCACAACCTTCAACCTCTCGCGCAGAGGACTTGAACACCGTGTGGGTGATCTTGGTCCCACTACACACGATCAACACGTCGCAGAGCGAGATCTTGGTGCAGAGCTGCTCGGGGCTGAGATTGTATGAGCAGTTGACATTAGAGCAAGTCCACTAGGAGTGGATTGCCCGGCGGCGCGAGCTTTTCTGAGATGAGGACGATGGGATTGGCGTTGAGTTCGCAGTACACAACACCACGACCAGCCACGGAGGAGCTCGGCGGTGCGAGGTGGGAGTTACTGAGAAAGCAAAGAGGGAGGCCTTGGAGGTGAGAGAGAGGGTGGGGAATCGGAAAAATGGGGAGCGGATTTGGGACGGCGACGGTGTGTGTCAAGTGTATATGGGTGTAATTTATAATAATATTTTATAAGGGAATTGTTATTAGCACTCCAAAAATCTCATTCTACACTCCAAACTTTCTATATTAGGAAAGAAAAATACACTTGTGAGGAGTGTAAAATAAGATTTTTGAAGTGCCAATAACAACCTTCCTTTTATAAAAATATCAAAAATTAATAATATATTTTTATAAAGTCATAAAATAAAAATAAGATTATTTTATTATTTTATAATAAAAATAATAATATTTTAATAAAATTGACTAGGCTATTTTTTGTTAGGGGTGGAGATGCAATTGGCTTATTACTGTTCATTGGGGTCTATCATTGTTCACTAAGTGGATTAAATAGGTTAGGTGCTAGCGCATTTTTTTTAGGGGTGGACTTGCTCTAAGATAGTTTAAAAAAAAAAGGTAGAACAATCTATTGACACTAGAAAACAATCGCTTAAATCAAAACAAAATTTAGCACTCACTGATTGCAAGTTTAAAAATGTCATTATTAATACGTAAAAATAGCTACAAACATAACGTTCACTAAATAATCAAAAGACACTAGAAAATAATCACTTAAATCAAAACAAAGTTTAGCATTCACTGATTGCAAGTTTAAAAATGTCATTATTAATACGTAAAAAGAGTTACAAACATAATGTTCATTAAATAACAAAAGCAATTCAATATTAAACAACCAAACATAACAAAAGAACTTCAAAACTCTAACTTTAATGTTTCACTTGAATATATAACATTATTATAAATAAAATTGAAAAAAAAAATCCCTTTTTAAGGTGTTCACCTTATTATTGACACTCAAAATATCTTATTGTACTCCAAATTTTTATCTTTAGAAAGGAAAAAAAATTACGCTTATAAGGAGTACATGATGATATTTTAAAATGCTAATAAAAGCAATTTTTAAATATAGAACATTAATATATAAATATTAGATGACAAAATTTTTTGGACCCTTTCAAATTTGGAGCCTTGTACGACTGCACATTTCGCTCTCCCTCAATGCCCCTCTGTGTAAATAGTTCAGAACTTCAAGAAATAAACCGCAAAAATGTTTATAAAATCAAAGTACTTGGTAGGCTGAATTACCGAATACAAACCTTATATTACGATAAACTTGTCACTTGCCAAGAGCTTTTTCTTCCAATTCTTCATAAACGTGATTCGATTCCGAGAAAACCATAAGATAATAAGGAGAACGTGCGGCTAAGATTCGTAAGAAGGTGATGAGAAATATGGATATACATGGAGGAAACAAAGTCTGCACGGGCTAACTGATATTTTCAAACTATTAATTCACGTGTTCAGAGAATGTGCTTTCTGCAGGTTCTGCACTACCGGCCTTAATTTTTCAAGATTTACAGCTTTAAATATATATATATATACAGGGAGCTTAAGGGGAGGGATCCCCATTTTTTCAAAAAAAATGGGGACACGCTCCCCACCGTTAGATTGACTTTAATGAAATTGTGTGGTTGAGATTAAAACACAGGCCATAAAATCTCAACCACAGGATTTCATTTAATTCAAATCCAACGGTGGGGAGCGTATCCCCATTTTTTTGAAAAAATGGGGATCCCTCCCCTTAAGCAATTCCTATATATATATATATATATATATAACTATTACATGTAACATCACTTGCTATACACATTTCAGATATTACATATATATATAAGAACCTTCAAAACTCCAAAAATAACTAATAATATGTAATCTAATTTGCTTCATTTGGTTTTTAGAGAAGCAATCAATAGAAGGAAACCTTAATTCTCCTCTTAATTAATTAACCCTAAGCTGAAATCCCTTTCCCAAGTGGAAACGATGATCTAACCCTAAACACATGCTCTTCACCGGTGCATTTATCAACCCTCACAACCCAATGACTCTTTTTTCCAATCATTTTTGCAGTATCATTTTCTGCTGCTATTCTTGTAACC
Source organism: Malus sylvestris (assembly GCF_916048215.2). Classification (NCBI taxonomy): domain Eukaryota; kingdom Viridiplantae; phylum Streptophyta; class Magnoliopsida; order Rosales; family Rosaceae; genus Malus; species Malus sylvestris. Next base: position 25,852,039 of record NC_062260.1, read on the forward strand.
AGCAACCCTCCTCCGATAGGCAACAACTGAGTCCTTGATCCGCCGGACCGCCATGACCCTTTTCCGAAAGCGTTATGCCCCACAACAGTAGCTCCGTTTTGCTTCCTCCCCACCTGTACCGCTCTAAGAACTGCCTCGTGGTTCTTGAGGTTGCAATCGATAAGCACGAAATCCGCCTCCTTGTAGTAATTTAAAAGAAGATTTTGAGCTTCTCCAATAACAAACTCAATGTGACAAACGTTGACGCCGAGGACTTTTTCAGACAAGTGTAATTCTTCGTTACTGCGAAGAATGCATACAACTCTGCCGCCAGTTTGCTGAGCAGCGGCAGCTAGGGCTAGGGTTTTGGAGTCGGCAGCTCCAGCGCATGCAACAACCATTAGCTTTGCATTGTTGCCCGCTGCTAGGGCTGAAATGAACTCGATCACATCTGGCTCGTTTGCCTTCTGGCCCTGAATTAAAAACACAAGAAAAAACCGGTTAGAAGTGATCGTATTAAACAGAAAAATCTGACATAAAAGTTCCTAAAACTGTAGAAAAAAAGAGTTTGGAAAATAATGTAAAAGAAGACTCACCATTTTGAGGGTTTTGAGGTAGGCTTTTGTGGCATTCTCAGCAGACCAGCGAGCCATGTTGCCCTTTGTATGTGTAGTTATGAGTAAAGCTCTAGATCTTCTTTTCTCTCAAATCCCAACGTTTTAGCTTCAAGTTTGCTGGGGATAAAATATGGAAGGCTGACATATATATAGGGGGCACAGTGGCAATCCAACTGGCCATGTTTGAAAATGTTTATATCAAAAATTAACAAGTTCCAACTAGGAAAGTAGGATTATATAATTATTGTCCTTTTAGTACTAGTTTGTCTGGAAAAACGATGGGCTAAACCGTGTTAGTTAAACCGTGTGTTAATATATATGAGAGTGCTTATAACTTCACTGTAAGAGCTTGACTCTCATCGTTTTGTATAAACTTTATAAAAATTGTAGAATTTTCGAAATAAACTGTCAAATTTTCCTCTTGGTTAATAAATTGAAAGAGAAAAGAAAACTAATATTGACTAAAAAAGGGTTCTATTATTGACGGGAAAAAAAGGAAATTATGAACAAGATATGAATAGGATTTTCCTCTTGGCTAATCTTCCCGTTGAAATATATAGAGCTTGCTTAGTTAGTTAATGACTAATTAGATGAGTTTCCAGGAGGCAGCTCATTAACGTTCAAGCAAACATCGTATATTTATTTTTTATATATAGGAAGTGTATTTTAATATTTGATGGCAAATATAAAATTAAACTTGCACGATGCCAATTATTTGGCTCCAAATAATCATTGATTAGCTGTAATGCCTTATATTGTAGAGACAACATAAGTTGAATATTACATAATACATATACTAGGAGAGCCCCCATGTTATCCGAGGCAAAAAACCAACAAACTTGGCAGTCCTCTATTTGCAAATTAAACTTTATATATTTTAGGGTTAAGCTCATATGAACTTCCCAATCTTTAGAGGTAAGTTCAAGTTGGTCACAATTTTTTTAAAACATTTTATATAACTACCTAGCATTTTAAAAATTAGTCATTCTTTAGGTTATTAGCGTTTAACTTGGCTAAAATGGGTCTATTTGAGGATTCAGAACTCTAAAATGATGTGTTAGTGAAAATTAATTAGTTTCAATACATACCATCGCCTGACATTACTGACATCGTCAATTAACGACAGTGACGTAATTAACTTGACCCCGGGGACCTAACAAGTGTTTATTTTTGTAAACGTTAGGTAGTTATTTGGAATGTTTTAAAAGGTTGACACAATTTTGAATCACCTCTAAAAGTTTGATAGTTATTCGTACTTAACTCTATAATTTAATTAACATGTTTTAGCAACATACACACTACACAAAACACATGCAGTCCTCTTGCGTACAACCTACTTAATTTATGCATATCACTTGATTTTCTATGGTATTAGAAGCTGTTTGAAAATGAATTTTCTAAACTTGATATTAACACATAGAATCCCTATAAACAACTATGTGGTTAATTAATCATAATTAAATATAGTGCAAGAGGTCTCGTCCTTGCCTGCAGAAATGACAACACAGATCTGGATCCGATCAAGTTGTTTCCCTAACAAGCACATCATAACAGAGCAACACAATACATAAAGTCTCGTTGTCCATCTCTTGCAGTGTAAGTCTGTAAGATGCTCCATCCTCTGTCCAGTCCTGCTAGAGTGATCAGACGACAGAGAGACGATGAATGTATGAATGCGTTCGTGTGGTCGAACCAATTTGACCTAATATTTTAACTGTTGTCGTTGTTAATTATAATATGAGTGGATGATATCATGAATGGACGATATAGTTAATATGTCTTAATCCTAGAAATATTAATACAAAACGAATATATATAGTTATAACTTGATTAGTAGAATAACAACATCATGTAACGGTGTATCTGAAACACCGACAAGTCTCTCTCGAGCTCGTGAAGAACACATTATGGAGCATAGGATGGGAGTACTGATCAGACAGTGATGGAAAATGGGGGAAGCATGATGGAAACAACGTGTGGGCCGAAGATTTTTTGGTTGGAGGTTGAGCAAGCTTGTAAGGGGACATTTATGTGCAACGGTACCCTTCAAAGTTGTACCATGTCTTCTTCCTTGTCTTTGTCTCTTTGCCTTGCAATCTTAGAAGTTCGAAACATGAGAAGAAAAAAAAAATTTCCAAGAACATGCTACGCGTATAATTTTTTTTTCCGTTAATCTAGGTGAACACTCTCAAAACATAAACTATCAGAAAAGTACAGACTAGACGGTTCATAACAATTCTCAAAATATCATCCTACAAAAGATTACCAATCCAAACAGGAAGTTCTTCAAGAAAACAAAAATCCATATCAAGATTGTAGCTCCAATACACGTATAATGTTCAGTGTGCATGCCATACATGTATCCAACAAGTCTAAGGGACTCTGGAGTATGGATGGATCTTCTATGCCCATACAATGTTTTTCTCTTGTATGTTCATGTACAAGGAGTATGCATGCATATGGATTTCGGTTGCATATCTGTGCGCCTTTTACTTTGGATAGACAGATCGATGCACGACGTAACAGAACAAGTGCCGGTTTTGTACTTAAGAATTCACGGAATTATCATTATGATACCATGTTAGACAACTATCAGACTCCAAAAGCTTAACAGTCAAAATCTTAAAACTATTAACAAATGAGCCAACAATGCATATCAAACTAACATGTATAATGTACGACGTGCGATTTTATAGTGTTATTTTACTAGTAAATAGCAAGGTAGTAACCATGAATTGTTTGTAGAGAATCATTTCCATCGACAATTATTTGTAGTCTCCATAAAAGCATCTCTTCTTTATTTCTTTGAAGGCATCTCTAAAATCTCTTAAGATTTGAAGCCCACCAGAACTTCTGTTTAGATGCTTTAAGCCCAGCTCCACTTACATGGCTTAACTAAATCGAGCCCAACGTACTATTTCCGGGCCTATTCCCAATGGACTACATACGGATAAGATTGCTATCCAAAAGCCCAATCACAAAAAGCCCAATCGTCCAAAAGTCGGTCTCTTCTCCCCGTAGCGTATAAATAGTTCTCGGCGATCATCGTCCGTCGTCAGCCCCCGCTCGCATTTCCACGGTTCCCAAATTTCGCCCCAAAAGCCTGCAAGAGTCGAGTCCAATCCAATCCAGATGAGCAATTCGTGCTGCTGCTGCTGCACCTGGATAGACCAAGCGAGGGTAGGCATCTTGGAGAGGTGGGGCCGGTTCGAGAGGCTCGCCGAACCCGGTTTCCACCTCCTGAACCCGTTGGCCGGTCAATGGGTCGCCGGCATCCTCTCCACCAGGATCGCCTCCCTCGACGTCCGCATCGAGACCAAAACCAAGGTAATTTTATCATCTCTGCTCGAAATTCGTACTGCAAAAGCAAGAATTTGGAGTAAATTGTGAATTTTTTTTGGTGTTTGAATTGAAATTTTTTTTGTGTAATTTTGGGCAGGATAATGTGTTCGTGCAATTGGTGTGCTCGATACAATACAGGGTAGTGAGAGAGAACGCCGATGATGCGTTTTATGAGCTGCAAAACCCCAAAGAGCAGATTCAAGCTTATGTATTTGATGGTAATTTTACTATATTGGTTAATTGGGGTTTCAATTGTTACGCTAGTAATTGAATTGAATTGAATTGAATTGGTGTGCGTAGTGGTTAGAGCTCTGGTGCCGAGAATGACGTTGGACGAGCTCTTTGAGCAGAAGGGTGAGGTTGCGAAAGCAGTGTTGGAGGAACTTGAGAAGGTAAAATTTAAAATGATGAGATGAAGTGTTTACTGTACTCGTGATCGTTTTGGGTGGAATGCATGATTGTTACTATTTTATCGTATCAATGCTTTGAATTGAATGAGTTTGAGTTCAATTGGATTGTTGTGATTGCTTCTCACCCGTTTGTTTCGAGCAAATTTTGTTCTTTATTGTTATGTTTCGTTCTCTCATAAACTTGTTATGCAAGAAATGTTTTGTTTTACATGATTTCTTACGTTGTATGCTGAAATTTCTGATCAGGTTATGAGAGAATATGGATACAGCATAGAGCACATACTGATGGTTGACATTATACCTGATGCCTCTGTCCGCAAGGCAATGAACGAAATCAATGCAGGTCATTGTCTTTGATTTTTCTTTCCCTGATTTTACTCATGGACATAGTTTCTGCTTGTATGTGTGGTAGGGTGACACATGTTTTGGGAGTTAGTATATTGTAGGACTGGAAGTTTTGGTTAGCCCTGGGTTTTGAGAACAAACATTTGGAATGGTTATGTGCTATGGTTTACTCAGTTGCGTCTCTTCGATTTTTGTACAGAAGTGTGATACTCGTGACATTCTGACAAGATATTCTTATAACATATCTGGCCTCATAATGTTTGGATTCTGCTGTTTATGTTTAAGCTGTAATTACATCTGAATTTGCTTCATGAAATTACTTTATATGTTGGAGCGAGCAAACGTTGCTTTTCTTAACTTTTGGAACATTATTCACCCAGACTCAAAAGTCATCGTAGAAGCTCAACTTATTTGTTATATGTTCTTGGTTAGCTCAAAATGTTGAATTGTGCACACTGGTCGGTGATTTGCAGTTTTAATATATGTTAATGGCTTGTAATTAAAGGCTCATTCTTGTTTATATACTGAAAAATGGAGCATCTGTACTGCAGCTCAAAGGCTCCAGCTTGCCAACGTATACAAAGGAGAAGCAGAGAAGGTGCTTCAAGTGAAAAGAGCAGAAGCTGAAGCCGAGGCCAAGTACCTTGGTGGAGTTGGTGTTGCCAGGCAGAGGCAGGCAATCACCGATGGATTAAGAGAGAACATCTTGAATTTCTCAGGCAAGGTGGAAGGCACGTCGTCAAAGGAGGTGATGGATATGATCATGATCACTCAGTACTTTGACACGATGAAAGACCTTGGGAACTCATCGAAAAACACGACAGTTTTTCTGCCGCATGGTCCGGGTCACATTCGGGACATCGGTGATCAAATACGCAACGGACTAATGGAGGCATCTAGTGCTCAGCTAAATGCCGAGTAAATATGACCTTTTGGACACCAACGGGTTAAGGTTGTTACATAAGACAGTTTATAACTTTACGTAATCCGATCGGATTCGTTTAATTTTGTTTGCATTTCTTTTGGAATGAAGATCATGGTGTTCTTACACCATGACGATGATGTGAATATATGAAGAAATCATAATGCAGCCCAATATATGTACAGCTCTAAATGAAGTATTTATTTTGTTCTAAATTGTTGAGTTCCGGCACGTTTTATATCCTGTATCGTGAGTTAACAAAGTGGGCTTCACCTGTTTAAACTAAGGCCCATGGAACAAGAGTCCATTGTATTCTGGACTAGTTCATTTGATTGGGTTGGGCCTCAGGTAGCACAGAAAGGCCCAAATAGAATATTTGTCATGAATTGTTTTTTTTTTTTTTGTAGATATATATGATAAATTATTTAGTGTGATTCTCAATTGTCACGTGGCGTTGCGGCGTTATGAATCCATGTGTTATAATATGTTGGACAATATTGATAAATTATGGGCCAATATTGTACTTACAATGCTTGTAATTGCATGAATCGATTGGTAGCATTACCTAACAACGTGACGATTTTCCTGAAGCTCTCGTGACGTAGGAGCACAGAGGTGGCATAATTATCTTTTGTTCATCTTCAGGACTATGCTTGTGCCATGTCGATGATATATAGCACAAAATTCAAAGATGGAATTGTGTAGGACAAATGGGTGGCATACTAGCAATCCAATACGACCGCCCTAGTCTAGCTTGTAGACCTAACTCGACCTAAAACATTTATTCGGCTCCACACAAATGTTGTGTCGTAGGCAGGCCATAACCAAAGAAAAAGTAAACCTAAAGTTTATTACTTAATCAACCTACTAATTATAAAAGCGAATATTTTTTTATTACCACCATAATTCAGGTTGATATTCACCGTCAATTTATCACTATTAAATACGTTTAAATTTCGAGATTTATGTATCAAATATACTCAATTCTCAAAACTTAAATTCATCGAATGGTGAGACAGCGTGTAACATCCCACATCGTCCAAAGGAATGGATCACATAAGCCTTATATGTATATTCTCATCTTACCTAGCATGATGCATTTTGGGAGCTCACTGATTTCGGGTTCCATCGGAACTCCGAAGTTAAGCGAGTTCGCGCGAGAGCAATCCCATGATGGGTTATCACTGAGAAGTTCTCGTCTGAGTTCCCATAAACAAAACCGTGAGGGTGTGGTTGGGGCCCAAAACAGACAATATTATGCTATGATGGAATCGAGTTCGGGATGTGGTGGGGATCCGGATCGAGATGTGACACAGAAAGTGATAAACAATACCATTATTTGAAGACGGTGAGCAAGAATACATCCATTATAAAAAGCGTTAGGGTTAAACGTGGAGCAATTAGTAAAACCCTTTTGCCCAAAAAATAAAGTAGAATAATACGTTTAGGTGGCCAACTTTGAGTGGTACAGAGATGTAATCATAAAATTATAGGGAATATTTAGAGGAGGATTTTTTGTAATGATAATGTATGATGACCATCAGGGTGAGATTAGATAATTGGAGATTTTGATTTGACGGGAGTGCACTTAATTAATTTGTTTTCTTCTTTTTTTTTTGGTATTTACTGAATGACAAGAAATTATAATGACTAAGAGGTGAGATGGATTTTTCAACCTTTTAGGGCTCAACAGGTGGAGTCATTATTCAGTATGCTCGGAATATAATTATGTGGTTTTATTATTTCATTTTTCTCAAGTTATAACTTATAACACATGAATTATTACTTAGTAATGCAATTCAGTTTTATTCTTCTTCATTTGTAAATGAGATGTTTTAGGTTCGATTTTCGTTAAAGACGAATTTGAACCATATTATTACTAACTCATTATGAGACTAAACTCATCCCCTCTCTCTTAGTGCACCAGATGATTTTTTTTATTAATACACTATAAAGTGAGACAAATTAACAGTATCGTTTACGTTTACCTTACCAAATTAACTTGTGTTTTCAGTACGCATAAAAATCTCTCAAAAGAAGCGAGAATCTTAGTTTTATTAATTGGGAAGTAAAAAGTGACCAATGTCAAAGAGATAGTTCTTGGTGTGATTTATATTTTATTTGATGTTGGTTTGAACACTAAGTTGTGTTTAGGTTTTGGTTTTTCAAACAAGAAAGAAGGAAAATAAAAAAAAACTTTCATTAAAATTCTTTTTCCAATTTAGCCACTTGGTAGGAAAAACCTACTTGGAGAGATGCCATTGTAACAAAGTCAAATGAAAAATTGCACAAATTAGCAATTTTTATTTTTGAGTGCTAGGATCAGTTGTTCACCGACACGCGAGTGATTGTGAGTTGTTAATGTATGAGATTTGGTTTGCACGCATCAACGATTCACAATCACATGATACCCGTCTTGCTACGCACCAACGATTCATAGGCTCAAAGTCACCTGAAGGTAAGGTACCGTTTGGCGTTTTTTCTCTTCAATCGGCTACTCTAATAAAGTGTATAGGTAAGTCATTACAATCAAAACTCAAGGACCACAACTTTTAGGTGTGGGGTTAGTGGTTAGAGATACTAAAACTTTGTGAAAGAAATTGATTTGAGTACTATCTTTGTCATTATAACACATCATACATATGGTTGAAGTTCATGTGAATGAAATCATAGAAAGACAGACACTTTAGAATACAAAAAAATAGCCTTATTAATTGAATTGCCCCTTGTAATTGCTATTTAATCTCAATTTATGTTTGAAATTAGTTTTGTCTCCTGCCATTTTCAACTCTTTTAGTCTCATTTCACCTTATTTCATTAAAGAAACGCTAAATTCTAACCTAGTAAATCATTAAATTCCTTTTTCTTTCGTCGTGAATTCTAATTTGTTTCGCCAAGAAGATAAGTCGATTGAACTAAAGAGTACGATGGATGCAACACAAAGAGGTGTGTAAAAAGTGAAATATTCAAAATACCCTTGCATTTAACGTTTCTTCAGCAAAATGAGGTGAATTAAGATCAAAAGAGTTGAAAATGACAGTTATATGGACAATTCAATTAATAAAAATAAAAAATAAAAAAAAACACCAAAGCAGGTGGTACAGATAATTCAATTCCCTACCCCACCATCAAATACCCAATTTAACCTTTACTTTTACCAAGCATGTGCAAAAGAGTAGTTGGATTAAAAAATGATGTATTTCTGCATAAATCCATATCTAATCAGTAATTATATATTATCATGATCAGTTTTTCACTTTTCTGTGTGGAACTTTCTCAATTATTGGTGGAACAACAGTATGGAATACAAAGAAATAAGGTTTCCATTTTCCCTCATAAAACCAAAGTCACCAAAAAATAAAATGGGCCACAAGCAATAAATACCTACCAAAATTCATTTCATATCATATCAATTTTACGTAATTTTTCTCGAGTACTTACATTCATTTAGTGTCGACACATTTAATCATCTAACTACTTAAATTGAGTGATCAAGGAATGGTCAAATACATATCGACTCTGAATGTCTGCAGGTACTCACAAAAAATGGTGGACATGGGGTTTCAAAATTCAAACACAAACAAGAAAAAAAAAGAGGGAGGGGAGAGATGATATAAAGGGAAGAAAGCTAATTATGGAGGAGCATTTGAAAGTGTGAAGATTCTTGTAGAAAAGAGTGTTGTCCTATACTAATCATCATATCTACTTTCCCTTTAACAAGGACTTGAGTGGAGAGTGAACAAATGAATTCATTCCTCCTATCCATACAGGGGTTTTCCCTTCCTTTCCCTCCTGGTTGGTGAGCAGTCAGTATTTTGCCTCCCTTTGCCGACAGCAACCTCTGTGCCTTCACCAAATTCAGTAGCAAATGAAATCAGAGGTAGAAAGAGAGTAACAACATTTTACTCCCCCCACTAACTACACTTAATTAAAAAGGGTTTTTTTTTGGTCGAAATGGTCTTTGAGATTAACATAATACTTCTTAGTTTGGTCCCTGAGATTTAAAATCGATAGAACTTGTTCTTGAGTTCGTACACCGTCAATCATTTTGGTCATTCCGTGAAAAATCTTCATTAAATAAAGAGAAAATGACAAAAATACCATCAGATTTTGTTGAATCATTTTGGCCTATTTTATTAAATTGAGGGTATTTTTGTCATTTTTTCTTGTTTAAAAGAGATTTTTTACGGAATGACCAAAATGATTGACAGTGGACAAACTGAATGACCAGTTATACCGATTTTAAATCTCGGGGACCAAAGTGAGAAGTTATGTCAATCCCCAAAACCATTCTGGCTAAAAATGCCATTAAAAAGTGAGAACTTTCATTGATCGCGAGAGAAGTTCGATACAACTGTTTGACTAGGCAATTCTCACACCTAACAGAAATTCATGCTTTTGTGAGAGGTTACATGCAGATGACATAATCAGGCACATCTACCCAAGTTTTGTTCTTCATTCACATACCCACTTGGTATTTTCACAGTTTACTGCTCAGTCAAGTTACTAGTACTACATTGGGTTTCTACTTTCTAGGGCAAGAGGATGTTATGATTGGCATGGTTCATTCTAAACTCAACAAAGTACGATTTGAAGGTGCACCAGAAAGTGTGATAATTCTCCAAAACATGGAAGTTGGAACACTAAGACACTAAATCTATGGCCAACTCAACTAATGACTTCATATGCCACTTTGGCCTGTGTTTTTCTGTTTCTTGGTCCCATTTTTCATACTGTATCATTCTTGCAACAATACTTACGGGAAAATGAGAATTAAATTTGAATGCATCACCTGCTCAAGCCACGAACCGAGTTTCCTCAAGAATCATATATACAGTGAATACCACGTACATGTTCTCCCATCTTAAAGCGATCGCGACAAGGCTAAGGTCTTTCTAGCCAGTTAAACCACTAATGAAATCCATTGATGCGTGACACACAACCCGTTTTAGTTCTCAACCTGCACAAAAAGGACCACATACATGTTCTCCCATCTTAAAGCGATCGCCACAAGGCTAAGGTCTTTCTAGCCAGTTAGACCACTAATGAAATCCATTGACGCGTGACCTACAAAACCCGTTTTAGTTCTCAGCCTGCACAAAGAAAGGTGTTGCACATAGGTTAGCTAGTGCAAATCCTCAAGCAGACACTCAAGAATTTTTTAAAAAGTTGGGAATTTATGGTAAAACGTTGGCCCAAGGTGGAGCCAATGTTGAAAGGGGGCTGGAGATTATGTACGTGAATAACAAGTAAAAGAAACACCAACCTATTACTTAATAGTCAACATTACTAGCCGAAATTACATGCAGATTTGGTTCAAGTTCGTTGCAATATCCCTTTCAGTCATATTATGCACATCCTCTTGGAGACAACCCTCCTTGCTTCCATTTTGCTCAACACTTTTCAGTAATCATGGCAGGCCTATCAGATAACTGTGCAGACCGTAAATCTTCATCGTTGAAAAACGAAGTTAGTAAGGGCCCAGTTGGAGACTAAAAATGTCACAGATATAGAATGTTTAAAGCACAAGTTATCAAAGATGATGAGAAGTAATCTTAAGTTAAAAATTTAAAACATATCAATAAACACAAAAATAGAGAGAAAGAAAGATAAGAGACACAGACATACAGAGAGAGATCGAGAGAGAGGAATGATGGGAAATAAGACCCCTTGTACCTTCCTTTTCGTTGACCATGACAACTAAAGCACTGAGATGGACTTCCACTTCGCATGGTGGGGGGACCTCTTCAATTTCAGAAACTGATATACCAGCAGATATGCCTAGTTCAATCAGTGAGAAGTGCGTCTTCGGTTACAAAGATTCGCTCTCGTGTTCTCGCGAGGTTTGACCCATGCAACGACTCAAGCCTGGTTTACCATCCACCCAACCAGTTCAAGAAAACCCTGTCCTGCAGCAGAAAGAAAGTGTCAAACATTTCAAACAAATGCCATTTTAGTGTCCTTCGGCGATTTCGTTTCTCAAGAAAATATTACAAGTTCTATGCTTAAATTAGGGTGTACCACCACTCGTTCCAGACATTAAGCTTTGCCACATATTTCATCAAAGGTCCGAACAGGTGTTCCATAATTTGCCAAAAACAAAAAAACCGGAGTTCTTCGTATGATAGTTATACATTTCAGGTTATAGGAAAAACACAAACAGAATAAGTTAAATGGGCAAAAGAGAAAAACTAGATATGAGCCGTACTCAGATTGTGAATTGAAAACAACTAGAAGAGTCCGGTACAAGAAATCAAATCATGACAAGATACTGAGGCCATGCAGTGCTAATTTGAACAGGCTGTATAACAACATAGTCAATCTTGGTCATTAGCATCGATCCTATGTGTTAAATGTAGCGTACATGGCTACATGTGAAAGTTATCTGATTCCGAGATCTTAGGACACCAGAAGTGGAACTGCCTGCATATCAACTTGTCTAAACAGTATGGTGTTCAGCGTGGCACTTCATTTTGTGTTCAAGCACACTTAGCATAGAGGCCAATACTAACTGAGAGTGTGACTGCATATTCAACAGATATACAATGCCCTACTGATATCTTGTCCAATAAGAAGTGGCACATTGTCATCCTATTTGCTTAGAATTACAGAAAACTAGCAGTGGTATGCATGTAAGTTTCATGACAGGTACTTCAACCAGAGCAGTTAGACTTTGGGTCCATCCCAATGTTAAGTTGAACTCGGGTGACGAAGAATAACATATACAGAAATATAAGTATTGAGGAACAGAAAAGGCTAGATGTAATGAGCCATCAAGTGGCCAAAATTGGTTTGGTATTCATCTTTAATTGATTCAGAACGTTATTCCTCACGGTAGCTCTAGTCCGCATTACCACTGCAGCATCTAGGCACCACTTTAACAATGGAGATCCTATTTTGGTGTTCTACTAAAGACTCATATTCTTCTACCTCTTCTTTCCTCTTCTGAGACAATCTAACATGTCACTTTTCAATTTGTTTTCATGTCATTATGTTGGGCATCGAGCATGCTTAAACTCTAATACCACTATAAGCATCATTACTGCAGAAAAATAGCCCAAAATAATGGAAATGTAAAATTTTCACCAGTCATATGGCCACCAATTCATTATATTTTAGTTAAGAGCTGAACTTGGTGCAATGAAATGGTAGAAGATGTTACATAGGATAGGAGGACTTATCCAAATCAAATATCTCATACACAAGAAGAAAACAACAATCAATAACTGATATCAACAACGGAAACATGATAAACGCAGTTTTTTTAATTTAATGAAGAGAAATTGGATTTTGGAGGACACCATATTAAATGTAAAGAAACATATATCTCAAACTACTCTTGAAAGATGTTACAATTTATATTCAATCATCTTCCTGGACCACTTTTATGATTATAAAGATCAAAGGGCTTCTTCTTTACAACGTACAAACAGAAGAAACTCACAATCATTTTTTGGCAAGAGATTGACTATTTCATTAGAATCATGAAGATATGCCAGTTTCAGTAATACAATGTTCAAAATTCCTTCACATTAACCTTCCCTTCCAGCAATAACACTGAAATCTTTTAACTAGATGTGAAGTATAACTAGAAGAGAAAACAAAAAGAGAGGAAAGAATTCAATAAATCCTAGAGTTACAGAATCCTAGAGGAGTCAAAAAGAAAAACATTACACTGTGGGTGCACCGGAAAAGACCTCAGTCAGCATGTCATCCTCAATGTCTGCAGTCCCAAACAGCTCTGCTTCCTTTTCTTCCTCACTAGAAAGATCCCTTCTCTCGAGTTTGGCATGAGCTGCAATAAATATCATCTTCTGCACCTTTTCCAGGCCTACCCTTGAGTGCCTATGTACACGAATCCATTTCATGAAAGACCAATTGCACTTAAATCCACATGAGGTTGCATGGAGGAAGATAAGTCGCACAGCAACCCTCCCCAATGTCTTTAACTCACTTAGACAAGTTTCCCACACAAGTCTGCTGCTCTGCGGGTTTGCCATTTTCATCTTTCCAGTTACAGGATCTCGCTGTTTAACCTGAACTGCCTGAGCATACAGCGGGTCCATTCCTTCTGTTCTCCATTTCATGAGCTCCATCAATGCAACATGAGCTTCTTCCCTGGAAACCAACCTCGTAATGAGCTTATCTACATCCTTCTCCTGCTCGTGCGTCAAGCACTTGAATGGTGGAAGGTACTTTCCACTAGTGTCCCTCATCAAGTATATCGGGTCAAGTATAAATGCAGCCGACCATGCTGGGTGGTAGTTCTTTCTGAATCGTCTTTCAACTATTTTCTCAACAGGACCTTCGACAATGTTGAATTTGGCACACCAATCCTTTACTTTTGTTCTCAATTCTTCCCAAAGGGGCAGGCATTGCCCAAGTAATGGCCTCTCAGTCTCAATCTCCTGAGTCATCCCCCTGATCATCTTAACAAGTGAATAAACTGCCTCTAATTCATTCCAAAAACCTTCAGTTTGAATCATCCCTGCAACTTCCCTTGCAATTGGATCCTCCAGACATATCGCCTTATAGAAATCATCCAAGACAACCATTTGGAGTATGCGGGCACAGCTCAATATATCCTCCAGCATTGCATAGACAGGTGCAAAGTTCTTTGAGGTATCACATTTGGGCGAAGGAATTTGGATCAACCCAGCATATTCAAGCTCTTGCATCTTGTACTTCTCGAAAGCATGCCTAACCTCAGAGGTGCTATCTACAAAATTCGCAACCTTTAAGCAATTTTCAATGACAACCCTGAACAATGGAAGCTCTTTGTTAAAATCCTTAATCAAAGACATGAACCCCTGAAGCTGACAGGAGACGTTCACCATCCAATGGTTCTGAGTCTCCAAATTCCTCAGTGCCTTGGCCTTATACTTGTCCGCAACTATCCCCACGCAACGCTGCACAGCATTCCCACATATAGTGGTAACTGAGTCCCACAACACCTCTTCTGCATATTTCGTCGGAACTGACCCGCCAGTAAATACTGCCTTCTGGAAAACACTAATCCCATTCGGAAGATTAACCGTGAACTTAACAACATTCTCCTCCCCACAAGAATCCCTGCTTTTCCACCCATCAGAAGCAACTTGAAAAAACATTGCATCTCTAATCCTAGCTTCAGACTCAGCTTTCACCTCATCAAACTTAGCATCAAGTCGAGCACCCGAAAGCTCGCGCTGCAACAATGCAGGCAAGCCCACCTGGCTAAGGAAAGCCCTGAACTTGGGATGCTCGAGGCTCGAAAACGAGACCGACCCACATGACTCATAGAACCACTCAGACAGTAATTCAAGTGCAGAATCAATCTGCTCCTTATTAAGAGTGGCACCAGGCGAAGCTTTGGGACTTTTAAGTTTCTTCACACTTTTTTCTAACATTGCCAAAGCACCCAAATCCTCCTTCCCACCGGATAACACCAAATGGTGCTGATCTAGCCCCGTACTTCTCACAATCCCAACTGGGTTTGGAGACTGTGAGAAATTATGATCACCGCAGAAGCCGGAAGACTCGATCATAGCTAAAGAATGAACCTGAATCGACGTAGGACTAGTAAGAGGAGGAGCTTGAGAAATAGGAGAAGGACTAATACCCATTTGCGAGCTCCGCTTTCTGTGATTGTGTGACGACGGAGACGGCAAGGAAGATATGGGAACCGGCGAAGCCGCCACCGTTGAATTGGGTCTCAAAACAGAGGTAAAATTCGGGCAGGTACCCCGTTTGAGATGCTCCGAGGCGGTTCTGGAGGGGTTGGAGGCGGAGAAGACGGCGTCGCAGAGGGAGCACTTGAGCTTGACGGCCTTGGGGAGGTTGGAGTTGGGGGCGCGAACGAGAATGGGCTCCAAGTGAGCCCAGTACCAAGCTCCTTTCCCCTTTATGGCCTTTGTTCGAACAGTCACCAAGCTTTCGAATCGCCTGTTGAGGGCCCTAGCGGCTATGTCGTCCGGCGAGAGAGATGGGTCGGTGGGGGTTGAGTTTGTAGAAGCCATTGAAGCAAACGAGTTGAAATTGGGGAGTGTGAGTGACACAGTGAGTGAGTGAAGTGGTGGGCTTTCAGTGAAAGAACCAAGCTTTTTGGTGAGGTTGGTCTCTCACGGAGGTGGGTTCCGGGCATTTAGCCGGAAAGTGAAGGCCGCGGCGAAATGGGATTTGGGTTCGGGTTCGGGTTCGGATTGAAGCGGAGGTCCATTTCCATGGCGATCTTGGGGAGTGAAAAGAGTGAAAAAAGATGGAAGCTTGAAGCTTTTCAAGTGAGCTTTAATGGTGGGAGGTTTGTGAAATACTCAAGACTCGGCTGCAAAACTGCTCAACTGCACCTTCATCACACAACAGAAATGAGGGAGTACGGAGACATTCATATAGCGCAGACTCTGCAGACTCTAGAGAGAGAAAGTGAGAGAGTGATGAAAGAGGAGAGAGAATTTTATTCGACATGATCAAAAAATATAAAGATCTTTTTCTATTTATTCTTCTGACCAACAAATTTTTTTCTCTTTTTTTGTTTCCATTTTTTCTTCTCTGTGAGAATTTTTGCCAATATCTAAAGGGTTGTACTATCCACATATCCTATTTTACTTCTCACACATCCTTTATTAATTTATGTTCATTTATCTTCTTCAATTCATTCGATCCGACGGCCAAAAATTAAAAGGGTATGTGAAAAGTAAAAAATGATGTGTGGATATCACACCTCTATCTAAAAATCCTTGGAATTTCTTAGTGTTTGACATAAATGGTAGAAAATGTGTTTCCTTTTTATGGAATTTCAAAATTGCTTTCAATGCGTCTTGATTGGAGATTTTCTTTAGCTTAAGATGAAATTTTGTTGTGGTAAGTGCGTGACGTTAACTGATTGAAACTTCGTAATTCATATGGTAGAGCTTTTACATTTGTATTTGTAGTTCGGTAATCGATTTTTTAAGGCTCGTAATTCAATTATAGTATTCATCATTCACGTATAAAAATAAATAAATAAACATGAGTTTTGCACAAATATTTCTTAAATACGCAAGGCCGTAGACAATGGGTTTTCATTATTTTTACTTGGGATTCTATATAAATACTTTCATTTCTTTCTTTTTCTTTGGGATATTTTGGCTCAACACTATTAAGTGATAAAGATGCTCACTGTCCTATTTATCATTATTAAATGAGTTTAAATTTTAAGAATTGTATAGTGGATAGACATCCAATCGTGATAAATAAGGTACCATTTCCTTTGTATGTTATTGCTCCTTTGCATTTTTGTGGAGATATATCCTTTTATACCGTTATACATTGTATATATATCCTATGGACGGATGCATAGTATTGTTTTTCTTTCCTCTTATTGTGTTTGTTACCATTCAAGTTCAGATTCCATTCTTAGAGGAATAAAATACATCGACATTGTATACATATGTATATTGTCACGTGTATTGTTTTTATTTTAATTTTTGAAAGGTAGTTGGGAAGTCTAATATGTATCATATGTTGGATTCTTGCATATTATACATGTTGATAGTGAATTCCATATCAAGGAAATGAGAGACCTTATATATGCTTATAAACCGTTGATGCACAAACCGATTTGACTTTGAAACAACGCAAAGTGTCAAGATGTGACCCTCTATAGGTTGCTTCTATTACCTAGTGATGATAGTATGTAAAGAGATAAGAGATAAATAAAGCAAACACAAAATATACATGGTTCACCTTAAGTTTGATTACGTCCACCTTGATAGAGGAACTTTCATTAATAATGTAGAGTTTACATGATACAAGGGTTTAGACATAGTCATCATTTAGTGAGTAATAATAGATTAATTAAGTAGAATAATATCATCAGGGATCAATTGGGGGGAGAACAATCTTCTTTCATAGTCGAGGAGAGTCCCTTTTTTTCGTTAGCCGTCGATCTGGGACTAGAAGATTTATTCTAGTGTTGACATGTGTCGGTTTGTGATTGGTCTCATGGTTGGAGAGAAATTCATGTGCTTTGGCATGGGTGCTTTAGCATGACCTCTTTAGTAGGTCTTCGAATTTATAAAGTTGACGGGTGCTCAGTAATTTCGAGATTGGTGAAGTATGATGTAAACATAAGTAATTAGGCTACTCCATGTATTCTCATTACTTTTATGGTGGAACCTCAATTTTCTTCATGGTGTTAGAGCATATTGTTCTATGTGTAAAGCCCAATAGTGACACATGCTCCGCGTCACCCTGTTTGTGTTGTTCACGTTCACGTATAAGGTTTGAAAATTCGTCATAGGTGAGGGAACATGTTGATAGTGAATCTCACATCGAGGAAAAGAGGAACCTTGCATATGCTTATACGTAATTGGGCTACTCTCCATATAGTCAATTAGTTTGACAGTAAAACCCCAATTTTCTTAATATATTCACTTTAACCGTTTAAAATTAAAAATTTAGCTAATCCAGTATGATTATATAGGGATCTATATATATGATGATCAAGACTTGAAATATTAAGCAAAGCAAAACCGGTTAACTATTTGATTGTGATAATGTGATATCGTTTGTCAAACAAGAAAAATTATTTGATTGTGATAATGTGATCATCATACTTGAAAGTTTGGTGGAGTGGTTACAAGGGTGACCCATAAATATATCACTACTTTATGTTTAATTATTTTTATTGGATGATTTCAAAATTATAAAAATAAAAAAGGGGAGAACAAATTGCAAGAAAATTACCAAAAAAGGAAAAGGAGAAGTTCATGAATGTCGTAACATTTGTTTATTGTACTTATAAAAGTGGTATTGATTTTATAAAAAAAAAAATATATATATATATATATATATTTATATAAGGATTGTGCTATTCACACATATTTTTTTTATATTTTACACTTCCCTCTCAAGATTCGGGCCTCAGATCAAGTGAGTTGAAAATGAAAAATGACAGAAATTAACAGTGGTGTATGGGATAAAAACAAGGGTATAAATGACACCGTCTTTGTACAATTATATTTAACTACAATAGGTATATGTGGTGTGGATGTGAAAAGTCAAAAAAGTATGCTTAATTATTCGAGTAAGAGGAGATGGCATCTTCACCTAAAGCATATGAGTGCTATGATCTATCCAACCTAAAGCTTTTTACATATGACATGATTTTAGATCCAAGGTCTATTTCAAGGTTGGAGAATGTTGAAAAAGATGATATGGATCACAAACTGCATTTGAATTACAGATACCAAGTTTCTGCATTTATTCATTTTGTCTTTGCATCATAAAAAAAAAATATGAGGTTTCATTTTCAAAGGGTTTTAAGATAGAATTATGTTTTGATGTCGAAAGCAGAGCAGTAAATGCTGTTGAAACTCAATCAATTGACAAATATCAAATCATTATTTTTAATTTTAATCAATGAGACACGTGTGCATTTGTTATTTGTTTTTCAGCAATACTTGCTATTCTTCTTTCAGCAGCGAAACATGATTCTTTAAGATATACTACTATATTAGTTTTGGATTTTTCTAGACTAGTAGAACGTCTCAATGCATTCTGGTTCAAACACTTTCCTATCTTTTTAGGCTAGCGTTGGGTACAAATATTGTTTGTAATCAAATCCCGCCAATAATGTGGCATAAACAATTTATTAATATTATAACACGTTGATTGATGAATCAATTATATGATGCAACACCAGCATAGTAAATGGGATACAAACATAAATCCAAGAATCAGTAAGCTGGAATCCATCAGGTTATAGAGAAAACATAAAGGTTTATTTGTTTGTTTTAGTTCATGAATGTTAATTACAATAGCAGCCATAAGGCTTAAATAGACTTCACTCGACCCTTGGGAAAGTCAGGGGAGTCTCAGAGTATGTAAAAAAAGTAAATCGAACATAAAATGAAAAGTTTTATTTTTATTACAAACTTTCAAAGGCAGTTTTGAAAGTCTAAACGACCTCAGATGACTTTAATCCATCATACATTATGGCAAAGTCGTGTGTTGAACTGGAACTCTATACTCCTTTCAGAATGCCAAATCTGTAAATTCCCACCACACTCTTTTGTCTTCCTTTAGTTTATTTCGTTTTTAATCCACTCAATCATCTGTTCTACATCACTAAAACACGTGAACTAATAATATTATGTGACGATATTCCTATATTAACAACTTTTTCCAAACAACTATAAAAGAAGTATGTTCGTTGGTGGTAGCCTGGTAGGTTATTTTTCCCACAAAACAATATTAAAGTTTAGAAAATAGGAGTTCAAACTTGGAATCATAGGTCTTTACCAACATTTACATAAAAAATATAGAGAAAGTATTTTCAAGATTCCAATACATCACCCTTATAATTACTTCCCATTAGGCTAATAATTAGGTTTCAGTTAATTATTTTCTAACATTAATTTGTACACGAGTTTCACATTTATTGGGTGGAACCCAACCCCAATCGTATGGAATAAACTTTTTGATGAATTTAATAATTGGAATACCTTTTACTGTACGTTATTCGGCTCCTGTAAATTGTTTTCTTAATATCTTCAAAACATTGAACCACTCCCTATTTTTAACATTAATGATGTAGGACTAGGTTTTTTTTTTTTTTTATCAAAACGGTTTCGTTTTAAAGTTAAGCAATAAAAAGTTGTTTAGTAAATTTAAAATATCTAATTTTTAATGATCTTTGGACATTAACTTTTAAAAACATCATGTAAGTTGTTTTTATAAGCTGCTTTATAAAAAAATGGAGTTGAAGTTTTGATGAATATTTTCAACTCTTGTAATACCTTCATTAATTTAAAAAATGACATTATTTATCATTCTAACCACTCACAACTACAAAATCTAACCACTCACACCACCACTATTGTTGTCACCACCACTCATGCCATCTTTAAAATTTATCACGCTTTTTCGTTGTTTTTTTTTATACTCACAACACTTTTAAAAATGCATTTTATTAACAGCTCAACTGCTTTGTTTTACAGCGGATTATTTTAAAAGCACAACATAAGCAGTTTTAAAAAACAAGCACAACAATCCCAAATGGCCCTAAGTCAATTTTACTCACTGAATACTGGGATTTCAAACTAAGTCCCAAAATGAGTCATTCATAATAATTGGTTTTTGAACTTGCCATACAAATGAGTTAAGTTTGATACTTCCCACTTATACAGATATATAAATGTCGTTAGATCGTATTTTCTATTTTTCCAAACTTAGGAGGCCATAGTTCATATAGTCAATTTCTTCCGAACTTACTACTTTTGTAATTTGAGTATGTGAATTAAGTCAATTGGTTAGGAGAATGTGCTTGTCTCCTTACAGAAGAGCTTAAATTCTCTCCTGTCATATCAAAATAATTTAAAACATTGAATTATCAAGAAAAAGATTAAGTATACTTTCTAACTATATTATAACGCTTGAATTAATAACATTACGTAATCGCGTAATTACTAGACAAAAAACAACATTAAGCTAACCCCACCAAATTGTACTGGATCACCAGCCCAAAAAGTCTGCAAATGGGTTGAGATGGAGCCCATTCAAGACCCCTCATATTTCGTCGGTTTTTGGAAAACTGGCCCACTTCTCAATTGATTACGCTCGTTCTTTTTTGTTTTGTTTTTTTGATATTTTTTGTTGGTGTTGGGGTTTAAATGTTAATTTCGCGCGTCAAGTCTCCTGACGCCACCTGTGCTTCCGTGAACCCTGTTGCATGTAATAACCGTGCTACCGCGGGTTACTCGAACACGAGGGTAGAATTAGGGTTTTAAGAGCTGCGAGAGGGTTTTGCTAGGGTTTAGAAAAAGTTCGGAGCTTCGCTGTGCGAGACAACAATTCAGGAACGATGGGATTTTGGGGTCAGTCTTCTTTCGGGTTTTTAATTATTTAATTTATTTATGTTTAGTGCTGTAATTTTTCGCAATATTTCTTGAAATCGGAAGAAAATAGAGCGAAAATTCTGTGATTTCTCGGAAAACCGAAATGTTTGATGATCTGGGTAACTTTTTAAAATCCCCGTTTGGCTGCTGAGAAATCGCAGTTAGAAATTTGAAATTTGGAATTCGGTGTTAGGATGGAATTGGGATTGTTTGATTTCCAAGTATTATTTTTGGTTGAATTTTAAATTGTAGGAATTGAGGTAAAACCAGGAAAATCGTACGAGCATCAATCGGATGAATTCGAAGGAAGGCTTCACATTTCTCAGGTAATTTTATTTAACCTCGGTTGCTCAAATTTGATAAGTAGTTTATTTCTTAATCTTTTGATTGTTTAGAGTACTCTGAATAATTTTTAGAAACCATCGAGAATTGGTGTGGTATGTTAGTGAACTTTCTTTTTAACTTTGTGTTGATAAATCAGGCGACTTTAGGCCTCGGTGAATCGAAGGGGAGGAGTATAGTTCAGTGTTCCATTGGAGATAAAAGTCCAATCTTTCTATGTTCCTTGTTACCAAATAAGAATGAATCTGTCCCCTTGGATCTTGATTTTGAGCCGATTGATGGTTTGGTGACCTTCTCGGTGATTGGAAAACAAAGTATCCACCTCTCTGGTTACCTTGTGGAGGAAGGCGAAGATGAAAGAGATGACTATGGATCGTAAGTGCTAATTCATTTTACTTTTTGTGAGTTTGTTTTGGTAAGATTTTTATTGTTTTTAACGGTAATTTTTATTTCTCTACAACATTTTCAGGGATTCTTCCGGGGAGGATATTGCAGACACCGAGTCAGAGTCTTCAGAGTATGATACCGATGATGATAATGTTGGATTTATTGACGATGAAGATTTTGACATGTACCCGCCTTCACATGTTCCAAATAGTGGAGGTAAATTGGCCTATTGGATACCTATTGCTCACGTTTTATTTATTTATGATGATTTGGCATAGATCTTTCATGAATTTCGCGACTGGTTTTGCGTATTAGATCTGATATTAGAGGAAGCATAAATATAGTTAATGTCCATGCCAAAAGTTTGATTAACTTCAAGATGTTAGGTACCAGATTTTAGTCTTCCCTAGTATTTTGGCGTACTCCAAAGTCCAAACCATAAATATGCTATTATTCGGCACTATGTTATACTTAATTATGGTCTTTTTGTATGCATTGGGTTGTATTGCTCTGCTGGTAAATGCCGCTTTGATTTATTGATGATTGTCACTATTTCAGCTGTGATTTATTCATTATATGCTGTAATATAGTGCCTGACTCAATATTTTCTTTGGCTTAAATCTTAGTTGTAATTGAGGAGATAGAGGACGGTGAGAAACCTACTAATGGAAACAGTCAGTCCAAACGACAAGTGAAAAAGAATCAATCGAATGACTCTGAAAAGGACACAAATTCTCAGCAACAAATTGTTGTCAAGGAAAATGCTGGTGTCCCTGTTTTGGAGAGTGAAGATGAAGATGGTTTTCCAATATCCACTAAACAGAAAACCAACATTGAGAAGCATGAAGCAGCAACTGAACAGAAAGATAGCAAAATTACTAAGAAAACCAAGAAGAAGAAAGTGAAAGATGGTGAAGCTGCTGGGTCCAAAAGGAAAGTCGAAGATGTTCAGCAAGATGGTCAGCCAGAAGGGTGAGTAATTGACCCATTTCACTGGTTAGATGTTTTCGGTTTTTAGGTGTGGTTTTATTTTTGAAGCCTTTAGTCGATAATCAACAATCGTTTAACAACTTTGTTTTTATTTTCTTGTTCAGTGGTGCACGCTAAATATTCAGTTTTCTAAATTATTGAAGTGTTTTATGAAATGATGTCAGGGAAAAGAAAAATAAGAAGAAGAAATTGAAAGAGCAAGCTAAGGAGGGTAATGCTGATGACAATGAAAAGCAACCTGAGATTTTGAAGAGCCAAGAGCATGAGCAAAAGCTATCTAATAAGAAGTCAGTGAGATCTGCCGCATCATCTTTCCGTTATTTTACAGAGTACATTTATTGGCTTTATGAATTTTTTCTGTTCAAAACCCAAGCTTTTTTTATTATTTATTGATAAATTATAATTATATCTTATATGGCCAACTTAATATATATTTTACTAAGAATTCATGTCAGATTAGTAATTTGGAGCCAAGACGTTGAATAGTTGGCACGATAACACCCTCACTAATGGCTTGGATTTGCTATTCACTCTTATTTCTCATGTTTGTGCACACATTTGCTTTGTTGTTTTTGCATTGAGTAAAATAGCATGTTCATGCACAGGAGCTCTGACATTGAAAATAATTCTATTCCTGTTGAAAATCTCACCGAGGGGAAAAAGAAGAAGAAAAAGAACAAGAAAGCCCAGGAGAGTGAAACAAAAACTGACATGGATGAAACTGTTGACAACATGGAAGATCAGAACGAACCTGGTTTGGAGCAAACCAGTGGCAAGCGATCTAAAGCGAAAACCTATCCAAATGGATTGGTTATCGAGGAGCTAGCTATGGGAAAACCTGATGGCAAGAAAGCTTCTTCGGGAAAAAAGGTAAGGTTTAGCCTTTCGGCATGTTTACATTTACCTTTTAAAGGATTCATGTTGCTAATATTTGTTGTTTTGCAGGTTAGTGTTCGCTACATTGGCAAGCTAAAGAATGGCAACATATTTGACTCCAACGTGGGAGGGCCACCTTTCAAATTCCGCTTAGGTACCATTAATGTCATTTAACAGCAATCAAGAAACAACTTAACTTCACCATGAGTGTGACCTCATTTTCCTTTGGTTGTGCAGGTCTAGGACAAGTTATACCAGGATGGGATGTCGGGGTTAACGGTAATTTTCTGAGCTGTTCAAATATTTCTTAAATCGGATCTTCAACTTTTACTAAGCAGTTGTTGCATCTTTTAATGCACATCTACCTTCCTCCAGGTATGCGTGTCGGGGATAAAAGAAGACTCACTATTCCACCAGAAATGGGGTATGTCACGATGGTAACTTTGTCTGCCCATGATAGTAACTCTTTCTCCATTTCGGCAAAGCTTAATAATGTGTTTCCTTTGGATGCAGTTATGGACATAAACGTGCCGGTAAAATACCACCGAACTCATGGCTTGTGTTTGATGTTGAGCTGCTCGGTGTCAATTGATTCAGCTGCGGAGATGCTCCGTCTGCTTCCAATTTTGAAGTTCTGCTCGGAAAACCAGTTTTGAAAAATGCAAATGTACTCTGTTTCGGTCTCGGAGAATTTTCGCCCCAAACCGTCGGTTTCCAACTTGGTCGCAACAGCATATACTTGTATGTCGATGTTGAAATTGTTTATAAGAGCATGTGTTGCGGCTGAGAACGTTTCTAGATTGTCTACCTACTTTTTTGGGTATCCATTTTGGTGTTAATCATGTACTTTTTTGGTATCCAATTTGGTTCTTTCTCCCTTCATTTGTCATAACAACCGAGTTTTGATTAAAACTTGAAATTAATACGTTTGGTCACATGGAATATTGTAGCAACGACCCTTTAACATGAATCCAATTGGTGTGTTGATCTTTCAACTAAAAATACGTTTGGTCAGAACTTTAGTCAAAACGAGTCATAGTGGAATAATCATTGCTACAATTGGTTTAAAGTTGAGGAATCATTGCTCCAATTGGGTTAAAATTGAGGTATCAATGCTACAATTTTCTCATTTGGTTTTTTATATTTGCCCCATGATTCAGCTTCGTAACTCATTTTGACAAAAATCTTGACGGGGTTGATAAAAAGAAATATAGTTGCACATTTTAATAAGTTAAGGAACCAATGCTTACAAACTTTTAGTCGAGGGACCATTCTCCAGTTTAGTTTAAGTTGAGAATCATTGCTACAATTTCCTCAAAAATCTAATTGTGCACCCAAAACTTTTTATATTTAGAAAGCAAAATAACCTTTTAGAGAGCGCACAATTAGATTCAGATTTTTGAAGCCCCAATAATAGTTCCCAAAAAAAAAAAAAAAAAAAAACCTCTTGAATTTTGAAGGGATTGAACAAGAGAGATGCAAACTAAGATTACGAAAAGGATTAAACTCTAATCTTAACAAGTTATCGAGATTTTGTCTTAATCCACAAAGCTTAAGTATTATTAGAGACATAACATGAACAAGCCCTCTGTACATTACATCACCAAAAATACAAGCTGAAACAGAAACAACTCTACAACTCTCTCATCAAAGGGTTCCTGATTTCCTCACCAAGATCTTATTAGTAACTAGGAACACTTGTTTATTTATGCCAAACTACACGCTTCGTAATATCGAAAACTACGAGGGCTTGTTTAACCACGGTTTTAAGATTCCAGCACTCGGATCAGTACGGTTCCACTGGGACCCTGAATTTTGCACCGGCATAGATTGCTGCGGATCCAAGCTCCTCCTCGATCCTAAGAAGCTGCAGAACACAAAAGGAAAGCGCAAACACGCGGTTAGAGAGGACTTAGATGCGATTAAATAAGCAAACGTGCGTATGAAGTTTTACCTGGTTGTATTTAGCAAGCCGCTCTGATCTGCACGGAGCTCCGGTCTTAATCTGTCCCTGTTTGACCAAAAAAGGATGCATGGATCACATCAGTTTATGCAACAGCCTTGATCCAAAACTTGGACAATACACTTTCAGTGTAATTCGAAGTCCCGAATTATAAGGTAACGAGGTAGAGAAGTTATCAATATGCATCAACAAGTAATGAAAGTAATAGCATCAAGGTAAGACCCCAACACTCACCGTTGACAGCCCAACAGCAAGGTCGGCAATGAAAGTATCCTCAGTTTCACCGCTGGAAAATTAAACAAACAAACAAAATTAGCAAAAGATGATGCGTGGCGTGTGCGTGAAATGGGAAATGAAAACAGTGAAGATGGGATACCTTCGGTGACTTGCCATGACACCCCAGCCAGCACGCTTTGACATTTTCACAGCTTCAATACTTTCGGTAACCGAACCAATTTGATTCACCTACACAAACATAAAAATAGAGTGTGCCATTACTACTCACTAATCATCCACAGGAATCTGTAAACTGTAACAATTCGGACAGTATACAGAGTAACAGCATCAGCGCTACACGAAAGGGGCAGGGAGTACTACCTTCAAAAGAAGGGCATTGCAGGACTTCTCATTGATTGCTTTCTTTACTCGCTGCAGCGGCATAATGAATAAAGAAACGTCAAGACATATTTTCTATCATTCATCACATAATTTGATAAATAGCAGTAATAATAGTAACGTCTGCTTGCCTTTGGATTTGTGACGAGAAGATCATCGCCGACAATTTGGACTTGCTCACCAATTTCAGCAGTCATCTTTGCATAGTGTTCCCAATCATCCTGGTCAAACGGATCTTCAATTGACACAATTGGATACTCAGCAACAAATGACTTGTAAACATTCTTCAGACTGTCTCCAGATATCTTTTGTGATCCATCATTTTTCTGCAGCAGATAAAACTACGCAGTTCAGCCATCTAACCATAAACCCATTAACTTCGTATACATATCCATATGTAGCCAGACGTATTCTGATTTAATTACCTCTTCCTTGAAGTTCAAGTCATAGGTCTTATCCTTGTTATCGTAGAATTCCGAGGCAGCAACATCCATCCCAATGACAACCTTTCCAGTATATCCAGCTTGAGCTATGGCCGTCTTTAGCAGTTCAAGACCCTCTTTGTTTTCCTATTAAAAAAAACATCAAAAGAATATAAGCATTGGGACAATAGAAAGTGCTGCTTCCAAACCAAAAAGATAACACGAAGCCACTGAAATTTATCTCGTCATGGAATATTTTAAGAGCATACAGACCTGAATATTGGGTGCAAAGCCACCTTCATCCCCAACATTCGTGGCATCTTGTCCGTACTTCTTCTTAATTACAGCCTGCAAGCGAAACCAAGTGAAACTTTAAGAGGCCTGAACAGGAGTCCCTCTCTTATGCAAAAACCGCAAAAGATAATGGCAATACCTTCAGGTGATGATATACTTCCACACCCATCTTCATCGCTTCCTTGAAACAAGATGCCCCAACAGGGAGGATCATGAATTCCTGTCATAGAAGAAATGGTAAGAATAACAATTGCAAGAGGTCCTAATTTCTCGAGAAAAATACTAACAGATAAATATTAACCTGCATTGCTAGTTTATTGCCTGCATGAGAACCTCCGTTAATGACATTAAATGCAGGTACGGGCAGCACCAAGGTCTTGTTTCCAGCAAGATTGGCTATATGCTGCAAAGTGTAAAGCAAAAGCAATAACAAGATTATACCTCAGACACGCCTTTAACTGAATAAAATGGCAGGGCACTCTCCCGAGAAACAAACCTTGTAAAGAGGGATCTTGTTCACAAGGGCACCGGCCTTGCAAACAGCTAGAGACACCGCCAATATAGCATTGGCTCCGAGCTTCTGTTTGCACCAACCCCATTCGTTAACAGTTCCATCGAGTTGCTGTACCATATAATTGTCGATTTTGGTCTGCTCTGTTGGGTCCTTTCCAATCAAGGCTGGTCCAATGATCGAATTCACATTCTCCACAGCCTAACCAACACAGAGATCAATATCGCCAACCAACTTTTTCTCCTTTTTAAAAACCGAAATCAAAGCGATACAGAGGTAACGTTTTAAAGAAATCGCATAACCAAAATCCGTTAGCGAAGAACAACCAACATACCTTGAGGACACCCTTTCCAAGATAATTCGATCCGCCATCTCTCAGTTCAAGGGCTTCATAGATACCTTTAAAATAACCAAACAATCGAACATCATCGAAAAGAACTACAATGCAAACCACGCTAATCGCAATGCACGAAAATAAGTTCAAATTCAACGTACTTCACAGCTTAATAGCAAAATGCAAAATTAATGTAGGGCAAACACATCACTAATGCTGCTTACACTATAGCAGCAAAGCAGCCATGAAGCCCGAAAACAAGGTCGTTACTGTGCGCCCGAGGGCCGACGCACTATCTTGGCGCCACCATTAAATCCTCTCCCGTGGAACACCACGCTTCCTCTCCCTCAGAGCACTTCCAGTGTGCTCTTTTGCCCTGTGGACAGGCTCCATTCGCAATTCAATCCTCTCCCAAACTAGCTCCAGCCCATTCGGGCAATTGGGCTAAGAGGGAGCTTGTGGGAGAGGGCAGGCAGGAGTCCACGGCCTGAGTGCCTAATGGGGAGTGATGCAAGGCCAACGTCAGCATGATGTCAACCACGTTATAAATTTTTTTGCATCGGGTGGGTGCGTGGGCAACAAGCGCGTGGAGGCATGTCCCGAGCATATTTTCAAACGATGGGGCCCACGTGTCAACTCCACTTAATTACTTTGAATCTGGACCGTTTGATTTCCAAATCAACAGTCCAATTTTGTTAGCTTTATAAAAAAAAAAATTGAAAAAGAAAAAAAAATTAGAAATGTTTGGATGGGCCACGTGTCTCATTCTCGACTTTCAATTTTTTTTCAAATTTTTTGTAATCTGTCGGTCTAGATTAATTAAGTTAATAATTTTATTTTAAACTAATTAAAAATCCTTTTTTTTATTATTTATAAATACACATCATTTTCTCCCCCGTTACACCACATTTCAATATTTTCAACGATTCTAAATAGATCAAAACATGTTGCGCGACGGAATTGATTAAAATTTTTATCAAAATCTATTCACAAAAATTATACTTTCGAATAACGAGATCAATTAAAAATCTTATTTGAAATTTAAATTTAAATGATTTTTTATTATTTTATAAAAAAAATACTAATATTTTATTACATATTGACATGACTATTCAATTTAGAAATGAACACAAAAACAATTACGGTTTATTAAAGACATGAGTAAATTATAGCCTGAACTTTAATCAAATTAGAGCAATGGTCCCTCAACCAAAATTCATTACCATTGTTCCTTCAACTCATCAAAACGTGCAATTATGATCCCTCAACTAAAAATTAATTACATTTGATCCCTCAACTTTAATTCAATTGGAAAAATTGTACCTTAACTTTAATCCAATTATAGCAATGGTCATTCCAACATAACTTGTTTTGACAAATTTTTTTACGTAGTTGACAAAAATGACCATAATTACACTTTGATGAGTTGAGGGATTTAATTATATAAATGGTTATTCCAACCTAACATATTTTGATAAAATTTTGAAAAATTTGATGAAAAGGATTATAGCTACAAATTTTGATAAGTTGAGGGACCAATGGTAATTAATTTTTAGTTGAGGACCATTGCTCCAATTTGATTAAAGTTCAGAACCATTGCTACAATTTACTCTAAAAACAATTATTATTCATCAGAGGGAATTCAATTGCCAGTTGCCATGGGAGCCCTTACACACTGGAATTGCTCTCAAGAGGAAAGCGCTCGGCCTCGGGCGCTTCTTATTTTTTAATTCTTTTAAATATTTATTTGTACTTTCAGGATAAATAAAATCTACAGAACATAAACACATAAATTCAGTAACAATCCGAAAATAAATAGAGACAAATATATATGTTCGTATGTATACTTGATCGAAATCATAGAGATTAAAACAAACAACTATGTTTTTTTACCTGTGGAAGCCCCACTTGGAACAGCAGCTCTTGCGTAGGTTCCATCCGACAGTGTAACATCAACCTAAAAAAATCACAAACATGTTCGGTCACTCAGAAATCCAACATTTCTGATTGGAGTTTCTTTATTTTCTCGGAGTTTCTCGCATTTTCTCAGAAACCAAACAGACAGTAAGGCCGGGAAAACCGTACAAAACCAAAACGGAGATAGTAAAATGAAATGAAAATTTTAAAAATCGGACGGCGGAGGTTGAACGGAACTTACTTCGACGGTGGGATTCCCACGGCTGTCGAAGATTTGACGGGCTTTAACAAGCTTGATCGTGGCCATTTTTTCTCACTCTGCTTTTTCACTCTCTGTATTTACCGAAGGCTTTTGTGGAAAACCGACGGAGGAGTTGCGGTAAATATATAGAGGCGGGAGCACGCGGGCGAGAAGCACAGGGCAACGAAATCTCTGCCGTTGAGCTTCGAGAAAGTGCGAAATGTCAACGGTCGTGATTGCTTTTCTTGCCGATCACGGGGTGTCCGCTTGGCAGCCGTGGGCCCGGAGTGGCACATTGAAATGGAATATGCGGTTCCTCGATGCCCCTTGCCCAAGGAATTGAAGCATTGGTTTTGTTGAAAAGGAAGGGTAAGTTTGGTATTTCGAGGTTCTTTATGTCGGTGGCGCATCCAGATTTGTTGAACAGTGGCCCGTTTTTCTAGTTCTTGTTTCATGGTTGCAGAAAAGTCGTGCAGGTAAAACTATGTTTTAAAAATTCTCGCCTATACTTTATTTAGGTGTTAGACGGCTTTACCGTTCTGATTAATACTTAGAAGTTTGAAATTTAAGAAATGACTCATAGATTTCCTAGGCACTCGTCTAGCCTGTCTAAACATGTCTAGGTTGTGACTTACTTAGATATAATATAGATAACTTTCATTTTGTATTTTATTTTTTACAATAAATTATTAGAGACTTGTTGTATACTTAAATGAACACACATTATATGTTTTTCCCCATGTTTTCATTATGTTCTAATACTTCATAATATATATCATTCTACTTTGTAATTTATGATGAAATTATATATATTTTAAATATAAACAGACACTTATATACACGAAATATAATAAATTTACTTAAATCTGCCTAAACGTCCGCCTAGGTGCTAGGTCCCAGCATGTCACCCGACTAGCTCCTAATATCTTTTAAAACCTTGGGTAAAACTATAATTTACAGGCTTAAGCCCACCAATTATGAGCCCAAATTGTTTGTTGGGCCCAAAGCTTAAGCCCTATAAGGCAGGTCCTAAAACCTCCTCTGCGTCGACCAACCTATTGGAAGAAGTAGGGTTTTATCGAGGTTTCAGAGGCCACAGAGGAAAAAGGTGATTTTTCGTACTCAGCCTCCCAAATTTCAATCTTAAAAGTAAACCGATTTGAGCTCTATACTATCATACTCTTCCGATTTAGCTGTATTATTATCTGGGTTCGGAGTTTTGAGTTCTTCTTTTTCCCGTTTTCTGTTTGGTTACCGAGAAAATTTGGGTAAGAAAAAGATATCCCATTTTCTGTTTTTTGTTTTTTTAATTTTTCTGAAATCCCAACAGTATGTTTCTAGGGTTTGAATATGTTGTTCGTAGATTGTAGCGCTATATTTTGATATTTAGAATTTGACAGAGTTTAGCTGGAAATAATGGAAGTATATTGGTATTTGGAATGTTTCTGTGTTTATTTAGATTAAGATATATGATGTTTTCAGGAAATTTTATTTGTTTTTCGGAATCCGTTGATCGCTTTTTTGTACATTTTGCTCAATAGTACGTGGGATTTGTATTTACTTTTAATAGGTTTACGAAATGGGTGTGTCCAATAAAGAGTCCCGGTTGTTTAATGAGGATTCGATGGAAGAGGATGTTTTCGAAGAGGTTGGGTCCGGGTCAGAATTGGAGGAAGACTCTGAAGAGGATGGTGATGTGAAGCTGGATGAGCCGTCGAATAAGGCTGTATACAACAGAGACGGTATCATGGATAAACTTGGAGATATAAGCTGGCCGGAGAATTCAGGATGGGTGCACAAACTCTCTGTTGACATTCATCAAGAACAAAAGGTGGACGTGAATGATGACCTGACTCGAGAGCTTGCATTTTACACACAGGCTTTAGAGGGAACGAGGAAGGCATTCGAGAAGCTTCAGTCAATGGGGCTTCCATTTCTGAGGCCTGAGGACTACTATGCAGAGATGGTGAAGTCAGATTCCCATATGGAGAGAGTGAAGAGCCGGCTTTTGGTAGAGAAGAAGAAGATCGAGGAAGCGGATGAGAGAAGGAAAGCTAGGGAGTCCAAGAAACTATCTAAGGAGATTCAGGCTCAGAAGTTGAAAGAGAGAGCTAAGCAGAAAAAGGAGGACATAGAATCTGTGAAAAAGTGGAGGAAGCAGAGGCAGCAAAGTGGGTTTGCCGGGGGTGACAAAGGCAGCGAGTTGGATTTGGACTTCGAGGATGGGAAACCATTCGAGAGGTCAAGTAAGAAGAGGCCATTTGTGGCTCCAGGAGATCGGTCCGGAGGGAAAGCAAGACAAGGTGGGAAGCCGGCTGGGAAGAAACCGAAGAAGAGGGATATCAAGGATTCCAAGTTTGGATATGGAGGAAGGAAAGGTTCCAAGAAGCAAAATGTGGCTGAAACGACTAATGATTTGAGGGGATTCAACAAAGATAGTCTCACATCAGGAAATAGGAAAAGGAAGAGGTGATAGCATCGTATGATTTTGTTTTTCGTTCTACTCTTTTGTTCGGTAAGGGCTTGCCTGTGTAGCCTATTTGTTGTGCTTTGCTTTGGTATCTTGCGAAGTAATATGTGGCCCATCATGAAACCAAAACTCTTACGAATTTGTAGGCATTTTTCATATGAAAAATTATGGTTTGCTAACAAGTTTTGTAGTTATCGGATATTTGTGTTCATCCAATTTGTAGTATTCATGCTACTTTCTATTCTACAAGATTAGCCAGGTTCATACCAGCAGGTCTGGACCGTCTGGTGATTTCCGGTTTTTTGGCGCCATCGTTAATCTTTAGTTCTCTGTTAAGGTCAAAGTCAGTCTCAGACGTTATCCTTTGGTCATTTATATATATATATATATATAGTTTTTTAGTTAAAATTATCATTGAGATTGTCATAACTCTTCACTTTGGTACCTGAGATTTAAAATCGATAGAAGTAGTCATTGAAATTGTTTACCGTTCATCATTTGTCTTTTAGTTAAAAACCTCCGTTAAATTGAAGAAATCATCAATTCAGGAGAGGAGTTGATTCGACAAAAATACTTTTAATTTAACATATATTTCTCACATAATAACCTAAATGATTGACGACCACTTTTAGTGATTTTAAAACTTAAGGACCAAAGTAAAAACATATATCAATGTCGGGATCATTTTAAATAAAAAGCCTATACATTTTGCATGCTAAAAAGTCTAAAAGTGGTTAGGGTTCCATGAAGTCACTTTTCCAGGAAGTTCCATGTGAGGTTCTTAGGAGGTACGTGTGGACTTGGGCGAAGACCTACAAAATTGCAAGTTGGGAAGTTTCATCCCAATTTACAGTTGAATATTTTTTTAATGATTTTCTCAGTTAGCTTTCACACCACACCTCACCATCTACTCCTCCAACATGTTCTCCTACAAAAAGCTTCTCACTGACACTTCTTTCATTCCCCACACCACCACACCAGTACTTACAAATACCCTCATTTCCTCCTTCTAAATAAACCCGTCTTCTCCTCGCTCGTGCTCGAAAGTTATCCAGTCCAATCCAATCCCACGAGTTGTTTGTTCAACCATGTTGGATTCTACATTGGACTTGCTCACTCAGGCCGCTTCCAACTCTCTTTACGTTTTCTGCTTCTGCAACTTGATCATAGTCATGATCCTCGTGGGATCGAAACCCGGCTCTTACTCTGATCAAGAAAGTGAAATTCCCGTCTCGGTTGTAACCAGCAGCCACAAAAACAGAAACACAAATGATCATAAGCAAGTTGAAGATGGTAAATGTGAGCGGGAGGAAGGTACCATGATCAAATCACCAATTGTTTTCGGCCAAGTGGCGAATCCCAAGGTAGAACTTGCCGCTGCCGGAGATGACAACGGCAGCAGTGATCATCACAATGAAAGCAAGGAGTGTGACAGTGAAGATGAGCTGAGGAGAAGAGCGGAGGAGTTCATTGAAAAAGTTAACAGAGGATGGAGGGCAGAGTTGTTGATAGCCTCCCATTTAATCTAGCAGGCTTTATCAAGCTTAAAATTTTGTACATTTGTAACAATGAGTTGATCTACTGAGGAAACTACAAAATCTTTCGCTTCTTTTTTCACCCAACTCTCTGGTCTTAAGAATGCCGATTTTAAGAATGAGCGATTGCCCTTTTCCGACCCTAATTTTAATCATTCGGAATGACACATTCTTAGAATTGGCAGTCCTTACAGAAATGCCTTTGATTCTCAAATCACATGGATAAAGGGCTATAAAGTGTTTGAAAAGTTACCAAAGGGCATATTCTTTCGTAAGCTGCATGATATAAGAAGGAATCGAGATCCTTTCCAAATCTCACAGTTTGAAACTGACAGTTCGAGAAATTCAGACCACTCATTTTAAATTTTAAGATCCCCATTAACCTTTCCCAGTGGGTCACCTCACACAAACCAAACATTCGGATCTCTGTCCCTCTCTTGAACAGTCCAGATTTTTTGGTCAATAGGCTCAGATTGCAAGATTCGGAGTCTATACCGAATCTGAATTGCATAAGATGTTCAACTTTTCTTATCTTCGCTTTCGTATTTGGGGCCATCATACAACTTTTTATCACGTCCCAACTCAACAATAAACATTCTTATAAAGCGTTTATCGGCCTCTCTCTCAAAATCAATTGACAATAAGCGGAAAAGTTCAAGGTCGAGTACTTACGCTAGATTCCCATCTTTCGACGGTCTCACCTTCAACATTTTAAGATTTCAAATAATGTTGCCATTTATAAGAAAGCTGTCGATTTGATAGCCAGGTCAATGCCATTGCCTGTCTTTGTATCTGTTGGTCTCCACATCAATTTCCAAGCAAGTTCGTAATCAAAAGACCTTATTGTATATGATTTCATTTAGACTATTCTTATTAGTCTCTTTCACATAATCACCTAATGTTGTAGTTTGTCAGCATCTTGCTAATTTAGTCAACTTTAGGTGCGGGTGGGGCAGCAATTAAAAATCGATATAACACAATTACAACAAATAATTATTTTATTAAGTGAGGTCGGTTATATGAATTCTAAAATGTTACTGACACAATTTTGTGTCAAGATTTCTGTTAGCTCCAAATACTCTGTGTTTTTTCTTCTTCTTAAAATCTCTTTTCATTAGCTCTAATTAAACATTGATATAAATGTCTTATAATTTAATCAAGATCGTGTACATGGGTGCAAAGGGCAAAAACAGTTCGGGTTTTCCCTTTTCTTTTACAAAAGTAAATATTCCAAATTATGGGAATAGTTAGAGAGCGGGAATGCAAAATGGAGTACAAAGGGCAACATAATGTCCTGTGCAACTGCGCTAACAAGTATATGCCAACTCACTCTTAGTTAAATAAACACTTGAACGTTAAAAGAGATTCAAAATTTAAATTTTCTGTTTCCCGTTGATATAAAGGAAGAAAAAAAAAAAAAAAAGACAATTAAGTGCCATAAAACCAGGAATAGTGATATGGATGTGATGAGGCATTTTCATTAAATTAATTAATGGAAAAATAGGCCCCATAATGATAATATGGTTGATAATATGCCTACATAAAGCTTCCCCCCCCCCCCCAACACTTTCCTCCATCCAAACCCCCCCCCCCCTCTCTCTCTCTCTCTCTCTCTCTCTCTCTCATCCTTCACAATGCTTGATTCTACACTACAATTAATCACTCAGGCAGCTTCCAACTCTGTGTTCATCTTCTGCTTCTGCAACTTGATCATAGTCATTATTCTCGTGGGATCGAGACCTGTCTCCAACAACGATGAACGGAGCATAATTCGTGTCACAACGGCCCCCAGCAAGAGTGCGGATGATGAACAAGGCACGAGGGCGAAACACGAGTGGAAGGAGAAGAATGCCTTGATGCAGGTCAGTGAATTAGTGTCAAATGAACAGAATGCAGCAGCTGATGATGGTGAATTCAGCAGCACCGATGGAGATAGCGACGATGATGAAACTGACACCGACAATGAGCTGTGGACGAGAGCAGAAGAGTTTATAGAAAAGGTAAATAAGGCATGGAAAGCAGAAGTGCTGACAACTTCATGTGTTTTCTAGGCAGCAATTTTGTGTTGCAGTAATGGAACTCAAGTTAATAAACTGTAGCAATGTAAAGAAAAATCGTTCACGAGAATGTACTATAAGAAAGAAGCACTTATGTTCATAAGCGCTTTTGAATGTTTAAAGCACTTCAAGTTCGTAAGCAAAGAGTCACAACATCCATTCATATTCCAACGTTCAGATAATAAGAACTTGAAGGGACAAATGACCAGTCATGTTTTTCATACATCTGAAAATGCTATATCATACAACACTAGAAAGTAGAAATACACGGATACAACAGCCACGTACATGGCGGGCCTGATCACGATCAAGAGACCGACCTAAAACCTAATACAAAAGACTACCGACTCGGGGTTTAAACCAACACGAGATACGTTAAGCCTAGTCTGTCCTTCGTAAAATAGTCAGACAAGTTTGATAGAGCCTAGATGTCACTCAGTCTGAACAAAACAATTAAGATACAACAGTCACACGAATGGAGCAAGCATGATCAATAAGAAACTTCACAGTTTGCTTGACCAGAGCCTTTAGAATCATCTTCAGACAACAATGATTTACTCTCAGAAGCTGAGTTCTTGAAGCCGTGCACGGGATTCGGAGAATTTGATTGGTCTCCGTGGAAGGAAGGAGCCGTCAGAATGGGCTTTACTCCGCCATAGACCTTCATTTCTTCACCAGACATAGCATTGACAATGATAGGGACAATTGACGATGATACAGGCTCGACTCTCTGCTTCTTTGGCTTCTGTTCCTGCTGGTGACCTTGCAGAAAACTGCCCACCACAACCTGATGCAGTCAAAACAGTTTGGAGGATAACATGAATTACAGAACTTGTTTTTAGAGAGTAAACTACTATACCACAACTAATTTATAGTATAATAGCAAAGTGCTAGATTACTTGATCGTAAAAACAACTTTTTAAACGCGTGTATAATTGTATAATGATGTTACCTGCACGGGGCCAGCAGCGATCAGCATACCAGCAAGTCCACCCCCAACCACTCTACCGTCTGGGCCTGCCAAAGCAACACTCATGCCACCGGATCTGCTCTTTGTTCCTGCATTCTCAGTTGGTATATAAGATCCCGACAAGGAGAGTATCTCAAAGCGGCCCTGTAAAATCAACAAAAAGAACTTCAGGTGTTCTCCCGAGCAACAATGTCATAAATTCAATATGATGCAGGAACAATTTCCTTATTTTTTTTGGGAGTTTTAACAGAACACTCCCGGTACTGTTCACTTTTAATGAAAAACCACATTTTTACCTTTAACTGGCACTATTCACTATACCTTTCAAAAGGTCTTTTCATTAAAAGAGAAGTTTTTTTGGATTTTTCGTTAGTTTTCCTTATTTTTTTTTTGTTGCCCTGCAGAATCAACTAGCTATAAAATACATGTGTATCTGTATGCATATCTAAAGAAAATATTAACTTAAGGTTATGTTCTTAAATATAGAGCGATTAGAAACAAAACACAACATGATATTACACGAGAGTCACGAGACCAAGTATGTAAATAGCTTGCAGCTAGGAACTTACATTGATACAGTAATAAATAATAACAGACAATTTCAAAGACGGGCACAACACCATACCTCATATGTTAAAGTACCCCCGGAAGAACTGGCCTGCCTAAGCGTAACATTTGAAATGGTACCATTTGCAGAAAGTATGCATATAGCTCGAGCTCCTTGTTGAGAGAATGACATGATCTTCATTGTAACATCCTGCAAGAACCAGAACTACGATCAGTAATATAGTAAAGTACAACCTTAATCAAAGCAATAATACTGGAATAAGAAAACTCATCCTTAACAAATCTCTAGATAAGGAACCTGAATCAACTTTCCAGTTTGTAATTTTTGTTTGACGTGGTTTTTTGCTTGTAATTTAAACGTCTACAAGAATAATGACTGGTTTCACAAATTATAAGATGAAAAACTTTCATTATAGATTAGAACAGTTGACTCGACAGTTTTGTACTGACGCGAAAGTTTGTTTCACATATAACTTTCTGATGCATACCTCCCCCGAATGGACATTGAGGACGTGAGGTGTAAAGTTCGCACCGACTGAGTATGCAATTTTGTCACCTACACAAAAAGATTAAAAACCGTCAGTGAATTCCCAAATCAAACCATTTTAAAATTGGAATTTGCATAATAAACACCCAGAAAGTATCCAAACTACAA
Organism: Malus sylvestris; assembly: GCF_916048215.2. Lineage (NCBI taxonomy): Eukaryota > Viridiplantae > Streptophyta > Magnoliopsida > Rosales > Rosaceae > Malus > Malus sylvestris. Next base: position 25,890,657 of record NC_062260.1, read on the forward strand.
TTCAAAATGCTAGGTTTAATGATCTAATCACCACCAAAATGTAGAGCAATCCAAGAGACGAAACATTAACAAACAAGTGAAGTCTCATCTAAAGAACATAATACTCGTAAACCTGAAAACGGCAATGCAAGGAGATAATTAGATGAACTAAAACATATGGATCAAGATGAACAAAGCCCGGTAATTGTTGCCTAGTTCACAAGCAGAAAGAAAAGAATCACCACAAAACAAAATGATTAACTAATCATACAAATTTTAAAACCCCATTAATTTTATAACAAAGGTCATAGTTTACACCCAAGGGCCACTCGAAAAACTGCTCGTAATCCTCAGGAGACGGGATCTCTTTAACATAAGATGAGGTTTCAAGAGTGGAATGGTCATATTAAGGAGAGTGGTTAAGGTCAAAACTGACCCAAAAACAATTAAAAATGTAAATAGGTGCATCTAAACCAGGTGTTTAAACCCAAACTCTCTGCTTGTGCTTTCTTCGTTTTTTTTTTCTCTTTTCTTTATCATCCTGTGCAATTAGTCCAGAGTCAGCAGGTGATTAAGAGATAATCACCTAATTAGGCAAGTCTAATCCAGGCACGTCAGCCTAATTAGTGGACTCTACCTATTACCTATTGTCTATTGAACAAGCTGGCACTTCAATCACCCTCTCAATCTGTTTTCCTCACAGAAAAGGCAAAGAGAGTACAATATAAATTTGTAGGCAGCAGAAAAACTCCACATAACTGAAAACAACAGCATATCCAATCCACATAAATCACCATTTACCCCAGATCTGACAAGGGAATCTGATCACAAAGGGTCCACTTGCAAACCAAATCCAAACATTCCCTTCAGATCTCACACAGCAGTAAACATGACACAATCTGTTGACGGGGATTTTTGGATCGGCATCATTAGGCTCAATAACATAACGCTGATCCAAAAATCCCCGTCAACAGCATCAGAGCTACGACAACAGACCATGATCATTTCATCCCAAATGTAACAGTTAAAATGGAAACCAACATTAACCGAAAGTCAAATTTTTCAAAGCTTTTATTTAAAGGGGTCGTTTCGTTACGTTCCATTACCTGAGTTCTCAAACACGTCATGCTTGTGAGACTTCTTGATCGAGTCAACGGGCTTGCCTCTGCCCCTCTTCCAGGCGGAGAACTCTCCAGGGAGCAGAATCGACGACGAAATCGGCATCGGGGACAATGCCGACGACCGGACGGGCTTGCTGTCGGGTCCGTACTTCCTAGGCCTGCCCCTCTTCTTCTTCCCATCCGTACCGGTCCCAGTCAAGCTCATCGGCGACGTCATCGGAGCTACCACCGTTGTGGGGCCCCCAGATGGGCTAGGGTTTTCGGTTCTGGGGGCAATTCTGTAATTCTCTGGAGCTTGTTCACCGCTCACTGCTACACCAGAAACCAACTTGTTGTCTTTCTCCTCCATTTGCATATCCAAATTTGCAGACACACAAAAACCACCCAAAAACCCTAAAAATCTTAAAACCCTACAAACTCTTCAAACCCTAGAATCTACGCATTAAAGCCTGCAACTTTAGGAAGCAAAAAAAAAAAAACCCAGAAGATAATTTAACTGCAAAACAAGAACTTGAACAGATTTATGTAAAAGTATGCTAGAAAGTTCCAAACTTTCAAAAAATTTGGAACCCGGAAAACGCCAAGTCGTCTCTAAATGCAGAAAGGCGAAGAACTCAGCGCTGCAGCTCCTCCAGTTCTGAGGTGTGCCTCCACCATTGCAGAGAAAACACAGAGCTTCAATGGCAGAGACTGGAATTTCAGTAAAAAAAATTTGTAAACCACTTCAAAGAAATTACAAGGAAACTAGAAACACTGATTTCAGAAACACTTCTGACAAACGTGAATTTAGGGTTTTTACAGGAAAAGGAGGAGAAATAAATAAAGTATAAAAATTTGGTAAATTATAAATAAAAATGTAATTGGTAATAATTAAATACTGATAAAATTTAATTAAAAATTAATATTCTAATTGCAAATGCAAAGTATAAATTTTAGTTAAGAAAATGGTTCACGTCCGTCTTGGAAATTCAATAAAACTGAATTTAATATATGCACAATGATACTAAACTTGAATATTAAAAAAACAATCAAGTTTTGTTTGAGAAAAGAAAAGGGCTTTTCTATTTTTTATTACCATTTTATTAATTTAGATAAAGTTGTATAAATAAATAAATATTATATCAAAGCTGTAAAGCTAACGTTAGGGAGCTTCACCAATTTCCCAACTACTGACAACTCTTTTGTCTTTTCAGAAAATTAAAGTTTGACTCCAAGATTTTAATTTGCACTAAACGCCCTTTTAGTTTGGGGTATCTACTGTTAATGCCACTGTATATAAAATGCCCTTCAGAAAAATAAAAAAGTAAAAAAATGATGAAGTTTGATCAACCAAAATCAAAATCTTGAGAAAAACTTGTGTCAGGCAGTTAAATTCCGTGTTCTCACATAATAGAATTCCGGTATTTTGGTTGTCGGTTTTATTTGAAAACATTTTATTAAAAATGAGAAGAAACTAATCAGACAACTCTATCGAAATTTTTCTCGAACAAACTACTGAATTGAAACAAAGGAGATTAGAAACTTAATGATTACATTAATCAGGAGGGGAACAGGTTCAGACATTCTTAGTCCACGTTGACTGGTCGTAGACTATGTACATAAAAACCAGGAAAGCCAATTGCAATTGACTTGAAAGTCAAAAAAATCCAATACAAAAGGAAAAAGAAAAGCTAAAACAACAATTTTAACTCAAGTTCTCACCGATATGTAACTAATTAACCTATCAAACTTGTATCATCGACTTGACATGTGTTTTTGGGAGCACAAAACCAGCTCTTCGTTCCTCAAATGAGTACTCAATCTCCTCAGGAATCTCTTGAACTAAGTTGGTAGCGAAAGGAACTGGTGGAGGAGGAGCTGGTGTCATAGCTGTCTGCATGGGAACTGACACCGTTGATGGTGTCGTTGGTACGAAGATTGGCATCACCTTGGAAGTCTTGTTCTCCTCGTCTGCAACAGTTCTAGGCTTCAGAGGAGTAGTGCCGAAAGCAACATTTTCGGATGGAATGGAAACGGGAACAGAAATGGGGGAGAAGGGTTTACGAATTGTTGGTGTCTCCACTTCAGAAGGATTTGGGGCGCCAAAAGAGTGTTTTTTAACAGAAAGTCCAGCAACATCTAAGCCTAAGCCTCTTCTACCTGCATAAAAAAGACAGGATAAAAATACGTTAAAATTTGATTGTCAACATGTTTTCGTATAGTGTCTGTATAGCAGGCTTTTTTTTTTTTTGAGACACTAGACAGCAACAGAGATATGGTGTTCCAGCGTCATGCCTCATGTTTTGTTTAAAATGAAATCAACAGAAGCTTCTGAAACACCGATGGAACGAAGAATAAAACAAACATGTTTTTAGGTACTACTACCAGAGTCAGAGTCCCCCCCTGCAAGGAAACAGATGGTGAATAACCTTCAAATCAACTAAAATATATCTTTTTACAATATTCTCATTTGTCAACCAGACACAAATGAGAACCGTTGGAGAAGAGATTAACCTGTGGACAAAGATGAAAAGCCATCATCCAGATGATTGTTTAATTGCTCATTTGGATTCACTCGGTCACTCTTTCTTGAACGCGGAGTACCTTTGACGGAGTGAAGTGGATCAGGTTTAGGAGCTTGCATTGAAAGTCTTCTATTGCTTGCACCTCCAGTTGACATTCTCGGAGCCTTCTTTACACTCTGAGGTTTCGAAGGACTTGGTTTTGACCCATAAAGTACCTCTTGCTCAGCTATCAACTGACCTTGAATCTTTTTCTGGTCCTGAAAATGGAAGATGAAGATTTGTCACACAGTTCACAGCAAGATCTTCAAAGAAATATGTCCAAGTGAAACTGCTGGCCATACCCGCTGTCTTCGACGTTCCTGCTCCTTCTCCTCCCGTAATATAGTATACTCTTCAAGCATGGAAAGAAGACGAATCTGAACAGAAGTGGATAACAATAAAAATTGTTTCAGAAGTTGCATGTATGAAAACAAAAAATAAACTTCAACTGGAATAAATCTCCTAGAGACTTCACAAATACAAGGGAAGCAACTTACACCATCATATGTGAACTCAATGCCCCTCTCCTTCTCCCATGATATGGTTTTTGAAGCCAATGCATCCACCATTGCTGTATAAAAACCAGGATCCACGTAAAAACACATTTAAATGTAAAAAAATAAAGGAAAAAACTGAAACCAGCATAAACATATCAAAATGATACTCCTGACCAAAGCACAGTTCTGTAACAGTTTCATATATAGGATAGTCTACTATTAACCAAAGGTGCCATTTTTCAAAATTTGGACAATACCTGGAAGTTTATTAACCAAAGCACGTGCTTTCTCAGCACGCTTGAGAGTAAGATGAGCTCCTCTTCCAGCATTGTATCTGTTTTCATCCTACATGAACGCAAAAAGGAACAAGTAAGAAAAGGAGTTTCAATGTGGTGAAGTAATCGACATGGTGATGGAAACAACTAACCCTGTTATACTCCTCGAGCCAGCACTCCTCATCACAAGCAAACAACCACTTCTCAACTCTTTCAAGTATGTCTTTCCTGCTAAAAGCTTCCTCTTTAACCTTTGCAACCTGAAGCTCAATTTGATCGAGGACACAAGCAGGGTCCACATCTCCTGCACAAGTAAGAATGATGCACACGTTCAAAGACATTTACGTAGGAATTTTCTGTTACCCCATGATATGCTTTTAAGAATATAATATGTACCTGACTCTATCGCTTCAATTACGTAGTCAATTGCACTATCTGCTTCTAGGACCATATGTGTCTTTCTACAGATTTCCTCTAGCTCTGACCTCTTCTTAAGAACAAGCTCTTTCATTTTACTTGATTTCAACTCTTCCAACCGAGACACTTCTGCCTCAACCTGCACAATAGATTTAATCCCAGATGAAATCCTTGAAAAATATACTGATCCAAAAATATGAAATAATACAGAATTACAGTATAAAAAAACTCACATAATTGATGAAGTCCACAGAGAGTGTATTTGGTTCAGTTATCTCATGTTCTGAAGCAGCAATATTGCAGGTTATATTCTGAAACATCTGTTGCTCCTCAATTGGCGTATCCATCAAGTTCCACAGCTCTAACATGGTAGTTGCAAGATCTTGAAGCTGTCAGAGATTAGAAGGTTGATAAGATTCAATTAAATGCACAACTTTGACTAGAAACTAAGAAATGATAAAGAAGTAAGAACATTCTTTACCCTCTGCATTCTCTGTAATTTAACCTCCCGCAATTTTTGTATTGCAGCAGCCAACCGCTGAATTGTATCATTACTTATATTCTTGCTTCCTTCTGAATCAACTAAACTGGGATGAACCTCACTAATTGTCTGTTTGTAGTCCATACCAAGAACCGAGCAAAGTGAGTTCAATGTACACAGGTGGTCCTGTATCTGCTTAAGCCTATCACTCTGCAAAACAAGAAAGAACAGATGAATAAGGAAGTGAAGAGCACATAAGAATACAAAAGTTGATTACGATGATATGCAGACATAGAGGGAATGGAAAAAAGAACTCCCAACCTTCTCAGTTTGGAGTCCATGTAGATGTCTGTGCAATTCTTCAAGCCTTCTCAATGATAAATCAGTTTCATCCACAGCCGGTGTAGAAGAACTGTAATCTGTGCTTCCATTAATCTCACTTGAAATTTTCCGTATCTCCTCTAAAACTTCCAGAAAGTTATTTTTCCTGTCGCATTTTCTTTTCTTCATCTCCTCCAGCTGTGGAATTATTTTGCTGAGCTCTTCTTTCAAACTTCCGGCATTTTGATCAGACTGAAATGACAAAGCAATTTGTAAATAGTTCTGATTTTAAACAGTAGTCTTCTTAACTTAACAGGATATTTAACCTATTTATCTATGAAAACAATCACAGTTATCTTCATTACGGTTGATCCTGACCTGCCTAATATGTACCGGTCGCTCCCCCATTGCAGAGCAGATTGCTGCAAGTTCTGCTTCGGAATCAGCAATTGCCTGCCGTAGCTGTGCCCTACACCGATTTGCCTTGTCAACTTTTCTTCTGTATACTTCTAGACACTCCTGCTCAAGCTCGAGCAACATCTTATCCCTATCTTTGTCAGACTCTCCAACTTCATTCCAAATTATCTGCATTTGTCGAATTAGACAAGAAAAAGAGTGAGTTTAGTACTTTCGTATATAATCCAATTTCCGTAAATACCGAAAAGCTAGACAAGTTTCCTTTTCATATTTAGATATTCATGTGATACCTGAAGCTCATACAGAAGTGATCCACATGTTGTTTCCATTTGCAGAAGCTGCTCACTTTGGAGATTAGACATGTTGAAGCAATGCTACCTGCCACAATCAAACTCCACCATGAAACCCTAGCTATATGCATTGCATAAATTGACCATAAAATTCTTAAAAATCTCTAAATAGCAACACAGTATATGGAAAAAGCTTAGCAACAAAACCCTAGATTCCTCGAAACCCAATTTCAGGTTTCTCCCAAAACTTTGGAGCAAAAAATATTACATCCCCAATTCTAGTCCAGATTAGGTCAAATTTCTATATGAACACCAAATTCTAAAACTGAATGGAAAATTCTCTCTCTACCAATAATTCCAATGTAATTTAGCTCAAAGAAATTAAAATTCAAAGCACCGTCCAGATCACAGGCGACAAAATCAACTAGAAGAAGCTGAGGAACTGTTTCCAACAATTCACAAAGTCAATACCAAAAATTCAAAATTTTCAAATTTCAAATCTTGCTCGAGAACAAAACGGAGAATTGGGGAAAATTGAAGAAAAAGAAGGAAGACGGGAAGAGGAAGGATCCGTTGACAAACCTGAGAGATCAAATCAACAAACGTCAATTTTCTATCTGATGTATGGATTTTCTTGCTACAGTAGCGGTCGTCGGCGACTAGAGGATTTTCCCGAGAAAATGTGGGTTTCGTTTCGTTTTTCTTTTCTTGGAAACTTTGGGGGAAAAAAGGTAGAAATTGGGGTTTGAATTTTAATGGAGATGTGAGATGCGTAACTGAAATGTGAAATGTTTAGAGAGAGAGAGAGAGAGAGAGAGAGAGGAGGGAGAGAGGAGAGAGAGAAAGTAGCCGTTTGAAGGAGGAGAAAAGAGGACCGTTGAAGAAGGCAGAGAGCGCTTGTTAAGGATTTTGTATTTTAATGATTCCCCAGGACGGCATTTGAATTTCAAATTTTCAGGAAATGACTCGGATTTGCTGTAGTAGATATATCGCCGCTATCGTGCATGTGGCCAATGGAAATTTGTCACGTCAGCATTAAAAGGTCAATGTGCTGGTCCCTTTTGTTTTCTAATTTGGTAAATAGACGAAAACGATCGCTTGACAGTGTATTAATTACGGCCGCATATCTCGTTTTACAAAAATAATCATATTTATACATTTTAATTCAACTTTGAACTTTGATCTTCGTAATTTGTAATTTGATGCAGAACACTCTCTTTTCCTAAGGCTGGATAAAACACCGACAAAGTTTTAATATTTTTTAGTTAAAAATAATTTAATTTAAAGAGAAGCCTCGAAAACACCCGAGACCTCTAGAATCATACAAAAGAGCGTTCCTAGCTTGCTGAGGAGGAAACACCCGAGACCTTAACACAATTTTAATTAAAACCCACATAAATGCACCTTATCCTCATTGTTCTTATTCATTTTATCTTATCAACGAATACCGTACTTATTAAAAAATAAAAATTAGAATATAGTCTGAGAAAAATGCAAAAAAGAATTTCTAAATTGGAATGAAAATTATAAAAAGAAGGTTTTTTACTTAATCTTAAATTGAGATGTATGACACAAGCACATAGCCAAACAAGCAAATCACTTATTTACTCTAATTGCTCTCAAAATACAGAATTAGCCGCTAATCATCCCATCTAATCCAACAAATAATCACTCTACAAGCTAATATTTAAAGAATTTTAAACAAAAAATGGTTACTCTATAAGCTTTTCCCCAACTCATATTCTCTCCTTATAATTTCAAGCACAAATTCGTTCCATGTATCAACCGGACCCGGCATGCACCAGTGCAAGCAATCCTGTGGCGGAGGCCTTCCGTCAGGTCCCCGCTGTGTTTTCTTGTTAGGGTCCGGGCTTCTGTACGGGCCTGGATGCCCGTCATGGCGGTACTCGAAAGGTTTCGTGATATCCATCAACTTCAACTTCGACTTGTTTGTCACACCTTTCTGAATCGCACGGTTGAAACCCATAACCTGTTTTTCATGCATTATGTTTGTAAAGCCATTTTCCACTACTTCGCCAAGCGCAAGAGGCTTTACCTTCCCGGTGCATGATCCTCCGGTGTTCCAAGCTCCACCCTCGTAATGGTCAGGTGAATAGGACCTCACAATCGCGATCCCTGTATAGTTCGGATGTCTAGCAACAGCAGTGAGAATTGTCTCGACGGATATTCCAAATGCTTCAATGTTGTTAACCTTCATAGGCCTTGAATTGTCCGGCCACCACAACTGCCCTCCCACTATCTCGTTGTTTAAGATGTAGACTGACTGCTTGGCGAACCAATGGCCGGAGGAGAAAATAATCACATCAAACTTTGGGATGAGATCTATGAATTTATCATCAGGGGCATCAAGGTGGAGCTTGGCCACACCCTCTCGAGCAAAATCAAATGCCTCGGTTGTTTGTTTCACAAGCCATGAGGACCAAATCCGGACAACAAATGTAGATGTCGACTTGAAATAATAACGTTGCATTCTCTTGTTCCCCCGATTTTTTGGAACTTCTACCTGCATACACCACACAAAGATGTAAGCACCACTAGAGTCAGTTCAAACAGCATTATCCGCAAAAAAGGACTGCAATCTTACACAGCTGCTTTGAAACGCAAACACTAAACAAACTCCACAAATCTAATTCTGAACGCAATCGCTAGCAGGGTTGATGAATCCAGAGTTGTAAAAATTCCGTCTACTATAAGAACAAAACTGTTTTGTCCGAGAAGGAGAAGCATCTAATTTGAGATAAAATTCATAAAAAAAAGTTTAGATAATTGCCTGCCAGAGCATGCATAACAATGACTCCATATGGTTTCGAGCAACCGAATCACCAATGAAAGCTATTGTTTTTCCCCTCATCAACTCTAGAAATTTCCTGGGATCAAAACGTGGCAGGTCACACTGGGAGGGCTTCCATCGCCAATTCTCATACTGCTTGTCAGGCCTCCCATTTCCCTGGCAATTTTGCATCTGTGTCAGGACAGGACATGTATTGTTGGTATATAGCGGTCCTTCTGAATCATAAATCCAACTTCCACTGTATAGATCACAGCCTGCATAATACGAACAAGATGTAAGTCAAAAACATAAAAATAAGTACCGAGAACAAAAAATCTACTTGAAAATGTAATATTATAGCAACAACTCAAATTTCATAAGTACAAAAGTTAAAGATTATACAAAAGTTCAATCAGAAGTATAAAAGGCTCAGGTTATAGCAACTTGTAAAATTTCAGCACACATGAAAGCATAACAAAACAACACAAAAGCTACCTGAATCAACGGAACCACCACTGGTTGCATTGTTGCGCAGCTGAGTAGAAGTTGGGATGCTTTCAGGTTTGGAATCAGATGGAGCTGAAATAGTATCATTTGGCTCAATGAGTGAGATGTCTGAATTGTTGGAAAGACTCACAGAAACAGGTTTATCATTTTCTCCAATTTCTGTAACATTGGACGAACCAGAAGCAACCTTAGCCCCGTCTTCTTGCATTGTGTTATTAGATGGCCCAAGAGCAGGTGCTTCTATATCCTTTGTCTCCTTTATTTCCGAAACTATTGATGGATCACTTGAATGTGAGGACAGTTGTGGATTGGACTCATCTGACAAATTCTTATCAGTTTTTATCATACCGTCAACAATTGATGAAGCGGTTGAAACAGCAGGCACTGATGCAACATTTTCATTGTCTGATGAACCGGATGAGTTTTCTGTCACATCTGGTACATCTTTGATCCCTCTAGTTTCTGAAACAACCACTGAACCATCTGATGTCGTGGGTACTTGTGAATTCAATTCAGTAGTAACATTCTGATCAACAACTTTTGTTTGCGGATCATCTGAACTTTTCGGAACTTCTAAATTAGACTCAGTTTGATGATCAACAACTTTTGGGTGTGGATCATCTGAACTTCTCGGAACTTCTAAATTAGAACCGGATACCACATTCTTATCGCTACTATCTACATTGTTAGGAAAGGGAGAATCGTGGGACATGGGATTCCCTATAGAGCTAGAATAATCCAATTTCTGCATGCCATCAACACCATAGAAATACCAGCTAACCGTGGAACCAATCGGGTAAGTAACTAAAACCCAGGAAGCAAAAAGTAAGAACAAAGCCAATGCCACCCCCGAAACTACAATCCAAGAAAGACCCTTCGGGTAGGAAGTCGTTGAAATCGAACCTTTGGGCGATGCCCAAGTCATCGCTTTCCAAATCAAGCAATCTGTGCGAAATAAATTACCTAAACTATATCAACAACCAAAGAAAACCCCAAAAGCATGCGTACAAATGGCTAAAGAAGAAACCCCAACTCTTCGTTTTCTTTCCAAATTAGGACAACCCCAACTTTGAGCTCAGCCTCCTCCAGCAAACCCTGAAAACATACAAGCAAGAACTCCAGATTTTACATGTAATTCAGGCAACACAATGACAAAAACGGAAGCTTTATAATCATGCTTAGTCATAATTAATCATAATTATATTTTAAGTATATTTCCTTACTAAAAATAGACAAAAAACAATGGCTTCCAAAAGGGTAAGTAGATCTAAAGAAAATGTACCTTGATCGACACTACAGGCAAAAGAAGATCTTGAAGCACTGAAAAGCGCTAAAATTTCGATGATTCCCGAAAAAGGAAAACAACAATGGAAGCATGAAGATTTGTCTCCAGGGGAATTGGATTCCTGGGTAAGTGAAAAGAAAGTGAAACTCGGATTCCCAACCTGGAAAGTTGAATGCTTTATGTACGGAACGCGGAATCAGATCAACGGCTGAGAGCTTGTGTTAATGGAAGTAGCGGATGAAGATCTGGAAACAGGGGACTTGGAATTAAAAAATTGAGATCAAAGATGACAGATTTAAATGGGAAAAATGTAATCTTGTTTATTTGAACGCGGCGGACAAAACTACTTTCTGCAATTTGCTTATAGTTTGAAGAGGAGAGAGAGAGAGAGAGAGAGTTTGGAGTTACTGTATAATGCCCTTTGGTTCATCATGATTCCATGAAAGTTAGTGCTGTGAGACCGACCTCATTGTTTGGGTGCGGCGTGGGTGGGTGAGGAGGTGACAGCTTTTGATAACATCAACCATGATCTTCAATTAACATCACGGGGTGTCTCAATATTTGGGAACGAATTTTGGGCACGTATTTTACTCGGCCTTCATGACGTTAATTGAAGATCATGATTAATTTTCTTAGGGCACGTATTTTACTCGGCCTTCATGACGTTAATTGAAGATCATGATTAATTTTCTTAATTGAAGATCATGTTAATTGACGACCATGATCTTCAATTAACAATGTGGTTCAAATTTGTCACATTTTGATTCTTGTTGCTGGTAAATCGTACATGATTAGGAGAGTTTGAAATGTCTTTGTAAGTCTTTCCGTCTCCAAAAAAGATGGACTACCATGACGAAGCTACCAACTTTTTCCTTTTTTTAGAAAAATAAAACCATGATTTTCAAATTTTTGATGTATTATAGAATATATCTACTAATTAATGAAATTCTCTTTGTCAACCAAAAGAGGGTGAAAAGACTAATTAGTCTTCTATCACACAAAAAAATGATGGGCAATAATGTAATTTCATAGGTCTAACTTTTACTGTTTTTTATTAAAGCATCACCTACAAATGATGTTAAAATATACTTCCAATATTAAAAAAAAAAAAAACAACAACCAAAAACAAAAACCTCCCACTCTCCCCATGTTCTGTCCCTCTCTCATTCTCATTTTCTAAAAAAATGTGTTCATACACACAAAGTGTTTAGGCAAATGCTAGTATTCTATTAAGAGAAGGGGGCTTGTTAACTTTTTGCCCCCTTTTTTTTCAATTTTGCCCTCACTTTTGAATACACAATGTTGACATGAGGAGGGTAAAATAGTAATTTTATACCTTTTGACAATTTTAAAAACTAATCACACTCCTTAATAAAAAACAAAAAAGAAAATGAAATTGTTCACACACAAAGTGTATGCTCATCTTCTAATGTTAATAGAAAAATGCTAACAATTTTCTCTTAACATGAACTTTTTATAAATTTTTTTATCACCTTAATTTTGGTTCTAATTTTAAGAATAAGTCGATCAAATTCAACAATTAATTAGAAAATGTGACAAATGTCAACTCATTTTCGCATTACATTTTGGTTGAAGGTCACAATGTACTAGTTAATTATATTAAATTGAATACTAATTAATTAGTAACAAGACGATATTTTTTCTTATGAAGACGGAGAAATCCCTTTTTTTTTTATTGGTTTTGATTATTGCTTTCAATTAAGAAAATTAATAGAATAAAAATTTATAAAGACAAATTTGAACCACATTGTTATTAGCTTATTGTTATGTTATATTTCTAGTCCTCGAGGTTGTGATTCTCTAGAAAGCACTCCTATCCCACACAATTATTTTAAAAGTATTATTTCAAATGTAGTTTTTTTTTTTGTCAAAAGTTAAAAAAAAAAAACGCTTGTAGATGTTATAAAATACTTTTAACAATTTCATAAACAATTTTTAACACGACCTTAATTGGTTCATTCGAGGTTATTGGAAAATTTTCTTTTGATATGAAGAAAAAGAAGGAAACGTATTTTATGCTATGCGGCGTTAAATGATACGAGTATTGGAACTTGGAAGACCTAAATTTATTGGTTGGAATTGGGACTGTTACACTTTGTTGTCCTTTTGCTGTATTCGTCAAACCAACAAGAGGCTCATTTATGAGTTGTTTTTTTTTTTTTTTTTTAATAAATGATGTTATATACACTAAGACAATCTCCAACCAAAAAGGCTAAATATAGCCCAGTCTAAAAGTATAGCCCTGTAAAATATTGTTTTTAAATAAATAACGTCGGGCTATACTTATATACAATCTCCAACCGAAATGGCTAAACATAGCCCTCTCAATAATTTATTAATTTTTAAGTTTATACTTTAAATTTATTGGTTAATTTAATTAAACTACCTTTGAATGTTTTCATTCTAATCTTTGAATTTGAATCAACTATTACATTTAAGGAGCTAGGCCCCAAACAAAGGGTTAAGAGGGGGGTTATATTTGGATAGTTTGACATAATTATAGCTTAGTCATCGGTTGGAGATAGATTTTTAGGCAAATAAGTCGTTTTTTCGCTTTGGAACCTTTGGCCTTCCTCATTGGAAATGGCCTAAGAGACTAAATAGTTTAGTAAACTATTATGCTTCTCGCATGCAATATTCGAGTATTGCCAATTTAAGGAATATGAAAGAGGCATTGTCCTCTCGGTCACCTTGACCAATCATATATCCGCTTGAAGAGCGACTAGTTCAGTAGCTGATAGAGATGCCACATTTGCTTCTTCAAGAGTTGCAAAGGCGAATAGTGGATCTAAGCCTAGTAGCTCAGGCGGGACATGCCCTTTAGGAGGAAAAATTCAAGTTATTGTTGAAGAATAATATGTGTAAAGACGAAATTCGATATTAAAAAAGATTATACGAGATCAAATAAAATTTCTCAAATAAAATTTCTCAAATAAAAATTCTAAGGTAACCGGAGTCACACGCAAGAGCAACTCTAACAAAACCGCAGACTCTCTCTTCTCATTTTCTCTTCCTCAACGGTCCTAAACGTTCGTGTTAATTAGGGATCCAACATCCTCCCGCCAAACACCGAATTATCCCCCAAGAGGTTTAAGACTTCACTCTCGCTCTCACTCCACACGCACTCCAAAACCCTAACCCCCCTTCACTCCCCAATTCGTCCTCATTTCTCAGGAATCTCAGACTCCAGAGTCTTCTGCCATCGAATTCTAAAACCCTAGGGTTCCCACACCTCGGTGGAGATGAGCTTCGCGGCCTACAAGATGATGCACTGGCCGACCGGCATCGAGAACTGCGCCTCGGGATTCATTTCCCACTCACGAGCTGACTTCGTGCCTCGAATGCCTCAGATCCAGACCGATGACCTGGAGTCCGACTGGCCACCTACCCGCCGAGAAATCGGCCCCATTCCGGACCTAGTCGTCACCGCCGGAAACGTCCTTGAAGTGTACGTCGTCAGAGTGCAGGAGGAAGATGGAGCCAGAGGGTCTAGGGCTTCAGGAGAACCCAAGCGTGGTGGTCTCATGGACGGCGTCTCTGGGGCTTCGCTCGAACTCGTTTGCCATTACAGGTATGTTGCCCCAGTTGAACCCCTCTTTCGATTTTATTGGCGTTTTGCCTGGAGAGAATTCGCCAAATTAGTCTTTTGTAATACTGTATTTAAATTAATTACTGATGGTTTCAATTCAAATTTTTGTTTGCGTGTAATTGGATTGCAGAATGCACGGTAATGTGGTAACAATGGCAGTTTTATCTGGCGGAGGCGGTGATGGTTCCAGAAGAAGAGATTCTATTGTCTTAACCTTTGAAGATGCAAAAATTTCTGTTCTTGAGTTTGATGATTCAATTCATGGACTCCGCACTAGGTGCGTTATTAATTTTGCTATTTTGGTTGATGTTATATCGATTGAAGCTCCATTTAAGTCCAAATTGCAACACACTTGAGTGTTTTTTCTTTTGAAAGTATTGCAAGTGTTGAAGTCACTGATTTTAAATCCTGAGTAAGAATTTAATTGTGAATTTGCTAAGGGGATACTTGATCTCCTCTGACAGGTTTGAATACATAAACTGACTTTTACTTGAAGTTGGTTGTGTAATTTAGTGATTGAAGAGATTTAAACTCTCTAATCTGTTGTCTGTACTGTTATTAACTAGTTATCCCCCTTATTAGTTAGTTTTACAGAGTTTGGTTTTGTTATATTTTCCATAGTTAGTTTAACCATGTTGCAAGGTGATATTAATTCATTGATCCTTTTTCCAGCTCTATGCACTGTTTTGAGGGCCCAGAGTGGCTTCATTTGAGAAGAGGCAGAGAGTCATTTGCAAGAGGCCCATTGGTTAAGGTTGATCCTCAAGGCAGGTGCGGAGGCGTTCTTGTTTATGGCTTTCAAATGATAATACTTAAAGCTGCACAGGTCTCTTCTGCCGCCTAAACTTTGTATTTTGATGATTGTGGTGGTACTAGCATTAACATGGCGTCTTGTGTTGAAAAATTATGGTACAATAAGTTAGTTTCAATTCCTGATATGTTTACTATAGGACTTGGAGGGGAAAAAAAGGAAAACTCTTGGCTTAGCAACAGTTGTAAGCTTTGGCTCATATGCCCTTATTAGGAGCATACTCAAATTGATCTAGGTTATTATGCCAACGAGTTACGGGCTCTCTCTCATATTCAACAATGTGTTGCTTAGTGCTGGTCATGGCATCTTAGGCTAAAAAAGTATAATTTAAGAAGTTTATTCTCTATTCGTGCTTTATAAATTGTAGGATTTGGAGGGGAAAAAAGTGAAACCTTGTTGCCTAAGTAACAGTTCTAAGTGTTACCTGTGCAGTATGCCTTTGCTAGTAGTGCTTTCAATTATTGGTCTTGGTCATTGTGCCTCAACTCTCAAAGTCCTCTAGTAGATTGTGATCTATAAAAGTGGGTCCTCTTCTATATCAATTTTTATATCTTGTGTCAGGGTGGCTCTGGTTTGGTTGGGGAAGATGATGGCTTTGGTTCTGGAGGTGCAATTTCTGCTCGTGTTGACTCGTCTTACATTGTTAACCTGGGAGATATGGACATGAAGCATGTAAAGGATTTTACATTTGTACATGGTGAGTTTGGCTGTCGAATGATCTTTGAAAGGAGTAATGTTTGTAAGACATTTAATAGACAAACATTGTATTTGTATTTGTGGACTAAAAAGAAGATTTTTGGATATGAATTCTTAGTGTGCGTTATTTAATGGGACTTTATATATTCTATGATAATGAAATTCATATGTGAATTTGAGTTTTTGAAATTGGCAGAATTTCATATAGGTTGCATAATTCACTCCATAATATAGATTTGTGTTAATAAAAGTGTTTTGTTTCTTACAAAAAAAATGTTGTGGTTATCAGCATCCATATTTGCTTGTATTGCATTCCCAAGTAGGATTGGAACAAAATAGGTTAGTTCTAATAAATTCTCGTGGCTTTATATCTTTTAAAGTTTGACATAACATATGTTTTATAGGTTACATTGAGCCTGTGATGGTTATCCTTCACGAGCGGGAGCTTACTTGGGCTGGGCGTGTCTCATGGAAGCACCATACTTGTATGATTTCTGCACTTAGTATCAGCACAACTTTGAAGCAGCATCCGCTCATATGGTCAGCTGTTGTAAGTTCCACAAAAGATAAATTTTATCTTCAAATTTTGAAACTATCAATTGGAGATTTATTTTCTTTATGTCCCCAACTACTTTTTTTTTTATGTTTGCTAAATTTAGTTCAGAATCTTTGTGATCCATAATATTAATGGGTAAGCATTCAGCTGAATATGAAAAAATATGAACAAATTTGTCTTGAAAGTTGTGCATGCTTTTTCTGCACTGGAGAATGTGTATATCTGATGCAAGTCAGATGACCTGAAAGATTATCCTTCTTTAAGTGTTGGATATTTGGGAAGACATCCTTACTTTCACTCTATTTTTACTTATGTTTGTGTCAGAATCTCCCCCATGATTCCTGCAAGCTGCTTGCTGTACCATCTCCAATTGGTGGTGTTCTGGTGATTAGTGCAAATTCTATCCATTATCATAGCCAGGTAAGTTAATTTCTTGTAGTGGATTTTATTAGCTGAAGCACATTTTTATGAGATTTTTTACCTACTTTATGCAGTCAGCCTCATGCGCATTGGCATTAAACAGTTATGCTGTTTCTGTTGATAGCAGGTCTCTCTCTCTCTCTCTCTCTCTCTCTCTCTCACACACACACACACACACACTCACGACTCACACACCCTTGTATTCCCTCCCTCCTCATCTCTTTGGCTAATTTCTCTTCTCCACACTTTGTTTTTATATAATTTAATGTATTTTCTGTTTTATTCAGTCAAGAGATGCCAAGATCTAGTTTTACTGTGGAGCTTGATGCTGCCAATGCAACTTGGTTGCTGAACGATGTAGCCTTGTTGTCTACAAAAACTGGGGAGCTACTATTGCTTACCCTTGTTTATGATGGACGGTTAGTAATTACAATTTTAATTTTTAATTTCATTTGAGTTGAAGAAGCGGAGCTTGTTACTTTCTTCACCACCAGTGCATGGGTTGCTAATTGTATCATCTTCTGTACCATAGTATTTTGTACTTGGATGGTATTATTATTGACATTTTGCATGATTAGGGAGTTGGTGATGTGATTTTTTATGATGTTAGAAATACAAGAGGGCTTAAGTTTTCATTTATTTCAGTCCTCTGCTGTACTTTAGAAATTTGAAATATATACCACCATTTCCACGTACATGCTACTTTGGCCCAATTATTGATTTGATATGATTTGGAGTAACACTACAAGAAGTTGGAATGTGACACAGCCTTGTATTTTTCTCAAGAAGCGTATTTTTTTTCTCTTCCCACTTGTAGAGGACGTGTGTATGTATATGTATGTGTGTATATGTACATGCATATGTGTGCGTCTGCTCAACATTTTGGTAAGCAGTAATCTTGTTTTACAATCTGCAGGGTTGTACAGAGACTTGACCTTTCAAAGTCTAAAGCTTCAGTACTTACGTCGGTTAGTCACGTTTTTGTTTTCTTTTTCTCTACTCTTATTTCAGCTATGTATGTTTCTGATATTTGGTTCCATTTATATAATTATTTTTAAGGAAAACTAATGAAAAAGGCTTGAAAACTTTGAGTTTTAACGATAAGGACAAAATAAAGGGTAAAGTGAATGGTACCATGATTGACTTTTTAGTGTAAAAATGTGGTTTTTCGTTAAAGTGAACAGTACTGGGAGCTTTTCATTAAAGTTCCCTTTTTTTTTTATAGTTTTGGTGAATAATCTGCTAATTTTTTTTTGTAGGGGATTACAACACTTGGAAATTCATTATTTTTTCTGGGCAGTCGGTTAGGGGACAGTTTGCTTGTGCAGTTCACTTGTGGAGGAGGGGGCTCAATGTTGTCATCTGGTTTGAAGGATGAGGTTTGTGTTGAAGTCCTAATTTGCTACTTAATCCTAATTTGTGGAGTTGATAATCGTAATTTGTGAAAGAGTTGATACTTATGTTTTTGTTAAATATGATTAAACTCTTTCTGTTGTTATTGGTTTTTGAACTCCGCCTATGTCTTACATGGCCGGTCCCAAGCCCGGATAAAGGAGGAGGGGGAGGGCGTCAGGTAGTCGACAGCCGGCACTCCATGATCACGTCGAATCCTTATGAAAATGAATCCAGAACAAAATCGCGCTAAAGCTAGGGCGTCACCCGTAAGTGGCGCGCTGTGTGGCCTGAGCACAGTGATAAGTGAGCAAGGGTCGCTGCATCTCCATCGGCACCCGGATGCAGTGTTAAATGAGCAAGGGGGCCATAGAAACTTCTTTTCGAACGACTCCACTCAAAGTTGTTTGGGAGCATATGCTCCTATCAATTTTACCCGGGACACACAAAAGAAGTACTTTGATCCTATTAGACGGGGGAGGGTGAAGAAGCTAGGACAGAAGGGTAGAGTTCAAGAGAGCAAAATGCGTTTAGGAACGTGGAATATAGGAACCTTAACGGGAAAATCTATGGAAATAGTGGAAGTTATGGTGAGGAGAAGGATAAATATTATGTGCCTACAAGAAACTAAGTGGGTTGGTAGTAAGGCAAAGGATCTAGAAAACTCAGGGTTTAAACTTTGGTATTCGGGCACAAATAGAACGAGAAACGGTGTTGGCATCATCGTGGACAAGACCTTGGTACAAGATGTTGTAGATGTCAAGAGGGTAGGAGATAGAATCATGGCAATCAAGATTGTAATAGGACAAGAACTTATCAATGTGATTAGTGCGTACGCACCTCAAGTAGGGTTGGATACGAGTTCGAAGGAGAAATTTTGGGAAGATCTTGGAGACTTGGTGCAAGGAATTGCTCAGACGGAGAAGTTATTTATAGGAGGAGATTTAAATGGACACGTGGGCAGGGAGACAGGCAACTATGGAGGTTTTCATGGTGGCCATGGTTTTGGGGAGAGAAACGAGGATGGGGAAGCTATCTTGGATTTTGCAATGGCATATGATCTCTTCTTAGCCAACACCTTCTTTAAGAAGAGAGAAGAACATGTGATCACCTACAAGAGTGGGTCGTCAAAAACACAAATAGATTTTCTTCTAATGAGGAAAGGGGATCGTATAACTTGTAAGGATTGCAAAGTTATACCAGGAGAGAGCGTGGCTAATCAACATCGCTTGTTGGTGATGGATGTACATATCAAAAGAGTAAGACAAAAGAACAAGACTTGGAAGTGCCCAAGGACTAGATGGTGGAATCTAAAAGAAGAAAAACAAGTCATTTTCAAAGAGAATGTAATCACCCAATGTGTGTGGGATAGAGAGGGGGAAGCTAGCCAAATGTGGGATTCCATGGCTAGTTGTATCCGAAAAGTAGCAAAAGAGGTATTAGGAGAGTCCAAGGGCTTTGCCCCACACCAAAAGGAATCTTGGTGGTGGAATGAGGAGGTACAAACAAAGGTGAAGGCTAAGAAGGAATGTTGTAAAGCCTTATACAAGGAGAGGACCGATGAAAATGGTGAAAAGTATAGAAAAGCGAAGCAAGAGGCGAAAAAAGCTGTCAGAGAAGCTAAGTTAGCGGCCTACGACGATATGTATAAACGACTAGATACCAAAGAAGGAGAGTTGGATATCTATAAACTATCTAGAGCAAGGGAAAAGAAGACAAGGGATCTAAACCAAGTGAGGTGCATCAAGGATGAGGATGGAAAGGTTCTTGCTACAGAGAACGCGGTTAAAGACAGATGGAGAGGTTATTTTCATAATCTTTTCAATGAAGGACATGAAATGAGCGATTCTTTAGGGGAGTTGAGTAACTCAGAAGAGTGTAGAAACTACTCTTTTTATCGTCGAATCCGGAAGGAAGAAGTGGTTGTAGCTTTGAAGAAGATGAAGCATAAAAAAGCAATAGGCCCAGACAATATACCAATCGAAGTGTGGAAACTTTTGGGAGAGACAGGTATAACATGGCTCACTGACCTTTTCAATAGGATTTTGAAAACGAAGAAGATGCCAAATGAGTGGCGAACGAGCACTTTGGTGCCTATCTACAAGAACAAGGGCGACGTACAAAATTGCATGAACTATAGGGGTATTAAGCTAATGAGTCATACAATGAAGCTCTGGGAGAGAGTCATTGAGCATAGATTGAGGCAAGAGACACGGGTTTCGGACAACCAATTCGGGTTCATGCCAGGGCGCTCAACCATGGAGGCAATCTATCTCTTACGAAGATTGATGGAAAGATATAGAGATGGGAAAAAGGATTTACACATGGTCTTTATAGATTTGGAAAAAGCGTATGATAGGGTCCCAAGAGACATTCTTTGGAGGATTTTAGAGAAGAAAGGAGTACGAGTAGCATATATCCAAGCTATAAAGGATATGTATGAAGGAGCAAAGACTGCCGTAAGAACTCATGAAGGACAAACCGAAAGCTTCCCCATAACTGTAGGATTACATCAAGGCTCATCCTTAAGTCCTTACCTTTTTGCGTTGGTAATGGATGAGTTAACAGGACATATTCAAGATGATATTCCTTGGTGTATGCTTTTCGCAGACGATATAGTGTTGATAGATGAAACTCAGGAAGGGGTAAATGCAAAGCTTAACCTTTGGAGAGAAGTGTTGGAATCTAAAGGTCTTCGCCTAAGCCGATCAAAGACAGAATATATGGAGTGCAAGTTCAGTGCAAATGGAGGCCAAAACGAGTTAGGGGTGAGGATCGGAGATCAAGAAATACCAAAAAGCGACCGTTTTCGTTACCTAGGATCTATCTTGCAAAAGAACGGAGAATTAGATGGAGATCTCAACCATAGAATACAAGCTGGATGGATGAAGTGGAAGAGTGCATCCGGTGTGTTGTGTGACCGCCGTATGCCATTGAAGCTCAAGGGAAAATTTTATAGGACGGCAATAAGGCCGGCGATGCTGTATGGCACAGAATGTTGGGCGGTGAAACATCAACACGTACACAAAATGGGTGTAGCGGAGATGAGGATGCTTCGTTGGATGTGTGGGCACACGAGAAAGGATAAGATTAGGAATGAGGATATCCGGGGTAAAGTAGGAGTAGCCGAAATTGAAGGAAAGATGAGAGAAAATCGGTTACGGTGGTTTGGACATGTGCAAAGAAGGCCTACTGACGCTCCGATTAGAAGATGCGACTATGGGACAGAGGTTCAGGGCCGAAGGGGTAGAGGAAGACCTAGGAAAACTTTGGAAGAGACTCTAAGAAAAGACTTAGAGTACTTGGATCTAACGGAGGACATGACACAGGATCGAGCACAATGGCGTTCTAAGATTCATATAGCCGATCCCACTCAGTGACTTGGATTTTCCAAGTCTCCAATCGAGAAGTTTTCCTCACTCGGGAAATTAAGGGAACACTACCCCAACCTACATGCTCCACTCAGAAAGCTTCAACATACAAGCTTCAACAAAAGAAAATTCAAAGAACTTAGCGAAGAAGGCTTTGGTGTATTTAACACAATACGTTGAAATGAAGGAAAGCTTATTTATTGATATCCCCGATCAGCTACAAATATGTACATATACATGAGTCAAAATAAACACACAAGACGGAGCCTTCACAAAGGTTGCTTAGGAGAAGTCTCAGCAGTCGGTAGAGCCCCAGAAAGAGAAGGCACCGGAGGGGGATCATTTGGAGCCTCAGTACTGGACAGAACCCTAGAAGGAGGAGGCATCAGAGGTTGATCATTCGGAGCTTCATTACGCGGTACAGCCCCATAAGACGAAGGCAATAAATGCCTTTGGAACAAACCCACAAATCTCTGATGATCAAGTAAAACCTGACCATCAGTTTCCTTCATCTGGTCAAGCTTCCTCTTCATGTTTGTAGCATAGTCATGTGCGAGCCGGTGCAACTGTTTATTCTCATGCTTGAGCCCTCTAATCTCCTGTTTGAGACTCATCACTTCAGCCGCCAAGGATTCAACTTGGCGGGTTCGAGCAAATAGGCGTTGGGCCATATTAGACACAGAACCTGCACACTGAACACTGAGAGCCAACGAATCCTTAACAGCTAACTCATCAGATCGTTTGGAAAGTAGTCTGTTATCTTTGGGAGTGAGAAGGTTCCTGGCCACCACCGCAGCGGTCATATCATTCTTCATCACGGAATCCCCAACGGTAAGAGGACCAGTAGGGGAGACGAAGGATGGGCGCCATATGTTGTCTGGAGAAGGCGGGGCTGCCTCTTCAACAAGGTTCAAGTCAAAACGACGGTCGGAGGGGCCAGACATTTTCAAAGGTGTTGAAGAGAGAAGAGGTCGGACAAATCAAGATCTTAGAAGTGCAAGAATGAAGCTTCTACTGGTGGAGATTCAAGTGTGCTTTGGAACTTAATGTCAGCCTCTATAAAAATCTGCACTCGACGGAGCTTCGGAAATCGAAGAGGCGCCTGCTCAGAAATCGAAGAGGCGTTTGCTTTCTCAAAAGCTGGGCTGCTTAGAGATCACGAGGGTTGATCTCAGAAATCGAAGAGGCGTTTGCTTTCTCAAAAGTTGGGCTTCTCAAAGACCACGAAGGCCGATCTCAGAAATCGAAGAGGCGCTCGCTTTCTCAAAAGCTGGGCTCCCCAGAGACCACGAGGGCCGATCTCAGAAATCGAAGAGGCACCTACTTTTCCAGCCTTGTCAGCACCCGTCACACGCACACTCAGCTTTGCAGAAATTATGGGCATTCTGTCGAAGACTTCTGGGGAAGTAGAAAACACATGAATCTTACTGTTCAATCACCCACTTCCCACACGCAACAATAGCTCATGGGTACCACAGATAACTTTGCCAAAGTTCTCTGCCAAAGTTGAGCACGTGAAGCTTGCAGCTCCCACTACATCGCTCTGACCAAGAAGGGTAAAAGAATAGCAAAGAAACAGCACTAACAAAGTTTAGACCCATAAATTTTGAAGGTCTAGCTACCATATTATTACCCACAAGGGTAAAGGAACAGTACTATTGCTGGATAATTGGAAAGTCCCTGTGTGTCAACCTCTGTGCTTCGTGGCAAGGTAGACTAGCAAACATGCCCAACCTTTACTCACATTCGAGAAAACACTCCCAATAAGATTGCTTGCTCCAAAATCGAAGAGGCACCGTCCTCCGAATCTCGAGAGCCAGACTCCCAACATGACTACTTTCTTAAAAATCGAAGAGAGGGTAAAGGAACAGTACCATTGCTGGATAATTGGAAAGTCCCTGTGTGTCAACCTCTGTGCTTCGTGGCAAGGTAGACTAGCAAACATGCCCAACCTTTACTCACATTCGAGACAACACTCCCAACAGGATTGCTTGCTCCAAAATCGAAGAGGCACCGCCCTCCGAATCTCGAGAGCCAGACTCCCAACATGATTACTTCCTCAAAAATCGAAGAGACACTGCTCTACGAATCTCGAGAGCCAGACCCCCAGCATGATTGCTTTCTCAAAAATCGAAAAGGCATCGTTCTCCGAATCTCGAGAGCCAGATACCACAGACCACTTTTTCAAAGTGCTCTGACAGAGTTAAAACATGTGAAACTGGCAGCTCCCACTACCGTGCTATGACCAAGCAGGGTAAAGGAATAGCATTACTACTTGTTGTTAGGGAGACTCCTATATATGTCGACCTCCATCCCCAACGGACAGGCAGACCTGCAAAAATGCTCAACCTTTCATCATATCTGAGAGGGCACTCCCAACGAAGCCTTTCGAAATATTCAGCTTTCTTTCCCCCCGATAATACCTCTGCAAACAAGCTATACTAGAGCAAGAATATCTCATATCATCAGGGTTAAAAGCAAGAGTATCCCATATCATGCTTTTTCCCTGTCTTTTCCTTTGGCCTTGTTTTTACCTGCAAGACAAGGAGAAAGAGAGCAATCAGTCAGCACTTGGATCAAGCTTCCAGCCAGGAACTGACTGCCTGGAACCCCTTACCTGATTACTTACCTGGCATTGCTCTCGAGTACTCATCTTCAACATCTTATGTTTCTAGGGAAGATTCCGCATCTGCTTGAGGAACAGATAGGGCAAGTGCGAAGGATACAAGGAAGCATGTGGAGACAAGCATAACAGCACACGTGCCGATACACCCATTACTCTGTCAAAAGCAAAAGTATCCCATATCAGCAGGGTGGAACGTACTCTAGATTTGATGGACTTGTTTTGACCCTCAAATTCTTCAGTCGGCCTTATACTCTGGAGGAAACCAGAAAACCCTCCAGCTCAGTTCAAGAATAAGCCTGTGGAAAGTTACTTCTTCAAAAGCAAAAGTATCTCATATCATCTCTTCTCATTTTTCTTCTCTTTATCCTTCATGCTGCTGCAAGATGGGGAGAAGGTGAACAATCAGTCGGAGCTCTGATTGCTTACCTTGTCTGTCACCTCTTTCAGCAGACCCCCTAGCTCGGCGACTTGGGGGACTCCTACTACATGGTTTGTATCGCGCTTGACCAAGCCTGAGACTACAAGTAAGCTTCAAGTGAAATTGATACATTACCTTGTGCATCTCCACCAGTTAAAGATACCACCCCTGGATGGAGGAAGAGTACTTCTAGAGAAGATGCCACATCTACCTATGAGACAGATAAGGCAAGTCAAGACGACACCACACTCCGATACTTAGAAGTTTCGTGATTACGAGATCATTCTCCCACAATATTTCCTAATGTCATTTGTACTAAATCATTCACTTGTACTCACTAAAGGAGAGCTTGAACCTATGTACTTGTGTAAACCCTTCACAATTAATGAGAACTCTTCTATTCCGTGGACGTAGCCAATCTGGGTGAACCACGTACATCTTGTGTTTGCTTTCCTATCTCTATCCATTTATATACTTATCCACACTAATGACCGGAGCAATCTAGCGAAGATCACAAAAAGCGACCGTTTTCGCTACCTAGGATCTATCTTGCAAGAGAACGGAGAATTAGATGGAGATCTCAACCATAGAATACGAGCTGGATGGATGAAGTGTAAGAGTGCATCCGGCGTGTTGTGTGACCGTCGTAGGCCACTGAAGCTCAAGGGAAAATTTTATAGGACGGCAATAAGGCCAGCGATGTTGTATGGCACAGAATGTTGGGCGGTGAAGCATCAACACGTACACAAAATGGGTGTAGCGGAGATGAGGATGCTTCGTGGGATGTGTGGGCACACGAGAAATGATAAGATTGGGAATGAGGATATCCGAGGTAAAGTAGGAGTAGCCGAAATTGTAGGAAAGATGAGAGAAAATCGGCTCCGATGATTTGGACATGTGCAAAGAAGGCCGACTGACGCTCCGGTTCGAAGATGTGACCACGGGACAGAGGTTCAGGGCCAAAGGGGTAGAGGAAGACCTAGGAAAACTTTGGAAGAGACTCTAAGAAAAGACTTAGAGTACTTGGATCTAACGGAGGACATGACACAAAACCGAGCGCAATGGCGTTCTAGGATTCATATAGCCGACCCCACTTAGTGGGAAAAGGCTTTGTTGTTGTTGTTGTTGTTGTTGTTGTTATTGGTTTTTGAATTCAGCTCTCATATTTGATGTTTACTCATTCTTGGAGACTTTGGCATGTGCAATACTTTTCAACCTTATCTTCATATTCCTGATGCTTGAAGTTTTACAGGTAGGGGATATTGAGGGTGATATCCCATTGGCCAAGCGACTGCGATTGTCGTCTTCGGATGCATTGCAAGATATGGTTAGCGGTGAGGAGCTCTCTCTGTTTGGGTCAGCTCCAAATAGTGCAGATTCAGCTCAGGTTGTTTATCTTTCTGGGAATGCATTTCCTGTTTCCGTTTTTGTCCTGCTTAATTTGTTCCATATGTGGTGTTACTAGTGTAACCGTCCAAGAGGATCCCTTTCCATGGTAGGAAGAGAAATTAAAAATAGGAAAGACTGAACTTCTAAAAATAATAGCATTGGTAAATCCAATGAAGGTTGAAATCTCCACTCTTTCGCACTCCAAAATCATGCTGCACTTCCCAGTCACTTAAATCTCAATTGAAGGCCACATGTTCGCTTATGTCCTTTTTAATTCTAATTGTTGTGATTAAATATGTTGTTTTAGGCATTATAATCATCATAATTACAATCACTATCAGCTCCATCTCTTTAACACAGTGGTTTTCTGATATTTGCTTGTGTACTTGGTGTGAAATTGATTGTTCAATGTCAATATTGCAAAATTTTCTGATTCGGTTATTAGACATGGCAGCTCAAGTTCATAACGTTAAATATCATGACTTTCGATTTTTGAATTTGACTTCTTTTTTTTGGGTGCATGCAGAAGTCTTTTTCATTTGCTGTAAGGGACTCTTTGATTAATGTTGGTCCTTTGAAGGACTTCTCCTATGGTTTAAGGATTAATGCAGATGCAAATGCTACTGGAATTGCTAAACAGAGTAATTACGAACTGGTTAGTCTGATGAACATATTTTATCCTTGTTATATTATTGGTCATCGATTAGAATAATGGGCTGCGGGCTTAACTTGAACTTGTTTCCTAGGCTCCTTATGCAAATGAGTACAATCACCTCTTCCTAATCTGTGCTTAATCAGACTTTAATTTAGGATATTGTGGCATTCATTTTTTTATTTATTAGTTGAAAATCCGGGAATTTCACATTACTACTTTTTTCATTGTTTTATGAAACTGATCTATATGTTTACTTTCATATTTTAGGTCTGCTGTTCCGGTCATGGAAAGAATGGTGCCCTCTCTGTTCTTCGTCAGTCAATAAATCCAGAAATGATTACTGAGGTCGGTGGTAGTGTTCCCGTTGATTGCATCAGGGGTCAGGGCCTATAATTTTGTATTTCCTGGCGCTGGTTTAATATCTATCACATGAAAATGTTACCTATCTACACTCTTGGGATTTTAGATTGATTTTGCTTGCTAACAGGAGTGGGCAGTAACCAAGATAATAAAATGACCCAACTCTTCCCTTCCCATTTTGATTAGCAGGTTGAACTACCAGGTTGTAAGGGAATTTGGACTGTTTACCACAAGAATGCACGTGGTCATAATGCTGATTCTAAAATCACTGCTTCTGATGATGAATATCATGCATATTTAATTATAAGTCTGGAGGCTCGAACGATGGTAAGTCATCTACTTTCTTGTGTTAGATAAAAGTTAAAAGTGTTTTTGAGGACTCTGGTTTGTAAATATTTGTCTTGTTCATAGAGCTACATGCTTTTCTTAATGAAACTGTTCCTTGTAAGTTTGTAAGATGCAAAGCTAGAAATGTGTGACTTTTTTTCAAATCATAACATATGAGCTACTTGCAAGTTGAATGCACATTGTAGAAAATCAGCCTTTGAAGGGTGGTGGAGAGAGAGTATGGTTAGGGCCTTATAGCACATGATTTGCGAATAACATAGATGCTTGTGTGGGTAATTAACTTGTGGATTAGTAACTATTTGTTCTTTTATGTCTTTAATTTTTCTCTCCCTCTCTGTTTGCCCTCTGCTGTAGACCCTCCTCCTTTGTCCCTCTGCTGGATACCCATCTAGACTTTCTTTGTAAACATTTCAATATCTTCTGCATAATTCCTATATATATGATTGCAAATGTTCATGTAGCTGGTTTTTGGCATACTTGCTGGTTCAGTCTGATCACTGTCAAGTATTTCAACGATAAAAAAGCGACTTTTCATTTTAATGTGATGATCCATACAAGAATGTTATTTATTTGATATTTCAGTTTCCAACATATTTTGTGACACTCCCCCCCAGGTACTTGAAACAGCAGATCTTCTGAGTGAAGTGACAGAAAGTGTTGACTATTTTGTGCAAGGGAGAACAATTGCTGCAGGGAATTTGTTTGGAAGGTAAGTGTGTATCTTTATAGGATATTTTTCTCCTTGCCTGGCCTGTGCTCCAATGATGGTTTCCCTTTAAGAAGATTCTTTCCAACTGTGTTTTCTACAGTTAACTTCTTTTGTTAGTCAATTTAAATCTAACTTCATGAAGTATATAATTTGTTAAGAGTAATAGGAGTGGTTTTGTGTATCCTGCACCTTCTTTTTGTTACTGATCCTTTTTTATTTTCAAGGCGTCGAGTCGTGCAGGTCTATGAACGCGGTGCTCGAATTCTCGATGGTTCTTTTATGACTAAGGATATAAGCTTTGGAACTTTGAATGCTGAATCGGCCACTGGTTCAGAGAGCACAGTGTTATCAGTTTCTATTGTTGATCCGTATGTATTGCTGAGAATGTCTGATGGTGGTATTCGACTCCTCATTGGAGGTATGTTTTTGTCAACAAGATGCTCTACATATAAATAAGTGCACTATCATCTTCTTGACATGTCGCTCTCATAGTTCTTTGTCTAGTTGCAATTTTCTGTTCCATATGGTTAAATGAAAACTCATACTGGTTTTGATGTGCAGATCCTTCTTCGTGCACTGTTTCTGTAAGCATTCCAGCTGCCTTTGAGAACTCGAAGAAACAAATATCCGCTTGTACACTTTATCATGATAAAGGACCTGAGCCTTGGCTTCGGAAGGCAAGTACTGATGCTTGGCTTTCCACAGGAGTGGACGAAGCCATTGATGGTTCTGATGGTTTATTACATGATCAGGGTGATATATATTGTGTTGTTTGTTATGAAAGTGGTTCCCTTGAAATATTTGATGTGCCCAATTTTAATTGTGTTTTCTCCGTGGATAAATTTGTATCGGGAAAGACGCACCTAGTTGATACTTTAATGCAAGACCCTTCAAAAGATTCCCAAAAACTGATCAATAAAAGTTCTGAAGAAGTGAGTGGCCAGGGCAGAAAAGAAAATATAGAGGATATGAAAGTTGTAGAGCTGGCTATGCAGAGATGGTCGGGACAGCATAGCCGTCCTTTTCTTTTTGGGATATTGAATGACGGGATGATTCTTTGTTACCATGCTTACCTGTTTGAGGGTCCAGAGACTACCTCTAAAACTGAAGATTCCGCTTCGGCACAGAGTACTTCTGGCTTAACCAATGTTAGTGCTTCAAGGCTTAGAAACTTGAGATTTGCTCGTGTCCCCTTGGACACATATGCTAGGAAGGACATGTCAACTGAAACTTCGTGCCAAAGAATGACAATTTTCAAGAACATTGCTGGTTATCAGGGGTTGTTCCTTTCTGGGTCAAGACCAGCTTGGTTAATGGTTTTCAGAGAACGTCTACGTGTTCATCCACAGGTGAGAAATCCAGTTCTCTTATTAAAATGAGGAAAATAATTGAGACAGCCTATATATTATATGTGTTTGCTAGTTTGCTTTTGTTTGGTCTTTTTAAATGCGTAATGAACTCTATATCAGGTATTCCTTTAATTTACTTGTATTTACATATGTTTATCCTCCTAACTTCATTCATGTTATTATAATAATTTGGCTTTACAGAATGGAGGTAATTTTCTTTGTGGTCAAATTTGGATGAAGTTAGTCTCTGAGATTTGACCTCATTGCCCTTGGGGCCACTGCTCATACGTGCAAATTAAAAACTTTAACTGATGTTTTCTAAGAAAGTGGGCATTTTGTTAAGTTTGTTTGTTAATTTCTTTGGCAGCTTTGTGATGGTTCAGTTGTTGCCTTCACTGTCCTTCACAATGTGAATTGTAATCATGGGCTCATATATGTTACATCACAGGTTTGACGACAGTATGCTCCCCTTCCCTGTGTTATTATCTCCGATACTACGCTTACAAATTTAACCTAATCCTTTCTACTTCTGTGTCTACATTCTAGGGTATATTGAAGATTTGCCAACTGCCACCTATCTCAAGCTATGACAATTATTGGCCAGTACAAAAGGTGGGTACTTCAGTTTAAGTCAATATAATACTTGATCCCAATCTGCCATCTATATCTGAAGTTAAGTTTATGGTTTATGCATAACTAAAAGTTTTGGCATTAATATTTTTCATGTTTTGATTAGATTCCATTGAAAGGAACTCCTCATCAGGTCACTTACTTTGCAGAGAAGAATTTATACCCACTTATAGTTTCAGTACCTGTGAGTATATATCTACCCTTAATATTTTTCTTGCTTGCACAATAGTAGCTGTTTTATTTTAAGATTCTTACTTTTACAAGTTGACCTAGTATGCATCCAGATAAGTTCACTATACCACACACACAAATATATGCTTGGTTCCTTCCTACATGTGCAAATCTTTTTTAATCTTAGTTTTGTATCAACTTTTGTTAATTTGTTTTCTTGCTTGACTGTACGCATTATGAACTCACTTTGACTATTGTGAATCAATTATATTCTTCAGGTGCATAAACCACTGAATCAAATTCTTTCGTCTTTGGTTGATCAAGAAGCTGGCCATCAGGTTGAGAATCATAATTTGAGTTCTGATGAACTACACAGAACTTATACTGTTGATGAATTTGAGGTTCGGATTATGGAGCCAGAAAAATCTGGTGGACCTTGGCAAACTAAGGCCACCATTCCCATGCAAACTTCTGAAAATGCTCTAACTGTTCGAGTGGTTACGCTGTTTGTAAGTTTTCTGCCTTGTCATCTGCCTGATTGTGGGTGTTAGACTATGCTTTCTGTATGCTTTTGGTCCACCTCTTCTCTCTTTTTGAGAGAGCTGTTGGATTGAATAAAACATGTGCAACCACTAGCACACTGGTTTATGCCTAAGGCCCTGATCTCAACAAGTCACATGGTACTTCATTTCAGAATACAACCACCAACGAGAATGAAACACTTATAGCAATTGGGACTGCATATGTGCAAGGGGAGGATGTTGCTGCTAGAGGACGGGTTCTTTTATTTTCAGCTGGAAACAATACTCAGAATTTGGTATTTTCTGGATCATTTAAACGTCTTTCTTAAAATCTCTATTATTTTCAATCCCCCACCATATCTATTGCTATACAAACCTTATAGGTAACTTTCACCTGGTTTGATTATTTCTGGATTCCACATTCTATGAGATAAAGTCAGTTATTTCTGTATTCAGGTTTCAGAGGTGTATGCCAAAGAATTCAAGGGTGCCATATCTGCATTAGCGTCACTTCAAGGTCATCTGTTGATAGCACAAGGTCCTAAAATTACTTTAAACAAGTGGAATGGCACTGAACTGAATGGTGTGGCATTTTTTGATGTTCCACCATTGTACGTTGTGAGCTTGAATATTGTATGTATACTTCCTTTACTCAACTCTCTTTTAATTGATTCTTTGTATCATACCTGGATATCAGTACTTGAATATACGATTTAATTTTGTGATGTGAAATCTGAGGGTGCACGTTGAAATGTTTCAGAACTTCTCAAGTTGTGTCTTTAAATTGATTCTTTGTGTACAATGTTATGCTTAATTTATTACGATATGATTCTGAGCAATATTGATCCTTGTCAATGACCAAATTTGTTCTTGCAGGTTAAGAATTTTATCCTCCTTGGTGACATTCACAAAAGCATTTACTTTCTCAGTTGGAAGGAGCAGGGATCTCAGCTCAATTTGTTGGCCAAGGATTTTGGTAACCTAGATTGTTTTGCAACGGAATTTCTGATTGATGGAAGTACACTGAGCCTTGTAGTTGCAGATGAACAAAAGAACATTCAGGTTAGTGCCTTGTAGTTGAGATCTATGTTAGCCCTCTTTTAGGTCTCTCTCGTCTACCTTCCGGCTCCTACCCCCACACCCCAAGAAAACAAATACCAGAGGTTCCTTTTTCTTTTCAATAAAATTATTTGCAGAATTAGTATAGTTACTTTAGTTGTCATGTTGCTAAACGTTTTGGGATAGGGTTAATATTTTACAGGTGCTTGTGTTTCAAAAATTTATGACTTAAGTATTACTAAATAAAGTAACTAAAAGCTGAAATTTTATTTTTTTATGAAAACTCGGTAAATAGGGCAAATGAGAGCAAAAATAAGGAACATATTTGAATAATGGAGTAGGTATGCATGTCATTTTTACCACAATTCCCTTTCTTCTTTTGCTACTGTAATAATGCTTTAGGTAAGTTTTTCATCCGTGATTGTTACTGTAGTTGTCATGTTGCTAAACATGTTTGGATAGGGTTAATATTTTACAGGTGCTTGTGTTTAAAAAAAATTACGACTGTAAGTATTACTAGATAAACTAACTAAAAGGCGAAATTTTATTTTTTTAATGAAAACTCAGTAAAGAGGGCAAATGAGAGCAAAAATAAGGAACATATTTGAATAATGGAGTAGGTATAGGTATGCAAGTCATTTTTACCACAATTCCCTTTTTTTTCTTTTGAGACTGTAATAATGCTTTAAGTTAGTTGTTCATCTGTGATTGTTGGAGGGATAGTGTTTGTTTACTTATATTTAACGCAATTTATATGCCAACACAGATCTTTTTCTATGCACCAAAGATGTCTGAGAGTTGGAAAGGTCAGAAGCTTCTCTCAAGGGCTGAATTTCATGTTGGAACCCATGTTACCAAGTTCTTGCGGTTGCAGATGCTCTCTACTTCAGGGACCAATCCAGGCTCCGACAAAACTAATCGCTATGCTTTGTTATTTGGTACCCTGGATGGCAGCATTGGTTGTGTTGCGCCTCTGGATGAACTGACATTTCGTAGGTTGCAGTCACTACAGAAAAAGCTCGTTGATGCAGTTGCCCATGTTGCTGGTTTGAACCCAAGAGCTTTCCGCCAGTTTCGGTCAAATGGAAAGGCTCATCGGCCTGGCCCTGACACCATAGTTGACTGCGAGCTTCTAACCCAGTAAGTTCCATGTTCCTTCTATTTAGATTACAGTTAACGATACATAAGATCCTGCTGACGTTGGATGTCATGTGCTTTACATCGTTAGATATATTAGTTGCTCGAATTCTCTTATAAGAGCCTTGCTCTTTGGTGAGAAATATTCGTCATCTATGTAACTCCAATGATGTTATAAACGTTCCTGATGAAACGATGCACGTTTCTAATTGTTGATCACCACCATTAACAGTATTTGACAGCATGATAAAACTTAGCCTAACAAGTGTACAATTTCCATGCTTGCAGTTACGAGATGCTTCCATTGGAGGAACAGCTTGAAATTGCAAACCAGATAGGGACGACTCGTTCACAAATTTTCACAAACTTAAATGACCTTGCTATAGGAACGAGCTTCTTGTAAGTGCTGTGTTTACCTTGTTCGTAACTGTTGGGTTCCGCCGAATTGAGAAGAAAGAGGAGGGATAAGAACTGGGAAATGCTGTTGCTCCAGTGCTGTAGTTATCGATTTGTGCTAAACAAATGGTGACCGACCGCTCATTACTTTCAGGTGACAAGAGTTGAGAGTTTCCGGCTAACCAATATCGCTAGGCTCAGTAAATCGTTCAGTTTCGTCACGACGAGTATAACAGTCATTCGTGTGTCCGCTGATGGGTTACAAGTTATCATAGTCGTTAACCTTAGTCCGAGACCGCTACATTTGTTCACATGTAATAACCATATTAATGAAACTACCATGAGATTTATCTCCTCCCATCTCTCGCAAACTCCATTTTCTTACTTTCAAGGACATTTCTTTTCGCACTTTGAGGCCGAATGCAATTTTTGTAATATTACAGCTAAGTGCCTTGTGACTCAGACTCCTCTTTCGCTTTTGAGAGAGAATGTTGAAATTCGAGAAATTTTGGAATGGAAATCAAATTGTTGCACATCAAAATTCTGAATTATTGTACTCTGAAAATTCGGAGTTTTTTTTTTCAATGGGAATAGAGGTGCACCGTGGGCTCGTTTGGAAGTGTTTTTAAAAATACAAGCGTTTTTGGTGAATTGATTTTGAGTTCTAAAAACATTTTGAAGTGTTTTTTTAGAAGAAATACTATATATGTGCTTCTTGGGGAAACATTTAAAGTGTTTTTAGGATTTATTTTGAATTTTACTAAGGAAGTCATTTGAAAAGTACTTTTTAAAAAGATAGATATCTAATAGAATTTAGAAAATAACTGCACGAGGGAAACAATTAAAAAAGGAGGCAGATTGTCTGCCCTGTTTGAGTGCCCTTCGTATCCTCTTCTATTTGTGCAGTCAAGATTAAGCTACGTCAATATTTTATATTCTTATTGCTTTTTATCTTATTATCTCTATAAAAAAAATTAATATAAAATGTTAACGTGAGTTAACCGTAATCGTAAAAAATAGAAGATGATAGGAAAGGTACCCAAACAAGAGGACATATAATCTGCCTCCATTTAAAAAAGGAGCAGATAAGCTAAAGGTCTATTTGATAACAACTGCGCGAGGTAAACAATTAAAAAAGGGAATTGGATACAATGGTGGGATCCTCATGACCCACTAATATAGACAGTTGGATTTTGATTCAACGGTTACAAATAGAGAATTCTTTTAAAAGTTATAATAATTATAATTGTTGGATCAAAATCTAACGGTTCATGTTAATGGGTTATGGGGATCCCACCATTTGCTCAGTGGGAATCCAATTCCTTAAAAAAGGAGCAGATAAGCTAAAGGATGAGTAGAGTCCTTGGAGTTAAATGATTTTTTACTTTTTACTTGACAATGGCAGACGGAGACAGCAGGAGTGGTTTTCCACAGCTCCACAAACCTCGTGGGCCTATCGTGGCGATGCGCGTGTGCCCTAGTTCACTAATTAATCAAGTGGCTGTCCATCTCTCTTTCCATGTACAGGAGCAATTTTACTCTAAAACACTGTGACTTGATGTTACAACTCGTGATATTACAATTCCACAATTATATTATGTATATTTAATTATTTCTATTAATGTACATAAGAAGTGAGATTTATAAATTATTTTCTTATTGAGAAACGTTAAGAAGGCTCTCAAAAGCAATTTTTTTTATAGATCTTTGTTATCTCATGATTTTGGTACAAAGTTTTACCATGGTGAAACGAGAGTTGACATTCAACTGTGAGGTGGCAGAGAATCTATAAAGAGTCTCACTTTTGAAAAAATTCTCATAATATTTATCTTTCTTATATAACACATGAAAATAATAAAATATACTATGTGCAGGTGTTCTAGATATACAGAAAAACTTCTCAGCGTAGTTATGCACATAGGAAGAAAGATAATGATAACTCACGTGCACATAATTCGATCCATCTGTTTGGGCAAAGGGAATGATTGACTGAAAACATAGAAGAGAAATAGAAAGAGCATCTTATAATTAGGGTTTAGGGTTTTGTAAAAGAAAAGAGGATGCATGTGGGAAGGTGGTGTTGTGTACTTGTGTTATGGGACCAATGGATTCAAAGAATGTCAAGCTAAAGTGCAACACAATGTCCTTCGATTCAATTGTGGTGAATGGGAGAGAGGCCATGGAGAGTGAGCGTGTTCCCCTCTCATGCCCCAATCCATCACTACTTATCTCTTTATCTCTTTCTATATATATATTTCTTGAGAAATGCTAATAGGACACCCTTAAGAGTAGCACTCTCCACCATCTTATATTTTTTGCATAATATTTCATAATGTTGACACGAGAATTAACGTTAAATTGTGAAGCGACATATAGTTTATGAAAAATCCAATTTCTGAAAGAGTTTCAGCATTTCTCA
Source organism: Malus sylvestris (assembly GCF_916048215.2). Lineage (NCBI taxonomy): Eukaryota > Viridiplantae > Streptophyta > Magnoliopsida > Rosales > Rosaceae > Malus > Malus sylvestris. The sequence goes on from NC_062260.1 coordinate 25,926,624, forward strand.
TATTTCTTTGCAATGTATAGTGTCTTTTTTTATGGGTTTAGGGTTTTTTAATTTTCCATAAAGGCATTAGTACACTCCTAGAAAATCTAGAACGAGAAGTGGGATCTTAGCAATGCATGCACACTTATGTTAAGAGAGAGGAGAGAGAGAGAGGCACACAAGTGATTTGACAATGACCAAAGTTGAGGTAGTGTTTGAATTTCTGTTTTCTAAATGGGTCCAATTCCAAGTCCAAATCAAAACTTTGGCCACCTTGATGATTCACTGCTTCTTGACAAAACCAAAATTACCTTTAATTTTTTTTTTTTCCTTTTTATCTTTACCTTTTTAATATATTTGGCAATGGCATGGTCTCTTTTACATCTTTCAGTAAAAATAGACACCCCCCCTCCCGGGCATTTGATGACAGTAAAACAGCAGCAGCACTGGAAAGCGCCGTTTCTCGAACCATGGGGAACATTCGAGCACCATGGCAGACTGGCAGTAGGCATGAAACAATGTCGTTTTCATTAGCATGTCACGTTTCCTTCCCTTAGTTTAGGGAATGTACTTCCATGCTAAAATCCCTATCTCCCTCCTAACGTGACAACGCAAGTGTTTCTATCTTTTTTCTCACATAATCAATCAAGTTAATTAAGAGAGAAATAGAGAGGTAATGATACTCCATGATACGTAAACGATACCAAAACTAATATCATTTTCTTTTGGGGCTAAAGAAACCAAAGACTCAATTCTCAAGTTTGTCGGTACATCATATGTGGTCATTTGATTTTCTCCCTTTTCTTTTGGTGCAACCTCACAAACTTTATGCTAGAGGAGCAAACCCTAAATCTATACGAGAATACCTAATGAACTAAATGGTTTTCATTTACCTTATTCAGTTTTACAAATGAGAGAAAGAGACTTGCACTAATAATTTGAGTCCAATATGTTCATATCAAACAGATACACACAAACATATGTATACAAGCGTGTTAGATAGTCAGTCCAATCATTCTAGTTTAGAAATCATATCAGATTTTGATTCTTTGACTCAGAAGTTTGGCTTAAATAAGAAGCTTGCAATATGTCATTGGAAAGGAACAGTTAGTGGTTTTGTCATGGCAGTTCACTCTTGTGAGGGCCGGGAAAACTGATAGACAAAGCATTTCAGTCTCTCCCTAACCACCATCGTGTGATTCACTAGCGTCAGAAATCGAACTCAAGACATGTCTGGAAGTCCCTAATCACTGAGCCACTCGTAAGTGGTTATATGTCCTTGGACTCTAAGGAGTTAACATTATCCATCCATATGCCTATAATTAAAAGCCTACTACGTCATTCATCAAATACATTCCATTATTTCCAATCTTCATTGATCCCTTTGACTTGATCGAGAAAGTGGGAGAGACTATACATATGTATCATCACCCACTTAGTTATATGGATGATGGCATCAGCCCCATCATATATGTGTATATATATGGTTTAAAATGCAGCCACTTAGCATGGTCTGACCATCCCCCCGAGTCCACGTTAATGATGATTTCCTTGTTGAATGATGTTAAATGGGGCGGTTTGCGTAGCAGCGTGAAAGCAAAGCCAGCAGCATGCATGATCCAGCCACCCTTTGGCCATGGTAATCAGATTAAGATATATAGTCCGCATGGTGCAACACACTTGATTATTATCAGTTTTTGTATTCTCTTTTTCGATCATTTGCTAATTAAATTATTTTAACTTGTTTTGCCTTAGCTCATAGTGTACTTGGTTACCATCATGAAGCCAATTGGACCCTCTTGATCTTGTTGTTTCATCATCTTAATCCTTGACCTAGTACTCCCATAAAAGGGTCATGTATCCAGATTCATGTAAAAGATTTGCAGTTCAGTTAGTCAAAAGTAATTATTTTACCGCTCAGGTCCTGTTTTAATTAGACTATCTCTTTGCATTATCAAATGTATAAATAAATCAAATAAGATAGGAAATTTACTTAAATGATCAAAATACAAATCTTTGCTGAAATGACCTGGGATCTTGTTTGTTGATGCACAAAATCAGTGAGGACTTTGGTACAACAGAAAGTGTTAAGTTTGTGAGCTTCGTTAGATTGCTTCGGTCACTAGTGTGGATACGTATGTAAATGGATAGGGACATGGAAGCAAACACAAGATCTATATGGTTCACCCAGATTGACTACATCCACGGAGTAGAGGAGTTCTCATTAATTGTGAAGTGTTTACACAAGTACATAGGTTCAAGCTCTCCTTTAGTGAATACTAATGAATGATTTAGTACAAATGACATTAGGAAATATTGTGAGAGAATGATCTCTATTTATAGAAGAGAGTTTCTAGTTTCATTCTGACATTGACATGTGTCGTGTTGTGATTGGCTTCTGACGTTGACAAGTGTCACGCTGTGATTGGCTTCTGATGTCGACACGTGTCACGTGTGATTGGCCTTCTGGTTGGAGGGAAACTCTCCTGGATCCTTGACGGTATAACGTTGACCGGTGCTCAGTAGTTTCAGGATTGGTCAAGTATGGTACAAACATTGTTAATACATTGTCACTATTTGATTTTCATCAATTCAACACTTAGAAATTGTTAGCACCATATCCAAATTGGCTATGTGAATTACAAATCTATACTAAGGCCCTTTAAGGGAAGAGATTTCCATTTTTCACAAAAAATGGGGACACCCTCTTAACTATTAGATTTGGCTTTAATGAAATTATGTGGTTGAGATTAAATCACAGGCCACATAATCTCAACCACAAGATTTCATTGAAGCCAAATCTAACGGTCATGAGGATATATCTTTTTTTTTTGAAAAAGGGGGATCCCTTCCCTTAAATGCTTCCTATACATCTATTTCACCTTGGTAGTACTGTGATATTGGAAGGTTCAATAATATTTAACGCCATTTGAATTATAAAATCCAAATTATTTAGTCAACGCTCAAGTAATGGAATTGACTATCATGTTGTCTCCCATGCAGATGCAACGCTGTCTGTTTCAGGTTATACATTTCAAGTTAAAATTTACATATATGAAGTCACTTAAATTGAAGTAAGTGATGGATTGTCCTTCTAGATAGAGCTTCTTTTTAATTTATTTTTAGTTGTATTTCAAGTTTGAACCTTCTTTCTTTTAGTGTAAATTAGAATAACGATATTGCTTGTAATAAAAAAAAAAATTAAACCAAACCTTAATTTATAACAAACTTAGAGATCCTGCTTCATTTGGCTAGTTTTAATATTAGCCCAAATGGAGCATTTTAAAACAGATACAAAGTGCATGTTGCCCATCTTTTTCAGTTTAGTTGGAAATCTTCTTTGAGTTCTGCAGATTCAATAACATCTGGTACATTGCATTCGCAACAAAAGGAGATCTCTGCGTGTCAAAAAAGAAAAAAAGAAAAAAATTATCTGATCAAATCACAATCTTGGATTTGCATTAACGCTCACTACTTTGTATAATATTTGACTGTTTGACTAATGCTAATCATATTAGATGCACTTAACTATAAGAACACTACCACAAATCTAGAATCCCGATGAGGGGTTAGAGCTGTAAGCTGTTTAATCTGCTTGTACAACGGATCTAGTTTTCACCAATCCAACGGGATCCTCTATGGATCTTTTTGGTGAGGATCTTGAGAATTCGTGAATCGTGTTCGTTCATTGTATATTGTGCGATCAGTTTTTGTCAGGTTCTATTTGTGTTTAATTTTATATAAAAATATTTAAAATAATTTCTGAACACACGATGTACGATGAACGAACACGATTCACAAATTTCCAGATCCTCACAAAGAGGATCCGGCGAGGATCCCGATTAATTCTTCACCAATTAGCCATTCAGTTTCTGCCAAGTGTCATGGTCGTGCAGATGCAGACCAAGAATATACTGGGAGCTTGGTTGGCTTCCCTTTCCAACAATTGTTGAAAAGCTAGCCTTTTTCCATCGAAACAAGCAAGTGGTACGTAGTACATTGCAGATCTCCATCAATGCAAATCCCGTTGCCTCTGGAGATTAGAAATGCAACAGACAAAAGACAACAAAAGATGTTAAAAAATGGTGCATACTTAAACGCTAATATATAATATAAAAAAACCCATAATATATAATATTTGTACGCATATATAATTCCATGTTCACCCAGAGGGCGAACCTTAGCACAATAAAAATATTTTTTCTTTGTGATTGAAAGGTCATGAATTCAAGTCGTGGAACAACCTTTTTGCAACAAAGGTAAGGTTGCGTGCAAAAGACGTCTACCCCTTCCTCAACCCTTGCAAGATGGGAGCTTTATTGTCTTGAAGTCGCATTTTTCTTTATTTTCACTCAGGAGTCAAGCGATTGAATTGAGGTTTTTAAAGATAATTTTTAAATGACGATGATAAGAACAAAAATGAACCATACAATAAAATGTTATTAAGTATTAAGAATGAAGAGTTTCCTCCTTACTGGAAGTGAGAGAAGTACTAGAATATTGATCCACTTGATATATATCATCTTAAAACCCTCCGATTCTTTAGAAATTATATACATATGCATATCAAATCCCTTCTATGCAGTATCTTATGTGAAAAAAAAAGATGCATTAGAACATAACTTGGCAGTTGGCATTGGCCTTTTTGATCTTGGACAAGATGAAAATTATAATAATTAATTAAACTAGTTGTATGTGGTGAGAGAGAGAGAGAGAGAGAGAGAGAGAGAGAGAGAGGAGAAGCACTTTAATAAGACATGGAGATGGAGAGATGTAGGAAGGGGGTGATGGTTTGCCTATTCATTTTCCGACAAGTAAACAAAGGAAATCGTCTCTGCCGTTCCATTGGTAGGCAAAAGCTACGGCAAAGTAAAAAAGAAACAAACCTTTGAACATCATCTCTCTCCGTCTCTCTCTCTGCCCAATTCTTTGAATTGTTTTATCAGAGACACCCAGTTAGTTCCACCAACCCAATAAGGCAACAAGACCATACTTACCGCTCACCATGTGATGTGGAATGAGTAATCTAGTGCCTTCTTTTTTTTTAATCTCATATATATCCCCATTTTCTCTACATAAAAAAAACTGCAATATCTTATATATATATATGTCAATGGATTCTAATGACCCTAATGGTTATGCTCAGGTTTTCATTAATCTCATTCGATTTTCAGTCTTGACCTCATTATTTAATATTTTACCTAAAATCTTTGATGAAATGTCGTTAATAACAAATATCAAAGGTAAAGGAAAAGAGATTGAGGGTTGTGAGGTTGGGAGCTTCTTTAATTATGTCCCGGTTGTATTAAGCTTCATTATCGAACACACTTAACCAACTACATTATTGATCTTTTGAAGCTTACAAACAAAATTAGGATGTTCATTATCTTCATAAACCATGAAGCTGCCTCATGTAGACTTCTTATTTTCATCCTTCACAGTTTTTAACATCTAATTGTCTAAGCTTCCAACCATATTTGTAGCATTTAAAACCAAGATAAGCCTCGTAGTTGTATGCCTAATAATTGGTCTTTACTACTCCTTACCTCAATCCCCTCTGCCACTTAAAGGGCGACATCACTAAAGCGAGTCTAAAGGCCAAAGAGTAATCTTGGAATGCTACTAAGCGTCCTTACTAATAAGAAGTCTATAGCAGTGAGGCTTAACATACAAAGAAAACGGTGGATACTTCCACTAGTTGGGTAGAAGGTGACGACCCTAATGAATTGACGATGAAGGTGGTTGTTAGCTACATCAGTACTCAAATTCTTTCATCGTCCCTGGCATCGATGATCAACCCTGAGCACATTCTGTCTGTCTCACTCAAGGAAGAACGTTTAACACCCGGACATCAAAGGATAAGGAAAGGTAGAGAAGAAAGCATTATCTTATAGAGTCGTAGGTGAGATCACATGTATTACAGCATGTGTGCTAGCTATAGTTAAGCATCTCTACACCACATGTGGCTCTTCCTAAGTCAACCCTAAGGCCCCGCACCAGCCGCTACCCTTCGACGAATTCAAACAACATATATACCTGAGAGTGGTATTTGCACTATAGAAATATCACTACCATATCTAACGGCGCCTTTAAAAATGTGGTTTATGGCCAACTCGTGGGTCAAAATCCTATTTTATGTTGGCATATCAACTTGCACTTAGTGCAAATTTAATCAATCATTTTTTAGCTTTTTTATTTTATTTTAAAAAATATTTATTTATTATTATTATTTTATATATATATATAGAATACATGTTCCTACAGAAATTTAAAATACATCATGATCAAGTGAGAATTATTAAACAATATATATATATATATATATGCACACACTATAAATAAACTTTCTTATTTCTTAGAGTTAATATGATCTAATAAATGTTGAGAGTATTGATTCTACATTGAAAAAAATAAGGGACCTTGCATGTGCTTATAAGATGTTGGGTTACTCCTCATATTGCTAATTGATTTTATAGTGGAAGCTCAACTTTCTTCATGATATTAGAGCAGATTGTCCTATGTGTGAAGGCCAACAGACACGTGCTCCACGTCATCCGATTTGTATTGTCCACGTGCTAGGCTGAAAAATTCGTCACAAGTGAGAGGGCGTGTTGAAAGTATCAATCCCACATCGGAGAAATGAGGGACCTTGCATGTGCTTATAAGAGATTACACTAATCCCCATATTACCAATTCATTTTATGATGAAACTTCAACTTCTTTTAATAAATCCTTTAGGTTAACCCAAATGGTACGTGAAGGATAGGTCACGAAACATGTTAGGGTTCAACTTCCTCAAACATAAAGAAACTGAATACATCTTATTTGGTAGTATTCTTCTCTTCCCATACTTCTTAAATTGGAGCTTTTCCATTTGGTATCTTTCCTCCTCGAGCTAAAGTTATTGGATTGAATAAATAATACACGACAAATAAATCAATCGATGAGAAAGGTAGTTTATTTCTTCACAACAGTCAAAAGGAAAAACCAATAATGGCATGGCCCTCCCCCTCCATTTTAGTAGAACAAACAGCATCTAAGAAAAAGCTTTTTCAGCATCCGAACAGCCTCCACAACAGTTCCTCCTTACCGACTAATGCTTTAACTACAAAATTAACCACACGCCTTGTGCATGTGGGCGTGGCAGTTTTACTCAAATTCACTCCATCAGAACTCAAGGAATCATTCACATGTTATGATATAAATGGACGACATAGTTGTCTTTTCTAAATTTTTCTACAATTATTACAAAATTAACCACATTCTGGCAGTTTTACTCAAATTGACCCCTACGAACTCGAGGAGTCATTCACATGTTATGATATAAATGGATGACATGATTGTCTCTCCTTAAAGTTTTCCACAATTTTTTTTTGAAATTGAGTTTGCCTATTGTAAACTGGAATCAAACTCACACATATAGTGGGGAAAAAATTGATACTTCTGAGTGAGTTTAGTTTTTTAATAACATATATGTCATGAGTTTGAGTCGCATAAAATCGTATGCCACTATATTAAAGTCACATCACTAACGTGTTATAAAAATCGCACTCAAGTAGCCTGATTCATATATATGAGAATCAAACTGACATAAACTACCGTGAAAAGCTAAAGTAATTGGTGAGAAGTTTTTCCGTGTACTTATCACTTTGCATGGTATTACCATACTGTGTCATCTACCCATATCATAAAACATAGTCAAATCAAGTAACATGTGACCATCGCACAAAAAATTACTCCTCGCCATCTTTTGATTTTATTTAAATTTATTATTTATTTATTAGACTATATGTAACGCCCAGAACACCTCACGAGCTTAATTTACATTTACAAAAGCTTAGCCAGAGCTTTCTTCTTCCACCAGGCACCAGCTCCCTCCATTATTTCCATTATCTTCCTCTGTCCTCTCTCTCTCTCTCTCTCTCTCTCTCTCTCTCTCTGCAACTCCCTCACTTCAATTATATCTCTCTCTTTCTCCCACTCGCCCATTTCACTCTCACTTCTTCATTCTTCTTCTTCTTCTTCTTCTCCTCAAATTTAAACATTTTTGTTTTTGGTCCGACTAAACATTTTTGTTTAATTTCATAATCATGGCACTTGAGACTCTCCTTCTCAAGGTGAAGACAGCAATCTCCCACCGTTTCGACGCCGTACGGACCTCCACCCACCACCTGCACCACCCACTCAAACCGGTAAGAAAATCAAACGTCGGGGTCTTGGCCTTCGAGATCGCCGGCCTCATGTCGAAGCTCATCCACCTCTGGCAGGCACTGTCAGACAAGAACATGATCCGCCTCCACAACGAGTCCATCTCCCTCGAAGGTGTCCGAAAGATCGTCTCAAACGACGACGCTTTCCTCCTCGCTCTCGCCTGCGCTGAGCTCGTTGAGAATCTCCGCCTCCTCGCCAACTCAATCTCCCGACTCAGCACCCAATGCGAGGACTCCCACCTCCACTCCTTTGACCGCCTTTTCCTCGAGTTCGCCAACTACGGCCGCGATCCGTACAATTTGGTGCTCGGATTTAAAGAGATGGACACCAAAAACGTCAAGAAGTTGGAGAGGTATGTGACGATCACGTCCACTCTCCACAGAGAGATGGACGAGCTCACCGCTCTCGAAAGCGCACTGGGCAAAGCGTGGAAGTACAACGAGTACGAGACTAATCATTCTGCGCCGGTGACGAGTAGTACTAAAGAGCAAAAGATCGTCGATCTTCAGCAGAAGATCGTGTGGCAGAGAAATGAGGTGAAGTATTTGAAGGGCAGATCATTGTGGAGCCGAAGCTTCGACACGGTCACTTGGGTTATGGCGAGGTCGATTTTCACTGTTCTTGCTAGGACAAAGCTCGTTTTCGGCATTGGACAATGCCCGCCATCGTCGTTGCCTCGGAGCCTCTCGGCTTCGGCGACTGTCCATCCGTCCAACCAAACTGCGTGCCATTTTGTGTCTGGCCCATTTAGATCCCCAAAGCTTGATAAGGAAGATAACATAAATTCTCTATACAAGACGTCTGTTGCAAGTACTACACATCAAGACAATAACAATTCTCTATGCAGGATGTTTGTTGATATGAAAGACAGTGCGGAAGACGTTGGGTTTTTCGAGTCCAACTCGAAGTTCCTGAAGCCACCATCAAGCACATTAGGCGCGGCGGCGCTGTCACTACACTATGCCAACTTGATCATAGTGATGGAGAAGATGATCAAATTCCCACAAATGGTTGGCGTCGACGCGAGGGACGATCTCTACTCAATGCTACCGAGCAGCGTAAGGTCTTCGCTACGTGCCCGGTTGAGAGGTGTCGGGTTTTGCGCAAGTGATCCGGTGCTAGCTGGCGAGTGGAGGGAGGCCTTGGGGAGGATCCTAGGGTGGTTGGCGCCGTTGGCGCACAATATGATAAAGTGGCAAAGCGAGAGGAGCTTTGAGCAACAAAACATGGTGCCGAAAACAAATGTGATGCTTTTGCAAACTTTGTTTTTTGCAAACAAGGACAAGACCGAGGCTGCCATAACTGAGCTGCTTGTGGGGTTGAATTATATTTGCAGGTTTGAGAGGGAGATGACGGCTAAGGCATTGTTTGAATGCAATAACTCCATTAATGGCTTGCTCAATTTGCAGAGTTCTAGCTAGTTAGTGAAGGAGAAAGAAGAAGAATCACACTTTTTTTGTGTTTATTTTAGTTTATATATATTTTGGATTTCAATTTTGATTTCTGAAATTTTACCGTTGTTGGTTTTGATTGAGCTGCGTTTCAGATCCTCGAGGGTTCCTTTTGGTATCGAATTCTCGTTTGTATATGATGAAATAAATAGATATAAAATGTAAATGATTTGTTCTTGAGATATTTGTTTAAATCAAAGCCAGGGGATTATGAATTTTGAGATTATTGTTCATGCATGATCATGTCAGTTGATGCTCTGAACCAATACATATCACAAAATATAATTTCAAAATAAGGTGAATATTTTCCAGTGGACTTGTAATACATGCGTTTGCTTACGAACGATTAATTAAATAATTAAACTCGACTACCATATAAATTCTATTTAAATAAAATTTTGGATGTAAAAATAAATGCTTTTATTAACATTTTTAGGTACGATCCATAGCTCGGGTACCATAAAAACAAAAAAGGATCATATATTGAGATTGGTAGTAGGTGGTGTTTTTAGTTTCTTTTAATTAGCATAGGGAATCTTCTAACACCATTTGATCATCATTATTGGCCAAGACTACGCGTTTCTTTGATTTATTTCAAATTCAATTTATTCTAACGTAGAGATTTTTTAGTGTGCCGGAAATACGGTTGGAACGAACTGTATCTCTGGCATAGGGAATGCGTTTCTTTGATTTATTATTCTTATAACAATACAATTGATTAAAAAAAAAATTCAACTAATGTATCATGATATTTACAGCAACGAACTGTATTTCTGGCACACTTTAAAATTTCTCATTGAATACTGGGTAGTTGGTACTGAATACTTTATTAAAAAGGACTCCCACTTAAACTCCTAGCCTTTTTATTGTGACCACTTTCTTATATTTTCCTCAGTATTCTATTAGGAAAAGTAGATATAAGTAAAAACTATGTCAACTTGGAATTTTTTCAATATGATCTCTCACTATTCAAGCACATTTTCTGCTCATAAAAAATAATTTTTTGGTATGGAATTTGTAGCTTAATAAGAGTATTCTCTATAGCATTTGCAATTTCGAGTTTGAATTTGTCTTCTCCAATATCAATTGAATAAGGAACTTTAACGAAAAGCTCCCGGTACTGTTCACTTTAACGAAAAACCACATTTTTACACTAAAAAGTCAATCTTGGTACTATTCACTTTACCATTTATTTTGTCCTTATCATTAAAACTCAAAGTTTTCAAGCACTTTTCATTAGTTTTCCTTAAAAAAAAAATACTTACTCTAATTTATGAAATTGTCGAAATTAATTCACCTAACTTACATTCGCAACCGCAAGACGATAAAAAAAATGAATTTATCCAATTGAATCATGTAAATCCAGGAAGGACTTCATGTGAACATGTGAGCTGAATCTCTAACTCTCGGCCAGACCCAAACACTAGAGGACTAAAAACCAAACACACAAATTCAAACAAATAGAATAAAAAAGTGTTTGATCCTCCAGCTAATGGCTTTTTGCTTATAATACATAGTGAAATTCATATAATTGCAACGATGCATTGCCCCACTTACATATATATATATATATATATATATATATATATATGAGATTCTGACATTCATGTGATCAACATATTTGATATGTGTTAAAGCACTTCAAATTGAACCATTTGGCATTTAAAGACAACATATAGCCTATAGGGCATTTGTGTGTGTTTGTTTTGAATTAAAAAATCGAATCTTGAGATTTTTTTTTCATTTGTACCGATACGAATCGTACTGTAGGAGGGGCGGATTAAACACATAACCTCAAGGGAAAGAAGTGTTTGATTGATATGTTCTGAGTGTTTGGAGAGTACTGAGTGTTTGATGTTCTTTTATCGGCTAAGAGACGGATTGTTTCTATGTCATTGATTCCATTATTGTGTACTGACATGTTTTGATACACCATTGACAATATCGATATTATATCGATGGTCTGTCCGTTGTTTTATAAAAATCAGGCATCATACATAAAAAATTTCTAATAATTAAATTTCTGGTTTGATTGTAAGCCAATTAACTAATGACATAAAATCAAAAGGAAAAGAATTATAAACTTGAAATTGAGCAACTAAACTAGACAATGATATGCCACCTAGATTAAGTTGATCATCTAAAATTCTAAACCCTCCAATCCAACTTATCACCATTGCAAAGAGGGTTTTGCTTGGTCAAAAGATCTTGTCCAGTCTTCTTGTAATCCACACAGCATGAGTGTTCTTCAGGGTACCTATACTTCCCACAGAACACACCGCCGCAGCGGCACTCAAACCCCGTCGGTCCAACCCTTTTCTTGCAGCTCAAGCACCTCTTTTTCTCCGACGAATCCGAAGAACCTTGTGACGATTGTGAAGGCAAAGAAGAAATAACAGCTGCAGTAGCAGTGGAGTTTGAGACAATGAGGGGTTTGTCCACTGAAGCTAACCCTACCATGGCTGCAGGCTTAGCAAACTGCTCTTCCTTTAGACACTCTCTGTAGCACTTTGAGCACATGTTCATGTTTGTCACAAAGAAGCCGCAGCCTTTTGCGTAGCGTGGAGGCTCCATGTTGATGTCTTTTCGTGACTCCATATTTGGGTTCTTGAATATCTTTTTGTTTCTTTGGCAATCACACTAGGGAAGTGGAAAATAGAACTTGAGACTTCGGACGAAGAAGTGAATGCTCTTGATCAACTAAACTAGAAGCCCTTGCGGCGTAGTTCTACTTCTTACTGGGGATTCGGGATTAAGCTTCTTAATTAATTTGGTTTTGATTATTAGTGAAGAGGTTTGGCAAGTATGTGAGTGGTTTTATATTGCCAAGGGGGCGGTCGTACTTAGTTGCGTAGGATTATGAGTGGTATGAATTTCCTTTTCTTCTTAGGATTGGTTTCTAATTTCCCTACTCTGCAAAGATTTCTAAATGTTTTGTATTTCCTTCTTTTTTCTTGTAGAAACTTTAAGTAGGGCAGAGTGCAACTTTGTTCACTCCCATTAATTATCGTCAGATTAATTTGGTTTAATTGATTTAAAACACGAAATTCAAAATTTAAAGTAATCTAACAACAAATAATGAGAAGGTCAAAGTCACTCTCACTGTAAGAGGGTGAGCAAAAACGCACTCAAGTCGGTGGGTATTTTGGGGATTTTATTATAACCATTTGATGTTTTAAATTTTAAGGGCTACTTTTGCACGCATCATCCATGTAGTATACGTCAATGATACTATGGTGAAAATTCTTTGGACCATTATGCGCATCATTTTCAAGGGCAAGAGCGTCTTTTCAATTCAAACTTTTAGATCGAAAAACTAAAAAAAACGACCCTAAAACAACAAGGCACTCTGCTTTGTGACGACGGTCAGGGAGAAACATCTATCATACGCAATCTTACCTTACTTTACAAAGAGGCTGATCATTCCACTTGACATTTTGGTCACAAAAGAGCTAAAATGAAATCAAGTGAACTAATCCATCAATTACTAATAAGCTCTGAATGAATACAGTAAACACAAGTGGTCGATGACGTGTACCCATTTTCCCAGATTTAAACGAGTTGAAATCAAGTAGAAAAATATATACAAACACAGAGCAGGTGTGCCTAATCTACTCGAAGATGGTACAGTTAGCTTGAAAAATGTTAGTTGCAAATTTCTAACCCACCAGCGTCAATCCTTAAACCCCTTGGTATAAAACACGCACTGCAACACCCGAAATCGGTAGACAAGCAACTGAGTCTGATGGCAAACTCTTACAAGAAGCAGGTAAGAGAGCCACCTTCAGTTCCATTTCTATGGGAAGAAAGGCCGGGAATTGCCAAAAAAGACTGGAAACCAGAGTTTTCTTCGAGTTGTTCATTTCCGCCCCCTCCAGTCAAGTTTATAGCCTCTGTCCCGTTTGAGTGGGAAGAAAAGCCAGGAACACCGCTACCATCTTTCTCAGAACCAACAATGGAATCAGTACCTCCTCTACAGCCGCTGATGCTTCTCACTTACCCGTCACCTCCAACAAGCTCTGCCTCTCACCAACATGATCATGATGGTGAGCATGAAGATTGCAATGGCGGTGGAGAAGAAAGTATGCTTCAATTGGAGTTTGAAGCATTTGATTTTGAAACAGATGATTCATTTCGCTCAGCTCCTTCTCTGCTCGCAAACTGTCTTGTTCCCTGCGTGGCACTTTCTACTGCTATTCCAGCACATGAAACCAGAGTCACCACACTAACAGAAGAGAAGAGTGATTGGCCTGAGATGCCTTCCTCACCGGCATCAGATTCAGGCAGCAGTACTAGCAGCAATGCAACTGGAGCTTCAAGCCTGGTGGGGGCTTCGTTTTTGGAATGCCTCTTTCCACTGATTCCTGCCAATGCTGGATTCCTTGAAATAACTGGGCAATCAGACAAAACCGCTCTTGCACCAACAGAAGCAAAGGGTACATATTTTGATCGCGAAAGTAATGGCAGTGCCATTTTTAGGAGGCCGAGAACACTTGGAGAGCTGATAATGATGAGTCGAAGGAGTAGTTGCAGGAGGAAAGCTGTTCAAATGAGAAAACATAATCTCTCAATGGTAAACTTCTGTTCTTACTCTTACGTTCGCTGTTGTTTTCAAAGTTTATTTGGTTTCTAAGCTACTCTGGAACAAACATGGCTGTACCAAATACTAGTTTCATATAGATTCAGAAAACGAAAGAGAATTCTACATATCAACTGTAGGTCATTCCCTTTGACAGCACCAAGATTTCATAAACTGTTACTCTTTCCTGAATGCATCAATGACAGGAACTCATGAAGAATAAAGGTTTTGGATGCGGTATCTTTGGAACTGGAATCAAGGTGATAGAAGGGCTCTACAGCAAGAGGAAGAACTTGCCGACACTAAAACTGATGTGAAGAAAAACAACGCTTAAAGCTTAAGCGAGCTACGCAGCTTGCAGTCAGCCCTCCAGATTATGAAAAGTATATAGCTGTCCAATATGTACCAAATTTCGTAGTATGCAAATACCTCAAGCGAGCTACGCTTGAATGTGTGTGTAACTTCAATATCAAATCTGTGATTATCCACAACATACCCCTCTACCAGAGTTATATCAGCTTTGACTTATAGAACAACGCCAAAAGCACCCAAAGAGCTTTAAAGCAACAAATTTGAAAAAAATCTTCAACTAACTAGAAAACTTAATTGTTTCAGTAACTTTCTGGATCCGGTCTATAACTACAGGAACATCCTCTGGAGTCAAAGTAGTAAAACAGCATCTGAACCATCCTGGTTCTATGCAATGGCAGGCTGAACCAGGAGTCACATTGATCTTGGCAATGTTCAACAGCTTATCCCATAACTCGAGTTCCCCCTTCTCACCATAAGAGCGAATTAATCCACTCATATCAGCCCAACAGTATAAACCAGCACTGCTCTTTGCACACTTGATTCCTAATTGTTGTAAACCAGCCACAAATAAATCGTACAAATCTTTTATCCGCTTTTTGTTGATCTGTAGGTATTCCTGAATGAATCTTGTATCTGAGAGCATTGAAATAATAAGCCGCTGGGTCAGAGAAGAAATGGGAGAAAATCTTGTTAACTTTTTAGCTGCTGCCAACACACTCTCATTATATGAATATAAAACCCCAACCCTGAATCCCGGAATAGATAAGTCTTTCGATAGACCATATATTATGTGAACCCTGCTCTTCTCAAAATCTTCTGAGTCAACAATTTCTGCCATGCTGACGAACTCCTCACTTCCATACATAGACCCGGCAAATATTTCATCAGAGATGATATGGATGTTCTTCTCTTGGGCAAAGTCTAGAAGACTGCACAGCGTTTCCCTTGAAAGCAAATTACCCACAGGATTTGAAGGGTTAGATATGAGAACTCCCTGCACTTTTACTCCTCGTTTTCTAGCTTGACTGTATGCTTGATCGAGAACAGTTATATTCAAAGTGAAGTTGTCAGTGCTGCGACAGTGAACGGGAATCAGCTCCACTCCTGTTCGCCATCTCATATCCCTGTCAAAACTGCAAGAGTGTTTTTCTAATTAACTGCCGCAGAAGATTTGTGCTAACAATTATGATATCTGCATTGCCTAGGAAAATGGGTTCTAGGTTGTAGCAATACTGAGTTTCAACAAGAGAATGACAAATATTACCCGGGATAATAAGGTGTAGGAACGAGAAATGCATTTCCATGGTCTGCTAAACAGAAGCTTAATATCTCAACTGCAGGGGTTGCACCAGATGTTAACACTATTTGCGATGGGTCAAATGACACTGATCTTCCCATGATCTGAGACATGAAACTCGCCATAGCCTGCAAATCCAGAAAGAAGATTTTTGTTATCTTTTACATAAAATTTAACAACATAAGCAATCCAACACAGTTGCACTTCTTTTCAAAATCATAGAATTGAATCAAATCTCCTAACATATTCTTCAAATTCAGAACCTAGAAATGACCAAGGGCGACCCCAAGGCAACAAGGCTCCCTACTTTGTGAGTGGCCGGGGGAGTGGAACGCTTAGCCTTGCTTTGCAAAGAGGCTGTTTCCACGACTCGAACCCGTGACCTTTCAGTCACAAAGGAGCAACCTTTCCGTTGCACCAAGGCTCGCCCTCAGAACCTAGAAATGATTATAGCCACAAATATTGACAGGCCACATGCTTCACTCTCAAGAATCAACATGATAAAAGAACGATCGGCTACGAAAATTCAAAGCAATGTAGCATAGCACATTACAAATTACACAACACAAACTACATCAAAGGAGCGATTATAAAGTATTAAAGTACCATCTCAGTAAAGTATCCAGCAATGTTTTAGAGATTAGAAACATCATACCACTTTCAGCTCAGTCATTCCATCAAACGGCTGGTACGCTGCAATCCCAATTATGCTCAAATCACCACCGTCCGTTCCCACCATCGATTTCATCAGATTCTCCGAAACCCATTTCTCAATCAAATCCAAACACAGCTGCAACCACACCCAGAAAATTAAAAAGTCGAACATTACATAAACTCCACTCCGAAAACATAAATTACACAAAACCCAACAAAATCTCACCCTGTTCTCGGACAATCCGAGTTGAATAACCCCATCCGGATTATCCACCCTATCGTACGGGTCCTCCGAAGCCCTATCCAACCCGATATAGTACGGCGAGTCATTGGGCTTCGCAACCCAGCTCGCCCGGGAGGACATCCGGACCCGGCCCATGGACCCGCGGGTGGACAAGCTGGACCGCGACAGCGTTCTGGGGAGCTCCGCCAGGTTGGAGGAGGACTGGGAGGGGGAAGGTGGATCTGGTTTGGAGGGTCGGCGTCGTTTTAGGTAGAGCTGGAGGCAGTAATAGAGAGCACATGGGATTAGAGAGCCGAGGATGAGGCCGCCTCTGCCTTGGACGACGCCTTGGAGTGGCACAATCAGTCTCATCGCGGTGACTCCGGTGGGCTTGTTTCGGGTTGGGTCGGAGTCGGGTTGGCCGTCCAGGTCTCGAGCTGCAGTGGGAGGGTTTCGGGTTGGCCGTTGGTTGGCGTGGAGGGATTGAGTGAGATTCGAGAGCCCTGCGAGGGAAGTGTGTGTTTTGCAGTTTCGCTTCCAGAAACTTTTGGTCTGGTTATGATTGGCACCTGCCACTTTCCATCTTTGCATCTTTTGTTGGTGGCGTGCAAACACCATCGTCGTATAATAACAAAAAGAACGAAATTTCATTCTTTTTGGGGCTAAAGATGTAATTTTGAATCAAATGTTTTTCTTATCATATTTGTAACCCTTGTCTAATAAAGATGAGATATATATATGTGTGGACCCTACTTCTATTAAAGAGATTGAAAATTCTTTTAATGTGCTTAAAACAATAGTTGTACCATATGTCCTGATACAAATACTAGATACTATTTCGTGTTTCAAACCCATTGAAAACTCTCTCATATCACATTATTAATAAGCTTTTTAATTCGAATTTTCCTTTCTCACGGAATCAATAATATACCAACTTTTAATGAATCCACTCATATATATATATATATATATATATATCTTCCCAAGTATACCAGCACTCCATAAATCATTGAACATTGAATCAGAACAAGTGGATTACACATGTCAATGGTTGAGACAAACGCTGACTCATCACATCACTTTTGTGTTTGTGTGCATCTTCCCAAGTATACCAGCACTCCATAAATTATTGAACTTTGAATCAGAACAAGTCTGCAATATGATGGATTACGCATGTCAATGGTTGAGACAAACGCTAACTCATCACATCACTTTCATAGATCGGAGGCAGATTGTTTGCCCTCAGATGCTTTTCTAATTTCCTCATCTTTTATGCGGTCATGATTAAGTCACGTCAATATTTTATATTGATTTTTTTATAAAGATAATAAGACAAACAACAATAAGAATATAAAATATTGATGTGACTTAACCGTGACCGCACAAATAGGAAGAAATGGAAATAACATCCAAACAGAAGGGCTGAGAATCTACCTCCTCATAGATTCGGTCTCCTTGCAATCTAGAAAGCCATCTGCAACCTAAGCAGAAATATTGCACCACAATTTATTCGTGCTCTCTGTTGATAAGGCGTTTAGAGCAGTTACCAAGTTGGATTTCAAATCTTCAACACCTCGTCAGGATACCAATTTTTTGGTCAAGGTTGAGAGATTCCCCATTAAAAGCCCTTCAAAATCTACCTAATCTGTTGGAGCTAGTTTTGAAAATCAATGCATATGATGGTGTGCAGCTGCATCTTGAGGAAGGAGGATTTCAGAAGCTGAGGCATCTGGAACTCAGGGACATGGAGGGACTAAATTCATTGATCATGGACAATGGGGTTATGCCTCTTCTCCAAGAGTTTCACATTGGACCTTCCCCACAACTGAAGGAGGTGCTCTTGTTTTCGTTGACATGCCAAAGGAGTTTGCACGACATATGGATCCAAATAATGGACTATAATATTGTATTGTTGAACATATACAAGATGTCCGCTTTAGTTACAAGTTCGGACCAAGATGGGGGTATATATGAAACTCACGCCCTACGTGATTCCAACTTTTCTTTTTGGTAGAAGATTCCAACTTGTGAAACCAAGCATGGGAATGAGATGGTCTCTTTTTGTACAGTTTTTGGTTAGAGAGGTTAAGGAGTTGTTAGGTCATCTCTAACCGAGGGCTGGCCAGAGGGCTCGTTTTAGCCCTCTGGCCCTCCAAGATTCCCCAAGATATTAATATTTTAATGAACAGTATAGGGTCATATTTGCCTCCGTCTCCAACCGAGGGCCAGATGGCTCGTTTTAGCCCTGTCACAAAAAACCGTCTCCAACCGAGGGCTAAAGGGCCATAGGGCCAAACATAATTTATTATTTAAAAGCTACAACTTAATTTTATTTAAAAATCATGTTGGTTAGTGTTGTATAATTTTTATGTTGGTTAATGTTATTTAATGTTGTTTCATATTGTTTAATGTTGTTTCATGTTACTTAATTTAATTTAATGTTGTATAATGGCTTAGGAAGTTATAGGAAAAAAATAGAATTTAAAAAAAATATGAAACAAATTTTGTGAAATAGAAGTTATAGGAAAAAAATGGAATTTAAAAAAAATATGAAACAAATTTTGTAAAATAAAAGTTATATGAAAAAAATATGAACCAAATTTTGTAAAATATAAGTTATAGGAAAAAAATAGAATTAAAAAAAAATATGAAACAAATTTTGTAAAATAGAAGTTATATGAAAAAAATATGAACCAAATTTTGTAAAATATAAGTTATAGGAAAAAAATAGAATTAAAAAAAAAATTGAAACAAATTTTGTAAAATAGAAGTTATAGGAAGTTATAGAAAAAAATAAGAAAAAAAAAGGTTTAAATTCATAAAAAAAAAAGGGTTTACAACGGCTAGTGGCGCTAGCCATTGGAAGTTTAAATTCAAATTGTTATTTCTGTTGGTTATAACCGACAGAAATGAGAAACATTAAAAAAAAAATAGCCAGCTCGGGGCTGGCTGGCTGGCCGAAAGCAGCCAGCCCTCCAGCCCTCTCCGATCCCGTGGGGCCCTCCCAGATTCCCGAGCCCTCTGGCCTAGCCCTCGGTTGGAGACGGTTTTAGGGCTATTTTCGGCCCTCTGGACCCTTCGGTTGGAGATGGCCTTAAGAATTGGTTGTTAGCTCTGGTATCCTAGTTTCTCTTGCAGGTTGACTGGGAGTGGCTCTTTCTCTTCTGTTTTCTTTGTGTCGTCGAGTCTAGTGATCTTTCTAGCATTTTCCTTATAAACTGTTTTTTTTTTATAAAAATTGAAAATAAAAAGGTATCTTCTTCTCAAATTCAGAATGTTCAAATGACCTAATAAAATTTCATTGAACTTTAGGCGAATGAATCAAGTTTTTACCAGAGATGAGTGTTAATCTACAATGGCTATTTTATTCAAAAAGTTTTTTAGTAGTTTAAAATCATCAAACTAACTTTTTATTTGAATGTGTTAAAATTGGTTACCAGCAGGTAATGGATTCTTAACGTGTTAACTTGAAATCCATTATTTTCGTATCATTTCGAGTTAAGTTAACAGATCGTATAAGTAATTATCAGATCTAACATTTAAAAGGAAAATTTGAAAGGCTTGATGAACGTTGGCAGGCTTACCAACTATAAAATGGTTGTTGTTTGTTTGTTAATTTATAAAAACTTAAAAAGAGAGTTGGGTAGGTATTGTATTGCCGCAAAGCCAGAGGCAACCTTGCTGGTTTGGTCTCACTTGTTGACCTCTATTGCTGCAACATACCAATTTTCCTGCTCAGCTGTAAAAGAACTATGTCACTATATTGCAAAGGTGTAAAGTCTTTTATTTTTTACATACGACCTCTCTAATTGCATTGTTAACCACCTCTATAATTCGAGTTTTTCTTTCTCACTGTACCAATAAGATCGAATTAATCCGCTCATATATCATCCCAACTCCACGGTATATAATATAGCAACACTCCTTAAATTATTGAAAAGGGATGTGATATTTACATACTCCTTTTTACTTCTCACATATCATTTTAATTTTCGGCCGTCGTATTTGATGAATTAAAAAAGATCAAGGGACATAAATCAACAAGAGGTGTGTGAGAAGTAAAAATAGATGTGTGGATACACACCTATGTTGAAAACCCCTATTGAAAATTGAATCAGAACAAGTCCGCAATATGATATGATGGATTACCTAACCAGAAATATTCCACACAGAAAGTCGTCTGCAACCTAACCAGAAATACACCACACAGAAGTGAAAAATGTTCATAATTCATATAGAGATTTTTCTCCATCAAATTATAGATACTTTGTCTGCCAGAAAAGGCAGGATACAAAATGGCAGAATCAGTTGTATGCTTTGTGATCGATAAGTTAATTTCACTACTCATCACCACAGAAGCGAAACTTTCAAGAGACGTGCGTGCTGAAGTTGGTTTTCTCAGAGATGAGCTTGAAAGCATCCGATCATTCCTCAAGGATGCAGACGCTAAAGCAGCAGCAGCAGAAGGAGACATGGTGACCGACAGTGCCAAAACTTGGGTCAAGCAAGTAAGGGAAGCAGCTTTTTACATTGAAGATGTCATCGATGAGTATTTGCTTCGTGTCACAAGGCACCATCAAGACCGCGGATTCGTTCGCTTTCTCCACAAAGTTGTTTGGTTTCTGAAGAAAACGAAACCACAGGATGAGATAGCCTCAAAAATAGAGGGCATGAGAGCATTGGTTAGTGAAATCAAGGCTAGACATGAAAGATATGGACTTAGTTCAATTGATCAGCAAGGTCAAAGCAGTGAAGAAATTGTTGTTTCGTGGCATGACCCTCGAGTGGCTTCCCTTTTCATCGAGGAAGCTGAAGTTGTTGGTGTGGAATCTGCCAGAGATGAGCTGATTAGTTGGTTGGTAGGAAAAGCATCAAGAGGCGAATACCGTGAAGTAATATCAGTGGTTGGCATGGGAGGACTTGGTAAGACCACTCTCGCCAAGAAAGTCTATGACAACCAAAAGGTGATCGAACACTTCGATTGCCATGCTTGGATTACAGTGTCTCAGACGTACAAGGTGGAGGATCTTCTGAGGCAGATGGTAATGCAATTCTACAAGGCCAGGAAGGAATATACCCCGGAGGGCATTGACACAATGGAAAAAGAATCTTTAATTAGAAAATCAAGAGAATTACTGCAGCAAAAGAGGTACGTGATTGTGTTTGATGATATATGGAAAGTAGATTTTTGGGAGGCGATAGAACATGCTTTACCGGATAATAAAGGCGGAAGAATAGTGATCACCACGAGGATTAAAGATGTTGCTGATTTTTGCAAAAAGTCTTCTTATGTTCATGTTTACCGTTTGCAACCTCTGCCTCCAAACAAGGCATGGGAATTGTTTTGTAGAAGGGCGTTTCAATATGAATTGGAGGTGAACTGCCCTGCAGATTTGAAAGATTTGTCTCTTGAATTCGTTAGAAAGTGCGAAGGATTGCCTTTGGCAATTGTTTCCATAGGTGGTCTGCTGTCAACAAAAGTTAAAGTTGTGTCTGAATGGCAGAAGTTATACGATAGCTTAAGTTCAGAGTTAGAAAGCAATCCCCACCTTACAAGCCTCACAAGAATTCTATCCTTCAGCTATCATCATCTACCGTATCACCTCAAATCATGTGTCTTATACTTTGGCATCTTTCCCGAGGACCACTCAATTAGTTGCGTGAGACTAGCTCGGTTGTGGATCGCTGAAGGCTTTGTGAAACCGAAGAGAGGCAAGACACTAGAAGAGGTTGCAGAGGAATACTTGACTGAACTGATACATAGAAGCCTAGTGCAAGTGTCACAGGTTTGGATCGATGGGAAAGCTAGAAGCTGTCGAGTCCATGATCTGATGCGCGAAGTGCTCCTTAGAAAAGCGGTGGATTCAAATTTCTGTCATGTGTTATCAGAAAATGAGTCAACATTAAAGCCAATAACTCGACGCCTCTTGATAGACAGCACGCCCCATGGTGCCTTGGGAATAATTGAACAATCTCGCATTCGTTCTTTATTTACTTTCAACCAAGAACAATGGCCCGAGTCTTTTCTCAGTACACTGAGTGGAAACTTTAAACTTATGAAAATATTGGATTTTGCAGATGCTCCCCTGAATCATCTTCCGAAGTATGTGGGGGATTTGTATCTCTTGAAGTACTTAAGCCTAAGGAATACAAAGGTGAAGTTGCTTCCAGAGTCCATATGTAATCTGCAAAACTTAGAAACCCTGGATTTAAAACAGTCTCTGGTATATGAAATACCAGCCAAGATCAATAAGCTTCTAAGGTTGCGACATCTTTTGGCCCATTATACTGACTCCAGCATAGATTTCAGCATGATCAGTTACGAACGAGGAGTGAAAATTCACGATGATATTGGATGCTTACAAGCTTTGCAAGAGTTATACCATGTGGAAACAAATCACGGCGGAATCAACCTAATTAAAGCATTGGAAAAGTTGAGGCAACTGCGCAAGCTGGGCCTGAAAAACTTGAAACATGAATATGGACGAGCTCTATGTGCTTCCGTTGAAAAGATGAACCACCTTGAATCTCTAGAAGTAAGCACAATAAATGAAGATGAAGTCCTCGACCTACAATCCATTTCAACTCCACCCAAATCTATTCGGTTTCTCTACTTAAAGGGGCCTCTGGAGAAGTTGCCAAGTTGGATTCCAAAGCTTCAACAACTCGTCAAGTTACGAATTTTTTGGTCAAGGTTGACAAATGCCCCACTGAAAGCCCTTCAAAACCTTCCTAATTTGGTAGAGCTTGGGTTTTCATACAATGCATATGATGGTGTACAACTGCATTTTGAGGGAGGCTTTAAGGAACTCAGGGTGTTGAAACTCAAGCACTTGCCCAGACTAAACTCATTGATCATAGACAATGGGGCTATGCCTCTTCTCCGAGAGCTACAAATTGGGCCTTCCCCACAACTGAAGGAGGTGCCCTCTGGCATCCAGCACCTCAGAAATCTAAGCTTTCTTAGATTTGTTGACATGCCAAAAGAGTTCCGACGACATATGGATCCAAATAATGGCCAACATTATTGGATTGTTGAACATGTTCTTTTTAGTTACAAGTTGGGACCAAGATGCGATGTATATGAAACTCACGCCCTGCGTGATTCCAACCTGTGAAAGCATATCTACTTGTGAGTTTTAATCCCAGAACACCCCATATAACTCGCAAGGCTTAAATGAAATCGCCAAATGTCATTGTTGACACGATCTCTGATATTCTTTAGTATTATCAACTGTTATAGATGTTTGCTTTGTATGAAAACAAAACATAAAAACTTCATTCATGTTTGTGAGGAGTTGATTGTATTTGAGCAGGCAACATTGATTATTTCTCACAACCAAGACAAGTGTTTGGCTAATTATTTCTCACACTTTCTAATCAAATGAAGGGCTAGGAGTTTCAGTTTGAATGTCGGTCCTAAATCATTTCTTTTGTTCCAGACATGTTTCTGAATTTGAAGCATTGAACTTTTGCTCAGCAAACAAGCATTGTACGTAAGATTTTTTTCGGTTGAAAGGCTTCATGGCAAGCCTACCACAGGTCTCCAAGGATAATCATAGGCAACTTGCGAGGTTGAATATCATTTGCAACCCAGCTAGCAGAAACAAAAGAGTCCCTTCTCTAGTACCAAGCTTAGCTAGAAGTCGAGGTTTTCGCCACACGAATTAATTACGTAAAATGAAACAAATTAAATCTGAATTATGCATGGTAAGTGATGGATGGCAGATTCAAATCAAAGAGAAGCAGTTATATATGTTAATGGAAGATCAGAGCAAAACGCATGGCTTAAACTTCATTGCTTTACATCTGCAACCTTATCAGAAAGAACACAAAAGTCTCTAAGCATACATATAGTGTGTTAAAACCTGATTGCATAAGTTAATGAAAAAGTAGCAGAAGCAGTTGTATTCTTTGTGATTGATAAGTCTCTACTCATCTACTGTACAGAAGCAAAACTTCCAAGAGATGTATGATAGAGATTTTAACACATGTTCAGGAACTGGTATAAACAATTTACGAGTTTTTGGATTATTTAACTTAATTAACTCTAAGAATTATATTGGAGCAGTTATGTTTTTATTTAATATATATGTGTGTGTGTATATATATATATATATGATTTGTTTTATTAGAAACATTAAATATATATATATATATATATAATTGTCATTAGGAGCAATTTTTATTCGTAAATATATTGGAGACGTTGTCAATTATGAGTCATTTCCACTCTTAATTATATAGGAGATGTGAGGAAGTTTTCTACTTCAACAAATTTGAAATGCCTTCTCTGAATAGATATATATATATATATATATATATAGATATATATAGATATATCAATTATGAGTCATTTCCACTCTTAATTATATAGGAGACGTGAGGAAGTTTTCTACTTCAACAAATTTGAAATGCCTTATCTATATAGATATATATATATATAGATATATATCTATTCAGAGAAGGCATTTCAAATTTGTTGAGAGAGATATAGATATATAGATATATATCTATATATATATATATATCTATTCAGAGAAGGCATTTCAAATTTGTTGAGTGAGAGAGAGAGAGAGAGAGAATACTATAAGCTGATAAATAATTTTTGAAATTAAGTTTTGAGAGCAACATATTGAAATCTATTCAGAGAAGGCATTTCAAATTTGTTGAGAGAGAGAGGGGGAGAGAGAGAGAGAGAATACTATAAGCTGATAAATAATTTTTGAAATTAAGTTTTGAGAGCAACATATTGAAAGGGTGCAAGTTTGAAGGTTCTTTCATTGTGCAAGGAAGAACCTTATCAGAAGAAAGGTTCTGGGCTGTTTTATCCTGAGGACGACGTGGTGTTTGTGAACTTCTTGCACACTTTGGGTAGAGCCGCGAAACATCTTAAAGATAGCGACTTAGTCCGCAACTCATCCCAAGAATCATTCATTACTCAAGGGTTTTACATTTTCCGGGTAACTTCGTTCATTTCTATTTCAGTTTAAACAATTTTAAGACGAATTCAATCTGCCATGCATTATAAGGAAAACTCTACTTCTCAAGCAAATCTTGTTGAAGAGCAATTGATTGCAATGATATCAGATATCAACCTAGTTGATGGATCAGAAGGGTGGTGGGTGGACATTGGCGCTTTTCGCCATGTTTGCTATGATCGATCCCTTTTCAATACCTATTCTGTGGCTGAGGGAAGAAAGGTGTTGTTGGGTGATTCGCACTCAACTGATGTTGCTGGTACTGGAGAGGTGGAGTTGAAATTCACCTCTGGAAAAACCATGATACTGAAAGATGTGATGCACGCTTCGGCGATAAGAAAGAATCTTGTCTCGGGCTTTCTTCTCAACAAGGCTGGATTCACTCAAACGTTTGGAGCAGATACGTATACTCTTACTAAAATGAGGTTTTTGTGGGAAAAGGGATATGCTACTGATGGAATGTTTAAATTGAATATTGATAAAATGTCTGCTTCTGCTTACATGTTGTCTTCTTTTAATACTTGGTATGCTAGACTTTGTTATGTTAACAAACGTTTGGTTAAGAACATGAGTAACTTAGGCTTTTTACCCAACTTATCATTGAATGATTTTGAAAAATGTGAATACTGTAGTCAAGCTAAAATCACTAGAACTTCGCATAAATATGTCAATAGAGAATCTGAACCACTTGACTTAATTCATTCTGATATATGTGAATTTGATAGAGTGTTAACTAGAAATGGAAAACGTTATTTTATTACCTTTATTGATGATTGTTCAAATTACTGTTTTGTCTATCTTATAAAAAATAAAAGTGAAGTTATTGACATGTTCAAAACTTTCCTGATTGAAGTTGAAAATCATTTAATCGTAAGTTTAAAAGATTTTGTAGTGATAGAGGACAATATCATTTAATCATTTAATCGTAAGTTTAAAAAAAATTCTTGACGAGCCCTATATCTCTGCAATGTTAGATTTCCCATTTTCTTATCCATTTTTCCAGTTCGAGGCAGTAAAGTTCTGTGGGTTTCCGGGGATTTTGTCATTTTCCGGACACTTTGGCAACCATTTCCTTTGAGTGAGGTATGAAACTTCATCTACTCTTCATAATCTTCAAGTTGGTATGCTTGGTTCGTGCTTTTGTATTCATTTTAGTGTTGGGTGTTTAGAACCCTAGAAATCCGGTTTTCTCTGGTGAATTTGGATGGTTTCCAATTAGAATTTATATTCGGCCTAGTTGTGAAAAGTGTTTCCCTTGTTGAGCTCTAGTTACCACTTAAATTTGAGCTCATTTAGTTAATATTGAAAATTCAGGTTTTCAAAACCCTCCACCTTAGTTATCAGTTGTTGGACCTTTGAGAACTTACGGATCGGAGATCTGATGTGCGGATCTTCCAGTTTGAATAACCTTAGATTGTTGACCTTATTGACGATTGACATTCTAGTCAACGTGCTATACTCTAGAGTGTCGTTTATCTCTAGTTTGTTGTTGATGCTTGATGGAACTTAGTTGGCTCATCACGATGATGTGTCGTTCTCGGTTGATGTGTGTCTCGATATATGTATTAGTGCCACCATATTGAGTTATACTTGTTAATTTAATGTGCTTTCTATTGAAATGTTATTTTATTTTTAGCATCAATCTATGTTTATTAATTGTGATTTGACTGTAGCTTGGAAACATTTATGAAATGTGGTTAGATATGTATGATCAGTATGATGTGTATAATTGTTTTTAGGACAATGTGAACCCAGAATCTTATGAGAAGTATTATGTATAACTTTTATGCTTGTATGATAAGATAGTTAGTGGTCATGAGAAGTTGATAGTGCAAGTGATTCTGTTGAGTGATGGTCCGGAATCGTATACTTGTTTGGATTCCGTTGAGTGATGGTCTGGAATCCCTTCTACTTCGTGATTCTGTTGAGTGATGGTTCAGAATCGTATACTTGTTTGGATTCCGTTGAGTGATGGTCTGGAATCCCTTCTACTTCGTGATTCCGTTGAGTGATGGTTCGGAATCGTATACTTGTTTGGATTCCGTTGAGTGATGGTCCAGAATCCCTTCTACTCTGCGATTCCGTTGAGTGATGGTCCGGAATCATATCCTTGTTAAGATTCCGTTGAGTGATGGTCCATAATCGTATCCTTATTTGGATTCTATTGAGTGATGGTCTGGAATCATTTCCTGGTTTGGATTCCGTTGAGTGGTCCAAAGTCGCATCACTTGACTTGTTGGTTTCTTAGATTTGACATCAGCTTTAGAGATGCAGGCTTGGCTTAACTGTGTCACTCTAGCCTTAGTTTTAGTATATTTGTGAGCAATGGTTTTGAGAATCTTGTGAATTGAATTAGAAAAGCTGTTGGACGTTTGGGTGACTCTTTCATGATTTTCTATGATTCGATTATGATATCATAAGGTATGAATTTAGAAGATATGGTTATAGTTGTTATTATTTTGGTCAAATTAGTTAATTAATGTGGCTAGAGAATTATATTGTGCTTCGTCGGTTCTTTGATATAATATATGTTGTGAATTGCGGTATCATGTTGCGACATAATGACTTATATAGAAGATGGAAGGGAAATCATGATTTTCAGGTGGGTTTGTTATGTAACTCTGAGTCTAGTAATTTTATGCTTGGCAAGTTCTATTGATTGATTGAGAAATGTTATGCCTTTCGGCTTAAACGGACTGTGATATATGTCAATTATAGTGCATGACGAACTATGAATGACTTGATCTATATTTAGGGTACGTAAGCAGTCTAACGAGGATGTTAGATGCAGCCATAAAGCATACGAAAAATTACTATGTGATTCGATTATCGAATTGTGCTTTGCCCATATTCCGGAGTCGGGGTATGATAGATACGGGTATTTGGTGACATCACGTGTCGATCCTAGACGTATGTCGGGATCGGGGCTTGACATGGGTGAAATTGTGTTGACTATATGTTATGTGTTAAATAGAATTCCTAACTCAAAAACGAATATTTCTCCTTATGAAATTTGGAAAAATAAGAAACCAAATGTGTTGTATTTCAGAACTTGGGGTTGTTTAGCTTATGTTCGTAAACCTGATAAAAAAAGATTGAAATTGGCTAGTAGAGCATATGAATGTGTTTTTATTGGTGATGCATGTAATAGCAAAGCATATAGATTTTATGATTTGAAAAACCATGTCAAATTGAGTCACTTGATGCTGACTTTTATGAGAATAAATTTCCTTTTAATCTTCGAAATAGTGGGGGTTCTAATTCTTCTAAAATTTATGCACCTCCTGTTGTAGAACATAGTCAATCTGCATTAGAACCTAGGAAAAGTAAAAGAGCTCGAATAACTAAAGATTTTGGACCTGATTTTCATGTATATAACTTACAAGAAGATCCTAATACAATTCAAGAAGCTTTAACTTCTTTAGATGCAGCTTTGTGGCAAAAAGTTATAAATGATGAAATGGACTCCCTGGAGTCAAATCAAACTTGGCACTTGGTGGATCTTCCACCTGGTTGCAAAACAATAGATTGCAAATGGATTCTTAAAAGAAAATTAAAACCTGACGGTTCAGTTGAAAATTTTAGAGCCCGACTTGTTGCTAAAGGCTATAGACAAAGAGAAAATATTGATTTCTTTAATACTTATTCACCTGTGACTAGAATAACATCTATTCGTGTATTATTTGCTTTAGCTTCTATTCATGATCTTACCAAATGGATGTTAAAACAACTTTCTTAAATGGTGAATTATAGGAAGAAATATATATGGATCAACCAGAGGGTTTTATCATTCCAGGACAAGAAAATAAAGTTTGCAAGTTAGATAAGTCACTTTATGAATTGAAATAGGCTCCTAAACAATGGCATGCAAAATTTGATAGTTTGATTACTTCGAATGGTTTTAAAATAAATGAAAGTGATAAATGCATCTATTATAAGTCTAAAAATAATATATGCATTATAATATGCTTATATGTGGATGATTTGCTTATTTTTGGTTTGAATATTCATGTTATGAATAATGTCAAAACTTTATTATGTGCTAATTTTGATATGAAAGACTTGGATGAAGCTAGTGTAATACTTGGTTTGAAAATAACTAGGTCCGAAAATGGGTTTTCTTTAGATCAATCCCACTACATAGAATTTTTTTTAAGAAAGTATAATTATTTTGATTGTAAACTAGCATGTATTCCTTCTGATCCTAGTGTAAAATTGTTCAAGAACACTGGTGACAGTATTAAACAATCTAAGTATGTGAGCATTATTGATAGTTTTCGTTATGCTACTGATTGCACTAGGCCTGGTATATCTTATGTTGTAGGAGTTTTATGCAGGTTCACTAGCAGACCTGGTTTGGAGCATTGACATGCTATAGAGAGGCTTATGAGATACCTTAAAAGAACGATGAATTTCAGATTACACTATGAGAAGTTTCCCGTTGTCCTAGAAGGTTACAGCGATGCTGATTGGAATACCCATTCATATGACTCTAAAGCCACTAGTGGATATATTTTTAGTATTGGTAGCAGGGCTGTGTCATGAAGTCGAAGAAACAGACTATCTTGGCTCAGTCTACTATAGAGTCATAATTAATAACACTAGTTACGGCAAGCGAAGAAGCAGGATCGTTGAGAAACCTACTATCATATACCCATTTATGGGAGAAACCGATTCTAGCAGTTTTTATCCATTGTGACAGCACATCGGCAATAGCTAAAGTACAAAACCGTTATTATAACAGGAACATGCGACAAATACGTCGTAAGCACAACACTGTAAGAGATTATCTCTCTAATGGAGCTGTAAGAGTGGATCATATACGGTCTGAAGAAAACTTGGCTAATCCTTTAATGAAAGGATTAGCACGAGAAAAGGTTTGGAAAACCTCGAAAGGGATGAGACTAAAGCCTTTAGAAAATTGAGTCATTTGTGATAGCAACCCAACCTATAGACTGGTGATCCCAATAAATAGGTTTAAAGGGTAATAATAAGTCACAAGTGATATGAGTGAAGTTTTGCTAATTTTAATTTGGAAAATTATTCCATGTCCATCCCTAAGAAGCCTGACATCTTGAAGCGTTTTTAGGTTGAGATTTTTTTTTCTCTTAGTAAGGTCTATGCTCTATGTTGAGTGGGATATCTAGCTGCAGGAATATCCTTGATAGTCTTACCTATGTGGATGTGGAAGTGAGGCCGCTTCCTATGAAATCTTGGACAAGTTTCTAGAGCATTCACTATACTGGGATATAAGCACATGATCGTAATATGCTGACTTTTTAAACTTCACCTTAATAAAGTTATGTGTGTGGTGTTGTCAGAGATAGAGTTCAAAACTATAAGTTACTCTAGTATAATTTGGATCACTAACACTATGTACATGTTCAAGTTGAGAAACACCTTTACTTATGCATATCTTTATGATATGTTGCTTGATATACAATTTTTAAACAAAAACAAGTGGGGGATTGTTGGAGCAGTTATGTTTTTATTTAATATATGTGTGTGTACATATATATATATATATTTATGATTTGTTTTATTAGAAACATTAAATATATATAACTGTCATTAGGAGTAATTTTTATTCGTAAATATATTGGAGACGTTGTCAATTAGGCGTAATTTCCAATCTTAATTATATAGGAGACATGAGGAAGTTTATTACTTCAACAAATTTGAAATGCCTTCTCTGAATAGAGATGAAGATCACGTCCACATCCATATATAATCTATCCGTTTTGATTTGTATGTTTTGGTTTTTTCCAGATTTCTAGTCCTTAATTTATAAATCCTTCAACCTCTATTTCTTTACTTTGTATATAAATACAAGTCCTGAGTATCGATAAAAAAAAAATATATATATATATATATATATATATATATAGAGAGAGAGAGAGAGAGAGAGAGAGAGAGAGAGAGAGAGAGAGAGCTATAATCTGATAAATAATTTTTGAAATTAAGTTTTGAGAGCAACATATTGAAAGGGTGCAAGTTTGAAGGTTCTTCCATTATGCAAGGAAGAACCTTATCAGAAGAAGGTTTTAGGCTGTTTTATCATGAGGACGACGTTGTGTTTGTGAACTGCTTGCACATTTTGGACAGAGCCGCGAAACGTCTTAAAGAGAGCGACTTAGTCTGCGACTCATCCCAAGAATCATTCATCACTCAAGGCTTTTACATTTTTCGGGTAACTTTGTTCCTTTCTATTTCAGTTTTCAACAAACTACATTAATTTGACAAAACTAAATTCTATTGTACGTGACTTAAACAAATATATAAAATGAGAATTGGCTTACAGAAATGGTGATTTAACTAAACAAAACAAGTAAATGTAGAAACTTAAAATAATAGAAATAATTGAAGAAAATTAGATTGACAAGGCACTAGAGTTTGACCTTTACCAACAACACTCCTACGTAGTTCTTCCAATTCCTTAAGTAATCGAAAACACACATGCCTTGAAGGTTGAGTTTTTCCTTATGTAATTTTACTTGTGACATTCAAGCTAAATCACATATCACTACATGCAATTCATCCATAACATTGAGATTAAATATAAACATGAGTGATTTATTGATCTTGGTGAAAATCCTTTTAATAAACCATGTAATCCCTAAGAGTATCATATTTACCTTAGGAGAAATTACAATCCTCAATCACAAGAATCATAACCAATTTTAACGTGATATTCGTTCAAAATTACATTCGATGACTGTTCTAAGCATCCCAATGGTGATCAAGCATCAAAGCACGTAGATAATTTAATTTAGTAATTGAAAATATCAAAGTAAGCATGTAACAATACTTAAACAATTAAAAGAGACGTATTCATGTTGAAGCTCATGACCTCACTCAAGCGAAAGAAAATTAATTATACATACTTATCTGAAAACATAAAAAATTATCCATAAAAAATCAAAGAAAAAATACAACCTTTATTTACAAGAATTATTCCTGCTGAGCTGCTTCCATCCTCCGCTCTCTGCCTTTGCTCTCTTCTTCTACTGAGCCTTCCGTCCTTCTCCCTGCTTCTCTTCTGTTTTTCCTCGTCTGCTTCGTGCCCTTCCCTCAACCAAATGCAGCTATCTGCTTTTTCCCAGCCACAAAGGCCCAATGGAAGACAAGTCAAATTTCACTTCGGTAGTGGGATTGGCAAGGCAAAGTACAAAGTTACCTGTCTCTTTCTTTTTTCTCCACTTG
The DNA here is from genome assembly GCF_916048215.2 of Malus sylvestris. NCBI lineage: Eukaryota > Viridiplantae > Streptophyta > Magnoliopsida > Rosales > Rosaceae > Malus > Malus sylvestris. Next base: position 25,959,514 of record NC_062260.1, read on the forward strand.
CCGTGTCCCATCTTGGAAAATTCCAAAAACGTTCGGTCATTCCCAGTTGCCAAAGCAGGTTGGAGCTTTTGAACTCTTCTTCCGCTTTCTACGCACACCCACTACCTCACAACTACAACTTTATTAGCCAATCTAATATTACATTTTTAATTGCTTACCATGGCCTCTTCCAATTTTCTCAAGTTTCTACAAATGGATTTTTATTTAGAAAAAATAATGAAAAGTGTTTGAAAATTTTAAGTTTTAATGAAAATGATAAAAATATGTTGTAAGTGAATATTATTAAGATTGACTTTTTAAAATAAAAATGTGATTTTTTATTAAAATAAATAATACCAGGACTGTTTCGTTAAAACTTCATTTTTATTTTCTAATACTGATGGAGAAGGAAAAGGAGAGAGTGACATAAAGAAAATATGGAAATAATTTCCACAATTCGTTTTCTATGTTTGTACACTTCAATATTTTTCATCACTCGATTCTCACACCAAAGGAAACATAATCATGATATTCCCGCATCATTCTTTTTTTTATTTATTTAGCCGAAAGCTCGTCCTAGAAACATAATATAACAAAAGTATCACAAATACTTAAAACTTCCCACTAAACTAAACAAGATAACAAGGCTAAATATATAGTATAAATATTGATTCATCAATATACACAATGAAGTTGCTTTCATCTATAAAATCTAAGAGCTCTTAGATTTATTAACATGCCGAAACATTTCAACGAGATGTGGATCCGAAAAATGGCCAGCGTTATTGGATTGTTGAGCTTGTACGAACGGCATGTTATTTGTATTTACAAGCGTGGGACGAGATGCTGCACACACGAGATTCACAACCTGCATGATTCCAGCTTGTGAAGGCGCACAGGCGAGTCTTACTTAACAGCAGAATACCCTGCACCACAGGATGCTGCAGGGAAATTATCAAATTTCATTTTTTTCCCTAGTTGCCAACATCATTTTAGTCTCCTAGGAGATGGCACGATTGGTGAGAATGATTTATGTGGAACAGGTTCACCGTAAACGTGGCATCCCAGTTTAATAATACAATATTACATGACATTGTCTTATTGGACCGAGGCGCAATAGTGACGATGAATTCATTTTATATAAGTTGCTCTTATTGTTGGGTGTCCTTACGCAAATTTTTCAAGACAAGGTGGATTTTTAATCAAAGATAGTTGTGATCTACATCAATGTTGTGCGGAAGCGCCAAATATGAAACCAATAATCTAATACGACAAAATATGACAAGACAAATAATCCAAATTGACACAATGTTTTATACTGATTCAGCGTAAGCCTACGTCTAGTTCAGAGACAGCGAAGAAATTCCACTAATAGTCAAAATGGAGATTACAAATTTAGTTCAACTCTTAAATCCCAAAACTCACATACACCCAAGGTATTAAATATCGATGAGATCGGAAATATTGGTAATAAAAAAACACGGAAATTTCGATAGAAATATCGGGATATTATCGATATCAATAAAAATTGAATAAAAACCACGGAAATTGTAAGAAAAACTTGGAAATTTTTATTGAAACTTTGCAAGATGTTTATTTAGTCAATTATCTATTAGTTTATCACAAAAACTTGGAAGGAAATGCATTGTATGATAGATAGAACTGATTTAAGTTGATTATATAACGAGCTGGTAAATATTGTGAGTGTAGAAAATATGTAGTAATTAATTAAAGAAATTTAAACACACCATAATCATTTATATATAATGAATTATGCAATATTTTACACTTTATACATTAAATGGTAAGATACACGAATGACTTAGCAAGGTTTAAAATATCGATGATATCGGAAATATCGGTAGTCCAAAAATACGAAAAATTTCGATTGAAATATCAGGATATTATGAATATTTTAGACCATACATACACCTAATAGCTCTCACTCGTACAAAGAACAAATGAAGAAGATGGAAACACATACCAAATCTCATCTCTCAAAAGCCACAAAACGTAGCATCAATATCTTTGACTGAGTGATTACAGACAAAGGGAGTTACAAACAAAAGGGGTTACAAACAAAGGGGGGAGAGCAGCAGCCTTCTTCAAATAGAAGAGTCGAATGCTCTCTCCTCTGCTCACTTCTTTTCTGCTGCTCTCCTCTACTTATCTCTCCGCAAGATCCAGCAAGGAAGATAAGGTGCACAATGATCAACAACAACAACAAATTTTTTTCCGACTAAATGGAATCGGGAATCATAAAAATGTAACTTTTTTTTCTTTTGCCAACCACAAAGTGCCGAAAGAAAAAAAAATCAACCCTTTCTTTTTTTTCTACAAACATCATCATTATGCCTCCTCATCATGTTCCCACATCCCCTTTTCTTATTCTATTTTTCTTGCTTCTGGCTTCTTTAACAAATGCAGCAGTTGCTGCCAATTAAAACAAAGAATGTGATATTCACACATTCTTTTTTACTTCTTTTATATTCTTTTAATTTTGGATCGTCGGATCGGATGAATTGAAAAAAATTAAATGACATAAATTAACAAGAGTTGTGAGAGAAGTAAAAAAAAGTGTATGGATAGCACATCCCTTAAAACAATAGGAAAACCACCCTGTGGCTTTCACATGGACCAAATAAACAAAAGGAAAACCACCATGTGGATTTATTCCTCATAATCCATCAAATCAGAAAATTCGTATCGTTGAAATTTGATCAAACGGCTAAAATTATTATAACTTTTTAAAATGAATTTTTATTTATAACCTTAGATCAAATTTCAACTGTATAAATTTTCTGATTTAATGGATCAGAAGGAAGGAAGGACCCGTTTCCTTACGGATAACCTAATTCAATATGAGCCAATCGCTGCCTTATCACATCATTGAATCCAATTGCTGCCTTATCACATCATAATTCAATATGAGCCAATCGCTGCCTTATCACATCACTTTCATAGTTTAATTCACCTTGCAATCCAGAAAGTAGTCTGCAACGGATTCGGATCCCATCCGGATTCAAAATGTGGAAATGTCTTAATCATTAATCAATCAGAAATTATTTGACTTGTTATTTTAAATTAAACACAAATAGTATTTGACGAAAACTAACGTATGAATGAACGGTTAGGATGTGAGGAAGTGTATAATTCCCACCAAATGGATCTAGAGAGGATCCTCTTCTGTCTGCAACCTAACCAGAAATACATCACACAGAATTCAAAAATGTTCAAAATTTCATATAATTGAGCAAATATTCATCAATTATAGATGCTTTGTCTGCCAGACAAGGGCAGGATACAGAATGGCAGAACAGATTATATGCTTTGTGATCGACAAGTTAATTCAACTACTCATCACCACAGAAGCAAACCTTTCGAGAAATGCAAGTACTGAAGTTGGTTTCATCAAAGATGAACTCGAGAGCATCCGATCATTCCTCAAGGAAGCAGATGCTAAGGCTGCAGCAGCAGACGGAGAGACGGGGAATGATGGTGTCAAAACTTGGGTCAATCAAGTAAGAGAAGCAGCTTTTTATATTGAAGATGTGATTGATGAATATTTGCTCCGCATCTTACAGCATCATCAACACCATGCATTCCTTCGTTCTTTCCACAAAATTATCCGGTTGGCTAAAAAATTGAGATCACAGGATGGGATAGTTTTGAAAGTTGACGGTATAAAAGAATTGGTTCGTGGAATCAAGGAGAGAAGTGAAAGATATGGATTCAAATCCCTTGATCAGCAAGGCCAGAGCAGTGGAGAAAACAACGACCCTCGAGTGGCTTCCCTTTTCATTGAGCAAGCTGAAATCGTGGGGATTGAATCTACCAGAGATGAGCTGACTGGTTTGTTGGTAGAAGAAGCACCAAGACGTAAAGTGATATCAGTGGTTGGCATGGGAGGACTTGGGAAAACCACTCTTGCCAAGAAAGTATATGACCAGCCGAAGGTGATGGCACACTTTGATTGCTATGCTTGGATTACGGTGTCCCAATCGTACAGGGTTGAGGATCTTCTGAGGACGGTAATAAAAAAGTTCTACATTTCAAGGAAGGAGCTTTTCCCAGAGGAAATCGACACAATGGATGAGGAGTCCCTGATTAGCACAGCAAGAGAGTATTTGCAGCAAAAGAGGTACGTTGTTGTGTTTGATGATGTGTGGAAAGTAGATTTTTGGGGGGCTATAGAACATGCTTTACCCGATAATAAAGGCGGACGAATAATTATCACTACACGGATTCAAGGTGTTGCCAACTTTTGCAGAAGATCTTGTTTTGTTCATGTTCATCACTTGCAGCATCTGCCTCCAAACAAGGCATGGGAATTGTTTTGCAGAAAGGCATTTCAGTTTGAATTGGAGGGAAAGTGTCCTGAAGATTTGGAAGAGTTGTCTCTTAACATCGTCAAAAGATGCGAAGGACTACCTTTGGCAATTGTTTCCATAGCTGGTCTGCTGTCAACCAAAGCTAAAGTTGTGTCTGAATGGCAGAAGTTATACAATAGCTTAAGTTCAGAGTTAGAAAGCAATCCCCACCTTACAAGCCTCACAAGAATCATATCCCTCAGCTATCACCATCTGCCGTATTACCTCAAATCGTGTGTATTATACTTTGGCATCTTTCCCGAGGATTACTCAGTTAGTTGCATAAGATTAGTTCGGTTGTGGATCGCTGAAGGTTTTGTGAAACCGAAGAGGGGCAAGACACTAGAAGAGGTTGGAGAGGAATACTTGATGGAGCTAATTCACAGAAGCCTGGTTCAAGTTTCAGAAGTTTACATTGATGGAAAAGCTCGAGGTTGTAGAGTTCATGATCTATTGCATGACGTCCTCCTTAAGAAGGGGTTGGATTCGAGCTTCTGTCATGTGTTATCAAAAGACGAGTCAACTTTTAAACCAACAACTTGACGTCTCTCAATGGACATCAGTCCTTCTGAGGCCGTGGGAAGCTTTACACAATCTCATATTCGTTCTGTATTTACTTTCAACCTAGAAGAATGGCCTGGGTCTTTTCTCGATACATTGAGTGGAAACATTAAACTTCTGAAAGTATTGGATTTCACAGATGCTCCAATCAATCAACTTCCGAAATATGTGGGGGATTTGTATCTCTTGACGTATTTAAGCTTGAGGAATACAAGGGTGGAGTTGCTTCCAGACTTCATAGGCAATCTACAAAACTTGGAAACCTTGGATCTAAAACAGTCTTTGGTGTATGAAATACCAGCCAAGATCAATAAGCTTGTTAAGCTGCGGCATCTTTTGGCCTACCATCGTGACTACAACTACGACGTGGGTTTGTATTGGAATTTGGAAAGAGGAGTGAAGATACATGAAGGTATTGGATGCTTACAAGCTTTGCAAAAATTGTCCTATGTGGAGGCGAATCATGGAGGGATCAGGTTAATCAAAGAATTGGGAAAGTTACGACAGCTACGGAAGTTAGGCCTAAAAAACTTGAAAAGTGAAGATGGAAGGGCTGTGTGTGCTTCTATTGAAAAGATGAACCACCTTGAATCTCTAATTTTAACTGCAATAAATGAAGATGAAGTCCTTGATCTAGAATCCATTTCAACTCCACCACAATTTATTCGTGCTCTCTTCTTGATAGGGCGTTTAGAGCAGTTGCCAGGTTGGATTTCAAATCTTCAACACCTCGTCAGATTGGTGATTTGTTGGTCAAGGTTGAGAGATTCCCCACTAAAAGCCCTTCAAAATCTACCTAATCTGTTGGAGCTAACTTTGGATATCAATGCATATGATGGTGTGCAGCTGCATTTTGAGGAAGGAGGATTTCATAAACTTAGAAAGCTACATCTCAGGGAAATGATGGGACTAAATTCGTTGATCATAGACGATGGTGTCATGCCTCTTCTCCAAGAGTTTCGCATTGGGCCTTCCCCACAAATGAATGAGGTACCCTCTGGCATCCACCATCTCCGGAATCTGACATATCTTCATTTCTATGACATGCCAAAGGAGTTTGCGCGACAGATGGATCCAAAAAATGGCCAACATTATTGGATTGTTGAACATATACAAAATGTTCGTTTTAGTTACAAGGTCGGACCAAGATGGCGTGTATATGAAATTCACGCCCTGCGTGATTCCAACTTTTCTCTTTGGTGGAATGCTTGATTCCAACTTGTGAAACCAAGCATGGGAATGGGATATGCTTTGGTTAAGAGTTGGTTGTTAGCTCTGGTATCCTAGTTTCTCTTGCAGGTTGACTGGGAGGGGCTCTTTCTCTTCTGTTTTCTTTGTGTCGTCCAATCGTATTCCTAGCATTTTCCTTGTAATTTTATTGGTGGTTGCAATAAAAATATCCTATCCAATTGATTTTCTCTAGGAAAATGATAAACCGTATGCTCCTTTTAACCTCACTTTGATAATTGAAGTTAAAATATTAAATTTTTACTATTTTTGATCTTACCAATTCTTTACTATTTTATATTCTTTATATTAATTTGTAATCTCTAACATATTTTGTTAATCAAAGGGTAGATTTTGTGGATTATAGAAATTTCATGAATCATGATTGTTTTTTTTTATTTGCCAAAAAATTCATGAATCATGATTGAGCATTCTCCTTTTGTATGTCACACATATTGATCCAGCCACATATTTTTTGTATGCACAATAATGAAAATGTGTTAAGCGTTTAACGGTGTAAATTCAAACTCCGTCGATAACTAACGTAACAAAATTTATCGACAGACAAAAAAAATAAAAATTAGGTACAAGATGTAAAGGTGAGGGCCCACAAATGCAAGCGTTGGGGATAGCGGAGTGGATCCCACGATTTCAAAATTATGGACAGGAGGAACATTTCTCTCAAACTTGGGCGCTAAAAAAAGTCGTCGTCGTTTTTCCTTTTCTGGCTGAGTTTGCCTTCTTAAACCAACCCGACATTCTCGGCCCAAACAAATGTTCAAACCTTTCCGTTACTTCCCTTCACAAATTTCCAATTAGGGTTTCACATTAACCTTGATCAGAACTTCTACGTACATATATATACATATATATATTTATATATAATCTCTCTCTCCCTCTGTTTCTGAATTTTGATTTCCCGGGAAGGTTTCAAACCCGATCGTTTCTTCGAAAGTCTCTGAAAGCTTTTCGACAAAACAAAAATCCAAAATCTTTGTGATATCAAAAAGGAAATAAATTTCAAAACGCGCATGGAATTGGCTGGTTCATTTGCCTGAAAGTTGGTTCAGATAGAGATGGAGGGAGGGGCGAGAGAGATGGACGAAGAATTGCTGGAGTTCGCGAGGGAGGCTTTCGAGGGGGATGAAATTGACATGGACTACGAATTGATGCGCCAAAGGTTCTACGATTTCACTAGGCCGGAATCCTATTGGGAGGCGGAGGAGGCGGAGGAATGGTTCCGGTTCGCCGGAGGCTATCACCCCACGCGTAAGCGATTTCCAGAACATTTGTTTGTTGGTTTCTTATCATTGATAGACATATATTGTGTGGCTGAGATACTGCCACTTGTATGCAGATTAGAGAGTTAGTTAGAAAGTTAGTTAGGTAGTTTGTTTAGAATATTGAAAAGGGTATAAATACTGATGTATGTGGGATTGCTTAGTAAGTAAGAAAAGTAATATACTGGAAGTGTTTGGTTTCTACTTCTCTCTCTAAATTGCTTGAATCTCTTCTTCTTCTCACTATATTTCTGTAGTTTAATATGGTATCACTCGCCATTAGAGCTTGATCAGCTTTTTCGATCCGAGTCTTCCGCAGCTCCAACACTTCGTCTTCCTCTGAATTCTTGCTTCTTGTACGCATTTCTTGATTGCTTTGACTTCGTCTTCTCTGCTTTCTAGGGTTTATTGTTTCTGGGTGCTCTGCAACTACGATCTGGTTGCGTCTTCGTCTTCTTCTAATATTGCACTCCAGGTGTTTGATCCATTGTTTCAGTGAGTTTCGGCAACGATGGTAACAGCTTCTCAACTTCAGCTTCTACAATCTCCGATCACTGCTCTAGTTTCGTCGATTTCTACATCTGTGAATGTGAAGTTGGATGATTCGAATTATCTCACTTGGCATTTTCAAATGCAATTACTGCTTGAGAGTAATGGAATTCTAGGGTTTGTCGACGGCACGCATCCCTGTCCTCCTCGACATTCCTCACCATCTGGAGATTCTGGTGTTAATTCCTCAAATTCAACAACTTCTTCTGCTAGTGATGAGTATTTGATTTGGATAATGCATGATAAAGCCCTGATGCAGTTACTGACTGCTTCTTTGAGTCCAATGGCTCTGTCGTGTGCTATTGGTAGTACAAGCTCTCGGGATCTCTGGATTCGATTGCAAGAACAATTCTCCACAGTCTCCAAGACTAGCATATTTCAGATGAAGTCTAATCTTCAAACCATTAAAAAGGGATCTGATTCTGTTGCTCAATATTTACAGAAAATCAAAGAGGCCAGAGATTATCTTTCAGCTGCTGGGGTGTATTTTGTTGATGAAGATATTGTCATTCTTGCGTTGAATGGTTTGCCACCAGAGTATAATACATTCAGAACAGTAATAAGGGGACGTGAGAATGTTATATCTCTGAAGGAGTTTAGGACACAATTACTTGCTGAAGAAGCTATTCTGGAATCCACTGTTAATGCACCTTTTATGACTGCAATGGTTGCTCATAATTTACCTCCGAGAGCACCTACTCAATCCAATTTTGTGGCTGGTGGTTTCAAGCAGTTCAATGCTCCCAAAAACAAGGGGAAGGGCCGGTTTCATCAAAATAACAGGACTTTTTCATCCAAGCCGTATCTTCCTACTCAAACTCATGTTCTCCAAAATCCAAGTCCTGGTGTTCTTGGTTCTTTTCCTCATCAGCAGCACTCCCCTCCTTCTGCTCCACATCTCCTCTTATGTCAACTTTGCAATTGTGGTGGTCATTCTGCGCCTTTCTGTCCATCCAATTCTTCTGCGAAATCCCGATGTCAGATTTGTGGCAGGTTTAATCACAGTACATGGTTCTGTTTTTACAATGACAAGGGTCCCAACTATATTGGTGCTGGCAATGGTTCTTATCCACAACCAGGGCATCCATATTCTCAGCAGGCTTCTTATTCACAGCAAGGGTATTCATCACAGTTTCCTGCTCCACAACAAATTCAGTCTCAGGCACCAATGCAGGCTTTTCATACTATGGTGCCACAACCCTCTCCTCCAGCAGCATCTTCATCTCCTTCCCAAGTTTGGATCACTGATTTCGGGGCAACGAATCATATGACTGCTGATCTTTCCAATCTGTCTCTAGCTTCACCCTATCCCACTAATGAAGTCATACAAACTGCCAATGGTGAAGGTTTGCCTGTATCTCACATTGGTAGTACTGTTATAAAACCATCTCTCCATCCTATAAAATTGAATTCTGTGTTATATGTTCCCAAATTAACACAGAATCTTCTATCTGTCCATCGCATATGTTTGGATAATAATTGTTGGCTTATCTTTGATGCCTTCTGTTTTTGGATCCAGGACAAGGCCACAGGGAGGGTACTCTATAAAGGATTGTGCAGTAATGGACTCTACCCACTCTCATCTCTAGCCAATGTGTCACCTGCTGGTTCTCAAAGCATTGCTTCAAATAAAGCCCTCCTTGGTCAGTTGGTTACTTCTACTACCTGGCACAATAGATTAGGACATCCATCTAATTCAGTTGTCTCTCTTATGTTGCATAAGTCTAAAGTTGCTTTTGCAAAAGACCCAAATCCTGTTCTGTGTCCTAGTTGTCTTGAGGGTAAATTCTGTAAACTTCCATTTGCATTAAGTGTCAATAAATCTGTAACTCCTTTTGATGTAGTGCATAGTGATCTTTGGGGTCCTGCACCTTGTAAATCTGTGGATGGATATCGGTACTATGTCACCTTCATTGATGAATGTACCCGGTATTCCTGGATTTTCCCATTGATGAATAAATCCGATCTTTGTGCCACTTTTATTGCTTTTCATGCTTATGTTCTCACTCAATTCTCTGCAAACATTAAAATTTTGCAAAGTGATGGTGGTGGTGAGTACATTAGCAAGTCACTTCAATCTTTTCTTCTCCAAAAGGGCATTTCTCATCAAAAATCCTGTCCTTATACCCCTGAACAAAATGGGATGGCTGAACGTAAACACAGACACGTTATTGAAACCACAATTACTTTGTTGCAAACAGCTAAACTGCCTTCCCAGTTTTGGTCCTTTGCATGTCAAACTGCCATTTATCTCATTAATAGAATGCCTACTCCCATTCTCCATAACCAGTCTCCTTTTGAAGCCTTATATGGTGCTGTTCCAGTGATTCATCACTTGCGAACGTTTGGTTGTGCTTGTTATCATTTCTTAAGACCTTACAATGCTACCAAACTTCAAGCTAAGACTACAAAATGTGTGTTTTTGGGATATGCATCCAAATTCAAGGGCTTCATTTGTTTTGCAGTTTCTACACATAAATTCTTTGTGTCTAGACATGTGGTATTTAGTGAACATGAGTTTCCTTATAATGACTTGTTGTCCCGAGCCACCACACCACAATCTCCTACTTCTGTTCACATTACTGACCTGTCATCTCTTCCTGTCGTCCCCTCACAGCCTATAGTCACTATACCCTCCTCTCATACTCCTATTTCTCTTAAGTCTCCATTACATTCCCCTTCTGCTCCCGGGTCTTCATCCTTCTCACCAACCACGTCTCAGTTTCTTGACCCACCACCCTCTCATCAGTCCATTACTGGTGCAGTTTCACCCACTGATCACAACCCTGTGGTACTTGAACATAGTCCTGTTACACTACAAGTGGTTCCTTCCATTCCCTCCTTGAATATACACCCTATGCAGACTAGGAGTAAGAGTGGTATCAGCAAAAAGAAGGTTCTTTTGTCTGCTCTTGCTACTTCCATGGATGCTGATTTGTCTATGTGTGAACCCAAAACATACAAATCTGCTCTCAAGAGTCCTGTGTGGTTTCAAGCAATGAAGGAAGAGATCAGTGCTTTGCATACTCAAGGAACATGGAGTTTAGTTCCTTTACCTGCAAACAAGAATTTAGTAGGGTGTAAATGGATTTTCAAACTCAAGAGACATTCAGATGGTTCAATTGCACGCCATAAAGCTCGATTGGTTGCCAAGGGATTTAGTCAAGAACCTGGGCTGGATTACAGTGAGACCTTTAGTCCAGTTGTTAAACCCACCACAGTGAGGATTGTTTTAGCACTTGCTGCTCACTTTAATTGGTCACTTCGGCAACTAGATGTCAAGAATGCGTTTCTCCATGGCATCTTACAGGAGGAGGTGTATATGGATCAGCCACCTGGCTTTGAGGATCCCCAGAATCCTACTTTGGTATGTCAATTGCATAAGTCCCTATATGGCTTAAAACAGGCCCCGAGGGCATGGAATGACAGGTTTACTTCTTTTCTGCCTAAGTTGGGCTTCCATAACACCTATTCTGATTCCTCCTTATTTGTGAAACCTGTTGGTGCCAATATTGTGATCTTATTGCTATATGTCGATGATATTATCATCACAGGAAGTGCAATCACTGAGATTCAGCAGGTCATTGATGCTTTAACTTCTGAATTTGACATCAAGGACTTAGGTCCTCTTCACTACTTCCTTGGCATTCAGATTTCCAAGACTGCCAAGGGGTTATTTTTGTCCCAACAGAAATATGTACAGGATCTCCTTGTCAAAACAGAAATGCTTGACTCCAAGCCTTGTGACACACCCTGCTTACCTTCTACCAGGTTACTCAAGGATAATGGTGACCCTTATCCTAATCCTACTTTATATAGGAGTGTGGTGGGTGCTCTTCAATATCTAACGTTCACACGCCCTGATATAGCTTTCTCTGTGCATCAAGTCTGTCAGTTTATGCAGTATCCCATGGTCTCTCATTTCACTGCAGTTAAAAGGATCCTTCGGTATTTGAAGGGCACTATGTCCTGTGGCATTACCTATTCTCAAGGGGACTTGGCACTATCTGCATTTAGTGATGCCGATTGGGCTGGAGATCCCAATGATCGGCGATCTACAACAGGGTCTGTGGTGTTCCTCGGGCATAATCCTATCTCATGGTCCTCTAAGAAACAGCAGACAGTGTCCCGATCTTCGACTGAGGCAGAGTATCGTGCTTTATCCTCCACTGCAGCAGAACTTGATTGGATTCAACAAATCCTTGCTTTTCTGCATTTTCCGATGTCTGCTCCTCCTGTTTTATACTGTGACAACCTTTCTGCTATAGCCTTGTCTTTCAATCCTGTCCAACATCAACGGACCAAACACATTGAAATTGATGTGCATTTTGTTCGAGAGCGGGTTTCTCAGAACAAGCTTGTGGTGCAGTTTGTGTCCTCCAAGGAGCAGTTTGCTGATATCTTGACCAAAGGCCTCAGTTCTTCATTGTTCCTTTTTCATTGTAACAATCTCATGTTAGGATCATCCAAACATGAGCTTGAGGGAGGATGATAGACATATATTGTGTGGCTGAGATACTGCCACTTGTATGCAGATTAGAGAGTTAGTTAGAAAGTTAGTTAGGTAGTTTGTTTAGAATATTGAAAAGGGTATAAATACTGATGTATGTGGGATTGCTTAGTAAGTAAGAAAAGTAATATACTGGAAGTGTTTGGTTTCTACTTCTCTCTCTAAATTGCTTGAATCTCTTCTTCTTCTCACTATATTTCTGTAGTTTAATAATCATGTCCCAAAAACAATGAATTTTGGATCATCTCCTATGATTACCACATTAATTAATGATCGTTTTCTGCTAATAAATTTCAACATCTACATGTTTAGTTCATGCATTTTAAATATGTTACGTTGTTTTATATGAACAGATTAGAGATTAATTGAATTATAAATAATGTAATTTGATTAGATTAATTTGTTACCACTAACTTTGTATTTTCTTTGTTTAATTTGTTTCAAATCCTTTAGCCTTCCTTGAAAAATTGTTGAATTGGCAAAAAGAGAATCATCCAGTACCTGTAAAAACCTCTGCGGAATCGAAAGATGTTGAAGTTACTAGATGCAGTACCTTGAAAAATTGCATGGAAACGGAGATCTCTGCATTCGTAGACGATAATGACAAAGGTACATTCGGCCTCATCGACTCATGTCTTATTAGATTTTCGACGCAATGTGATAGTTCGTTGTAAAATTACCGCACTTGGAAAATTTTATGTCTGTTATCTGAATCGACTTTGCCTGAATTAGTACATGAAGTTGTATCTCACTGTTATGTTTTATGTTCATGTTTCGACATGATTAGAGTTTTCTAATCACATGGCTCAAGACACTCTGAAAACCAAACTGAAGTCCTCGGGTAAGTCACCACATCTATTAAGGAGTTCAACGTTAATGAAATTCACGGCGAGTCAGTTGGCCAAGCAAAATCAGCACCGAGAGGTTCACTCCAATCGGTTATTAAGGAGGTGCTGTTATTTTTCTCTGATGTTTCTGTTGTCATTAATGTATGTTTTGTTCTAATTGTTTGGTGGTCTAGTTTTCTAACTTGTCCCATTTTCCGACTCTTGATTACAGAGTTGCGAAAAAGCTCGAGAAACTCGATGAGAAATCACAGAATTCTCCGCCACCTACGATGGGCTGCGAAAATTCGAAGCAATGTAGCATAGCACTTTGCAAATTCGGTAGTGCTATCACACGTGCATTCTTACTTCTCACTAACCCCTCTCAATTTTTCGGCCATTGGAAAAATAAGTGTGTAAATAACACTATCCTACAAATTACGCAACCGAAACTATAACAGAAGAGCGATTATAACGTATTAAAGTACCATCTCACTAAATTATCCAACAATGTTTCAGAGATTAGGAACAATCATACTACTTTCAGCTCAGTCATTCCATCAAACGGCTGGTTCGCTGCAATTCCACTTATGCTCAAATCACTACCGTCCGTTCCTACCATCGATTCCATCAAATTCTCCGAAACCCATTTCTCAATCAAATCCAAACACAGCTGCAACCACACCCAGAAAATTAAAAAGTCGAACTTTACAAAACTCCACTCCGAAAACATAAATTACACAAAACCCAACAAAATCTCACCCTGTTCTCGGACAATCCGACTTGAATAACCCCATCCGGATTATCCACCCTCTCGTACGGGTCCTCCGAAGCCCTATCCAACCCGATATAGTACGGCGAGTCATTGGGCTTCGCAATCCAGCTCGCCCGGGAGGACATCCGGACCCGGCCCATGGACCCGCGGGTGGACAAGCTGGACCGCGACAGCGTTCTGGGGAGCTCCGCCAGGTTGGAGGAGGACTGGGAGGGGGAAGGTGGATCGGGTTTGGAGGGTCGGCGTCGTTTGAGGTAGAGCTGGAGGCAGTAATAGAGAGCACATGGGATTAGAGAGCCGAGGATGAGGCCGCCTCTGCCTTGGACGACGCCTTGGAGTGGCACAATCAGTCTCATCGCGGTGACTCCGGTGGGCTTGTTTCGGGTTGGGTCGGAGTCGGGTTGGCCGTCCAGGTCTCGAGCTGCAGTGGGAGGGTTTCGGGTTGGCCGTTGGTTGGCGTGGAGGGATTGAGTGAGATTCGAGAGCCCTGCGAGGGAAGTGTGTGTTTTGCAGTTTCGCTTCCAGAAACTTTTGGTCTGGTTATGATTGGCACCTGCCACTTTCCATCTTTGCATCTTTTGTTGGTGGCGTGCAAACACCATCGTCGTATAATAACAAAAAAACGATTTCATTCTTTTTGGGGCTAAAGATGTAATTTTGAATCAAATGCTTTTCTTATTATATTTTTTTATACCGTAACCGTTATCTAATAAAGATAAGATACATATGTGTGTGGACCTTATTTTTATTAGAGAAATTGAGAATTTTTACTGTGCTCAAAACAATAGTTGTACCATATGTCCTGGTGCAAATACTAAATATTATTCTGTGTTTCGAGCACATTAAAAAATCTCTCGGATCACATTATTAATAAGCTCTTCAATTCAAGTTTTCCTTTCTCGGCATCGATAATATACCAATGAATCCACTCATATATATATATATATATATATATTTATGTATGTATCTTCCCAAGTAGAGGGTATATATATATGTGTGTGTATCCTCCCAAGTATACCAGCACTCCTTAAATTATTGAACATTGAATCAGAACAACTCTGCAATATGATGGATTACACATGTCAATGGTTGAGACAAACGCTGGCTCATCACATCACTTTCATAGATTAGAGGCAGATTTTCAGCCCTCCTATTTGGATCCCCTTCTCATTCCATTCTATTTTATGTTGTCACGATTAAGCCACGGCAATATGAATATAAAACAAAAAGCAATATGAATATAAAATGTTGACGTAACTTAACTGTGATCACACAAATAAAAGGGAATGAGAAGGGTACCCAAACAGGAGGGCAGGCAACCTGCCTCCTCATAGATTCGGTCTCCTTGCAATCTAGAAAGCCATCTGCAACCTAAGCAGAAATATTCCACCACAATTTATTCGTGCTCTCTGTTGATAGGGCGTTTAGAGCAGTTGCCAAGTTGGATTTCAAATCTTCAACACCTCGTCATATTGGGTATTTGTTGGTCAAGGTTGAGAGATTCCCCACTAAAAGCCCTTCAAAATCTACCTAATCTGTTGGAGCTATTTTTGAAAATCAATGCATATGATGGTGTGCAGCTGCATCTTGAGGAAGGAGGATTTCAGAAGCTGAGGCATCTGGAACTCAAGGACATGGAGGGACAAAATTCATTGATCATAGACAATGGGGTTATGCCTCTTCTCCAAGAGTTTCACATTGGACCTTCCCCACAACTGAAGGAGGTGCCCTCTGGCATCCACCATCTCCGAAAGCTGAGATATCTTGTTTTCTTTGACATGCCAAAGGAGTTTGAACGACATATGGATCCAAATAATGGACTGCAACATTGGATTGTTGAACATATACAAGATGTCCGCTTTAGTTACAAGTTCGGACCAAGATGGGGGTGTATACGAAACTCATGCCCGACGTGATTCCAAATTTTCTTTTTGGTAGAAGATTCCAACTTGTGAAACCAAGCATGGGAATGGAATGGTCTCTTTTTGTACAGTTTTTGGTTAGAGAGGTTTAGGGGTTGTTAAGAGTTGGTTGTTAGCTCTGATATCCTAGTTTCTCTTGCAGGTTGACTGGGAGTGGCTCTTTCTCTTCTGTTTTCTTTGTGTCGTCGAGTCTAGTGATATTTCTAGCATTTTCCTTATAAACTGTTTTTTTTATTTATAAAAATTGAAAAATAAAAAGGTATCTTCTTCTCAAATTCAGAATGTTCAAGTGACCTAATAAAATTTCATTGAACTTTAGGCGAATGAATCAAGTTTTTACTAGAGATAAGTGTTGATCTACAATGGCTATTTATTCAAAAAGTTTTTTAGTAGTTTAAAATCATCAAACTAACTTTTTTTTTTAATGTGTTAAAATTGGTTACCTGTAGATAATGAGTTCTTAACATGTGATTCAATACCGACCCAATTAGTTAAGGTGTAGATTTGAAATCTATTATTTTCGTACCATTTCGAATCGAATTAACAGATCGTATAAGAAATTGTCAGATCTAACTTAAATTTGAAAGGCTTGATGACCGTTGGCAGGCCTACCAAATATAAAATGGTTGTTGTTTGTTTGTTAATTTATAAAAACTTAAAAAGAGAGTTGGGTAGGTATCGTAATGACGCAAAGCCAGAGGCAACCACCTCTCTAATTCGAGTTTTCCTTTCTTACTGTACCAACACGAGCAAATTAATCCCCTCGTATATCATCGCAACTCCACGGTATATAATATAGCAACACTCCTTAAATTATTGAAAATTGAATCAGAACAAGTCCGCAATATGATATGATGGATTACCAAAGTCAATGGATGAACCAAACGCTGCCTTATCACATCGCTTTCGTATTTTCAATCTCCTTGCAATCCAGAAAGTCCTCTGTAACCTAACCAGAAATATTCCACACGGAAGTATTCATATAGAGATTTTTCTCCATCAATTATAGATACTGTCTGCCAGAAAAGGCAGGATACAAAATGGCAGAATCAGTTGTATGCTTTGTGATCGATAAGTTAATTTCACTACTCATCACCACAGAAGCGAAACTTTCAAGAGACGTGCGTGCTGAAGTTGGTTTTCTCAGAGATGAACTTGAAAGCATCCGATCATTCCTCAAGGATGCAGACGCTAAAGCAGCAGCAGCAGCAGCAGAAGGAGACATGGTGACTGACAGTGCCAAAACCTGGGTCAAGCAAGTAAGGGAAGCA
Organism: Malus sylvestris; assembly: GCF_916048215.2. Lineage (NCBI taxonomy): Eukaryota > Viridiplantae > Streptophyta > Magnoliopsida > Rosales > Rosaceae > Malus > Malus sylvestris. The sequence continues at coordinate 25,976,782 of NC_062260.1, forward strand.
GCTTTTTACATTGAAGATGTCATCGATGAGTATTTGCTTCGTGTCACAAGGCACCATCAAGACCGCGGATTCGTTCGCTTTCTCCACAAAGTTGTTTGGTTTCTGAAGAAAATGAAACCACAGGATGAGATAGCCTCAAAAATAGAGGGCATGAGAGCATTGGTTAGTGAAATCAAGGCTAGACATGAAAGATATGGACTTAGTTCAATTGATCAGCAAGGTCAAAGCAGTGAAGAAATTGTTGTTTCGTGGCATGACCCTCGAATGGCTTCCCTTTTCATCGAGGAAGCTGAAGTTGTTGGTGTGGAATCTGCCAGAGACGAGCTGATTAGTTGGTTGGTAGGAAAAGCATCAAGAGGCGCATACCGTGAAGTAATATCAGTGGTTGGCATGGGAGGACTTGGCAAGACCACTCTCGCCAAGAAAGTCTATGACAACGAAAGGGTGATCGAACACTTCGATTGCCATGCTTGGATTACAGTGTCTCAGACGTACAAGGTGGAGGATCTTCTGAGGCAGATGGTAATGCAATTCTACAAGGCCAGGAAGGAATATACCCCGGAGGGCATTGACACAATGGAAAAAGAATCTTTAATTAGGAAATCAAGAGAATTACTGCAGCAAAAGAGGTACGTGATTGTGTTTGATGATGTATGGAAAGTAGAATTTTGGGAGGCGATAGAACATGCTTTGCTGGATAATAAAGGGGGAAGAATAGTGATCACCACGAGGATTAAAGATGTTGCTGATTTTTGCAAAAAGTCTTCTTATGTTCATGTTTACCGTTTGCAACCTCTGCCTCCAAACAAGGCATGGGAATTGTTTTGTAGAAGGGCATTTCAATACGAATTGGAGGGGAACTGCCCTGCAGATTTGAAAGATTTGTCTCTTGAATTCGTTAGAAAGTGCGAAGGATTGCCTTTGGCAATTGTTTCCATAGGTGGTCTGCTGTCAACAAAAGTTAAAGTTGTGTCTGAATGGCAGAAGTTATACGATAGCTTAAGTTCAGAGTTAGAAAGCAATCCCCACCTTACAAGCCTCACAAGAATTCTATCCTTCAGCTATCATCATCTACCGTATCACCTCAAATCATGTGTCTTATACTTTGGCATCTTTCCCGAGGACCACTCAATTAGTTGCGTGAGACTAGCTCGGTTGTGGATCGCTGAAGGCTTTGTGAAACCGAAGAGAGGCAAGACACTAGAAGAGGTTGCAGAGGAATACTTGACTGAACTGATACATAAAAGCCTAGTGCAAGTGTCACAGGTTTGGATCGATGGGAAAGCTAGAAGCTGTCGAGTCCATGATCTGATGCGCGAAGTGCTCCTTAGAAAAGCGGTGGATTCAAATTTCTGTCATGTGTTATCAGAAAATGAGTCAACATTAAAGCCAATAACTCGACGCCTCTTGATAGACAGCACGCCCCATGGTGCCTTGGGAATAATTGAACAATCTCGCATTCGTTCTTTATTTACTTTCAACCAAGAACAATGGCCCGAGTCTTTTCTCAGTACACTGAGTGGAAACTTTAAACTTATGAAAATATTGGATTTTGCAGATGCTCCCCTGAATCATCTTCCGAAGTATGTGGGGGATTTGCATCTCTTGAAGTACTTAAGCCTAAGGAATACAAAGGTGAAGTTGCTTCCAGAGTCCATATGTAATCTGCAAAACTTAGAAACCCTGGATTTAAAACAGTCTCTGGTATATGAAATACCAGCCAAGATCAATAAGCTTCTAAGGTTGCGACATCTTTTGGCCCATTATACTGACTCCAGCATAGATTTCAGCATGATCAGTTACGAACGAGGAGTGAAAATTCACGATGATATTGGATGCTTACAAGCTTTGCAAGAGTTATACCATGTGGAAACAAATCACGGCGGAATCAACCTAATTAAAGCATTGGAAAAGTTGAGGCAGCTGCGCAAGTTGGGCCTGAAAAACTTGAAACATGAATATGGACGAGCTCTATGTGCTTCCGTTGAAAAGATGAACCACCTTGAATCTCTAGAAGTAAGCACAATAAATGAAGATGAAGTCCTCGACCTACAATCCATTTCAACTCCACCCAAATCTATTCGGTTTCTCTACTTGAAGGGGCCTCTAGAGAAGTTGCCAAGTTGGATTCCAAAGCTTCAACAACTCGTTAAGTTACGAATTTTTTGGTCAAGGTTGACAGATGCCCCACTGAAAGCCCTTCAAAACCTTCCTAATTTGGTAGAGCTTGGGTTCTCATACAATGCATATGATGGTGTGCAACTGCATTTTGAGGGAGGCTTTAAGGAACTCAGGGTGTTGAAACTCAAGCACTTGCCCAGACTAAACTCATTGATCATAGACAATGGGGCTATGCCTCTTCTCCGAGAGCTACAAATTGGGCCTTCCCCACAACTGAAGGAGGTGCCCTCTGGCATCCAGCACCTCAGAAATCTAAGCTTTCTTAGATTTGTTGACATGCCAAAAGAGTTCCGACGACATATGGATCCAAATAATGGCCAACATTATTGGATTGTCGAACATATACAAGATGTTCTTTTTAGTTACAAGTTGGGACCAAGATGCTGTTGTGCTAGGATAGCACCAAACCCTTGTGGAACCAACTCAAGCTAACCCACAGGAAATATATCAAATAAAATGCAAGAACAAAATATTAAAGACACCAAGATTTTAACGAGGTTCCTCAACAGTCAGTGTAACTGGAGTACGTCCTCGGAGCAGTAGGAGCTCACCCAAGAATCCACTATCAACCAAATGGGAGTTTACAAAGTGTTGGCAATCTCACAACCCAAATAACCCAATAACTCACACTCTAAAGAAACAAATAGAGAAAGAAATATAGTGATTAATTTCTTCTCTATACAAAGCTCAAAGCTATTACAACAATAACACTTTGATGGAGTGAGAATTATCCAATGAAAGGAACAACAACCCCTTCTCTGAAAATGGTACTGTAGCAGTACCTTCTTTCTCTCCCTCTCTTCTCTTCGGCTCTCTCAATTTTCTGCACTCTATTTTCTTCTCTTCTATCCCACTCTTACTTCTCATTACAACCAAAACTTATTATTCAAAACCTCAACCGTGACTTCCCATGGACCAAGACAAAAAACCTTTTCCCTATTTTCCTCCCCAAAACAAGGAAAGGTGTTGTCCACCTTTGGTTTGTTTAATCTAAAGTATATGGCCACTTGGCCACATAATCCAACAATCTCCACCTTGGCCAAGTTCCGAAAACGCCATGATAAGCCAACCAACACAATTAGCACACAACATCACTCCCAAACACTAGCAAGAGAACAACTCATGCTGAGCCAAATGCTCCAAAACTCCTACTACTCAACGCCTTCTTTATATAGGCAAAATGTGAGCCAAGTTCAAACAGTGAACAAACTTGGCTACACCAACAACCTTAGTCAACATATCAGCGGGGTTGTCTTTAGTTGGAATCTTCTGGAGAATGATTTCCCCTTCACCAACAATTTCACGAACAAAGTGATAACGCACATCTATGTGCTTGGTCCTCGCATGATGAACCTGATACTTAGCCAAATAAATGGCACTCTGACTATCACAATGTACCTCCACCTGCTTCTGATCAACCCCCAAATCTCTAATAAGCCCATGTATCCAAATGGCCTCCTTTATAGTTTCAGCAACTGCCATATATTCAGCCTCTGTAGTAGACAAGGCAACAGACGACTGCAAAATGGACCTCCAACAAACTGGCCCTTTAGCCATAGTAAACACATAGCCTGTAATAGACTTCCTTCCATCCAGATCACCTGCATAATCTGAATCAACATAACCAACTGCAAAATGACCAATACCATGGAGATACCTCAATATCCACTTAGCTGCTTGCCAATGCTCTTTACCTGGATTATGCATATATCGACTCACCATGCCAACTGCATGAGCAATATCCGGTCTAGAGCATACCATTGCATACATCAAACTACCAACCAAATTTGCATATGGTATATTTTTCATTTGCAGTTTCTCTTTATCGGTTTTAGGACATTGTAGAGAACTCAATTTAAAATGAGGAGCCAAAGGGGTACTAACCGGTTTGGTTGAATCATGAACTCCAAACTTCCGAATCAACTTCTCAAGGTATTGTTTTTGATTCAAACTGACGAAACCCTTTGCTCTATCTCTAGTGATCTCCATGCCAAGGATCTTCTTCGCTTCACCAAGATCCTTCATCTCAAACTCATTCTTCATTTGCTTCTTCAATTTCTCAATCTCTTCGACATTCTTTGAGGCAATCAACATATCATCAACATATATCAATAAATAAATGAAAGACCCATCTTGCAACTTCTTGAAGTACACACAATGATCATATTGACTTCTAGAATAATTTTGGCCTCTCATAAATTTATCAAACCTCAAATACCATTGCCTTGGAGATTGCTTCAAACCATAAAGTGATTTCTTCAATTTGCAAAACAAATTCTCCTTCCCTTTCACTATATACCCATCTGGTTGACACATATAAATCTCTTCATTCAAATCACCATGTAGGAAAGCCGTTTTTACATCAAGTTGCACAAGCTCAAGATCATACTGTGCAACAAGAGCTAACATAATGCGAATTGAGGAGTGCTTCACAACCGGAGAAAAGATTTCATTGTAGTCAATGCCCTCCTTTTGTGCATACCCTTTAGCAACTAATCTTGCTTTAAATCTCACATTGCTTTTCTCATCAGCATCTTCCTTCTTGGCATACACCCATTTGCAACCAATAGCTTTCTTGCCCTTAGGCAATTTAGCTAACTCCCAAGTCTTGTTCTTCAAGAGAGAATTCATCTCATCACCCATGGCATTGCACCACCTATTCTTCTCCTCACTCTCAATAGCTTCCTCAAAATTGGATGGAATCTCTTCAGTGATAATAGGAAGAGCAAAAGCAACATAATCACTATACCGAGCTGGCTTAGTAATTTGTCTCTTTCCTCTGTTCTTGGCAATAGACTCTTGAGGTGAAACTTGCTCTTCAACTTGAATAGAATCTTCAAGTTCAACTTCTTCAACATCCTCATGGTCTCCAACTTCTTCACTTGTAGTGGCTTCGACATCAGCGGAAATAGGATTTGAAGTACCAGAAGCAACTTTCTCAAGCTCCACCTGTTGGACATCTTTCACATTCTTCTCAGAGACTTTGTACATACTTTCTTCGTCAAATGTCACATCTCTACTAATTACCAGTTTCTTCATCTCTGGACACCACAACCTGTAACCTTTGACACCACTACTAAAACCAAGAAAGATAGCCTTTTTGGCTCTAGGATCAAGTTTATTTTCAGTTACATGAAAATAAGCAGGTGAACCAAAAATACGAATATGATCATAATCAGAAGAAGGTTTTCCAGTCCATACCTCCATTGGTGTCTTACCCTGAATAGCAGCTGAGGGTAACCGGTTGATGATGTGACATGCATAATTAACTGCCTCTGCCCAAAATGACTTGCTTAAACCCGACTGAGACAACATACATCTAACCTTCTCAAGCAAGGTTCGATTCAATCTTTCTGCAACTCCATTTTGTTGTGGAGTTCCCCGAACACTGAAATGTCTCACAATTCCTTCCTCTTTGCAAACTTTAAAGAAAGGATCGGATGTGTATTCACCACCATTATCCGATCTCAAAATCTTAATCTTTCTCCCAGTCTGGTTCTCAACCATTTTCTTCCAACCCAAGAAAATGCTTAACACCTCACTCTTATGCTTCATAGTGTAGACCCAAGACCTTCTTGAATAATCATCAACAAAGGTCACGAACCAATGTCTACCACTCAAAGAGGGAGTCTTTGTAGGACCCCAAACATCCGAATGCACATAATCAAGAATGCCCTTCGTCTGATGTACAGCAGTACCAAACTTCACTCTAGTTTGCTTTCCCAAGACACAATGCTCGCAGAAATCAAGCTTACAAGTCGTGGCACCTTTTAGAAGACCTTTTTTCACAAGCCCTTGTAGAGCTTTCTCACCGGCATGGCCTAATCTCATATGCCACAATCTAGTAGTATCTGAATCAGATGTGCCCATATTTTCAGAGACTACAGATGCTTCACCTGTCACAGTGCTTCCCTGCAATAAATACAAATGGCCACATCTAGGAGCTTTTATCACAACAAGTGCACCATAAGTAACTTTCAATGTCTGTCCATCTGAATGAAACCTGAAACCCTTAGATTCCAAAGTACCCAAAGAAATAAGATTTTTCTTCAAATTCGGTACATACCGAACACCTGTCAACTCTTTAACCATGCCATCATGCAACTTCAAACGAACTGTACCAATCCCTTTTGTTGTGCAAGGATTGTCATCTCCCATGAACACAACGCCACCATCAAACTCTTTCAAGCTTGAAAACCAATCCTTGTGAGGAGTCATATGATGAGTACAACCCGTATCCAACACCCACTTAGTAGCACAATCAAATGATGAGGAAGTGGTTAAAGCAAAATCAGAAAAATCTGTTTCAACCTCAGCAACATTAGCTTCAGAACTTTCTTTTCCTTTGGTCTTCAATTTGGGACAATCTTTCTTCCAATGGCCCTTATTACGACAAAAGGCACATTCATCCCTTTCCAAAGGTTTTCTACCTTTAGAGTTTCCTCTAGGTCGAGACTGTGATTTTTTCCTGCTAGAAGATGACTTCCTCTCCGATGATCTACCTCTAACAAATAAAGCTTCAGAGGTACTATCATGATTTTTATCTCTATGCCTCATTTCATAATTCATCAAGGCATTTGACACATCTTCAAATTTCACAGTTTCTTTACCATGCATAATAGTTGTAACAAAATGCTCATAAGAGTCCGGCAAGGAATTCAACAATATTAAGGCCTTATCTTCATCCTTAATATCCTCATCTAAATTTAACAAGTCGGCAATCAACTTATTAAAAGCATCAAGGTGTCTAATCATTTTTGTACCTTCTTTGTATTGGAAGCGGTAGAGCTTTTTCTTCAAGTGTAGTCGGTTCTCTGCACTCTTTGTCATATACTTGTCTTCCAATTTTTGCCACAACACACTTGCTACCGTCTCCCGCATCACAAAATACTTCTGAGTTTTTGCAAGGCACAACCGAATTGAAGAGCAAGCCCACAAATTTAATTTTTCCCATTCCGGCTTCGACATAGTTTCCGGCTTCTCTCCCAACGCGGCAAGTAGATCTTGTTGAGCCAACACATCTTTGACCTCACATTGCCACATCCCGAAGTTGTTTGTGCCATCAAACTTTTCCACTTCGAACTTTGCATTTTGCACCGTCGTTCTTGCAAACCCGGAGCTGCTTCCAAAAGGATTTTCATCTTGCCCGTCTGACATCTTTGGCAACTAGACAGTACCCAAGAGCAACCAGTGCTCTGATACCAATTGTTGTGCTAGGATAGCACCAAACCCTTGTGGAACCAACTCAAGCTAACCCACAGGAAATATATCAAATAAAATGCAAGAACAAAATATTAAAGACACCAAGATTTTAACGAGGTTCCTCAACAGTCAGTGTAACTGGAGTACGTCCTCGGAGCAGTAGGAGCTCACCCAAGAATCCACTATCAACCAAATGGGAGTTTACAAAGTGTTGGCAATCTCACAACCCAAATAACCCAATAACTCACACTCTAAAGAAACAAATAGAGAAAGAAATATAGTGATTAATTTCTTCTCTATACAAAGCTCAAAGCTATTACAACAATAACACTTTGATGGAGTGAGAATTATCCAATGAAAGGAACAACAACCCCTTCTCTGAAAATGGTACTGTAGCAGTACCTTCTTTCTCTCCCTCTCTTCTCTTCGGCTCTCTCAATTTTCTGCACTCTATTTTCTTCTCTTCTATCCCACTCTTACTTCTCATTACAACCAAAACTTATTATTCAAAACCTCAACCGTGACTTCCCATGGACCAAGACAAAAAACCTTTTCCCTATTTTCCTCCCCAAAACAAGGAAAGGTGTTGTCCACCTTTGGTTTGTTTAATCTAAAGTATATGGCCACTTGGCCACATAATCCAACAGATGCGATGTATATGAAACTCATGCCCTGCGTGATTCCAACCTGTGAAAGCATATCTACATGTGAGTTTTAATCCCAGAACACCCCATATAACTCGCAAGGCTTAAATGAAATCGCCAAATGTCATTGTTGACACGATCTCTGTTATTCTTTAGTATTATTAACTGTTATAGATGTTTGCTTTGTATGAAAACAAAAAATAAAAACTTCATTCATGTTTGTGAGGAGTTGATTGTGTTTGAGCAGGCAACATTGATTATTTCTCACAACCCAGACAAGTGTTTGGCTAATTATTTCTCACACTATCTTATCAAATGAAGGGCTAGGAGTTTCAGTTTGAATGTCGGTCCTAAATCATTTCATTCGTTCCAGACATGTTTCTGAATTTGAAGCATTAAACTTTTACTCAGCACACAAGCATTGTGCGTAAGATTTTTTTCGGTTGAAAGGCTTCACGGCAAGCCTACCACAGGTCTCCGAGGATAATCATAGGCCACTTGCGAGGTTGAATATCATTTGCAACCCAGCTAGCAGAAACAAAAGAGTCCCTTCTCCAGTACCAAGCTTAGCTAGAAGTCGAGGTTTTCGCCACATGAATTAATTACGTAAAATGAAACAAATTAAATCTGAATTATGCATGTTAAGTGATGGATGGCAGATTCAAATCAAAGAGAAGCAGTTATATATGTTAATGGAAGATCAGAGCAAAACGCATGGCTTAAACTTCATTGCTTTACATCTGCAACCTTATCAGAAAGAACACAAAAGTCTCCAAGCATACATATAGTGTGTTAAAACCTGATTGCATAAGTTAATGAAAAAGTAGCAGAAGCAGTTGTATTCTTTGTGATTGATAAGTCTCTACTCATCTACTGTACAGAAGCAAAACTTCCAAGAGATATATGATAGAGATTTTAACACATGTTCAAGAACTGGTATAAACAATTTACGAGTTTTTGGATTATTTAACTTAATTAGAACTATGTTGGAGCAGTTATGTTTTTATTTAATATATGTATATATATATATTTATGATTTGTTTTATTAGAAACATTAAATATATATAACTGTTATTAGGAGTAATTTTTATTTGTAAATATATTGGAGACATTGTCAAGTAGGAGTAATTTCCATTCTTAATTATATAGGAGACGTGAGGAAGTTTATTACTTCAACAAATTTGATATGCCTTCTCTAAATAGAGAAGAAGATCACGTCCACCTCCATATATAATCTATCCGTTTTGATTTTTACGTTTTGGTTTATTCCGGATTTCTAGTCCTTAATTTATAAATCCTTCAACCTCTATTTCTTTACTTTGTATATAAATACAAGTCCTGAGTATCGATAAAAAAAAATAAATATATATATATATATATATATATAGAGAGAGAGAGAGAGAGAGAGAGAGAGAGAGAGAGAGAGAGAGCTATAAGCTGATAAATAATTTTTGAAATTAAGTTTTGAGAGCAACATATTGAAAGGGTGCAAGTTTGAAGGTTCTTCCATTGTGCAAGGAAGAACCTTATCAGAAAAAGGTTATAGGCTGTTTTATCCTGGGGACGACGTAGTGTTTGTGAACTGCTTGCACACTTTGGGTAGAGCTGCGATAAAAAGAGCGACTTAGTCTGCGACTCATCCTAAGAATCATTCATCACTCAAGGCTTTTACATTTTCCGGGTAACTTCATTCCTTTCTATTTCAGTTTTCAACAAACTACATTAATTTGACAAAACTAAATTCTATTGTACGTGACTTAAACAAATATATAAAATGGGAATTGGCTTACAGAAATAGTGATTTAACTAAACAAAACAAGTAAATGTAGAAACTTATGATAATAGAAATAATTGAAGAAAATTAGATTGACAAGGCACTAGAGTTCGACCTTTACCAACAACACTCCTACGTAGCTCTTCCAATTGCTTAAGTAATCGAAAACACACATGCTTTGAAGGTTGAGTTTTTCCATATGTAGTTTTACTTGTGACATTCAAGCTAAAATGCATACCACTACATGCAATTCATCCATGACATTGAGATTAAATATAAACACGAGTGATTTATTAATCTTGGTGAAAATCCTTTTAATAAACCATGTAATCCCTAAGAGTATCATATTTACCTTAGGAGAAATTACAATCCTCAATCACAAGAAGCATAACCAATTTTAACGTGACATTCGTTCAAAATTACATTTGATGACTGTTCTAAGTATCCTAATGGTGATCAAGCATCAAGGCACATAGATAGTTTAATTTAATGATTGAAAATATCAAAGCAAACATTTAACAACACTTAAGCAATTAAAAGAGAAATCTACGTATTCATGTTGAGGCTCATGACCTCACTCTAGTGAAAGAAAATTAATTATACATACTTATCTGAAAACATAAGAAATTATCCATAAAAAATCAAGGAAAGAATACAACCTTTAGGCCATCTCCAACCGATGGCTCGTTTAAGCCCTCTGGCCCTCAAAGATTCTCCAAGATATTAATATTTTAATGAACAGTACAAGACCATATTTGCCTCCGTCTCCAACCGAGGGCCAGAGGGTCAGAGGGCTCGTTTTAGCCATTTCACAAAAAATCGTCTCCAACCGAGGGTCAAATGGCCAAACATAATTTATTATTTAAAAACTACAACTTAAATGTTTTTAAATGTTTTTAAAAATGTTGTTTAAGTTTCATGTTGTATAATTTTTATGTTGCTTAATGTTATTTAATGTTGTTTCATGTTACTTAATTTAATTTAATGTTGTATAATGACTTAGGAAGTTATAGGAAAAAAATAGAATTTAAAAAAAATATGAAACAAATTTTGTGAAATAGAAGTTATAGGAAAAAAATGGAATTTAAAAAAAAATATGAAATAAATTTTGTGAAATAGAAGTTATAGGAAAAAATAGAAGTTATATAAAAAATTTTGTAAATAAAAAAAAACTGTAAAAAAAAAAAAACAAATGCAACGGCTACTAGCCGTTGCATTTGAATTTTTTCTTAAGAAATCTTGTCGGTTATAACCGATAGGAATACAGGCTATTATTTAGTATAACCGACAGTAATACATTTATATTAAATAAAAGCATATATTTCTGTCAGTTATAACTAGGGCTGGGCACGGGCCGGGCCGGGCCGGGCCGGGCCCAATTTTAAAGGAACCGGACCGAACCGCAGCTTAAAAGAAACGGGTCGGGCCGGAGCGGGTACACCATATTTTAAAACAGGAATCGGACCTAACCCGGCCCGTTTGAAACGGACCGATTTGGTCCGGGTACACGGGTACCCGTTTTTTTTTTTTCTGGCACCGATTGAAACTTCCACTCCGTCGATCCCATCCCTTCCGACCTCCAGCTCGACCAATAGCTTTACTTCAACGGCTTCAATGGTGTCTCCAACAGCAGCAACACGAGCTTAAACGGCATCGCATCAATCGAGCCCAACGACATGCTAAAGCTCACAAACATTCTCAGAGTCCTCGGCCTGAACAAATTGATCCTCCATTTCAATTGACCGAACAGAAGTTCTCAAATTCCACAACTTTCTCCCAAATCACAAAAACACAAACAATCAGAATATCAAAACTGAGAAAGGAGATCTTGGGAGAGACAAAAACACAAACAATCAGAAGTAAAAACACAAACTTTCTCGTATCTGTAGAGGTCGTATCACTGCAAGGAGATCTTGGATCATTCGCGAGCTTGAATCGAGCTCGAAGCCTCGAGACTGGAGGGATTTGAAGAACAAGGAGCCTACTGGCGAGGAGTGGGCTATAAATTGAAGGGTTAGGGTTAGGAAGGCGAGGACACCGACGAGCTTCGACATGGCTGGTTGGGTTTGGGGAGGGACTCCAGTGACAGTTGAGCTCGAGGAGACCTAGGAAGGGAAGATGGGTGGTGCCGTCGTGTGGGTGGAACCGTGGAGGGGAGGATGGGTGGTGCCGTCGTGTTGGTCGTGACGACATATGAGAAGATGACTGAGGGTTGGAGTCGAGGAAGTCAGAGGGACGAACGGCGTGGAATGGACTCGGGAGGAAGGATGATTAGGGTAGAAACTAACGGTTGAGATTAGATGATAGTTTATCATTCAATCTCATACGTACATTGCAATTACAAACGGGCCGGTCCGGGTACCCGTTTTTCTACACTTCAGGAACCGGCCCGGACCTAAAATTTCAAAGGCCCGGCCCGACCCGCCCCGTTTCTCTTTTTTAAAATTAGGAACCGGCCCGTACCCGCCCCGAACCGTGATTACCCGCCCCGACCCGCGGTTCCTGTACCCGTTTGCCCACCCCTAGTTATAACCGACAGAAATAACAAAACATTAAAAAAAATAGCCAGCCCTCTCCGATTCCGTGGGACCCTTCCAGATTCCAAAGCCCTCTGGCCTAACCCTCGGTTGAAGATAGTTTTCGGGCTATTTTCGGCCCTCTGGCCCTTTGGACTCTTTGGTTGGAGATGGCCTTATTTACATGAATTATTCCTGCTGAGCTGCTTCCATCCTCCTCTCTCTTCCTTTGCTCTCTTCTTCTACTGTGCCTTCCGTCCGTCTCCTTGCTTCTCTTCTGTTTTTCCTCGTCTGTTTCGTGCCCTTCCTTCAACCAAATGCAGCTATCTGCTTTTTCCCAGCCACAAAGGCCCAGTGGAAGACAAGTCAAATTTCACTTCGGTAGTGGGATTGGCAAGGCAAAGCACAAAGTGCCCTTTCTTTTTCCTTTTTCTCCACTTGCCGTGTCCCAGCTTGGAAAATTCCAAAAACGTTCGGTCATTCCCAGTTGCCAAAGCAGGTTGGAGCTTTTGAACTCTTCTTCCGCTTTCTGCGCACACCCACTACCTCACAACTACAACTTTATTAGCCAATCTAATATTACATCTTTAATTGCTTACCATGTCCTCTCCCAATTGACAAGTGACACAAAGTTTCTACAAATGGAAATTAATAAAAAATGTTTGAAAATTTTGACTTTTAACGAAAATAACAAAAATGTGTTGTAAGTGAATAATATCCAATATTGACTTTTTAAAGTAAAAAGGGAAAATTTGAAATAGGTCCAGTTTTATAGGCCTACTTTTGAAATAGATTCAATTTTTAGTGACTTTTGACTTTTGAAATATGTCCAATTTTTTGTTACTTTGAACCCATATCAAAATACCTCAAGTAAAAATGTGGTTTTCCGTTAAAATGAACCGTACCGGAAGTGTTTTGTTGAAACTTCCTTCTTATTTTTAGAACTCATAGAGGAGGAAAAGGAGAGAGAGTGGCGGAAAGAAAATGTGGAAAAAATTTCCACAATTCATTTTCTATGTTTGCACACTTCCAATAATTTTCATCACTCATTTCTCACGTAACATAATCATGATGTTTCCTCATCATTTTTTTTATTTATTTAGCCGAAAGCTGGTCCTAGAAACACAATATGGCAAAAATATCACAAATACTTAAAACTTTCAACTAAACTAAACAAGAAAACAAAAATAAAAAGGCGAAATATATAGTAAAAATATTGGTTCATCAATATACGCATTGAAGTTGCTTTCATCTATAAAATCTAAGAGCTCTTAGATATATTAACATGCCGAAACAATTCAACGAGATGTGAATCCGAAAAATGGCCAGTGTTATTGGATTGTTGAGCTTATACGAACGACATGTTATTTGTATTTACAAGCGTGGGACGAGATGCTGCACACACGAGATTCACAACCTGCATGATTCCAGCTTGTGAAGGCGCACAGGCGAGTCCTACTTAACACCAGAATACCCTGCACCCTGCACCTCAGGATGCTGCAGTGAAATTATCAAATTTCATTTTTTTTCCCTAGCTGCCATCACTTTATTCTTCTAGGAGATGCGACGATTGGTGAGGACTCATGTGGAACAGATTCATTGTAAACGTGGCATCCCAATTTAATAATACAATGCCACATGACATTGTCTTATTGAATTGAGGCGCAACAGTGATGATGAACTCATTTCATGTAAGTTGCTATTATTGTTGGGTATCCTTACGCAAATTTTTCAAGACAAGGTGAATTTTTAACCAAAGATAGTTGTGTGGAAGCATGAAATATGAAACCAATAAGCTAATACAGCAAAATATGACAAGACAAATAATCCAAATTGACACGAGGATTTATACTGGTTCGACGTAAGCCTACGTCCAGTTCAAAGACGGTGAGAAAATTCGATTAATTGTTAGATCTCATATCGCTGTGAGGAGTGGATCCTCTATGCCTTATATGTACATGCCCACCTCTATATAGCACAAAGCCTTTTGGGAGCTCACTGACTTCGGGTTCCGTAGGAACTCCGAAGTTAAGCGAGAAATGGGCTAGAGCATTCCCATGATGGGTGATCCACTGGAAGTTCTACTCGCGTGAATCCTCAGAAACAAAACCGTAAGGACGTGGTCGAAGCTCAAAATGAACAATATCGTGCTACGGCGGAATTGAGCTCGGGATGTGGTGGAGCCCGGGTCGGGATGACACTAATAGTCAAAATGAAAATTACAAATTTAGTTCAACTCTCAAATCCCAAAACCCACATACACTCAATAACTCTCACTCATACAAAGAACAAATGGAGAATAAACACATACCTAATCCCTTCTCCCAAAAGCCACAAAATTGTGGCACCAATATCTTGGATTGATTGATTACAAAGGGAGTTACAAACAAAAGGGGGAGAGCAGCAGCTCTTCTTCAAATGGGAGAGCCGAATGCTCTCTCCTTTGCTCACCTTCTTTTCTGCTGCTTCCACCCTCACACTCTACTGCTCTCCTCTACTTATCTCTCCGCAAGATCCAGCAAGGAAGATAAAGAGCGTCAACATTTTATATTACTATTATTTTTTGTCTTACTATCTCTATAAAAAAATAATATAAAATGTTGACGTGGCTTAACCGTTAACGCACAAAATAAGGGGCAAGGAAAGTGGGAGGGCAGAGACAAAAAATCAACCTTTTCTTTTTTTTTTCTACAAACATCATCATTATGCCTCCTCATCATGTTCCCACATTCTTTTTCTTATTCTATTTTTCTTGCTTTCGGCTTCTTTAACAAATGCAGCCGTTGCTGCCAATTAAAACAAACGAAAATTAATGAAAATAGTTTGAAATTTTTTAATTTTAACGAAAATAACAAAATAAAGGGTAAATTGAATGTTACTAGGATTAATTTTTTAATGTAAAAATATGATTTTTCATTAACGTAAACAGTATCGGAAACTTTTGTTAAAGTTCAAACCACCCGTGGCTTTCACATGGATCAAATAAACAAAACAACTTAATGGGCAATTGGGTCAATAAGTGGCCCACCACAATTTGGCACTAAATTCTCACCTTCAACAAAGTGAAAACAAAGCCATTGGAAAAGCAATAGCCCATGTCTCAAGTGGATAAGAAAGGTATCAATTTGCTTCAATGTTTCTGATTCTCTTGATACCAAAGCCATCTGCTTCCCATTGTTCATAATTCTTCCTGATTCTTGCATCCTCTTCTTTTTCAGATTTCGTTTCTCTACCTTTGCATCTAAACAACTTCTTGCTCACCCAAACCGAAAGGCACATTGCTTGGGGTTGTTGGGTTGCACATATTATATGGCAGAACAGATTGTATGCTTTGTGATCGACAAGTTAATTCAACTACTCATCACCACAGAAGCAAACCTTTCGAGAAATGCACGTATTGAAGTTGGTTTCATCAAAGATGAACTCGAGAGCATCCGATCATTCCTCAAGGAAGCAGATGCTAAGGCTGCAGCAGCAGATGGAGAGACTGTGAACGACGGTGTTAAAACTTGGGTCAATCAAGTAAGAGAAGCAGCCTTTTACATTGAAGATGTCATCGATGAATATTTGCTCCACATCATACAGCATCATCAACACCATGGATTCATTCGTTTTTTCCATAACATAATCCGGTTGGTTCAAAAAATGAGATCACAGGATGGGATAGTTTCGAAAGTTGACGGTATAAAAAAATTGGTTCGTGAAATCAAGGATAGAAGTGAAAGATATGGATTCAAATCCAGTGATCAGCAAGGGCAGAGCAGTGGAGAAAAGACTCTACCGTCGAACGACCCTCGAGTGGCTTCCCTTTTCATTGAGGAAGCTGAAATTGTGGGGATTGAATCTGCCAGAGATGAGCTAACTCGTTTGTTGATAGAAGGAGCGCCGAGACGTGAAGTGATATCAGTGGTTGGCATGGGAGGACTTGGGAAAACCACTCTTGCCAAGAAAGTGTATGACCAGCCGAAGGTGATGGCACACTTTGATTGCTATGCTTGGATTACAGCGTCCCAGTCGTACAGGGTTGAGGATCTTCTGAGGACGGTAATAAAAAAGTTCTACAGTTCAAGGAAGGAGCGTTTCCCAGAGGAAATTGACACAATGGATGAGGAGTCCCTGATTAGCACATCAAGAGAGTATTTGCAGCAAAAGAGGTACATTGTTGTGTTTGATGATGTGTGGAAAGTAGATTTTTGGGGGGCAATAGAACATGCTTTACCCGATAATAAAGGCGGACGAATAATTATCACTACACGGATTCAAGATGTTGCCAACTTTTGCAAAAGATCTTGTTTTGTTCATCTTCATCACTTGCAGCATCTGCCTCCAAACAAGGCATGGGAATTGTTTTGTAGGAAGGCATTTCAGTTTGAATTGGAGGGAAAGTGTCCTGAAGAGTTGGAAGAGTTGTCTCTTAACATCGTCAAAAGATGCGAAGGACTACCTTTGGCAATTGTTTCCGTAGGTGGTCTGCTGTCAACCAAAGCTAAAGTTGTGTCTGAGTGGCAGAAGTTATACAATAGCTTAAGTTCAGAGTTAGAAAGAAATCCCCACCTTACAAGCCTCACAAGAATCCTATCCCTCAGCTATCACCATCTACCGTATTACCTCAAATCGTGTGTATTATACTTTGGCATCTTTCCTGAGGATTACTCAGTTAATTGCATAAGATTAGTTCGGTTGTGGATCGCTGAAGGCTTTGTGAAACCGAAGAGGGGCAAGACACTAGAAGAGGTTGGAGAGGAATACTTGATGGAGCTAATTCACAGAAGCCTGGTTCAAGTTTCAGAAGTTTACATTGATGGAAAAGCTCGAGCTTGTAGAGTTCATGATCTATTGCACGACGTCCTCCTTAAAAAGGGGCTGGATTCGAGCTTCTGTCATGTGTTATCAAAAGACGAGTCGACTTTTAAACCAACAACTCGACGTCTCTCAATGAACATCAGTCCCTTTGGGGCCCTGGGAAGCATTACACAATCTCATATTCGTTCCGTATTTACTTTCAACCTAGAAGAATGGCCCGAGTCTTTTTTCGATACATTGAGTGGAAACATTAAACTTGTGAAAGTATTGGATTTCACGGATGCTCCAATCAATCAACTTCCGAAATATGTGGGGGATTTGTATCTCTTGACGTACTTAAGCCTGAGGAATACAAAGGTGAAGTTGCTTCCAGACTCCATAGGCAATCTGCAAAACTTAGAAACCCTGGATCTAAAGCAGTCTTTGGTGTATGAAATACCAGCCAAGATCAATAAGCTTGTTAAGCTGCGGCATCTTTTGGCCTACCATCGTGACTACAACTGCGACGTGGGTTTGTTCTTGAATATGGAAAAAGGAGTGAAGATACATGAAGGTATTGGATGCTTACAAGCTTTGCAAAAACTGTCCTATGTGGAGGTGAATCATGGAGGGATCAGGCTAATCAAAGAACTGGGAAAGTTAAGACAGCTACGGAAGTTAGGCCTAAAAAACTTGAAAAGTGAAGATGGAAGGGCTGTGTGTGCTTCTATTGAAAAGATGAACCACCTTGAATCTCTACTTTTAACTGCAATAAATGAAGATGAAGTCCTTGATCTAGAATCCATTTCAACTCCACCAGAATTTCTTCGTGGTCTCTGCTTGATAGGGTGTTTAGAGCAGTTGCCAGGTTGGATTTCAAATCTTCAACACATAGTCAAGATAACCATTTATTGGTCAAGGTTGAGAGATTCCCCACTAAAAGCCCTTCAAAATCTACCTAATCTGTTGATGCTAACTTTGGGTAGGAATGCATATGATGGTGTGCAGCTGCATTTTGAGGAAGGAGGATTTCAGAAACTTAGGGAGCTAAATCTCACGGCAAAGATGGTGGGACTAAATTCATTGATCATAGACAATGGTGTCATGCCTTTTCTCCAAGAGTTTCACATTCGACCTTCCCCACAACTGAAGGAGGTGCCCTCTGGCATCCACCATCTCCGGAATCTGACAACTCTTGATTTCTATGACATGCCAAAGGAGTTTGCGCGACAGATGGATCCAGAAAATGGCCAACATTATTGGATTGTTGAACATGTACAAAATGTTCGTTTTATTTACAAGGTCGGACCAAGGTGGGGTGAATATGAAACTCACGTCCTGCGCGATTCCAACTTTTCTCTCTGGTCGAATACTTGAATCCAACTTGTGAGGGGCTCTTGCAGGTTGACTGGGAGGGGCTCTTGCATGTTTTGGTTAAGAGTTGGTTGTTAGCTCTGGTATCCTAGTTTCTCTTGCTTGTTGACTGGGAGGGGCTCTTTTTCTTCTGTTTTCTTTGTGTCGTCCAGTCGTATTCCTAGCATTTTCCTTGTAATTTTATTGGTGGTTGCAATAAAAATATCCTTTCTAATTAATTTTCTCTAGGAGAATGATAAACCGTATGCTCTTTTTAATCTCACTTTGATAATTGATGTTAAAATAATAAATTTTTACTATCTTTTATTTTACCAATTCTTTAGTATTTTATATTCTTTATATTAATTTGTAATCTCTAAGATATTTTGTTAATCAAAGGGTAGATTTTGTGGATTATAGAAATTTCATGAATCGTGATTTTTTTTTTTTGGCCAAAAATTTCATGAATCAGGATTGAGCTTTCTCCCTTTGTATGCACAGATTGATCCAGCCACACATATTTTGTATGCACAGTGGTGAAAAGGTGTTGAGTGCTTACATGACAGTATTGATTCAAACTCCATCAATAACTAATCTAACATTTAATGTAACAAATTTTATCGATGGACAAAAAAAAAAAAAAAATAGTTAGGTGCAAGATGTAAAGGTGAGGGCCCACAAATGCAAGCGTTGGGCGTGGCGGAGTGGATCCCACGATTTCAAAATTCTGGACAGAAGGAACATTTCACTCAAACTTGGGCGCTGAAAAAAGTTGTCGTCGTCGTCTTTCCTTTTCTGGCTGCGTTTGCCTTCTTAAACCAACCCGAAATTCTCGCCCCAAACAAATATTCAAACCTTTCCGTTTCTTCCCTTCACATATTTCCAATTAGGTTTCACATTAACCTTGATCAAAACTTCTACGTACATATATATACATATATATTTACATATAATCTCTCTCTCTCCCTCTGTTTCTGAATTTTGATTTCCCGGGAAAGTTTCGAACTCGATCGCTTCTTCGAAAGTCTCCTAAAGCTTTTTGACAAAACAAAAATCCAAAATATTTGTGATATAAAAAGGAAATAAATTTTAAAACGCGCATGGAATTGGCTGGTTCATTTGCCTGAAAGTTGGTTCAGATAGAGAGAGATGGAGGGAGGGGAGACAGAGATTGAGGGAGGAGAGAGAGATGGAAGAAGAAATGGTGGAATTCGCGAGGGAGGCTTTCGAGGGGGATGAAATTGACATGGACTACGAATTCGATGCGCCAAAGATTCTACGATTTCACTAGGCCGGAATCTGATTGGGAGGCGGAGGAGGCGGAGGAATGGTTCCGGTCAGCCGGAGGCTATAAGCCCTCGCGTAAGCGATTTCCGGATCATTTGTTTGTTGTTTTCTTAGCATGTCCCAAAAACAATGAATTTTGGATCATCTTCTATGATTACCACATTAATTAATGATCGTTTTCTGCTAATTAATTTCAGCATCTACATGTTAAGTTCATGCATTTTAGTTATGTTACGTTGTTTTATATGAACAGATTAGAGATTAATTGAATTATAAATATTATAATTTGATTGGATTAATTTGTTACCACTAACTTTGTTTTTCCTTTGTTTAATTTGTTTCAAATCCTTTAGCTTTCCTTGAAAAATGGTTGAATTGGCAACAAGAGAATCATCCGGTACCTGTAAAAACCTCCGCGGAATCGAAAGATGTTGAAGTTACTAGATGCAGTAACTTGAATAATTGCATGAAAGCAAAGGTCTCTGCACCCGTAGAAGATAATGACAAAGGTACATTCTACCTCATTTCTTATTAGATTTTTGACGCAATGTGATACTTCGTTGTAAAATTACTACACTCGGAAAATTTTAGTTCTGTTTTCTGAATCGGCTTTGCCTGAATTGGTACATGAAATTGTATCTTACTGTTATGTTTTATGTTAAACTTTCGACACGATTAGAGTTTTCTAATCACATGGCTCAAGACACTCCGAAAACCAAACTGAAGTCCCCGGGTAAGTCACCACATCTATCAAGGAGTTCAACGTTAATGAAACCCACGGCGAGTCGGTTGGCCAAGCAAAATCAGCGCCGAGAGGTTCACTCCAATCGGTTATTAAGGAGGTGCTGTTATTTTTCTCTGATGTTTCTGTTGTCATCAATGTATCTTTTGTTCTAATTGTTTGGTGGTCCAGTTTTCTAACTTGTCCCATTTTCCGACTCTTGGTTACATAGTTGCGAAAAAGCTCGGGAAACTTGATGAGAAATCACAGAATTCTCCGCCACCTACGATGGGTTGCGAAAATTCGAAGCAATGTAGCATAGCACTTTACAAATTGGGTAGTGCTATCCACACGTCCATTTTTACTTGTAACACACACCTCTCAATTTTTCGACCATTAGAAAAAAGAGTGTGTAAATAGTACTATCCTACCAATTACGCAACCGAAACTATATCAGAAGAGCGATTATAACGTATTAAAGTACCATCTCACTAAATTATCCAACAATGTTTCAGAGATTAGAAACAATCATACCACTTTCAGCTTAGTCATTCCATCAAACGGCTGGTACGCTGCAATCCCACTTATGCTCAAATCACCACCGTCCGTTCCCACCATCGATTCCATCAGATTCTCCGAAACCCATTTCTCAATCAAATCCAAACACAGCTGCAACCACACCCAGAAAATTAAAAAGTCGAACTTTACATAAACTCCACTCCGAAAACATAAATTACACAAAACCCAACAAAATCTCACCCTGTTCTCAGACAATCCGAGTTGAATAACCCCATCCGGATTATCCACCCTATAGTACGGGTCCTCCGAAGCCCTATCCAACCCGATATAGTACGGCGAGTCATTGGGCTTCGCAACCCAGCTCGCCCGGGAGGACATCCGGACCGGGCCCATGGACCCGCGGGTGGACAAGCTGGACCGCGACAGCGTTCTGGGGAGCTCCGCCAGGTTGGAGGAGGACTAGGAGGGGGAAGGTGGATCGGGTTTGGAGGGTCAGCGTCGTTTTAGGTAGAGCTGGAGGCAGTAATAGAGAGCACATGGGATTAGAGAGCCGAGGATGAGGCCGCCTCTGCCTTGGACGACGCCTTGGAGTGGCACAATCAGTCTCATCGCGGTGACTCCGGTGGGCTTGTTTCGGGTTGGGTCGGAGTCGGGTTCGCGGGTCCGGGTCTCGAGCTGTAGTGGGAGGGTTTCGGGTTGGCCGTGGGTTGCCGTGGAGGGATTGAGTGAGATTCGAGAGCCCTGCGAGGGAAGTGTGTGTTTTTGCAGTTTTGCTTCCAGAAACTTTTGGTCAGTTTACGATTGGCACCTGCCAGTTTCGATATTTGGATCTTTTGTTGGCGTGCTAACACCTCGTCGTATTACTTTATAGCACATTTACTATTCCGGAATCAGATTAACGGAATTTAATGAAGAATGAATTGAATTGAAGATGAATTAGAATGAGGTAGAATCAGAATCAGATTATTGTTGGAGTTGTTTACTAAAATTATCTGGAATCAGAATAAAAACTTATGTGTTTAGGGAACCCTAGTTTAACTAATCTATTTTATATGCAAATTATTTTTAAACTTTTATTCTTTCATTTTTTTTTCGTATAGAGAACATTTTTATTTTATTTTGTAGTAAAAATTTATTCTTTCATTTTTCCAATTTTTTTTTGGTGACCCTCAGTCTCTCCCTCTCTTCCCCATCTTTCTCCCGACCTAAAAAAGTTTCTAAGGGCTTGTTTGGTATCCTATTTGAAATTTTTTATAATTTTTCAAAACATTTCTAAAGAATTTTTCTTGAAAACAATTTTTTTTAAGACTCAAAAACTTGTTTGGTATGCGATTTAAAATTTTTAAATCTTACAACTTAAACTGGACAAAAAGATCCATAAAAAGGGGGTCGAGAGAGAAAGAGGAGAGAGGAGAAAAGAAAGTAAGAGATGATTGGAGGAAAGAGAAAGAAGTGAGAAGATCGGAGGAGATAGAGAGGAAGAGGAGTGAGAGAAAGAACCGAGAAAATGAAGAGAGCGGATTGGAAGAGAGATGAAAAAGGTAAAATAAAAAAGAGAAGGGTGAGAGAGAAAGAAGAAAATAAAGATAGATTTAGAGTGAGAGGGGAGGAAGAAGAGAAAAGAAATGAGTGAGTTTAAGTTTAAAAACTCTAAAAACTCACTTTTTGTGTTTTTAGATAATAGACTATATTTTTTAGTTAGTCTTGAGTTCAGTTTTTGAAAATAATCCTACCAAACAAGTTTTTAAGGCCTAAAACTTGAAAATTGTTTTTGAGTTTAAAAAGTTGGATTCAAGTAGCGTACCAAACATGCTCTAAAATGTCCCCATCTTTCTCTGTTTTTGACATTCTGCCGACCTAACCCTTTCTAACATATCTTTCTATGTTGCCAACCCACCCCACGTTTGGCAATAACCTTTCATGCTCCCTCCTTCCATGTCCCAGCCTTGATTTTTTTACCCCAATTTTGAGTTTCCCAGTTGAGGCAATGACTGAGCTTTTAACCATGGAGTCGGCGGATCGAAGAGTCGAAATGAGAATATATAAGCATAGGGACATGAATCAAGTTTGGGATAAACAACAGCTGACTGAAGGCCAAGAGGAAGATGGACCTTGAAAGCTCCAGTCCCAAGTCGCGAAAACGAAGAGGAATTGGAGAAGAAGTTGCAACGAGTCGACTGAGAGAGAAACTAGAGTGTTGAAGTTGCAGGGGTGTTTTGGGATATCAAAAGAAGTACAAGGCCACTTTAGAAAGAAAAGTTTGATTATTGATGGACCCTTTCTTCTGGAATTCAATTACCAGTATATCTTGGTAATCAGATTCCGGGTAAATCCGGAATTGAATTCCCCATTTTGGTGGACCCCACCTTTATTTTCATTCTCCAAATACAAGTAAACACATGAATGCATTGGAAGGAATTCAATTCCGATTCCACTTACCTCATTCCCGTTTCGTAATGAACAGTGTTTGTACCCGGATTTCAGTTTAATTACAACCATGCCATTGCTTTAATGAGTAGGCTTTGTGGAAGGTTTGGGTTCGGGCTGGGGTTTTATTTTTTTGGGTTTGGGAGGATGGGCTTTTGCGGGTTTGGGGTGTGGCTGGGTTTGTTTTGGTTGGTGTTTGTAGGTGTAGGTATGGAGTAAGGTGGATGCGGTGACACATCCACAGAGCCTAACCTGCAGCTTGCAGAATGGCAGAGAGAAGAGGAGAGATGGAAGAGTCGTGGGTGAGAAAAGAGGAGAGAGGGAAGAGTCGTGAGTTGCAAACGGGATAGGAGGAAAGACGGAAGGAGAGAAGGAAGGGTAGGATGAGCGAAGCAACGGTAGGGGTGCCCGAAAGTTTGGGATTGTTTGTTGTCGACAACGGGTGCGCAGAGAGAGGGCGAGGCACGGAGGAAGGGCTAGGGGTAGGGTTCCTTTCGGAATTTTGGTCCAACTCAATGGGTGAGTAATGCTATTTATTTTCATGCGCATGTTTTCTGGAAGTTCATTCCTGTTTTGGGATGTTTGAATATATAGGCATTGTTTAAATTACAATATTTTATTAAGTTAAACTGTTTAAATTACTTATTTATAATTTTAGCCCTTGCGCCACTTTGAGGGACTACTGGGATTGACTGCTGGTAAAGCTCATATCAATTGTTGTAAGTCCCTTACTTCCGTAATACGGACACTTACATTTATGATCATTTTTGTGTTAAGATGATACAGTTATAACTTATAACCGTCTTACATAGATCAACGCATATGTATATCGAATTTACCTGCATTACTCGAACAATTTTCTTTTCGATTCACAAAGGGAATTAATAAAATCCAATATCTGTGTAAAAGTTTGGTTTCCAACTTTCTAGCAGTGAAAGTGTTGCCCTTTCTGCAGACTACACCCTTTCACACACTCACTTTGATATGGTTAAACATATGTATTCAAGATTTTGATCTCTATGTGATTTGGCAATACTTATCACCTAATATTCCTCTCTCTCTCTCTCTCATGAAGGCACTCATTGCATTAAAAAAAGGTTCCCAGTTAATCAAATATAGCCGGAAAGGGAAGCCAAAACTTCGTCCATTCAAAATTTCAATTGTGAGTAATTTCCTTAAGAGAAGAACAAGTTTGAATCACTTTTTTTGTAATTGTGTTTATTATAGTTCTTTGAATGAAAATCCTAATTTGTACAAATTACAAGCTATGTTACCACCCTCCTTAATCTAAATATATGCAATGTGCAGAATTACATCTGTTCTCAAGAATGAACCTGTTTTGTTCCATCCTTCTGTTAAGGATTATAATTTATATAGAATTTATAAGGTTTCTCTCTTTCAGGTTACTTTATGTTTCGAATTAATTGGATATAGCATTCTTCACGAGCTTTGATAATTATTTAATTTCTAAGTTTTGTTCCATGCATGGTTGATTTTCTTTAATAATTATTGAATCACTTCTATATTTGCTTGGTACTTAGGATCTAAAGCATTTTGCCTTTTGAATAGCAGCTGCAGGGAAAGTATGAGGTGCCCTTTTCTTCTTTGTGTGTGTTTTTTTTTTTAATTTCTAATTTTTATGCCGGAACTCGAAATCAAAGTTCTGATCTGGGACTGATTGCTTGGAGCTCTGATTGCTTACCTTGTCTGTCACCTCTTTCAGCAGATCCCCTAGCTCGGCGACTTGGGAGACTCCTACTACATGGTTTGTATCGTGCTTGACCAAGCCTGAAACTACAAGTAAGCTTCAAGTGAAATTGATACATTACTTTGTGCATCTCCACCAATTAAAGATACCACCCCTGGATGGAGGAAGAGTACTTCCAGAGAAGATGCCACATCTACCTATGAGACAGATAAGGCAAGTCAAGACGATACCACACTCCGGTACTTAGAAGTTTCGTGATTACGAGATCATTCTCCCACAGTCTTTCCTAATGTCATTTGTACTAAATCATTCACTTGTACTCATTAAAGGAGAGCTTGAACCTATGTACTTGTGTAAACCCTTCACAATTAATGAGAACTCCCCTATTCTGTGGACGTAGCCAATCTGGGTGAACCATGTACATCTTGTGTTTGCTTTCCTATCTCTATCCAGTTATATACTTATCCACACTAATGACCGGAGCAATCTAGCGAAGATCACAAAAAGCGACCGTTTTCGCTACCTAGGATCTATCTTGCAAGAGACCGGAGAATTAGATGGAGATCTCAACCATAGAATACAAGCTGGATGGATGAAGTGTAAGAGTGCATCCGACGTGTTGTGTGACCGCCGTAGGCCACTGAAACTCAAGGGAAAATTTTATAGGACGGCAATAAGGCCAGCGATGTTGTATGGCACAGAATGTTGGGCGGTGAAGCATCAACACGTACACAAAATGGGTGTAGCGGAGATAAGGATGCTTCGTGGGATGTGTGGGCACACGAGAAAGGATAAAATTGGGAATGAGGATATCCGAGGTAAAGTAGGAGTAGCCAAAATTGAAGGAAAGATGAGAGAAAATCGGTTACGGTGGTTTGGACATGTGCAAAGAAGGCCTACTGACGTTCCGATTCGAAGATGTGACTACGGGACAGAGGTTCAGGGCCGAAGGGGTAGAGGAAGACCTAGGAAAACTTTGGAAGAGACCCTAAGAAAAGACTTAGAGTACTTGGATCTAACGGAAGACATGACACAAAACCGAGCGCAATGGCGTTCTAGGATTCATTTAGCCAACCCCACTTAGTGGGAAAAGGCTTTGTTGTTGTTGTTGTCGTCTAATTTTTATGCAAGACATGAAATATTGTAGGAATAAAATGTATGATTGTCACCAAATGTATACACCTGTGCATAGTTAGTTTTCCTTACTCTATTCGAATTTCGCTCTAATTTTCTTTACTCTTCCTTGTATGCTGTGTTGTATGTGAAAATCTGAAATGATAACATTTGTTAATCTGTGTTTTGGGTTGTGATTTCCCATATTTTACTTACAATTTCTGAGTCATTTATCTGACCTGAAAAAAATATTTGGTCCTACTTCTGGGCTAACATTTATTGGTTTTATTTTTATTCCTGATAGAAATTCAAACATCATCCTGCAATCAAAACACTGCTGGAAGGTGGGACTGTTCCCTATAAGTATGCTGTCAGCACTGAATGAAATGTTTATTGAAGAGTTAAGGCTGGAGGCTTTAAGAACAGGGTTTCTCATAGCTGGAGTTCTCATTGTTGTCAATCATAGTAATTTCATGTAAGATGTAGTTAAAGCACACTACAAGCAGAAGTAGACAATTTGCAATCCTTCTCCCTTGGTTTCTCAACTTTTGAATATATAGCGTAATCCCCTATTGCTAGACATTCTAGCAACATAGGTGCTTATGTTGCCAGATAGTGTATATGGACCACACATTCTGGCAAAAGTTTACATGATGAATGGTTTAGATTTACAGTTTGGCATATGTGGTCAGACTATCATTCTGAACCATTGATAAGATGGGTGTTTGCTTAACGTGTGGTGCCAGATTTATAGTCTTGCGACATTTCTGCTATTTTTAAGAGAGCAATACTCTCTCCGCTTCCTCCTTGCATATTGATAATTATATATTTGTGTGTGTGTGTGTGTGTGTGTGTAACTAGGTATATATCTTCTTTTTTTTTTGTGTGTTGTACATGTTATACAAATGCAAGTATGATGTTATATCCCCCCCTAAGCTGCTGAAACTCACATATCATATAGGATGCATATGTTTTGTTTTATTGAACTGGACTAACAAAATTTAGAGTTTCTACTTATTTGATATGGATATGGAGTAAATTTGCTCCGCTGTTAATAAGTTCATGTTCCCTCTCTTAATTCAGGTATTGAGTATATCCCTTTCGGCCCTGGGGTCTTCGAAGTGGCTTCAGAATAATAAGCCTAAGACACTGGTTCTTATAATATACATGTGTAGGAATTGTTCAAACCATCCATCTATCATAAGGTCAGCTCCTTAGCTTCCCTTTGTTCTACCGCTACTTGAAAAATTATGCGCTTTTAAAATTGGTCCATTGCTATGACTATTTCAAAGTTAATTTTGGGCCAACATAATAGAAAGACATTTTCAAAGTTAATTTTAAATGAAAATGTTATTTCCAAAATGCTTAGCTTTTATGAAGGTAATCCCAATAAGATCTATGGGTTTGATTCACTTTAGTTTTTATAATTCTTATTTGTTCGCATTTCCTCATGTTCATGCAGTATAGTTTTTATAATCCCTTGAATGATACTCAGCTCTCAGTTTCCAAGTCAACCCCCTTCGATGCTGATCAGAGATACTCACGTTTGCAGCGTGATGGCTGGGTCTCTAGGCGTGAGAAGTCAATGACATATTTGCAAGATGATATGCAACAACTGAGAGGATGCAGTTCTGGCACCTAGGTTTTGGGAAGAAATGGAATGGAGATGATACTGAAGAAGATTGGAAGTCATGCCTAATCACTAAATACATTAGCAATTTTAGTGACTAGTCTGAGCTCACCCTATATATATGAAGAGATATTGAAATAATGATTAGAATATGGTAATTCACAAATGATTAGGATTGTGTGAATGTTAGTTTAAAATGAAGTTTCTGACCAGAGATACTCATGTTTGCAGCGTGATGGCTTGGTCTCTAGGCGTGAGAAGTCAATGACATATTTGCAAGATGATATGCAACAACCGAGAAGATGCAATTCTGGCACCGAATCCCTGGGTTTTGGGAAGAAATGGAATGGAGATGATACTGAAGAAGATTGTAAGTCTTGCCTAATCACTATATACATTACTACATTAGCAATTTTAGTGACTGGTCTGAGCTCACCCTATATATATGAAGAGATATTGAAATAATGATTAGAATATGGTAATTCACAAATGATTAGGATTGTGTGAATGTTAGTTTAAAATGAAGTTTCTGACCATTGTAAACAAACTATATATTTTACCTTTGTCTTGGGATACAGTATCACGTTTAACGATTGAATTTGTAATACGGTTTAGCAGTTTTTTCATAAACTTAATATTCTTGCTAGATGTTCAAGTATTGTCTTCTACTTTTCTACTTTCCCCTTTCTGTGTTTTTCCTCCATGTAGTGGGCTGATTACTTGAAACTATGATATTGATGACACAGTACGGTCTACAAATGAATGTTTCTTATAGCTATCCATATATAGCAAGCAAGTTTTGACTTCATTTGTTCTTAGGTACTACAACGTCTTTTTAGTTGTTTTGTGTCGAAACTATTCATGCTTTCACTCATGTGTCCCTTTGTTCATTCATGATTGTATTGAATTTATTCAGGTTAATGTGTCTTATTCATGCAGTTACACTTACGCCTGAAACAGTTGCTTCCCGCCGCAACACGCATACTTATCATCTAGTAATAACAAAAAGAACGAAATTTCATTCTTTTTGGGGTAAAGATGTAATTTTGAATCAAATGCTATTCTTATCATATTTTTAGGATAAATAACGGTTTAACACATTGAACTATCACTCCAGTTGAAATTGACCCCTTAAACTATATTTTTGGTAAATTAACACCCTGAACTATTTAAAGTATGTCAATTAACCCCTTCTCGTTAGATTGCGGAATCAATTCCGTCAAATTCAAGGGCAAATTAATCATTTCATCATCAATTGTTACTTGCAATTATAATTACCAATAAAATTATGACACATGGACACATAATAATTCAAAAACATATAGCATAATGAGAAAACACAAAAAACCAAACTTTTATATAATGGACCATCTCACATTGTCATTACACATTATTTTGTGTCCACATGTCATAATTTCATTGGTGGTTATAGTTGACAAGTAAGAATTGATGAATGAAGGACTAATTTTCTTTTGAATTTGACAAAATAGTTGATGGAATATACTGACAAGGGGTCAATTGGCTGATTTCAAATAATTTAGGGGTTAATTTACCACAAAAATAGTTCAGGGGTTAAATTTCAACTGGAATTATAGTTAAAGGGGTCAAATGGAAATTTACCCTATTTTTTATACCGTATTTTTAATTCTTCTATGAGACGTGTGTGTGTGTGTGTGGACCTCGCTTTTATTAGAGAGATTGAAAAACTTATTAATGTGCTCGTAATAGTAGTTGTACCATATGTTATGGTACAAATACTGAATACTATGCCGTGTTTCAAGCATACTGAAATATTTGTCAGAAAGATGGTACAAATGTAAACGACTTCACGAATGATGGCAGGCCTACCAAATATAAAATGGTGGTTATTTGTTCATTTGTCAAACCCAGCTGGTGCAGTGGTTGGTGTGGGTGGTCTCACATGTTGACCTCAACGACTGCTATTGCTACAACATAGCAATTTTCCTGCTCAGCTGACTAAATTGCAAAGATGTAAACTTTATTTTTATTCATCTCCGACTCTCATCCAGATCGCATTGTTAATCACCCCTCTAATTCGAGTTTTTCTTTCTTACGGTATTGATAATATAACAGCATATAATGAATCTTCCAAAGTACAGGGCATATAATATACCAGCACTTCTGAAATTATTGAACATTGAATCGGAACGAGTGTGAAAAGTGCTATATGATGGATACCTAAGTCAATGCATGAGACAAACGCTGATTCATCACGTCACGTTCATAAATTCAGTCTCCTTGCAATCCAGAAAGTCATCTACAACCTAAGCAGAAATATTCCACATAGAATTGAAAAATGTTCATGATTTCTTATCATATGAGAGCAAACATTCATCAGTTATAGATACTTTGTCTGCCAGAAAAGGCAGGATACAAAATGGCAGAACTGATTGTATGCTTTGTGGTCGACAAATTAATTCAACTACTCATCACCACAGAAGCAAACCTCTCGAGAAATGCACGTACTGAAGTTGGTTTCATCAAAGATGAACTCGAGAGCATCCGATCATTCCTCAAGGAAGTAGATGCTATGGCTGCAGCAGCAGTTGGAGAGACGGCGAATGACGGTGTCAAAACTTGGGTCAATCAAGTAAGAGAAGCAGCTTTTTACGTGGAAGATGTCATTGATGAATATTTGCTCCGGAGTATACGGCATCATCAGCACCATGGATTCGTTCGTTTTTTCCATAAAATTATCCGGTTGGCTAAAACAATGAGATCACAGGATGGGATAGTTTCGAAAGTTGACCGTATAAAAGAATTGGTACGTGAAATCAAGGAGAGAAGTGAAAGATATGGATTCAAATCCATTGATCAGCAAGGCCAGAGCAGTGGAGAAAAGACTCTACAGTGGAACGACCCTCGAGTGGCTTCTCTTTTCATTGAGGAAGCTGAAATCGTGGGGATTGAATCTGCCAGAGATGAGCTGACTGGTTTGTTGGTTGGAGTGCCGAGACGTGAAGTGATATCAGTGGTTGGCATGGGAGGACTTGGAAAAACCACTCTTGCCAAGAAAGTGTATGACCATCCGGAGGTGATGGCACACTTTGATTGCTATGCTTGGATTACGGTGTCCCAGTCATATAGGGTTGAGGATCTTCTGAGGACGGTAATAAAAAGGTTCTACAGTTCAAGGAAGGAGCGTTTCCCAGAGGAAATTGACAGAATGGATGAGGAGTCCCTGATTAGCAAATCAAGAGAGTATTTGCAGCAAAAGAGGTACGTTGTTGTGTTTGATGATGTGTGGAAAGTAGATTTTTGGGGGGCTATAGAACATGCTTTACCCGATAATAAAGGTGGACGAATAATTATCACTACAAGGATTCAGGATGTTGCTGATTTTTGCAAAATATCTTGTTTTGTTCATGTTCATCACTTGCAACCTCTGCCTCCAAACAAGGCATGGGAATTGTTTTGTAGAAAGGCATTTCAGTTTGAATTGGAGGGAAATTGTCCTCAAGAGTTGGAAGAGTTGTCTCTTAACATCGTCAAAAGATGCGAAGGACTACCTTTGGCGATTGTTTCCATAGGTGGTCTGCAGTCAACGAAAGTTAAGCTTGTGCCTGAATGGCAGAAGTTATACAATAGCTTAAGTTCAGAGTTAGAAAGCAATCCCCATCTTACAAGCCTCACAAGAATCCTATCACTCAGCTATCAACATCTTCCGTATCACCTCAAATTGTGTCTTATACTTTGGCATCTTTCCCGAGGACTACTCAATTAGTTGCATAAGGTTAGTTCGGTTGTGGATCGCTGAAGGCTTTGTGAAACTGAAGAGGGGCAAGACGCTAGAAGAGGTTGGAGAGGAATACTTGATGGAGCTAATTCACAGAAGCCTAGTTCAAGTGTCAGAAGTTTACACTGATGGAAAAGCTCGAGCTTGTAGAGTTCATGATCTTTTGCACGAAGTCCTCCTTAAAAAGGGTGTGGATTCGAGCTTCTGTCATGTGTTATCAAAAGACGAGTCAACTTTTAAACCAACAACTCGACGTCTCTCAATGGACATCAGTCCCTCTGAGGCCCTGGGAAGTATTACACAATCTCATATTCGTTCTGTATTTACTTTCAACCAAGAAGAATGGCCCGAGTCTTTCCTCGATACATTGAGTGGAAACTTTAAACTTCTGAAAGTATGGGATGTCACGGATGCTCCAATCAATCAACTTCCGAAATATGTGGGGGATTTGTATCTCTTGACATACTTAAGCCTGAGGAATACAAAGGTGAAGTTGCTTCCAGACTTCATATGCAATATGCAAAACTTAGAAACCCTGGATCTAAAACAGTCTTTGGTGTATGAAATACCAGCCAAGATCAATAAGCTTGTTAAGCTGCGACATCTTTTGGCCTACTATCGTGACTACAACTACAACATGGATTCGTTCTTGAATATGGAAAGAGGAGTGAAGATACATGAAGGTATTGGATGCTGACAAGCTTTGCAAAAGCTGTCCTATGTGGAGGCGAATCATGGAAGGATCACGCTAATCAATGAACTGGGAAAGTTAAGGCAGCTGCGGAAGTTAGGCCTAAAAAATTGGAAAAGTGAAGATGGAAGGGCTCTGTGTGCTTGCATTGAAAAGCTGAACCACCTTGAATCTCTACTTTTAACTGCATTAAATGGAGATGAAGTCCTTGATCTAGAATCCATTTCAACTCGACCAGAATTTATTCGTGCTCTCTGCTTGATAGGGCGTTTAGAGCAGTTGCCAAGTTGGATTTCAAATCTTCAACACCTCGTCAGGATAACAATTTTTTGGTCAAGGTTGAGAGATTCCCCATTAAAAGCCCTTCAAAATCTACCAAATCTGTTGGAGCTAGTTTTGAAAATCAATGCATATGATAGTGTGCAGCTGCATCTTGAGGAAGGAGGATTTCAGAAGTTGAGGCATCTGGAGCTCAGGGACATGGAGGGACTAAATTCATTGATCATAGACAATGGGGTTATGCCTCTTCTCCAAGAGTTTCACATTGGACCTTCCCCACAACTGAAGGAGGTGCCCTCTGGCATCCACCATCTCCGAAAGCTGAGATATCTTGTTTTCTTTGACATGCCAAAGGAGTTTGAACGACATATGGATCCAAATAATGGACTGCAACATTGGATTGTTGAACATATACAAGATGTCCGCTTTAGTTACAAGTTCGGACCAAGATGGGGTGAATATGAAACTCACGCCCTACGTGATTCCAACTTTTCTTTTTGGGAGAATGCTTGATTTGATTCCAGCTTGTGAAACCAAGCATGGGAATGGGACGCTCTCTCTTTTTGTACAGGTTTTGGTTAGAGGATTAGGAGTTGTTAAGAGTTGGTTGTTAGCTCTGGTATCCTAGTTTCTCTTGCAGGTTGACTTGGAGGGGCTCTTTCTCTTCTGTTTTCTTTGTGTGGTCGAGTTGGGTGATCTTCCTAGCATTTTCCTTATAAGTTTACTGGTGGTTACAATAAAATTGTTTCTTTATAAAAAATTAAAAATAAAAAGGCATCGTCACCTCAAACTCAGAGTGCTTAAATGACATAATAAAATTTGATTGAATTTTAGGTGAATGAATCAAGTTTTTAAAGAGGATAAGTGTTAATCTACTATTGTTATTTTAGTAAAGTTTTTTAGTAGTTTAAAATTATCAAATTAACTTTTTTTCTTAATGGATTAAATGTGGTTACCCGTATGTAAAGAGTTTTTAACGTGTGATCCGATAACGATCTGATTAGTTCACATGTTGACCTAAAACCCATTATTTTCGTATCATTTAGGATTGGCTTAATAGATCGTGTAAGATATTGTCAAATCTAACATTTGATACGAAAATTGGGAAGGCTTGATGAACAATGGCAGGCCTACCAATTATAAAATGGTGGTTGTTTGTTTGTTAATTTATAAAAAGAGAGTTGGGTATGTTATAAAATGTATGGTTGGATGTCCACTATGTAGTGGGAGTAGTTGGTAAAGGCCTAGTGGGTGTAGTGGGGGCTTATGATGAAAACACCAAAGCATATGTTGAAGACATCATGATTCCAAATCTCATGTAGAAGACACCAAAGCATGAGCATGCAAGATTCTCACAATCGCTATATAAGGACCTATTGGCTCACTAAAGAAAATATAGCAACTGAGGAGAAGAAAGGAAAGAGAGGAAGAATAGAGAGAGTTATCTTTGCATTCCTATTATTTCATATAATGAAAGAAAGTAATACTGCTTTTGTCTTATTTCATTTATTTCACTACATACATACTGCCGATTTTACAACAGGGTAGGTATTGTATTGATGCAAAGCCAGAGGCAACCTTGTTGATTTGGTCTCACTTGTTGACCTCGCCTATTGCTACAACATACCAATTTTCCAGCTCAGCTGTTAAAGGACTATATCACTATATTACAAAGATGTAAACTTTTTAATACCATCTTTTTGATCGCACTGTTAACCACCTCTCTAATAGCGAATTAATCCAGAAAGTCGTCTGCAACCTAACCAGAAATATTCAATACAGAAGTAAAAAAATGTTCATAATTTCATATTAGAGAAAATATCCATCAATTATAGATAGTTTGTCTGCCAGAGAAGGCAGGATACAAAATGGCAGAAGCAGTTGTATGCTTTGTGATCGATAAGTTAATTTCACTGCTCCTCACCACAGAAGCGAAACTTTCAAGAGACGTACGTGCTGAAGTTGGTACGTGATTATGTTTGATGATGTATGGAAAGTAGATTTTTGGGAGGCCATAAAACATGCTTTACCGGATAATAAAGGCGGAAAAATAGTGATCACCACGAGGATTAAAAATGTTGCTGATTTTTGCAAAAGGTCTTCTTATGTTCATGTTTACCGTTTGCCACCTCTGCCTCCAAACAAGGCATGGGATTTGTTTTGTAGAAGGGCATTTCACCATGAATTGGAGGGGAACTGCCCTGCAGATTTGAAAGCTTTGTCTCTTGATTTCGTTAGAAAGTGCGCAGGATTGCCTTTGGTAATTGTTTCCATAGGTGATTTGTTGTCAACAAAAGTTAAAGTTGTGTCTGAATGGCAGAAGTTATACGATAACTTAAGTTCAGAGTTGGAAATAAATCCCCATCTTACAAGCCTCACAAGAATTCTATCCTTCAGTTATCATCATCTACCGAATCACCTCAAATCATGTGTCTTATACTTTGGTATCTTTCCCGAGGACTACTGAATTAGTTGCATAAGACTAGTTTGGTTGTGGATCGCTGAAGGCTTTGTGAAACTGAAGAGGGGCAAGAAACTAGAAGAGGTTGCAGAGGAATACTTGACTGAACTGATACATTGAAGCCTGGTGCAAGTGTCAAAGGTTTGGATTGATGGGAAAGCTAGAAGCTGTCGAGTCCATGATCTGATGCGCGAAGTGCTCCTTAGAAAGGAGGTGGATTCAAATTTCTGTCATGTGTTATCAGAAAATGAGTCAACATTAAAGCCAATAACTCGACGCCTCTTGATAGACAGCACACCCTGTGATGCCTTGGGAATCATTGAACAGTCTCGCATTCGTTCTTTATTTACTTTCAACCAAGAACAATGGCCCGAGTCTTTTCTCAGTACACTTAGTGGAAACTTCAAACTTACGAAAATATTGGATTCTGCAGATGCTCCCCTGAATCATCTTCCGAAGTATGTGGGGGATTTGTATCTCTTAAAGTACTTAAGCCTAAGGAATACAAAGGTGAAGTTGCTTCCAGAGTCCATATGTAATCTGCAAAACTTAGAAACCCTGGATTTAAAACAGTCTCTGGTATATGAAATACCAGCAAAGATCAATAAGCTTCTAAGGTTGCGACATCTTTTGGCCCATTGTACTGACTCCAGCTCAAGGTTCAGCATGATCAGTTACGAACGAGGAGTGAAAATACATGATGATATTGGATGCTTACAAGCTTCACAACAATTATAACATGTGGAAACAAATCATGGCGGAATCAACCAAATTAAAGCATTGGAAAAGTTGAGGCAGCTGCGAAAGTTGGGCCTGAAAAACTTGAAACGTGAATATGGACGAGCTCTATGTGCTTCGATTGAAAAGATGAACCACCTTGAATCTCTAGAAGTAAGCACAATAAGTGAAGATGAAGTCCTTGACCTGCAATCCATTTCAACTCCACCCGAATCTATTCGGTTTCTCTACTTGAAGGGGCCTCTAGAGAAGTTGCCAAGTTGGATTCCAAAGCTTCAACAACTTGTCAGGCTAAGAATTTTTTGGTCAAGGTTGACAGATGCCCCACTGAAAGCTCTTCAAAACCTTCCTAATTTGGTAGAGATTGGGTTCTCATACAACGCATATGATGGTGTGCAACTGCATTTTGAGGAGGCTTTAAGGAACTCAGGGTGTTAAAACTCAAGCACTTGCCCAGACTAAAATCATTGATACTGAACGAGGTGCCCTCTGGCATCCAGCACCTCAG
Source organism: Malus sylvestris (assembly GCF_916048215.2). Taxonomy (NCBI): domain Eukaryota; kingdom Viridiplantae; phylum Streptophyta; class Magnoliopsida; order Rosales; family Rosaceae; genus Malus; species Malus sylvestris. The sequence goes on from NC_062260.1 coordinate 26,013,073, forward strand.
AAATCTAAGCTCTCTTGGATTTGTTGACATGCCAAAAGAGTTCCGACAACATATGGATCCAAAAAATGGCCAACATTATTGGATTGTTGAACATATACAAAATGTTCGTTTTGGTTACAAGGTCGGACCAGGATGGAGTGTATATGAAACTCACGGCCTTCGTGATTCCAACTTTTCTCTTTGTCGAATGCTTGATTCCAACTTGTGAAACCAAGCATGGGAATCAGACATGTTTTGGTTAAGAGTTGGTTGTCAGCTCTAGTAACCAAAATGTTCGTTTCTCTTGCAGGTCTCTTCTGTTTTCTTTGTGTTGTCTAGTCTTATTCCTAGCATTTTTCTTTCAATTTTATTGGTGGTTGCAATAAAAATATCTTATCTAATTAATTTTCTCTAGGAAAATGATAAACTGTATGCTCTTTTTAACCTCACTTTGATAATTGAAGTTAAAATATTAATTTTTTACTATTTTTTATCTTACCAATTCTTACTATTTTTTATTCTTTATATTAATTTGTAATCTCTAAGATATTTTGTTAATCAAAGGGTAGATTTTGTGGATGATAATTTCATGAATCATGATTTTTTTTTTTTGCCAAAAATTTCATGAATCATGATTGACCATTCTCCTTTTGTATGCACAGATTGATCCAGCCACACATTTTTTGTATGCACAGTGATGAAAAGGTGTTGAGCGTTTACATAACGGCGTGAATTCAAACTCTGTCGATGACTAATTATAGAAATGATGGCTTTAATTTGTGATATATATCATAAGTTCAATGTACAATGGTTCAGGTATATATGAGGAAGGAGTGGAGAGAGAAAGAAAGAAGAAAGAAAGGTGAAATGGCTGCTGCAAGCAGCCGACAAAGACAAAGAAAAAAACAAAGCTAACTAGCCTAGCCTAAGCCTTACAACAACAACTTTCATCAATCAATCAATCATCTCCCTTAAATCAAGGAAAAGAAAGTAGCCCAGTCTAAGCTTTACAACAACAACTTTCACCAATCAATCATCTCCTTTAAATCAAGGAAAAGACTAACCTTAGAGAACATGGTAGCTGACTTTAGAGACCGAAATATACTCAACACTTTCAACACTCCCCCTCAAGTTGGATTGAGAAGGTTCACTGAGCCCAGCTTGCCCAATAATCGATGAAACTGAGCGGATGCCAATGCCTTTGTAAAGAGATTTGCCAGTTGATCATGGCTTCGTGTGAACATGGTCTGGATGATTTAAGTTTGAACTTGAGCTCTAATGAAATGACAGTCCATTTCAACATGTTTGGTTCTTTCATCGAACACAAGGTTGGCAGCAATGTGCATGGCTGCCTGATTATCAAATATAAGCGACATAGGCATAAAACTAGGAAACCCTAAATCTGAAAGAAGCCCTTTAAGCTAAATGAGTTCACAAGCAGTGGCTGTCATGGCTTGATACTCAGCCTCTGTGCTGGAACGAGAAATTACCTGTTGCTTCTTACTCTTTCATGTGACAAGGTTTCCACCAACAAATGTACAATAGCCTGTGGTTGATTTCCTATCAATTGCATTACCTGCCCAGTCTGCATCTGTGTAGCCACTAATGACAGTGGATTGATTGTTATGCATTGTAATTCCTTGCCTTATTGAACCCTTGAGATAACAAAGGATTCTCTTAACAATGTTAAGGTGATCAACAGTGGGAGAGTGCATAAACTGACTAGCCAAGCTCACTGTGTTGATGCACAAAATCAATGAGGACTTTGGTACAACAGAAAGTGTTAAGTTTGGGACCTTCGCTAGATTACTCTGGTCACTAGTGTGGATAAGCGTGTAAATGGATAGAGACAGGGAAGCAAACACAAGATGTACGTGGTTCACCCAGATTGGCTACGTCCACTGAGTAGTGGAGTTATCATTAATTGTGAAAGGTTTACACAAGTACATAGGTTCAAGCTTTCCTTTAGTGAGTACTAGTGAATGATTTAGTACAAATGACATTAGGAAATATTGTGAGAGAATGATCTCTATTTATAGAAGAGAGTTTCTAGTTTCATTCTGACATTGACACGTGTCGTGTTGTGATTGGCTTCTGATGTTGACACGTGTCGCGCTATGATTGGCTTCTAATGTCGACACGTGCTGCGCTGTGATTGGCCTCCTGGTTGGAGGGAAACTCTTCTGGGTCCTTGACAGTATAACGTTGATCGGTGCTCAGTAGTTTCGGGATTGGTCAAGTATGGTACAAACAGTGCTCCCCTAAGTTCCCGAGTGAGGGAAGCTCCTCGGTTGGGGACTTGCAAGATCCAAGCCATTGAGTAATCACGAAACTTCTAAGTACCGAAGTGTGGTATCATTTTCACTTGCCTTATCTGTCTCATTTGTAGATGTGGCATCTTCTCTGGAAGTACTTTTCCTTCATTCATGGATGGTATCTTTAACTAATGAAGATGCACAAGGTAATGTATCAATTTCACTTGAAGCTTACTTGTAGTTTCAGGCTTGGTCAAGTGCAATACAAACCCTATAGTAAGAGTCCCCCAAGTCGCCGAGCTAGGAGATTTGCCGAAGGAGGTAACAGACAAGGTAAGCAATCAGACTTCCAAGCAAGCAACCTGGATCGGAGGTTCGACTTTGGCTTCCGGTTGATTGTTCTTTTTCTCCTTGTGTCGTAAATAGCAACAAGGATGAGGAGAAGCAAATGGAGAAAATATGATATGAGATACTTTTACTTTTGAAGAAGTAACTTTCCACAGACTTATTCTTGAACTGGGCTGAAGGGTTTTCTGGTTTCCTCCAGAGTATAAGGCCGACTCAAGAATTTGAGGGTTAAAACAAGTCCATCAAATCTAGAGTACCTTCGACCTTGATGATATGGGATACTTTTGCTGTTGACAAAGTAGTGGATGTATCGGCACGTGTTCTGTTACGCTTGTCTCCACATGCTTCCTTGTATCCTTTTCACTTGCCCTATATGTTCCTCATGCAGATGTGGTATCTTCTCTGGAAGAATAAAATGTTGAAGATGAGTACTTGAGAGCAATGCCAGGTAAGTAATCAGGCAAGGGACAGGCAGTCAGTTCCTGACTGGAAGCTTGATTCTAAGTGCTGACTGATTGCTATATTTCTTCTTGTCTTGCATGTAAGAACAAGGCCAAAGGAAAATACAGGGAAAAGGCATGATATGGGATACTCTTGCTTTTAACCCTGATGATATGAGATACTATTTGTCTGGTGTGGCTTGTTTACAGAGGTATTATCGGGAAGAAAAGAAGCTGAGTATTTCGAGAGACTCTGCTGAGAGTGCCCTCTCGGATGTGAAGAAAATTTGAGCATTTTTTTTATTTGTAGGTTTGCCTGGCTGTAGAGGATGGAGGTCGACATATATAGGAGTCTCCCTAACAACAAGTAGTAGTGTTATTCCTTTACCCTTCTTGGTCATAGCAATGTAGTGGGAGCTGCAACCTTCGCGTGTTTTAACTTTGTCAGAGCACTTTGGAAAAGTGTTCTGTGGTATCTGGAAAGCTGATGTTGCATGTGAAAATTGCAGACAAGCTTTATCCAAGGAAATCTGGCTTTCGAAGTTTGTAGAGTGGTGCCTCTTCAGTTTTCGAACAAACAATCCTGTCGAGGATCTGGCTCTCGAGATTCAGAGAACGTTGTCTCTTCGATTTTTGAGAAAGCAATCCTGTTGGGAGTCTGACTCTTGAGAAAGTAATCCTATTGGGAGTTTGGCTCTCGAGATTCGAAGGGCGGTGCCTCTTAGATTTTTGAGCACGTAATCCTGTTGGGAGTTTGGCTCTCGGGATTCGGAGAGCGGTGCCTCTTCGATTTTTGAGAAAGCAATCATGTTGGGAGTCTGACTCTTGAGATTCGGATAGCAGTGTCTCTTCGATTTTTGAGAAAGTAATCCTGTTGGGAGTTTGGCTCTCGAGATTCGGAGGGTGGTGCCTCTTCGATTTTTAAGCACGTAATCCTGTTAGGAGTCTGGCTTTCGAGATTTGGAGAGCGGTGCCTCTTCGATTTTTGAGCAAGCAATCTTGTTGGGAGTGTTTTCTCGAATGTGAGTAAAGGTTGGGCATTTTTGCTAGTCTACCTTGCCACGAAGCACGGAGGTTGACACACATTGGGATTTTCTAGTTATCAAGCAGTGGTGCTGTTCCTTTACCCTTGTGGGTAATAGTAGGGTAGCTGGACCTTCAAAATTTATGTGTCTAAACTTTGTCAGATATCTTTGGCAAAGTTATCTGTGGTACCCGATGAGCTGATGTTGCGTGTGGAAAGTGGTGCCTCTTAGGAATCCGGAGAGTGGTGCCTCTTCGATTTTTGAACCAACGACCCTATTGCCCTTTCTTTTGTAAGGGCACTAATTGTGTGCAAAAAGTACATTCAGATAGTTATTGCTTGTAGGAATTTTCCCCTTACTTTAGAGATTTATTGCACCTCATTTCTCCTTCATCATTTCTTAAAATGTCTGGCCCATCCGACCGTCATTTTGACTTGAACTTTGGTGAAGAGGCAACCATGCCTTCTCAAGACAACATATGGCACCCATCCTTCTTATCCCCTACTGGTCCTCTTACCGTTGGGGACTTTGTGATGAAGAATGATATGACTACTGCGGTGGTGGCCAAGAACCTTCTCACTTCCAAAGATAACAGACTACTTTCCAAAATGTCTGATGAGTTGGCTGTTAAGGATTCTCTGGCTCTCAGTGTTCAATGTGCAGATTTTATGTCTAATATGGCCCAATGCCTATTTGCTCGAACCTGCCAAGTTGAATCATTGGCAGCTGAAGTGATAAGTCTCAAACAAGAGATCAGAGGGCTCAAGCATGAGAATAAACAGTTGCACATGCTTGCACATGACTATGCTACAAACATGAAGAGGAGGCTCGACCAGCTGCAGGAATCTAATGGTCAGATTTTACTTGATCATCAGAGGTTTGTGGGTTTGTTCCAAAGACATTTATTGCCTTTGTCTTCTGGGACTGTACCGCGTAATGAAGCTCCAAATGATCAACCTTCGGTGCCTCCTCCTTCTGGGGTTCTACCTAGTACTGAGGCTCCGAATAATCACCCTCTGGTGCCTCCTCTTTCTGGGGCTCTGCCGACTGCTGAGACTTCTCTTGAGCAACCTTTGTGAAGGCTCCCTCTTGTTTGTTTATTTTGATTCATGTATATGTACATATTTGTAACTTATCGGAGATATCAATAAACAAGCTTTGCTTCATTTCAACGTATTGTGTTAAATACACCAAGGCCTTATTCACCAAGTTCTTTGAATTTTTCCTTTTGTTGAAGCTTGTATGTTGAAGCTTTGTGAGTGAAGCATGTAGGTTGAGGTAGTGCTCCCTTAATTTCCCGAGTGAGGAAAACTTCTCATTTGGAGACTTGAAAAATCCAAGTCACTGAGTGGTCGTGAGACTTCCGAGTATCAAGGTGCAGTAGCATATGGTAGGAGTCCCTCAAATATTTAGTCGAGGGAGTTGATGAATGAGGCATTTCCTTTCTAAGTGGTAGCCCAAAACTCCTTCTTCATATATATTTGTTATGAAAGTTGTTAGGCCTAAAGAAGATGAGGCCTAGACAAATTTTTTTCTTTCTAAATTCTGAATTTTTGAATTTTCGAATTTCCGAAATATATATATATATATATATATATATTTTTTTTTTTAAGTTTTGTAAGTGAAGCTTTGAGGTTGAAGTTTTGTTGGGTACCATGAATTGATTTTGCTTCACACTATCTTGATCAAGATAATGTGAAGTTTTTGTAGGTGAAGTTTTTGTGTTGAAGCTTTGTAGATGAAGCTTTTGTGGGTGAAGCTTTTGTGGTGGGTGAAGCTTTTATGGTGGGGGAAGCTTTTGTGGGTGAAGCTTTTGTGGTGAGGGAAGCTTTTGTAGGTGAAGTTTTTGTGTTGAAGCTTTGTAGGTGAAGCTTTTGTGGTGGGGGAAGCTTTTGTGGGTGGGGGAAGTTTTTGTGGGTGAAGCTTTTGTTGGTGAAGCTTTTATGGGTGAAGCTCTTTTGTGGGTGAAGCTTTTGTGGTGGGGAAAGCTTTTGTGGGTGAAGCTTTTGTTGGTGAAGCTTTTATGGGTGAAGCTTTTGTGGTGGCTGAAGCTTTTATGGGTGAAGCTTTTATGGTGGAGGAAGCTTTTGTGGGTGAAGCTTTTGTTGGTGAAACTTTTATGGGTGAAGCTTTTATGGTGGGTGAAGCTTTTATGGGTGAAGCTTTTGTGGTGGGTGAATCTTTTGTGGGTGAAGCTTTTATGGTGGGTGAAGCTTTTATGGGTGAAGCTTTTGTAGGTGAAGCTTTGGAGTTGAAGATTTGTAGGTGAAGCTTTAGAGTTGAAGCTTTTGTTGGGTACCATGATTTGATTTTGCTTCACACTATCTTGATTAAGATAATGTGAAGCTTTTGAGAATTTGTAGTTGTCCTCCATTGATGAAGCTTTTGTTGGTGAAGCTTTTGTTGGGTACCATGAATTGATTTTGCTTCACACTATCTTGATCAAGATAGTGTGAAGATTTTGAGAATTTGTAGTTGTCCCCCATTGATGAAGCTTTTGTTGGTGAAGCTTTGGAGTTGAAGCTTTTGTTAGGTACCATGAATTGATTTTACTTCACACTCAAGATAGTGTGAAGCTTTTGAGAATTTGTAGTTGTCCTCCATTGATGAAGCTTTGTTGAATTCCCCGATATTTTTTTTTGGGAAACTAGAAATTTGAAAATGTCGGAGAGATAACATATACAAATTTTGTTTCCACACTGTTGAGCAAGAGATTGTGATGCAAGCCACACCTTGTAGTAGTCGAAGGTTTGGATGAACCATATAAATTGAATTTACTTCGAACAATCTTGAATTTGCTTCGAAGGTTTGAGAATTGTAGTTGCTCTCCATTGATGAAGCTTTTGTTGGCACCATAAATTGGTTTTGCTTCACACTGTCTTGATCAAGAGTGTGTGAAGATTTTAAGAATTGTGGTTGCCCTCCATTGATGAAGCTCTTGTTGGCACCATAAATTGGTTTTGCTTTACACTATCTTGATCAAGAGTGTGTGAAGCTTTTGAGAATTGTGGTTGAACTCCTTTGATGAAGCTCTTGTTGGCACCATATATTGGTTTTGCTTCACACTGTCTTGATCAAGAGTGTGTGAAGCTTCACACTGTCTTGATCAACATGATATGTGAAGTCGACGATGAAGTCTGCCACTGCTTGGCCCTTCTCAGCTGGCTTTGGTTGGTAGAAGATGTCAAACTCACCTAATGTTATCGCCCATTTGATCATTCGCCCAGAAGTGTCAGGACTTTGGAGTATCTATCGAAGAGGATGATTGGTAAGCACGATAATGGAATGTGCTTGGAAATAAAGGCGAAGTTTTCGAGCAGACATGACCAATGCTAGAGCCAATTTCTCAATATTGAAGTATCGTGTCTCCACATCTTGTAAGGCCTTGCTAGCGTAGTAGACATGTTGTTCGACATTACCATCATTTCGAATGAGAACGAAACTTCTTGTAAGGCCTTGCTAGCGTAGTAGACATGCTGTTCGACATTACCATCATTTCGAATGAGAACGGAACTTACTGCTGAAGCCGATACCAATAGATAGATAATAAGAGTGTCACCAATCTCAGGTTTGGAGAGTAAATGGGCTTTACTCATGTAGTTTTTGAGGTTTTTGAATGCCTCAGCACATTCATCATTCCATGTAATGTACTTCTTACTTCCCTTAAGTGCTTTGAAGAAGGGAGCACATCTGTCTGTGGCCTTAGAAATGAACCTAGTTAAGGCTGCCACCTTGCTAGTAAGGCTTTGGTTGTCTTTTGAAGTTACTGGTTCCTTCATGTCGAGGATTGCTTTGATCTTCTTGGGATTAGCCTCAATGTCTCGTTGGTTTATCATGAAGCCTAAGAATTTGCCAGAGCCTACGCCGAAGGCACATATGTTGGGGTTCAACCTCATTCGATACCTCTTCAGAATGGTGAAAGTTTTAGATAGGTTGGTGATGTGTTGGTCAACATGTTTGCTCTTGACTAACATATCATCAACGTAAACTTCCATGCTCTTCCCAATCTGTTTGGTGAACATTGAATTGACCAGTCTCTGATAAGTCACTCATGCATTCTTTAGGCCGAAGGGCATAACTTTACAGCAATATAGTCCCCTGTCAGTAGTGAAGGCTGTGTGTTCTTGATCTGAAGTTCACACCCTGCCGTAGAGTCTATAAGTCTGTCTATAAGAAGAAGAGGAAAACTATCCTTTGGGCATCCTTTGTTTAGGTTTGTGTAATCGACACACATTCTCCACAAGACTTTTTAGAGCATGAGACTTTCCTTGGTCGGATTCTTCTTAACAAGGACAACATTTCCTACCCACATTGGATAATTGACTTCGCGGACAAAACCTATGCCTTTGAGTTTTTCAACTTCTACCTTCATTGCCTCGTACCGTTCAGGGTCATAAGATCTTCGCTTCTGTCTCACTGGCTTGGTCTTGGGGTCAATACTTAAGCGATGACAGATTATATCGGGAGAGATGCCTGACATGTCCTCGTATGACCAGGCGAAGACCTCAATGTTCTCTTGCAAAAAAGAGATCAATGTCAACCAAATAGGTGGTGATAAGATGGTACTAATCTTCACCATGCGATCCGGATAATCTTTCGAGATAGATACCTTCTCCAACTCTTCAGCGGGTTGTGTTTGTTGGGTGAAAGAGTCATCTTGAGGATCATTGGGTTGACTGTTGCCACCATGAATATCCAAGTTGGCTTTATCTGGGCTGGTCTTTATGACTTGGTCATTTATAGAAACGGTTTCCTTGGGCACATGCAGGTGCTGTTGCTTGACCGAAGTGTTGTAACATGATCGTGCACTAAGTTGATCTCCTCTGATGTAACCATTGCCAAAGGGGGTTGGAAATTTCATCAACAACATATGTGTGGATACCATGGCTTTAAGATCATTGATGCCTGTGCGTCTAAAGATGACATTGTATGCCGTTGGGCAATCAACCACCAGGAAGTTAGTGGTAATCGTAGCTGTGTAAGGGCCTGTACCAATGGTGAAAGGTAAGTGTATGCTCCCCAAAGGTTGCACGATATCACCGGAGAAGCTTATCAGAGGGGAAATCGAGCGATTGAGCAAGTGTTCAGCTACATTAACTGCCCTGAAAGCTTCAGCAAACATGATATTGACCGAAGCCCCAGTGTCTACTAGGATTTGTCGTACTTCAAAGTTGGCTATGTGAGCTTCCACAATCAATGGGTCGTTGTGAGGGTAGATGATACCTCATTCTTCCTAAGGGTAGAAACATATTGGATCCCAGTTAGACTTTTGATACTTACCTCCCCTGATGTCTTCCATGTGAAACACTTGGTGACCACACCTTAAAGCTCGTTCACTATTTTTCATGGCCCTGTTGGAAGATTTAGATATGGGTGTGCCACCACTTATGGAATATATCACATTCACCTGTTGTTGGTTACGGTTACCCATTGGAGGGTGAAGGAGGAATTGATCAATTTTTCCTTCACGTGCCAAAACTTCAATATGATCACGAAGGGTGATACACTTCTTGCCGTCATGGCCATTATGCTCGTGGTAGCAACAAAACGAGCCCGTGTTCTTCGTGGGCTTGTAATCCGGGTGTCTCGGTTTTGGCTTCGGTATTAGGTGTGCTATGTTGGGGTAAATGGCCACGCATATGGCATTCGAAGGTGTGTATGCCTCATACCTCGGGGTAGGGGCTGTCCTGACACGTGTTTGACCCACTGTGTTGACTGCCTGGGGTCGAAGATTAGCATGGTGATACCCTTGGTTATCGCGGTAGTGTCCCTTACTCCTTTTACTAAAATGAGACTGGTGAGGATGGAAATCTTTCCTTTTGCCCTGAGATTGATATTTCTGTTGACTTGGCAAAGTATTAAGTAAGGCAGGGGGATGCACTGCTGCCGTTTGAAAGGTCGAGGTATTCTCATTTGGTTAGATCTGGCTTCCACTCCCTACTTGTTGATAAGAGGTGGTTGTGGGGGGTTTCCCTTGATATGTTCTTGCCTCGGTGGAGGCATGGTTGTAAGCATGTGCCATCACCTCAGAATAAGTCTTCCAAGTGTTGGCATTGATCATGTACTTGAAGAAACAATCACGTAGGCCTGCCGTGAAGGCTTTGAGGGCGGTCTTGTCATCTTCCTTAACGCAGCGAGAATACTCATGGCTGAAACGACCAGCATACTCTCGTAGTGACTCGTCCGGGTTCTGGCGAATAGTGTACAAATTATTTGCAAGATGTAAGCGATCGGTCTAGAAGATGTGTTAAGAGACAAATAATTTCCTCAGTTCCTCAAATGAGTCTACTGTCTCAGGTGGAAGACGGCAATACCAGTTTAGAGCTCCGCCAGAGAGGATGAAGGGGAAGAAAAGACATCGCTCTTCGTCGGTATGCATTTGATATGCCATGGTGGACTTAAAGAGGTTAAGGTGTTCAATTGGGTCCTCCCTTCCAATATAGAGTTATAAACCAAGCTTTTGTTTTGTCTTCGCTTGAATGAGGGTGTCGAGGATCCTCTTTGTAAGAGGGCCAGGCCTAGGTTAGTTCCAATCAGGTATCTCAGCTTGTCGTTCGGCCTTCAACTTGTTTACTTCCTTAAGAAGCTGTAGGACAAGAGGGTCCTGAGTGGAGTCATGTACCACTGGAGCTTTCTTTCGTAAATCTCTATATCCTCTTGGAAGTATGATGGTTTGATCAAGAGCATGTGATTTTTCCCTGGACTCGTCGTACTGACTTCCAAGGTATGTCTGTCGGAACATCTCTGAGTCCCTTATACCTTCGTGTTTCTCTAGGACTTGTTGTCCCTTCCCTAAATTGGTAGCCGGCTTGGGACATGGAAGGGGACTGAGTCTTTTAGAGACCCTTGGGTGATTGATCTTCAAGCTTACATAGATGGGATTGTCTCGACGTTGCTTTAGGAAATCTTGACAGTCGTGAAAGGAGACTTTCGATCCTTCCACTCATTTTGTAAGGAGGTGTCTTCCTCCACTTCTCCTACTTCGGGTCGAAGCAGCTGGGTTGAGAGAAGTCTCATATTGATCAATGTTTTGATGATTAGCTCGCTTCTTATCAGGGATACCCATGTCGAAGGAAGGCAACCCTCTGTATTGGGGGGCACCCAGATGATGGTTGATATCCATAGGGGTAACGAGCTCGCGTGTTTGAGTACGCCTAGTTTTGTGTAGGGTCTCAAAGAGCTTCTCATACTGCTCCCAGATGACCTCATTCTTCATTGCTATCTTGTTGTTCTGAGCTTCTAGCTCATCGACTTTAGCTTGAAGAACAACCCTCTTTCCTTCATTCTTTCGTTGCCTCGCACCAAGTGCAAGATGGGTGTCATTCTGCGTGCTGTGGCTTTCTTCATTCCCCATGTCGAAGAGGGATGCCTGGTCAAAAGAGAGTACGAATGGTGGAAACCAGCTTAACAAAGCTGAAGAGAGTGGGAATAAGTGTCGTTCCTACAGATGGTGCCAAATGTTGATGCACAAAATCTGTGTGGACTTTGGTACAACAGAAAGTGTTAAGTTTGGGACCTTCGCTAGATTGCTCCGGTCACTAGTGTGGATAAGTGTGTAAATGGATAGACACAGGGAAGCAAACACAAGATGTACGTGGTTCACCCAGATTGGCTACGTCCACGGAGTAGAAGAGTTCACATTAATTGTGAAAGGTTTACACAAGTACATAGGTTCAAGCTCTCCTTTAGTGAGTACTAGTGAATGATTTAGTACAAATGACATTAGGAAATATTGTGAGAGAATGATCTCTATTTATATAACAGAGTTTCTAGTTTCATTCTAACATTGACACGTGTCGTGTTGTAATTGGCTTTTTGACACGTGTCGCGCTATGATTGGCTTCTGATGTCGACACGTGTCGCGCTGTGATTAGCCTCCTGGTTTGAGGGAAACTCTTATGGGTCCTTGACGGTATAATGTTAATCGGTGCTCAGTAGTTTCGGGATTGGTCAAGTATGGTACAAACACATTGCATAAGTGATATCTGGACGAGTAATGGTGAGTTATATGATTTTGCCTACTAATCGTTGATAGTAGGTTACATCATGCATGGCTTCTCCATCTATGCTGAGGTTCAGTTTACAATCAATAGAAGTGATAACAGGCTTGCAGTCAAGCATTTTTGCTTCTTGAAGAAGGTCCAATACATATTTCCGTTGATGTAGAAACAGCCCTTTTGAAGATGTTGCCATTTCGATCCCCAAAAAATACTTTAACCTCCCCAAATCTTTGATAGCGAAAGTTTGATGTAGTGAGAGTTTTAGTGCCTTAATCTCCACGGTACTATCTTCAGTGATGATAAGATCATCAATGTAGATGAGGACCACCAACTTCCCATTGGTGCCAATTCTCACAAATAATGAAGAATCAGCATTACTTCGCACGAATCCAGCATTTTCCAGAATATAACTAAGCTTGGCATACCAAGCTCTTAGTGATTGTTTCAATCCGTATATTGCCTTGTGCAATTTGAAACCATGTTGTTTTTTATACCATTATAGACTGAAGGAGGTTGCATATACACTTCTTCCTGCAACTCTCTGTGAAGGAAAACATTCTTCACGTCCATTTGGTAGAGTGACCACCCACAATTGATTGCAACTGAAAGTAAAACCCTGACTGAGTTCATCTTGGCCACCGGTGCAAATGTTTCCTTATAATCTACTTTAAAGATTTAGGTGAAACCTCGAGCAACAAGTCTAGCCTTGTGTCTCTCGATAGATCCATCAGCTTTGAATTTTGTCTTGTACATCCAACGACTTCCAACAGCCTTTTTTTCTTGGTGGTAGTTAAACTAGGCTTTAGGTGTGATTCTTTTCTAGTGCATGAAACTCTTCTGTCATGGCTTGGTTCCATTGTGGGAGAAGAGAAGTTTCTTGAAAGCTTCTTGGTTCACAGTTCTTATCAATTTCATTGAGAAATACATCATGAGATATTGAGAACTTACTAAAGCTGATACATTCAGTGATAGGATGTCGTGAGGCATACGTAACATAGTCTTGCAACCTAACTGGAGGTTTTCTGATTCGAGGAGCGTTTCTCTTAATCACCTGAGACTCTGTAGTGGACTGAGAATGATCAGAGTAGGGCTCTTCTTCACTTTCAATGGCAGTAATTTGGTCAGTTTGTACCTCTTCACAATCTGGACTCACAGTGACTGATCTTTCTTCCAACATCAGATGATTAAAGTTTTGAGGGAGTGGGAACATGTTAACTAAATCCTCCCCCTAACTTGTAAAATAGGGATAGTCTTCTTCGAATTTCACATCTCTTGAAACTGTGCACTTCTTAGTGACTGGATTGAAGCACTTGTACCCATTTTGGGTGGCCGAGTATCCCAAAAACACACACTTGGTTGCCCTAGCATCTAGTTTGTCACAGTTTAAGGTTTGGATGTTGTAAAACCCCACCTTTAAAAGTAATGTAATTTCATTTTGTTTTGGGTATTGTTTTCTTTTAAAATTGTTTTTGGTGTTAAATTGTGTGCCACGTGGGGCCCATTCCCTTTTTGGTCTCCTTCTTCCCTCACTTTCTTCTTCTCCTTCACCATGCCACACCCATAACCCATATCCTAAAATCATCATGAAATCACAATTTCAACTTCACCATCGTCTGTATCTCGTCGCTACGAACTCAACCATAGTCTTGTCATCTTGGAAGTCGAACCATGAAGCCCCGTACACGAGCTCCGACGCAGATCACCCATTTCGAGGCAAATTCCGGCAAAACCACAGCGAGTTGGCTGGCGTGCAAAGTATCAATCTCTTTGTCTCGCTAAGAACTATAACTTTCCTTTTTGTTTCGCCCAATTTCATTGAGTATTGAAGAAGTTATACTCATTTGAATCTTACCCAGTTTCTGGCGACCTCCGAGGCTTTCGAGGTATTTTCCGGTCAAACCAAGGCGAGTTAGACGTCGTGTGAGGTACCATTCTCTTCGTCGTGTCTTCGAGGGCTACGATTTCTGTTTTTGAATCACTTGATTTCGTTAAGTATTGACAAAGTTATGGCCGTTTAAAGTTTATGTAAATTCCGCCCGAATCCGGCCTTCTCTTTCAAATGGGTCCAGCGACCCACATTCCAGAAAACCCAGGCCTTTTAGGCCATTTAGAACTGGGGCTTTAGGCCCGTTAGATCCAAGCTCAACCCAAACCCTTTTTCCTTTTATTTTGTTTTAATTTTAATTGTTTAATTATAAAGGCCTTTGGGCCATGTTTAAATTAGGGCCTCCGGCCCGTTCCCTTGTTGAACCCAGAAACCCTTAGGCTAAAAGCCTTTGAGCCTTTTGAACCAGGGCTTTAAGCCATTTCCTCTTTAAGCCCTAAAACCTAGGACCCTAACCTAATAAACCCTTTTAGTTTAAAAACCCTAAACCCAATTATTTACCCTAGGCCTTTTATCAACCTAATTCCCTAACCCATTAACCTAAACCTATTAACCTATTAACCCTTTATCCTAAAGCTAAACCTAACCCAAGTCCTAACCCTAAACCCTAGTCAGCCCAAAACCTTTTATGGAGAATATTCCGTTAGGGAATATTCTATTAGGGAATATTCAGAGAATATTCTATTGACGTTTACGAAATTTATCCGGAACCCTTCTTAGGGTAATTCGACGTTCTGAATCCGTTTTCGATGTTTGTTTTCCCAAATTAAATCGTTTGAGTATAGTTTTATTAATTAGACTCTCTATGTGCTTCGGGGCAATTATAGTGGCGTTTTTGTCTTCGCTAGTTTGCGTGGCTCTTTGGCGGCTAAGTATATGTGAGTGGACCTCTTCTAAAAATGCATGTTTTAATAGTAGAAATGCATACCTGAAAAAGCATGATTTGATGATTACGTTTTATGAAACGCTTTGAGATAACATGTTTACTGAGGCTATTTTGAATTATTACTATTTTTCCTATAACTCATGTTCTTATAGAATATCCGATGGATGACGATATGATATTTAGAATATGTTTCGAACACCTCTTTATAGTATAAATGATGGATGACTTTATACTATGAAGTTGTTTTTCAATATATATATGTTCAGTGGTTTTGTACTTACCTTGTGGTCCTTTCCACTACGGGACGTAGGGATAGATTCCGGTCCATCTCGGGCGATGGTTTGGTGTTGGCATAGGGCCTGGAGTGTGTAGCCGCTGGCTATTTAGCACAGGGACGGGGAGCCGGCATGAGGCCTGAAGTGTATTTTCCTCTGACTGTCTACTCAGAGACGGGGAGCCGGTATGGGGCCTGAGGGTTATCGGACAATTCACTAGTGATTATTATATATACAAGTTATGATTTGAGACATTGCACGGCATGCTAGGTTTCAGAAAACCTATGTTTATCATGATATATATGTGTTTTCATAAAACTTGGGGGTTAGTATGTTGATAATTGTTTTACTATATATATATATATATATATATATATATATATATATCAACTTGGTCCACTTATGTCTGTTTTACGCCCCATTCAGGACTTAGAATCGAGGCATACAATCCCAGCATCAAAGCACTTGCACATTGGCATCTTCGAGTCCTCTCGGTGTAAGACCCATTCCTTGTTCATTCAATTTTTATATTATTTCTTTTAGTATTCTAGTTAGTTGTATGCTCTGAACACGTTCCTGAATACATCTTCATTAGTCTTTTATATTTATAAGTCTTATTTACTCCTTATTCTCAGCATTTGCATTCAATAAATGGCTTTCGTCACCCTTGAGTGTCAGCCAACATGCGCTTATCCTGGTATTTGGGGAATATCAGGATTGGGGCGTGTCTGATGTGAACAAAACAAACACAACCAAACACCTTGAGATGTGTCAATTCTATTTTCCTCCCCTTAAGAACTTCATAGGGAGATTTAAACCCTAGCACATGACTTGGAAGTCGATTGATGAGATAAGTGGCAGTAAGGATGGCAAACGACCAAAATTTCTTTGGAACATGCATGTGAATCATGAGACCACGAGTCTTCTCCAAAAGATCTCTATTTTTTCCTCTCGGCTACTCCATTTTGTTGAGGAGTCCCTACACAGCTGGTTTGATGTATGATACCCTGAGAACTTATGTATTGAAGCATGTTGTTGGATAGAAATTCAGTGTCATTATCTGACCTTAAAACCTTAATGTTTGATTGAAATTGTGTTTTAACATGCATGTGAAAGTCTTTGAAAATGGTTGAGACTTCACTCTTTGATTTCATAAGATATAGAAAACTTGTTCGAGAGAAATCATCAATAAATAGAACAAAGTACTTAAACCATTCCATTGATTCAGTTGCAGGTCCCCATACATCGGTGTGTACCATTTCGAAAGGTATACTTGTCCTAGACATTGAATTACCAAAAGGTAGCTTAGTAAACTTAGAAAATTGACAAGTATCACAAGTAGGATAGGGGTTAAAAAAATTTGGAAATAGTTTAGACAAGACAACTTCAGAGGGGTGAGCTAATCTTCTATGCCAAAGTTGGTTTTCATCTATGGACTTCGATTGAGCTTGAAGAGCTTGAGTGAAACAGGCATTCTTGCACAGGTAGTAAAGTCCATTTATGAATACCCATTCACCAATCATCTTCATGGTGAGAACATCCTGAAACATCACATTATTTTGTGAGAAAATAGCACGGCAGTTTAGAGTGTTGGTGATCTTTCCTATTGATGCACAAAATTAGTGGGGACTTTGGTACAACAAAAAGTGTTAAGTTTGTGACTTCGCTAGATTGTTCCGATCACTAGTGTGGGTAAGTATGTAAATGGATAGAGACAGGGAAGCAAACACAAGATGTACGTAGTTCACCCAGATTGACTATGTCCACAGAGTAGAGGAGTTCTCATTAATTGTGAAGAGTTTACACAAGTACATAGGTTCAAGCTTTCCTTTTGTGAGTACTAGTGAATGATTTAGTACAAATGACATTAGGAAATATTGTGGGAGAATGATCTCCTTTTATAGAAGAGAGTTTCTAGCTTTGTTCTAACATTGACACATGTCGTGTTGTGATTGGCTTCTGATGTTAACACGTGTCGCGCTATGATTGGCTTCTGATGTCGACACGTGTCGTGCTGTGATTGGCCTCCTGGTTGGAAGGAAACTCTTCTGGGTCCTTGACGGTATAACGTTGACTGGTTCTCGGTAGTTTCGGGATTGGTCAATTATGGTACAAACATTTCCAATTGACAAAAGTTAGAAAAGAAAGGTTGGTACATAGAGGGCAGTGGAAGGTATTTTTTGAGAGAGTAAGTTTATTTCTCCTTTTCCCAAAACTAAGACATTTTTTCCATTTGCAATAGACACATGTGAGGGACTTGATTTTTTTTTTTTTAAATGATGTAAATTTGTAACTTTGTTTGTCATATGATATGTGGTGCCTGAATCAATTATCCAACAATCAGTTTCAGTACTAGTTAATAGGGCAGTAGTGAAGGCTTTGAGTATACCCGATGCTTCTCCCTTTGGAACTTTCTCATTTCCAGCAAGGAAGCCGGCAAATTGTCCCAGCATAGCTGTGTGACTATCCTCTTCATTGCCTTGACCATGTGAGCCTCCTCCGTGTCCCTTACTTTGTAGGTAAGCTGCAAATTCATTGATCAATGACAATGGATTGGCAGTGAACTCCATGGATCCTTGTGAAGTTGTAGGAGGGTGAGCATTAGCAAGTTGTGCCTGGAAATGAGGTTTGTTGATGCACAAAATCAGCGAAGACTTTGGTACAACAGAAAGTGTTAAGTTTGTGACCTTCGCTAGGTTGCTCCGGTCACTAGTGTGGATAAGTATGTAAATGGATAGAGACAGGGAAGCAAACACAAGATGTACATGGTTCACCCAGATTGGCTACGTCCACATAGTAGAGGAGTTCTCATTAATTGTGAAGGGTTTACATAAGTACATAGGTTCAAGCTCTCATTTAATGAGTACCAGTGAATGATTTAGTACAAATGACATTAGAAAATATTGTGAGAGAATGATCTATATTTATAGAAGAGAGTTTCTAGTTTCATTTTGACATTGACACGTGTCGTGTTGTGATTAGCTTCTGATGTTGACACGTGTCGCGCTATGATTGGCTTCTGATGTTGACACGTGTCGCGCTGTAATTGGCCTCCTAGTTGTAGGGAAACTCTTCTGGGTCCTTGAAGGTATAATGTTAACCGGTGCTCAATAGTTTCGGGATTGGTCAAGTATGGTACAAACAAGGTTGAAATTGTTGTGAGGACCTTGGTATCATCTTTCCATCTTTGCTGAACTTAGGCTTAAGTTCAGGATGAAGTTCCCAACACTTGTCTTCCACATGACCAACACCATTGCAATATTTGCATTTTAGATGTGGGAGATATACATCCAACTCATTCCACATGCTTTGAGGCTCCCAAGGTGTTGAACAAATGTCTTCCTTTCTTGTTGAGCACTGACAATGTCCTTCTTTAATTGGAAGACCCGCGCATAGTTGTTTTGATTTCCATACATATCCTGCAAAGCTTTCCAAAGATCATGTGCGGAATTAGAGTAGCTAAAAATTTCAGCAACATGTTTCTCCATGGTGTTGAGCAAGGACATGACAAGTTAATCTTTGCAGTGCCATGCATCGTATGTAGAGGAAGAACGGTTTGGGGCTTCCACGCTTCCATTTACAAACCCTAACTTCCCTTTGCCTCCAAGAGCTATTGAAACAGCTCGGGACCAAGGAAGATAATTGAATTCGTTTAAGAGAACTGAACATAAACGTTGATTGGTGTTAACCTCAACGTCTGAGAAGTTTGGAGAGAAACTGTGCTGGGTTTCCTCATCATGGTTCACAGAACTTTCTTCATCCATGACTTAGACTTTGAAAGAAAAAAAATTCGCAGCAACAAGAATGGCAGAGACAGGTTACAAAAGAACCTGCTCTGATACCATATAGAAATTATGGCTTTAATTTGTGATATATATCATAAGTTCAATGTACAATGGTTCAGGTATATATGAGGAAGGAATGGAGACAGAAAGAAAGAAGAAAGAAAGGTGAAATGGTTGTTGCAAGTAGCCGACAAAGACAAAGAAAAAAGCAAAGCTAACTAGCCTAGTCTAAGCTTTACAACAACAACTTTCATCAATCAATCATCTCTCTTAAATCAAGGAAAAGAAAGTAGTCTAGTCTAAGCCTTACAACAACAACTTTCACCAATCAATCATCTCTCTTAAATCAAGGAAAAGACTAACCCTAGAGAACATGGTAGCTGACTCTAAAGGTCGAAATATACTCAACACTTTCAACACTAATTTAACATTTAATGTAACAAAATTTATCGACATACAAAAAAAAAAAGTAAGGTACAAGATGTAAAGGTGAGGGCCCACAAAAGCAAGCGTTGGGGGTAGCGGAGTGGATCCCACGATTTCAAAATTATGGACCGGAGGAACATTTCTCGCAGACTTGGGCGCTAAAAAAAGCCATCGTCGTTTTTCCTCTTCTGGCTGAGTTTGCCTTCTTAAACCAACCCGAAATTCTCGCCCCAAACAAATATTCAAACCTTTCCGTTTCTTCCCTTCACAAATTTCCAATTAGGGTTTAACATTAACCTTGATCAGAACTTCTACGTACATATATATACATATCTACGATACAAAGACACGGACACGAATACGGGAATACGACACGAGGATATGTCAAATTTCTAAAAATAAGGACACGATACATTTGGGATACGGTATATATCTAAAACATTATAAAATAATCATTCAAATTTACACAAAATACAATAATATATTATAATATACAGAAAAGCAACTTCATCAGACACAGAAAATCAACTTCATCAGATTCGAATGGATTATGGGGGAGTGGAATGGGTATTATAATATATTATTATGGGTAGTAGTATGTATATAATATTAGTTTCAAGAAAAGCAAAAGACTTTTTATAATCAGATTAATTTTTACTTTTAGTTTCAGACTTTCACTTTCACTTTCTTTCAGAGATCAGGTTTCATTGTTTCAGAGATGGGTCTTGTGATGTTCTCGGGGAATTAGAGATGGGTTTTAGTTTCAGTTTCAGAGATGGGTTTCGATTTCACAGTTTCAATATTAACAAAGTGAAAACGAAAGTTCACCAATCACCACTCACCAGGAATTGCAGACAGAGACGAAGGAGACGATGGAGCAGTTGTAGACGGAGAAGATGGAGACGACGGCGCAGTTGTAGATGGCGACGACGGAACGGTTGCAGATGACGGTCTGATTCGTGAAAGTCTCCCAACCCAAGCATCTGAGGTTCTAGATGTAAATTCGAATTTTTTTTTCTTCTGATTATCCTTCAATTTGAGAGTGATTTCAGTTAGCTAACTTCGATCAATCACGATTCTGTGCGGATTTATTGTGATTATTTTTTATTTTTCTTCTGATTATCCTCCTATTTTAGTTTCGAACGTATCCGAAAAGTAGGATACTTGTATCTGGACAATACGATACGTGTATCTTCTCAGTCCTAAACTTATGCCTTCACTCCATACGTATCGGACGCGTATCCACGAGTATCCTCCGCGTATCCGTATCCTTAGAATGTCCGATACGGGATACGGGGGCTTTCTCCCGTGTCCATGCATCGTAGATACATACTAGTAAAAATGCCCGTGCATTGCTGCGGAACTCGAATGCAACCACATGAATAAGACATTTCCAATCACAATTGACAACCCAAGAGCTCTGTAAATCAAATATATAGGAAAAGATCAATAAAAAGTGAATTACAGTTTCTAAAATCAGAAAGTAACATTTATTTGAAAAGATTTAGACTCATTTTGGATATAGATAAACAATGGCATGTTAAAAACCAAAATGATAAAGCATTTGACATTCAACATTTACGTAAAAAAAAAATATACATGTTATCCATCAATGTTTTGGTAACAAAATCCCAAATTACTCTCCATATTGCAGAAACCATTGAAGCAAAACAGGACAAATTCACTGCAAAAATCCCATTTTTTCCTACTTTTGAATGAATCAAGTATGTCATTTTAAGACTTTGTATAAAAGATTATATAAACCAACTAAAAAAAATCCCATTTTTTCCTTCTTTTGAATGAATCAAGCATGCCATTTCAAAACCAATGTAACTTTTGTTCTCAAAACAAATTCACAGAACACACATACTGAGACACCAACTCAAATTGCAATTTCAAAACAAAAGTAACTTTTGTTCTTAAAACCAAGAACCACATAGAGCTCGAAAATCTAAATGAAGGAAAGCCTACCTTCTGAAGGTGTAATTCTTCACTTGGTATTGCACCCTCCCTAATCATCTGCACATGGCACACCGCAATGCTTCCTGCACTTCAAGACTGCAGTTAAGAAATCATCCTGCCTAATCTATATTGTACTGATTGCTAAACTTACGATTCACATGCCTACAATCCAAAAATCGAAATACAACCATGAATCACAAAACCACCAAATATGGATTGAAATTTCAGAATGTTTGAATGTCATAAATAAATTAATAATTCTTATCTAAATACAACCAAAAATAAACATATGTTCCCGTAAAAATACCCAAATCAATGCAAACAAAATCTGATGGGGTTTCCATTGTCAAGTACCAAAACCAACAATTAATGATATCAAGAGTCTTAAAATCATGTAATATATAAAATTACAACAATGAATCAAGCGACTCACAGACACAAAAATTACTTATAAAATAATTTTGAAAGTGAATAAAAGGCTATTGCTAACCTTTCATTCTAAGTTTGGGGGTGGAGGATCCAGGCAGCACAGAGGCACTTTTGTTCAAGCCCAAATCACAGAATCCAACATGCAAGCATTCTGTTCAACATTCACCAATTTGTACATGACAACAAACAGAGCACATCCATGAGCATATTAGACAAATTCAAGATCTAGGGATCAGTGAATGAGATCACAGACTTCATTCACGGATGCAAAGACTCAAAAATTCATCTAATCCAAGTCAATATTAGTGCAGAACCAGGGCTCATACCTTTTCCTTTTGTATCTGTAGGCCTCGGCTTCTCGGCCGCTATTTGTTTTCCATTGGATCTCATATTGGTCTCACTATTGTTATATCCGCTTCTGTTCATCCTTGTCAATCGAGATATGCACCACTGAAAACCCACAAAGACATTAGACATGGAACCGTCTGCATATCTTCTGAAAATGAGAATGACAGGATAGGGGGATTTTTTTTTCAGCGTTTTACCTCTGTGGGTGTCGGAGACCTGCGATTTGATTCCTGCGGGCTCCAGAACGAAGATGAAATGAAAGGACGCTGGGTTAGAAAAGAAAGGAAGACTGATTTGTAGAGCTTCTGTATAGCAAATTGACTTGTTTTAGTTTGATCATCTATATCATCTAACAAAAATCTTATTTATACTGAAATTCTAGCGATCAAGCAAAGAAGTTTGTATTTGAATAACCAATTATATTTACACATTATATTCCTCTCTTTGCTTCGGCGCTTTGCAAACAATCCAACATTTTTTTTTCTCTTGGTACAACCATTTTTTGAATCATTTATGTGTCCATGCATTAAGCAATATCTTGGTATAATTGAGAAAGAAAAAAGGATAAAACTGAAAATCAGAAAATTAGAAAGAAAAAAAAATACATGCAAAGATTTAACCGTAAGAAACCCCAACATTCCCAGCATTCGAATGATTAGAAAAATCGAATTTGATAACATTGTACCTTTATTTTATTTTTTTACGGTAAAAGGGAATTCATTTCATAACAAACCAAAACATAGAAGTTATAGCAGGTGAATAAGGCTTCTAAAAGGATAAGGAGAATCATCACTTGGCAACTGCTTCCCAATCATCTTTTGGAAAAGAAATAGTTGTCATTGAAATCATCAAACCCTTTCATAGCATCAAATTGTACAGAAATATAAATATTAAAAACCAGAACTCAAACTTAAAAGCCCAAGTTAAAATTAGTAAATAAATTTAAAAAATACCTACATGCTCTGGGATTAATCTAAAGAAAATACAATTTCCAATGTCCAAAAATATAAATATCTAAACCAGAACCCAAACTTATTGTGATTGTGTGTGCGCATATGGGTTAACTTAATTCGAGAGAGAGTACGATAAAAAATAAACAATCATTAGAATAAAAACTCAGCATATTATAAAAGTTACTAACCCAGAAAGTCGTTAGATCCAGGGTCCAACTCCTTGTCCTGTAATTCCAGCATATAAACAACAAAATATAAAATCAGAAACCCCCGGTTGACTGAATGAAAATAGAAGAGCAACATCCTTGTCATGTTAAAGGATGTGTTAAACGGATATCTTTCCAGGACATGATCACATGCAAAATATAAAATACAAGATATAGTGTTAAATAGAAGAGCAACATCCATAGTCTTCTTCCTGTCATTATGTTTACTAACTCATACCATGTAAAATAACTAATCGCTTAAGATATGACTTCAAAAAAAATCGCACGCCTACTTAAACACATAAAGCATCAAACTTTACTCAATCTGAAATTTATATTGTATACGCTTGCTTATTACTGATTAACCATTGAAAGAAAAGCTTTGAGTTAAGCAAATGCCATTGACTTCTTCCACTTCCTTAAAACAACCAAAAACCCATGTCGATATGGATTTGGGAAAAAAGAAATTTCAAAATCTAACCATCAAAATTTTTTACTTCCTATGTTCTTGGGGATCATCAGAATTTTTCTTGTCCTGAATTTGTTTTCTAATTTGATTTTTAATTTAGTTGTGAACCTCATAATCTAATCATGTCTCATGATTACGTGAATATTAATAAATTTAGTCGTCTTGGCTCTCTGCAAATTCCAACTCCAAATCCTTTCTGACCCTTTTTCCCAAAAGCTCTCTCACCGATTTGAAAACATTCACATAATCATGAGACATCATTCCAACTCATTTCATAAACCCAAAAGAAAATCTAAAATGAAACTATGATTTCGACCACAAAGAAGTTGGAATTCTCTAGTGTCACCACCCTGTCTTCACTGCCCAAAAATTGGAAGAATCCAATCTTGGACCCATATTCCCACACTAAATAGCAAAAAATATTCTAAAGTTTTAAGGAATTGGGAACCAAAATTTCATATTTAACCAAAACAAAGAAAAATATCTAAAACCCAGATTTGAAAACATAGAAATAAACATATATGCCACTGGCCATTTCAATGGCTTCTGGTTCTATAAGGTTATTTATTTGACTGATGCAGGGTATACGAAACCAAGCGTAAAATAAATGCAACATGTTCAGAAAATAACCTAGATGGAAACCCAAAAAATCAGAAGAAAGAATACCAAAAAAATACCAATTTGTGATCGGCTAATTGTTTAACTCAAGCATCTGATTCCTCTGTGTTTAAGGTGAGTGCTTTTGTATATCAAAATTAAATTTCAATCCAAACTCAAATTCCAAAACAATCAGAGCATACAAACTTAATAACCCAAAAAGTTAATGAAACCAAACCTATTTCATTTCCAATATAATCCAGAACACCAAATTAGCTTACCTTCGGTCAAGCGGGTTTTGGAAAACGTTGCGGAGACTGGTGGTGCAGGAAGATTCACACGTTTGTTGTGGTGCCCTTCGTGCATATATAATCCATGTTTCCCTCTTTTTTCATCTGGTCTATCAGATAAATGTGAGCACTAAATGAGTACATTTAAACCAAAAAGTGTTGACAAAGGCATAATTGGAGAAAGAAAAGGTCTTTTTTATCAATAAAAATCAAAAAATGCTTCATAATTGGACATAGAAATGAGTCTCTCTGAACCCTCAGTTGAGAACTTTGTTATCTCACTATTATATCATCTGTAAGCTATTCTGTTATGCGAATCGTGTTTCCGGTGTCTTCTAAGTTTAAAAAAACTCTGTGAAAGTGTACGACAATTTGTGGCTGTCTTTATTTCAATGTCTATAAAGATATCATGTTTTTACCTAGATTTCACATGTAAATTATTTACTGTTAAGGGTATAACAAATAAATATGAAATTTTTTTATGGTGATGCACTCGTAATGTTTGTGCAGCTTCGTGAGTTCGGAATGCATCACCACCCTCCCCCATATGACCCACTGCCAAACCCACCCAAACACCATCTTGGTAACCTAGCCTTGATGCTCCCAATCCCCCCTCTGCTAACCCCCTCGCCCCTCTCCGGATTTCCCGGTCCTGTTGAGCCACCCCTGACAGAGGCATTCTCAGCAAGTAAAAAAACAGAGGCATTTCCAAACAAAAGATACAATATACAGTAAAAGGAAAATAACAATTGATGAGAGAATAAAAAAATTGTAAACCTCAGTACCAACATAGAATGCATACGAATAAAGCATAATCATTTACAACTTAGAACAAAACTAACTTATGCAACACCACCTAAAACACAAAAAAAAAAGGAAACAACATTCTCCAAATACAAAATCCTCAAAGGATACTAAATTATTTACCTTGTAGGGCTTCGAAGTCTATACTATGGAAATCAACCCCTCAGGCTCATTTGATTAGCGTGATGAAGACTGACCAAACTAACAGTTGTTGCACCATATATTTCATTTACTTCAACTTGGATCATTTTTTTATGCAAGATTCTTTGCTTAATTTAAATATATAATCAAACATCCCTCCCTACTTAAAAGCTTGTGGTGCCAACTATTTCATTTAACTGAAAATTATATGTTTGAATACTCACAACCTGCTTGCTTGATAGCCATTTTTTCTATCTCAGTGTTTTTCAAAATCACTGATAATCATTTTGGTCCCAATTCTAAAACAGAAAAATGGCAAGAAAAGGGTTTTTTGCAAAAGCATAAGTACATACCAATTCGGTAGTGAATCCTCATGATTCCTCCTGGGACCTTGATGAGATTATTGTTGGTGATCTGAAGATAGAAAGCTTCAATTAGGGTGGCTTGTTTTCTGAGTGCACAGAGAGACAAAAGGGGGAAACAGGGTTCCTAGCATAACACAAAACATATTATTGTATACAATG
Organism: Malus sylvestris; assembly: GCF_916048215.2. Taxonomy (NCBI): domain Eukaryota; kingdom Viridiplantae; phylum Streptophyta; class Magnoliopsida; order Rosales; family Rosaceae; genus Malus; species Malus sylvestris. The sequence continues at coordinate 26,039,100 of NC_062260.1, forward strand.
GAATAGCTACCGCTAAATAAGAGCAACGCTTTAGAAGTAAAAAGTTGAAATTGTTTACCTTGAGCACAGAGGGCTTTCTATGCTGCAAAGAAGGCCTAAAAAACGAAAAACCAGAGTCTCCTGAAACTGAAAACAAAACCAAATTAAATACACATGTATGATCAAAACCCCTAGAATTACAAAAAGTAAATTTGAATAGAAAACCCTCTTATTTTTCATCTTCATCTGTGCCAATCAAAACTGATTCTTGACAAAATGTGTGTGTGTGTGTGTGTGTAAAATATGCATTTTTGAAACATGCATAGAAATTTTGCATGTTTGATTTCTGAAATTTGTGGCGACTTGGAACAAATTAAGTAATGGAATTATAATCATGTACATTATTTTTTTTTTCAATTCATGCTTCAGTGCAGTTGGAACTCCGCCTATGTAAGTTTATCTTACATTGCCGGTCCCAAGCCTGGATAAAGGAGGAGGGGGAGGGCGTCAGGTAGTCGACAGCCGGCACTCCATGATCACGTCGAATCCTTATGAAAATGAATCCAGAACAAAATCGCGCTAAAGCTAGGGCGTCACCCGTAAGTAGCGCGTTGTGTGGCCCGAGCACAGTGATAAGTGAGCAAGGGTCGCTGTATCTCCATCGGCACCCGGATGCAGTGTTAAATGAGCAAGGGGGCCATAGAAACTTCTTTTCGAACGACTCCACTCAAAGTTGTTTGGGAGCATATGCTCCCATCAACTTTACACGAGACACACAAAAGAAGTACTGTGATCCTATTAGACGGGGAAGGGTGAAGAAGCTATGACAGAAGGGTAGAGTTCAAGAGAGCAAAATGCGTTTAGGAACGTGGAATATAGGAACCTTAACGGGAAAATCTATGGAAGTAGTGGAAGTTATGGTGAGGAGAAGGATAAATATTATGTGCCTACAAGAAACTAAGTGGGTTGGTAGTAAGGCAAAGGATCTAGAAAACTCAGGGTTTAAACTTTGGTATTCGGGCACAAATAGAACGAGAAACGGTGTTGGCATCATCGTGGACAAGACCTTGACACAAGATGTTGTAGATGTCAAGAGGGTAGGAGATAGAATCATGGCAATCAAGATTGTAATAGGACAAGAACTTATCAATGTGATTAGTGTGTACGCACCTCAAGTAGGATTGGATACGAGTTCGAAGGAGAAATTTTGGGAAGACCTTGGAGACTTGGTGAAAGGAATTGCTCAGACGGAGAAGTTATTTATAGGAGGAGATTTAAATGGACACGTGGGCAGGGAGACATGCAACTATGGAGGTTTTCATGGTGGCCATGGTTTTGGGGAGAGAAACGAGGATGGGGAAGCTATCTTGGATGTTGCAATGACATATGATCTCTTCTTAGCCAACACCTTCTTTAAGAAGAGAGAAGAACATGTGATCACCTACAAGAGTGGGTCGTCAAAAACACAAATAGATTTTCTTCTAATGAGGAAAGGGGATCGTATAACTTGTAAGGATTGCAAAGTTATACTAGGAGAGGGCGTGGCTAATCAACATTGCTTGTTGGTGATGGATGTACATATCAAAAGAGTGAGACAAAAGAACAAGACTTGGAAGTGCCCAAGGACTAGATGGTGGAATCTAAAAGAAGAAAAACAAGCCATTTTCAAAGAGAAAGTAATCACCCAGTGTGTGTGGGATAGAGAGGGGGAAGCTAGCCAAATGTGGGATTACATGGCTAGTTGTATCCGAAAAGTAGCAAAAGAGGTATTAGGAAAGTCCAAGGGCTTTGCCCCACACCAAAAGGAATCTTGGTGGTGGAATGAGGAGGTACAAACAAAGGTGAAGGCTAAGAAGGAATGTTGTAAAGCTTTATACAAGGATAGGACTGATGAAAATGGTGAAAGGTCTAGAAAAGCGAAGCAAGAGGCGAAGAAAGCTGTGAGAGAAGCTAAGTTAGCGGCTTATGACGATATGTATAAACGACTAGATACCAAAGAAGGAGAGTTGGATATTTATAAACTAGCTAGAGCAAGGGAAAAGAAGACAAGGGACCTAAACCAAGCGAGGTGCATCAAGGATGAGGATGGAAAAGTTCTTGCTACAGAGAACGCGGTTAAAGACAGATGGAGAGGTTATTTTCATAATCTTTTCAATGAAGGACATGAAATGAGTGATTCTTTAGGGGAGTTGAGTAACTCAGAAGAGTGCAGAAACTACTCTTTTTATCGTCGAATCCGGAAGGAAGAAGTGGTTGTAGCTTTGAAGAAGATGAAGCATAGAAAAGCAATAGGCCCAGACGATATACCAATTGAAGTGTGGAAAGTTTTGGGAGAGACAGGTATAACATGGCTCACTGACCTTTTCAATAGGATTTTGAAAACGAAGAAGATGCCAAATGAGTGGTTAACGAGCACTTTGGTGCCTATCTACAAGAATAAGGGCGACGTACAAAATTGCATGAACTATAGGGGTATTAAGCTAATGAGTCATACAATGAAGCTCTGGGACAGAGTCATTGAGCATAGATTGAGGCAAGAGACACGAGTTTCGGACAACCAATTCGGGTTCATGCCAGGGCGCTCAACCATGGAGGCAATCTATCTCTTACGAAGATTGATGGAAAGATATAGAGATGGGAAAAAGGATTTACACATGGTCTTTATAGATTTGGAAAAAGCGTATGATAGGGTCCCAAGAGACATTCTTTGGAGGATTTTAGAGAAGAAAGGAGTACGAGTAGCATATATCCAAGCTATAAAGGATATGTATGAAGGAGCAAAGACTGCCGTAAGAACTCATGAAGGACAAACTGAAAGCTTTCCCATAACTGTAGGATTACATCAAGGCTCATCCTTAAGTCCTTACCTTTTTGCGTTGGTAATGGATGAGTTAACAGGACATATTCAAGATGATATTCCTTGGTGTATGCTTTTCGTAGACGATATAGTGTTGATAGATGAAACTCAGGAAGGGGTAAATGCAAAGCTTAACCTTTGGAGAGAAGTGTTGGAATCTAAAGGTCTTCGCCTAAGCCGATCAAAGACAGAATATATGGAGTGCAAGTTCAGTGCAAATGGAGGCCAAAACGAGTTAGGGGTGAGGATCGGAGATCAAGAAATACCAAAGAGCGACCGTTTTCGTTACCTAGGATCTATCTTGCAAAAGAACGGAGAATTAGATGGAGATCTCAACCATAGAATAAAAGCTGGATGGATGAAGTGGAAGAGTGCATCCGGCGTGTTGTGTGACCGACGTATGCCACTGAAGCTCAAGGGAAAATTTTATAGGACGGCAATAAGGCCGGCGATGCTGTATGGCACAGAATGTTGAGCGGTGAAGCATCAACACGTACACAAAATGGGTGTAGCGGAGATGATGATGCTTCGTTGGATGTGTGGGCATACGAGAAATGATAAGATTAGGAATGAGGATATCCGGGGTAAAGTAGGAGTAGCCGAAATTGAAGGAAAGATGAGAGAAAATCGGTGACGGTGGTTTGGACATGTGCAAAGAAGGCCTACTGACGCTCCGATTAGATGATGCGACTATGGGACAGAGGTTCAGGGCCGAAGGGGTAGAGGAAGACCTAGGAAAAATTTGGAAGAGACTCTAAGAAAAGACTTAGAGTACTTGGATCTAACGAAGGACATGACACAAGACCGAGCACAATGGCGTTCTAAGATTCATATAGCCGATCCTACTCGGTGACTTGGATTTTCCAAGTCTCCAACCGAGAAGTTTTCCTCACTCAGGAAATTAAGGGAACACTACCTCAACCTACATGATCCACTCACAAAGCTTCAACAAAAGAAAATTCAAAGAACTTAGCGAAGAAGGCTTTGGTGTGTTTAACACAATACGTTGAAATGAAGGAAAGTTTATCTACAAATATGTACATATACATGAGTCAAAATAAACAAACAAGAGGGAGCCTTCACAAAGGTTGCTTAGGAGAAGTCTCAGCAGTCGGTAGAGCCCCAGAAAGAGAAGGCACCGGAGGGGGATCATTCGGAGCCTCAGTACTGGACAGAACCCTAGAAGGAGGAGGCATCAGAGGTTGATCATTTGGAGCTTCATTACGCGGTACAGCCCCAGAAGACGAAGGCAATAAATGCCTTTGGAACAAACCCACAAATCTCTTATAATCAAGTAAAACCTGACCATCAGATTCCTTCATCTGGTCAAGCTTCCTCTTCATGTTTGTAGCATAGTCATGTGCGAGCCGGTGCAACTGTTTATTCTCATGCTTGAGCCCTCTAATCTCCTGTTTGAGACTCATCACTTCAGCCGCCAATGATTCAACTTTGTGGGTTCGAGCAAATAGGCGTTGGGCCATATTAGACACAGCGGTCATATCATTCTTCATCACGGAATACCCAACGGTAAGAGGACCAGTAGGGGAGACGAAGGATGGGCGTCATATGTTGTCTAGAGAAGGCGGGGCTGCCTCTTCAACAAGGTTCAAGTCAAAACGACGGTCGGAGGGGCCAGACATTTTTCAAAGGTGTTGAAGAGAGAAGAGGTCGGACAAATCAAGATCTTAGAAGTGCAAGAATGGAGCTTCTACTGGTGGAGATTCAAGTGTGCTTTGGAACTTAATGCCAGCCCCTATAAAAATTTGCACTCGACGGAGCTTCAGAAATCGAAGAGGCGTCTGCTCAGAAATCGAAGAGGCGTTTGCTTTCTCAAAAGCTGGGCTGCTCAGAGACCACGAGGGTCGATCTCAGAAATCGAAGAGACGTCTGCTTTCTCAAAAGCTGGGCTGCTCAAAGACCACGAAGGCCGATCTCAGAAATCGAAGAGGCGCTTGCTTTCTCAAAAGCTGGGCTGCTCATAGACCACGAGGGCTGATCTCAGAAATCAAAGAGGCACCTACTTTTCCAGCCTTGTCAGCACCTGTCACACGCACACTCAGCTTTGCGGAAATTATGGGCATTCTGTCAAAGACTTCTGGTGAAGTAGAAAGCACATGAGTCTTACTGTTCAATCACCCACTTCCCACACGCAACAGTAGCTCATGGGTACCATAGATAACTTTGCCAAAGTTCTCTGCCAAAGTTGAGCACATGAAGCTTGCAGCTCCCACTACATCGCTCTGACCAAGAAGGGTAAAAGAATAGCAAAGAAACAACACTAACAAAGTTTAGACACATAAATTTTGAAGGTCTAACTACCATATTATTACCCACAAGGGTAAAGGAACAGTACCACTGCTGGATAATTGGAAAGTCCTTGTATGTCAACCTCTGTGCTTCGTGGCAAGGTAGACTAGCAAACATGCCCAACCTTTACTCACATTCGAGAAAACACTCCCAACAAGATTGCTTGCTCCAAAATCGAAGAGGCACCGTCCTCCGAATCTCGAGAGCCAAACTCCCAACATGACTACTTTCTCAAAAATTGAAGAGAGGGTAAAGGAACAGTACCATTACTGGATAATTGGAAAGTCCATGTGTGTCAACCTCTGTGCTTCGTGGCAAGGTAGACTAGCAAACATGCCCAACCTTTACTCACATTCGAGAAAACACTCCCAACAAGATTGCTTGCTCCAAAATCGAAGAGGCACCGCCCTCCGAATCTCGAGAGCCAGACTCCCAACATGATTACTTTCTCAAAAATCGAAGAGACACCGCTCTTCGAATCTCGAGAGCTAGACCCCCAGCATGATTGCTTTCTCAAAAATCGAAAAGGCATCGTTCTCCGAATCTCGAGAGCCAAATCCCCGATAGGATTGCTTGTTCGAAAACCGAAGAGGCAACACTTTCCCAACTGCAAGAGCCGGATGGCAGCTCCCACTACCGTGCTATGACCAAGCAGGGTAAAGGAATAACATTACTACTTGTTGTTAAGGAGACTCCTATATATGTCGACCTCCATCCCCAACGGATAGACAGACCTGCAAAAATGCTCAACCCTTCCTCATATCTGAGAGGGCACTCTCAACGAAGCCTTTCGAAATATTCAGCTTTCTTTCCCCCCGATAATACCTCTGCAAACAAGCTATACTAGAGCAAGAATATCTCATATCATCAGGGTTAAAAGTAAGAGTATCCCATATCATGCTTTTTCCCTGTCTTTTCCTTTGGCCTTGTTCTTACTTGCAAGACAAGGAGAAAGAGAGCAATCAGTCAGCACTTGAAATCAAACTTCCAACCAGGAACTGACTGCCTAGAACTTACTTACCTGGCATTGCTCTCGAGTACTCATCTTCAACATCTTATGCTTCCAGGGAAGATACCGCATCTGTCTGAGGAACAGATAGAGCAAGTGAGAAGGATACAAGGAAGCATGTGGAGACAAGCGTAACATCACACGTGCCGATACATCCATTACTCTGTCAAAGCAAAAGTATCCCATATCAACAAGGTCGAACGTACTCTAGATTTGATGGACTTGTTTTGACCCTCAAATTCTTCAGTCGGCCTTATACTCTGGAGGAAACCAGAAAACCCTCCAGCTCAGTTCAAGAATAAGCCTGTGGAAAGTTACTTCTTCAAAAGCAAAAGTATCCCATATCATCTCTTTTCGTTTTTCTTCTCTTTATCCTTCATACTGCCTGCAAGATAGGGAGAATGTGAACAATCAGCCGGAGCTCTGATTGCTTACCTTGTCTGTCACCTCTTTCAGCAGATCCCCTAGCTCGGCGACTTGGAGGACTCCTACTACATGGTTTGTATCGCGCTTGACCAAGCCTGAAACTACAAGTAAGCTTTAAGTGAAATTGATACATTACCTTGTGCATCTCTACCAGTTAAAGATACCACTCATGGATGGAGGAAGAGTACTTCCAGAGAAGATGCCACATCTACCTATGAAACAGATAAGGCAAGTCAAGACGATACCACACTCCGATACTTAGAAGTTTCGTGATTACGAGATCATTCTCCCACAATATTTCCTAATGTCATTTGTACTAAATCATTCACCTGTACTCACTAAAGGAGAGCTTGAACCTATGTACTTGTGTAAACCCTTCACAATTAATGAGAACTCCTATATTCCGTGGACGTAGCCAATCTGGGTGAACCACATACATCTTGTGTTTGCTTTCCTATCTCTATCCATTTATAATCCACACTAATGACAGGAGCAATCTAGCGAAGATCACAAAAAGCGACCGTTTTTGCTACCTAGGATCTATCGTGCAAGAGAACGGAGAATTAGACGGAGATCTCAACCATAGAATATAAGCTGGATGGATGAAGTGTAAGAGTGCATTCGGCGTGTTGTGTGACAGTCGTAGACCACTGAAGCTCAAGGGAAAATTTTATAGGACGGTAATAAGGCCAGCGATGTTGTATGGCACAGAATGTAGGGCGGTGAAGCATCAACACGTACACAAAATGGGTGTGGCGGAGATGAGGATGCTTCGTGGGATGTGTGGGCACACGAGAAAGGATAAGATTTGGGAATGAGGATATCTGAGGTAAAGTAGGAGTAGCCGAAATTAAAGGAAAGATGAGAGAAAATCAGTTCCGGTGATTTGGACATGTGCAAAGAAGGCCTACTGACGCTCCGGTTCGAATATATGACTACGGGATAGAGGTTCAGGGCCGAAGGGGTAGAGGAAGATATAATGGTAAGTTGAAGTTGCATATCATTTTTTTTTAATTCACGAAATTCATTATCTTGCTATCCTGACAATTAGTAGTGTCTGACAACTGGTGAAGTATATGAATATGTGTGGAAGTTTGAATTATACAGATGAAAGTGAACTTTAACAACTCTAACTTAGATTTTTTATTAATTTCTTTCATTTGTGTTCGACTATTTTACTTTTTTGGTATATAAGTACAACTATAGATTGAAAACCACGTAAATTACCAAATAGCCAAGAAATTGTTTGTGTTAGAACATAACATGATGCAAAGCTCAAAATTTGGGCACTTAGATATATGTTTTTTTTTTCAATTACAATCAGTCAACATGAAAGTTCAATTGGATTTGTTCTGGTCTCCAATAATTTTTCTTTGTTTGGTTACCGATTAATTTATGTGGCGAGAATTTAGTTTTTGCTTTTCTGCCTATGTATATATGATTTGAAATGGACAGTTCAATTTGCTATATATATAAATTTGTAGTCGAAGAGTTCGAAGGAGAGGTGAATTAGAAACAATGGGGGAAAAAGTGATGGAGTTGAGGAGTTGAGAGTTAATGAGGTATACTTGAATTTTTGTATGATGTCCTTGGTATTGGGAGATCATTGAGACTAACTATCTGGTTGATTAATCACTAATTTGATCTATTTGTGCTTGGAAAATTAGCTACTTGAACAAGTACTGAACACTTTTTATGTTTTTTTTATTAACTGTTGAAATAGGTGCCTGCCCTGCAGGACACATACTTTGCCTTCTTAACTACAAGGGCAAAATATGTGTGCATTGCATGTTGTTTCTGTTTCTTATGGAAACATAATTTTTTTGGCAACCATGTCTTTGTGATCAAGAACGTTCATTTTCTTCCTACTAATTGTGCAATGTCTTTACATGTCAACTCAGTTGAATGTGTATAAAAGTCAAACTACTTATCTTATCTACTCCATTCACTCATGTGTCCCTCTGTTCATTCATGATTGTGTTGAATTTATTTAAGTTAAATGTGTCTTATTCACGCAGTTACGCCTGAAACAGTGGTTCCCGCCGCAACGCGCGGTCTTATTTTCTAGTCTATACTAAAGTAGGGGGGAGGGCAGGCACTATTCACGTTTGTTTTGATTTTGCTTTATTTACAACAATGTCAGCCGAATGTGGTTGGGTTGGGGGGTAATTCTCAAAAATTCAAATGGTGATTTTGTCTTTTGAGGTCAATTCCTCCCCCATCGATTTTGCTTTATTTACAACAAAACCGTGGGATTTGGGGCTGGGTTGGAACGTAGTTATTAAAAGTTAGGAGGGTAATTTTGTCCTGTGCATTTGAGACGGATTAGGGTGGGTTTAGGTTTTGCTGTCATTCAGTGCGGGTTTCGGGGATGGCAGGCCATGCTTCCTCTGAGAGATGGATAGAGACAGACGGAGCAAGAGAGAGAGGGAAAGGAAGGAGTGGGGATCTCAGCACCATTGCTGCAGATCCTCGATTTCATGAGAGTGGGAGAGGGGGGACAGTCAGAGAAAAGCATGGGGGGCCTTCGGGACTCGCAGACCCCGCAAGAACGACACAGACGGTCTCGCCTCCGTCGTCTTACTCCTCATTTCTCTGTCTCTGGAATCGATCTATCTATTCGAAGAGGATCGATAGTTCTGAAATGGTATTTAGATTGGTAAGGTTTGTGCGTGTGCGGTTGATGATCGTGGAAGCCAGCGACACCCAGACTGCAACATCGAATCCTCTCCGATCCTTATTCCCAAAAGCTCTCCCTCTGATTTGTCATCAGGTAAGAAGGAACCTACTGACCTCAGATTGGATGATAAACGTGAAGAAATCACACTGACCAAACCGTGAGCATCAAAGATTGATTCTTTTTTTTTTCCTTCAATATAAAAAAAAACTTCAATTTTTTCGATTTCTTCGAATTTTTATTTTATTTTTTCTAAATTTTCTGTTCATGGTTTTTTTTTCCTTTTCTTTTCAGGAATTCAACAAGCCCAGAGGTTGAAAACCACTGAGAAGAAAAGATCTCTCTCGATCTACTTTAAAGTGATTGAAAATTGGGTTTGGTGATTTTTTTTTGCTGTTTTTGTATGTTTTAGCTATTAATTGCCTTATAGAGGTTTTTTTGTTACGAACTGAAAAGGGTTTGAAGGCTGCTGCTTTACCATTCGATTTGCAGATTCCATGTTGCATGTGCTGCTTTATTGCAATTTTTTAAATTCATGTATGAGGTACAAGGAAGATAAACGACTAAAAACCAAGTTGGCCTGCAGGGTTATCTGTATTTTTGTTATATCGATAATTCTAGGACTTATCATATCATGTTCGTAACTTGATGCTCTGGGCATCTTCTCCTACAATTAATAGTTGCACCTTAATTTGATCGACCAAATTTGGTGAAACACCAGACAAACAGAAATCCATGCATATAGAGCCAACTGCACTGAAGCATACAACAACAACAACAAAGCCTTTTCCCACTAAGTGGTAGCATCCTCCTGATTGCATGCATCAAAAGCATTGCAACCGTAGATCCTGGAAATTATAAAAATTCATCTAGTCAAGAGACAATGTGATAGTTGTGGGAAGGTGATTATGCAACCAATAATCTAAGATATTCCTCACAAATTTGCGATTCCATCATAATTTCACACAAAAAAAGATCAAATTTTGATTCAAACATCAAACAAAACAATCCCATTTGTTACAGATCGGACCAACCAAATAAAGAATCTATTAATATGATTTTCAACCCAACTATAAAAAGGAGCTTCATAACAGCACAATCAATATCATTTCAACCCAACTGAAAGGAAACTAATTGTATGCCATAAATTCCATGGGTTATTTGATTTTGCAGATTAAAAAGAATTGAAGAATACTGAAAATTACTAAACCCCATAACATATCATCAGTGAAGAATTAATTATTATAAACTCAAGCTTTGATAGTTAAATGTTAAGAATCAGTAATGATAATATTGACCCTTTTTTAATTTTATAATACCTCATCTATAAACTGGGACACCTTGTGCTTAAACAGCTTCAGTTCTATAAACCGGACTTCTTGAAGAATTTAGCGGATCTGCAATAACATTAAATGAATGCATTAAAACCTTTATCTATTACCTGCCAAACCACTCATTGAGCACCCAAAAAAAATGGTGATATTAATATAGAAGATAAGGATAAAAAAGATTTAGTGAGTAATGACACGCCAATTACATGTCCAGACACCCCCCGATGTGAAAGCAAGTAAAAGTGACACTATACTATAGGTTTCATTGTGAAGAGAACTTGTATAAAGAAAGGTAATCACTTCAAAACTTATTTCCATTGATAAACATCAAAATTAATTTTGCATGAGACATATTTCCAGTTTATTTAGAATGACACCAAGAGATTTACTCCATACGATTTACAGCCAAACAAATAGCATAAGATAAAGAAAACATCTGTGTTTCTCATTCTGACTTCGCCAAATGGCCTAAACTATGAGAAATTATCAAATTTGGTTCTAATTATTATTGTTAGGGCAAGAGTTTTGCTGGATGGAGCCCATTCCATCCAAGTTCTAATTATAATTGTTGTAATACACAGAGTTCAGTGCAGAGGAGTTTGATATATAACAATTAAAATTCACATAAAATTCGGTTTCCATGTAAAGAGTTCACGTTTGTAGAAGCAAAGCCTCAACAATAACTGACCTCGCCGACAACATTATATTGTTATCCTGAGGTGCACCACTAATCCTCGCAGGCGAGTCTTGTTGCAGCCTCTTGAAATCTCTCATTAGCCTCTTCCTTGTAGGAGTTGACATCACTAATTTGTTACCACCTATATATCATCAAACCAATTTAATAAACCCTATTTTAAGATTAACTATGTGCTGAGCGCAAAACAATTTCATCTTTTTTTTTTCCAACACCTATCAAAATATCAAAAACCACTTGAAATATACCAATGATAAGTCAACAATCAAAATACTCACATAATAATTTTTAATTGATGGATAACCCAAAAGATAGATACGCAAACATACAATGGTCACAAAAGTAAGAGTAAAAAATCCAAACCTCAAGAATATGATAATATTACACCAAAGATGCATACTTAATTAAAAGTCCTGCCAAAGGAAAGTCAAAAACTAAAAGTCAGCAAAATAAAATTTAACAAAAGATTAAGTGCCAAAAGAAGTAATGCATACAATTTACCTATTTTATAATGAATCCAATTCATAAATATTTGGAGTGTAGGCGTTTCTTTCTAACAACACCCAACATATAATTCGTTAATAGATATAATTCATTCCATATATAATCATCCTAGGGTTATTGTGTTGCCCTCTTTGTGTTTTTCTTCTCCGAATAAACCTATGAAATGTCTGTCTAACTCAATACACAAAAACCAAGCATTATCAAAATGGTAAAACTTAGGTTTCTGCATACAACCCAATAATATCAATCAAATTTTCCTCTGTATTTAAAGTAATTTCATCCCAAAAAGCAACATAGCAAACCTGCACCCATACCGTACTCATAAGAATATATAACTTCTGTAGCTAATTAGTAATACAGCTACCACCTAAGTTCCTTTGTGAAGAAAAAACATTAACAAAAACTAAAATTTTAAGGGGAAAAAATGAAACTTTTTTCTCCTGTAAGGGACCATACCAGCACCCGATTCAATTGAGGATTTTTACAAATCCAAAACTATAAAAAAAATTGAGAAATAAATTAAAAGTAAGATCGATGAACACCATACCTTGAAAACGGTAAACATGCAAAGTTCTTCGAGACCAATCCCAATTTGCCTGCCGTAGACTGACGACACAGAAGAACGTAACATTCCATCCTAATTTCATAAGTTTCTCAGTAAACAAAAAAGGCAAAAAAGATTGAAAGAAATGTCATATGTCAGGTATCTTTCCCTTTGAGATACAAATAATTTACATAGCAAAAGAAAAATGGACTTGCAAAAATATAAACCTTCTTGAGTTGAACATTCTTGATTTTCTCTTGATGACTTGCATGATCAAAAATCAGGGGTCCAAAAAACCTTCAAAATGATAAATAAAAAAATTATGTCCTCCATATCATATTTAGTAGTAACAAAAGAAGCAATGCAAAACTGTCTCTAAGAACCAAGTTAGCATCCATAGGCACAACCCAACAGTCTCAAGAATTTTGTTCCAAGTATAGTCTACCTTTCATTTTCAAAATAAAACATCTTCATCTACCAGGTAAATGATAAACATAATAAAGAATTTTGTAATCGAATATATATATATATATATATAAGTACACTTTTGGATTGGAAGAATTTCTTCTTGGATAATAAAATTGCAGGGTAAAACATACTTGAACCATTTCACTGACGAAGTTGAAACCTCCAGGTCCATAATGATGGATTCACTAATAACCTGTCAAGTTTTGGTATGAAGGAAGCAGAATATGAACATTATGTAAGGTCATAGTATTAAGTTTTCTCTATTAAGTTTGGAAATATATGTACACGTGTATGTATTTATGAATGTATGTATCAGACCGGTTGTCCAGCGCAAGCAAAGGCAATGCCACCACAGGTTACAGATACAATAACAACCACAAAATCTGATATTAATCTACGATGCAACCAGTAGGTGAGTTCAAATTAGCATTTTTTGTTAAGAGAAGACCAATGAACTTAACAATACTGTAATGAGACGGTAAGTTTACCTGAAGTCTAGTTGCAGCACCAGATATTTTTATTTAAAATTTGATACTATGAAGACATCGTCCTAATAATATTAAAACAAAGTTACATTTAGGACCGTTAAAATAAATAACTGGAGAATTATATTTTCCATGAAGTAATCTTACCTTGCGATCAATCAGTGTTGGTGTATCTTCTCCTCTATTATTATTATCCAAATTGAAAACATCATGTGGTTGAAACGACCTATTTATACTACAACAGAGTGAGAACAGGCCATAATGGCTAGATTCAATTGACAAAGAATATATAAAAAACTGTACTGAATTTTTAGAAGCATGTACTTTTCTTCTTTCGTCTCATTTTTCTTCAACTGTACTCTCGCAACTGTTTCCAGTACCGCCTGATCCACACAAAGATAGGTAAACAATGAAATTAGAAAGAATTACAACATATCACATTTGAGAACGAACCAAGTATGCATCAAAACATTAGATGGCACTATATTTGCGCTAGCAACCCATGAATTACAATAAGAAATAGTTCAATGTAAAGGTTTCAAATTCCTTGAATAAAACCGAATCAGATCTTAAGAAATGGTTCAATGCTAGATAAATTTGCTTAAAATTCACCTGCTGGGCAGCGACGCTGTTATTGAAACTTCCAGGATCAGTAGCTGCAAGTATAAGCAAGCAAGGGAAACAATAAATTTAATTTAAGATTGAAAACATGAATTAGCTAACAATAACAACTGCATTTAACAATTTAAGCATGATCTGATGGATTTTAAAGAATGAAATTCCACCACAACTTTTCTTAACAAACTTCTCATCTTTTCCTCTCATTGAAACACAAAATCCGAAGATCCTGAAAAATTTATTCTCTTTTCGTTTCGGGCTTCAACCTAAAACCCTAATTTGAACCAAAATGCATAGAAAGAGGAAGCACATCGGATCTAATACAAACCTTCGTTCTGATCATTCTCTTTGAACTCGTTGAATTATATTAAACTACATATAGGGAGAGGGAAAATAAAATTGCCCACGCGCTGCTGTGGGTTTTGAAATCGTAATGCAGGACATACTATGAATATTTTCGACAGAAAGACACAAATTATTTAGATTCAGTTCACATGAACATACTGTGCATAATGAAGAGAGCGTATATTTGAAAGTTTGAATTAATGAAACATGCAACAACAAAATATACTGTTTTTACCCCCCCAGGTCCTATAAAACAGAAGCATAAATGGAAAGGATGTTAATTTAAGCTTTATGTCTTTTCACTTCCGCTAAACAATCTAATTTCCGCTGTCCTACATCACAAAACAAAAAGAAGGTTACCTAAGAATTGATGCATTCATCTTCTAAACATGCAACAGAAAAGCACTCATGCATAAAAAAGGGTACATTGGAAATAAATAGATCAACTTAAGTGCTAACAGCCAATCAACAAATTGAACATAATTTGAAGTTTTAGTAGAATGAGTTAAGAAAAAGGAAGCTTGGTTTCCGCATGAAAGAAAAGATCCGCTTGAAATGGTAGTCTTTCAAGATGTTCTGGTATTTATGCGAATTCTGAAATGCTATAAATGTAAAAGTTACCTGAAAAGCTTTTTCTGCGTTGGTTTCTGTAATCACTCCTACTGCAGCATTTGTAGCCAATATCATGAGAATAACCTGTGCCCCATTAATTTCAAACGATAAATCTTTATTAAGTGTCTAAGACCGAGTTGTATCCCATGTGCTTAATCAACAACAAACATACAAAACAGTTATCATATATCATAAAATTCCAAGTCTTAACTTGTAAAGTTTCAAGTGCTCAACAAATTTCGAACAATGTATGTTTCAATACTTGAAAAAAAAAAAAGACATGCATCAAAGACTTTTAAGTGGAAAAAATATGCATTGGCTGAAATATAGATAATTAGGATTTAAAATGTTAAAAATTTTCTTTTTGGCTCACTAATTAGATGCAAAAGTGAGATTGTATGAACAATTTTACACCCGGAAACATGAAGTACACAGAATCACAACTGATCTAACAATGAGAAAGTATATAAGATGAAACACTAACAGAAGGCTAAAACACTCTTTTAATTGATTTAACAATAGGCTAATAAGATTAACTAAACCATTAGAGACTGCAACAATGAGAAAGTCTGAAGATTAAGGTTATTGTTGAATATCCTTGAAAAACATTTTCAGTAAATCTGTTCAGGAAAATATAGAAACTTATGATGCTATGCAATTCCATCATCCAGGATAGCACATATTTACTTGGAATCCAACCTTAAGCCAACATTTTTCTATCTATAGCATCCATCATACCTAACACATTTCTCAGTAGGGGCACATGAACAATCATAATTGAGATTTCATAAGTTTATTTTTTCTTAACTATAATGAAATTTATAAAACAATTTTAGCAATACTCGAGTCTAGATAATGGAGTTTGTTTGTACCATACTTGACCAATCCCGAAACTACTGAGCACCGGTCAACGTTATACCGTCAAGGATCCAGAAGAGCTTCCCTTCAACCAGGAGGCCAATCATAGCGCGACACGTGTCGACATCAGAAGTCAATCATATCGCGACACGTGTCAACATCAGAAGCCAATCACAACATGACACGTGTCAATGTCAGAACAAAACTAGAAACTCTCTTCTATAAATAGGGGTCATACTCCCACAATAATCTCTAATGTCATTTTGTACTAAACTATTCACTAGAACTCACTAAACCAGAGCTTGAACCTATGTATTTGTGTAAACCCTTCACAATTAATGAGAACTCCTCTACTCCGTGGACGTAGCCAATCTGGGTGAACCACGTACATCCTGTGTTTGCTTCTCTGTCTCCATTCATTTACGTACTTATCCTCGCTAGTGACCGAAGCAACCAAGCGAAGGTCACAAAACCTGACACTTTCTGTTGTACCAAAGTCCTCGCTGATTTTGTGCATCAACATTTGGCGCCGTCTGTGGGAAACACACTTATTCCTACTCTCTACAGCTCTGTCAAGCTGGTTTCTACCATTCGTACACTTTCTTTTGGCCAAGCATCTCTCTCCGACATGGGGAGCGAAAGAAGCCACAACACACAGAATGACACCCCTGCTGGACCTAGTATGAAGCAACGAAAGCAGGAAGAAAATAGAGTTACTCTGCA
This sequence comes from Malus sylvestris, assembly GCF_916048215.2. NCBI lineage: Eukaryota > Viridiplantae > Streptophyta > Magnoliopsida > Rosales > Rosaceae > Malus > Malus sylvestris. Next base: position 26,055,537 of record NC_062260.1, read on the forward strand.
AGCTAAAGTCGATGAGCTAGAGGTTCAGAACAACAAGATAGCGATGAAGAATGAAGTCCTCCAGGAACAATATGAAAAACTTTTCGAGATGCTTCACGAGGCTAGGCAGGCTCAAACACACAAGCTCGTCGCCTCTGTCGAGGTCAACAATCAACTGAATGCCCCCCAACACGGAGGGTCGCCGATATCCGACACGGACATCCCTGATAAGGATCGAGTTACACATCAATGTGATAATCAACATGAGACTTCTCTCAACCCAGCTGCTTCAACCCGAAGCAGGAGAAGTAGAGGAAAACACCTCCTCACAGAGGGTGTGGAAGGATCAAAAGCTGTCTATCGCGATTGTCGAGACTTCCTAAAGCAACGTCGAGAGAATCCCATCCACATAAGCTCGAAGATCAATGACCCAAGAGTTTCTGAAAGACTCGGTCCTCTTCCACGACCCAGGCCAGCCGCCAATCTAGAGAGGGGGCAACAAGTCCCAGAAGAATATGAAGGTACTGGGGACTCGGAAACATTCCGACATACTCACTCTAGAAGTCAGTGTGGCGAGTCCAAAGAAAGATCACGCTATCTTGATCAAACTTTCCTACTTCCAAGAGGCGATGGGGGCTTAAAGAAGAAAACTTCGGTGGTGCACGACTCCGCTCAGGACCCCTTGTCCTGCAGCTCCTTGAGGAAGTAAACAAGCTGAAGGCTGAACGTCAAGCCGAGATACCTGACTGGAACCAACCCAGGCCTGGCCCTCTCACAAGAAGGATCCTCAACACTCCCCTCCAAGCGAAGACAAAGCAGAAGCTTGATTTACAGCTCTATACTGGAAGGGAAGACCCGATTGAACACTTTAACCTCTTTGAGTCCACCATGGTATACCGGGGACACACCGACGAAGAACGGTGCCTTCTCTTCCCCTCCACCCTCTCTGGCGGAGCTTTAAACTGGTATTGCCGTCTTCCACCTGAGACAGTAGACTCATTTGAAGAGTTGAGGAAGCTGTTTGTCTCTCAACACATCTTCCAGACCGATCGCTTGCATTCCGCAGATAACTTGTACACTATTCACCAGAAGCCGGACGAGTCATTACGAAAGTACGCTGGCCGCTTCAGCCATGAGTATTCTCGCTGCGCTGAGGCAGATGATAAGACCGCCCTCAAGGCTTTCACGGCAGGCTTACGTGACTGTTTCTTTAAGTACATGATCAATGCCAACACTTGGAAGACTTACTCTGAGGTGATGACACAAGCTTACAACCATGCCTCCGCCGAGGCAAGGACATATCAAGGGAAACCCCCTACAGTCACCCCTTATCAGCAAGTAGGGAGTGGAGGCCAGATCCAACCGAATGAAAAGACCTCAACCTTCCAAATGGTAGCAGCACACCCCCTGCCTCATTTAATGCTTCGCCAAGTCAGCAGACATATCAATCTCAGGGCAAAAGGAAAGACTTCCATCCTCACCAATCTCATTTTAATAAAAAGAATAAGGGGCACTATAGCGATAACTCAGGATATCGTCACAATAATGCCCGCCCCCAAGCAGTCAACGCAGTGGGCCAATCACGTGTCAAGACAGGCCCTACCCCGAGGTATGAGACATACACCTCTTTGAATGCTACATGTGCTGCCATCTACCCCAGTATAGCTCACCTGATACCAAAGCCAAAGCCAAGACAGCCAGATTACAAGTCCACGAAGAACACGGGCATGTTTTGCTGCTACCACGAGTATAATGGCCATGATAGTGAGAAGTGCATTATCCTCCGTGACCATATTGAAGCTTTGGCACGTGAAGGAAAAATTGATCAGTTCCTCCTTCACCCTCCAAGGGATAACCGTAACCAACGCCAGGTGAATGTGATATATTCCATAAGCGGCGGCACACCCATGTCTGAATCTTCCAATAGGGCCATGAAAAGCAGTGAACGAACTTTGAGACTTGGCCATCAAGTGTTTCATGTGGAAGACATCAGGGGAGGCAAGTATCAAAAGCCTAACTGGGATCCAATATGTTTCTACCTTGAGGAAGAAAGAGGTATCATCTACCCTCACAATGACCCGCTGATCGTGGAGGCTAACATAGCAAATTTTGATGTGAAACGAATCCTGATAGACACAGGTGCTTCAGTCAATATCATGTTTGCTGAAGCTTTCAAGGCACTTAATGTAGCTGAACACTTGCTCGATCGCTCGATTTCTCCTCTGATAAGCTTCTCTGGCGATATCGTGCAACCTTTAGGGAGTATACACTTACCCTTCACCATTGGTACAGGCCCCTACACAGCTACTATTACCACTAACTTCCTAGTGGTCAACTGCCCGACGGCATACAATGTCATCTTTGGGCGCACAGGCATCAATGATCTCAAGGCCATGGTATCCACACATATGTTGTTGATGAAGTTTCCAACCCCTTTCGGCAATGGGTACATCAGGGGAGATCAACTTAGTGCTCGATCATGTTACAACACTTCAGTCAAACAACAACACCTGCATGTCCCCAAAGAGACTCTCTTTATACATAACCAAGTCGTAAAGACCAGTCCAGATGAATCCAACTCAGGTCTTCAGGATGGCAACAGTCAACCCGACGACCCTCGAGATGACTCCTTCACCCAGCAAGCACAACCCGCTGAAGAGTTAGAGAATGTCTCTATCTCCAAAGATCATCCAGACCGCATGGTGAAGATTGGCACTACTTTGTCACCGCCTCTTCGGTTGTCACTGATCTCCTTTTTGCAAGAGAACGCCGAGGTCTTCGCTTGGTCATATAAAGATATGCCGGGCATCTCTCCCGATATCATCTGTCACCACTTGAGTATTGATCCCAAGACCAAACCAGTAAAACAGAAGCGAAGATCTTATGATGTTGAACGATACGAGGCGATGAAAGCAGAAGTTGAAAAACTCAAGGACATAGGCTTCGTCCGTGAAGTCAATTACCCAACATGGGTAGCAAATGTTGTCCTTGTTAAGAAAAATCCGACCAAGGAAAGTCTCCTGCTTCAAAAGGTCTTGTGGAGAATGTGTGTCGACTACACCGACCTAAACAAAGGATGCCCGAAGGATAGTTTCCCCCTTCCTCTCATTGATAGACTTATAGACTCTACGGCAGGGTGTGAGCTCTTGAGCTTCATGGACGCTTATTCAGGATACAACCAAATCCTCATGAACCCCTCAGACCAAGAACACACAGCCTTCACTACTGATAGGGGATTATATTGCTATAAAGTCATGCCCTTCGGTCTAAAGAATGCAGGAGCAACTTATCGGAGACTGGTCAATTCAATGTTCGCCGAACAGATTGGGAAGAGCATGGAAGTTTACGTTGATGATATGTTAGTCAAGAGCAAGCATGCTGACCAACACATCACCAACCTATCTGAAACTTTCACCATTCTAAAGAGGTATCGAATGAGGTTGAACCCCAACAAATGTGCCTTCGGCGTGGGCTCTGGCAAATTCTTAGGCTTCATGATTAGCCAACGAGGCATTGAAGCTAACCCCAAAAAGATCAAAGCAATCCTCGACATGAAAGAGCCAGTAACTTCAAAAGACATCCAAAGCCTTACTGGCAAGGTGGCAGCCTTAACCAGATTCATCTCTAAGGCCACAGACAGATGTGCTCCTTTCTTCAAAGCACTCAAGGGAAATAAGAAGTACATTACATGGACGGAGGAATGTGCCAAGGCATTCAGGAACCTCAAAGAGTACATGAGTAAAGCCCCTCTGCTCTCCAAACCAGAAGTTGGTGACACTCTCATTATCTATCTATCGGTTTCGGCTTCAGCAGTTAGTTCTGTTCTTATTCGAAAGGACAGTGGGGTCGAAAGGCCCGTCTACTACGCTAGCAAGGCCCTACAAGATGCGGAGACACGATACTCTAACATTGAGAAATTAGCTCTAGCATTGGTCATGTCTGCTCGGAAACTTCGCCCTTATTTCCAAGCACACGCCATCATCGTGCTTACCAATCACCCTCTTCGACAGATACTCCAGAGTCCTGACACGTCTGGACGAATGATCAAATGGGCGATAGCATTGGGTGAGTTTGACATCTCCTACCAACCAAAACCAGCCGAAAAAGGTCAAGCAGTAGCAGATTTCATCGCCGACTTCACATATCCTGTTGACATTGCTTCTACACCTGAAGCAGTAGCTTCATTACCATCGGAAGCTTAGAAAGTAGAATCAACGACCCCAGCATGGAGTCTGTATGTTGATGGCTCATCCAACCAACAGGGCTGCGGAGCAGGATTAGTCCTCACTACCCCCGACAAAGTGGCGATGGAATACGCTCTTCGTTTCAAATTCAAGGCATCGAACAACGAGGCCGAATACGAAGCCCTTCTAGCAGGCTTACATTTGGCCAAATACCTTGGGGTTAAACGAATTGATATCTTCAGTGACTCCCAATTAGTGGTCAACCAAGTCACAAACAACTTTGATGCTAAGGATAGCTCCATGGCAGCATATCTTGCGCAAACGCGACTTTTGCTCAAGCACTTCCGCTACCAGATCACCCAAGTTCCTCGAGCGGCAAACAGTCATGCAGACGCTTTGGCTCGCCTCGCCTCGGCAGTGGAAGACAAGATTGGGAGAAAAATTCATGTCGAATTGTTGGCAGAACCAAGCACCATAGTCGCGGAGGTGTGCAATTTACAACAAGAAGATAGTTGGATCACCCCAATTTATAAATTCCTTGCTCATGGCACCCTCCCAATTGACAAAGTTCAAGCTAGGCAGATTCGATACAAGTCTGCCCGCTACCTGATCATTAATGACCAACTCTACAAGCGCGGTTTCACCCTACCATACCTAAGATGCCTTACACCTGCGGAGGCGGAAATTGTCCTTCGGGAAATACATGAAGGAGTCTGCGGAGATCATGCTGGGTCTCGATCCCTAGCACACAAGACTTTTCGCCAAGGATACTATTGGCCAACACTCCACCAAGATGCCATCAGAATATCTCGCTCATGTGATAAGTGTCAACGCTACGCAACTATCCCTCACTCCCCTCCCGAGCCGCTCACTCCTATGATCAGCCATTGGCCCTTCGCCTAATGGGGACTTGATTTGATCGGCCCAATGCCTGCAGGGAAAGGCAAGGTCCGCTATGCAATCGTTGCAGTTGACTACTTCACAAAGTGGGCTGAAGTAGAACCCTTGGCAACCATTACTGAGGGAAAAATAGAAGACTTCGTATGGAAGAACATCCTCTGCAGATTCGGCATTCCCAATGCGATAGTCACGGACAATGGGCGGCAGTTCGACAACAAGAAGTTCAAGATGTTCTGCTCTAAGTTCAACATCAACTTATGTTTTGCCTCTCCAGCCCATCCCCAGTCTAACGGACAAGTCGAGGCCGTTAACAAAATAATCAAGCGCACTCTGAAAACTAGCTTGGACAAAGCTAAAGGTTGTTGGCCAGAATTTGTACCCCAAGTCCTTTGGTCATACCGCACTTCATATCGGACTTCCACAGGAGAAACTCCATTCTCACTTGCTTTTGGTACAGAAGCAGTTGTCCCAGTTGAGCTTGAGCAAGCAACATATCGAATCCAAAACTACATACAGAGTGAGAACGACAAGCAACTCACCCTCAACCTGGATCTAGTCGAGGAACACAGAAATCAGGCTCACCTGAGGAATGTCGCCTACAAGCAGCGCATCTCCAACTACTACGACTCAAGGGTTAAACCTCGCTCTTTCAAAGTGGGAAACTGGGTACTGAAGAAAAGATTACTCTGTGATAGAGTCCCGAGTGAAGGAACACTCAGTCCTAATTGGGACGGACCGTTCGAGGTCGTCGGCATCAGCCGCCCTGGCTCCTACAAGCTCAGAAACTCCGACGGCAAGACCCTTGGCCATCCATGGAATGCTGACCACTTGAAGTACTATTACAAATAGACTCACATTGTACAAGTGTTAAGCTACAGCCGTTCGGCATCCTATGTAACAAAGACCATTTGGTATTAATTCAATAAAGAGGTGATTTAGCCAACTCGGCCATAAACTCTTTTCCATTCTGAGCAATGAAACACTCAAGTGTTGAAGCTTCAACGCAAATGTTTCCAATACAAAACAAAATCTAAGTATGTGTCAACAAGACTATACAAAGGATCTACTTCATACATTCCAACACATTCATACATAAACATCATACATTCCAATACATTCATACATAAACATCATACATTCCAATACATTCATACATAAACATCATACATTCCAATACATTCATACATAAACATCATACATTCCAACACATTCATGCATAAACATCATACATTCCAACACATCCATACATAAGCCAACTGTGCTTCGAAAGGGTTCAACACACTTTGTGCCATTCGACATTTGCCACAATGTGCCTCGACACCTTGCCCTTATTCTCACCAACTAGGTGATGAAGGAACTCACCTTCGTACCACCAACTAGGTGATGAAATGTACAACCCGTACTCTAATATTATTTGGAAACTTGCCACCCTTATCACCAATCAGGTGAAGAAGGAACTCATCTTCATGCCACCAACCAGGTGATGAAATGTACAACGCGTACTCTCCTTCATGTCACCAACCAGGTGATGAAATGTGATGAAAGGTGATTAAGGAATTCACATTCGTACCACCAACCAAGTGATGAAAGCAACCTACCATTCATTCCATTAACTAGAAGACGAGTGGTACAACTTGTACATATGAACTCCTAGCATTCACAAATAATCAAAAACCATCAAGCTTTACAACTCAACTAGGGGAGCACTTATGCCTAACAAGAGCTATAGTCACCAACAAAGTCTTATTGCAAGCCAACAATGGCTTTAATGCATGGTATACGAAGATCAAGCTCTTCAGCCCTCTTGCATCTGCTTCAGACATTTCTCCCCTGTAACAATGCAAACACTACAACTCATAGAAAGCTTCAAACGCTCTTGATCAAGACTGTTCGAAGCAAATTCAATTTATATGGTTCATCCAAACCTTCGACTACTACAAGAGGTGGCTTGCATCACAATCTCTCGCGTAACAGTATGGAAGCAAAATTTGTATACGTTGTCTCTCCCATATTTTCAAATTTCTAGTTTTCCCAAAAAAAAAAAAAGAAAAAAAAAAGGAAATTGGAAATTGGGAAATTCAACAAAGCTTCATCAATGGAACACAACTACAAATCTCAAAAGCTTCGCACTATGTTCATCAAGATAGTGCGAAGCACAATCAATTTATGGTGCCAACAAAAGCTTCATCCATGGAGGACAAGTATCAATCTCCAAAGCTTCGCACTATGTTCATCAAGATAGTGCGAAGCACAATCAATTTATGGTGCCAACAAAAGCTTCATCCATGGAGGACAAGTATCAATCTCCAAAGCTTCGCACTATGTTCATCAAGATAGTGCGAAGCATAATCAATTTATGGTGCCAACAAAAGCTTCATCAATGGAGGACAAATATCAATCTCAAAAGCTTCGCACTATGTTCATCAAGATAGTGCGAAGCACAATCCATTTATGGTGTCAACACCAAAGCTTCACCTATAAAGCTTCACCACCAAAGCTTCACCTATAAAGCTTCAACACCAAAGCTTCACCTATCAAGCTTCAACACCAAAGCTTCACCTATAAAGCTTCAACACCAAAGCTTCACCTATAAAGCTTCAACACCAAAGCTTCACCTATAAAGCTTCAACACCAAAGCTTCACCTATAAAGCTTCAACACCAAAGCTTCACTTATAAAGCTTCAACCCCAAAACTTCACCTACAATACCAAATTTCAACACCAAAACATATAAAAGCTTCACACACTCTTCATCAAGATAGTGCGAAGCTAATTCCAGTGGAGCTGAATTTTGGACATCTTATAGTTCTTGAGCAGATGAACAACTTTCATGAAGGAAATTTTTCTATTTGAGCGACGGAAGTTAGAGTGTTGAAGCTCCAAACATGACGGTCAGATTTCTGCAAGCTTCAAAGCTGCTGCGGTGTTTCGAAGATCTGGAAATATTCAACCGTTATTTTGTTCTGAATTTTTGATATGTTATGGAAGAGATGATGAGGAACAACTTCGATGAAGAGAGTATGTTGATCTGAACAAGAGCAAATGGAGTTTCAAAGCTCACAACAAGTCTGACGGGTTAACAGAAAAATCATGAACAGTTACTCATCATACCTGAATGTCTGGAGTTTTACTACTCCGATGGATCTCAAATTTGGGTATGTTGTAGTTCCCACGTTAAGGAACAATTTTCATGAAGACAATTTTTCGATTTGAGCTACAGAGGATGGTGTTATATTGAAGAGCTACTGCTCCCTCTACTCTGACTCCCTTTGGGCTTGCCATTTTGGGCTACACAAATAATTTTGGGCCCTCGCAAAGCTAAACCTAGCTTGAAATATTTTTGGATAAGGCATATATGAAGGTGTGACATCAAAACAAGGCTTCGTTACTTTGACAAATTAGTAGCAAGCAAGACACCTCATTCGGCAACTCTCCTCGCCTGAAGACTTGTGGGACTCCCACCATATGCTACTGCACCTTGATACTCGGAAGTCTCACAACCACTCAGTGACTTGGATTTTTCAAGTCTCCAACCGAGAAGTTTTCATCACTCAGGAAATTAAGGGAACACTACCTCAAACTACATGCTTCACTCACAAAGCTCGAACAATACAAGTTTCAACAAAAGAAAAAATTCAAAGAACTTTCTGAAGAAGGCTTTGGTGTATTTAACACAATATGTTGAAATGAAGCAAAGCTTATTTATTAATACTTCCGATAAGCTACAAATATGTACATGTACATGAGTCAAAATAAACAAACAAGAGGGAGCCTTCATAAAAATTGCTTAGGGGAAGTGTCAGCAGTCGGTAGAGCCCCAGAAAGAGAAAGCACCGGAGGGTGGTTATCCGGAGCCTCAGTACTTGACAAAACCCCAGTAGGAGGAGGCATTGGAGGTTCATCATTTGAAGCTTCGTTACCAGGTACAGCCCCAGAAGACGAAGGCAATAAATGCCTTTGGAACAAACCCACAAACCGCTGATGATCAAGTAAAACCTTACCATCAGATTCCTTCATCTGGTCAAGCTTCCTTTTCATGTTTGTAGCATAGTCATGGGCGAGCCGGTGCAACTGTTTATTCTCATACTTGAGCCCTCTAATCTCCTATTTGAGACTCATCACTTCAGCAGCCAATGATTCAACTTGGCGGGTTCTAGCAAATAGACGTTGGGCCATATTAGACACAGAACCTGCACATTGAACACTAAGAGCCAGAGAGTCCTTAACAGCCAACTCATCAGACCGTTTGGAAAGTAGTCTGTTATCTTTGGGAGTGAGAAGGTTCCTGGCCACCACTGCAGCGGTCATATCATTCTTCATCACAGAATCCCCAACGGTAAGAGGACCAGTAAGGGATATGAAGGATGGGCGCCATATGTTGTCTGGAGAATGCGTGGCTGTCTCTTCTCCAAGGTTCAAGTCAAAATGACGGTCGGAGGGTCCAGACATTTTCAAATGTGTTGAAGAGGGAAGAGGTCAGACAAATCAAGATCTTAGAAGTGCAAGAAGGGAGCTTCTACTGGTAGAGATTCAAGTGTGCTGTGGAACTTAATGCCAGCCTCTATAAAAATCTGCACTCGACGGAGCTTCAGAAATCGAAGAGGCGTTTGCTTTCTCAAAAGCTGGGCTGCTCAGAGACCACGAGGGCCGATCTCAGAAATCGAAGAAGCACCTGTTTTTTCAGCCTCGTCAGCACCTGTCACATGCACACTCAGCTTTGCGGAAATTACGGGCAATCTGTCGAAGATTTCTGGTGAAGTAGAAAGCACGTGAATCTTACTGTTCAATCACCGCTCTCCACATGCACCATCAACTCCTCGGGTACCACATATAACTTTGTCAAAAATCTCTGACAAAGTTTAGGCACGAGAATTTCGAAGTTTCAGCTACCCTACTATTACCCACAAGGGTAAAGGAACATCACCACTGCTTGACAACTGGAAAGTCCCTATGTGTGTCGACCTCCGTGTTTTGCGGCAAGACAGGTTGGCAAGAACGTCCAACCTTTACTCACATTCGAGAAAAGACTCCCAACATAATTACTTTCTCAAAAACCGAAGTAGCACCACTTTCCGAATCTCGAGAGTCAGATCCTCGACGGGATTGCTTGTTCGAAAACCGAAGAGGCACAACTCTCAGAACTTCGAGAGCCAGATTTCCTTAGATAAAGCTTGTCTGTAATCTTCACACGTAACATCAGCTTTCCAGATACCACATACCACTTTTTCAAAGTGCTCTGACAAAGTTAAAACACGTGAAGCTGGCAGCTCCCACTACATTGCTGTAACCAAGAAGGGTAAAGGAATAGCACTACTACTTGTTATTGGGAAATCCCTATATACATCGACCTCCCTCCTCAACGGACAGGCAAACCTGCAAAAATGCTCAACCCTTTCTCGCATTCGAGAAGGCACCTTCAACATAACCTCTCGAAATACTCAGCTTTATTTCCCCCCGATAATACCTCAGCAAATAAGCCACACCAAGAACAAGAGTATCTCATATCATCAGAGTCGAAAGCAAGAGTATCCCATATCATGCTTTCTCCCTGTCTTTGTCTTTGTCCTTGTCCACACCTGCAGGACAAGGAGAAAGAGAGCAGTCAGTCGGAACCTGAAATCAAACCTCCAATCTGGAACTGACTGCCTGGAACCTTTGCCTGGTTGCTTACTTAGCATTGCTCTCGAGTACTCATCCTCAACTGTTGTCAAGGTCACGAATTCCACCGGCAAATACCTCATGACAGGTGATCAGATATTGGCTCTTTACACTGAAGCTGCCAAGCGTGGATGAGTCACTATGAAGGAATGTTCTGAAGGACCATTTAAATGCAAATGTTGCACACCACTTCTGCCATGCAAAAGATTGAAGCAGAAGGTTCAACGGTGAGCTGAAACAGATCACTACAGCATCACACCTTTCCATACCACATTCATTATTCCGTCAACAGCAAAAGTATCCCATATCATCGAGGTCGAATGTACTCTAGATTTGATGGACTTGTTTTGACCATCAAATTCTTGAGTCGGCCTTATACGCTGAAGGGAACCAGAAAACCCTCCAGCACAGTTCAAGAATAAGCCTGTGGAAAGTTACTTCTTCAAAAGCAAAAGTATCTCATATCATCTCTTATCCACTTGCTTCTCCTTATCCTGGCAGCTGAATGAGAGACAAGGAGAAGGAGAACAATCAACCGGAAGCCGAAGTCGAACCTCTGATCCTGGGTTGCTTGCTTGGAAGCCTGACTGCTTACCTTGTCGGTTGCTTCCTTCGACAAATCTCCTAGCACGGCGACTTGGGGGACTTCTACTATAGGGTTTGTATCGCACTTGACCAAGCCCGAAACTACAAGTAAGCTTCAAGTGAAATTGATACATTACCTTGTGCATCTCTACCGGTTAAGGACACTACCCCTGAATGGAGGAAGCGCACTTCTAGAGAAGATGTCACATCTACCTATGAGAAAGATAAAGCAAGTGAAGACGATACCACACCTCAGTACTTAGAAGTTTCGTGATTACTCAGCGGCTTGGATCTTGCAAGTCCCCAACCGAGGAGCTTCCCTCACTCGGGAACTTAGGGGAGCACTGTTTGTACCATACTTGACCAATCCCGAAACTACTGAGCACCGGTCAACGTTATACCGTCAAGGATCCAGAAGAGCTTCCCTTCAACCAGGAGGCCAATCACAGCGCGACACGTGTCGACATCAGAAGCCAATCACATCGCGACACGTGTCAACATCAGAAGCCAATCACAACATGACACGTGTCAATGTCAGAACAAAACTAGAAACTCTCTTCTATAAATAGGGGTCATACTCCCACAATAATCTCTAATGTCATTTTGTACTAAACTATTCACTAGAACTCACTAAACCAGAGCTTGAACCTATGTATTTGTGTAAACCCTTCACAATTAATGAGAACTCCTCTACTCCGTGGACGTAGCCAATTTGGGTGAACCACGTACATCCTGTGTTTGCTTCTCTGTCTCCATTCATTTACGTACTTATCCTCGCTAGTGACCGAAGCAACCAAGCGAAGGTCACAAAACCTGACACTTTCTGTTGTACCAAAGTCCTCGCTGATTTTGTGCATCAACAGAGTTTTGTTCCAGTTTAAAAAATATTGACTTGTGTTCTAAGCAACATAATGCATTCACATTTCAATTGTCAAAGGGCATCACAATAATCCCCGATTAAAGATATTAAAAATCAGAACTTCTTCTCCAAGTTTTCATTCAGTTTATTTCACTTGTCCATCAGAATTTTATTCAAAGAATGAGCAAATAAAGATAATAGCATGCCAAAGATTAAAAACCCTCATTTCAAACTTTGCTAATGCATAGCTATGTTTGGTTTTCTTCTCCAGATACCAGATTGAGAGAGGAGTCAAGTTATCTAGTACACCATAAATCTCCCATTCGAGAAACCATCACCACCTCACTCGCCACTCCCTCGAGGCACCAGCTTGCCACCACCCTCATGTCTCACTCCCTCTCTACTACTCTCCCTATTTCCCTCACTTCTCTCTCTCTCTCTCTCTCTCTCGATATTGTGCTCGCTGCACAGAAATAGCAAGGCAACCACCATCGCCATTTTTCATGGAGAACCACGCCACCACAAAACCACCACCATTAATCTCGCCACCTACGCAACTTTTACCATCCCCGAACTAACCCTCTGCAAATTGCCCTTATCCCTTCTAATTTCAGTTCTTGTATTTCTTGTATGGTAACCATTTCTTGCACACTCAAATATTTATATACCAACTGAGAATAACAATATAAATCCCACACCCACCTCTTTTTCCCCACTTGAAAAATTCACCAAAAAAAAACAACATTAACCATCATAGTTTAAGAATCCAGACCCCAAATTTCAATCTAATTAATTAAATTACAGAGGATTATATCTACCTCACGAAAACAAATATGTTCAGTTAAAGAAATTCCCTAATCACTGCATCTTAAACTACTTCTTAACTATGTCAGCCATACCAATCTAATAAAAAAATCCATGTTCAATCAATTCTTATTAATTCCAACTCCAAGTATTTCAGCATCTAGATTATAGAAAAATCACAACAAAACAAAACTCAGAACACCCAGATTCCAATCTTGGTGCTAAAGCACACTTTGTTAACCTCACCTTCATCAAGTCCATGATTCCTACCATGAGATCTTTCTCTTTATCCAGACTTGGCTTCAGCTGCAAGATCAAAATAACAAAGCATTCAGTTCCTTTTATGTACTCATAAAATTAAAAATTGAAATATGTTATAATTGACTCGGAATCTTCACATGTATTATGAAAGCATATAAACAGATACATTTGAAAACTTATAACGCTACCTACTAAAGTTGAAAAGTAGCTAATTAAGATCAAGTTCTAGACATCCAGTGAGCCTTCCAGGGAAAGATGGCCCCATGGACTTAGACCTTGAAAACTGAGGCTTGTTTTGCATTGTAATTGTATAATCAGTAGCATCCTTATGGATTGCAATTGTATGATCAGTAGTATCCTTATGGATTCCCAGATTAATCCTCAAAATTTTGTTCTCATCCGTTAGCTTATGCACCTGGGACAAAAGCCACTCAATTGTTTCATTATTCTCCTTGTTTCTCCTTATCAACTCGGCCCGGTGCTGCATATTTTCATCAATGAGCTCCGAGATCTTTCCGTGCAACATTTTATCTTTTTCAACCACATTACCATCACATTCTACACCATGATCAATATTCTCTTCTTCCATATATTCTTTGAAAGTACACAAACCAACCTTTTTTAGGACATACCAGCATTTGTTTGTTTTGATGGCTCTGATTTTGGTTTCCGTTTTCTCTTTTGTGGTGGTCTGGTCAAGATGCACTCCAAAACACTAATTTGAGTGCCCACACAGATGAACATCGCATAAAAATCATAAAAAAAAAAAATCCAAAACAGCAGCAGAGATAAAAAAAAATGATAATAAATTTAAATCAAAAGCTAAGACTAACTCACAGGAAGCTCCGTGAGTTAATTTTTGAGCAAAAAAAATTCTATCAATGCATTCTCATACAAAAATTTCTTTAAATACTAATTTAATGCAGTCGATGAGCTAAATGCTTAAATCAGAAAAATTTCATCAACCAGATACTCCTATAGTGCAGTGCAGCAAAGTTTTTCTTGAACCTTGACGTATATCACTATAAAATTATCCCAAATATATCTCAGAGATTGCAGAAATTCAGACTATCAATAATGAGACAGCCAGAATGTTTTACCCTAATCTTCTTAGGATTTTAACTAAACAACTTGCTCCTGTAATAGCTATATTAAAGCATAAATATTCTTGAACACTCATCACCAATAGCAAAAAGGCACAAAGTACTTTTACAGAAATCTAAAAATCCCTTTTATGCCCCAAACCCAGGTCTGTCCTCCCTTTGCCTTCCTCCTTCAGGGCATAATTAAAGATACCCACCAACAATATAACAAAAAAAATTGCAATGAGATTTTAAAATACCAACTTTATTTGATATTGCAATGAAATATAACAAAAAGTAAAATAAAAAGAAAATGTACAAAATTCATTATTTTTGTAAATTAGTAGTGGAATAACAGAAGAAGCCAAACCCAGAAAAATTAAAAACACAGAATCACAGTAGAAGAAGCACACCATTTCAGATCTTTTTATCCTCTTCGAAGATTGATCTATTCCAGAGAGAGAGAGAGAGAGGAGGAGGGAGACGAAGAAGGGGAGAGGAGGTAGACAGAGGCGAGAGGAGGAAAATGACGGAGGCGGTTTACCGGAAGCATGTCTTGTCTTGTGTTGCTAGTCAATAAGTCAGTGTAATCCTCACAAAATCCCTCACTCCATCAGGTCAATGACAACCTCCCCCAATTTTCTCCCTCTCAATCTCTCAATCACCGACAGCTACCCATTAATTTAGGCTTCTATTGGCAATTTTGACACATCCCTCAATCCCGACACCAACCCTTGATTTGAGGAGAAAAAATATGAACACCAAAACTTACCAAACTCATGTGCTTGCTTGAACTAATTTTGATCATTTTTCTACAATCTAATGCATAAAAAGGACCAAACTATAACGGCGAACTATATATATAATTTGCTATAATACCCAAAAAAATTAAATTAAATTAACATTTGAGTGGAAGCCACGACCAAAGTGGTAAAATTCAAGAAAATATCAAAATCCCAGAAAAAAAATACAAATTCTTTCAGAACAAATCAAAGAAATTCACTCAGGTAATAAATCAATTAAGTACCTAATTCCCCTGATGTCTTGAATAAATATAACACTCCAAGATAAATTAACTACCCAATATTAATTTTTCCTGTTTCTTTCTTCTTATTCTTGGGAAAGAAACAAACCCAAAAACAAATAATTGAAGAAAACATACAGAAAATATTGGGGAGGAGTAACATACAATCTGCTGAGCTCTTCTTCGCTTTGTAGAGAAGAGATGGTGGCTTCTCATCGAGTTCATGTATGTATTGCCTAGAGTGAGATGGTGAGTGGACGTGAGAGACAGTCGGGAGAGAAAAAGAGGGAAAGAAATGGGGATGGAAACGGACGGAAATGTAGTCGAAGCAGAGCATCCACGATGACTGACGCATGGGCACTCTTAAAACTGTGCAAAAGCGGTGGTAATTTTGTAAATAAATCAAAATTTTCAATTTGCGGTGAAGAGAGGGTGGTAATTTTGTAAATAACTCAAAATCCACTCCAAGTCACTATTCATTTGAATAGTGCAATTGAAAAGCCTTTTTAGACTAAAGTAATAATATATATTTATATATAATCTCTCTCTCCCCCTCTGTTTCTGAATATTGATTTCCCGGGAAGGTTTCGAACCCAATCGTTTCTTCGAAAGTCTCCGCAAGCTTTTCCACAAAACAAAAATCCAAAATGATAACTAATGATAATTAATAAAAAATGCTTAAAAACTTTAATTTTTAACTATAAAAACAAAATAAAGGTAAATTAAATAGTACCAAAATTGATTTTTTTAGTATAAAAATATGATATTTTTGTTAAAATGAAAAAGTACCAAAACTTTTCGTTAAAGTTCTTAATTCTAAAATGTTCCAAATTTCATATAATTGAGCAAATATTCATCAATTATAGATGCTTCGTCTGCCAGAAAAGGGCAGGATACAAAATGGCAGAACAGATTGTATGCTTTGTGATCGACAAGTTAGTTCAACTACTCATCACCACAGAAGCAAACCTTTCGAGAAATGCAAGTACTGAAGTTGGTTTCATCAAAGATGAACTCGAGAGCATCCGATCATTCCTCAAGGAAGCAGATGCTAAGGCTGCAGCTACAGATGGAGAGACGGGGAATGATGGTGTCAAAACTTGGGTCAATCAAGTAAGAGAAGCAGCTTTTTACATTGAAGATGTCATTGATGAATATTTGCTCCGCATCTTACGGCATCATCAACACCATGGATTCCTACGTTTTTTCCACAAAATTATCCGGTTGGCTAAAAAAATGAGATCACAGGATGGGATAGTTTTGAAAGTTGACGGTGTAAAAGAATTGGTTCGTGAAATCAACAGGAGAAGTGAAAGATATGGATTTAAATCCTTTTATCAGCAAGGCCAGAGCAGTGGAGAAAAGACTCTACCGTGGAACGACCCTCGAGTGGCTTCCCTTTTCATTGAGGAATCTGAAATCGTGGGGATTGAATCTGCCAGAGATGAGCTAACTCGTTTGTTGGTAGAGGGAGCTCCGAGACGTGAAGTGATATCAGTGGTTGGTATGGGAGGACTTGGGAAAACCACTCTTGCCAAGAAAGTATATGACCAGAAGAAGGTGATGGCACACTTTGATTGCTATGCTTGGATTACAGTGTCCCAGTCGTACAGGGTTGAGGATCTTCTGAGGACGGTAATAAAAAAGTTCTACAGTTCAAGGAAGGAGCGTTTCCCAGAGGAAATTGATACAATAGATAAGGAGTCCCTGATTAGCACATCAAGAGAGTATTTGCAGCAAAAGAGGTACGTTGTTGTGTTTGATGATGTGTGGAAAGTAGATTTTTGGGGGGCTATAGAACATGCTTTACCCGATAATAAAGGCGAACGAATAATTATCACTACACGGATTCAAGATGTTGCCAATTTTTGTAAAAGATCTTGTTTTGTTCATGTTCATCACTTGCAGCCTCTGCCTCCAAACAAGGCATGGGAATTGTTTTGTAGAAAGGCATTTCAGTTTGAATTGGAGGGAAATTGTCCTGAAGGGTTGGAAGAGTTGTCTCTTGACATCGTCAAAAGATGCGAAGGACTACCCTTGGCAATTGTTTCCATAGGTGGTCTGCTGTCAACCAAAGCTAAAGTTGTGTCTGAATGGCAGAAGTTATACAATAGCTTAAGTTCAGAGTTAGAAAGCAATCCCCACCTTACAAGCCTCACAAGAATCCTATCCCTCAGCTATCACCATCTACCGTATTACCTCAAATCGTGTGTATTATACTTTGGCATCTTTCCCGAGGATTACTCAATTAGTTGCATAAGATTAGTTCGGTTGTGGATCGCTGAAGGCTTTGTGAAACCGAAGAGGGGCAAGACACTAGAAGAGGTTGGAGAGGAATACTTGATGGGGCTAATTCACAGAAGCCTGGTTCAAGTTTCAGAAGTTTACAATGATGGAAAAGCTCGAGGTTGTAGAGTTCATGATCTATTGCACGACGTCCTCCTTAAAAAAGGGTTGGATTCGAGCTTCTGTCATGTGTTATCAAAAGATGAGTCGACTTTTAAACCAACAACTCGACGTCTCTCAATAGACATCAATTCCTATGAGGCCCTAGGAAGCATTACACAATCTCGTATTCGTTCTATATTTACTTTCAACCTAGAAGAATGTCCCAAGTCTTTTCTCAATACATTGAGTGGAAACTTTGAACTTCTGAAAGTATTGGATTTCACGGATGCTCCAATCAATCAACTTCCGAAATATGTGGGGGATTTGTATCTCTTGACGTACTTAAGCCTGAGGAATACAAAGGTGAAGTTGCTTCCAGAC
The DNA here is from genome assembly GCF_916048215.2 of Malus sylvestris. Lineage (NCBI taxonomy): Eukaryota > Viridiplantae > Streptophyta > Magnoliopsida > Rosales > Rosaceae > Malus > Malus sylvestris. The sequence goes on from NC_062260.1 coordinate 26,073,641, forward strand.
TCCATAGGCAATCTACAAAACTTGGAAACCCTGGATCTAAAACAGTCTCTGGTGTATGAAATACCAGCCAAGATCAATAAGCTTGTTAAGCTGCGACATCTTTTGGCCTACCATTGTGACTACAACTGCGACGTGGGTTTGTTCTGGAATATGGAAAAAGGAGTGAAGATACATGAAGGTATTGGATGCTTACAAGCTTTGCAAAAACTGTCCTATGTGGAGGCGAATCATGGAGGGATCAGGCTAATCAAAGAACTGGGAAAGTTAAGACAACTGCGGAAGTTAAGCCTAACAAACTTGAAAAGTGAAGATGGTAGGGCTGTGTGTGCTTCTATTGAAAAGATGAACCACCTTGAATCTCTACTTTTAACTGCAATAAATGAAGATGAAGTCCTTGATCTAGAATCCATTTCAACTCCACCACAATTTATTCGTTCTCTCGGCTTGATAGGGCGTTTAGAGCAGTTGCCAGGTTGGATTTCAAATCTTCAACACCTCATCAGATTGGTGATTTTTTGGTCAAGGTTGAGAGATTCCCCACTAAAAGTCCTTCAAAATCTACCTAATCTGTCGGAGCTAGTTTTGGAAATCAATGCATATGATGGTGTGCAGCTGCATTTTGAGGAAGGAGGATTTCAAAAACTTAGGGAGCTACGTCTCAGAGGAATTATGGGACTAAATTCGTTGATCATAGACGATGGTGTCATGCCTCTTCTCCAAGAGTTTCACATTGAACCTTCCCCACAACTGAAGGAGATGCCCTCTGGCATCCACCATCTCCGGAATCTGACATATCTTTATTTCTATAACATGCCAAAGGAGTTTGCGCGACAGATGGATCTAAAAAATGGCCAACATTATTGGATTGTTGAACATATACAAAATATTCTTTTTCGTTACAAGGTCGGACCAAGATGGGGTGTATATGAAACTGACAACCTGCGTGATTCCAACTTTTCTCTTTGGTCAAATGCTTGATTCCAACTTGTGAAACCAAGCATGGGAATGGGAATGGGACAGGTTGACTGGGAGAGGTTCTTTCTCTTCTGTTTTCTTTGTGTCGTCCAGTCGTATTCCTAGCATTTTCCTTGTAATTTTATTGGTGGTTGCAATAAAAATATCCTATCCAATTGATTTTCTCTAGGAAAATGATCAACCGTATGCTCTTTTTAACATCATTTTGATAATTGAAGTTAAAATATTAAATTTTTACTATTTTTTATCTTACCAATTCTTTACTATTTTATATTCTTTATATTAATTTGTAATCTCTAAGATATTTTGTTAATCAAAGGGTAGATTTTGTGGATTATAGAAGTTTCATGAATAGTCATTTTTTTTTTTGCCAAAAATTTCGTGAATCGTGATTGAGCTTTCTCCTTTTGTATGCACAGATTGATTCAGCCACGCATATTTTGTATGCACAATGATAAAAAGGTGTTGACTGTTTACATGATTGCATTTGTTCAAATTTCGTCGATGATTAAAATAACATCTAATGTAATAAAATTTATCAGATAGACAAAAAAAAAAAAATTAGGTACAAGATGTAACGGTAAGGGCCCACAAATGCAAGCGTTGGGGGTAGCGGAGTGGATCCCACGATTTCAAAATTCTGGACCGGAGGAACATCTCTCTCAAACTTGGACGCTAAAAAAAGTCGTCGCCGTTGTCGTCTTTCCTTTTCTGGCTGAATTCTCGCCCCAGACAAATATTCAAACCTTTCCGTTTCTTCCCTTCACAAATTTCCAATTAGGGTTTCACATTAACGATCAAGAACTTCTACGCACATATATATACATATATATTTATATATAATCTCTCTCTCTCCCCCTGTTTCTGAATTTTGATTTCCCGGGAAGGTTTCGAACCCGATCGTTTCTTCGAAAGTCTCCGCAAGCTTTTCAACAAAACAAAAATCCAAAATATTTGTGATATAAAAAAGGAAATAAATTATAAAACACGCATGGAATTGGGTGGTTCATTTGAGGGAGGAGAGAGAGAGAGAGATGGACGAAGAAATGGTGGAGTTCGCGAGGGAGGCTTTCGAGGGGGATGAAATTGACATGGACTACGAATTCGATGCGCCCAAGTTCTACGATTTCACTAGGCCGGAATCCGATTGGGAGGCCGAGGAGGCGGGGGAATAGTTCCGGTCAACCGGAGGTTATCAGCCCTCGTGGAAGCGATTTCCAGAACATTTGTTTGTTGTTTTCTTAGCATGTCCCAAAAACAATGAATTTTGGATCATCTTTTGTGATTACCACATTAATTAATGATCGTTTTCTGGTAATTAATTTCAACATCTACATGTTTAGTTCATGCATTTTAATTATGTTACGTTGTTTTATATGAACAGATTAGAGATCAATTGAATTATAAATATTGTAATTTGATTGGATTAATTTGTTACCACTAACTTTGTTTTTTCCTTGGTTAATTTGTTTTTTCCTTGAAAATTTGTTGAATTGGCATAAAGAGAATTATCCGGCACCTGTAAAAACCTCTGCGGAATCAAAAGATGTTGAAGTTACTAGATGCAGTAACTCGAATAATTGCATGGAATCGAAGGTCTCTGCATCCGTAGACAATAACTAGAAACTACGTCCGCGCGTTGCCGCGGGAACCAGCTATTTCAGGAGTAATCGGATGAATAAAACACATTTAAGTTAAATAAATTCAACACAATTATGAACAAACAGAGAGATACATGAGTGAATGAGGTCGATAAAATAAGCTATTTTGCTTTTATATACATTTAAGTAAGCTGACATATAAACACATTGTACAATAAGTGGGAAGACATTGAACGTCTTTGATTAGAAAGAGATGGTTTCCAAAAAAGTTATGTTTCCTTAAGAAACAGAAGAAACATGTAGTTCACATATAATGTATCATAAAAGGCCAAGGAGATCACAATGATTATAGTCTGGCGTAAGCAAACCTTGATAAAAGTGTTTATTTCTATTGGTGACACATCATTTAGTTTACATATTTAGTCTCCCTAACATTAATTACTCTTTTGTAAAACAAAGTAAAAAACAACTATATATATACTAGGCAGCCTCACCTTTTCTAAACCATCCTCTACGGCATGAGACCGCATTTTCAAAATCGGTGCACATCAATGAGAGTAACAGTCGTCGGACGGACTCTTGGAATCTTGGACAAAAGTTTCATAGATGATAAGATGGAATAAACTAAGCGGCTATTTAGGACTAGCTAGTCCGCATCTATAGAGACACAAGTTACTTTAAGACCCCACTTGGAATTGGAATGATAACAAAAATACTTGAACCATTCAAAGATCATATGCCAGCTTGAAATTGAAAGACTAAACTCTGAATTCAAAACCATTTCCGTGTGGAATAATTTGAAATGCCTCAAAACATTATCATGATGCAATTGTATATGAAAGACTATCCAGCTACTGCTAAGAGGCACACCAGATACAACTCATAAAACTCCAACAGATAAGAGCAAAAACGACTCAGTTTATGTAATTGGTAAAACCATAAACAAATTCCATACCATTTCACGGCCAATCCAGATACATCACCACCAACATCATCAAGTTGCGTATAATAATACTTGTCAACTTTATCTCCAGATCAGATTCAACTTTAAAACTATCTTTGTTAATTTGTTCAGTATATCAGAAGTAGCTATATATCTGAAATCCTTATACTTGCCCGTCATCTGTAAAACGAACTCAAACAAATCAAAACATATCACACATACTGGATTTACGGAAACGAATCAGAATTTCAGCTTCAGAGTTTGACAGAAGTTGGATTGGGAAATCCTTTGAATTTTGAACCGTTGTTTAAATGATGAAGTTACGGTTTCGCAGAATGGCCAACTCAGTTTCAGTATCAACGAGAAACTACGCCCAGGCGTTGCAGCGGGAACCAGCTGTTTCATGCGTAATCGGATGAATAAAACACATTTAAGTTAAATAAATTCAACACAATTATGAACAAACAGAGAGATGCATGAGGAATGAGGTTGATAAATAAGCAATTTTGCTTTTATATACATTTAAGTAAGCTGGCGTATAAACACATTGTATAATGAGTGGGAAGAAACTGAATGTCTTTGATTAGAAAGAGATGGTTTCCAAAAAAGTTCTGTTTCCTTAAGAAACAGAAGAAACATGTAGTTCACACATATAATGTGTACTGAAAGGCTAAGGAGATTACAATGATTATAGTCTGGTGTAAGCAAACCTGATATACTACAACTGATGCATACAATCCAATTAAAATGTTCATGAAAACTGCCAACACGATACTTGAAACAGCCACAATTAGCCACAGAATGATTGTCAAACCAGCAATAAGGATGCAAGCTATTTCAAGAAATGGACCTTCTCGAGTAATCAGATCATGAATCAGTCGATACCAGCCTTTAAGCAGCATATAGGGACTCTTTACAACAGCAATTACAGTGTAAACAGAATCTCCACAATCAGCCCCAACATGCCAACTATATTACATTCCAGAATGTGAATCAACCTACAATATGTCCCCGAAAAGAATTGAGTTCGGATTAAAACTGCTCTTTTAAGCAACGTTATTTCAAATGTTTATATTTGGCTACTGCTACATAATTTGACGACAGAAGAAAGACAATTTGAGTCACTAATTACAACACAATTACCTTATGGTTCGATTCAAATGTTTAAACTTGATAATCATATTCAAGTATAATAGCTGATCAAAAAGAGGTGGTTCATGGTGAACCACCGAGTGAGAAAGAAAATGTTTAATCAAAGAGACTTGAAACTCATAACCACATAAATAACAATCTTATTATTATCATGGATGGACGTAATATCCTTTATTATGTTTTTAGACACAAATCATAAGACTATATTTCTAGTTTCATTTCACCTGTAATTTATAACCTGCCCCCTTCCAATTTAAACTTTAAAGGATGCTTTTCTTTAATCCTGGTTCTTGACAATCAGTGGAGAGTAATAACACATACAGACATTAAAGTTGAAACCTTTTTCCAAGCGGATGCTACAGATACAAAAAGATATTAAGCTTAAAGACCTTAATATCCAGCTTGGATAATTGGCAAGTATCTGCTAACCTTCCCTTATATGCAACAAATTCTGACTTTAGCTTAGGAGCAATGGAATTTGATTAGAATTATTCAGAGCACAAAAATACGCGTAAACACATACAAAATTTTTTGAGCCGCACGATATTGGAGAAAATTCATCTGATGGTTCATCAACTGAAGGCGACGATGATCCAAAATCAAGAGCAGGGTAGACGCCAGGTGGCCTTTCTAGAGGTTTAATTGACAGCTCAGCCCTTCATCAAAAAGTGAAAGATCAAAATTACTTTTACAGTAAGAGCAATACCAGAAGATGTAATCTAAATTATTTATATTTGGTTCCCCCGAAATCCTTTTGACTGCTTCAACATACTATATGCAGATTGCAGACAGAACCCGAACCAAGTCCAGACTCACTCGTAATAGGTCTCCTCATCCACAACAATATCCCAGCTTTCCCCTGTCGTGCTTTTCCCATATTTGTGCACTTTACTGCAAAGAGAGAGCAAGTTAACTTGTCAAAGAAAAACCAGAACAATAGATGCCAATGCAGTTCAGCAAGTTTATTTCCTTTCGTACCCATTTCGGAATCATATACAACAAAACACACAAGTCACGAATGCAGAAAACACACAACCCAAAAAATTAAATGAAGAATTCTTTATAACATGCATGTTGATAATACCACAAAAAATTCCACTTCATTATACATGCCTATTGTTTTCTCTGTCCAAATATGAAATTGCCATCATCTTTTTCGAAAGCACAAACCAAAATCACTTCTCAAAGAGATCATACATAGAAGAGAGTGGAAGCTTACCCAAAGCCAATTTCGTGTTGTTCACTCCTTTTTCTTCTTCATTTGGACCCAACTGTGGGTTTGATTGCAGCATAGTGATTTAGTTTAAAACTAGTAATAGGCCCGCGCGCTGCTGCGGAATGCACCAGCCTTAACAACATGAATAAGACACATTTAACATGAAAAAAGTTCAACATAATCATGAACGAACAAAAAGGATAACTGAGTGAACATTGTTCGTAAGTAAAACAGCTTAGTTTTTATATACATTCAACCAAGTTGATTACAAAAGATGTGATTGTAAAAAATGTTCTGCTTCCCTGAGAAACAAAAGCAACATGCATTTTACACATATAAGACATCTGATAGGTCGTACCCAGTGCACAAGGCTCCCGCTTTACGCAGGGTCTGGGAGAAGTGAATGTCGGCTAGCCTTACCCCCATTTTATGGAGATGCTGCTCCCAAGTCTCGAACCCGAGACCTACCGCTCATGGGCGAAGACACTTGCCATTGCACCAAGTGCGACCTCTTATATAAGACATCTGATATTAAACCTAAAATCATGTAATTCTGTATGAAGTGGAGAATAATGTAGAAAGATGGTTTTCTATAGTGCTGCCAATGACAATTAATTTCTCATGAAAAAAAAAGAAAAGAGAAACACAGGTATAAAAGAATATTATTTTTTATAGTTGCAAACATTATGAATTCCAAAAAGAAAAACTACAGATAACACTTCAATCACAGATCTAAGCATCTAAAACGTGGCAACCCAGATATCATTCAAGACATTGCTCAGCATCATGGATAAACTAACCTATCTGTGTCCTGTGCTCACTGCATGTCATATACACCCGACCAACTGGGCATAGGAGCATAATGAGGAAAACTTTCAGCACCATTCTGTACCTGAAAAATGAGGGAGGAACTAATTAAAGCGTTCCTCACTTAGAATAAATAATGCATGCATAATAGCCAAATGGACATCGCGCATATAAATTGTGTTGTGCGGAAGCGGCATTCGACTGTAAGTGAATAGTAAGACAGAACAGAATAAAAACAACACCAACAAGAACACCAAGATTTATACTGGTTCGGCAATGCCTACATCCAGTTTGGAGACGACGGAGTATTCCACTATAATCAATGAGAACATACAATAGTGTTTATCACTCAATTTCCCAAAGACCCAAATAACCCCAAGCTCTCACACTTACAATAGGAAGAGAAAACCAAAAATACAAAGCAAGACAATTTGAGAAAATTCTTCTCTATGCCAAATGGCTTCTTGCTATTTTTTTCTCTTCCTTGTTCTTCTCTACTTCTCCATGCTTATGAGTTGCACCTTGCTCTCCTTTTATAGCCAAAGAAAAGCTTCTCAAAGACATCAATGGCCAAAGGCCTACCATCAAGTCAAAAGGAGTTAGGCACAAATTAGGCACAAATCTTGTTTGCCTCCCATTACCACAAAGTAGCCCAAAGATTTAGACTTTGACTACATGTTTGAGTCAATAATCAACAATCTCCACCTTGACTCAAACCTTCTAAGTAGAACTCCTAATAGTCGTCTCCCAATCCCCCATGGGGCAATCAACAAATTTTACAAATGCCAATCAAGTCTAAGCAGTGCTTAAACTTGTGCAATGAAACTGGCTTTGTTAACATATCCGCAGGATTGTCAGCGGTCCCAATCTTCTGAAGAAGAATATCTCCCTCGTCAATAACCTCACGAACAAAATGGAACCTCACGTCAATGTGTTTCGTACGTGCATGATGAACTTGATTCTTTGCTAAATGAATAGCACTCTGACTGTCGCAATGAACATCCACATGGTCTTGTTGAACCCCTAAGTCATCAAGCAACCCTTGAAGCCAAATGGCTTCCTTTATAGCTTCTGTCACAGCCATGTATTCTGCCTCAGTAGTCGACAAAGCAACTGTAGATTGCAGAATCGACCTCCAACTTACTGGACCTCCAGCAATAGTGAATACAAAACCAGTAGTGAACCTACGCTTGTCTAAATCACCTGCGTAATCAGAATCCACATATCCAACAACACATTGACCAGTAACTTTATCCTGCTGGAACAATAAACCAACATCCACAGTACCCAGAATATACCGTAGAATCCATTTCACAGCTTGCCATTGCCCTTTTCCTGGATTATGCATATATCTACTGACAATACTAACAGCTTGTGAAATATCAGGCGTAGTACACACCATAGCATACATCAAACTACCAACAACATTTGCATAAGGAATTTGAGCCATGTACTGACTCTCTTCAACAGTTTTAGGAGACATAGAAGCGCTAAGTTTGAAATGAGAGGCAAGAGGTGTACTAACCGGTTTTGAATTTTCATTCATCCTGAAACGTTGTAGTACCTTCTTCAAATACTGCTTCTGACACAGACTAATCTTGCCCTTCGCTCTATCTCTTTCAATTTCCATACCTAGTATCTGCCGAGCTTCTCCCAAGTCCTCATTGTAGTCAATGCCTTCCTTCTGAGCGTAGCCTTTAGCTACCAATCTGGCTTTGAATCTTACATTGTCTTTTCCCAAAGATTCCATCTTTTTGGCATACACCCATTTACAACCAATTGCTTTCTTCCCCTTTGGTAACTGAACCAGCTTCCAAGTCTCATTTTTATGAAGAGATTTCATCTCCTCATCCATAGATTTCTTCCACAACTCGCACTCTGAACTCATGACAGCTTCTTTGTAGGCGGATGGAATATCATCTTCAATAACAGGAAGTGCATATGCCACAATATCAGTAAATCGAGCAGGCTTTCGGATTTCCCTTCTCGATCTTCTGGTTGCAATATAGTCTTGTTGCTGTGGAGGCTCTTGGGTAGGTGCCTCATCTTCATCATCCTCGTCCTCATCATCAGAATTAACTGTAGGACTAGTGTTTGAAACATCAGACCTTACTGGAACAACTGGAATCTTCAGTAACTCCACATGCTTTGAGCTACTCATGGTCTCGGTCGCTTTAGTTTCACCTTCATGCTTGTTCTGATTAACCATAGCAACCTCATCAAAAGTCACATCTTTGCTTACAACAAATTTCTTCTCATCTGGACACCAGAGTCGGTATCCCTTCACGCCAGTGCTAAAACCCATAAATAGAGCTTTCTTTGCTCTTGGATCCAACTTGCTTTCTCTGACATAATAGTAAGCAGAACAACCAAATGTGTAAAAACTTGTAATCAGTACAAGGTTTACCAGACCATACCTCCATGGGCGTTTTGCCCTCATTCGCAGCCGCTGGCAATCGATTAATGAGATGGCTTGCATAAGTGATTGCCTCAGCCCAAAATGCCTTGCCTAATCCAGCATTAGACAACATACACCGAACTTTCTCAAGCAAAGTACGGTTCATGCGCTCCGCCACCCCATTCTGTTGCGGTGTCTCCCTAACCGTGAAGTGCCTCACAATACCCTCATCTTGACAAACTTTCAAGAAAGGATCAGACTTATATTCACCCCCATTGTCTGATCTGAGAGTCTTGATCTTTCGACCGCTTTGCGTTTCAATCATCTTTTTCCACTTCAGGAATATCTTCAAGACTTCATCTTTACGCTTCATGGTGTACACTCATATGTTATCCATAATGTTTATATGATCAAAACACAATACATATAAATATATAATAATCATAAGCAATTCGATGTAGAAGACTTGTTGAATGCGTAGAGGCCATGCAATCAATGCACAATTGATAGAACACCAATTCTGGTTTTGACGAGAACAAAAGAAAAACACCAAGTCTTCTGTAAACACCTAGCTTGATGACAATGCTATATGGGAAGCCTTAGTTGTCGTATCTAGGGTTAGCAGGGACCGGTGTTTATATACTAGCCAAAAGTCTTTAGATTCCATCCATAAGGGAAAACTAAAAACTCTCATTTCTTGGCTCTCAAGTAAAATATCATAATCCTATATTATTAAGGATTCAATCAAAACCTACTTATAATGTAAGACACTTAATGTAGGATTGATATAAGGATATTGAATCACAACTTAACTGATCTCCAACTTATACATTCCTATTACAAATAGGAGACCATTTATGGTTGATTTATGTTGAATAAATCCAACATTCTCCCACTTGGTCTACTAATTTGTAATGATCATGCTTCAAAACTTATGTCGGAGATCCTTATTTCTTTAATGGCCATATTACTGTGATCCAAACCCATCCTTAATTCAAATTTCTGTCAAATGGACTTCTCAATGTAGATTTAACAAGGTTGTAAAGATATTTCATCTCAGAACCTTCATAATCACATACATTGAGTCAACCATTCACATGAAAACCGTCAGATTATGATCTAAAGATGAACTTTAACTCAAGAATTGTCTTACTCTTTATCATCTTTGGTCCACTTCATCATAACTTACATAAATAAGTCCTTATGCTTTTGAACGGCCTTTATGTTTATCAATGCAACCTTTTTACCATTTCAAAAACCACCTCATGCTTTTATGCTTTTAAGCATTCCATATGTTTGCCAACGCAAACCCTTTTGTCATTCTAAAATGACACGTTATGCTTTTCATGCATTCTGCATGCTTACCAACATAAACTTTCATTATTCTAAAACAGACTTATGCCTAAAAAGAATTAAAAATATGCATGCATCATATGAACACAAAATTTAAAACAATCTTTATTCAAACCCAACCTCGGAAACAAACCACACCTCGAACCTCAAAACTCAGTGAGTTTAGCTCACTTATTTACTGCAGCTAAAACCAGTTTTCTACTCCCACTAACTCAGCATATCTAAGTTCGAGATCAATCCCATGTTCTCTACATGCTTCTTGAAAGACATGACTGGAAGTGGTTTGTTCAAGGGATCCGCAAGCATTGATTCAGTATCTATATAGCTAATCTTTATGAACCTTTGCTTAATCTTTTCCCTAACCAACTTATACTTGATATGCATATGCTTAGTCCCAGAAGATCTCTTGTTGTTCTTGGAGTAGAAAATTGCAGCAGTACTGTCACAAAATATCTTCAACGGATTTGTGACAATATGGAGGACCCTCATACCCTCTATAAACTTTCCAATCCAAACCGCTTGAGAAGTTGCTTCGTAACAAGCCATATATTCAGCCATCATAGTAGAGGTAGCTACATTTTTCTGTTTCATACTTTTCCATGAGATCGCTCCTCCTGCCATCATAAAAATGTAGCTAGAGGTAGATTTTAATGAGTCTTGACAACCTGCAAAATCTGAATCACAGTAGCCAACCAATTCTAGCTTGTCACTTCTCTTGTACACCAGCTTATAGTCTTTAGTTTTCTGCAAATATCTAAGCACCTTCTTTGCTGCAATCCAATGGGCATGTCCAGGGTTCGATTGATATCTCCCCAACAAGCTTAATGCAAAAGCAATGTCAGGTCTTGTGCATACTTGTGCATACATTAAGCTCCCTACAACTGAAGCATACGGCTTGTCATTCATCTCAAGTTTTTCAGCTTCAGTTCGAGGGCTCTGCAGCTTGCTCAGTTTATCTCATTTAGTCACTGGCACATTGAACCTCTTGAGTATCTTGTCAATATATCCCTTTTGTGATATTCCAAGCAAACCTCTCTCTTTGTCACGAGTTATTTCTATCCCCAAGACATAGGTTGCTTCGCCCATATCCTTCATCTCAAAATTGTCACTGAGTATCAATTTTGTTTCATGTAGTAAGGTCAAATCAGTGCTAGCTATGAGGATATCATCCACATATAGCACCAATATAGTGAAGTGTCTCCCACTGGATTTGAAATATATGCACTCATCTTCTGAATTCTCATCAAAACCATGTGATTGCATAACTTCATCGAACCTCAAATACCATTGCCTTGATGCCTGTTTTAAGCCATAAATTGATTTTCGAAGTTTGCATACTAATTCCTTACCATCTGCATCAATGAATCCCTCAGGTTGTCGCATATAAATTTCTTCCTTCAAAGTACCATTTAGGAATGCAGTTTTTACATCCATTTGATGTAAATGAAGATCATAGTGAGCCACCAAAGCCATTACAAACCGGAATGAATCTTTTGTTGAGACTGGTGAGAATGTCTCAGTGTAATCAATTCCCTCTTGTTGAGTGTATCCCTTGGCTACAAGTCTAGCCTTGAATCTTTCAATTTCTCCCTTGGAGTCCTTCTTAGTTTTATACACCCACTTACATCCGATTGGTTTTGCTCCCTTTGGTAACACTGCAAGTTCCCACACTTTATTCTTTTTCATGGATTCAAGTTCACTTTCCATGGCTTTCACCCACTCTTCTTGCTGCATTACACTTACAGCCTCTTTATATGTTGCAGGTTCACCAATGTTGATATCTGCTTCACTCAAATACAGCATAAAATCATCTGAGATGGCTGATTTCCTCAGTCTTGTAGATTTTCGAATGATGGGTGCAAGGACTTCAGGAATTGGTTCTGTAACTTGTACTAGTTCATGTGGAGCATCATTAGTGGCATTCGGTTCTTCCATATTGACTGTAGTATCATCAGTGGCATCATTTTGCACAACATTCTCAGTATTCTCAGTAACTGGTGGTAAGAGATAACTGTGGCTTGTGTTTGGAGTCTGCACCCCAATGTCTTCTACATTTTCTTGTAAATTAGATTCATCTTGTTCTTCAAAAACCAAGTTGTGATTTAAGATTCCATCTGTTATCTCTTTTATGAACTTCACTTTATTTGTCTCAATGAAACGCATAGAATTTCCAGGACAATAAAATCTATATCCCTTGGTTCTCGGTGGATAACCAATGAAATAGCAACTTACAGTTTTGGGATCTAACTTCTTTTCCTGAGGATTATATGCTCTTGCTTCTGCTTTACATCCCCATATTCTCAAATGTAACAAGCTAGGCTTTCTGTTGTTCCAAATTTCGAAAGGTGTTGAAGTGACAGACTTGCTTGGTGCCCTATTGCAGATATAGTTTGCAGTTTTAATTGCATCACCCCATAGAAACATTGGCAAGTTGGTAGTGCTCATCATACTCCTCACCATGTCTTTTAATGTACGATTCTTTCTCTCAGAGACACCATTTTGCTGTGGTGTTCCAGGATTTGTATATTGAGCTACAATTCCTTCACTTTGCAGATAAAGTGCAAAAGGACCTGGATTTCTTCCATGCTCAGTGTATCTCCCATAGTATTCACCACCTCTGTCAGACCTTACAGTCTTAATTTTCTTATCTAACTGTTTTTCAACCTCAGCCTTGTAAATTTGAAAAGCATTCAGAGCACTAGACTTCTCCGTGAGCAGGTACAGGTAGCAATATCTCGAATAATCATCTATAAATGTGATGAAATATCTATAACCATCATAAGTAGGTGTAGGGAAAGGGCCACATATGTCAGTGTGCACAAGTTCCAGTAATCCATTGCTCCTGATTGCATTTTTCTTGTGTGTACTTGCCATTTTTCCTTTAATGCATTCAATACATGTAACCGAGTTATCAAACTCAAGTGATGGCAGTATACCACTTTTACTTAGGTTCTTTATTCTCTCAATCGAAATATGCCCCAATCTTCTGTGCCAAAGAGTGGATGAAGTCTCATCTTGTTTTAATCTTTTCTGACCAATTAAAAGTGCTACATGACCTGATTCTTTGCAATTTAGTCTAAACATTCCACCAGTATGTAAGCCATCTCCAATAATCTGAGAATCTTTGTGAATCGAAAAACCACTGTTTTTTATTGAAAAAACAAAATCTTTCTTAACTAGCTGACTAACTGATACTAGATTCCTTCGAATTGAAGGTACATAGCATACATTCTCAAGATCTAATGAAAAACCAGTTTCTAACTTTATTCTAACTGTTCCAATAAACTCAACAGCAGCTCTTCCTCCATTCCCAACGATCACTGAGACTTCATCCCTTCTTGGCACTCTCTTGCTTATGTAGCCCTGTAAAGAGTTTGTCACATGTATTGAAGCACCACTGTCAAGCCACCAAGAATCTCTAGCATATTCAACATTATTTGTTTCAAAACAAACTAAAACTTCACCTTTAAAAATCATAACATTACCTTTCCCCTTGCCACTGTCAAGCCACTTTTTATACTTCTGACAATGTCTTTTCATGTGGCCAGGTTTCTTACAGAAAAAACACTTGCCTTTGACAGCTTTGTAACCCTTGTTTACACCTAGCTTGGAATGATTCGATGCCCCCTTATTGTTATCTTGCCTTGCAGTATTATTATGGTGATCAGTCACCATATTCACTTTCTTTTCAAAGATTTCCTGCCTTATATGTTGTTCCTCATGCACACAGATCGCAATTAGTTCATTCAAACTCCATTTTTCATTTTGTGCATTGTATGTGCTTTTAAGTTGTGAATACTCATTTGGCAATGAGTTAAGTGCCACATGAACTAAGAAGGGATCACTCATAGGCACTTTCAGAGCATTTAATCTTGCACCAATATCTAACAGTTCTAATATATGCTCTCTTACACAACCTATACCATTATACCTTTTGGTCATGAGCTCATTCATGAGATTTCCAATTTCTGCCTTATCTGATTCCTTGAATTTTTCATCAATGGATGCCAAGAATTCCTTGGCATTCTCGGACTCAGGGATGCCACCTCTCACGGTGTCAGACATGGACTTCTTGATCACCAAGAGAGCAATCCGATTAGCCTTCTGCCACTTTTCATATTTTGCTTTGACATCAATTGTATCATCTGCAGCAGGTTCCGGAGGAGAAACTTCCCTCGTTGCTATATCCAAATCCATTAAACCTAGACAGATTTCCAAGTCTTGTTTCCACTTTTTGTAGTTTGTTCCACTTAGGGTTTGAACAGTGTTCACAGCATTCATCACTGAATATACATATACAACATGCATGCATTGATTAAACTATTACCAAAACTTTATAAAAACGAAATTGATCCAACACTTGTGAGCAAGATGGATCAGTATGTTTTCTGACACTGATTTATATGTTATACCAGTTACCTTCATGCTGATTCCCAACACTTGTGAGCAAGATGAGAATCTTCACTACTGATATAGCACATAAATCATGTCATACCATTCATATATGATCCAGAAAACAATGATCAACACTTGTGAGCAAGAAGATCAGTTTATATATCATATATAGAATCCAATTTAATGAACAGCAGCTTTACTACATGATTCAACCTATCATGATAAACGGTTGTAGCTTGAATATATGATAGACTGAATTATGTAGATGATGTTCATATCAACTTTATAAGTACGAAAGTACTAACAATTATGCAGAACATTTAAAACTTGTCATGAATTGAAACTATGCAAGTTGATCAATCGAAACCTCATGATATATTGATTCTTTACAGGTTTTAATCATATAAACAATTGCTCTGATACCAATTGTTATCCATAATGTTTATATGATCAAAACACAATACATATAAATATATAATAATCATAAGCAATTCGATGTAGAAGACTTACTTGTTGAATGCGTAGAGGCCATGCAATCAATGCACAATTGATAGAACACCAATTCTGGTTTTGACGAGAACAAAAGAAAAACACCAAGTCTTCTGTAAACACCTAGCTTGATGACAATGCTCTATGGGAAGCCTTAGTTGTCGTATCTAGGGTTAGCAGGGACCGGTGTTTATATACTAGCCAAAAGTCTTTAGATTCCATCCATAAGGGAAAACTAAAAACTCTCCTTTCTTGGCTCTCAAGTAAAATATCATAATCCTATATTATTAAGGATTCAATCAAAACCTACTTATAATGTAAGACACTTAATGTAGGATTGATATAAGGATATTGAATCACAACTTAACTGATCTCTAACTTATACATTCCTATTACAAATAGGAGACCATTTATGGTTGATTTATGTTGAATAAATCCAACACCATATTCTTCTAGAGAAGTCATCAACAAAGGAGACAAAATAATGGCTACCTCCCCAAGATGCATTCTTGGAAGGTCCCCAAACATCAGTGTGAACATAATCAAGAATGCCTTTAGTGTGGTGAATAGCAGTGCCAAATTTTACTCTAGTTTGCTTACCCAACACACAATGCTCACAGAATTCCAATTTGCATGCCTTTGCACCTTTTAATAAGCCTTGCTTCACCAATCCTTGCAACGCTTTTTCACCAGCATGCCCAAGACGCATATGCCATAACCTCGTGGTGTCTGTGCTATCTGCGTCAGCAGCTTCGGTGACAGCTGCTCCACCAATAACTGTACTCCCCTGCAAGAAATACAAGTTATTTCGTCTTGTACCTTTCATCACCACCAGTGCCCCGTACACAGCTTTAAGAACTCCACCCTCCATGGTGATCTTGAGACCCTTGGATTCCAATGCACCCAGTGAGATGAGATTTTTCTTCATATCTGGTACATACCGAACATCACTTAATTCTCTGACTGTTCCATCATGCATCTTCAAACAGATTTTGCCTATCCCTTGTGTTTTGCAGGCATTATTATTACCCATCAAAACAACTCCACCATCCAGCTCCTTGAAATTAGAAAACCATTCTCGAATGGGACACATATGATAGGTGCAACCTGAATCCAAAATCCACTCATTGGAGTGACTATCAGCATATGAACTAGCCAAAGCAAACTCGAAATCATCATCATCTCCAGATTTTGCAATATTTGCTTCAGAACCCGCTTTCTCCTTCTCTTTGTTCTTCAATTTGGGGCAGTCTTTTTTCCAATGACCCTTTTGGCGACAAAAAGCACATTCATCTTTAGCAGGAAACTTCCCTCGTGACTTTGAACGAGATTTTCCCCGCTTCCCAGATTTTCTTTCCTCTGTTCGACCCTTTGCAACAAATGCCTCGATTTGTGAATTATGAGTCTTCAGTTCCTTCTTATGACACTCATGATTCACCAATGCCGCAGACACCTCATCAAGTTTCACCTCGGATTTTCCATACAACAGAGTAGTTGTCAAATGATCATAATCATCAGGCAATGAATTTAACAAACATAGTGCCTTGTCCTCGTCAGGAATTTTCACATCAAGGTTTGCTAAATCAGCAAGTATTTTATTATAATCATTGAGGTGTTCGTGCATAGAGATACCTAGACGATACTGAAATCGGAAGAGTCGTTTCTTCAAGAAGAGACGATTTTCTACGCTCTTGGTCATATACTTCTCCTCCAATTTCGTCCATAACTCCTTAGCAGAAGTTTCCTTCATATACGAGTATTTCAACTCCTTATCAAGGAACGATCGAATAGCAGCACAAGCATGAAGATTAATTCGCGTCCACTGCTTGTCATCAATATCTTCTGGTTTATCTTCCAGAACCATATCCAACTCTTGTTGATACAACACATCCATAACTTCACATTGCCACATACCAAAATTATTAGAGCCATTGAATTTATCAACCTCTAACCTTGTAGTAGTGGTTGGATGTCTATTGGATGAAGACGGTGCTGACCCCTTCTTTACAGATTCATCTTTATCTCCAGCCATCTGCTCGGCACTATTCACAAATACGGCACTGTTCACAGGTACAATACTGTTCACAGATACTGTAGCAGTTCACTGTTCACGGAATTGTAGCGCCAACACTATTCACGGAACTGGGCTCTGGTACCACTTGTTGTGCGGAAGCGGCATTCGACTGTAAGTGAATAGTAAGACAGAACAGAATAAAAACAACACCAACAAGAACACCAAGATTTATACTGGTTCGGCAATGCCTACATCCAGTTTGGAGACGACGGAGTATTCCACTATAATCAATGAGAACATACAATAGTGTTTATCACTCAATTTCCCAAAGACCCAAATAACCCCAAGCTCTCACACTTACAATAGGAAGAGAAAACCAAAAATACAAAGCAAGACAATTTGAGAAAATTCTTCTCTATGCCAAATGGCTTCTTGCTATTTTTCTCTCTTCCTTGTTCTTCTCTACTTCTCCATGCTTATGGGTTGCACCTTGCTCTCCTTTTATAGCCAAAGAAAAGCTTCTCAAAGACATCAATGGCCAAAGGCCTACCATCAAGTCAAAAGGAGTTAGGCACAAATTAGGCACAAATCTTGTTTGCCTCCCATTACCACAAAGTAGCCCAAAGATTTAGACTTTGACTACATGTTTGAGTCAATAATCAACAAATTGTTGTGGCAATAATTTGCAATAGAAAAAAAAGGTCGTACCCAGTGCACAAGGCTCCCGCTTTACGCAGGGTCTGGGAGAGGTAATAATTTGCAATAGAAAACGTAGTTAAAAATAAGATATACAAAATACCAACATTGCAATGGTATTTTTTTTTTCCATTCGATTGTACTGAAGCATGCATCTTAAATTAGGTACTACGTGAGGTCTCTATAATGAAATGGGAGATTGAATACACTCGACGAAACTGAAAATTCAAATATGCACACGCTCCATAGTGTATCTTCACAACCAAAAGAAACGTTTATATATACAACATATGTTTTGACATTGTTTTTCCCCACTCAAATCGTCTTGAGAAAATTTGACTACTAAAAACTACAAAACTTTGATTAAAGAATCAAATAGAAGAGCATGAGAAAGTTATGATTACACCATACCTGACTTTTTTGCATATAAAAACACCTGTATTTCACCTGATTTTGTAATGAAATACAGATGCTTGTAGTTCACCAGTACATAGCTGCCTGTCATTTGTTGTCTTCTTCGGGTTCAAGATCCTTATACTGTCTGAGACGTGAAAGAATCAGAAATTGTATACAGTTTGATAATGAAACATGTAATGTGATTACGTGACAACAATGCACTTCTCTCTCAGAGAGATAAACAAAGATATCAAAAACAGAGAGGCAATGTTAAGATAAACAGAAAGGCAATGTCACATTGTTTTGCATGATCTTGAAAATTGGGGATAAGGTATTCAAAATGCTAACAAACACGTGCAAATGGGGATAAAAAAGGGGATAAATTGAAAAATATATATGCTCTTAATCGAGAACTTCATCAAATAAACAATAAAATCTAATGTAATCTGTCCAAAACCAAAGAGAGTGATAATTTGGAGGCACTATAATGTCTTGGGCATCGCATACTTGCGGTATATGATTGATGCATCTGTTGCTCAATCAAATCATTTGCTTGGCTAAAAAAGTTATTTTTACAATAAATAGATTCGCATCCAATTTATGAGAAATCATGCAAAAGTAAATGTAAATGATAACGGAATCATGAATGCGAATAAGAAACACAAACATGCCAAAAAGAAAACCTACTATAGTGTGTCAAGTTACTTGCAACATAATTTTTTATGCCATTATCCATTTCGCAATACTTTAAAAAAATTTCGTTTGTAAAAGCTTTGCTATGATTTTTAAGTTTGGGAAAAATAATACCATAAAAATTAAAAAACAATTGCTAAAAATCATGGCCTGTTAATAGCAAAATACACTCCTCAACAATGTATATGAACATTTGAGTTGAACATTTGAAATATTCAACAACTAAAAGAAAGAAGCAAAATCAGAAGAAAAGAAGGAGATACTCACTCAAAAATAAAGATGTAATAATGCCAGGCTTCTTCTCCTCGGCATCCAGAATTCCATTGTTGTCTCCATCTTCAACCTTCAATGTATTTAAAATATGAAATGGAAAAAACCCAGAAGAAATCATTGCATAAAATAAAATTATCCAAGTAAAATTAAAGGATGGATAGAAAAGAAATGAAGGCAGTTTATTCGGACTTAATTAGAGACTTACTGAATAAGCTTGAAATGTATCTCACACATCTCTTAAACTTCAACCCCTATCCTCCTTGCCTCTGTAATATGCACACATATAGAAAAAGAAATCGACTTTAGAACCTGCATTGATACATATCTTGTGTGAGTAGGTCTTTCCTGCTTTTCCCCAATCATGCATATCAAAGAAACGAAAAAGAAGGAAATCACCCATATATATAATACTTTAAGTTTAAATGCATCCCAATTTTGGGTTCCAACGTCACAGAAAGAATGTCTTATACATAATTTAACAGTACACCCGGCATCGATCCATCCATTCGTATTAATAGTTATTGTCTGCACAAACCTCAATTACCTTACAATCTATCATTATTGACATAAAGTTCATACAATATGGGACATCATGACCTCTCTTTGGCCAGCACCAGTTTTTCCAAAATGAAATCAACTATTACTGCATTAATTATGGGTCCATCTGGCCAATTCATTGAATTCGCAGACCCAAAAATTTCACCAATTAACTGAATTTACATACAAATGGGAGAAGTACAAAAACAAAGACAATGGCATAAATTATACCATAAAAATTACACTACGAAAAATTTAGAGACCAAAATCCTTGTTAACAGAATTTATTCACATTAAAAGACACAATTTCGGTTCAAAAAACTATCAAATTTAAACTTTGATATCATATGATAAAATCTTAATTAAACTCACAATCTCAAGAAGTTGAAACCATGTTAAGTAAAAGAAACAACAACAACAACAACAACAACAACAAAGCCTTTTCCCACTAAGTGGGGTCGGCTATATGAATCCTAGAACGCCATTGCGCTCGGTTTTGTGTCATGTCTTCCGTTCGATCCAAGTACTCTAAGTCTTTTCTTAGAGTCTCTTCCAAAGTTTTCCTAGGTCTTCCTCTACCCCTTCGGCCCTGAACCTCTGTCCCGTAGTCACATCTTCGAACCGGAGCATCAGTCGGCCTTCTTTGCCCATGTCCAAATCACCGGAACCGATTTTCTCTCATCTTTCCTTCAATTTCGGCTACTCCTACTTTACCTCGGATATCCTCATGCCCAATCTTATCCTTTCTCGTGTGCCCACACATCCCACGAAGCATCCTCATCTCCGCTACACCCATTTTGTGTACGTGTTGATGCTTCACCGTCCAACATTCTGTGCCATACAACATCGTTGGCCTTATTGTCGTCCTATAAAATTTTCCCTTGAGCTTCAGTGACCTACGACGGTCACATAACACGCCGGATGCACTCTTACACTTCATCCATCCAGGTCGTATTCTATGGTTGAGATCTCCATCTAATTCTCCGTTCTCTTGCAAGATAGATCCTAGGCAGCAAAAACGGTCGCTTTTTGTGATCTTCCCTAGATTGCTCCGGTCATTAGTGTGGATAAGTATATAAATGAATAGAGATAGGAAAGCAAACACAAGATGTACGTGGTTCACCCAGATTGGCTACGTCCACGGAATAGAAGAGTTCTCATTAATTGTGAAGGGTTTACACAAGTACATAGGTTCAAGCTTTCCTTTAGTGAGTACAAGTGAATGATTTAGTACAAATGACATTAGGAAATATTGTGAGAGAATGATCTCGTAATCACGAAAATTCTAAGTATCGGAGTGTGGTATCGTCTTGACTTGCCTTATCTGTCTCATAGGTAGATGTGGCATCTTCTCTGGAAGTACTCTTCCTCCATCCAGGGGTGGTATCTTTAACTGGTGGAGATGCACAAGGTAATGTATCAATTTCACTGGAAGCTTACTTGTAGTTTCAGGCTTGGTCAAGCGCGATACAAACCATGTAGTAGGAGTCCCCCAAGTCGCCGAGCTAGGGGATCTGCTGAAAGAGGTGACAGACAAGGTAAGCAATCAGAGCTCCGGCTGATTGTTCACCTTCTCCCTATCTTGCAGCAGCATGAAGGATAAAGAGAAGAAAGATGAGAAGAGATGATATGGGATACTTTTGCTTTTGAAGAAGTAACTTTCCACAGGCTTATTCTTGAACTGAGCTGGATGGTTTTCTGGTTTCCTCCAGAGCCGACTGAAGAATTTGAGGGTCAAAACAAGTCCATCAAATCTAGAGTACGTTCGACCCTACTGATATGGGATACTTTTGCTTTTGACAGAGTAATGGATGTATCGGCACGTGTGCTGTTACGCTTGTCTCCACATGCTTCCTTGTATCCTTCGCACTTGCCCTATCTGTTCCTCAAGCAGATGCGGTATCTTCCCTGGAAACATAAGATGTTGAAGATGAGTACTCGAGAGCAATGCCAGGTAAGTAATCAGGTAAGGGGTTCCAGGCAGTCAGTTCCTGGCTGGAAGCTTGATTCCAAGTGCTGACTGATTGCTCTCTTTCTCCTTGTCTTGCATGTAACAACAAGGCCAAAGGAAAAGACAGGGAAAAAGCATGATATGGGATACTCTTGCTTTTAACCCTGATGATATGAGATATTCTTGCTCTAGTATAGCTTGTTTGCAAAGGTATTATCGGGGGGAAAGAAAGCTGAATATTTCGAAAGGCTTCGTTGGGAGTGCCCTCTCAGATATGAGGAAGGGTTGAACATTTTTGCAGGTCTGCCTGTCCGTTGGGGATGGAGGTCGACATATATAGGAGTCTCCCTAACAACAAGTAGTAATGCTATTCCTTTACCCTGCTTGGTCATAGCACGGTAGTGGGAGCTGCCAGCTTCACATGTTTTAACTCTGTCAGAGCACTTTGAAAAAGTGGTCTGTCGTATCTGGCTCTCGAGAAGTCTTCGACAGAATGCCCATAATTTCCGCAAAGCTGAGTGCGTGTGACAGGTGCTGACAAGGCTAGAAAAGAAGGTGCCTCTTCGATTTCTGAGATCGGCCCTCGTGGTCTCTGAGCAGCCCAGCTTTTGAGAAAGCGAGCGTCTCTTCGATTGATTCGGAGAACGATGCATCTTCGATTTTTAAGAAAGCAATCATGATGGGGGTCTGGCTCTCGAGATTCGGGGAGCAGTGTCACTTCGATTTTTGAGAAAGTAATCATGTTGGGAGTCTGGCTCTCGAGATTCGGAGGGCAGTGCCTCTTCGATTTTGGAGCAAGCAATCTTGTTGGGAGTGTTTTCTCGAATGTGAGTAAAGGTTGGGCATGTTTGCTAGTCTACCTTGCCACGAAGCACAGAGGTTGACACACAAGGATTTTCGAATTATCCAGCAATGGTACTGTTCCTTTACCCTCTCTTCGATTTTTGAGAAAGTAGTCATGTTGGGAGTCTGGCTCTCGAGATTCGGAGGACGGTGCCTCTTCGATTTTGGAGCAAGCAATCTTATTGGTAGTGTTTTCTCGAGTGTGAGTAAAGGTTGGGCATGTTTGCTAGTCTACCTTGCCACGAAGCACAGAGGTTGACACACAGGGACTTTCCAATTATCCAGCAGTGGTACTGTTCCTTTACCCTTGTGGGTAATAATATGGTAGCTAGACCTTCAAAATTTATGGGTCTAAACTTTGTTAGTGCTGTTTCTTTGCTATTCTTTTACCTTTCTTGGTCAGAGCGATGTAGTGGGAGCTGCAAGCTTTACGTGCTCAATTTTGGCAGAGAACTTTGGCAAAGTTATATGTGGTACCCATGAGCTATTGTTGCGTGTGGGAAGTGGGTGATTCAACAGTAAGATTCATGTGTTTTCTACTTCCTCAGAAGTCTTCGACAGAATGCCCATAATTTCCGCAAAGCTGAGTGTGCGTGTGACAGGTGCTGACAAGGCTGGAAAAGTAGGTGCCTCTTCGATTTCTGAGATCGGCCCTCGTGGTCTCTGAGGAGCCCAGCTTTTGAGAAAGCGAGCGCCTCTTCGATTTCTGAGATCGGCCTTCGTGGTCTTTGAGCAGCCTAACTTTTGAGAAAGCAAACGCCTCTTCGATTTCTGAGATCAACCCTCGTGGTCTCTAAGCAGCCCAGCTTTTGAGAAAGCAAACGCCTCTTCGATTTCTGAGCAGGCGCCTCTTCGATTTCTGAAGATCCGTCGAGTGCAGATTTTTATAGGGGCTGGCATTAAGTTCCAAAGCACACTTGAATCTCCACCAGTAGAAGCTCCATTCTTGCACTTCTAAGATCTTGATTTGTCCAACCTCTTCTCTCTTCAACACCTTTGAAAATGTCTGGCCCCTCCGACCGTCGTTTTGACTTGAACCTTGTTGAAGAGGCAGCCCCGCCTTCTCCAGACAACATATGGCGCCCATCCTTCGTCTCCCCTACTGGTCCTCTTACCGTTGGGGATTCTGTGATGAAGAATGATATGACTGCTGCGGTGGTGGCCAGGAACCTTCTCACTCCCAAAGATAACAGACTACTTTCCAAACGGTCTGATGAGTTAGCTGTTAAGGATTCGCTGGCTCTCAGTGTTCAGTGTGCAGGTTCTGTGTCTAATATGGCCCAACGCCTATTTGCTCGAACCCGCCAAGTTGAATCATTGGCGGCTGAGGTGATGAGTCTCAAACAGGAGATTAGAGGGCTCAAGCATGAGAATAAACAGTTGCACCGGCTCGCACATGACTATGCTACAAACATGAAGAGGAAGCTTGACCAGATGAAGGAAACTGATGGTCAGGTTTTACTTGATCATCAGAGATTTGTGGGTTTGTTCCAAAGGCATTTATTGCCTTCGTCTTCTGGGGCTGTACCGCGTAATGAAGCTCCAAATAATCAACCTCTGATGCCTCCTCCTTCTAGGGTTCTGTCCAGTACTGAGGTTCCGAATGATCCCCCTCCGGTGCCTTCTCTTTCTGGGGCTCTACCGACTGCTGAGACTTCTCCTAAGCAACCCTTGTGAAGGCTCCCTCTTGTTTGTTTATTTTGACTCATGTATATGTACACATTTGTAGCTTATCAGGGATATCAATAAATAAGTTTTCCTTCATTTCAACGTATTGTGTTAAATACACCAAAACCTTCTTCGCTAAGTTCTTTGAATTTTCTTTTGTTGAAGCTTGTATGTTGAAGCTTTCTGAGTGGAGCATGTAGGTTGGGGTAGTGTTCCCTTAATTTCCTGAGTGAGGAAAACTTCTCGATTGGAGACTTGGAAAATCCAAGTCACTGAGTGGGATCGGCTATATGAATCTTAGAACGCCATTGTGCTCGGTCCTGTGTCATGTCCTTCGTTAGATCCAAGTACTCTAAGTCTTTTCTTAGAGTCTCTTCCAAAGTTTTCCTAGGTCTTCCTCTACCCCTTCGGCCCTGAACCTCTGTCCCATAGTCGCATCTTCTAATCGGAGCGTCAGTAGGCCTTCGTTGCACATGTCCAAACCACCGTAACCGATTTTCTCTCATCTTGCCTTCAATTTCGGCTACTCCTACTTTACCCCGGATATCCTCATTCTTAATCTTATCCTTTCTCGTGTGCCCACACATCCAACGAAGCATCCTCATCTCCGCTACACCCATTTTGTGTATGTGTTGATGCTTCACCGCCCAACATTCTGTGCCATACAGCATCGCTGGCCTTATTGCCGTCCTATAAAATTTTCCCTTGAGCTTCAGTGGCATACGGCGGTCACACAACACGCCGGATGCACTCTTCCACTTCATCCATCCAGCTTGTATTCTATGGTTGAGATCTCCATCTAATTCTCCGTTCTTTTGCAAGATAGATCCTAGGTAACGAAAACGGTCGCTCTTTGGTATTTCTTGATCTCCGATCCTCACCCCTAACTCGTTTTGGCCTCCATTTGCACTGAACTTGCACTCCATATATTCTGTCTTTGATCGGCTTAGGCGAAGACCTTTAGATTCCAACACTTCTCTCCAAAGGTTAAGCTTTGCATTTACCCCTTCCTGAGTTTCATCTATCAACACTATATCGTCTGCGAAAAGCATACACCAAGGAATATCATCTTGAATATGTCCTGTTAACTCATCCATTACCAACGCAAAAAGGTAAGGACTTAAGGATGAGCCTTGATGTAATCCTACAGTTATGGGAAAGCTTTCGGTTTGTCCTTCATGAGTTCTTACGGCAGTCTTTGCTCCTTCATACATATCCTTTATAGCTTGGATATATGCTACTCGTACTCCTTTCTTCTCTAAAATCCTCCAAAGAATGTCTCTTGGGACCCTATCATACGCTTTTTCTAAATCTATAAAGACCATGTGTAAATCCTTTTTCCCATCTCTATATCTTTCCATCAATCTTCGTAAGAGATAGATTGCCTCCATGGTTGAGCGCCCTGGCATGAACCCGAATTGGTTGTCCGAAACCCGTGTCTCTTGCCTCAATCTATGCTCAATGACTCTCTCCCAGAGCTTCATTGTATGACTCATTAGCTTAATACCCCTATAGTTCATGCAATTTTGTACGTCACCCTTATTCTTGTAGATAGGCACCAAAGTGCTCGTTCGCCACTCATTTGGCATCTTCTTCGTTTTCAAAATCCTATTGAAAAGGTCAGTGAGCCATGTTATACCTGTCTCTCCCAAAACTTTCCACACTTCGATTGGTATATCGTCTGGGCCTACTGCTTTTCTATGCTTCATCTTCTTCAAAGCTACAACCACTTCTTCCTTCCGGATTCTACGATAAAAAGAGTAGTTTCTACACTCTTCTGAGTTACTCAACTCCCCTAAAGAAGCACTCCTTTCATGTCCTTCATTGAAAAGATTATGAAAATAACCTTTCCATCTGTCTTTAACCGCGTTCTCTGTAGCAAGAACCTTTCCATCCTCATCCTTGATGCACCTCACTTGGTTTAGGTCCTTTGTCTTCTTTTCCCTTGCTCTAGCTAATTTATAGATATCCAACTCTCCTTCTTTGGTATCTAGTCGCTTATACATATCGTCATAAGCCGCTAACTTAGCTTCTCTCACAGCTTTCTTCGCTTCTTGCTTCGCTTTTCTATACCTTTCACCATTTTCATCGGTCCTATCCTTGTATAAGGCTTTACAACATTCCTTCTTAGCCTTCACCTTTGTTTGTACCTCCTCATTCCACCACCAAGATTCCTTTTGGTGTGGGGCAAAACCTTTGGACTCTCCTAATACCTCTTTTGCTACTTTTCGAATACAACTAGCCATGGAATCCCACATTTGGCTAGCTTCCCTCTCTCTATCCCACACACACTGGGTGATTACTTTCTCTTTGAAAATGACTTGTTTTTCTTCTTTTAGATTCCACCATCTAGTCCTTGGGCACTTCCAAGTCTTGTTCTTTTGTCTCACTCTTTTGATATGTACATCCATCACCAACAAGCGATGTTGATTAGCCACGCTCTCTCCTGGTATAACTTTGCAATCCTTACAAGTTATACGATCTCCTTTCCTCATTAGGAGAAAATCTATTTGTGTTTTTGACGACCCACTCTTGTAGGTGATCACATGTTCTTCTCTCTTCTTAAAGAAGGTGTTGGCTAAGAAGAGATCATATGCCATTGCAAAATCCAAGATAGCTTCCCCATCCTCGTTTCTCTCCCCAAAACCATGGCCACCATGGAAACCTCCATAGTTGCCTGTCTCCCTGCCCACGTGTCCATTTAAATCTCCTCCTATAAATAACTTCTCCGTCTGAGCAATTCCTTGCACCAAGTCTCCAAGGTCTTCCCAAAATTTCTCCTTCGAACTCTTATCCAACCCTACTTGAGGTGCGTACGCACTAATCACATTGATAAGTTCTTGTCCTATTACAATCTTGATTGCTATGATTCTATCTCCTACCCTCTTGACATCTACAACATCTTGTGTCAAGGTCTTGTCCACGATGATGCCAACACCGTTTCTCGTTCTATTTGTGCCCGAATACCAAAGTTTAAACCCTGAATTTTCTAGATCATTTGCCTTACTACCAACCCACTTAGTTTCTTGTAGGCACATAATATTTATCCTTCTCCTCACCATAACTTCCACTACTTCCATAGATTTTCCCGTTAAGGTTCCTATATTCCACGTTCCTAAACGCATTTTGCTCTCTTGAACTCTACCCTTCTGTCCTAGCTTCTTCACCCTCCCCCGTCTAATAGGATCAAAGTACTTCTTTTGTGTGTCCCGTGTAAAGTTGATAGGAGCATATGCTCCCAAACAACTTTGAGTGGAGTCGTTCGAAAAGAAGTTTCTATGGCCCCCTTGCTCATTTAACACTGCATCCGGGTGCCGATGAAGATACAGCGACCCTTGCTCATTTATCACTGTGCTCGGGCCACACAGCGCGCCACTTACGGGTGACGCCCTAGCTTTAGCGCGATTTTGTTCTGGATTCATTTTCATAAGGATTCGACGTGATCATGGAGTGCCGGCTGTCGACTACCTGACGCCCTCCCCCTCCTCCTTTATCCGGGCTTGGGACCGGCAATGTAAGATACATAGGCGGAGTTTTAAGTAAAAGAAACAAATTGAAAAAAATTAAGATGTAAATATTGATAAGAACAACAAAAGTGGCAAATACATTATACACAGATAGGACCATGAAATATCGGAACCAGCAGCAACAAATAGAATTAAGAAGAAAAAGGATTAGCAGACTTAATAAATGAGAAATAGGATAAGAGGTACAAACCAATGATACAAACTCAGTTTTTCCACTATGAATAAGAGATCCAGTGGCATAACCTAACATTAGGTAGAATCAATGCTGGTTGATTGAATTTTCATTCCCTGAAAATTCAGAAAATGATGTGTTTTGATCTGCAGATAGAAGCATTCTATAAAAAGGTCATACCCAGTCCATATAAAAAAAAATATATGGAGACATGATGAGGTTCAGAAACCAAACCATGTCGGTAAAATCCTCTTGGCAGGTTGCTCAAGGTTGACCTCCTAGCCCTTGGACCAGTCAGGAGACTTGGCCTCCTGCTTTCAAGTTTGGAAGGGAAGTAAAAGGTTCAGCCAATAAGTAAAAGAATTGATTCAGGGGATAGAATCAAAATTTCAAAAATATTATTTGATGCGATTAAAACTGTTCCCAATGATAAAATGAATAAAAAAATCCATTGGAATAAAAGAAAATGAATGATTAAAATTATTCACAACCCTTGCTGTTTTTACCTAACCATTTGTAGGATCCATAAAGGGCCAAAAAAAGTTTTTTACTTCTCCTCTAGTCCCATAAATTTGGATTCCATCTCGTCCAAGCAAACTAACAATCATTACTATACTTTGTTTTAGCATGCGAACACAAATCTCAAAAAAAATAGATAATTCATTTACAAATTTAAATTCAATTTTTATATCTTGATATATTTGTTTGTTAAACTCAGTGATCAAACTTCAGACTCATGCCTTCCAAAAAGAAAAGAAAACGAAGAAGAATCAAAAGCACTTCCCATTCCAAGGAAAGAGCGGCCATAATTAGGATCCAAAACTCATTCTTTAGTCTCCTCATCTGAAGCTATATATAATCATTGAACAAAAACGTTTTAACGTCCAGCAGAAAGCAAACTGCAATCAAAATTTCAAAAAAGCAAAATAATGCGCAGATAATCGACAGCTGCAACAAACAAAAAATAGAAAAATCAATTGCAGATTGAAGGAAAAATCAAGACCGCAATCGAAACTCATGCTTGTATGGGTAATTAATTGTAGATACCGAATCATCAAAAACCACTTGTCTACACCAAATTGCATACAAAAGATATTGGGGCAACTCAGATTGCGCAATGAAAAACAAAGTCAAACTACAATGTAGATGTCTATCGGAATTTCATTCAAAGAATGATTAAATAAAGACAATGGCATGCCAAAGATTAAATACCCTAAGCGACAGTGTCAGCCATGAGCTTCCCTCTGTGAGAGCACAGGGGTGTAACTGCAAAAGAAAGCCGGAGACTGAGGGCAGACTGTAATTTCGTCAAAAAGGAGGAAGAGTACAAAGGAGAAGTGACAGCAATAAGCGTAGACGCCAAGGACGAAGTAAATATGTATTTGTGAATGGGGTTAAGCTGCTGCTAGCTTTGTATAGTGTAATAATGCAACTGCAAATAGACCAAGTTACTGCTACCAAAAGCTTTTGCAAAATCATAAAACTCTTAACAGTTTGAACCCTACCGAAAAGTTTATATGAGTTAAAGAACAGTCGTACTTAAGTGCAGCAAGATCATAAGCTCTTGCAGCTTCTCCTCCATATCAGAACCACCTGCAGTCCAAATTAACCAAGATTCAAGGCCAAAGCAAGAACAAATTAGTGATAATTTAAACTAAAGTCCCTAATTATTGTTGCAGAGAGAATTCGTATCAAGATTAACGACATTATTTTATTCGAATGGAATCCAAACGCAGCATAAACATGAAAGGTAAAAAATTAATACCAAAAGTCACATTTAAGCAGCAATTAATAGCATAAATCAAATTTTAGTGGCATGGACCAAAATAATTCAGTAAAAAAGAAACAATCCCAAACAAATAGAAAGAACTGGAGAAACAATTCGAAACAAATCTTTGGAAAGCAACCTCATCCCTCCCTCACCCTCTCTCTCTCCAATTCCAACTTCTCCCTACATCTCTATGTCTATAATAGATGTGCGGTTTTATTAATCTTTGTTGCCGAAGCATGCAAGATAGTGAAAAGATTGTTTATCTAAGAAAAAAAAGGGCACATTTTAGATGGAGACAGATAGCATTTAACAAATTCTTCATTAGTGGAGTAAATAATTTGCAACCACCTATTTCCTGGTAGCATTAAAAAAAATCAATTTTAAAAAAGAAATGTACTTTTTAGTTCAATTTCCACAGCCATAGTAATTTATGTGGACTAAAATTAAGATTAACTAATACATCCAATCAACTGCAACTAAACAACTTATAGTAATTGAATCTGTGTTTGTGGATGTGAGAGAGAGAGAGAAAGAGTTATCTATTACAAAGCCAACCTTCTTTGAATTCACTTCTTGGTCCTCTTGTGGCTTATTACCAACTCTCCACTGCATTTGCAGTAATGCCCTCTGCTTCTCCTCCTGCGATAATTATCATTCTGTAAGTAAAATGTACAAAAACATCAATTACTTAATGGTAGATATGTACTTTAGACTTTTGAAGATCCAATTCATCCTGCATCTTCTCACACTCATCTTCATGCTGAAGCTGCAAACCTGTTAGCTCAGCTTCAGGTTCGCTCCTCATTGAAGTTATTTTCTATGAAAATGATAAACTGGTTTGTAACATAAGCATATAACATTGTAGTTAAATTAGTAGTTTCAACTTAATTCAAAGCTAAAAACGACATTAATGACCACAATTTAAGAATCCAGAAACAGCCCAAACTAACAACACACACAGAGGACAGACACTGAAAGACATATTTTTTTAGAGAACCTAACTAAAAATTAAAAACAAACCAAGTAAAATTTTCAGAGTTTAAAAACAGGAAACCATTACAATCTTTACAGAAACCAACTAAAATTGGAATCTGAAAATGCATATATTGGGTTTTTTTTAGGCATGAGACAACACAAACGAAGAAAACATAACATAGTTGTAAACCTTAGGCTTCAATCAGGTCAAGTGTGAGATTTCAAACACGGAGATTTACTCCATGTTTAAAAACTGCCAAATACATTGCCAACTGTTAAGAGCATGAACTACAAATCTATAAAGTAAAAAGACTTGCAGATAAGTTTAAACAATCAACATTCAACTTATGATTGTTACTGTTTTTTAGCTGGATGTTCACATTCTAATAAGGTATTAAAAGAGATTATAAGCGTGTGTGCTCTTAAACCACCCAACACCATGTATTAATCAAATAATTAACATCTAAAGATGGAGACATGAAACACGAAACCTGCAATTAGATCCCAATCACAAAATGCCAAAAAAAATCCTAATCTAACCATCCCTATACTAATAGCCCATTCGAGCAGCTATTAGCACCTAACCCGCTACTTTGGCAACCCACCAACCCGCCACACCGTCATGTCCCATCCCCTCTCCACCACTCACTATATCTCTCACCTTTCTTTCTTGACATTGCGCTCGGTGCACACAAACACCAAGCCAACCATTGCCGGCCTTTGTCTAAAAGTGGACAAAATCCCATAGGTCCTGGCAGAGGACCTAGCTAAATATCTCTCCCACTCAGTCGAAACCCGTAGCTACCATTTCTCTCCAATCTGTCAGTCCCTCTGTCCCCCTCTTCTCCTCCCCCCAACAACCCTCTGACCGATGCATCACCCGCACCCGAGTCAAAAATCCCAACGATCCTCTCCCTCCAACCCGTCAACAAATTATGGATTCCGAGGATGTATCTTGAAAACTCAGATGCACATGATTAAAATTAGTAGATATTAAGGACGTGTACTTAACAGAACAACACGAAGAACGAATGAGTACATTACAAACTAAATGACTGTGTCAGCTAGATACTTCTTAAAGAACACCTCCAATCTACCAGTATGATTACTCAGTTTTTGGTATTTAAATTAATAACCTAAACCTTACATTCAAACTCATTTCGAATGCAAATGAAAAGTAAATGATAAGTCCCGAGCCTTTCTTTCTAGCCTCAACTCAACTCAAGTTCCCAACCTTCACCTTCCAATACAAAGAAACTAACGCATCAATCTGCAATTTCGCAAACATATAATTCAACTAACCAAGTTCTGTGTCCACTCAAATGCACATATTTGAGCTCAATCAAACTTAAATTTGAAACAAATAGTGATGAAAGATCAAACATTTATACCTAGCTTAGGATCCAAACCAATCTCCTATTTCGCCTCCCTCGTCGCCGTGTCCCCATCGTCCTTGTCCCCCTCCTCTGTTTTCCCACCCGGCAAAGAAACTTCACCTGCAGAAACACAAAACCAAAAATTAAAAAACCAATCTTTCCCATTTCCATTTTATCAATTTCCTCAATTTTTCCCATTTCCAGAAAAATGAGCAAGAAGCTTAAGCAGGAAAAAAATCATATTTTCAACAACCAAAACCCAATACCCATTTAATCATACACGAACGAAAAATCTAAACACAGAGTCACAGATTAACGAACTGAAAACCCAAAAAAAAATAAAGGAAACTGACCTTACTTAAGAACAATACATAGAACACAGAGATGCATCCGCAAAATGAGAGAAAACGAAACAAATAAAGGAACCCCCAAAACCAAATAAAGGAACCCTCAAAACCTGACCTAACATTGCAACAAAATTTGGAAATAATTCACAGCAAAAAGGCAGAAATGATGACAATCTATGCTAATAGTAAAGAATCGAATTAAAAATTGAACTTAGCTTTCGAAATCCAGCCACTCATCCGACATGCAGAGGGGAACGGATGATCGAGAGTGAATCATGGACTGAGGGACCTTACTCGACCCATCATTGGAGCTACGTTTGTAGCTTTTGGGAGAATAAAATTGAATGTGAAAGCTACTTTTGATGTGGCCATTAAGGTGGTGCTTCAGTCACCGAAGCAAAAGAAGAAGAGGCAGAAAAATGTGAGTATTCCATGAAGAAAAAAAAAGGGTTAAAAAATCACTAAAAATAAAAGGCAGAAAAATGCAAGGTATTCCATGAAGCAAAATTCAACAATTAAATAATATAGTTGTAAACCTTAGACTCCAATCAGGTCAAGCGTGAGATTTCAAACACAGAGATTTACTTCATGTTTAAAAACTGCTAAATACATTGCTAACTGTTAAGAGCATGAACTACAAATCTGTAAAGTAAAAAGCCTTGCAGATAAGTTTAAACGATCAACTATCAACTTATTATTGTTGCTGGTTTTCAGGTGGACGTTCGTATTCTAACATGGTCTTAAAAGAGATTATAAGTGTGTGCGCTCTTAAATCAGCAAGACCATGTATTAATCAAATAATTTATATCTAAAGATTGAGACATACAACATGAAACCTGAAATTAGATCCCAATCACAAAATGCAATAAAAAAATTCCTAATCTAACCATCCATATACTAACAACCTATTCGAGCAGCTATTAGCACAATTTACCTCCCTTTCTATTCTTCCCCACCCCCTCTTTAACCAAATAAAAACTCATTTGTCTCACTAAATAAAAACCTCAAATTTGTTTTTTCAAAGCTGCAACAACATCAATAAAAACACCATGCAATAAAAATTTAAAAAAACCAATCCAATTTAAGTCAAGAAGCAAATGACCAAACTTTCTTAATTTCTTCTTAAGCTATAACAATACACCACATCCACAACCACAAAAAACCAAAAATTGGTTCAATTTAAATTTCTTTTTCTACCAGAAATGAAAAATCCTGTGATTTATAGCCATGTCATCAACAGTACCACCACATCTTAAATAAATGAATGACAATATACTGACTGATGCTTAACTAAGAAACCCAAGCTTGAACACAAACCAAGACATAAGATACTCACCAAACTTTTTAAATGGCTCAATTGTTTGCTTAACTTGACAACTTTTTCCTACAATTCGTAAATAAGATCATTAGATGTAGTAAATAAAAATTATAAAAGCAAAATTCTCACCTTAGGTATGCAACAGAGGTTAAATTTCTAATGTAAAAAAATAAAACTCTTGCATCTAGCAAACCTAGTTAGTCCTCAACACGAAACAAACAGATTTTAAGCAGTTAAATGCACATCCAACTACAAAGAAACCAATTCAAGGCTTAAACCTAGCTTATGACTACACTGAAATGACAAAGAAAATCCATATTAACAAACTGATAGAAACTTGTTTCTCCCTACTAATAATATAGAAAATCTTACTAATGGCCAGGCCGAAACGAATATGAAAAAAAAAATCACCTGAACAGAGCCTAATCCAAATACATATTTCTTCATCGAACTCAACCTTTCAACAAAAAGCTAATAAAGGAAAACCACAGTCATGTTAATTTCCTCATCGTAATTGGGACCCAGCATAATATTCTTTTCATTAAATTTAAGTAACAATATGTCAAATTCATAGATTTCACCTCAAGGGCAATGTTACTTGAGTACAAAGAGCTTCGAAGCCTGCAAATAAAAGCCCCAAAATCTGAAGAAAAAAAAAAAAGACTCCACAAAAGCAAGGATTTTAACACGCCACAATATTTACCTACTACTATGCAC
Source organism: Malus sylvestris (assembly GCF_916048215.2). NCBI lineage: Eukaryota > Viridiplantae > Streptophyta > Magnoliopsida > Rosales > Rosaceae > Malus > Malus sylvestris. The sequence goes on from NC_062260.1 coordinate 26,108,244, forward strand.
AGTTTTTAAAAAATGAGTATAAGACTAACCTTTACAGAGCACTTATGGATCACTTCCAAAATGAGCACAAAATGTGAAACAGCACCTATCCAAAGTTAAAAATCAAAACTAATTAAATCACAATTAGGCAAGAACAACAAAATGCGACAAACAAAATGAAAATACCAAAATGCCTAATTTCCCCCAATCGTCATGTTCAACCACATTCCATCTAATTTTCGGTCCATACGTGCATACCAATAATTTATTAGCTTACTAAAATGTGACAATTTTTAACAAAAAGTTGTACGACATTTAGTTAAAGTGGCCATTTATAAAAGTTTTCGTCTAAAGTTTAGTCACTTGGAAATTATAGGTAATGGGCTACATGTTCAAGGGTGAAAACTGGCAGAATAGCCTAAAAAGATAAGTTGAAATAGTATATTAGCAGTTTTGAGAACAATAATAAGGGCAACACAAACCTTGATTGACATCAAACAACAACCTCCTATTTTGAGGAAACATTTTGCATTCAAACCTAAAATCCTTGCCTGAAAAGAAGGATTAAATATCAAAGCAGACTTTCGGGGGAAATAAAAAAAACAGACTATTTATAATACAATAAAAATAAAGTAATTCATCCTCCCCACCATCTCTGTGAGCTTTAACAGAACAGAGGAATCAAATTAAGCAATATATAAATTTAAGTTGACATTCCAATGTTTTACCTCTAACCTTGGTAGCATGCATGCACTGTAAGTTATAAAGTGAATTAAGCCAAGATCTTCTAACTTCATGATTTTCCCATATGCATTAGATGGAGAAATACAATAAATAATCAAATATGTAAGACTCTGATATTCAAAACCAAAACAAACCCAATTACACTTTTAGTTCACTAACCCCATTGAATAAAATCCAACAACAACAACAACAACAACAACAAAGCCTTTTCCCACTAAGTGGGGTCGGCTATATGAATCCTAGAACGTCATTGCGCTCGGTTTTGTGTCATGTCCTCCGTTAGATCCAAGTACTCTAAGTCTTTTCCTAGGGTCTCTTCCAAAGTTTTCCTAGGTCTTCCTCTACCCTTTCGGCCCTGAACCTCTATCCCGTAGTCACATCTTCGAACCGGAGCGTCAGTAGACCTTCTTTGCACATGTCCAAACCCATTTTGTGTACGTGTTGATGCTTCACCACCCAACATTCTGCGCCATACAGCATCGCAGGCCTTATTGCCGTTCTATAAAATTTTCCCTTGAGCTTCAGTGGCCTACGACGGTCACACAACACGCCGGATGCACTCTTCCACTTCATCCATCCAGCTTGTATTCTATGGTTGAGATCTCCATCTAATTCTCCGTTCTTTTGCAAGATAGATCCTAGGTAGCGAAAACGGTCGCTCTTTGGTATTACCTGATCTCCGATCCTCGCCCCTAACTCATTTTGGTCTCCATTTGCACTGAACTTGCACTCCATATATTCTGTCTTTGATCGGCTTAGGCGAAGACCTTTAGATTCCACAACTTCTCTCCAAAGGTTAAGCTTCGCATTTACCCATCCTGAGTTTCATCTATCAACCCTATGTCATTTGCGACGCAAAAGGTTAAGGACTTAAGGATTGTTGATGCACAAAATCAGTGAGGACTTTGGTACAACAGAAAGTATTAAGTTATTGCTCTGGTTATTAAAGTGGATAAGTATGTAAATGGATAGAGACAGGAAAGCAAACATAAGATGTACGTGGTTCACCCAGATTGGCTATGTCCACGGAGTAGATGAGTTCGCATTAATTGTGAAGGGTTTACACAAGTACATAGGTTCAAGCTCTCCTTTAGTGGGTACAAATGAATGATTTAGTACAAATGACATTAGGAAATATTGTGGGAGAATGATCTCGTAATCACGACACTTCTAAGTACCGAAGTGTGGTATCGTCTTCACTTGCCTTATCTGTCTCATAGGTAGATGTGGCATCTTCTCTGGAAGTACTCTTCCTCCATCCAGGGGTGGTAGTTTTAACTAGTGAAGATGCACAAGGTAATGTATCAATTTCACTTGAAGCTTACTTGTAGTTTCAGGCTTGGTCAAGTGCGGTACAAACCATGTAGTAGGAGTCCCCTAAGTCACCGAGGTAGGGGATCTGCTGAAAGAGGTGACAGACAAGGTAAGCAATCAGAGCTCCAAGCAATCAGTCCCAGATCAGAAGTTTGATTTCGAGTTCCGGCTGATTGTTCTCATTCTCCCTATCTTGCAGGCAGCATGAAGGATAAAGAGAAGAAAATGAGAATAGATGATATGAGATACTTTTGCTTTTGAAGAAGTAACTTTCCACAGGCTTATTCTTGAACTGGGCTGGAGGGTTTTCTGGTTTCCTCCAGAGTATAAGGTCGACTGAAGAATTTGAGGGTCAAAACAAGTCCATCAAATCTATAGTACGTTCGACCCTGCTGATATGTGATACTTTTGCTGTTGACAAAGTAGTGGATGTATCGGCACGTGTTCTGTTACGCTTGTCTCCACATGCTTGTATCCTTCTCACTTTCCCTATCGGTTCCTCAGGCAGATGTGGTATCTTCTCTGGAAGCATAAGATGTTGAAGATGAGTACTCGAGAGCAATGCCAGGTAAGTAATCAGGTAAGGGGTTCTAGGCAGTCGGTTCCTGACTGGAAGCTTGATTCCAAGTGCTGACTGATTGCTCTCTTTCTCCTTGTCTTGCAGGTAAGAACAAGGTCAAAGGAAAAGACAGGGAAAAAACATGATATGGGATACTCTTGCTTTTAACCCTGATGATATGAGATATTCTTGCTCTGGTGTAGCTTGTTTGCAGAGGTATTATCGGGGGGAAAGAAAGCTAAGTATTTCGAGAGGCTTCGTTAGGAGTGCCCTCTCAGATATGAGGAAGGGTTGAGCATTTTTGCAGGTCTGCCTGTCCGTTGAGGATGGAGGTCGACATATATAGGAGTCTCCAGCTTAGTCATAGCACGGTAGTGGGAGCTGCCAGCTTCACGTGTGTCAGAGCACTTTGAAAAAGTGGTCTGTGGTATCTGGAAAGCTGATGTTGCATGTGAAGATTACAAACAGGCTTTATCCAAGGAGATCTGGCTCTCGAAGTTAAGAAAATGATGCCTCTTCGGTTTTCAAACAAGCAATCCTATCGGAGATCTGTCTCTCGAGATTTGGAGAACGGTGCCTCTTCGATTTTTGAGAGAGCAATCCTGCTGAGAGTCTGGCTCTCGAGATTCGGAGAGCGGTGTCTCTTCGATTTTTGAGAAAGTAATCATGTTGGGAGTCTGGCTCTCGAGATTCGAAGGACGGTGCCTCTTCGATTTTGGAGCAAGCAATCTTGTTTGAAGTGTTTTCTCGAATTTGAGTAAAGGTAAGGCATGTTTGCTAGTCTACCTTGCCATGGAGCACAGAGGTTGACACCCAGGGACTTTCCAATTATCTAGCCGTGGTGCTGTTCCTTTACCCTTGTGGGTAATAATATGATAGCTAGACCTTCAAAATTTCTGTGTCTAAACTTTGTTAGTGCTGTTTCTTTGCTATTCTTTTACCCTTCTTGGTCATAGCGATGTAGTGGGAGCTGCAAGCTTCACGTGTCTAAACTTTGTCAGAGATCTTTGGCAAAGTTATCTGTGGTACCCATGAGCTGATGGTGCGTGTGAAAAGTGGATGATTGAACAGTAAAATTCACGTGCTTTCTACTTCACCAGAATTCCCGTAATTTCAGCAAAGCTGAGTGTGCATGTGATAGATGCTGACAAGGCTGAAAAAAAGCAGGTGCCTCTTCGATTTCTGAGATCGGCCTTCGTGGTCTCTGAGCAGCCCAGCTTTTGAGAAAGCAAGCACCTCTTCGATTTCTGAGATCAACCTTCGTGGTCTTTGAGCAACCCAGCTTTTGAGAAAGCAAACGCCTCTTCGATTTCTGGGCAGACACATCTTCGAGTTCTGAAGCTCCGTCGAGTGCAGATTTTTATAGAGGTTGGCATTAAGTTTCAAAGCACACTTGAATCTTCAGCAGTAGAAGCTCCCTTCTTGCACTTCTAAGATCTTGATTTGTCCGACCTCTTCTCTCTTCAACACCTTTGAAAATGTATGGCCCATCCGACCATCGTTTTGACTTGAACCTTGTTGAAGAGGTAGCCACGCCTTCTCCAGACAACATATGGCGCCCATCCTTCTTATCCCCTACTGGCCCTCTTACTGTTGGGGATTGCGTGATGAAGAATGATATGACCGTTACGGTGGTGGCCAGGAACCTTCTCATTCCAAAAGATAACAGACTACTTTCCAAACGGTCTGATGAATTGGCTGTTAAGGATTCTCTGGCTCTGAGTGTTCAGTGTGCAGGTTCTGTGTCTAATATGGCCCAACGTCTATTTGCTCGAACCCGCCAAGTTGAATCATTGGCGGCTGAAGTGATGAGTCTCAAACAGGATATTAGAGAGCTCAAGCATGAGAATAAACAGTTGCACCGACTCGCACATAACTATGCTACAAACATGAAGAGGAAGCTTGACCAGGTGAAGGAATCTGATGGTCAAGTTTTACTTGATCATCAACGGTTTATGGGTTTGTTCCAAAGGCATTTATTGCCTTCATCTTCTAAGGTTGTACCGCATAATGAAGCTCCAAATGATCAACCTCCAATGCCTCATCCTTCTAGGGTTTTGTCCAGTACTGAGGCTCCGAATGATCCCCCTCCGGTGCCTTCTCTTTCTGTGGCTCTACTGACTGCTGAGACTTCTCCTAAGCAACCTTTGTGAAGGCTCCCTCTTGTTTATTTATTTTGACTCATGTATATGTACATATTTGTAACTTATCGGAGATATCAATAAATAAGCTTTGTTTCATTTCCAACGTATTGTGTTACAGACATCAAAGCCTTCTTCACTGAGTGGGGTCGGCTATATGAATCTTAGAACGCCATTGTGCTCGGTCCTATGTCATGTCCTCCGTTAGATCCAAATACTCTAAGTCTTTTCTTAGAGTCTCTTCCAAAGTTTTCCTAGGTCTTCCTCTACCCCTTCGGCCCTGAACCTATGTCCCGTAGTCGCATCTTCTAACCGGAGCGTCAGTAGGTCTTCTTTGCACATGTCCAAACCACCGTAACCGATTTTCTCTCAACTTTCCAACAATTTCGGCTACTCCTACTTTACCTCGGATATCCTCATTCCTAATCTTATCCTTTCTCGTGTGCCCACACATCCAACGAAACATCCTCATCTCCGCTACACCCATTTTATGTACGTGTTGATGCTTCACCACCCAACATTCTGTGCCATACAGCATCGCCAGCCTTATTGTCGTTCTATAAAATTTTCCCTTGAGCTTAAGTGGCATACGGCGGTCACACAACACGCCGGATGCATTCTTCCACTTCATCCATCCAGCTTGTACTCTATGGTTGAGATCTCCATCTAATTCTCCGTTCTTTTGCAAGATAGATCCTAAGTAGCGAAAACGATCGCTCTTTGGTATTTCCTGATCTCTGATCCTCACCCCTAACTCATTTTGGCCTCCATTTGCACTGAACTTGCACTCCATATATTCTGTCTTTGATCAGCTTAGGCGAAGACCTTTAAATTCCAACACTTCTCTCCAAAGGTTAAGCTTCGCATTTACCCCTTCCTGAGTTTCATCTATCAACACTATATCGTCTGTGAAAAGCATACACCAAGGAATATCATCTTGAATATGTCCTGTTAACTCATCCATTACCAACGTAAAAAAGTAAGGACTTAAGGACGATCCTTGATGTAACCCTATAGTTATGGGGAAGCTTTCGGTTTGTCCTTCATAAGTTTTTACGGCAGTCTTTGCTCCTTCATACATATCCTTTATAGCTTGGATATATGCTACTCGTACTCCTTTTTTTTCTAAAATCCTCCAAAGAATGTCTCTTGGGACCCTATCATACGCTTTTTCCAAATCTATAAAGACCATATGTAAATCATTTTTCCCATCTCTATATTTTTCCATCAATCTTCGTAAGAGATAGATTGCCTCCATGGTTGAGTGCCCTGGCATAAACCCGAATTGGTTGTTCGAAACCCGTGTCTCTTGCCTTAATCTATGCTCAATGACTCTCTCTCAGAGCTTCATTGTATGACTCATTAGCTTAATACCCTTATAGTTCATGCAGTTTTGTACGTCGCCCTTATTCTTGTAGATATGCACCAAAGTGCTCTTTCGCCACTCATTTGGCATCTTCTTCGTTTTCAAAATCCTATTGAAAAGGTCAGTGAGCCATGCTATACCTGTCTCTCCCAAGACTTTCCACACTTCGATCGGTATATCGTCTGGGCCCACAGTTTTTCGATGCTTCATCTTCTTCAAAGCTACAACCACTTCTTCCTTCCTGATTCGACGATAAAATGAGTAGTTTCTACACTTTTCTGAGTTACTCAACTCCCCTAAAGAAGTACTCATTTCATGTCCTTCATTGAAAAGATTATGAAAATAACCTCTCCATCTGTCTTTGACTGCGTTCTCTGTAGCAAGAACCTTTCCATCCTCATCCTTGATGCACCTCACTTGGTTTAGGTCCCTTGTCTTCTTTTCCCTTGCTCTAACTAGTTTATAGATATCCAACTCTCCTTCTTTGGTATCTAGTCACTTATACATATCGTCATAAGCGGCTAACTTAGCTTCTCTCACAGCTTTCTTCGCCTCTTGCTTCGCTCTTCTATACCTTTCACCATTTTCATCGGTCATGTCCTTGTATAGGGCTTTACAACATTCCTTCTTAGCCTTCACCTTTGTTTGTACCTCCTCATTCCACCACCAAGATTCCTTTTAGTGTGGAGCAAAGCCCTTGGACTCTCATAATACCTCTTTTGCTACTTGTCGTATACAACTAGCCATGGAATCCCACATTTGGCTAGCTTCCCCCTCTCTATCCCACCCACACTAGGTGATTACTTTCTCTTTGAAAATGACTTGTTTTTCTCCTTTTAGATTCCACCATCTAGTCCTTGGGCACTTCCAAGTCTTGTTCTTTTTTCTCACTCTTTTGATATGTACATCCATCACCAACAAGTGATGTTGATTAGCCAAGCTCTCTCCCGGTATAACTTTGCAATCCTTACAAGTTATACGATCCCCTTTCCTCATTAGAAGAAAATCTATTTATGTTTTTGACGACCCACTTTTGTAAGTGATCGCATGGTATTCTCTCTTCTTAAAGAAGGTGTTGGCTAAGAAAAGATCATATGTCATTGCAAAATCCAAGATAGCTTCCCCATCCTCGTTTCTCTCCCCAAAACCATGGCGACCATGAAAACCTCCATAGTTGCCTGTCTCCCTGCCCACGTGTCCATTTAAATCTCCTTCTATAAATAACTTCTCCGTCTGGGCAATTCCTTGCACCAAGTCTCCAAGGTCTTCCCAAAATTTCTCCTTCGAACTCGTATCCAACCCTACTTAAGGTGCGTACGCACTAATCACATTGATGAGTTCTTGTCCTATTATAATCTTGATTGCCATGATTCTATCTCCTACCCTCTTGACATCTACAACATCTTGTGTCAAGATCTTGTCCACGATGATGCCAACACCGTTTCTCGTTCTATTTGTGCCCGAGTACCAAAGTTTAAACCCTGAGTTTTCTAGATCCTTTGCCTTAAGACCAACCCACTTAGTTTCCTGTAGGCACATAATATTTATCCTTCTCCTCACCATAACTTCCACTACTTCCATAGATTTTCCCATTAAGGTTCCTATATTCCACGTTCCTAAACGCATTCTACTCTCTTGAACTCTACCCTTCTGTCCTAGCTTCTTCACCCTCCCCAATCCAATGGAATCAAAGTACTTCTTTTGTGTGTCCCGTGTAAAGTTGATAGGAGCATATGCTCCCAAACAACTTTGAGTGGAGTCGTTCGAAAAGAAGTTTCTATGGCCCCCTTACTCATTTAACACTGCATCTGGGTGCCTATGGAGATACAGCGACCCTTGCTCACTTATCACTGTGCTCGGGCCACACAGCGCCCCACTTACGGGTGACGCCCTAGCTTTAGCACGATTTCGTTCTGGATTCATTTTCATAAGGATTCGACGTAACTGTGGAGTGCCGGTTGTCGACTACCTGACGCCCTCCCCCTCCTCCTTTACCCGGGCTTGGGACCGGCAATGTAAGATAAACTTACACAGGCAGAGTTCTATTGAATAAAATCCAATTCAATAAAATAACAGAAAATTAAACAACCCAAAAATCAAAACAACCCCACTTGTAGTTTTAGCTCACTAATCCGTTGGATAAATAGATGCCAATATCAATCAGAAAACATACAATTAACAACAACCCAGAAGAGCCATCTGAAAACCCAACCAATTAACCAAAAAATACCACTTGTTCTTTTAGCTTAGTAACCAACCTCTACTTGTTTTCTAGCAAATTTGGGGTCCTTTGATTTCTAGACTTTCAGTAGAAACTGATTATACCATGGGCTAATATTCAAGTACCACAAAATATAATTTTACCGTAGTAAGCTTTTTGATTCACTCCAAACGAAGATATTATATGTTCACATATATATATATATTCACAACCATAAGAAAGAAGAAACTAATCTCTGGCGTTTTAATAAAAATAAAAAAAAAATATTCACCCACAGTAAAAACCGAAACAGCTAAATTAAACCCAAAAATTAATCATGATCATACATATGTATTCCTGACAAATGTTTAGCCCTTTAATTAAAACACTAAAATAAAAAATTGCTCACCCACAGTAAAAAACCAAAACATGCAAACCAAAGCCCAAAATTTAATCATCCCTATTACTTTTTTTTTTTTTGGTTTTTTTAAGTTTCAGGGAAAAATGGAAGCACAAACAATCAAAAAACCCAAACAAAAAGAAATTAACACCAAAGAGATAAATTATATACCTAACCCAGAAAAAGCTTGGAAGCTCACATAATGAAACCCTAAAACTCGAAGAAGGATGCTTCCTGCAAACCAAATACAAAATCAGACTTTCTCTCTTAGAAAGAGAGAAGTTACCAAGTCCTGTACTTGGTTATATTTGTTTAAGTTGGGAAAAATCGAGTACAGGGTTGGTACCTGGAGCTCGAAAAATCAAAGAGCTTGCCTGTTTGAGAAAAGATGATAACAACAGCTTCAGATTCACACAGAAAACGTACAAAAAACGCACAGCATGCTCTCTGCCCTCTCTCTCTCTCCCTCCCTGTCCATCCGTCCCTCAAAAAGTGGGAAAAAATCTCCAAACATCTCTCCCACTCATGAAATCGAGGATCTGTAGCAATGGCGCTGAGATCCCCACTCCTCCTTCTCCCTTTCTCTGTCGCTATCTCTCTCTCTCTCTATCGAAGGCATGGCCTCTCATCCCCGAAACCCTCACTGAATGATAGAAAACCCAAACCCACCCCAATCTGTCTCAAACGCACAGGACAAAATTGCCCTTCCACCCAGCCCCAATACCAGCCCAAACCTCACAGTTTTGTTGTAAATAGCGTGAAATCGAGTAGCTCGCTGATAAGCCATATGAACAAAATTACCCTTTGAAATTTTGAGAATCACCCTCCCAACCCACTCCCATTCGGCTGGTACTGTTGTAAATAAAGCAAAATCAAAACAAACATGAACAGCGCCTGCCCTTCCCCTACTTTAGTATAGATAATAATTTCAACATTGATTATATATATGTAGATAATCCTAAACACTTCAATTAAATCTCAAATTGAAAAGAACACTTCAATCTGACTTAAAACTACATAAAGGAAAAAACAAAGACAGAAAAATTTTCAAACCAATCTAGAAGCCAAAATGATCCCCCAACATCAGTAAATTAACAATAAAAATCTAAACCCATATAAATTCACATGAAAATCAAAATGAACAAAAAAAATTTTGATCAAATTGTCAGGTACAAAAGGATAAATTACAAATCCAAAAGAAAAAAAAAATCATAAACAAACTAAAACTTCAAATCAATGAAGACCAAGGGTATACGCATAAAAAAATTGAACTAATAATAACAAAGAGTTGGGATCACGATACTCACCAAGACAGATCAAAGAGAACATTCTCATCAGCTTTGATCTTGTTGATGAAGTCTGTCAAACCTCTTGAGAGTCTAGTAGGCGCTCTTGCCAACGTCGGTGCTGTCGCCGTCTCGACCCTCGACATGCTTCTAGCCGTACTCGATGACCTTGGTTGTGGAATTCTCTAGCAATTCGGGCAGAATTGGTTGTGCCTGTTTGCTCGCCGCAAGGATTTTTGCTGTGAATGAAGGCAAAATTTAAAAGGTCAGAGAGAAACATGATAGCCACAAAAAAAGAGTGCAAAAGAGTGGTGCAAAAAGATTGGCCGACAGTTTTTCATGACCGGCAAAACATACACCCAAGAGAAGCAAGTATAGTTATTAAGATTTAAACATGAAAGCATTAATCGCGAGGAAAAATTCATCATCAATATCAACATAGTGCTGAATCATAAAGAATTAAGAATCAAATGAAAGAGCCACAACTAAATCACATTCCAAGAACAGAAGGTTACTAGTAATATGCCCGCGCGATGCCGCGGGACTTGAATGCACCAGCCTTAACTACATGAATAAGACACATTTAACCTGAAAAACATTTAACATGATCATGAACGAACAAAAATGATAGATCTAGGAAATTATAAAAAGCATTGTAACCGTAGATCCAGGAAATTATAAAAATCCATCCAGTCAAGAGACTATAATAGTTGTGGGAAGGTGAGTATGCAACCAAGAATCTTAAGATATACTTGACTTGCAATTCCATTATAATTTCACACACAAAAAAAAAGATCAAATTTTAATTGAAACATCAAACAAAACAATCTCATCTGTTACAGATTGGACCAACTTAATAAAGAATATATCGATAAGATTTTCAACCTAACTATAAAAAAGAGCTTTATAACAACGCAATCAACATTATTTGAACTCAACTAAAAAGAAACTAATTGCATGTTATAAATTCCATAGGTAATTGAATGGCAGCGCAGCCCCTACAGAATGTTTTTTAATTGATTTAGTAGTTAACACTGGCCACTTGCACAATACAAATCTTAGAAACTATTCCAAGTTAGAGAAAAAATTATCTCTAATCTTTGTTTCTCTTGTACTTTGGTATTGCAGGGTTGACTGGTAAACGGTGAATGAAGTCCTGAAAACACAAAGAATAAAAAGCCTATGTTTCAGTTAACTAAAACAAAGCAAACCGTAAACAAAGTGAGATATCTGGTAACCAAAAAATGAACCTTGGAAAGCAGACATAAACAAACTTCAATCAAAATTACTTTAATACATTTGGATATCAAGGAAAATTAAATTTATTCAATTTCGATATAAAAAAAATTAATTAATGCAGGAACAACATTTGTGCCTCAATGACATGAGAAGTACTCAAAATAAACATTGTTTTCTTTAAGTCTTTAGTCTATCTCTGCAAATCGCAATAACTCATATCCATTGAGAATCAAATTAACTCATTAACTTATTAACCCGTCCTGTAAATTTCACATCTATGCTCTAAACAGATTTTGTAACTAATATCCCAAAAAAGTGGCAAAAGGGAAGGAAAAAAACTTTTGTATGGTACACTGCAGTGTTATTTGTGTAACCAAAGTCAAGCGCTGAAACGCCAACAACCTCATTGTATTCTTGGAAATCTGTTGCAGATTTTATGGCTCCAAAAGAAAATACATCCTGCAACATTAATATCATTTAGACTTAAGTATTTTTTCCAAGTGAATACACATGCAAAGTATCAAAAAGAGAGAAAGGAGAAAAAATTATCAAAATAAGAATTACAAACCTGTCCTATAATATAAACAAAAGGTAATTACAGAAAAAAAAAACTGACAATCAGCATAATCTAAAATTACTTAAACAATTAATCCACATTGAAAAGCATAATTTACAAATCCAAACCAAATTACATCATCCAAGAGATTTTTTTATACCTTTGTTATTGGGCCTTTAAATTGATTTCAGCAAAACTTGTTTCTTTTTTCACAGTTTGTGAAACTCAAAATTTTCATAAACCTACAATCATTACACAACGTTGTCACATCATAAGTGTAGAAGAAATCACCGCTACCAAAATTTATAAAGACCAAAACAGTTAGCACCCAAAAATAACATTGATTAACAAAGACCAATTTGCCAACAAAAGTTGAACAGGACATACCCAGAAAATTTCCTTAGTTTTTACGATTCTTAAAAATATGACCTAACTTTAACCAAGACTCAAATTTTATTCAAGGATCGTGTTAAGCTAAGCAGGCAATTATAAATTCACTATCTTGTTCTTAATTATAGTAATTTAGAAATCAACAGATACAAAAAAAAGTCACAAAGCTTAATAAAAACTCATGAAAAAAAGAAGTTTTAAACAGAACACCTGCACATGACCCTATAATTTGGCTAATTTACAAACGCTCAACGTGCTCGGCAGATGGTAACTTTTCAGTAGTATATAATTTGAAACTAATAAAACCATCTCTAACTTTTTAGAAATATTTAAACTGAAATGAATTGATATTTTTTTCTATACACTGATAAATCAAGGTTTGCTACAGAAAATGAATCTATAATTTAAGCTTCAAAATGCATTATAACATCAATTAATGCAAAGAGAGCAAGCTGACGATAACAATTTGATTAGCTTTAGAAATCTCTTTGCTTTATCACTTCAAGATACTAAATTTTTCAAGCCGTCTTCTCTCTCTCTCTAAAACGCCTTTTTTCTAGCAATTGGCCTAGAAAAGATTAAAACCCAAATGCATGGGGTAGAATTTCACCCAAAATATTGGGAAAACTAAATAAACAAATAAAATTAAAAGATAAGTGCATGAAAAATCAAATCTTTCACTCCTATAAAATGAAAGCAATTTTTTTTCTCGTTGATGAGTCTAAAATCCCATCCTCATAATACTCAAAGGTAAAAGAAATATAGCAAAAAGATAAGATGTAACTACGGTCCCTGATGGTGCGCAACTAAAGAAAGAAAGACAGCGCTCATAAAGAGAGAAAGACAGAGAGAGAGAGAGAGAAGAGAAAGATGATATGTCTCCATATGATATTCTGGAGCCAAAAGAAAAGCTGCAGACGAAAATAAGCTGGAAGGAATCAATTTAAGATAAACGTTCAACAACAGAAATCAAGAAATCAATTTAAGATTACTGACCCAGGTAGGTAAGCTGCTGTAAAGGTAAAAGAGGCCCAAGAAGCTCATATGAATGAAAGGATTTTGCTTGTTGCACACATAGACTTGTAAACTCGAGCAAACCCAACATCAATCAGACCATAGGCCGAAAATCTCAACAAATAAAAAACTGAGCACAAATTCAAAAATCAGAAGTCAGAGAGAAATGTGTGACCCTAATTTGTGAAACTGCAGAGATCTGAGATGTAGAGAGAGGGGAACATATCCCAAACGATCCCATATTTTGGAACTGCTTTAAACCAACCTACCATGAAATTATAGCCACTTGAGAAATCTTCAAATCAGAACAGAATAGGCAGCAAGGGGAAGAATTTGCAAATCCCTAAAATCCCTCTATCTCTCGCTCTGTCTCTGTCTTTCTCTCTGTGTCTCTCTATCTCTATCTCAGAGGCGGCATAACCTCTTGTCTGCCCTACAAACCCCTCAACATTAATCCCAATTTTTGGTAGACCTCCCTCTCCCTTAGTCTCCCTGACATTCCATACCCTCATCCCCTTCTTTGTCTGTAACTAATCCAGCCCCATTCCACAAACCCAGCTCAAGCCTTACCCCCACTCCGGCCCCCTCACTTTCTTGAAACCAACTCTCAAACCCTAGAACGCAGCACTCTCACTCTCTCGCAACCCTCTGAATGACACGGATGCAACAACCCTTGCCCTCCCTCCCGCCGTCACCTAACCCCAAATCGAGCATCACCACTCAATCCCCTCTCTCTCTCCCTTGAATCATACACCCCCTGTGACTCTGTCTGCCTGTAAGCCGCATGCCTTCCTCTCACCAAATCCATATCTCTCTACCCCGCTCCCTCCCTTTATGAGTGACACAGTTTGAGTTACTTTTACTGTGTTTGACCATTTTTCTTAAAATCACATAATAAACATTTTTCATCATCGTCACAGTCATTTTGGGAACCAAATCTTAAGAAATATAAGAATCACCCTATTTATTTCACTTTTTCATAAGGGATAATCTTATATAAAAGCACTCAAAACGTATTCAAGGTAGAGCAAGCTAAGGATTTAGAAGATAAAGACCCTTTTTTAGCAACATCTAATTTAAGCATTAGTCTAAACTGCATGAATACAATATATAACACTACCAAACTAAGGAGTTGAAGTGGAGAATGAAACACATACAGACCGATTAACAGAATAAGAATCATTTACCCTTCCCTACACCATGTAAGGTGCTTATGGGTTGCCAAAGAGCGGAAAATGTGATTCCAATGCTAAACAAATGCACTATACTCCCAACCATCCAAATCATGAAACCATCATCGCCAAATTCTTGAATGGGACCTGTGCAACTTCCCAAGCTTTCTGCTGAACACAAAGAACCCATGAGATGATGAGATCACATAAATCCATACCTCTAAGAAATCAGGTTATACTGTATTTTATAATTATTTGCATAGTCGAACTCAAAAATCAGGTTATGCAAAACCCTAAAAATTAGTAATTAATTTATTTGATCCTAATTACAAAATGTATTGGCATATGAAGTGGGATCCCAAAATATAGTTTGAGAACTATATTTGGAATCTTGAGATCATGCACCAACAGTCATAGATTACCAAACGCTTTCATCGAAACACAAAATAACCACCAAACATCAAAATTCCAAAAACCTAAAACACAAAGTAAACAATTACAGTAAATTTAATATTTAGCAAAATCAAATGAATGAACAATGTATGCAAATTCCTTTTCCTAGCTTCTTGCACATTCTAAATCTGTGGGAACCATATACAAATTTTTTTATTTTAAAAAATTTATTAAGCATTTAATTAACATAACAACATTCACAATTATAGTGGTTCTCTATGGTGCAATTATAAATAACAGTAGAAATGTAAACTTGCAATTCAAGTTTATGCACCTGGTTGAATATAAAATGCTTACATATTAATCGTCTACAGTTAAGTTGTTAAACTCTAATTCCACCAAATTGAACTCTACAGTCCCTTATGGGATCAAATGAAAGTTGTATATGAAACCTATTTTAGTCTAGTATTATAACTTTTAACCATATTGATGATGTTGAAGTGAATAATTAAAACGAAGAGTAAACATAGTCATACAACAAATTAACAATGCCATGCAAAAAACTTGCTCGTTGGACAACTCAACCCTGTATTCCATCTCCTTATATGTCATACCAAAAATCTGCACAATTGTTTAAATCCAAATTCAGGTCTTTCCAAAACCCGCCTGAATTATTTGAAGAACACGAATTTAGAACAATAATTCAAAACCAAAGAAAAGAATATCCATTACTCAAAGTAAAAATTAACCATCTCGTTGCTTCCTAGCTCTAAGGAAATGCCTGGGTTTCACTTTTACTAATGTCGAAACACCGCCATCATTGACCAATTAGACAAATAAGACCCAATTCAATTACACCCAAACTGACAGAACACCATGATTCCCAACACCCATTGAGCAATCTAACCATAATTCAGCACATGAATAAAGTGAAAACATAAAAGATACGTGGGATAAGCTGACAGCCAGCCATCCCTGCGTAATACATTCACTTCTGAACCCCAAACACAACGAAACAAAAATCCACACACATTAACTACTGCTCCCCTATGTAATAAGAATTAAATCATCTCAAAACAAAATGGCAAACTATAAGAGCACTGTAAAAGTAAAATTGCAAGAAATCTAATACTTGGAGGGCAAGTACTAATCAGACGAAAATGAAAGATTGAACTACCTTGCGTGGAACTGTGCCTTGGTTTTTTCCCATGCTTATAGGAAGCTTTGCACTGAGCTCTTATAGCCCAAATTTTCTCTGAAGAAAAAAACACAATTTTGAAATAAGATTTTCATATTATACCTTAAAGAGAAGAATTAGAAAATGAATAAGAGAACAATGAGTACTTTTCATCATATATTGTTAGAGTATGTGGTCCTCTGGTCCAATGGTCCTGCAGCCATATTTACTTTATAACTCTTTCTTTTAGTCTAAAAAACATCTTGGATCTCTAATTAATATGAATACGAATTCATACTTTATAACTAAAGATCTCACTACTCCTGATAAGATGAACAAAATGTCATTTATCGCATGCATTGCATTACAAACACACATTAGACATCCCCACACAAAAAGTTTTTATTGCTACTTTGATTTTTGCTTATCCTTTTCCTGAAGCGTGAGGGAGCTAATTTTTTTTTTATTCCAATAACGTTATAGGGTTGCAAGGATATTATCAATTTAATTGATTGTATTTGATTGGTGGAACTTCTACATCTATATTTCAGGTTTTCAATTTTAGCACTGGGAGAGTCATTCAGAAAATGTTCGACAGTGAGATTACCTCCATGGATTATGCTCACAATGGACAGCTCATTTTCCGCGGTGATGGGACAGTATTTTTCAGTCATTCGCCATTCAATCAATTCAAACTGAGGAACAGGCAACATTAAGAAGAGGATCTGCCATGTCAGGATCACTGTTGTCCAATTAATACAAAAAATGGAGATAAAAACGATCAATTTACATAACAGCCTTTCATTTTCTCAACAACCAAGCAAAAGAAAATACCTATCCGTTAAACACTCGATTTGGGAGTAAATGTTGCCGAAACTGGGCTTCAATCCCCTCAACCGCAACAATCGAATCGAGGTGTGCAAGTCATTGAAAAACTCACTCAAGATTTCAAAGCTGCATAAAGAAATAAATAAGCACATAAATTAGCCAACCCAGAAATCAAAGAAATCAAAATCCACCCAGAATCAAAGAAATCAAAACCCATCCAGAACCAAAGAAATCAATATCACACACAGATATGCAAGACAACTCAAATTTGAAGCCTTACTTTTTGGGTAGCTTGGCGGCTGACATGAGTCTTCTTCAGAGTTTCATCCATCCATGGATCCATTTGGTCTGCCCGTCACTTCTGGGTCGTACAATCTTAAGATCTGCAAAAAGAATTTAAAGAATCAATTTTTACGATTGAAAAGCCAAAAGCGCTACAAACTCCAAATTAATGAGAACCAAAGTGGAGTAACACTTACAGGTCGCGAGAGGAGATGAGGACGTTGTCGGATTTCAGGGCGAACCAGATTATGGAAATTGCATCCCGAATCGGGCTTTCGAACTTCATGGTGGACCCAAGCAACTCTCTTTCTGTCCCCCTAATCATGCATCTGCCCTCACCCTCTCTCTACACCCAACCCCCTCCCATATCTCCCCCAAATCACGCCCCCACAACATCCCATCAATGAAGAATCAAATCCAAAAGTAAATTGCAGTTACCTATTATGGTAGGATTTAAATAAGAGTCTCCAAATAGAAAGACAAAGGATTTAATACAACAGATAGCTCACCAAAAAGCTGCAGCTCTTTCACAGTGGTGATACATTTCCGCTTATTACGCATGGCCTTTTCAATTGTAATTTCTTGGTTCTCCTGCAGAAAAAACACAACATAACAGATTTCAATAACCACCCGTACCTATTCCATCTCTGGAACTAAAACTTTCAGTTATTTATCTATATATAAATATTGATTATGATCACATTTTGATCATCGACATAAAATACAAATCATTGTATATTTGCACAATCAAATATTTATGAAACTCACAACCGAGAGCCAGAGCTTCAATTCCGGTGAAACCACCCTTCTCTCAAACCCTTGGCGACAAATTCTTACATTGTCTATACGGTAAAATTGATCAATCAATCAAAGATTTAAAAAACTTTTGAATTTTAACCTCAATTACAACATGCAAACCCAAAATCGATCCAAATCAAAGTTGAAGAATCCTAATAAGAACAAAGGCGCTAAACTATAGAACTTGGTATTTCTTAAAACCCCTAACCCATGATATTTTAAATCCTTAAATTTTCTGAGCACCGAAACACTATCAAACTAACATGATTAAAGAAATTGCTAATTACAAAATGGGAAAACTACAGCCCATGGTTAGTTCCTAAAATCCCATCATGTTTTCAATTCCAAAATTTCTCGTCATTTAAGAAAACCACTAAGCTTGTCTACCCTGTACTGTGCACCAAATAATAGCGCAAGGAAAGAAGAAAAATAAGATAAAAAAAATACAAAGCTATACGGCCATAACTGCATCCTATCTAAAACGCATTAAAATGTTAGAGATAAGGTTTGGAACTCAACATTGTATAACATTTACAGATGACAACCAGTGTAAATTTGTGAAAAGCGAAATCACCCCATTGTTTTTAATGTTGTTATTTTGGGAAACCTTGCAAATCACATTTTTAGGCGAGGGCAAACTACCAGAAACGAAAAGGATTTATACCTTTTATCAAAGATCTACAGCCTTGGTTCCTCTGCCATTGCTTGTCTTCTCCGGTCTGGGTTTTACTTTCCTCACAGTCTCTTCCTTCACTGGTAGTTTTTTGTCTATCAGAGAGGAAAAAAAATGACACGCCCGACCTGATATTCCCTGAATACCAGGATAGACATGTGATGGCCGACATCCGAGGATGATGAAAACCATTAATTGATATAAAAGCTAAGGATAAGAAGTCAATAAAACTTAGAAATTTAAAATACAATGAAATAATAATTTAGGAACGTGCTCATAGCATACAACTAAACATAATCACTAAAAAGAATTAAGATAAAATTGAATGAATAAAGAAGTGGGTCCTACATCAAGAGGATTCAAAGATGCTGTTGCGGAAGTGTCTTGACGCCGGGATTAGGTGCCTTGATCCTAAGTCCTGAATGGGGGCGCAAAACAAAGTGAGTGGACCAAGTTCATATATATACATAATAATAAAACAGTTATCAAAGTTCTAACCCCCATAGTTTATATAATGAAAACTACTAACATAATAAGTGATGGATTTAATAAAAATCCTAGCATGCCAAAAATATTTCAAAAGTCATATCGCAGAAACGCATCGCGGAAATCAAAACAGTAAACGTATCGTAGATTGTCTCGTAGCTGCTAGAAAGATCACCGACTAAATATATCTCCCGGCCCAATGCCTGCTCCATGTCCCTCAGCCCGTAGCTAGGGATTACCAACTCCCGGCCTAAATGCCAACACCAGATCCTCGCCCCAGGCGGCATAGTATTCTCTAGGTACGCACAAATAGTTACGCCTCTCATAAATAACCACTTCATAGTATAAAGTCATCCATCGCCCATACTATAAAGAGAGGTTTCTAAAACATGTTCTAGCAACCTATCGTCATCCATCAGATAATCTACCAGATCATGGTTTTTATAGAAAATACGATATATTAAAATATAGCTCAAAATAGGCTAACATTTATTTCCTCACCAAAAACACGAGACGAATTTAATAATTTCAGTAAACAAGCTTAACATAAATCGAATCATAAATTTGTAGGTATGCTAATCATTTATGCAATTAATTTATAAAATCATGCAATTTTAGAAGGGGTCCACTCACAGTACTTAGCCGCCAAAAACTATGCCACTAGCGAAGGCGGAAGCGTCATAATAATTGCCCCTAAGCACATAAAGAGTTCAATAAATAAAACTATATTAAGACAATTGAATTTGGGATAACGAACATCGGAGATGGATTCAGAACGTCGTTTTACCCTAAGAAAGGTCCCAGAAACATTTCGTAAAGTCAAAAGAATATTCCACATAAAAGGTTTGGGTTGGATGGGATCTAGGGTTAAGGGTCTCCTAACTTAAATAGGTTTTGGGCTAATAGGTTAGAGGATTGGGTTTAGAGTTTAAATAAATAGGGAAGTGGGTTTTAGGGTTTGGGCTTAAAACAAAATAAAAGGATTTGAGTTTTAGGTTAAATGAATTAGAGGGTTAAAGGGGTTTTAGGCTTAAAACCCTTAACAAAAACTGGCCCAAGGCTCTTATTTTAAAAACAACAAATAAAATAAATAATAAAACAGAAATGGGTTTTGGGTTGGGCTCGGCAGGAAAGGCCCAAAGGCCTTGGGGTTTCTGGGCTACCGGATTCAAATGAAGAAGAAGGCCGGAAATTCGGCCGGAAAACCACCCAATTTTAAACGGTCATAACTTTGTCACTACTCAACGAAATCAAGTGAAACAAAAAAGGAAAGTTGTAGTTCTCAGCGAGACGAAGAGATTGATACCTTGCACACCGGCCAACTCGTCATGGTTTGGCCGGAAATGGCCTTGAAAGCCGTCGGTTTCTCGTCAGAAATCCAGGGAAGTCTCCCCGACGTGTTTCTTCATGGTTTGACGTCCAAAAACACAACCACGGGGTCAGAAATCCTTCCGCTTCAGAAATTTGTTGTCGCATAGCCAAAAATTAGAGAAAATAAGCTTTGGTTCAGAACTTACTCTCTGCAGACATGGGTTCCTCCTCAATTTTCATCATCCTCATCTTTCTTCGATCTCTCTTTATGTCTATTTCCTTGTCTCTGTGCAATCGTTCTCTCCCCATCTCTCTTTCTTTCTGCGTTCTTCCCTCTGTGCAAGCCCATACTCACCAACTCCCTCAATCAACTCTCTCTCTCTCCCTTCCCTGTCCGTGAATCCATGTGCATCAATAATCTAAAAACCCAGTTCGATTTTTCATTTCTCGGATGGAGAAAATTGAGGAATGAAAGAACAAATTAGGGTTAGGACTAAAGTTGAGAGAGATGGAGAGTTGAGAGGGACAAGGATTGTCTGCCCTTCTTGTTCCCGTGCCCTCCCGTTTGTATTTGCTCACGGTTAAGCCACATGAACATTTTATATTACTATTTATTTTTATCTTATTATCTCTATAAAAAATAATATAAAATGTTGACGTGACTTAACCGTGACCACACAAAATAGGAGGGCACGGAAACAAGGAGGGCAGACAATCATTGTCCTTCTCTTTCACTCTCTTTCAAACTCTCCCTTTCTCCTAACTTGGACAAGGATTGTCTGCCCTCCTTGTTCCAGTGCCCTCTTGTTTTGTGTAGTCACGGTTAAGCCACGTCAATATTTTATATTATTTTTTTATAGAGATAATAAGACAAAATAAAAAGTAATATAAAATGTTAACGTGACTTAACCATGACCACATAAACAGTAAACAGGAGGGCACTGTCACAACAAAAGATGCAAAGATCGAAACTAGCAGGTGCCAATCAAAACAGACCAAAAGTTTCTGGAAGCAAAACTGCAAAACACACACTTCCCTCACAGGGCTCTCGAATCTCACTCAATCCTTCCATGCCAACCAACGGCCAACCCGAAACCATCCCACTACAGCTCGAGACCCGGACCCGCGAACCCGACTCCGATCCAACCCGAAACAAGCCCACCGGAGTCACCGCGATGAGACTGATTGTGCCACTCCAAGGCGTCGTCCAAGGCAGAGGCGGCCTCATCCTCGGCTTTCTAATCCCATGTGCTCTCCATTACTGCCTCCAGCTCTACCTAAAATGACACCGACCATCCAAACCCGATCCACCTTCCCTCTCCCAGTCCTTCTCCAACCTGGCAGAGCTCCCAAGAACGTCGTCGCGGTCCAGCTTGTCCACCCGCGGATCCATGGGCCGGGTCCGGATGTCCTCCCGGGTGAGCTGGGTTGCGAAGCCCAATGACTCGCCTTACTATATCGGGTTGGATAGGGCTTCGGAGGACCCGTACGATAGGGTGGATAATCCGGATAGGGTTATTCAACTTGAATTGTCCGAGAACATGGAAGAGTGCATCCGACGTGTTGTGTGACCATCGTAGGCCACTAAAGCTCAAGGGAAAATTTTATAGGACGGCAATAAGGCCGATGATGCTATATGGCACAGAATGTTGGGTACTGAAGCATCAACACGTACACAAAATGGGTTTGGACATGTGCAAATAAGGCCTACTGACGCTCCGGTTCGAAGATGTGACTACGAGATAGAGGTTCAGGGCCGAAGGGGTAGAGGAAGACCTAGGAAAACTTTGGAAGAGACCCTAGGAAAAGACTTAGAGTACTTGGATCTAACGGAGGACATGACACAAAACTGAGCGCAATGGCGTTCTAGGATTCATATAGCCGACCCCACTTAGTGGGAAAAGGCTTTGTTGTTGTTGTTGTTATTGTTGTTGTTGTGTAATTTATGTTTTCAGGGTGGAGTTTATGTAAAGTTCGACTTTTTAATTTTCTAGGTGTGGTTGCAGCTGTGTTTGGATTTGATTGAGAAATGGGTTTCGGAGAATTTGATGGAATCAATTGTGGGAACGGACGGTGGTGATTTGAGCATAAGTGGGATTGCAGCGTACCAGCCGTTTGATGGAATGACTAAGCTGAAAGTAGTATGATTGTTTCTAATCTCTGAAACATTGTTGAATAATTTAAGTGAGATGGTACTTTAATACGGTATAATCGCTTTTCTGATATAGTTTCGGTTGCGTAATTTGTAAGATAGTGTTATTTACACACATATATTTTTAATGGTCGAAAATTGAGAGAGATGCGTGAGAAATAAAAATAGATGTGTAGATAGCACTATCCAATTTGCAGAGTGCTATGCTACATTGCTTTGAATCGTTCTTTCATAATAGTGAAGGAAATTGAGTGTAACAAGCTCGTAGTCATAAAGATCCTATTCACATACGCGATTAAACGAAGATAAAATAAATCACAGGTGCCAAACTGTCAAATGAAAAATTGTCTAAGTGCACCTTGCGTACATAGCCAGCCTCCAACTTCTGCTTTTTCGTAGGTGGCGGAGAATTCTGTGATTTCTCATCAAGTTTCCCGAGCTTTTTCGCAACTTTTGTTGCCTTAGCTCGTTCGTTAATGCGGAAACAAGATTCAAATTACCTCACCAAGATATATACACAGTTGAATAGATAAAATACAAGAAATAAAGATTTCGAGAAATTTACGAGGTCCGGCAAAATCCTACCTACATCCCTGGAGAGATATTGCTCTTCATTATCCCCACTCACAGAATTTTCCCATGAGCCCCACTCTACCCCAAGAGTTCTTTCACTATAATACTTTTCACTCTAGCTCTCTTGATTTTCTCTAAACCCATGTTGAACCTTTCCCATGGGAGAGCCGGATGCTCTCCCCCTTAGATGCTTCCCTGATGCTTACCTTCCCACTTTCCAAGCATCTCCTTGCATTAAATAAAGGGAGTTTTAACGAAAAACCCACAGTACTGTTCACTCTAACGAAAAATCATATTTTTACACTAAAAAGTCAAACCTGGTACTATTCACTTTACCCTTTATTTTGTCCTTATCGTTAAAACTCAAAGTTTTCAAATCATTTTCATTAGTTTTCATTTCAATAAAGGCCAAACCATCACATTTCTAACAAAATGCTCCCAAAGTCAAAAAGCAAACCTACTTTTGTTTTTCCCTTGTAGCACTTGTCTGCAACTTTCAATGCAGTCCACAGACATGTGATATTTCCACCGAAAGCAAACACACAAAGTCACAAATCATTCGTTACAGAAAGCACACGAGTCACTTCATTGTTGCCAGCTTAAAATATGAGCCAATAACAACAACTCTGTAATCAAGAGTCGGAAAATGGGACAAGTTAGAAAACTAGACCACCAAACAATTAGAAGAAAAGATACATTGATGACAACAGAAACATCAGAGAAAAATAATAGCACCTCCTTAATAACCGATTGGAGTAAACCTCTCGGTGCTGATTTTGCTTGGCCAACTGACTCGTGGTGGGTTTCATTAACGTCGAACTCCTTTGATAGATGTGGTGACTTACCCGTTGACTTCAGTTTGGTTTTCGAAGTGTCTTGAGCCATGTGTTTAGAAAACTCTTATCGTGTCGAAACATGAACATAAAACATAATAGTAAGATACAATTTCATGTACTAATTCAGGCAAAGCCGATTCATAAAACAACAACAACAACAACAAAGTCTTTTCCCACTAAGTGGGGTCGGCTATATGAATCCTAGAACGCCATTGCGCTTGGTTTTGGGTCATGTCCTCCGTTAGATCCAAGTACTCTAAGTCCTTTCTTAGAGTCTCTTCCAAAGTTTTCCTAGGTCTTCCTCTACCCCTTCGGCCCTCAACCTCTGTCCCGTAGTCACATCTTCGAACCGGAGCGTCAGTAGGCCTTCTTTACACATGTCCAAATCACCGGAACCCATTTTCTCTCATCTTTCCTTCAATTTCGGCTACTCCTACTTTACCTCGGATATCCTCATTCCCAATCTTATCCTTTCTCATGTGCCCACACATCCCACGAAGCATCCTCATCTCCGTTACACCCATTTTGTGTACGTGTTGATGCTTCACCGCCCAACATTTTATGCTATACAACATCGCTGGCCTTATTGCCGTCCTATAAAATTTTCCCTTGAGCTTCAGTGGCCTACGACGGTCACACAACACGCCGGATGCACTCTTACACTTCATCCATCCAGCTTGTATTCTATGGTTGAGATCTCCATCTAATTCTCCGTTCTCTTGCAAGATAGATCCTAGGTAGCGAAAACGGTCGCTTTTTGTGATCTTCGCTAGATTGCTCCGGTCATTAGTGTGGATAAGTATGTAAATTGATAGAGATATGAAAGCAAACACAAGATGTATGTGGTTCACCCAGATTGGCTGCGTCCATGGAATATAGGAGTTCTCATTAATTGTGAAGGGTTTACACAAGTACATAGGTTCAAGCTCTCCTTTAGTGAGTACAAGTGAATGATTTAGTACAAATGACATTAGGAAATATTGTGGGAGAATGATCTCGTAATCACGAAACTTCTAAGTATCGGAGTGTGGTATCGTCTTGACTTGCCTTCTCTGTCTCATAGGTAGATGTGGCATTTTTTCTGGAAGTACTCTTCCTCCATCCAGGGGTGGTATCTTTAACTGGTGGAGATGCACAAGGTAATGTATCAATTTCACTTGAAGCTTACTTGTAGTTTCAGGCTTGGTCAAGCGCGATACAAACCATGTAGTAGGAGTTCCCCATGTTGCCGAGCTAGGGGATCTGCTGAAAGAGGTGACAGACAAGGTAAGCAATCAGAGCTCCGGTTGATTGTTCACATTCTCCCTATCTTGCAGGCAGCATGAAGGATAAAGAGAAGAAAAATGAGAAGAGATGATATGGGATACTTTTGCTTTTGAAGAAGTAACTTTCCACAGGCTTATTCTTGAACTGAGCTTGAGGGTTTTCTGGTTTCCTCCAGAGTATAAGGCCGACTGAAGAATTTGAGGGTCAAAACAAGTCCATCAAATCTAGAGTACGTTCGACCCTGCTGATATGGGATACTTTTGCTTTTGACAGAGTAATGGATGTATCGGCACGTGTGCTGTTACGCTTGTCTCCATATGCTTCCTTGTATCCTTCTCACTTGCCCTATCTGTTCCTCAGGCAGATGCGGTATCTTCCCTGGAAGCATAAGATGTTGAAGATGAGTACTCGAGAGCAATGCCAGGTAAGTAATCAGGTAAGGGGTTCCAGGCAGTCAGTTCCTGGCTGGAAGCTTGATTCCAAGTGCTGACTGATTGCTCTCTTTCTCCTTGTCTTGCAGGTAAGAACAAGGCCAAAGGAAAAGACAGGGAAAAAGCATGATATGGGATACTCTTGCTTTTAACCCTGATGATATGAGATATTCTTGCTCTAGTATAGCTTGTTTGCAGAGGTATTATCGGGGGGAAAGAAAGCTGAATATTTCGAAAGGCTTCGTTGGGTGTGCCCTCTCAGATATGAGGAAGGGTTGAGCATTTTTGCAGGTCTGCCTGTCCGTTGAGGATGGAGGTCGACATATATAGGAGTCTCCCTAACAACAAGTAGTAATGCTATTCTTTTACCCTGCTTGGTCATAGCACGGTAGTGGGAGCTTCCAGCTTCACATGTTTTAACTCTGTTAGAGCACTTTGAAAAAGTGGTCTGTGGTATCTGAAAAGCTGATGTTGCGTGTGAAGATTACAGATAAGCTTTATCCAAGGAGATCCGGCTCTTGAAGTTGGGAAAGTGGTGCCTCTTCGGTTTTCGAACAAGCAATCCTGTCAGGGATCTGGCTCTCGAGATTCGGAGAACGATGCCTCTTCGATTTTAAGAAAGCAATCATGCTGGGAGTCTGGCTCTCGAGATTCGGAGAGCGGTGTCTCTTCGATTTTTGAGAAAGTACTCATATTGGGAGTCTGACTCTCGAGATTCGGAGGGCGGTGCCTCTTCAATTTTGGAGCAAGCAATCTTGTTGGGAGTGTTTTCTCGAATGTGAGTAAAGGTTGGGCATGTTTTCTAGTCTACCTTGCCACGAAGCACAGAGGTTGACACACAGGGACTTTCCAATTATCCAGCAATGGTACTGTTCCTTTACCCTCTCTTCGATTTTTGAGAAAGTAGTCATGTTGGGAGTCTAGCTCTCGAGATTCGGAGGACGGTGCCTCTTCGATTTTGGAGCAAGCAATCTTGTTGGGAGTGTTTTCTCAAATGTGAGTAAAGGTTGGGCATGTTTGCTAGTCTACCTTGCCACGAAGCACAGAGGTTGACACACAGGGACTTTCCAATTATCCAGCAGTGGTACTGTTCCTTTACCCTTGTGGGTAATAATATGGTAGCTAGACCTTCAAAATTTATGTGTCTAAACTTTGTTAGTGCTGTTTCTTTGCTATTCTTTTACCCTTCTTGGTCAAAGCGATGTAGTGGGAGCTGCAAGCTTCACGTGCTCAACTTTGGCAAAGAACTTTGGCAAAGTTATCTGTGGTACCCATGAGCTACTGTTGCGTGTGGGAAGTGGATGGTTGAACAGTAAGATTCATGAACTATCACATTGCGTCGAAAATCTAATAAGAAATAAGTTGATGAGGTAGAATGTACTTTTGTCATTATCTATTCTAAAGTAAAGGGAGGGCAGGCACTGTTCTTTTTTTTTTTTTTTTTGCTTTATTTACAACAAAACCATGGGATTTTGGGTTGGGTTGGAAAATAGTTATTAAAAGTTAGGAGGGTAATTTTGTCTTTTGAGGTCAATTCCTCCCCTCTCGATTTTGCTTTATTTACAACAAAACCGTGGGATTTGGGTCTGGGTTGGAACGTAGTTATTAAAAGTTAGGGGGGTAATTTTGTCTGAACAAATATATCGGTTTCACCAAATTTGCAAAATTGCCACTGGGCTTCAGAAATTTTTTATTGTGTTAAATGACGAAACTGCCCATCTCATCTTCAGATCCCACGGTGAGGATGATGAGTTAGAGGGGTAGAATCATCTTTTTATCATTAGGGTTTCAGATTAGGGTTAGGTTCCTTCCCCGTCACTTCGTTCTGTCTTCGGCACAGGCAAGGCCATGCCAATCCTGGGAGAGTGGGAGGGCGACAGTGAGAGAAAGTGACAGTGACAGTGACGGAAAGAGAAATTACAGGGATTTGTAATCCCATCCCATGTTTTCCCCTCATCTCTGTCACACTCAACCTCTCTCTAACCCTTTCTCTTTCGGACAAGGATTGTCTGCCCTCATTGTTCCCGTGCCCTCCCATGCCCTCATGTTTGTGTGGTCACGGTTAAGCCACATCAACATTTTATATTACTATTTATTTTTGTCTTATTATCTCTAAAAAAACAATATAAAATGTTGACGTGGCTTAACCATGACCACACAAAACAGGAGGGCAGATAATCCTTGTCCCTTTTGTTGGCGTACATACACCATCGTCGCATAATAACAAAAAGAACGAATTTCATTCTTTTTGGGGGTAAAGATGTAATTTTGAATCAAATGTTGTTCTTATCCTATTTTTCATATCGTATTTGTAACCGTTCTAATAAAGATGAGGCACACATGTGTGTGGACCCTATTTTTATTAAAGAGATTGAGAAATTTTTTAATGTGCTCAAAACAATAGCGGTACCCAGTGGCGAAGTCAGGAATTGGCGGAGGGTGAGGGGGGTTTAAATGGGTGCAAGGTTAAAAAAATATAGACAACTAAATCATTTTAGACAGGGCCGGTCCTGAGTTTTTGGGTGCCCAATGCGAAAGTTCAAAATGTGTCCTTTTTTAATACGAAAACATATGTTTAAAAAATATATATTTAATGAGAGCTGGAACCCAGTCGAAGCTGGGGGCTAGGTCCTCACGCCCAAATTATATTACTTGAGAAAATATGCAATGGGAAGGGACATAGTACCTAAACCTCGACAATAAAAAATACAATCATATACAACCATTCCTAGCGAAGCTCCTTGAAATTTCGTTATCCTTTGCCTTTTTCTTCCTTTTCATATTACCAGAGAGTTGTTTCCTAAAAGACATGGCTTCGATAATCTGTTTGCAAAAATTACCTACACATGATATAACAAAAATTTTCTATCAAAATTATCATTCCAACACATATTATATATTATAAAAACACTAACACATAGTTTAACATATTATAAAAATTGAACCTAAAAATTGGGTTTGAAATGAAATCAAATAATTCAATTAGTCAAGAATTCAATTCATCAACAACAACAATTCTATACATCAATTATCATATAATTCTATGTCACTAGCAAAATTTTATATGAAATTATGAATTGATAATTCAAATTTAAAAAAAAATAGTTTACCTCAAAACTCAAAAGGAAGGGTTGGTGGTGAGTGAGTGCTCTTGCACTTGTAGCAGCCAATGGGCTTGGCGCTGAGTTGAGGACAGCTTGACAAGGACCTCATGTGCTGCAACAGCTTGCTGGTGAAAGGGAGTCAGGGGGTCAGGACAGCAGGGAGAAGTTGGGGGAATGGGGAACAAAGGGGGGGGTGGGGATATGGGAGTTAGGGTTAGTGGGGACCGAGTGGTCCCTTTAATGTCGTTTTGTTTTTGTTTTTTTGTTTTTGGTTGATTATAATGCCCAAAACCTGGGCCTTTTTTCATCTTTCCTGGGCTATTGGCCTATTTGGGCTATGGACTTCTTTTTTATATATACGTAGTTATTTGGGTTATATTTTTTCTTAATAAAGATGCGACCACATGTGTTGGAGGCATTCTTCTATTAAAAAATATGATCATTTTGAATTGAAAATTTGAAAGGCTTGACGAGTGACGGTAGGCCTACCAAGTATAAAATGGTGGTTGTTTGTTTATAGAAGAGTGCTTGATTTTAATTTTTGTTTGGTTGTGTTACCTCTTCTGGATCTATGTATGAAGGGTGGAAATTTTTTATTTGTATGATCTACTTCATTCATTTGTTGCTCTGGAACCATGGTGGTGATTAAGTGATGCGATAGACCTATGGGCATCGTAATCCCTATCACAATTTATGGTTTGAGATTTTGTTCTCACATGATCTCCCTGTAACATGAAGTTTAACATTTTATATGTGTAATCATGTGGTTCCCAATAAGCTCAGATGAGTGGTTGAAGTCTACTCATTAATTTGCAACTAGTAATGCTTGTTGTAATATTTTTAGATCTAGGTTGTAAGGATCCTTTTGAGGTCAAATTCTTCATGATATATATTTATAATGCTCTTTTATAAATGAATGAAAATATCATACTCTTCTTGTTTAAAAAAAAAAAAAATAGGAGAGTTGGGTAGGTATTACTATTGATGCAAAGCCACAGTTGATTATCAGAGGGCGCAACGAATTGGACTATAAACTAATAGGAATATTATTAAACAATCGAGAATGCCGAAACGGCTACAAAACCCTAAGACTACATTGTGAATAACATGATATCTAATGAATAACAAAACACCCTATTTATAATAAACTAACCCTAACCCTAATGCTAACAGGCTAAACCCAAACTAAACTTATAAGAAAACCCAAACAATAAAATACCTAAGATACTAATATATTCCAACAACCTTGTTGGCTTTAGTAAGGCAAACCATTAAGCATGCAATTACTAGTCAATCCCAGCTGCCAGCTGGTGCAATGGTTGGTTTGGTCTCACATTTTTGGTGTTCCTTGTTGAATTATTGAAAATTGAATCATAATAAGTCTGCATTATGATATGATGGATTACCTAATTCAATGGATGAGCCAATCGCTGCCTTATCACATCACTTTCATATTTTGATTCACCTTGCAATCCAGAAATACATCACACAGAATTCTAAAATGTTCATAATTTCATATAATTGAGCAAATATTAATCAATTATAGATGCTTTGTCTGCCAGTAAAGGGCATGATACAAAATGGCAGAACAGATTGTATGCTTTGTGATCGACAAGTTAATTCAACTACTTGTTGTGCGGAAGCGGCATTCGACTGTAAGTGAATAGCAAGACAGAACAGAATAAAAACAACACCAACAAGAACACCAAGATTTATACTGGTTCGGCAATGCCTACATCCAGTTTGGAGACGACGGAGTATTCCACTATAATCAATGAGAACATACAATAGTGTTTATCACTCAATTTCCCAAAGACCCAAATAACCCCAAGCTCTCACACTTACAATAGGAAGAGAAAACCAAAAATACAAAGCAAGACAATTTGAGAAAATTCTTCTCTATGCCAAATGGCTTCTTGCTATTTTTCTCTCTTCCTTGTTCTTCTCTACTTCTCCATACTTATGGGTTGCACCTTGCTCTCCTTTTATAGCCAAAGAAAAGCTTCTCAAAGACATCAATGGCCAAAGGCCTAACATCAAGTCAAAAAGAATTAGGCATAAGTGCATCCAATTTTGGTTTCCCACATGTAGCATGCCATCCAACAATTTTGACCACAAAAGTAGCCCAAAGATTTGGACTTTGACTACATGTTTGAGTCAATAATCAACAATCTCCACCTTGACTCAAACCCTCTAAGTAGAACTCCAAATAGTCGTCTCCCAATCCCCCATGGGGCAATCAACAAATTTTACAAATGCCAATCAAGTCTAAGCAATGCTTAAACTTGTGCAACGAAACTAGCTTTGTTAACATATCTGCAGGATTGTTAGCGGTCCCAATCTTCTGAAGAAGAATATCTCCCTCATCTATAATCTCACGAACAAAATGGAACCTCACGTCAATGTGTTTCGTACGTGCATGATGAACTTGATTCTTTGCTAAATGAATAGCACTCTGACTGTCGCAATGAACATCCACATGGTCTTGTTGAACCCCTAAGTCATCAAGCAACCCTTGAAGCCAGATGGCTTCCTTTATAGCTTCTGTCACAGCCATGTATTCTGCCTCAGTAGTCGACAAAGCAACTGTAGATTGCAGAATCGACCTCCAACTTACTGGACCTCCAGCAATAGAGAATACAAAACCAGTAGTGGACCTACGCTTGTCCAAATCACCTGCGTAATCAGAATCCACATATCCAACAACACATTTACCAGTAACTTTATCCTGCTGGAACAATAAACCAACATCCACAGTACCCAGAATATACCGTAGAATCCATTTCACAGCTTGCCAATGCCCTTTTCCTGGATTATGCATATATCTACTGACAATACTAACAGCTTGTGAAATATCAGGCCTAGTACACACCATAGCATACATCAAACTACCAACAACATTTGCATAAGGAATTTGAGCCATGTACTGACTTTCTTCAACAGTTTTAGGAGACATAGAAGCGCTAAGTTTGAAATGAGAGGCAAGAGGTGTACTAACCGGTTTTGAATTTTCATTCATCCTGAAACGTTGTAGTACCTTCTTCAAATACTGCTTCTGACACAGACTAATCTTGCCCTTCTCTCTATCTCTTTCAATTTCCATACCTAGTATCTTCCGAGCTTCTCCCAAGTCCTTCATCTCAAATTCATTACCTAGTTGAGTCTTCAACCTTGTAATCTCCACTTTGCTCTTACATGCTATAAGCATATCATCAACATATAAAAGCAGATAAATGAAGGTTCCATCTTGTAGTTTGCGAAAGTATACACAATGGTCATAGTGACTTCTTGTGTACTTTTGCCCGATCATAAATCCATCAAATCGTTTGTACCATTGTCTTGGAGACTGCTTCAAGCCATACAATGATTTTTCCAATTTGCAAACCCAATTTTCCTTTCCAGCAACCTTAAAACCTTCTGGCTGAGACATATAAATCTCTTCCTCCAAATCACCATGTAAGAATGCAGTCTTGACATCAAGTTGGGCCAACTCAAGATCAAACTGCACAACCAAAGCCAACAGAATACGAATAGAAGAATGTTTTACTACAGGAGAAAATACCTCATTGTAGTCAATGTCTTCCTTCTGAGCGTAGCCTTTAGCTACCAATCTGGCTTTGAATCTTACATTGTCTTTTCCCAAAGATTCCATCTTTTTGGCATACACCCATTTACAACCAATTGCTTTCTTCCCCTTTGGTAACTGAACCAGCTTCCAAGTCTCATTTTTATGAAGAGATTTCATCTCCTCATCCATAGATTTCTTCCACAACTCGCACTCTGAACTCATGACAGCTTCTTTGTAGGCGGATGGAATATCATCTTCAATAACGGGAAGTGCATATGCCACAATATCAGTAAATCGAGCAGGCTTTCGGATTTCCCTTCTCGATCTTCTGGTTGCAATATAGTCTTGTTGTTGTGGAGGCTCTTGGGTAGGTGCCTCCTCTTCATCATCCTCATCCTCATCATCAGAATTAACTTCATGCTTGTTCTGATTAACCATAGCAGCCTCATCAAAAGTCACATCTCTGCTTACAACAAATTTCTTCTCATCTGGACACCAGAGTCGGTATCCCTTCACGCCAGTGCTAAAGCCCATAAATAGAGCTTTCTTTGCTCTTGGATCCAACTTGCTTTCTCTGACATGATAGTAAGCAGAACAACCAAATATGTGTAAAAACTTGTAATCAGTACAAGGTTTACTAGACCATACCTCCATGGGCGTTTTGCCCTCATTCGCAGCAGCTGGCAATCGATTAATGAGATGGCTTGCATAAGTGAGTGCCTCAGCCCAAAATGCCTTGCCTAATCCAGCATTAGACAACATACACCGAACTTTCTCAAGCAAAGTACGGTTCATGCGCTCCGCCACCCCATTCTGTTGCGGTGTCTCCCTAACCGTGAAGTGCCTCACAATACCCTCATCTTGACAAACTTTCAAGAAATGATCAGACTTATATTCACCCCCATTGTCTGATCTGAGAGTCTTGATCTTTCGACCGCTTTGCGTTTCAATCATCTTTTTCCACTTCAGGAATATCTTCAAGACTTCATCTTTACGCTTCATGGTGTACACCTGATCGGATCATATTTATATATATTTTTACTTCAAATTCACTCGTCTTTTCTTAGTTAGTTCCTCATATTTTTGAGCTATTTACGTTATTTTTGTGTTTATAGGATTTGTTATGCAAAGAAAATAAAAATAGCACAAATGAGTTTTAAATAATAAACAGAAAATTGTGGAACACGGGTGGACCACGAGAAAAATAATGGAGAGCATAAAATATATATATATATATATATAATATATATACATATAAATAGATATAGATATATAAATAATATATTTATATATCACATATATATCTATATATATAGAGGGAATTGGAAGAATGGTGTGTTAATTATATTATTATATGTAATATGTTAAGGTGGAATGTGGTAGGTGGGCAGTGTGAACGTGGAGGGCAGCCTTGCTGCCATAAAGAATACAAGAGCAATCCGAATGGGGGAGGAAGTGGAAGGCAGCGTGGCTGCCAAAGAAAGAAAACAGAAATAAAGGAATAAAGGTGAGGAGCGCACAGAGATATAAGCGAGGTCAGGAGGAAGCCAAAGGGAGGACGGGGAGAGAGCTGCCATTTGGCAGCTGGGGGGAAGAGAAGTCAGTACGTGCAGGACCACGGGTTGCTGCCTTTGGCAGTTTGGAGCAGTGAAAGGACAGGCGCAAAGAAGGGAAGGCACTGAGCACGTGGAGCGGGAGAAAGGACGGAAAGGGCGGTCTTGAGGTGAGCACGGGAAAATCAGGAACCAAAGTCAGCACGCTGCCCTTGCAGCTGGAGCAAAACCGTGAGACTAGAGGACTGACGCAAGGGATGGGCGCTGCCTTGGGCAGCATGTGTCAGAGGTGCGCAGAAAGATGAGGATGCTGCTTGGCAGCGTGTGTGAGCTGGATGCAGGGCAAGAACGCAGCAAATTATTCTCTCTCGGTTAATCCTCTCCATACTTATATTTTACTGTTGGTTTTATTTTAATAATGTGTAACTAATTTTATTTTGGCTAGAGGTTAATTCAAAGCCATGAATATATTTGTAATATGAATTGATTACCTTCAGTTGTGATTTCTGAGTTGTGATTTAATTTGCTTAACTGCTTGATTGATAACTTATTTTTGTATGTCGATTAAGGATGCATACTTAATTTACATGCATGAATTTGATGCTAGAATATAAGTGAATTTCACCTAATCGTTATGAACTTATATTCACAAGTAGTGAAGGTTGCTAGTCACAATCACGTTAAGTAAATTCTTGGCATAAGTTTCATGCAAATCATAGTAACGAGTGCCTCGTCAATGCTTATGTTTTTCATAGAACTTAATGATTCTTGCTTGTATCTCTATTATGCAATTCATGTAGGGAACTTGTAGGGAATGTTTTGGGTTGTCGTATGCAATCATCCAACCCAATAACTTGTGGAAAAACTGAGGGTTAATTAGTGCAATTCACGGTTAATTTGGGGCGTTGAGATTTACAATTTATTGAAAGAACAACTGAAAATCAATTTAGGTTGCATATGTGTCATGTGTGGAGAAGAACCCTCTAGCTAGTCTGTCACCTATCCTTTCACCTTAATTTCATGCTTTTGTCAATTCTGTAATTTATTTAAGTTTAATTTACTTCTCGTCAAAACCAAACACCCCCCATTATTAAATTATATTATTTAGTTAGTTTTCATTGTTGTTAGTCTTTTAATTCAATTTCCGTCCATTTCAGTTCCTAGTGTCTAATTTGATTGTTTTCATTATTTTGAGTCATTCTAAGTGTGTTTCGAGTTATTAGAGTTTTTAGCCTAGTTTTGTGTCCTTGAGTCTTGTTTAATATTTTTAAATTAATTTAGAATAGATTAGCAATCCCTCCTAATCCCCGGTCTAGAACGATACCCTACTTACATCTATACTACAATTGTCAAAAAGAGGGTTTAATTTGTGTGTCAAGTAATTCTGCGCATCAAATTTTGGCGCCGTTGCCGGGGATTAGCAACTTTGCTAATCCTTTATTTTTGTTTTTTTTTGTTTATGTTTATATTGGTGTTTGTGTATTTTACTTTTGATATTTGATTTATTTTTCTTTCTTTGATTTTAGGTACAAATGGAGCGAGACATGGCACTTGCGACCATTCAAGCTCAATTGGCACAACTCACTGCTCAATTGACTCATAATGCCGAACGAACCACAATGTCAAGTGTCCCTACACTTGATGTGCCCTATGGGCAAGGATATCAAAGTCCTCAATTTTCTGCAAATGAAGATGTTTGGGGATATCAAGGCTATAACCAATCAAGGGGCAACATGTTTTCCAACGCTTGCAATTCAGATTGGAGAGGTAATTCAGATTATATGTGGGATGAACCTCAACAATTTCAACAAGGTGGATATTGGCAGCAAGACGAGTTCTATTCAAGACCTATGCAGCCACCACAGCATCCCCCACAACAATTCCAATCAAATCAAAATATGCCCATGAATTATAATGAAATTCTGGAAGGACTAATTTCTGTGGCGCAGGGTTTACGAAAAGAAGAACAATTGCCGCCATCGGAAGAGTTCTATCAGTGGCCATATGAACCATCACAGCCACCACAACAATCAACCCAATTCAATTCAGGTACATCCTTGGATAATGATACACTGAATAATTTACTCGCCTCTTTGAATCAGGGAGTAGAAAATCAAAACCAGGAGATGCAAGACCGAGTCAAAAGAGTAGACGAATTGGATATGCATGTTGGGCAAATTATGGAATTCATGGCACAGATTCAAGAGCAAAGTGAAGTCTCCAACTCAACTCTTGAAAATTCAAAGGCAGAAGTTGAAATCGATGAAGCCATCACCTTGGAAGGTGACAGGGAGGATGAAGCTGTCCCAGAACCATCCACACACAGCCCGAACTTGGATGAATTGCTGCTGCAAGCAGAAGGGGAGGAGGACGACCTGGGCAGTTTAGAAGAATTCTTGCTGCAAGCTCCTCAAATCCCTATGTCATCCAACTCAGGTGAGGAAGTTCCCATTTCATTTCATTCTAATGATATTCCTATTCTTGGTGCAACAAAGCAGGTCCTAGATCGTGTTGAATATTTCAAAGGCCTTTGTTTCCCAAGAAAAATGATTCAAGAGAATGAAGTGGTGGAAGCATGTCAAGAATACATCCAAGGGGCTGTGCATGAGACAATCAAGCCCAAAGCCGTTGAGTTTGATGACCCGGGACAAGCCACAACCATCATAGTAAATCTGGCCAAGTTCAAAGTCCCGGAAATGTTCAAAAATGTGGTGTTTATCATTGAGTTTGTGTCGAACAATGCAAGTAAGCCATATTCTCCAATTTTAATTTTAATTTTTACTAACATGTTTCTAATTTTTATGATTCAGGCACCCACTCGTGAATTCAGACCATTGCCGAATCATTTCAAGTATCACCTCCCATTAAAAGATAAATTCCATACTTTGGAGCCGAGGGGGGTTTAAAGGAAAGATTCGTCCGGCTAAAGACGTTAAATCAAGCGCTTCTTGGGAGGCAACCCAAACATTCAACGAAGGGAGACTTTGAAATTGCTCAACAAATCTTTTTCCGATCAGATTTGCATTCCTAAACCCTTCTCTTTATTGCATTTATTTTACCTTGTTTAAAGTTCATTAACTGTTAGTTTACTTGCGTGTGAATCTTGTTTAGGGTAGATAAAGTCTTTTTACTTTAATTTACATTTTTTTTTTTTTTTTAATTTTTTTTTTATTTTTTTTTTTTTATTTTACATTTTTTTTACATTGCTTAAAATGAACTTGAAAAAAAAAAAAAAAAAAAGTACAAATATTTTACAATGATGTAAACTAATAGTATTCATTGGTCGGGTGGTGCTTCAGTAGTAGGCGGGGCTTCAGCAGTCGGCGGGGCCACGAAAGGAGGAGGCGGCAGAGGTTGATCAGTTGGAGCTTCACTACGCGGTGCCGCTCCAGAAGACGAAGGCAGATGCGGTTGGAACAAACCCACAAACCTCCGATGATCAAGTAAAATTTGACCATCGGTGTCCTGCATCTGGTCAATCTTCCTCTTCATGCTGGTGGCATAGCTGTGTGCGAGCTTGTGCAATTCCTTATTCTCATGCTTGAGCCCTTTAATCTCTTGCTTGAGACTCTGTATTTCAGCCACCAAGGATTCAACGTGACGGGTTCGGGCATATAGGCGTTGGGCCATGTTGGATACGGAACCCGCACACTGCACACTGAGAGCCAGAGACTCCTTAACCGCCAATTCATCGGACTGTCTAGCGAGCAGTCTGTTATCTCTGGGAGTGACAAGGTTTCGGGCCACCATCGCAGCGGTCATGTCATTTTTTATCACCGAATCCCCCACGGTAAGAGGACCGGTAGGGGATATGAAGGTTGGCCGCCATATGTTGTCTGGTGAAGGCGGAGCTGCCTCTTCACCACGGTTCAAGTCAAAACGGCGATCGGAAGGGCCAGACATTTTCTGAAAGTGTTGAGAAAGAAGAGATCAGACAGATTAAGATTTCGGAAGTGCAAGAAGGGAGTGTTTACAAGAGGGAGCTCAAGTGTGTTGTGGAACAAAATTAACGCCTCTATAAAAAGAAGAATTCAAAGAGGCGCTCCTCAGAAATTGAAGAGGCGTCCTCTCGCAAATCGAAGAGTCGGGCACCTTTCTCAAAAGCTGGATTCTTTTCTCAAAAGAGGAGTTTCCGTTCTCAAAAAACCGGATTCTTTTCTCAAAAGAGGCGTTCATTTCTTAAAAGTTGGGCTTGCTCAGAAACCACGAGCCGAACCCCGGATTTCGCAAGATCAATTCGTCCAGACGTGTTGTCACCCGTCACACGCAAACTCAGCTCTGCGAAAATCACGGGCAGTCTGTCGAAGTGCCGATTCCAACCATCTGTCTCTCTCAGCCTAGTCAGCATTTGTCACATGCAACTGGCAGCTTTGCGGAAATTACGGGCAGCTTTGTCAGAAAGCGCGTAATTTGTATTCTTCACCCATCCACCGGCTGCCGACACTAAGTGAGAGAACAGTTCCGGTTGTGAAGACAAGTCCTATAAGTTTCTACCTTCGCCTTCCACAGCAAAAGCACACTCTCTCAGCACACCCTCTCAACACCTCTTCATCTCCGAAAATGCATTCCCAAAGAATCCTCTCGAGTCACTCTGTGTTCCTCATTCCTTGGGATACTCCTGCGAACAACCCATTCAAAGCAAAAGTATTTCATATCATAAAGGTTGAAAGCAAGAGTATCTCATATCATGCTTTCTCCATGTCCTTCTCCTTGTCTTTGTTTTCCGACAAGGAGAAAGAGAGCAATCAGCCAGCATTTGGTATCAATCTTCCGATCTGGAGTCAACTGCCTGGAACCCCTTCCTGATTGCTTACCTAGCCTTGCTCTCGAGTACTCATCTTCATCATTTTATGCTTTCTCTTCGTCTACCACATCTGCCTGAGGGACAGTAAGGGAAGTGAAAATGATACCTCGAAGCATGTGGAGACAATTCAGCTAGGGACAAGGAGAAAGAAAGCAAGAGGTGGGCACTTGGAAAGATTGAAGAAAGAAATAAGGACCAACACCTTTCCCTCGTGCCTGCCCGTTGTGCAGAAGAAACAAGCAGAGAAGAATGCAGCTTGCACAATCATCCCAGCGGAAGGAGTCCGAACTGAGGAACTAGAGAAGCTGCCACATCTGCTTGGAGAACAAATAAGGAACTGCAACATAACCAAAGAGCAAAGCTTCGCCGTACAATATCATAAAATCATCACTTGCAAGTGAAAAGCTAAGTGTCACCCTGTTCAAGAGGAAAGCTGTGGAAAGTCAACAAGCACGACCAATGATTACTTATTAGTTTTATTCATTATCTTTTATCGTAATTTTCAATTTTTCGTTTGCAATTTTTTTAATTAATTTTCTTGCGTACTTAACTGAATTTTTCCTTTTCTTTGCAGGAACTTTTGGTTATTTCCACCCTTGAAGTTGATTGCAGAATTTTAGCTTGGGGGTCATCGCTTGATTTTACTGCAAATTAGGGAAGTTTTCAGTCCAATTGCGTTATTTTGTTTCTTATTATTTATTTATTTTATTTTATTTTTTTATTTGCATTATAGTGTTTTCTGACATTGGGGACAATGTCAAGTTTAAGTGTGGGGGTAGAAATCTCTAGAATTTCATTTGTTTCTGTGTTGTTAGTTTTTGTTTTCTTAAAAAAAAATAAAAAAAAAATAAAAAAAAAAATAAAAAAAAAAAAATCGGAAAATTTAAAAATCCAAAAATATTGTCTTGTTTCTCTTATTGTTCTGAATCAGATTTTTGTTAGTTTCCCGACCCAATGATATAATTGGATCAAAAATTTGAACCATGATCATCAAGAACTTAGTTAACATGTGTTTTGTGAAATTCCTAATTCTCTTGTTAGTTTTGTATATGTTTGATCATCTTTGAAAAAACCAAATGCACATAGCCGTGTTGATGTGAAACTAAAGCATGATTTAAAGCTTCATATGTGAATTTAGTGACCATATACATCCCATGTGAGTTTTTGAGCCTATTGAAAGTGTGTGCATTTTTCATACACTCCTATTCTTTCATGTGTGATGAACTTATGTGAGATATATCTCTAGAACTTGCGTAACGATCTTTTGAAATGTTTATCATTGATTACATGAACTTGAAAATGATAGAGGCATTAGGTTTACCACCATGGCCCAAATAACCATGTTTCCCAAAGAAAAATGATATCATTAGATTGCCAATTTGAGCCGTGTTTGTTGAACCTTTTATTTTTTATCACCAGATATGTCTACCCTTATACCTGAAATTTTTTTCCTTACCCTTTCCAAGCGAGCAATGCGAGATTGTCTTATGAGAAACGTTTGTGAAGTACTTTGAAGGTGTTTGGCAAAAGAATAAGTGTGGGGGTATTTCATGTTTGTATAAAAAAAAAAA
Source organism: Malus sylvestris (assembly GCF_916048215.2). Classification (NCBI taxonomy): domain Eukaryota; kingdom Viridiplantae; phylum Streptophyta; class Magnoliopsida; order Rosales; family Rosaceae; genus Malus; species Malus sylvestris. The sequence goes on from NC_062260.1 coordinate 26,148,410, forward strand.
AGTATAAAAAAAAGAGAGAAAAGAAAAAGAAAAAGAAAGATTGTATACGAAGAAAAGAAAAAAATAAAAAATAAAAAATAAAAAGTTTTTAAAGTTTCAGTTTATGGGTAGTGTTGGAGATGTCAGAAGAATCGTTGGAAAGCTTGAGTTCTTATAAATCTAAACAAAAGAATTGCTTGCAATGTAGCTTGGAATTTGTGTTTTCCTATTCTTTCGTTTCAATAACCCTATCCCTAAGCCTCATTACATCCAATAAAAGTCCTCTTGATTTAAGTTTTGCAATTATGACTGTGGAGAAGTGATCTTTATGCAAGCTTATGGTAGAAATTTCACATTTGTTTCTTTGAGCGAAACACATTAAAACTAAACACATGTGTGATTGAGTGCATATCCAGTGAGAAGGTCGCTAGTTTGCATATGATGATTTTAAAAATAAAAAACTTGAAATTGCATTAGCATGGCTATCTCACACACTACACTTCAAGGATGATTTAAAGATTACTGCTAATATTTGAATAAAGAAGTTGAACTTGGATTAGTTTGTTTGTGTTAGCTATGGTTCTTGATGATTTATGTTCTCAAATGAAATTCTATGAGGGTCACATAGGGGGAAACTAATGTTTTTCATGTTATTACTTTTTCATGTTTTCTTTGTTTTGCTCGAGGACTAGCAAAAGCTAAGTGTGGGGGTATTTGATCGGATCATATTTATATATATTTTTACTTCAAATTCACTCGTCTTTTCTTAGTTAGTTCCTCATATTTTTGAGCTATTTACGTTATTTTTGTGTTTATAGGATTTGTTATGCAAAGAAAATAAAAATAGCACAAATGAGTTTTAAATAATAAACAGAAAATTGTGGAACACGGGTGGACCACGAGAAAAATAATGGAGAGCATAAAATATATATATATATATAATATATATACATATAAATAGATATAGATATATAAATAATATATTTATATATCACATATATATCTATATATATAGAGGGAATTGGAAGAATGGTGTGTTAATTATATTATTATATGTAATATGTTAAGGTGGAATGTGGTAGGTGGGCAGTGTGAACGTGGAGGGCAGCCTTGCTGCCATAAAGAATACAAGAGCAATCCGAATGGGGGAGGAAGTGGAAGGCAGCGTGGCTGCCAAAGAAAGAAAACAGAAATAAAGGAATAAAGGTGAGGAGCGCACAGAGATATAAGCGAGGTCAGGAGGAAGCCAAAGGGAGGACGGGGAGAGAGCTGCCATTTGGCAGCTGGGGGGAAGAGAAGTCAGTACGTGCAGGACCACGGGTTGCTGCCTTTGGCAGTTTGGAGCAGTGAAAGGACAGGCGCAAAGAAGGGAAGGCACTGAGCACGTGGAGCGGGAGAAAGGACGGAAAGGGCGGTCTTGAGGTGAGCACGGGAAAATCAGGAACCAAAGTCAGCACGCTGCCCTTGCAGCTGGAGCAAAACCGTGAGACTAGAGGACTGACGCAAGGGATGGGCGCTGCCTTGGGCAGCATGTGTCAGAGGTGCGCAGAAAGATGAGGATGCTGCTTGGCAGCGTGTGTGAGCTGGATGCAGGGCAAGAACGCAGCAAATTATTCTCTCTCGGTTAATCCTCTCCATACTTATATTTTACTGTTGGTTTTATTTTAATAATGTGTAACTAATTTTATTTTGGCTAGAGGTTAATTCAAAGCCATGAATATATTTGTAATATGAATTGATTACCTTCAGTTGTGATTTCTGAGTTGTGATTTAATTTGCTTAACTGCTTGATTGATAACTTATTTTTGTATGTCGATTAAGGATGCATACTTAATTTACATGCATGAATTTGATGCTAGAATATAAGTGAATTTCACCTAATCGTTATGAACTTATATTCACAAGTAGTGAAGGTTGCTAGTCACAATCACGTTAAGTAAATTCTTGGCATAAGTTTCATGCAAATCATAGTAACGAGTGCCTCGTCAATGCTTATGTTTTTCATAGAACTTAATGATTCTTGCTTGTATCTCTATTATGCAATTCATGTAGGGAACTTGTAGGGAATGTTTTGGGTTGTCGTATGCAATCATCCAACCCAATAACTTGTGGAAAAACTGAGGGTTAATTAGTGCAATTCACGGTTAATTTGGGGCGTTGAGATTTACAATTTATTGAAAGAACAACTGAAAATCAATTTAGGTTGCATATGTGTCATGTGTGGAGAAGAACCCTCTAGCTAGTCTGTCACCTATCCTTTCACCTTAATTTCATGCTTTTGTCAATTCTGTAATTTATTTAAGTTTAATTTACTTCTCGTCAAAACCAAACACCCCCCATTATTAAATTATATTATTTAGTTAGTTTTCATTGTTGTTAGTCTTTTAATTCAATTTCCGTCCATTTCAGTTCCTAGTGTCTAATTTGATTGTTTTCATTATTTTGAGTCATTCTAAGTGTGTTTCGAGTTATTAGAGTTTTTAGCCTAGTTTTGTGTCCTTGAGTCTTGTTTAATATTTTTAAATTAATTTAGAATAGATTAGCAATCCCTCCTAATCCCCGGTCTAGAACGATACCCTACTTACATCTATACTACAATTGTCAAAAAGAGGGTTTAATTTGTGTGTCAAGTAATTCTGCGCATCAACACCCATATTCTTCTAGAGAAGTCATCAACAAAGGAGACAAAATAATGGCTACCTCCCCAAGATGCATTCTTGGAAGGTCCCCAAACATCAGTGTGAACATAGTCAAGAATGCCTTTAGTGTGGTGAATAGCAGTGCCAAATTTTACTCTAGTTTGCTTACCCAACACACAATGCTCACAGAATTCCAATTTGCATGCCTTTGCACCTTTCAATAAGCCTTGCTTCACTAATCCTTGCAACGCTTTTTCACCAGCATGCCCAAGACGCATATGCCATAACCTCGTGGTGTCTGGGCTATCTGCGTCAGCAGCTTCGGTGACAGCTGCTCCACCAATAACTGTACTCCCCTGCAAGAAATACAAGTTATTTCGTCTTGTACCTTTCATCACCACCAGTGCCCCGTACACAGCTTTAAGAACTCCACCCTCCATGGTGATCTTGAGACCTTTGGATTCCAATGCACCCAGTGAGATAAGATTTTTCTTCATATCCGGTACATACCGAACATCACTTAATTCTCTGACTGTTCCATCATGCATCTTCAAACAGATTTTGCCTATCCCTTGTGTTTTGCAGGCATTATTATTACCCATCAAAACAACTCCACCATCCAGCTTCTCGAAATTAGAAAACCATTCCCGAATGGGACACATATGATAGGTGCAACCTGAATCCAAAATCCACTCATTTGAGTGACCATCAGCATATGAACTAGCCAAAGCAAACTCGAAATCATCATCCCCAGATTTTGCAATATTTGCTTCAGAACCCGCTTTCTCCTTCTCTTTGTTCTTCAATTTAGGGCAGTCTTTCTTCCAATGCCCCTTTTGGCGACAAAAAGCACATTCATCTTTAGCAGGAAACTTCCCTCGTGACTTTGAACGAGATTTTCCCCGCTTCCCAGATTTTCTTTCCTCTGTTCGACCCCTTGCAACAAATGCCTCGGTTTGTGAATTGTGAGTCTTCAATTCCTTCTTACGACACTCATGATTCACCAATGCCGCAGACACCTCATCAAGTTTCACCTCGGATTTTCCATACAACAGAGTAGTTGTCAAATGATCATAATCATCAGGCAATGAATTTAACAAACATAGTGCCTTGTCCTCGTCAGGAATTTTCACATCAAGGTTTGCTAAATCAGCAAGTATTTTATTATAATCATTGAGGTGTTCGTGCATAGAGATACCTGGACGATACTGAAATCGGAAAAGTCGCTTCTTCAAGAAGAGACGATTTTCTGCGCTCTTGGTCATATACTTCTCCTCCAATTTCGTCCATAACTCCTTAGCAGAAGTTTCCTTCATATACGGGTATTTCAACTCCTTATCAAGGAATGATCGAATAGCAGCACAAGCATGAAGATTAATTCGCATCCACTGCTTGTCATCAATATCTTCTGGTTTATCTTCCAGAACCATATCCAACTCTTGTTGATACAACACATCCATAACTTCACATTGCCACATACCAAAATTATTAGAGCCATTGAATTTATCAACCTCTAACCTTGTAGTAATGGTTGGATGTCTATTGGATGTAGACGAAGACGATGCTGACTCCTTCCTTACAGATTCATCTTTATCTCCAGCCATCTACTCAGCACTATTCACAAATACGGCACTGTTCACAGGTACAATACTGTTCACAGATACTGTAGCAGTTCACAGTTCACAGAACTGTAGCGCCAACACTATTCACGAAACTGGGCTCTGATACCACTTGTTGTGCGGAAGCGGCATTCGACTGTAAGTGAATAGCAAGACAGAACAGAATAAAAACAACACCAACAAGAACACCAAGATTTATACTGGTTCGGCAATGCCTACATCCAGTTTGGAGACGACGGAGTATTCCACTATAATCAATGAGAACATACAATAGTGTTTATCACTCAATTTCCCAAAGACCCAAATAACCCCAAGCTCTCACACTTACAATAGGAAGAGAAAACCAAAAATACAAAGCAAGACAATTTGAGAAAATTCTTCTCTATGCCAAATGGCTTCTTGCTATTTTTCTCTCTTCCTTGTTCTTCTCTACTTCTCCATACTTATGGGTTGCACCTTGCTCTCCTTTTATAGCCAAAGAAAAGCTTCTCAAAGACATCAATGGCCAAAGACCTAACATCAAGTCAAAAAGAATTAGGCATAAGTGCATCCAATTTTGGTTTCCCACATGTAGCATGCCATCCAACAATTTTGACCACAAAAGTAGCCCAAAGATTTGGACTTTGACTACATGTTTGAGTCAATAATCAACACTACTCATCACCACAGAAGCAAACCTTTCGAGAAATGCACGTACTGAAGTTGGTTTCATCAAAGATGAACTCGAGAGCATCCGATCTTTCCTCAAGGAAGCAGATGCTAAGGCTGCAGCAGCAGATGGAGAGACGGGGAATGACGGTGTCAAAACTTGGGTCAATCAAGTAAGAGAAACAGCTTTTTACATTGAAGATGTCATTGATGAATGTTTGCTCCGCATCTTACGGCATCATGAACACCATGGATTCCTTCGTTTTTTCCACAAATTTTCCAGTTGGCTAAAAAAATGAGATCACAGGATGGGATAGTTTTGAAAGTTGACGGTATAAAAGAATTGGTTCGTGAAATCAAGGAGAGAAGTGAAAGATATGGATTCAAATCCCTTGATCAGCAAGGCCAGAGCAGTGGAGAAAAGACTCTACCGTGGAACGACCCTCGAGTGGCTTCCCTTTTCATTGGGGAAGCTGAAATTGTGGGGATTGAATCTGCCAGAGATGAGCTAACTCGTTTGTTGGTAGAAGGAGCGACGAGACGTGAAGTGATATCAGTGGTTGGAATGGGAGGACTTGGGAAAACCACTCTTGCCAAGAAACTATATGACCATCCGTTGGTGATGGCACACTTTGATTGCTATGCTTGGATTACGGTGTCCCAGTCGTACAGGGTTGAGGATCTTCTGAGGACGGTAATAAAAAAGCTCTACAGTTCAAGAAAGGAGCGTTTCCCAGAGGAAATTGACACAATGGATGAGGAGTCCCTGGTTAGCACATCAAGAGAGTATTTGCAGCAAAAGAGGTACGTTGTTGTGTTTGATTATGTGTGGAAAGTAGATTTTTGGGGGTCTATAGAACATGCTTTACCCGATGATAAGGGCGGACGAATAATTATCACTACATGGATTCAAGATGTTGCCAACTGTTGCAAAAGATCTTGTTTTGTTCATATTCATCACTTGCAGCATCTGCCTCAAGACAAGGCATGGGAATTGTTTTGTAGAAAGGCATTTCAGTTTGAATTGGAGGGAAAGTGTCCTGAAGAGTTGGTAGAGTTGTCTCTTAACTTCGTCGAAAGATGCGAAGGACTACCTTTGGCAATTGTTTCCATAGGTGGTCTGCTGTCAACCAAAGCTAAAGTTGTGTCTGAATGGCAGAAGTTATACAATAGCTTAAGTTCAGAGTTAGAAAGCAATCCCCACCTTACAAGCCTCACAAGAATCCTATCCCTCAGCTATCACCATCTACCGTATTACCTCAAATCGTGTGTATTATACTTTGGCATCTTTCCCGAGGATTACTCGGTTAGTTGCATAAGATTAGTTCGGTTGTGGATCGCTGAAGGCTTTGTGAAACCGAAGATGGGCAAGACACTAGAAGAGGTTGGAGAGGAATACTTGATGGAGCTAATTCACAGAAGCCTGGTTCAAGTTTCAGAAGTTTACATTGATGGAAAAGCTCGAGGTTGTAGAGTTCATGATCTATTGCACGACGTCCTCCTTAAAAAGGGGTTGGATTCCAGCTTCTGTCATGTGTTATCAAAAGGCAAGTTGACTTTTAAACCAACAACTCGACGTCTCTCAATGGACATCAGTCCCTCTGAGGCCTTGGAAAGCATTACACAATTTCATATTCGTTCTGTATTTACTTTCAACCTGGAAGAATGGCCCGAGTCTTTTCTCGATACATTGAGTGGAAACTTTAAACTTCTGAAAGTATTGGATTTCACGGCTGCTCCAATCAATCAACTTCCTAAGTATGTGGGGGATTTATATCTCTTGACGTACTTAAGCCTGAGGAATACAAAGGTGAAGTTGCTTCCAGACTCCATAGGCAATCTACAAAACTTGGAAACCCTGGATCTAAAACAGTCTCTGGTGTATGAAATACCAGGCCAAGATCAACAAGCTTGTTAAGTTGCGGCATCTTTTGGCCTACCATCTTGACTACAACTACGACTTGGGTTTGTTCTTGAATATGGAAAAATGAGTAAAGATACATGAAGGTATTGGATGCTTACAAGCTTTGCAAAAAGTGTCCCATGTGGAGGTGAATCATGGAGGGATCAGGCTAATTAAAGAACTGGGAAAGTTAAGACAGCTGCGGAAGTTAGGCCTAAAAAACTTGAAAAGTGAAGATGGAAGGGCTGTGTGTGCTTCTATTGAAAAGATGAACCACCTTGAATCTCTAATTTTAACTGCAATAAATGAAGATGAAGTCCTTGATCTAGAATCCATTTCAACTCCACCACAATTTATTCGTGCTCTCTTCTTGATAGGGCGTTTAGAGCAGTTGCCAAGTTGGATTTCAAATCTTCAACACCTCGTCAGGATAGGCATTTTTTGGTCAAGGTTGAGAGATTCCCCACTAAAAGCCCTTCAAAATCTACCTAATCTGTTGGAGTTAACTTTGGGTATCAATGCATATGATGGTGTGCAGCTGCATTTTGAGGAAGGAGGATTTCAGAAGCTGAGGCATCTGGAACTCAGGGACATGGAGGGACTAAATTCATTGATCATAGACAATGGGGTTATGCCTCTTCTCCAAGAGTTTCACATTGGACCATCCCCACAACTGAAGGAGGTGCCCTCTGGCATCCAACATCTCCGGAATCTGACATATCTTTATTTCTATGACATGCCAAAGGAGTTTGCGCGACAGATGGATCCAAAAAATGGCCAACATTATTGAATTGTTGAACATATACAAAATGTTTGTTTTGGTTACAAGGTCGGACCAAGAGGGGGTGTATATGAAACTCACGCCCTGCGTGATTCCAACTTTTCTCTTTGGTTGAATGCTTGATTCCAACTTGTGAAACCAAGCATGGGAATGGGACATGTTTTGGTTAAGAGTTGGTTGTTAGCTCTGGTATCCTAGTTTCTCTTGCAGATTGACTGGGAGGGGCTCTTTCTCTTCTGTTTTCTTTGTGTCGTCCATTCCTAGCATTTTCCTTGTAATTTTATTGGTGGTTGCAATAAAAATATCCTATCTAATTAATTTTCTCTAAGAAAATGATAAACCGTATGCACTTTTTAACCTCACTTTGATAATTGAAGTTAAAATATTAAATTTTTACTATTTTTTATCTTACCTATTCTTTACTATTTTATATTCTTTATATTAATTTGTAATCTCTAAGATATTTTGTTAATCAATGGGTAGATTTTGTTGATTATAGAAATTTCATGAATCACGATTGAGGCTTCTCGTTTTGTATGCACAGATTGATCCAGCCACACATATTTTGTACGTATAGTGGTAAGAAGATTTTGAGTCCTTGCATACAGTGTAGGTTTAAATTTCGTCCGTAGCTAATTTAATATCTAATATAACAAAATCTATCGATTGATAAAAATAAATAAAAAAATTAGGTACAAGATGTAAAGGTGAGGGCCCACAAACGCAAGCTTTGGGGGACGTTTCTCCCAAACTTGGGCGCTAAAAAAAGTCTTCGTCCTCTGTCTTCGTCGTGTTTCCTTTTCTGGCTGAGTTTGCCTTCTTAAACCAACCCGAAATTCTCGCCCCATACAAATATTCAAATCTTCCATTTCTTCCCTTCACAAATTTCCATGTAGGGTTTCACATTAACCTTAATCAAAACTTATACGTACATATATATACATATATATTTATATATAATCTCTCTCTCTCTCACTCTGTTTCTGAATTTTGATTTCCCGGGAAAGTTTCCAACCCGATCGTTTCTTCGAAAGTCTCCGAAAGCTTTTCGTCAAAACAAAAGCAAAAAATATTTGTGATATAAAAATGGAAATAATTTTTAAAACACGCATGGAATTGGCTGGTTCATTTGCCTGAAAGTTGGTTAAGATAGAGAGAGATGGAGGGAGGGGAGAGAGAGATGGACGAAGAAATGGTGGAGTTCGCGAGGGAGGCTTTTGAGGGGGATGAAATTGACATGGACTACGAATTCGATGCGCCCAAGTTCTACGACTTCACTAGGCCGGAATCCGATTGGGAGGCCGAGGAGGCGGAGGAATGGCTCCGGTCAGCCGGAGGCTATCAGCCCTCGCGTAAGCGATTTCCAGAACATTTGTTTGTTGGTTTCTTATCATGTCCCAAAAACAATGAATTTTGGATCATCTCCTATGATTACCACATTAATAATTATCGTTTTCTGCTAATTAATTTCAACATCTACATGTTTAGTTCATGCATTTTAATTATGTTACGTTGTTTTATATGAACAGATTGGAGATTCATTGAATTATAAATATTGTAATTTGATTGGATAAATTTGTTACCACTAACTTTGTTTTTTCTTTGTTTAATTTGTTTCAAATCCTTCAGCTTTCCTTGAAAAATTGTTGAATTGGCAAAAAGAGAATCATCCGGAACCTGTAAAAACCTCCACGGAATCGAAAGATGTTGAAGTTACTAGATGCAGTAACCTGAATAATTGCATGGAAGCGGAGGTCTCTGCAGCGGTAAATGATACTGACAAAGGTACATTTTCATTTCTTACTACTATCAACTTCTTCTGCATCATCAACTCATTTCTTATTAGATTTTTGACACGATGCAATAGTTCGTTGTAAAATCACCTACGCTCGGAAGCTTTTATTTCTGTTTTCTGAATCGGCTTTGCCTTTTGCTTCACATGAATTAGTACATGGAATTGTATCTTACTGTTATGTTTTATATTCATGTTTCGACACAATTAGAGTTTTCTAATCACATGGCTCAAGACACTCCAAAAGTTAAACTGAAGTCCCCGGGCAAGTCACCACATCTCTCAAGGAGTTCAACGTTAATGAAACCCACGGCGAGTCAGTTGGCCAAGCAAAATCACCACCGAGAGGTTCACTCCAATCGATTATTAAGGAGGTGCTATTATTTTCTGATGTTTCTGTTGTCATCAATGTATCTTTTGTTCTAATTGTTTGGTGTTCTAGTTTTCTAACTTGTCCCTTTTTCTGACTCTTGATTACAGAGTCGCGAAAAAGCTCGGGAAACTTGATGAGAAATCACAGAATTCTCCGCCACCTACGAAAAGGCAGAAGTTGGAGGCTGGCTATGTACGCAAGGTGCACTTGGAACATTTTTTCATTTGATAGTTTGGCATCTGCGATTTATTTATGTTCGTTTAAGCTTGTATGAATATAATCTTTATGACTATGAGCTTGTTACAGTCAATCCAAATAGCGTAAGTTCAATAGTTTATGAATCCTTTACAAGAATTTCCGAGGGGCTCACGATACATTTGTGACGCAGGTTGCTGAACAACTCAAGCATCAACCTCTCTGGTTACATAAGGTGGCAAAAAAGGTAACACCGAAAAAGGATGATGTGCTTTCGATCGTGAAAAGGACATTTTATCTTCATTCGAAATAAGAAAAAAATAGTTTTTCGTGGTGTCCTGCAGGTCGGAGCTGATGGTGCTAGACCTAAAGTTACAGTTCCGAAAGAACCAAATCTTGAAACAGCAAATCGAGCACGAAGACGTAGGTACATGCACTTCTTACGTGGTTTTAGTAAAATATTTTGTTTGATCTATAAAGATCTACCTACTGAGCTTATAACACTGTGATCTTCAGGTACAAGGTTAATGCCAAACCAGGAGAACAATCAAAAGCAAGTTGCTAGTCCTTTCAACGCTCAAATTGAAATTGTTCGTTTCGGTTTGAAGACGTTGGAATATTATTCAGTTTCATGATCTTTCGTTTGTTGATATTTTGATCTGCAGATTCACAGGGCTCCTCCATGGCCTAGCCCGAAAAAGAGCACAATTCCAGCAACAGAGTTTCAGGTAATCATAAAACGTTGTAATGTATTTCTTTGGTATGTCTTTGCAAATGAGAGAAACTTCGGCAAAGCTGCCCTTGTCATGGGTCGGACGAGACTAAAATACATAATGTTTCATGACATGGCTAGCAACTCCTACCAAATTTTTCTCTTACCAAAAGCAAAATGACTTGACTAGTGGTTACAAATGCGCTTCATAACGTTCTTAATTTGATTTCTATCAGGTGTTCCGCCTTCGGACATCAGCGCGAGCTATGCAACAGACATTTAATCACCAGGTAACCTTCTGAAACCTGTCCGATTATTCGAATTTGAACTTATTAATTTTTCTCAACTCTTACGACGAAATAATATTGTCACTCAGGTAACAAATGGACCCGACTCTAGTTATTTATCAGAAAATGAAACTACAGAGATCAAAGGGTAACTATATCTGCCTCTTTACTTGTTAATCCCATCTTGTTTCATTTCGATATAGTGTAACCTTGCACTTGTAGAATTTTCTGGTCTCCAAAACGCTTTTTTTTTTCTTTTTTTTTTTTTGGTCTCCAAAACGCTTGATATTTACTTTTATGGTTAATAATTCCAACAGTAAACGCTTGAAAATTAAGAATCAGAACAAATATAATTCCCATTTTAAGTAAGTAAACATGTCAGCAAATGGAATCATTGTTGCTATTAAATGTTTTGATATTACAGTTTTGCACAGGCCAAACTCTGTGTATGCCTTAAAGCAAGAGAAAGGTCAAATGATATATAAGTGCGTAGCTTGCTCTGTTAAAAATAAGGTAAATCTAACTCTGCCTTCTTCTCTTTTCATTTTTTGTATGTGAATAATTTTAATGGCCATGCTTTAAGTTGTATGCAGGAATTGAAGTTTGCAATCGATAAGAGATGCCTAAAGGAGCCACCAACAGATTTATTTAGTAAGGTATGAACAATATCTAGGTTTAACAATTTCACGTACAAATTTACATGCATGCAACTGGAACGTCAAGATGACGATATTTCAAATAAATCAGTTTAAAATATCGCCAACAAGACATCGAAGGACATTTCCAATGAAGAGATGCAAACATCACATTTACATTCCCAGGAGGTGTAACTACTCCAATCGAAGAGATGTAAGTTTCGGATTCTATTTATTGTTCTCTCTTTGACTGGAGGGTCAACCTCCAAAGATGTAAATTTTTATTTTTATTTACATCTTTAGGTAAAAATGAACATCTTACATTCCGCTCTTGGAGTGTCTTCCGGCCAACTATAAAAATGTAAAATGTCAATTTCAAGGTATTTTGCATCGTTTATTGGAAATGCTCTAATAATTGCATGTAAGTTTCTCCTATCGTTTTAAATTTATTGAACTTTTTCCACTCTAACTCATTATCTTTGACATTTTTCAGCTCTCCCTTGCATCCGATGCACAGCATAATACAAAACCCCAGTCAAAAAGTGCCTTTGCCTGCTAAGATTAACCACTAATGTCTCTTAGTAAACGTGATTAGTGAAACTCAGAGTAGACCAAGCTCCGAATTTGTAATACTAATACACGATTGATTGCTTCCACTAATTGAATTAAGGCCACAAAAGTGAACAAGCCAAAGCTCCTTGCACCAAGATAATGAGGTAAATTATACGTTTATATCATCTACTATTTTCTCTGGCTCCTTGATTTTGCCCAAGGAGCAGACCATGAGACATATTTGACTAAACTGAATTCGTCCTTCTGCGTAGAGCTCGTAGTTTCGTGACATGTAAATAGTTATTAAGCGGGTCCTAAGTTGTTGAAGACGGCAAGATGTCGTGAAGGAAAAATCGGTGGTTAAGCGGGGAGGCAGTATATCATTGTGTGAGTAACAGGAGAGGAGACGATTGCTCGATTAGAAAACAAATTTTAGCATGATTTTGGAAGTTGGTTATCTTATATTGTGATGCTACAACACGAATTGTGCCTATATAAGTATAAGTTAACTTTGTTTTGGAATTATGATTTATTACGAACGGCTAGGATTAACTGGTCCGCAGGCTCCGCACATAAAAGTTCTAGAGAGGATCCGAGTCCACCCTGGAGGGCACGAACTTGAGCAAATAGTCCTATCAAAGCTAATCCTCTTTAACAAGCCAGAGATCTTTAGGTGTGCCCGAAACACGGGGTAGTAGACAATGTGTCCCTATACATGAGCAAATTCACATTGGAGGCGAAGGTTCTCAACAGCAGTTTTTCACTTATTTACCATCCATCTGCCTTCTATCACACATTAATTTACTGAATAACGGCGTACAAACACATGATATCAGACAGTTAAACCTGCTACTCATATAGATCCCTAGCAATAGCAATGAGTGAAGAACCAGTTTTGACTTGTACGAGAGGAAGATAAACCAAAACATCAACGAACGAGAGAAGACAGTGAAACAAGCAAATCCGAGATGATCAGAGTGAACGACAATCAAATGATCACATGTAGAGCCGTAAAAAGTTTGATTTCCACACAACGAATTTGCTTCAATTCAACAAGAACACAGGACAAGACAATTCATATATTCTAAAGGTGATACAGAGAGAAGCTAAATATTCCTGGAAGACAGTTGCAAGAAATGTATTTTCAGCTCAATAACAAAAAGAAAATTTCACACAAAAACGACGGTAAAAACAAACCATCCTTCCCTGCATCTGATGTTAAGATACCGGGTCAGCATTGTGCCAACCTTTGGTGCATGGAGGAATGCTCATAAACTCATCAAATTCCTTTACGTGAACGTCACAGCACTTCCACTGCAATACCAAAAGAAAAAACTGTTATTCAAATTATACATACTTATATAGGACTGAATTGACAATTATAGTAGTACACTCACCCCTCTCACTCTGTCGTGGAAAATAGCAGGCCCGGGATGGTAACTGCATGCATTCTCGTGGTTATCTTTCTCTTTGAAAGTTTGATCACACCCCTTATTCATACACGTCTGCGGCTGGTTTATGTCAACAATCTTTTTCGGCGGAGCAGAAGTGCCTTGATCGTCAGTAATGCTTTCTGGAATTGGAGTTGTTTCCACATTTACAGGCTTTGATTTTAGTTCTTTGGCTTGTGCACCTGGAAAAGGAACATCGCTCAGCTTCCCGAAATGCAATACAAGTTGCTAGAAATCAGGGATAAACTATTCAGTCATTGAGAAGATTGTGTATTTTATGCAGAATAAAATACACAGCTAGTTTGATTCAAGAAGATTAAAACCACAACAAATCCAACTACACAAGGCCTTTGTTGTGTTTTGCATTCCTCGAGGCCAAGGACTGGTACTGACCAAAAAAACGATCCCAAAACCAGACGAGTGGAATATTCATTATTTCCCCCAAATTGTGTTTCAATCACCTTGTATCAAAACCTATTACTGTTACCTTTCTTACATGGGATATGTCATTATTTCTCCAAAAAAGTCATTGTGCACTCCAAACATTTTATATTTCGAAACAAAAATACACTTTTGAGAAGTGCCAATGACTTTTCTGGAGCGCCAAGAACATCCCCCTTTTAAATTTCCTATTACTGATATCCATAAATGTTAAGGATCGTTACCACGGCTTTGGAGATTGAATTCACCAATCACAATGAGAAGGCAATATTACAATCTCTAATGGTTGTATCATAGTTAGCATTCGTGTACAGATTAGATAACATGTTCAGAACACTTGGGGGCCGTTTGGTATCCTTCTTGGATCCAATTTTTTGTTTTTGAAACTAATGAGTACTGAGTAATTTAGCTACATTCTTCATTTTTGAAACCGATAAATTGTGTTTTCAAATTGAATACAAAACAACCCCTTAGTTTTTTATACAATTATCGTGCAAAATGAACCAACTTCCTGACACATTACACCAAGTATGAAGAATAGACAGTAATCAAATGCTAAAAGCAACAAGCGTCAAATGAAACGTACCATGTTCTGAACAGAAAAAACCCTGGCGACACCTAGAGCAGGACTGTTTTGACGATGCATCAGTAGCAGGAGCTGCAGTAGGAGCAGGAACAGGAGCCTTAGGCTTCGGCTTCGCTAACACTGGTTTCTCTGTTGTGTGTTTACCTGCCTTACATCTGCATTCACCAAAGAGAGAAAAGAAAGAAAATGAGACTTAAGTAACTAACTGAAACTAACAAAAATCTAAAATCCGCAATTAATTCAGGACTCAAGAATTCGACAAACAATCAAAATTTGCTTCAAATGTCGGCGTTGCGACCATTCAACTATGTTGTGGAGTGCCATGGCATGCTTAAAAATACCAGCGAAATCGGTGCTTACCCTGGTAATTCTAAAAATAAGGTGAAATCATGACTTCTTTTCTTGCAACAACTCCACTCTTTAATCCCATCATGAAATATAGGCTGGGAAAAACAAACACATTGTGCTTAATTTATGGCATCGAACTAAATGCAAATCTAACGAAACACGATGTAACAACTAAATCAACGGGCAATACTTACTCCCTGAAAAGTTCGACGATGCCGATGCAGTCAGCCAACCCCAAACATGCAAGAAAGCAAACTGAATTAACATCTAAACTGAATTAAAAGGCACAATAATTAAAAGCCTTCATAGTTTACAAAGCAAGCAAGGGAACACCTTAATTAGATACACAATGTGCAGAATTTGGATCAATTAAACCCAATTTAGTTTGAAATTAGAGTAAACTAATTACAAGGTGATTACTTTTAAGATTCAAGTCAGCTGTTGGGATATTGTAATTATTCAAATTGAACCGAAAGAAAAAGGGAAAACGATAATCTTCTTTGCTTCTCTCACATCCAAACCAGAGCACAGTAAGAGAGAGAGAGAGAGAGAGAGTACCGAATCGTGGTATTGACAGGAACCTTCGGGATTGTCGTCGTCGGAAAACATGGCGTTGCAGCCAATTCGCTGGCATTTCAACAGAGCTGTCCGCTGACCCTCCATCCTCTCAACTCCTCGGTCTCTCTGTCTGTCTCAGAAAAAAAAAAGAGAAGGGAAAACAAGAAGAAGAGGAAGAAGACGACGGAGGAGGCGGAGGGGGAGGAGAAAAAGATTGACTTGGAACTGGGGAAGTCGTCCAACAGAGCTCAAAAAAACAGATTCGTACTTGATATTCCCACTCTCTTTCCAAGAAAGTACCCCTGCCTTGTGCCCTTTTACTTTGTCATTGGACTCGGGAGCCCATTGGCCCGGTTACGGCCCGGCCCGCGAGAGAAAGTTCCGTGAAAATTGTACTTGTATGTTTCTCGTATCCATAGTCCCCTGTATATGGGGCAAATGCGGCGTAGTCACATTGGCTAAAGCAGTTGGAGCAAAACTACTTCTGTACCTTTGTTCGAATCCTCCTTAAGCAATTTAGATTTGTTGAGAATATTACCTATGTCTCGATATGATTCGCCAACCTATTACATTTTGTGTTGGCTTTTCCTACTAGAATTTACAAAAGAATCTTCAATTTAATAGATTTGACTGTATAGGAAAAGTTGACGGTGTTTTTAGAGATTAGAGGGTTCATAACTAAATTGAAAGTTGAAGGGAAAATCGGAACATTGCTCCATAACATAAGGAAAATCATAGTATTTCTTAAAAAAATGATTCTGAAGTCCATTTTTCGGGTACGATACAGTTTCCTAATAATCTCTAGTATTTGCAGCAACTTTTTTCTCCAAATAGACTAGCATGCACACTTGAAGAGGAGCCCTACATAAAGAGTCCTATTTACAAAAATCCTCAAAAAAATTACAAAACTTATATGTTCTGTACACGATGATTCTCGAAGCAGGAACTGAACATCTTGAAGATATTCACAAACCATACACAACTGAATTCGTAACCTGGTATGAGTCATGACCGGATAGTTGATAGACAGGGAAGATCACAGTATTCGGTTGTGCTGTGCGTCAATCATCGCAGCTTTCTCCTGTAAAAGCGGAGGAAGAAGGAAATAAGCCAAGACTCGAACTGTGCTAGCTTTCAGATGCACTTTACAGTTATAACTACTGAATGTAAATCCATCCCGCTGCGCGGATATGCATTTTAAAAGAGAGATGGGAGGCATGTGCTTCGAAGAGGGGGAAAGAAAGAGACCTCGTTGTACGGAGTTCCCTCAGAAGGAAACCAGCGCATAAGAACTCCTAGATTCATTATGGCAGGAGTCAGCTTAAACATGAGAGGAGTTGTAACCTGTAATATCATTTACTCGAGTAAGTTGTGTACAGAGACTGCGCGAGAGAGAATTATTGGAGTCGTTCTCCACAAAAGGTAATATCAAAATTAAATTACCAGGCTAAGAGCTGTTGTTCCGAGAAGAAGCAGGTACATTTTCCCCTGTTAAAAATAGTTTGAAAAGACAATGATTAGAAAATCAAGATGAAATCGAGGAAAATATGTAGATGCTATTTTGTGAATGCAAATTGACTGCAAGATGTGATTTCTTTCATTCAGGAATCAGGACCACAACAGTTGGGCTTCAAAACTAAATCCAGGTAAAGAAATTCAATAAGTTTATCCGATTCAACTTAAAATGCTAATGCATGTGGTCCATCCCCAGATTACTATGATGAACCATAAGAAGATAAGTTACCTCAACAAGATTAAGATTCGAGGCTCGACTTAAGAGAACAAAAGCAAATTCTCCAATTTGAGCAAGTGAGACTCCAACCTATAAAAAGGAAGTGAGTTTTAAAAATTAGGAAATTACAAAATCAGCTTATCTGCCAGAAATAAGATATGACTTGAATCTTATAAATCAGCTTACCACAAATGATGTCCTAAAGCTATATCCAAAGGCCTTGGTAACAATAGTAGCAACGGCAGTCTTTACAACTATAACTAGAATAACAGATGCTAGTAGTATGTCGACGTGGCTCCACAAGAAATGAACATGTATGAGCATTCCAATACTCGAAAGGAAGAGAGCAGCAAATAGGTTACGAATTGGTTCCACCTGCAATGTTCAAGAACATCAAATACAAGCATTAAACATGAATCATACAGTGAAATCCACACATTTTTTTCAAGCTACTAGGTTTATCAAACACGTACACAAAGAAGCCCCAAAAGAGTCCACCACTGTTATTTCTTAAGTATAAGCAGGGGAAAAAACGAAAGTAAGAAATAAACATGACTGCAATATGTAAGTATTAGAAATCCAGAAGAGTACCTGGTCTAAAGTATGTTGTGCAAGGTCAGTGGTTGATATCATAACCCCAGCCAGAAATGAACCCAACTCAAGGCTAAGGCCCAACTTATCACTACACTGAAAAGGTTACAAGAGAACTAGAATTAAAATGGCATTGAGAATTACAAATATGTAGAAAGATCCCGCATAAGAACCATACTACTGTTATTGTGTAACCAGAAATTCTGGAAATTCAAGTTGAGCAACAACTCAGAAGCCAATACTCGGCCAACATTGGACCAACAATCAACTATGCTGATTACAATGTGTAAAAAACGGAACAGCACTTAAAAGTAAGCAGATGGAGCAGGAAAACTAAATCCGGAGGCCATTAGCATTTTGAATAGTATTTACCCTTGAAATAAGAAACTTGAAAAAAATAATAATAATTTCCACTTACCCAAGCGGATAATAAGCAGAAAGCCACAACAGCAAGCTGATAAAGCTCATTTGTCTGATCCACCATAAGAATTATAAATGAGCCAATGAAATTATTAAAACTCAAGACAAAAAGCTAACTATCTTACTCTACTAGACCATCAAAACTTACTTGAGAGGACAAATGCATCATCAGTTTCAGAAAGCGAGGAACAAATGACCAACACAATACCGAGGCAGCACCAAGATATAGTGACAACACCAGCAACCTGAAGTAACAACAAATTACAATAATCATTTACAACAAGCTCTTTATTAGGATGTTGGACTTGGATTGGAAAAAGAACTACTTTTGAAAACCAGATAAAAATGACCCTCATTTTCATTATGGCAGCAAAGCAAAAAAAAAAAAAAAATTCGGAACAGAAATGAATAAAAGGAAAAATAAAATATGTCATAGAAGCCGCAGAAGTAGACTTACAGCTTCCCCACTGATACCATTCCTTGGAAAAGACCGCTATGACCACCCAAAACTGGGAGCAAAGCAAACAGTAAACCAACAGCACAATCCTGAAATAAGCCACGGTGAAGGAACGTATGGATATGCATCAGAAACAAGGGTTATTACCAAAAATTCCCTTCACTTATCAATAAACCCACCACCTAAGTTTTCAGACTTCAAAACCTACCTGGAAAATGAGTGTTCCAATTGTTACTTGACCATGAAGAGCACTACTACTATTCTTTTCTGCAAGAAATTTCACCACCTGGTAAAAGGAAATGAGAAAGGAATGAAGTGCAGTTGAAATTAAGAAACAAGCAACCAAAGAAGTAAGTAAAGTGGCGTCATATTATTGAAGGATAGAAAACCTACCACTGCTGTTGATGACATTGACAGGAAGGAACCAACAAAAATTCCCTCAGACAACTTTGCTCCACATAACTGAAAAATAAGAAAAAGGGCAAGCCTATTGTTCACTTTGACAGGATTTAACTAGTTACTTGTATGAAAGTTTAGTTATCAAGATTGAACACCATACAATAGCAGTTATGGCACACAGGAACATAAATGTCATGATTTGAAGAAGGCCTCCAAGAACAGCTACAGGGCCCACGGCTTTTAACTGCACCAATGACAGGTTAAATGACTACCGTAAACAAAGGCAAATTTCATCCTCTCCCTCCCTCAGGATATCAAAAGGAAATTTTTTCATAAATTATACAGCATAACAGACAGTAAACTTAAATTTCCCAAGTCTAACATACCTTAGCCAAAGAAAACTCCAAACCTAGAGCAAAAAGAAGAAATATAACACCAAACTGTGCAACAGTTTCAACCTGTAATGAAAACAAAAAGGAGTCAAACAAGATTATATATAGAAGAAAACGGACACCAATGCTCGGATTTCAGGTAAATGGTTGACCAAAACCAAAAAATTAAACATGGATTTCAAGAAAACAAGTGACTAATACTAGTTTTCTACTATTATTCTTTTATTTCTAAATTGTCAATGAGGAATTGACATTCTGATATGGATAAACGGCATTAAATTTTGCAGAAATCTAGATAAGGAGCAATCTTTTTACACTTCTGACTTTCTAAACTTTACTAAATTTGACGGTCAAAACCTTTGGTTAATACTCCAATGCATATTGAAAGAATTTACAGGACAATAGGGGTTTTCTTTTAAGAAAAAAAAAATCCACTCTCCTAAACTGGAGGAAGAGAGCAACTTTAATATAGTGTTGCTGAATAATAGATACTGCTAATAAGTAATATTTCATAAAGGTCATTTTATATTGAAATGAGCATGAATGAGAGTTTGAACAAAGTACATAGAAGAGAAAAAACTATACTGAAACCTTGAACTCCAAATCAGAAAACAAAGAACTTTTAAATGATCATAATTAACAACAAACCTGCACCATTTCACTGACGAACGTCAGACCCCCTGGTCCAATGAGAGAACCGGCAAGCAGGTATCCTACAATAACCTATCATATGCATATAAATTAGAACACATAACCTAAAAGTCGCATCATGTGAATCACTATGCTGAAAAGTTTATAAAGTTGGATCATATAGATCATGAACTATAAAGGAACATTAAGCTAGAGCTGAAGAAAAAAAATATGAAAAGAGTAGTTAAGATTTAAAGACGTACCGGTTGTCCCAAACAAGAAAACAGAATTCCACCAATGGCAGCAGACACTATGATAACCACCAGATCAGAAATTAATCTGCCAAAATACCAAGTGTTACCCATCAGTCATATATGCATCAAGAAGACAATAAAAACTCGGAACTGCAATTAACTGTTCTTGGGGAGAGTCAGGAAAGGGATACGTAAAGATACCTCAAATCTACTTGAAGTACTGGATATTTGGATTTCTTGTTTGACATCACAAACACATTATCCTACCATTAAATAAATGAATAAAGTTAACAGGGTTAAAGTAAAGCTAAAAACAATGATAATTATGCCCACAAATCCCAGCCAGAGCTATTAACATAAAAAATTCACTACTAACGGCTTTTCAAAGTACCTTTTTGTCAATCAAGGTTGTTGTTTCTTCAGAATCTTCATTCTCCAGGGAAAAAACACCTTCAAAATCAAATGGTTTCGTGCCGCTGACAAGTAGAAAAAGCAGCAGATATTACAACAACATAGCAAGATCTTATTCCGCTACGAATTCAATATCTTGTCAAGGAACAACCATCTTAGGATCAAAAGACTTAATTTTTACATTCACATACTTTCCAACGTGTGTATCATTTTTCTTGCCCTTCTCGTGAGTGATTTTCGCCACAGTCTCTAGTACAGCCTGCAAAGCATAATCACAATGCAGAATTATTTCGGCGTAAAAATAATCGAAAGTTTCTAAATTGAATTGTTTCGGCATAATCACACTGCAGAATTGTTTTGGCCTAAAAATAACCGAAAAGTATTGCATTTCGGTACAAGAAAAATCAGAAGAGTAACAAAAACCTACTTGTTGATCGGCCACACTGCTGTTAAAGCTGGCCCCGTCAGATCCTACACAAAGTTGAAGCCAAAAAAATGTTAATTAACTACAATTACGATAATAAACGAAGAATTAACTACAAAATGCAAAATGCAAGTTAACAAAAAAATGCAAAAGAGCTAGACCTTCGGGCTGGTCGTTCTCGGAGAACTCCTTCTCGAGGACGCGATCGAACATTTTGGCAATGGTGCCGTCGCCGGAATCCGGCGCGGAGGAGTTCGTCATGTTGCCGTAGAACCTCTCCCGAATTTCCTTATCAGATCTCGCGGAAACCGAAACCCTAGCGCAAATCAAAATCGTCAAAAGACAATAGCAGAATCCAAACACGCATCGTTTTCTCTTGGCCATCAAATGTGGAAGAAAAGCTACACCAATCCAATCTATCTCTCTCTCTCTCTTCTTTCTCTCTCTAGATTTTTGGAACGGGGATTTGGAAATTTTCAGAGGGAGAGAGAGAGGATTTGAATTGAATTGAATTGAATTGGAAGCGTGAGAGAAAAGGAAGACGAAAGCTTTTATCTGAAGATTGCAGAGGATGAAGAAACGAGTTGGTTTAAAAGTCCAGTGTGTTCGTTTTCCAACTTTTCGGTTGTTATTTGGGATTTTTTTAGTCGTTGAGGGCGGGACTGCGCACCCGAAAACATATAATTCGGTTTTTTTTTTACTTTCTATTTTTTTTTTCTTTTGTTCTGAATAATGGGATTTTAAAAAAAATAAAAAAAATAGAAGGCATGGAAAGTTCGGGTAAGCAACATAATGATTTGAAATTTCTTGTATACGCTTCATATTTTTGTAGAAATTGTGAAAAAATCTGAAATATATAGAAAATGAGGGTAAGGTTTACATTTCACAAGATACATGAGAAATTTTTAAATTTTGATTAAAATCGATTGCTTTTGCAAATATTTTTTATATATTAATTAAATATCCACAAACTGTCATATGACAGTCCTGAATGTTTCATTTCCATCATTTACATTAAAGGCAACTGATATCCATATCGCTTTATCCATTAATATTTCCATAAATTTGTGAAACTTTATAGACCAATCTCAGTCTATCATTAATATCTTTGATATTGTTCCAACTTAACCACCTATTATTAGGTGTTGAGTTTTATTACAAAAAAACCTCAATAAAATTAAGGGTGAAATCTTCCATATATTAATTGTATATTATCTTTTCACAATATTTAAGAGTAGTAGAGTGAGAATTATCATATATTTCAAAAACGTTTATAGGGTGTGTTTCTAGAAGCACTTTTCAACAAGAATATCCAAAAGACCAAACTATTATCAACACTGGGCCGTTGCCATTGCGAAAGATTCAAAGCCCAAAGGCCCAAGCTACAAAACGACCGATAAGATTCGAGTGACGTGGCTCTCCCAATCACCACCCACCCAACCCTATAAATCGAGACAATGGAGTGTGCCATCCACACCACCAACCAAAAAATCCCACCTTTAACCAACCCATCACTCGTTCGAGGGCTAAAGGGCTAGAAATCTCTGAAACCCATTTCAATGGCGTCGATTGTGAGCACTGCGGGGTTTATTTCGTGCGGTGGTTTGAACCGGAGCAGCGGGAGATCGAGCACCACGTTCGGGACCCAGTTGACCTACCCTGTATCCTCTTCTTTCGGCGGTGGTTGTATCAGGAGGCTGAAGCCGGCCGTGGTGGTTGTGAGAGCGGAGGCTCAGCATATAAACCCTGAAATCAGGAAGGGCGAGGAGAAGGTTGTGGACACTGTTTTGGTCCCTGAGCTCTCTAAGCCCCTCACTGTTTATTGCAGGTAAGTACAAATTTTGTTTTGCTATATTTTTCATTATTTTATCATGTTTATTGTGGAACAACAACAATAAAGTTTTATCCATTAAGTGACTCGGTTATATGAATTTTAGAATTGTCACTACGCTCAATTTAACGTCAACTCTTCTACTAACTTCAAGTACTTTATGTCTTTTAATCGCATCTTTTAACTGGAGCATTTAAAGTATTTGGTTGTTATGTCCAAACAGCTTTAACCGATTTTCTATCGTCTTATCTTATTTGATCATGTTAGTTGGGGAAAATTTGGTAGTTCTGGTGACTGATTCTTTTGATGTGATGTGTATAACTATGAAGTTTTGTTGTAGGATTAGCGCTAATTAGCTGTAGCAATTAGCATTGTTTGAATTTTCGTGGTTTGGAGAAGAAATTATCGAAATTTTAGTTTCGTAATTATCGATTGATGCAATTAGTGCTTCTTTAACTAGAAGAGCTACTCTAGAAATTGGTTTTTGAACATTTCTAGTCTTAGTTGCAAGGGCGGTGCTACGGTGGGCTTAGGGGGGGCGGATGCCCCACTGAGATTTTTTTTTAAATTTAAAAATTGTATGCATTCTAATTCTAATTCTTATTTATTTTTTAGTTTTAAATCCAGACCAAAACGATCATTTTGGTCTGTAAAAAAAAAGTATGTATAGTGGGGGACCGCTTGTCCCCCCCCCCAAATTCCATCTTTGTTTCCTTTTTATTGTGGATATGCGGTCTAGCATTGAGTTTTAGTTTCCTTTTTATTGTGGATATGCGGTCTAGCATTGAGTTTTAGTTTCCTTTTTATTGTGGATATGTGGTCTAGCATTGAGTTTTCAGGTTTAAAAGAAATTGGAGACCTTGCAAAAAAAAAATAAAAAAAAGGTTCAATGCAAAAAACACAAGGTGTATACCCTGGTTTACTTGCTTGTGACATTAGCACTAACTCTTCCAGTTGCTACTGCAACCGTTGAAATAGTATTTTCGGCCATGAAATTTCTGAAGAATCGATTGAGAAATCGGATGGGTGATAACATAATTATTTTTATAAAGAGAGATATTTGATGGTATTGGTAATGATGTTGTCATGCAATGCTTTTAGAACATGAAAACGCGTCAAGGGATATTGTAAGGGAATGTTGTATCAAAAACTTTCTGGATTAATATATAAGTATTGTGTTTAGTAAATTCTTGAGCTTTTTAATTATGACTTTGTTGTTTGAGAATGCCCCCATTTATATAAATCTCTGGCTTCGTCCTTGCTTAGTTGTCATGAGTGGCATTGCTGATTGCTGAATGCGAAATGTAGAATAAGGCGGTGTGTGGTATATTTCAATGTCATTTTTCATTCGCTGCCTTATTCTATCTACATTTTGCATACTCCATTTGTTTTTATGCTCGCCTGGCTAAAATGTGTCTTGATTGCTTGTATGTTAGTGTAAGGCTAAAGGGTTTTCGGTTTCGTGGTTGGATAGGTGTTGGAGGTCAGGGACTTTCCCGCTGTGCGATGGAAGTCATGTAAAGCACAATAAAGCTACTGGTGATAATGTTGGACCATTACTCGTCAAGAAGCAGTGAGTTGCATTTCGATGCTGGACGAGGTATGTCAATATTTCAAGTGGGTTTTGAAATGTGAGGTTATATCATGTTGAAGTTGAATGAATATGTTTAGTGATATATCATTTGAAATCTGAATAATATGTGATGTGAACATGTTAGTAGAGCCGTTTAATCGTTTCACGTTTCAAATAGTAAGTTAGCAGTTTCACTCTTTCTTTTACTAGCCACTTTAAAGCGATGCACCGAGATTTGTGTGACGGGTCATCGTTGTCTTGCTTTCGGTTGCTATTGCCAGAAGCATCTGTGAATTAAAGCTCATTGCTTTCAGATTGTGGATGCTGAACCTTATCGATTTTGCACTGTATTCGGATTCTCAGTTCAAGAAAGTACTTGTACCGTGGCAAAATACCCTTTTATTGTTTTTGGTAACTGTTTAAATTCTAAAGCTCCGCCGTTCAAAGACGTGAGGAGGTTGTAGCTAAATTTCCAAAGGTACAAGTACTTTCTTGAATATAGAACCCAAAAAAAGATTATGTTAGAACGATGTTAGAAATTCTGTAAGAATGTGCATATTCATAGTTATTAAGAGTATTTTGCCAATTTCTCTCATGAACCGATTTGCGCCTTCACACTAGGCCGGAAAAGTGAGTTCGATACCAATACACTGAATTCATATAGGAATCACACTACGTGGGTTGTAAAGTGTGATACAAAATATATTGAACTCATGAGTGTGATAACGATATATTGAACTAACACTAGTGTAGCAGTAGTGTTGTAGGGATCAAAGATAGGCTGACATTCTTATATATAGGTGTCACGCTCGCTCAAATTACTGTGGAAGACTCTTATTTTGCCCAACCCCCCTAAACCCATGTTTAGCCACATTTCGTCCAAAACCCACTTGCCACCATCCCTTTTCCCCTTCCCCTTCCCCAAAACCCCCAAACAACCCTCCCCCCTTCTCTTTCTAGGCCGACGCCCATAATGCGAATCCGAATTAGGAAACCGGTATGCCGCAAGCTCTTGTTCGAGCCACCACTTACGCTGATGTCTCTTCGGAGAAGATGACGGAGTTTCTCGATCTGGATGAGAGCTTGGCGCATGCACAAGCCGACCCGTAGCCAAAGAAGTTCGATTTCATAATGCAACCGAGGATCGATGGAATCGAGAGGCCGTTTGATCCCTATTCTTCCGCGCGCTCATCTGGGTTCAGGATTGCGATTTTTTCTGCAGAGATTTCCTTCTTGTGTTCGTGCATCCCATCTATTTGATCCAATGTATAAGTCAAGATATTTTCCTAAGGTTATAAGTTTCTTTGAAGATTTTTTTGTATCTTTTCTGCTCATTTGGTGATTTGGTGAAATGGGTTATGGTGGTTCAACAAAAAAAAAAGGTTATGGTGGAATTTTGGAATGGAGAGGGAGGCGGGTGGGTATCAAGGAGGGGGAAGGTGGGGTGGGTGAGGCGCGGGATCAATAGAGATTAGCCCAATTGATTTTTGTCTTTTTCTTTTTTTAATTTTTTAATATTTACGTGGGCTTTATATTAACATGTGATGCTTAATTATTATTCATATAGGCATCACGTCACCATTTAATATCAACTTTAACGAATGTATGAAAATGTCTCACACATTGGGATGAAAAAAACTTTTATGTATCAAATGTTGAAAATCAAGAAACTTTAAAGTAGTAAATTGAGATTAACCTTAAATTTTATTTTGGTTTGCTATCTTTACTTGAACGTTATTTGGTACTGTTCTTTTCTTGAGATGTGACATTTTTCACTAAAAAGTTGGAAAAGTGCTAGAAAAATATGATCCTGGGGGAAAATTGGTCACAATAAAAGTTGAAGGGCGAAATCAGCTATAGGGTACAAGTTCGGAAGGAAAATCAGTGAAATACTTGAAATAATACACATTCGAACTATAAAGTTCGTTAATATTATTACTGGATCGTGTTGCACGTTAAAAAATCTGTCATTGTGGAGGGAGGCATTAAATAATAATGACGATTAAGAGCAATGATTAAAGTAAATGACCATGCTACAGAAGCGGAACAGATGTTGTTGGGTTGTGAATGTTCCGTTCAAAAGCGAAAGGGAAAAAAAAGCACCATAATCATTTCTAATCATCCCTCTAATACGCGGATTTAAATTTTGATTTAATCAGAACCGTCCACGATTCCAAAACCAGTGAGTGGACTTGGAATTTCTATGTTTTGAGTTTGCAAAACAAGAGATTTGGATCTCTCAATTTCGATCGCAGACTCTTGTTTTCTTTCACAAAATTTGAAAAATTGACGTCTCATATAATTTTCTCTTTCTTTCCTAAACGGCTCAGATCTTATAGTCTGTGGGTGGTTTCAGACACCGAGATCTATATAGTGGATCTAAGTCCCTTACACGCAATTGTAACATAACAATGACAACAATTTAATCATGTTATGTTACGCGGAAAAGTCAAAAAGACGAGGTGAGAAAATCAACCACGCAGTAAGAGGCTCAACCATAAGCTCACGGGAATGTTGGAGGATATATATGTGATTGCTACCCTAACATTCCGGTTGTATGTAAGTTTCTCTTCGGATCTCAATGTCATTAGAATATTATATTTCAACATTGATTAAATCTCAAAAAAGTCGCATGGATTAGTTGTTAATTTTTGTTCCATTTGTTAGATCTTGAAAAACGACTAGCAAGCACCAATTATAGAAAACACATCAAAGTTGTTCCACATGCAACCCTATTTTTAGGTTTCAGCAACTATGGTGTCTCCGTGTCCAACGCTCCAATCTTATGCAATATAAAAATATTGGCACATCTTATACCATATGAATTTTTTAACTAGGCTTTTCAGCCAAAATGGCTTATGTGATTTGTATAATTCTTCATTTTGGTCCATGAGATTTGAAAACGATAGAAGTGATCGTGTATTTATCCATCATTAATCATTTTGGTCATTCCGTGAAAAAATCTCTATGAAATAAGGATAAAATGATAAAAATGCTCTCAATTTTTGTCAAATCATTTTGGCCAATTGTTTATTAAATTGATAGTATTTTGTCATTTTATAGGTCCTTATTTAACATAATTTTTTTCACGGTAGGAACAAAAGAACTGATGGTAGACAAACTCAGTGACCACTGTTATTGATTTCAAATTTTATGAACCAAAATGAGAAGTTATATCAATCTCAATGATCATTTTGGCTATAAAAACTTTTTAATTATTAATCAAATTCTAACTTAGATTAAAGTACAAATTTGATTTACGCCACGATATTGAGTAAATTGTAGCAATGGTCCCTGAACTTTACTCAAATTGGAGCAGTGGTCCCTCAACTAAAAATCCATTACCATTGGTCCCTCAATTTATCAAAATGTGTAGCTAGAGTCATTTTCATTAATTCCTTCAAAATTTTGTCAAAATATGTTATGTTGGAATAACCATTTATTTAATTAGGATCCCTCAACTCATCAAAGTGTGTAATTATGGTCATTTTTTTCAACTACGTAAAAAAATTTGTCAAAACTAGTTATGTTTGAAGGACCATAGCTACAATTGGGATAAAGTTAAGGGATCATTTCTCCAGTTGAATTAAAATTGAGGGACCAAAGGTAATGAATTTTTAGTTGAGGGACCATAGCTGCACATTTTAATGAGTTGAATGACCAATAGTAATGGATTTTTAGTTGAAAGATCATTGCTCCAATTTAAGTAAAGTTCAGGGACCATAGCTACAATTTACTCCACGATATTTGGTCTAGTCTTAAACTAAGACAAAACCTTCGATGAATGATCCAATCTAAACATTTACGGATTTTACATCTGAAAGCAACCAACAATCATATATAAACATAGTAGTCTTGTGTTTAGTCGTTGACTAAAACAATATTATATGTTCTCTAATCCACGCATTCAAGTTCAATCACACACTCCGTAGTTCGTGATATTTCTCCGCATTTAAAAAGACAGAACATAAATATTTATATCATCACTTCTCTCTAAAATTTCCATCTCATTAGTGCAAGAAATAAAAAAAAAATATTCTCAGAAGCATCTTAGGATTCTCACCCCATTTAATTAACGTTTTCCAACGACTAATTAACTAGTATTTTGATTAGCACTGGAACTTAAACAAAGTTGGAATTTGTTTATGGTGAACAATCACACTCAGCAATAAAAAAAAATGGCCAAGATGAAAACAAATTTTCCATGCAGCCCTCAAAACAATAGCACACATCCTTTTAAGTTTTCAACCAGAGAATCATTCGTATTTTTGTCAATTTCGTGCCTTGAATTTTGAACCAAACAACAAACTTGATTATGAAATGCTACCGCATTTACACTGGACTACTTGTGATTATTAATTAAAGACAAATATTAAAAAGACCATTTAATTAGACCATAAGATGTAACCTGTAGAAAATAAACTTGTTAATTAAGTTTTTAAGTAATTTGCAAAATTCAAATAGAACCACTTGGGAAATGCTTACACCATCTCCACCGTTAATAAACTGCCACGTGTATAATTGGATGTGGAAAATCACCACCAGAGACGACTGTTTCATCGGCGGTCCACCCCGAAGGGGCCAGTCTCCATCGTTACAGCTGCCACGGCCCACGCCCACCACCGACGCCCCTCAATCTCGACTCGCCAACGAACCAGCTGTACTTCTTCCGCCCCCGTATTCCGTATTCCGTATTCTACGCTTCTGCATACGCCGAACGTACTCCAAAACGACGGCGTATCCTACACAATCTAACGGCAGGTAAAATCTCCGTCTTAGGCGCGCATCTCACGCACCACAAAATCTCCGTCTTAGGCGCGCATCTCACGCACCACGTGCCACAGCTACGTCAAACCCTTCACGTGTATTTCACACCTTCCTCGTCTTCCACCGTCTTCAAAAACAACTACTTCCAAATTACGAGCTGCCACGTGCCGGTTCACACTGTGTCGGTTCCAGTAGCAGCCAGTCGTAACACCGCACACGTGTCCCCTTCCTCGATCTCCTTCTTCAATCTTCACGGCTCCGCACTTCCTCCCACTCGAAACAAACAAAAGAGCTCCACTTTCCTTTCTCTCTCCCAACATCCACCAAAAAACACCACTTTTTCCGGTTAAGCTCGCCGGAGAATCCTACCAGCTCCACCACATGTTTTCGGTATCGGACAACAAGTTTCCGGAGCCCCAACCCAAGCGGCCCCAAAGCCTCGACAAGGTAAACTCGTTCAACTCGATCCTCCAACTCATCCACCAGCCGCGGACATGCCTGCTCTTCGCTATACTTGCCCTCCAGGTCCTACTCCTCTTCACTCTCCGCTCCCTCCCCTTCGCCCGCCAACATTTATCGCCTACCTACTCCCCTCAACCTGTCCGGTTACCATTAACTGTACCCGAACCGGAAGATGAATGCGGGTCGGGTCGGGTCTTTGTCTACGACCTCCCCAAAACCCTCAACCAAGAGATTTTACAGAACTGCGACGACCTCAATCCGTGGAGCTCGCGCTGCAAAGCTTTAGCGAACGACGGCCTCGGGCAGAAAGCGACGGGGATCGAGGGAATTGTGCCGGATAATCTTGTGCCGGCGTGGTACTGGACGGACCAGTTCGTTTCGGAGGTGATTTTTCACAATCGGATCCTCAATCATAAGTGTCGGGTCATGGAGCCCGAATCTGCTACGGCGTTCTACATCCCTTTTTACGTTGGACTAGCGGTGGGCAAGTACTTGTGGTCGAACTCCAGTACGGCGCAGGACCGCGACCGCCACTGCGAGATGATGCTGCGGTGGGTCCAGGACCAGCCGTCATATAAAAAATCAGATGGCTGGGATCACTTTATCACGATGGGCCGGATTACGTGGGACTTTCGACGGTCCAAAAACGACGATTGGGGCTCTAGCTGCATTTACCTCCCGGGGATGCGAAACATCACGCGCCTCCTGATTGAGCGAAACCCGTGGGACTATTTCGACGTCGGTATTCCTTACCCCACCGGATTCCACCCGAGGTCGGACTCCGACGTTGCCGATTGGCAGAACTTCGTCCGAAACCGCAGCCGCTCGAAGCTCTTCTCCTTCGCCGGAGGGAAGCGCGGCGCGATAAAGAATGACTTCAGGGGGCTGCTGCTGAGTCACTGCCAGAAGGAATCGGACGCGTGCCGAGTCGTGGACTGCGCGGGGACCAAGTGCTCCAACGGCACCTCCGCGATTCTCGAGACCTTTCTCGACTCGGATTTCTGTTTGCAGCCGCGGGGCGACAGCTTCACCCGCCGGTCCATCTTCGACTGCATGGTGGCCGGTTCGATCCCGGTCTTTTTCTGGAGGCGGACCGCGTACATACAGTACGAGTGGTTTTTACCAGGCGAACCGGATAGTTACTCCGTTTTTATAGACCGTAACGCGGTTATAAACGGTACGGCCTCGATAAAAAACGTTCTACAAGGATTTAGCAGAGAGGAGGTGAAAAAAATGAGAGAGAAAGTGATCGATTATATACCGAAGTTTCTGTATGCGGAACCGCAGGAGGGGTTGGAGACGGTAAAAGACGCTTTTGACATTGCCCTTGAAGGGGTCTTCAGGAGGTTCAAGCAGCAGGGAGAGTTGGGGTTCAGGTGGAAATAGAAGAAACTGGCCGGGGTAGAGTCGGGCGAGTAAATTATTTATTTAATTTTTTTTTCACTTTTTGTTAATTTTATTTATCTCTGTCAGATAAATTGGGGGGATAAACAAATTCCCAGAGTTGTGGGATAAGGGCCATGGGAAGTTGGGAACGGGGAAGCAGTCATTTAATTATTTTAGTTATTACAGTTTGTGTATCAAAATTTTTGCTACATTGTACCATAGTTATTTTAGTGATATTTTTAGTTACTAGATACAAATACAACCAGTTGTCACGGGTATGGATTTACGCTAAAATTTACATATTGCGTATCAACGAAGACGCTCGAATTTTGACGGAGTGACACACAAAGCATGGACTTTATCAACTGATTCAACCCTTCTTGGCTAAGCTCTAATTCAATTTAATTAGTAGCAATGGTTTGGTGGTGTGGCATGGTGAAGTCATAAGTGCTCCATTATTTTTTGTTGGAAGTGGATGACAAGGATGGAGAAGAATAAATTATCATGATGGGAGTTTCTTTTTTGTTTTTTTGTTCAATTCTTGTGCTACATTTAGCATGTGTGATGGACGTACAGGTATCAATATATCGTGAAATTGTTTCGAGTTTTGGTGTTTGAAGAGGCAGGGTGTGATTCAATTCGTAATGTGCTAGTAAGGAGATGAGATATATGTTTGACACTGTCAAGCGAAAAACCGCCTCACATATAGCAAGTTGATTATCCATTTAAAATTTTATCATGCATTGCACTTAAAAGTAGATCTGTAACCAAGTCGGGTTTATTGGGTTTGGGTTGGAATGAATCTGATCCATTAAGTTAACTGGTTATCCGAACCCGACCCAGTAGTTTAATGAGGCACTCGAACCCGACATGTTAAACTAACGGATCACCCGTTTCACCTGTTAACAATTATTATTATTTTTTTTTTGCATAGATTTTATTTTTTATTGTTAAGACTTTACTGAAATTACTAAAACATCCTCAACTAACGGGTGCTAACAGATCTAACAGGTTGACCCAAAATGACTCGTTATTTAACAGGTTCATCCGTTAGTGACCCGACCCGTTAAGTATCCACCCAAATACTAATATTAACAGGTCGGGTTAGGGTCAGGTTAACAGGTCGGGTCCAAAATGCCATGTTTACTTAAAAAGGTCTAATAACTATTTTGAAATAGTGTTTAGTAATGCTCGCGTATGTATTTTGATTTGTTGACGTAGATTTTACTTACCTAGTTGTTATTTTAATTTTTGATGTGACTGAGGGAGTATAAATTAATTTTTTGCAATACAAAAGTGCGAGTTGGGGAGATTTGTGTATTTTACATCTTCCTTTAAATTTTCAAGTTGCAAATGTCATTTTCCATAAATTGAATTAGGTGGGCACTTTAAACTTTGGAGATGATGCAAAGTGTGTGATAAAGTATATAAGTGTGGACCAACAAACAAAGAATGGGACATAAAGTGGTCAAGTAGGTTTTATATGTATCCAAAAAAATGGTTCATGTACCACTATAGAAGATAATGAATTGCTAAATGAGCATATGAATGGTGCTTAATAGTTTCACATTCTACATTGACAAGTAAGGTGCATTATTGTAGAGATTTTTCAATGTCGGGCCACATGACCATGTACACAAAGTGTCATCATATAAGTGTTGGATGCTAAAAAAACTTCCAACCATTTATATTATGACAATTGGTATACATGATTGTGTTATCGGCACATTAACAATTCTCACATTATTGGTAGGAAAGAGTTTGGTGGTGATGCCTTTATGTTGATAAAGCAACCCAATATCCACTTGAAGTCTTTCAAGGAGAATAATCCCATTTAAAGGAGATAATTGTGCATTGTCGTGTGAAAAAACAAGTAAAAGTTATGCTTTGGTCTGAGTGTGGATAGTATTTTTCTTTTGCATATCCATGAAGTTTTGAAAAATCCAAACATCTTAGAGATAGAAAGGTAGGAATTTATCGAACTAATCACACTCTTTCATTTACGTCAAGAGTCCATTGACGAGAAGAAGCTAAGAAAACCCTGAACCTAATTTATTTAAATGAATATAAGCATCTAAACGTACGTCAATACATGATAATTTGACATACCATCACAACTAGATATTCGTAAAGTAGGCACTCTCACGATTCACAAATAATGGGAGTCAATGCGTGTCGAAGTTGTATAGACTGGTTCTCTTCTACATTGTGCCTACCCAAACCTTTTGTTCATTTTTTGTGGAGGTAGATTGTCTGCCCTTCTATTTAGGTGCACTTCCCATCCCTTCCTATTTGTGCGGTTATGGTTAAGCCACGTTAACATTTTATAGTCTTATTGCCTTTTATCTTATTATCTCTATAAAAAAATTAATATAAAATGTTAATGTGATTTAACCGTGACCACACAAAATAAGAATGGATGAGATTGACACCCAAACAGGAGACAAACAATTTGCATCGATCGGAAATGCTTTTAATCACATAGTGGACTCAAACTCTTTCAGTATGACATGGACGCGTGGACCAATATTTATGATATTGGAAAACAACTGGGCTGATAACTGGCCCAAACAATATTTGGGCTGATAGCTTGGTTGGGTTAGTTTCTTGGCCCATTTGCACTTCACATGCAACAACATAGTTGTTTTTAAGGAAAACTAACAAATGTTCAAAAAAACTTTAGTTTTAATGAAAAAAGACAAATAAATGTGTAGTAAATAATATCAGGAAAATGTAAAAATGTAACTTTTCTTTAAAAATAAACATACTAAGAGTGTTTCGTTAAAACTCAATTGTTTTAATATTGTTGTGAGTCGACTCACATGGAACTTGTAGAAAGGGAAAGGAGAGTTGTTTGTACACCAAACAACAAATAGATCGAAGTTGCCTCGAACTTTCTTCTTTCCCGTTTACTTGGATGGTGGAAATCGGGAAGTCATGAAATGGAGCGGTCGATAATATGAGAGAAAAAAGGGAGAGGAATCAAGGCGTCACTCTTTTTTAATTTTGTATGTGTTGATAAACGACGTACTGTTAATTGTTGGTGCAATTGGTTAAAAGAGTGTTTATGTCCAGCACTAATTGTTGGTGCCTAACTTTTGTAATCCACCAACCATCACAAGTCGCCTATGTGATTGAAGATGAACTCCAAACACGTATCTTACACAACATGTTTTGATTTTATTTTAGATGCAAATCACATGATAATAGGTAAAGAATGACTAAAATACTTTAGCAAGTCTTTTGAATCCTATAAATTTGAACTGCCACGACAAAACCACCCCAAATCCCTTTGTTAAAAGAATTTGTATTCCACCCGCCACACCTTACAATTATATCCACGTATTTGTCGGTGTATTTTTGTCTCTAGAACAAAAAGGATTTTCCGATTTATAAAAACTCAAAAAATATAGCAAATATTTTCTAAAGACGGATTTGCCCTTACTTGTCTTGACGGACATAAATGATTTACTGTATTAAGTATAAACCGCCGTAACACTCGGTGTCCACAAAAATATCATCTTCCACTCCCTGACGCATGCTTTTCTTTGACTCCTCCGCATCCCGCAAGTCGTCGCCGTCGCCGTCACATTCTATCTGCAGCAAATCATCAAACATGTTCAGAGCGTTCTCTTTTCTTCTTCTCCTCCAAGCTTCCATCGTCTTCACGCTCTCGGAGGCCAAGCTAAGCATCATACATCCCGAAGCTGCCGTCAAGGGCTTCAACGTCAGCAACGTCCAGGTACAGCAATTTGCAAAGCTTAAATTTTCTTTGATTTAATTTGATTTTTTGTGATTTTTTTGGTTGATAATTTTGATTGTTTTGGTGCTAAAGAATGCGGGGAGTTGTTCGTACACGGCGGTGATAACCACGAGCTGCTCCTCGACGAGGTACACGAGGGATCAGATCAGTCTCTCCTTTGGGGATGCTTATGGCAACCAGGTTTGTTCTTCTACCTACTCAGTTTTCATGTTAATTTATCAGAAAACAGTGTTGAAATCTTAATCATGTAATATGATCGTGTTTAGAAATTGATCGTCCAACTTGGGTTGTCAAAGAATTAAGAAGAAAAATTGAAATTGAAAAAGAAAATTTGGTTTTATCTTCGAATTTAAGACCGATCCGTTTGTCGAAATTGAAAGCCTAGTTATTGGTAATTCTATTTTTCTAGAAGATGGAAGGAATTTGGGTTTCAATTTTTATTGTTTTAACCTCAGTGAAGGGATTAAGCTTAATCTTTTTTGTGTTAAGTGGAGCAAGAAACAACAACAAAACCTTTTCCCACTAAATGGGGTCGGCTATATGAATCCGATAACACCATTGCGCTCGGTTATGATTAAGTGGAGCAAGAAACAAGCAAAAAAAAAAAAGTGTTTTCAAAATCCTACTCAACAGGAATTGTATTTTGTTGTCTTAGGGCCTGTTTTCTTCGTAGAAGCGCTTTGTGTAGAAACACATGTACGTATATATTTAGGAGTTTTGGCATGTTTGGAATAATAACACTTCTAGCAATAGCGCAGAGCAATGTTTTCAGAGGCAAAGGCAGTTAGGGCTTTGCAAGGCGTAACTCTAGGCGTACGCCTTTCTGAATTTTCGCCTTTGATGGCTGTGCCTAGGGCGTTTCGGTGACACCTTGCCGCAAGGCGTTCAATTGCCTGCCTTTCAAGACATTTGCGCATAACAGTCTCAAATTGGCCATTAGCAAAGTGCACCTTTTTGAAGTTTGGGTTTAGTATGTTGAGCAAAACCAATGTATTAGGAATTTATATATGGTTGCATGCGCATCTAAACTGATTAGAATGAATTTGATGTGTTAAATGTGAAACCAGTGCATTAGCGTCTCGATTTGGTTGCATATACATCTAAAACTTACAGAACCAACTTAATGCGAACGAATGTGAATTAGCATGTTAGATTTTGGTTGCATATACAAATTATCAGGATCATTTTTCTTGTTCAGATTTATGCACCGCGACTGGATGATCCATCTTCAAGAACATTTGAACGGTGTTCTACAGACACATTTGAGATTTACGGCCCCTGTGCATACCAAATCTGCTATTTGTATGTCTACAGAACCGGACTGGATGGTTGGAAGCCTGAGAATGTGAAAATCTATGGTCACAATTCCAGGGCTGTTACATTTAGCTACAACACCTTCATTCCCAGTGATCTTTGGTACGGCTTTAACTGGTGCAACACCGCCTCCTCTTCCGCCCGGAAATCTGCTCACAGATGGCCTATGTATGCCATAGCTGCGCTCTTTGTTTTTCTTATATTGTAATCTTGCATTTGCCCTTATGTCTATAGCCTCTTACATTTTGCTTAGTTTTATTTGTATGTCAGTATTTTAGAAGAAAAAAAGAAGTGTACACTTTGTACTTGTGGATTGGGCAATATATGAATTCCCTTATTGTTCTCGGTGTATCTCTGATTCGTTGAGTGAGAGCCATTTCACGTGAGACTCACTATGGCGACTTCTGTCTCTCGAAGGATTGAAGTGGATCCTTAGAGCTCGTTTGGTACGCCTTGCTAAGAGGGACTAGATAGGATAGGACAACTATTCCAAAACCAGCATAATTCGATTAGGAGACACTTTGCTTGTGTGGCACTTGATATAGAGATCAAGTGTAGGACTTCGAGTGCTGGACTAAATGTTTTTAACTATGATAGTTACAAATCTATTGCATTAACATACGAGCTTGAACGAGTTTAAACAGAAATAAATTGAACCAAAATCCAAATTTATGGGCCAGGATGCAAAAGAAGCCAACAAATCAATAATTTTAGTGAATAAGCAAGTGACCTTTTAGACCATTTCCAAATTCCAACTATAAAGTTCAAAGTATAAGCTGTAAAATCATATCCAACCATTGAGCTAAAATAAGTCTCGGGAGAAAATATATCTTTGGGCTAGATTCCTCATAGAATTTAAGCCTAGTTTAAATCGTTATGGACCCACCAAACTATCATATTTCAAATATTTTTTTTTGTTTTTTACTCATAATCTAACGACTATGATCAAATGAGATCAAATCTAATAGTAGAAAAAAATTTGACAGCCCAAAATTAAGTCTAACGTTTAAAATAATTTAAGAAAATTATTTAAATCAAATTTGAGTTAAAACTTTATAAATATCTATGTATTTGTATAATTTTTAAGTACCTATGAGAATTTAAATATTTTTAAATTAAAATATTGATAAAAATAAATTAGGATAATCTACATAAATTTTATTTTCAAAAAAGTTAACGAAAAAAAAAATTAGGCTAAAATCATTATTTAATAAGCTCGAGCTAAAATTTTAAGCTATAAGGGTTGGAGGAAAAAAAACCAGCTTATGGGTTATGTCTTAAAATTTTTTGTCCCCAAGGGTTGAAGATGGTCCTATCACAGTAGTAAAAATGTATTGAGCCCTTACATGACAGCATGAATTCAAATACTATTAGTGACTAATCTAACATATAAATCTGTTGTTTGATATAAAAAAAAAAACAATATTAGTGAATAAGAAAATTAAAAAGGAAATAGCACATATCGGCCATCGACGACGTCGTTCTCTGTTTTCTAAAAGCCAAAAAGTGTCGGGTGCCATGTTTTATTTGCGGGTGTGGAGTCGTTGACCAGGTCCAGTAGATATTTCTTTTCAACGGCTCAAAAACAAACTTCGTCGCGGCACTCAATCCAACGGCCCAAGAAGCATCCACCGCTAAACCATAAAAGGCGCAAAACCCTAATTCTGTTTCCCCTCTCTTCCTAGTTTCTCCTGCTAAACGCAGCTCACTGCCATAACTTTCTGTAGCAGGAGAGAACCAGGAACCCCTCTCTCTCTCTCGGCCGCGCCCACCGTCTCTTTCTCTCTCTAAACTCGCTCACACAGACGCGTTTTCTCTCTCTGGAAAACCATGCCTTCGATAGAAGTATCCGATTATCTACTCGCGGGAACCACTCCGAAGGACAAGAAGGAGAAGAAGATGAAGAAATTGATAAGCGAAACCCTAGACGCCGCGGCCGACTCGCCAGCTACTGAGAAGAAGTCGAAGAAGG
Source organism: Malus sylvestris (assembly GCF_916048215.2). Classification (NCBI taxonomy): domain Eukaryota; kingdom Viridiplantae; phylum Streptophyta; class Magnoliopsida; order Rosales; family Rosaceae; genus Malus; species Malus sylvestris. The sequence goes on from NC_062260.1 coordinate 26,186,687, forward strand.
AGTCTAAGCACAAAAAGCGGAAGGCTTCGGATGACGAGGACAAGAGCGAGACCAGCTCCGAGATGGGCGAGCCCGTGAATGTGAAGCCTCCGAAGAGCGAGGAGAAGAGCAAGAAGAAGTCAAAGAAGGCGAAGGTGGAGCCGGAGGAGGAGGACGAGGAGAAGACCGAGGAGATGGTTAAAGAGGATCCTAACGCGGTGTCTAAGTTTCGGATTTCGGTGCCCTTGAGGGCCAAATTGAAGGAGAATGGGATCGAATCCTTGTTCCCTATTCAGGCCATGACATTCGATACCATTTTGGATGGTTTGGATTTGGTCGGCCGGGCTCGAACAGGGCAGGTAAATTTAATTTACTCAAGAAGCACAATTTTTTACTCATAAATCACAAATTTTTACCATCAAGCACAAATTTTTACTCACTGTTTTGTGGCTTGTTGATTTGAATTGGAATATTCAGCTTATTAATGTGATTTTGTTCAGTTTTGGAATCGTATGCTTATTGTTTTTGCAATATTTCAGGGTAAAACTCTAGCTTTCGTGTTGCCCGTTTTGGAGTCTTTGACAAATGGGCCTGCAAGAGAATTTAGAAAGACTGGTTATGGTAGACCTCCAACTGTTATCGTGCTTTTACCCACCAGGGAACTTGCCAAACAGGTAATTTTTATTTACCCTGGACCTTATGCTTGCAATGGTTTGGATTTTAGAGTATCCACTTTGACAATTTTTGGTTCAATCAGGTTTTCGCCGATTTTGAAGCTTATGGTGGTGCTGTGGGGCTAGCAGCGTGTTGTGTATATGGTGGATCTCCCTACGGGGCTCAAGAAAGTAAGCTAAGGAGAGGGGTGGATGTTGTTATTGGAACACCTGGCCGCATAAAGGTATTGACTATTGCCCATGATAGCTGAGTTCTTGTGTCATTTCTGTCCTCCTATGCAATATACGTATGATGCTAAATTGATTTTTTTGGAAATATGTAGGATCATATAGAGAGGGGCAATATCGACTTGAGTACCTTGAAGGTTAGGATCCTTGATGAAGCTGATGAAATGCTGAGGATGGGCTTTGTTGATGATGTTGAACTCATTCTAGGTATGTCTTTCTGGTAATGCCAACATCTGTTTTTGTACCGTGTTTGCATATTTGTGTTACTGGTTACATGTTTGAAGTGTTATGTTGTGCGTGCTGTTTCTTTTTTCTTTTGGCGGTAAGAACTTTATATGGCAATGATTGTCTCTTCTTTGGGTTTTCAGGCAAGGTGAAGGATGTAAGTAAAGTTCAAACGCTTCTCTTCAGTGCAACCTTGCCAAGTTGGGTGAAAGGCGTAAGTATCTTAACTGAGATTTTGAATTTGGATGTTCTTCTGAATTCAGTTAAACATAGATGGATAATGTTGCAATGTTAGATCTTTCCTTCCGTTGTTGACACATATAATGAAATTTTCTTTTTCTTTTTCCCAGATTTCTTCTAGGTTTCTCAAACCAGATAAGAAAACTGTAGATCTTGTTGGTAATGAAAAAATGAAGGCCAGCACCAATGTTAGGCATATTGTTCTTCCTTGCTCCAGTTCAGCAAGATCAGAACTTATTCCTGATATCATACGTTGTTACAGCAGGTTGGTCGTTTTCTAGTCAACAAGTACTGTATGCTTTCTAATTTTATTTTTGGGTGTAGTTTGTTTGGAAATCATTTTTCATGTACTTGATATGTTTGTTTCCGGTTCAGTGGAGGCCGCACAATCATTTTCACCGAGACAAAGGAAGCTGCTTCTGGACTTGCTGAGGCGCTGCCTGGAGCCCGAGCTTTGCATGGGGACATACAGCAGGGCCAACGTGAGGTGAGTTGTTTGATTATGCATTGTTTTCTGTTTTGTACAATAATACTGAACTATGTTATTTCTTGCTCCTTTCCTTTCATATTGATATTTCATTTTTAAAAAAGCTAGATTTTTTTCCCAGATGGCAGAACTTATTTTTCCTTTTTTGTGGTTATGTATTTTCAGGTCACACTTGCCGGTTTCAGGTCTGGCAAGTTTATGACATTAGTAGCCACGAATGTGGCAGCGCGTGGACTGGATATCAATGATGTTCAATTAATTATTCAGGTTTGTCAGTGTGCATATTGGGGAGCTTTCTAATGTTTGTCAATGTGTATACTTACTTTTATTTTTTATGGTTCAGTGTGAACCCCCACGTGATGTAGAAGACTATATTCATCGATCTGGACGCACAGGGAGAGCAGGTAAATCTTGAAAAAATGTGGCATTTTTTGTTCATTTGTATTTTATTACTTAAATGTCTTTAGTGTTTTGTGGTAGTACTAAGAGATGTGTCCATATTTTCAGGCAATTCTGGAGTTGCAGTCATGCTTTATGATCCCAGAAGGTCAAATTTTTCAAAAATCGAGAGAGAGTCGGGAGTGAAATTTGAACACATATCTGCTCCTCAGCCACTTGATATTGCCAAAGCAGTTGGTCAAGATGCAGCAGAAATGATAACCAAAATCTCTGACAGGTACAGTGTAATGCTGGTTAGATTTTGATGCAATCATGTTCAAATATTAACACGTTTACCCAATAAAAAAGTTCAAATATTAATACGTTTTTCATTACAGTGTAATTCCTGCTTTCAAATCTGTTGCCGAGGAGCTACTTAACACCTCTGGCCTATCTGCAGTAGATCTACTGGCAAAAGCACTTGCTAAAGCTGCTGTAAGATTTGCTATTTCTTCCCTACTTGATGTGCTTCACGTAAATGTTTGTTTATCAGTTTATGAGTTGTTTATGGTATGGTGTGCAGGGCTACACCGAGATAAAGAAGAGGTCACTTCTTAGCTCTATGGAAAACCATGTCACAATACTTCTCGAGGCTGGAAAGCCCATTTATTCACCGTCGTAAGCAATTATCACTAGTTGCCTTGTGTTCGAAACCATTATGTCTTATGTTCTTTTGTTTTATTTCCACATATGGATACAAACACTAGCTAATGATGGGAACTATATCGATTGTCTTAAAGTTGTCACAATGTGCTTTTGTCATCCCAAGATACCATCAGCTGTTTAGATATATATCCATAATTATATCTTTTATAGGTTTACTTTGTGTTCTTGTCTTAGAGTTAGCGTTTCGATTTGATCGTGTTTGACTCTTAATTTCTACCAACCTTTTCTCAGTTTTGCTTTTGGGGTCTTGAGGAGATTCTTGCCAGAGGAGAAGGTTGAGTCAGTGAAGGGTATGGCGCTAACAGCTGATGGAAATGGTGCAGTGTTTGATGTAGCAGCTGAAGATTTGGATTTGTTTCTTGCTGGTATTATTCTTATCATATTTCGATATGATCACGTATTACATTCTCATCAAGCATGATAGTATATTAAAGATTCAAGCAGAAATTGATATTTTTCAGTTCTTAGCCGATTCTTGTAGTTGTGTTAACTTGTATGTTGGGTGCAGGTCAGGAAAATGCAGCTAATGTGAGCATAGAGGTGTTGAAATCACTGCCTGATTTACAAGAAAAAGAATCAAGGAATTCAAGATTTGGCGGTGGTGGAAGGTTTGGCCGTAGTGGTGGAGGTGGAGGTTTTCGAAATGATAGGTCTTCCAACAACCGATCCGGTGGTGGTGGGAGAGGTCGCGGCAACAGATGGTGAAGCGCACGTAAACCGGCTCCTTTCAAGTAAGCTGTTGCGAGCAACTAACAATATCAAATGGTTGCATTCACAATGGTTTCAAGTGGTGGAGGGACTAAAAGCCAGTTGATCTGAGCGGAGGCAGGAGTATATTTTTGACAATGAAGAAAATATTCGGTAGATCGACGGCCTTGATTGGCTCGTTATAGGATCATTTTTTCTGCGTATAGCATATTCCGTCAACTCTTTTCTCTATTTTATCGTTCAATTTTGTTCTTGTTTTTTAGGCCTGTAAGTTTTGCCCTTCTGTTTTCTTTTGCCCTTAGGAGTGGATGGGATCTTCCTTTTTCCCATCTGCTTCCCAAGTTCGTGGTGCGTAAGAACTTTCTAACTTGTAACTTTTCTATTTACTAGAAAGTAAAACAAGTGTTTTTTTTTACTTCTAATGTTATTTGTGGTAACTTACTTTTAGTCTTCAGTAGTAACTAGTAACTGTTCTTTTATTTATGAGTTGAGAGTAGCAAACTAAGTTGAACCAAGATTCGATCCGTTTGTGATAATCACTTCACATACGGAAGGAACATATTTGAAGTCCTTTGCATGACAATTAACTCATTTAGAAGTACTTTTAGCACTTTTAACGAAAATATTTTTAAAATCAAATCTCAGTAAAAATTTATTTGGATTTCAACTAAGCACTTAAAATGCTCTCAAAACCAAAAGTTAGTTTTACTAAAAGCGTTTCGACCTTGATTTTAAAAATATTTTCAAACAAATTTATAAGTTTTTTTTTTTGAATAAAAGATATTTTTTACACTAAAACATTTAGGGGGTGTATTCAATTGAGAATGTGAGAGATTTTAATGGATTTATAAATCCATGGATTTTTATGGAGTTTAATTGATTTGTAGAGATTCCATATAAAATTTTAATTCAATTCCCTTGAAATCTTATGGGAAGATATGAGATTTATGGATACTTAAAATACACTACGAAATCTCTCAAATTCCCTCTAATTCCTCAACTTTCTCAAATTCTTTAAAATCAATTTCTAATTGAATACACCTGGAATGTTATAAATTTTTTTAAAATCTTAATTGAATACACCCAGATTTCTAAGGATTTTAATATACTATCTTAAAATTTTAATTGAATACATCTAGAATTTCAAAGAATCACTTAAAATCTTAATAAAATATCCTAAATTCATTAAAAGAATTAAAAACCCTTAAAATCTCAATTGAAGACGCTCCTAAATCGTGAATGAGCTCAAATAACTCAGAGACGAGACGTCTTTTAAAGGCTTCAAAGTTCAAACACATTTTAAAAGTGACAGAGAGCAACAGAAGAATTTTGACCAAACAACTTAAACCCACAAAACCCACCACTCCAAAAACCCAATTTCTAAACTTTCTGAAAAATCATTCATCTTTCTAGTTTCTTCGAGACACCCAATTCGTCATGGGATCGTACAGGAGAGCAAAGCTCGCACTCGACGCCTTCCGCGGCTTCACGGCGAGGATTGCCCCCAAAGCCGCCGCCAGAGAGCCCATCTCTCGCGTTTTCTCAACTGGGTCTTCCGCTTCCGTCTCCAACTCAGCTAAGTTTTCTGGGTTTTCTTCCAATTCTTCAATTTTACACAAATCAATTCCGCAGCTTGGTAGAATCACAAGAACAACACAGTACAGAAGCCCCTTTCTTGATTGCACTAGGAGATATTACTATGTCGACCGGAAGCGGGTTCACCACTTCAAGCCGAGAGGCCCGCGGAGGTGGTTTGAGAGTCCCAGGAACGTTTTGATTGTGGGTCTGGTGGGTTCTGGGGTTTTTATCACCGTGTATTTTGGGAATTTGGAGACGATTCCGTACACGAAGCGAACCCATTTTATAATTTTGTCGAAAGCCTTGGAGAAGAGGTTGGGGGAGAGCCAATTCCAGCAAATGAAAGAGAGTTTCAAGGGGGACATTTTGCCCGCCATACATCCGGATAGCGTGCGGGTTCGGTTGATTGCCAAGGATATAATAGAGGCTTTGCAGAGAGGGTTGAGCCATGACGTGACCTGGACTGACGTGGACTATGCGTCCGGTAAAGTGGAGCTGGCACATGAGAGTGGTGGCAAGGACACTTTGATGGCACTGCAGGATCCTCCGGAGGAGGGGAAGTGGTCCCGTGAGGATGAGATTCTTGATGATCGATGGATTGAGAAGAGTAGGAAGACAAGTAGGGAGAGAGGTTTGAAAGCTGCCACTTCGCATTTGGATCATTTGAATTGGGAGGTTTTGGTGGTGGATAAGCCCATTGTCAATGCATTTTGCTTGCCGGGTGGGAAGATTGTCGTCTTCACGGGGTTGCTCAAGCATTTTACAAGTGATGCCGAGATAGCGACGATCATTGGTCATGAGGTAGGAAGATTTCATTGCTTGGCATTGTGTGAAAATAAGATTAAAAAGTTGATATTTTTCTCATTGCACATAAAAACTAGGTTGGCCATGCTGTGGCTCGACATTCTGCAGAGACTATTACAAAGAACCTGTGGTTTGCAATTCTGCAACTGGTGCTTTATCAATTTGTTACGCCTGATGTTGTCAACACAATGTCCAATCTTTTCTTGAGGCTTCCTTTCTCCCGAAGGTACTTTACAGTTCTTTAGTCATAACGTTATGATTTTTTCTGAACATTTCTTGTTACTGCTCTCTTTTCTGATGCTTAAGGAGGATGCATGCGTGTTCTGGTTGCAAATAAGGAATAGGGTCTTGTTATTTATTTCTCAGCAAAGGTTTTTAATTACTGTACTAGGAAGTTGATCAAATGGTATGGGTTAGCGGAAGAGCTACTGTCGCCCAGGGGGGCATGTTTCCCCTTTCAAGTTTTTGACGGGCAATTGTTTTTCTGCTTTTGTGTATTGCCTGTATGATTATCCTTCTACAAGTTTCTATTGTTGCTAATTCATAATTTCTCTACTCCAAGGTATTATGTGAACTAGTCAAGCCGTCCTATATCAAAATTCTCTTTCTAGTAAAATGCAATTTTTTTTGCAATTTATGTTTGTTAGAACAAATTTGTTGTTTTACCAGGACAAGCATTAAATTTTATATTTCTGAAATACATGTAATACAAGCTTGAGGCTTTGTAATACGCATGTAATTTGAGGATGGCCCCAACTAAAACCTGGCTCTTCCGCTGGAATAGGTCATGTTTGTTCAGTGAAATATTTGGTCTGGCCCTTTAAGATGTTTAAACTTGCGGAATCTCCCTGAAATGTTTTAGAGCCTTGGGAAATATTTTAACTGTTTATCTTAATGTGAAAAGAAGCTTCTATGATGTTTTGTTTGTTGGGGGCTGTTTCACACCCCCCCCCCCCCCCCCACTCCCCCAGTTCACCGAAAAGATAAAAGGTTTTATGATTTAAAGTTTCCTGTTAGTGCTTTTGACCACTGATGCTTCCTTGGAAAAGATAATAGTGACCTCCATTGCTACCTTACTGAAAGATCTGTTAAATGCTATGTGATACCGTTGGATTGGTCTTGTTAGATTACTCAATATATCAGTTTTAGCGAATCTATTGAGAATTCTTTGGATTAAAGCTTGGATGTGAAGTTTTTTGTTTTACGTTTTATTTTCTAATGATTATTACATCATAGTGCTTGTGAACCAGCTGAGAGCTTGACAAAATGCTGAAAACAATCCTTTCACACAAAATGCTGAACACAATCCTTTCATTTTCCATGTTTGTGTGCTTATGCTCTCTCACTTAATCAGGATGGAAATTGAAGCGGATCACATTGGGCTTCTGTTGGTTGCTTCTGCTGGATATGATCCCAGAGTGGCTCCAACTGTGTACGAGAAGTTGAGCAAGGTTACTGGTGGTGAATCTGCACTCAGAGATTATCTTTCAACCCATCCATCCGGGAAAAAGAGAGCTGAATTGCTGGCTCAAGCTAAGATCATGGAAGAAGCACTCGCTATATACAGGGATGCAGGAGCAGGACGTGGGGTTGAAGGCTTTCTTTAGTATAGTCGGTAATCACCATGCAACTACAGTTCCATTTTTTTCGTTTTTTCCAAAGCTGTTCCTATATCTGCATGTTTGCAGTTGGAGAATTCTTTCCGTTAAGTTTAGGTGATCCGAATACTTTGGTAGCCCTGAAAATATGCCCAGAACTTATACTGAAGATGCCCGAAGAAATGTGAATAATGGGGTTCTCATTGAGATTACAGTTTTTGCTCTGTTCATGCTGCTTTGGATGGTGGTTAAGATTTAACAGTCGGGGCTTCCTGTAAAAGTTGTATAAATTTCACGCCCAAATTCTGATCTGTGTATTTCTTCATTGTGATAGAAACCTAGAAGCAAGATTCGAATGTAGGTGCGTTGGCGCCACGTTTGGTATCTAAGATTGCATTGAATCATTTGAATTTGATAGCTCAATAGATTTTCGAGGAGTCAGTCTCCTGTTCTTCTCGCAACTGACCCACTATGTTTGTAACGTCGTTATCAGAGCGTAAAGTGTTTTGAGTTAACCGTTGGACAGGGTTGTATTTTTGCGGAAAGAGATCCCCTCCGGATCTCTCCCGCCAAAGCTCGCCAATCAATTAATCTGGACACTTCAAATTTGATCCAACAACTAAAATTATTATAATTTTTAAAGGTGTCTCCTGTTTGTAGCTGTTAAATCAAGTTTCAAGGATCCGGATTAATTGATTGGTAGGCTTTGGTGGAAGAGATTCGGAGAGAATCTCTTTCCGTATTTTTGCCACTTCTCCTGTTAAGTTAACTGTAGAGTCGCAGTTGCTGGAGAAATTAGAATCAGAGGTGGTTGTTGGAGAAGCGAGGGATTGGAGGTGGTCGCCGGAAAAGAAAAGGAATTACCGTTGTGGCCGTAGGAGAGAAGACGGCCGGATTGGACATAGAAGAGGGGTTGACAGTAAGGAAGAAAAGGGGTGTTTGTATATGAACACCTCGTGTTTGAGAGAGTTTGGACATGACAGGAAAGTTTAACTAGTCATTTGAATCAATTCTTCTGTTCAACCAAGTCAACAAAAATAGGACATTACTATTCACACTCATTTTTATCTCTCATACTGTTGTTACATTTTAACCATTAATCTTCTTCAATTTATTTAACATAAAGGATAAAAATTGAAAAATAAAAATGAATGTGCAGATTACTATACCAAAAAGTAATTTTCTTCTCCAACTAACGTCAATACTCCATCGTCCGTCCTAATATTTCTCCTCATTGACATTTCCTTAAAACACAAAATATTGGTTCTAATTTATTGACCCCGGGAATTGTCGGGCAGCTTTCAAATCTATCAAACATCTGAAGAAAGTTGGACAGCTTTTATGAACACTTCACTTAGCATTAACTACTTGAGAGCTTGATTGTCATCTAGTGACCTAATCACGCATTTATATATACATGCTTTTGAGTTAAAATGATCTTAAAGATTGACATAATTCATTATTTGTTGTGCATTGGCCCGTTCATCAGTGCGGAAACGAGATTCAAATTACAACATCGTCAAATCACACTCAGTTGAACAAAATAAAATACAAAAAATAAAGACATAGAGAAATTTACGAGGTTCGGCAAAAATCATGCCTACGTCCCCGAAGAGATATTGCTCTTCACTATGAGAATAACAGTACAAGTACACATGAGTTAAATTAACATAACCCAATCCCAAATCCCTTGCACACCCACTCATAGAATTTTCCCAAGAGCCTCACTCTACCCCAAGAGTTCTTTCACTAGAATACTTTTCACTCTAGCTCTCTTTATTTTTCTCTCACCTGTGCCCATGCTTTCCCATGGGAGAGCCGAATGCTCTCCCCCTTTGGATGCTCTCTGATGTCTTCTCAGGAGAGAGCCAAATCTCTCTATCTCTCACTTCGGTTCTTAGCAATTAAATAGCAAAAGAAAAAATGAATCAACTTTCCATTTTTCCACAAACATCATCATTAAAGTAAAAGCAAGCATCATCATTATGTTTTTACTCATGATGATGTCCACCAAACTTTTGCTTTTACTTTGTCTGCAATTTTCATGCAACCCACACCATGTGATATTTCCACCGAAAGCAAACACATGTCACTTCATTGTTGTTAACACATGACTCATAATTACTCACAAATGTATGAGCCAAACACAACAATCTCCACCTTGGCGAATACACCATGCAAAAATCTTTGCACCCATCACCAAAGCCCATTGGCCTTACGTACCAGCATGCACACTCTGAATCCACCTCATTGGTCCTGTTCCGATTCAGTCACTGCCAATGCATGTGCAGCTGCTACAAGCTAAAAATCACAATTTAGCTTCAGACAGGATCTCGACACATCCTCGTCTCCTCTAACAGGTTTTCCTCCTTTTCATTGTCTGCAACCTGGAAACTCGTCAGCGCGCCCGTTTCCAGCAACAACCCATCGAGCCAGACAAAATTCCCACACTTCCTCATACCTCAGGACCATCTGATCACCTGTGAATCCTATAGCTCCACCTGCTGCAAAACCCCTGCAACACTTGAGACTAAACATCACCAGGAGAAGTGTTGCTTCGAGTACCTAGAGGACATACTCAAAGTCTTCCGCCACAAATTTGCTACAACCCGGCCTTGCACTCGTAGCACTGTGGACCCTTGCCTCCGGAACCGGATCTGAACCTGCTGTCTCTCTCAGATCCTCTTTCCAATTTTCTTCCACGATTCCAACCTTTAATAACTTAAGCAGTCTTGTGCCCACCATCATCCATGGTCTCCTTTGTGTATCATTCAACACCAAAGAAGCTTGCACCTGCTCCAAACTTACTGTAACTTTCCATGCAGTAAAGTTTCACAAGGTTCTCGTACGAATCTGAAAGTGAGGGAAGAAGAAAAAGGCCTTTGTCTTCTTTCTCAACATCAACTTTCGCAGTTGATCCAAGCATCCCTGAACACGGCTTCCATTTCTTCAGGCTTCCATTACTCTCCTTTACCAAGAGTAAAACCGCCTCTCCCATTAAACTGCTCAACTGAAAATTCCATGGTGAACAACAAATCTGGACCTCCAACAAACCAAGCCTCCAACGATGCTCTGATACCAATTGTTGTGCCTTGGCCTGTTCATCAGTGCGGAAACGAGATTCAAATTACAACATCGCCAAATCACACTCAGTTGAACAGAATAAAATACAAAAAATAAAGACATAGAGAAATTTACGAGGTTTGACAAAAATCCTGCCTACGTCCCCGAAGAGATATTGCTCTTCACTATGAGAATAACAGTACAAGTACACATGAGTTAAATCAACATAACCCAATCCCAAATCCCTTGCACACCCACTCATAGAATTTTCCTAAGAGCCTCACTCTACCTCAAGAGTTCTTTCACTAGAATACTTTTCACTCTAGCTCTCTTTATTTTTCTCTCACCTGTGCCCATGCTTTCCCATGGGAGAGCCGAATGCTCTCCCCCTTTGGATGCTCTCTGATGTCTTCTCAGGAGAGAGCCAAATCTCTCTATCTCTCCCTTCGGTTCTTAGCAATTAAATAGCAAAAGAAAAAATGAATCAACTTTCCATTTTTCCACAAACATCATCATTAAAGTAAAAGCAAGCATCATCATTATGTTTTTACTCATGATGATGTCCACCAAACTTTTGCTTTTGCTTTGTCTGCAATTTTCATGCAACCCACACCATGTGATATTTCCACCGAAAGCAAACACATGTCACTTCATTGTTTTTAACACATGACTCATAATTACTTACAAATGTATGAGCCAAACACAACATTATTTTGATTCATTAGATTTTAAATCGATTGAAGTGATTTCTGAGTTTGTCTATCGTCTATTATTTTGATCATTTCGTAAAAAAATCTCAGTTAAATAAGACTAAGATGACAAAAATAATCTCAAATTTTGTCAAATCATATTTGACCCATTGTTTATTAGATTAAGGATATTTTTGTCATATTGATCATTGTTTAACAAAGATTTTTCACGGAATGACCAAAATGATTGATAGTGGACAATGTCAAAGGCCAAATTAAGAAATTATGTCAAGCTCAAAATTTTTTTAACTAAAATGCCTATATACAAAGATAATCATTATTAAATCCTACGGTAGAAGATTAAGTGAGATTAAAAAATGATACCATCCTTGTGATTAATCAATTAAACCACGCATTAAATTGATAGAGTTAATTACACTTGGGTCCTTATTTGTGTTTAGTTATTTTATCAGTTGGTTATGCCCAGTGTTGTCCACACACAATTGACCTGCTCACTCGAGTCAAGCATTTGCGATGATTTCTATAAATTAGAATCAAACTTGTACAATAACTTTGGAAAACTTGAGTTCAATAAACGTCTTCACAATTGTTGAGTGTAGTACGTGAGTTTCTGAGTTTGATTCTTGTAACATTGTTCGCTACAACTACTAAACTCACACTAATGTATTCCAACTCAAAATGTCTGATTCAACTGTAATTAAGATAAACCTGAACTACCCTAGTTAAGCATGTTAAATCTGGTGATTTCACGATCCGTAAACATGGGCTAGATATCAAAATCTAAAAAATTTGTGGGTTACTGTTGGTATGAGTACAAGAGAGATGGTTCACATTTTAGTTATCTGAGCATTGAGGTGCGTTCACAGAAATGAAATGATACCCGATTAACGTAGTGTGTCAGAAACACACAAGAATGTCTCCATATTACTTATATAGCTATTCCACCTCAATTTAACAAGCCACAACCAACTTGTTATTTTGTGCCCACAAGTAGATGTAGGTTGATAATATTTGTAGGAAGGGTAAGATGACATGGCTACCAATCATAATGATGAAGAACAATCTCTCTTCCAACGGGAAAATGATAATTGCACGAATGACAGAAAAGGGAAGAGATAACTCTATGCACGTCCAATGGAAGAGATAACTCCACACACGTCCAATTTAATACATCTTTTTAGGCAAAGATATCAAACACCTCCTCCTACAATAAAAGCGTAAAAAGAAGAGAGTATGAGTTTAGCCTCACAATGAACTAGTAATAATGTGTTTTAAATTTGCTTTTGACGAGAATTCAACCCAAGATCTCACTTACAAGTGAAGATGAATACCACTAGATCGTAGTACTAAGTAGCCTGAGGGATAAATAGTTAAATAATAAAATATTCAGCATTTTGTTAAAATGGCTTGCATTGTTGGAGATGCTTATTATAACCGGGCTAGCTATAATAATTTTTGAGTGATTTTCATAATAAACTAACAAACTTATAGCTAGAATTGTTAAAGATGATCTATTTCTTCAACCATATGCAAACAAGGAAGATAAAAAAATAATTAAATGAAAGCCACTAATGTAATGTTAGAAAAGGTGTGTTGTAAACAAAAACTCACGAGTAATGCTACACTGATAATATATTTGTATCATTTTTCTAATAGAGGTAGGGCACACTAACACATGTGAGTCCTATTACTATTAGAAAAAAGATATAAATGATGATACAAATATATGGTAAGAATTACAACGTTGAAAACTCACAAGCCTTACTTTCCATTAAATGAGCCAATCTTTACTCCGTACTACCACGGAGACATCCACACACTTCATAGACTTTTACAGCAGGACCCTTGTATATATATAGGTACTACAAAGTGTTTCTGTAGGTACATTCTTCACCATCCTCCCGACTGCCATGGATGTTCTTTCCTTCGCCTTACCTCCTCCCATAGCAATAAGTTTAGCGGTAGTAATTTTAACCGCGCTTGTGATAAGATCCCGTGCTAGAAGGTTGGGTGCTGAGAAGAAAAAGAGATACCAGCCTATAGTCTCAAATTTCTTAAACATCCTCATCAACTTCCCCAGGCTGCACCATTACATGACCCGATGACCGAGTTTGCACACAAACACATAACTTACAGGGCGTATAATGTGCTCATAGATAATGTCACGGATCCTGCAAATGTTGAATACATCCTCAAAACAAACTTTGCAAACCATAGCAAGGTATGCTGTCTGACTCGTTAAATGACATGTACATTATATTATTTTAGCACATGTATATTTGAAGGGTGAACATCTTAATGATTTTATAAGGACAATATTTATGTTAAGTAATTACCTTAGTTATCTAATTAATAACAGAAGTCCCGATTCCTGATCTGCTGCAGGGTTGGTACCACTACGGCATTTTGTCAGATGTTTTAGGAGACGGGATCTTTGCTGTGGACGGAGAAAAATGGCTGCATCAAAAAAAGGTATCGAGCAATGAATTAACAACCAAAATTATGAAAGACTTCAGCAGTACAGTCTTCAAAACCCATGCAGCAAAACTTGCCCGGATAATTTCCGAAGCTGCAACCTGCAACAAAGCAATTGAGATCCAAGTAAGTTTGTCGTGTTTAAACACTCAAATATAGCATGAATAGAATTAACTCCTTATATGAGGAGTTTCATAAGGAGATTAAATTATTGAAACCGTTTAGTTTTTAGATCCACATCATGCTAGCTATCTAGCTATCCCAGCCTGTTTGGCTAGACTAACGTAAAGGGTAATGATAGAGAGATCATTTTTAAGAGGATTTTAAAGGATTTTAATAGTGATAGATTTGATAGGATTTAAGAGGATTAAAGACTCCTACAAAATTCATATAGATTTTTAATGAATTTGAATGGATTGTGGTGTAAGGATTTGAAATCCTAGGGGGTGAGGTTGGATTCTTTTTAGTCTTGGTTATATATACTTTTGGCTCTCAAATCCCACAAAATCCATAACTTATTGAAATCCTCCAAAATCTTAATTTTTTGAATACACTTAGATTTGGATGAATTTTAAAATAATTGACTACACCTAGATTTTAAATGATTCTGAAATCCTTTAATTGACTACACCTAGATTTGAATGGATTCTAAAATTCTTTAAAATCTTTGAATTGACTACACTAGGATTTTAAAGTCTTTTAAAATTCTCTCAAATCCGAGTTTGACTACACCCCTAAATTTTGTAAATTATATGACGTAATTTTTTATGATTGAATTTTTATTTAAATGTTGATTAACACACTTACTTCTGATTGGTAACACATCTGGTTATAAATTTGGTCTAAAAAGTGGTCTAGCTAGCATTATTCTAACGTAAAAACTACAAAATTTACTTTCAATAAACTAGGGGCGAAGCTACAAAGTCACAAAGAGGTGCAGCCGCACCTCACCTCGCCAGAAAACATGCCCAGAAGCAATGGTCCACCCCTCTGATCCCCTCGGAAAACCTGCCACTTCGTGAGGAGTTCTTGCTGCTGTGCAACGCAGGTTGCGCGCGGGTTTACTTTTTTTTTTCTTTCTTTTTTCTTTTTCAAAATACCCAGGCCAAAGAAAGGAAGAATGGAGAGCTCCATTTTGCAGCTTCTAGAAATAGATTTTTGGTCAGGTTCTAATGAAGAAAAAGAGGAAGGAAGAAGAGAGACTCTCTCTCCCATCCCACCCCACGCACCCTTTCAAAATTCACCCAATTTGTTTTTTTTTTTTCCAATCAATTTGCACCAATTAGCTTGCTAGTAACATGTGCTGATTTATATTGGAATATATTTTTTTTTTAAATTATTGTCCAATTAATTGGCCTACTTTTTCAATGAATTTTAAGCCCCATGTTTGACACCTCTATTTTCTGAAAATTCATTATAAATTCATCCAAACTAATAAAAAAAATTATCAATATTTTTATATATTATGTGTTTTATAATCAATATTTTTCATATTATATGCTATATACTAAATAGGTACTTATTTAAAGGATATATAATAAATTTATTTAAATCTGCCTAGTCCTGCCTAAGCGTTAAGTCATGTCCGCTGTCCGATTAGCAGTTAGCGTCTTTTAGAACTTTGCTCATTGTACAGTTATGTAATAGAACGATATAACAAGAAACGGTGCTTAAATCCTCCGTCAAATAAAGTTGTTTGTTCAAATCCTCCTTCAAATATTTTGGTTAGTCCAAATCCTCATTTGATCTTGAACTTAGATCTCGAATGGATGTCTACATTTTTTCTTTGACTTTTTACTCTTTTAAATTCTATTCCTCCTCCCACCAACAAGGAACTAGCTATATCCTCTAGTTTAAACTAGCAAAATGGACTGTTGCTGGTTAAATCTGAAGAAGTTGAGGTTTCACTATAAAAACAATTGGCTATATGAGGAGTAACCCAACCAAATGGAATGTTGTTGGTTAAATTTGAAGAAGTTTAGGTTCCACTATAAAACCAATTGGCTATATAGGAAGTAACCCAACCTTTTATAAGCCCATGCAAGGTCCCTCCTCCCATCAATGTGAGACTCATTCTCAATATGCCCCCTCATGTGTGACAAAGTTTTAGGGTGATGTGGAGTGCGTGTGGCCATTTGGCTCACACATGGGACAACCTGCTTTAATACCATGACGAAGTTGAGGTTCCACCATAAAATCAATTGACAATATGAGAAGTAACCTAACCTCTTATAAGCCCATGCAAAGTTCCTCCTCCTATCAATGTGAGACTCATTCTCAACAAAATCTAACACCAAATGGAGAGAGAATTTAACACAAGTTAAACTTACAATAATATTAAACACTTCTCTCTCCTTCCTCCATCGCTTCCCTCTCTCAGCTCTCCCTCTGAACTCGATCGACAAGCACTCTCCTCTATTCCGTTCGTATCGATTCCCACCTCAGCAAAATTAGAGTTGCGATGAAACAACTCGTTTAAGATAGGATGAAGAGAGAGATGGCTCTTCGATTTTTGATTGATTTCAGGGGGAGAAAGGAAAGGAAGAGAGACGGGATTTCTGGTGGTGGCAATTGGGAGTCCACGATTTTTGGATTGATTCCAACCCGGCGAAAGGAAAGGAGGATAGATGAGTGAGATAGAGACCCAAAAATAGGTAAACGGAAAGAGTGTGAAAAGTCGAAATAATAAAATACTGTAGGGGATGGATAATTAATAATAAAAAAAAAAGCTAGCATTGTTGGAGATGCTCATGCTAAACGATAGAAAAGATGTGTTGTAAACAAAAACTCACCGGCCTTGCTTTCCACTAAATGCGCCAATCTTGTTCCGTACTACCGCGGAGGCATCCACACACTTCACAGGCTTTTACAGCAGTACTCTTCTATACATATATTAATATAGGTACTACAAAGTGTTTCTGCAGCTACGTTCTTCACCATCCTCCCGACTGCCATGGATGTTCTTTCCTTTCCCTTACCTCCTCTCATAGCAATAAGTTTAGCGGTTGTAATTTTAACTGTGCTTGTGATAAGATCCCGTGCTAGAAGGTTGGGTGCTGAGAAGAAAAAGAGATACCATCCTGTCGTCACAAATTTCTTAAACACCCTCGTCAACTTCCCTAGGCTGCACCATTACATGATCGAGTTTGAACACAAACACAAAACTTACAGGGCGTACAATGTGCTCATAGATTACGTTGTCACCACGGATCCTGCAAATGTTGAATACATCCTCAAAACAAACTTTGCAAACTACGGCAAGGTACATTTGAAGGGTGAACATCTTAATGATTCTATATTTAAGGAAAATATTTATGTTAGTTAATTACCTTAGTTATCTAATAACAGAAGTCCCAATTCCTGACCTGCTGCAGGGTTGGTACCACTACGGCATTTTGTCAGATCTTTTAGGAGACGGGATCTTTGCTGTGGACGGAGAAAAATGGTTGCATCAAAAAAAGGTATCGAGCAATGAATTAACAACCAAAATTGTTAAAGACTTCAGCAGTACAGTCTTCAAAACCAATGCAGTAAAACTTGCACGGATAATTTCTGAAGCTGCAACCTGCAACAAAGCAATTGAGATCCAAGTAAGTTTGCCATGTTTCAATAATAGCATTTATAGCATGATTAGAATTAATTCCTTGTACATATGAGGAGTTTCATAAGGAGATCCAACGACACTGTAGCAAAACCTGGAGCACTCTGCAGTGAGGGTTAAATAACTGAAACCATTTAGTTTTTAGATCTCCATCCAAGAATCAACCTTGTAAAAAAAATTCATTAAAATCCAAAATCGTTTGACTATTTGATTATCATTATGAACATTCGTCTTTTAAAACTTTGTGTACGTCTATTTATTGACTAAATGATTTTGAGATTCGGTTAATTTTTGTAAAAATGATCCTTGAATGAGGTTCCTAATTCTTGTGTATAAATACAACACATATTTATAATTCATGGCGTTTTCTTTTTGGGACGAAGGAATTGTTTATGAAAGCAACCTTAGACTCAATCGTCAAGATTCTTCTTGGAATTGAACTAGACACCATGGACGGAACAAATGAAGAAGGTACTCGGTTTGCCCATGCTTTTGATGTAGCAAACGAAATGACCATCTATCGTTATGTTGATTTCTCGTGGAAGATCAAAAGGTTCTTGAACATTGGATCAGAAGCACTGCTAAGGAAGAATATCAAAGTGATAGATCAATTTGTTTATAACTTAGTCAAAATAAAGATTGAAACAGATAATTCATCAGAAGATGAGGTACTGGCAGTGAGTAATTAGCCTTCCACTCCATGATTTGTTATATTGATTCCAGAATGAGTAATTAATTTAGTATAAATAGTATTATTGTAAATGAATAATAAAGTTAGTAGTGTGGATGATTGGCAATATTGGCAGTTAAAGAAACAAGACATCATTTCAAGGCTTTTGGAATCTCAAGAGACCGATCCAAAGTACTTGAGAGACTTGATCCTTTGTCTCATTTCTGCCGGAAGAGATACAACGGCTAGCACTCTTACGTGGTTTATTTATATGCTATGCAAGCATCCTCATATACAAGAAAAGGTTGCACAAGAAGTTAGAGAGGCAACAAATCTGGAAGATAGTTCATGCATTGATGAGGTTGCTGCCAGCCTTACTGAAGAAGCTCTTGAAAAAATGCAGTATCTACATGCAGCTTTGTCTGAGACACTTAGGCTCTACCCTGCAGTTCCACTGGTAATTTAGTATTTATCATCTAAGTTAAAATGCATGCACGAATACTTCAAATACTTCCTCACTTTTTTGTATTTGAAACGTTATGTGTTACTTTTTAAGTATATAATAAGTGAATTTATGCAACGCGTGCTATCATATGTAGAACGCGAAAGTTTGTTTAGCTGATGATACTTGGCCAGATGGATTTAGTGTCAAAAAAGGAAATTTTGTGGGATACCATGTTTATGGAATGGGCAGGATGAAATATCTGTGGGGTGATGATGCAAAAGAATTTCGGCCAGAGAGATGGCTCAACGAAAATGGTCTTTTCCAGCAAGAAAGCCCTTTCAAATTCACAGCTTTTAATGTACGTAAGAAACAAGCATGTTGATATGATTTTGATCACCATTAGACAAGCATGTTGATATGATATTGATCACCATTAGACATGTTAGATTTTATTAAAACGCATGCACAAAGGATGATATTATTTCTGAAGAATTTTGATATATACACACACACACACTTGTCGTTCACGTACACAGGCGGGGCCAAGAATTTGTATAGGAAAGGACTTTGCCTATAGGCAGACAAAGCTCATCTGTGCCGTGCTTTTAGGGTGCTACAAATTCAAGCTGAGTGAAGAGAAGAAAGTGGCCCATTACTTGACCAAAATCAGCTTCCATATAGACGGGGGACTTTATGTGCATGCTTCTCCAAGACCTTAATTAGATGCCTTAAATATATTTTCCTTCCCCATGCAATTTGTCTTTTTAAAATTATTATTATTAGAATAGTTTATGAGAAGAGTGGTTTCGAATCAGAAACACATGAGTGAAAACTCAACAATCTATCAACTAGATTGAACCACATGCATCTGCCTAATATATGAGAGAATACTATTGTATTTGATAAATAAAAAAGAGTTATTACAATGAAGCCTTCTTTACGTATTTGATGATCACAATTGTAAGTCCTATGATTATATACTCAATCGTTATATCACAATAAAAAAAAAACAAAAAAAAAAAACTACAGTGCTGGTTACATTCACAAAGTCATTTTGGTTATAAAAAATTAATTTTGCAATATATAATATTTTTGTTTTCATTTAAATTTTGAATTATTGGGTATTTGTAAACACAAGGAACAAAATAATGATCATCTGACTAGGGGAAAATTTCCTTCCTATTAGTTGTGGAGTGAGGAATTTAGTTTTGTCGTAATATGAATGGCGTGGCGGTTAATGTTTTCCTCCTCTGTCTGGTTTTTCAATTTCTTGCTATATCCCACAGCGAGGAAACAGACTACAACGATATATGCGCACTTCGAACTGAGAAAACAGATATATGCGCACTTTGAACTGAGGAAACATTTCATCGCTAAATGGTCAACAACAACCATATTTTCCTCGCGGTAGGCTTTTTCCCAAGGCCTGTATGAAACATGTTCCTCGGGCAGTTTTTCCCCAGGGCCCTAGCCGCCTACGACCTAGCGAGGAAATATTTAATTGTTGAATCATTTCTACGACAAATTTTCAATTTTTAGCAACGAATTATGTTCTTGCTAAAAGGTTTTGAATAATAAAATACAGTGTTTTTTTTCTTTTGTAATAAAAATATATTAGTTTTATAGTGCTTGTTTACCAGCTGATAAATTGACATATTAATGGTGAACATGGACTTAATTGGTGCCTAAAATTGGATTGGATTTAATGTATATAAGTAAGTTATGGATATCAAGTTTAAGGTAGAAAATAGATTGGTCGTGAAAGAAACTTATCCATTATATCTGTATTAGATGGATTAGTAAGAGTGAATCCATTATTTTTCAACATTCTTAAAGCATAATTAATGAGAGAGGCAAAATATCTTAGAATAGACGTTATACATTTCTTGTTGGATCGAAAACTCTCCAATATTCTTAGGCTCTTGCAGTTATTGTGCTGCGTGCAAATAAAGGTGAAACATTGCGCTCCCTTTTTTAGGTGGTTATAGGATTAAGACTTGTGCTTCCTTCACAAAGCTATATAAATTTAGCCGAGGGTTGTGATTAATTGAAACCCAAATGCCAAGTCTCAGGATCACATTATTACTAATGTATATTAAAGTAAGAAACAAAAAACTCATATCAAAATATTTTAAAAAATATACAGTTTAGTAATATTTATGTTCACACTTAATCTTTCAATCATCTACTCCGCATCAACTAGCCTCTTATTCTTCTCTTTCATTTTTGATTTGGGTTCTCACGGCTATGACACCGATGTTTTTTAAGCCATAAGGAATAATCCAACAACATTAAAGACGTGCAGAAAAGAGAGAGAGAGTCATCATGATACACCAAACACATGTGCCTAGATATGGCCATGAAGAAGACTAAAATCCCTCAAAACTGGTTACCTTTTTGCCTTGGTGCAATGGGGTCTAAGCCCATACCAAAACTAAACAAGAATATGGTGGAAATATTAGTGATGCGAATGTTACTTCTCCTACATCAAATTACATGAAATAAAAATTAGTCTAACATAATTTTATTACTACAATTTATCAAATAAAAGAAATCAAATACAATAAAATACTTATCTCTTATAGGTAGATAACGCTCTTCATCGATCCTTGATTAGAACAAGATTTTAGGTTGAGGCATGTAAATTCACTGCTGTTAAGAGTAGATTCGTCCCTCTAAGACAATGTCTTGGTGTAGCATGTTATGGCGTCCGCTACTCTCTAAGATACAATAGCCTTTGATCCTAGTATACGCACACTCACAATACTTAAATATGGTGAACAACTCGATTCTTCCTTTGATATGAAAGAAGTGAAGAATATTATTCAAGAATGATAGAGAAGAGAAAGGAGAGGAAAGGCTGTCCAACTTTTCCTTCTTTATTGAGAGATTTACAAGTACGTATCTATAGGAATGTTTCAATAAGACATTGGAAATAAAGATGTTAAGCATTTGGTATTAAAACTCTTGAGCAATAATAATAATAAATTGCAAGAGTAACCGCCATAACAAAATTGGTTGATTGAGGCTACCAACTACGACGGCTAGAATTGGATCTTGATCGGAGCCATCTTTAATATCATTAACAGAGAATAAAGATGCCACAATAAATCTATAGATGTCAAACATCGGTAATATTTTGAAATACACAATTAAAACTCCAACAGAATACATTTTGGCCTAGCTCATAGCAGAAGCAATGGAAACATAGAAATGCAAGGCCATGCCTATCATGATGTCATCCTCTACCAAACTCAGTTCTCATAGGGAGGTTCATCCAAGATGTGAACTCCATCTCTTTCACATGTTCCAAACGATAATCTGCATCAAAATTAGAGTATATTTATTATAAGCATGAGGTTACACTGCAATTCAAGAGACTGTTTGAAAGATTTTTCAAATCGATGTAAACATCAGTTAGGTGAAAAAATATACGTAACTATCAGTTAGATTTAGAATTCCGAAAAAAGAATTCGGTTAGCATCGGCATGCATTTGGGCTTTTTATCCTGTTATAATATTTTGGTTTTTTCATATATGAAGCTGTATGGGAAGGCTATTGATACAACAAAGTGGTTCTTATCACCATCCCCACTATCCCCACTTAGGGTAGTCTTGGATTTTTCTTTCCACTCTCATGGCAATAAGTATAGCACTAGTAAATTTAGCTATAGTTACAGTCAGTTGGGTACCGAGAAGAAAAAGAGATACCATCCTGTTGTCACAACCTGCTTACGCACCCTAGTCAACTTCTCCAGACTGCACGATTAATTTATCATTGACCATGCACACAAACGCAAAACTTTAAGGTGTCTTAGCTTGATTGTAAATTATGTTTACACCGTTGATTTTGCAAATGCTGAATACATTTCAAAACAAACTTTGCAAACTATAGCAGGGCATGTACGTAGCAACTTATTGTTGGAGTTTTGAGACTCCATGTCCCACGTCGGGGAACATAGGTTTCCCGAGGCCATTTATATATGTTTTGTCTTTTATACCAATATTTAGGATTTGGACCATTTGGTAATAGATTGAAGGTTTGGACCTTATATTTGGGTGGATTAGGTGGATTAGGCTTGTGTAATATTGCTTAATATAATTAATATTAATTAATCAAAACAATCAACAATGGCCTTGGGATTTGGAAGTTAAAATTAGTTAGAGTTCATTAATTTTAATTTTAGATTAAAATTTTAATTAACATATTAATTAAAAACTGTTTTGATTAAGAGACTGTTTTTTGAAAGAGTTATGCACTTTCAAATACGTTCAACAGATATTTGAATGGGTATCAAACAACCAATATATTCGCAGTCTCAGTTTCCAACCGAATCATTCTTTTCCTCTTTCTCTTTTGTACAAAAATCCCAGATAGTAAACAAACAAAGCAATTCACCACAATTCTATAATCCAGTAAGAGTTGTAGAATTAGATAGTTGTATCCTGGTCGAGCAGATGTCATAGAACCACAAGCACAAGAGTGGGACAAAAATACTGTTCGAAGAACATAGCTTTTGCGCTAGTCTCTATCTATGATTCAATCAAGTTGGTATCGTTTTAATTCCTGTAATTATTTTCTTTATTTCATTATGTATTGCAAGTATTTTTCATTAAAAAGAATCAGTATTTCTGTTAGTTTATTTATTTTCTGAATTGTTCTCCAACATTTATTATATAGCGTTGCTTCTAAAAATGCTACTCTTAACTGGTTTAACTGATTAATTAGATGCCTTAAACATCCTTCCCTTCTCCTTACTGATCTTTATGTATTTCGGTATTTGATCATCAGTTGGGGGTGATGTATGATTATAATTTACTCAACTGTTATCTAACCAATAAATAAGAAGAATTGTGACATCCCACATCGCCTAGGGGAGTGATCCTTAAATGTATATTCACATCCCTACCTAGCACGAGGCCTTTTGGGAGCTCACTGGCTTCGGGTTCCGTAGGAACTTTGAAGTTAAGCAAGAAGGGGGCCAGAGCACTCCTAGGATGGGTGATCCACTGAGAAGTTGCTCGTAAGTTCTCAGAAACAAAACCGTGAGGGCGTGGTCAGGGCCCAAAGCAAATAATATTGTGCTACGGTGGTGGAGCGAGGCTGGGAAGTGATCCGCCCGGGGCCGGGATGTGACAAGAACTATAGTACATTTTCATGATTTATTTATGGGAACTTTAACGAAAAGCACCTGGTACTGTTCACTTTAACGAAAAACCATATTTTTACACTAAAAAGTCAATCCTGGTACTATTCACTTTACCCTTTATTTTGTCCTTATCATTAAAACTCAAAGTTTTCAAGCCCTTTTCATTAGTTTTCCTTTTATTTATTCTAATATATTTATTTTTAATAAAACTTTTTTTTTTGGCTTTTTTCTTAAAAAAATTCATCAAGAATTTTAATTCTTACTATTCTTGTAAAATTTGTACTCAAAGTCATGATTTTAAGGAACCAACTTTTTATTTTAGCTTTTATTTTTAGTTAGATGAACCCATATAACAACTTTCTATGCTCAACTTAAATTTTAAATGTGTGAATTGTTTTTCTTATCTATTGCATAATTACCATCAAATACACATTAGGACTAACAATAAAACTAAAATTTATCAATAAACTTATACCCAATTGTTAAACCCTAGCTTCACGCAATGTTTATCCTACGTTCATTCCAGCTAAAATCCTAAGAGCTATTATAGAGAAAACATGCTTTTATTTATTTAATTAATTATTTTTATTGATGAATGGTGATTTTGAAGTTTTAAATCCTCTAACTAAGGTATGAATTGATTTGTGCAACTTTTTTTTTCTGTTGATTTCAATTTTTTTTAGAGTTGAGAAGATGGGTTTTTATAACCATTAACGCAGAAAGTTGAAAAGATGAGTTATTGTGTAAATGGTGGCGAAGTCTCCCCTACCAATTTGGTTTCCTCGAATCCACTCCGTCAACATGGTTGAAAATCTAGGGCTAACCTAAAGAAACAAGGGTTTGCTACCACTTACGAAAGTAAATCAGCATGTGGGTTGCTATCACTTACCTTAGGAATAATTGAAAATTGGTTCATTAGGAGGCAGCAGTTAACACACAAACACCAAAGTACAAACAAATCAACAGCAGCAGGCATTGGAGCCATAGTGATGTAAGCAACTCTAGTAATGGGCACATCATCTCAAGAAATTCTATTAATTCCTATATGTCATAGTATTGTACTACATCAACTACGACGTAATGCTGTATTACATTAACGAAAGCACGCCTTAATGCTTTATGTTTATGCAATTTGGGATTAAAGAGATATCAGTTCTTTAATTAAAAATTATTTAATTGGAAATTTTATCTTCTAAATTGATTTGAATTGAGTTTGTGAGTGTAGATTAGGTAGTAAATTTGAATTTAGAGAGATTATTTTTAATTAAAAATAATATGAATGTAGATAATAATTTAAATGTAAAAAGAAATTATAAGAGTTCAAATAAAATTTTCCACATTTTTATTCTCAAAATTTAATAAACGCCAAAATCACTAGAAAAAGAATCCGATTCCTTTTCCTCCATTAAACTTTACCAACCATGCCAATCGCTTCTCATTATTAATATCCTAGTCTTTTGGACCACTTCTGATCCCCGTTCTCACCGCTATGTCACCAAAACATGTGCCTATGGCCATCCACCAAAACTAAAGTCGCCCAACATCGTTTACCTTTTTTCATTTATATTTTTTTTTGGGTATATTATATAGTACACCCTCAAGTTTGAGATCTATTACAACCCCATACAACATATTTAAAACATTTCATTTTCATACCTCACGTACTATTTTATTTCAAAATAATACATCCGTTAGATTTTCCATTCATTGTTCCGTTAAGAGCTGACGTGGCTGCCATTTGTGCCACGTAGCAAATTTTTTTTTTACGAATCTAAAAAAATTAATTAAAAAAAACCCTAAAACCCATCTTCCCCGACCCACTTCTCCTCCACTCTCTTCACCTCCCCTCTCTTCTCTCTCCCACTCCTTCCTCTTCATCTTCCAGCCACACCCGCCGCCTCCTCCTTTCCCTCCCACCCCACCATACCCACTCTCCAATTCCCCCGCAACCCCCACCCCACAAATTTGGCAGCCACGTTGTTGGCGGAAACTGGTACTTTCAGTTCGACTAACAAATCTCGCTTCTCTTCAGCGTACAAATATCCGAGTTGGATCGACCTAGATCCTAGAGTAGCGGGCCGACCCGTGAGTGAATACACAGCGGCGATCTTGGTTAGCCTTGAACCCAAAACGACACCAGGTTGGAGATTAAGATCCTGGACGGATGAAATTGGCGGTGGTTTATGGAAAAAGAAGGTTTGTGTTAATTTTTTTTTCTCTTTAAAAAAAACAAAGAAAAAGTAAAAAAAAAAAGGAAATTATGAAAAGGGGATTGTGGAAAAAGATGCTTACATTGGGGAGGCGTACGGTGGACTTGAGGAGGGAGAAGCTGGAGGGGGATTTTGGGGACGACGGGTTGAAGCGCTGGAAGTGGAAAAACAGTCTAGGGTTGTAGTTGCTGGGGAGGTGGGGGTGGGGTGGGATAGGGTGGGTTTTTGGATGGGAGGAGAGGTGAAGAGAGTGGACGAGACGACGAGGCCCCACCGTCATGGAGGAGAAGAGAAGTTCGATGTGGAGGAAAAGGTGGAGAGAGGGAGGGTGGGGTAATTGATTGGGAGTTGTTTGGCATTGGGTCCAGATTTTTTAAGTTTTAATCTTCTGCAAAAATTTGAATTTTATGCATTTTTGTTCTTGGGTTCGGATTTTAGAAAATTAGGGTTGGAATCCATTGAATTTTGGAGTTATTTATTGTTTGGCTGTCAATAAAACGAGGGAAAATTGATGGGAAAGCTGGGTAATCTGTTTTAGAACAAATTTGGGTAATCTAGGTGGGGTGGGGGGATGGGGGGGTTTGGGTTGCGGGGAAGGGGAAGGGATGGGTTTCTGGGATTTTTTTTTTACTTTTTTTAATTTAAATGCATAAAAAATATTTTTTTGTCATGTGGCAACAACGTCAGCTCTTAACGGAACAATGGATGGAAAATCTAACTGAGGTATTATTTTGAAATAAAATAATATGTGAGGTATGAAAGTGAAATGTTTTAAAGATGTTGTATGAGGTTGTAATAGATCTCAAACCTGAGGGGGTACTATGTAATTTACCTTTTTTTTTTTGAACAAATGTTATTATGCACTATGGGGTGAGGGAGTGAGCTAGCAATAATGTAGTTCAAATTCGTCTTTGATGATAATCGAACCTAAAACTTCTCACTTACAAGTGAAGATGAATACCACTAGACCGTAGTACTAAATGACACATTTTTTTACACCCCCCAAAAAAAAACCAAAAACCACCACCACAATATGTAGTCCCATATCTTCCGCATGTCCCACGAGCAAGATAATCCGCAACAACTTTCAGTCCCATGTCTTCCGCATGACGCACCGAGCAAGATAATCCGCAACAACTTTCTGTATATATGCCACGACACACCATCAATAATGCTCAGTATAGTTGCTAGGACATCTACGATTCTATATGATATTTCAAAAAGTGACAATATACTGAGGTCACCTCGCTGAATTTTAGTTAGCTTTGAATTGTAGCAATAGCTACTAAGGTCACTTCCTATGTCACCGTTCCGGTTAAAAAAAAAAAAAAAACCCATCACAACAATAAATATAGTCGATCAATGAAATGCAAGCTGGGTTAGAGATCAGAGAAAGTATGTGGAGCTTTATACATGGATTATATTCCTTCCAATATAATCGTCCGTCCGTTTTAATGAAATTGATGATAAAAAACCAAAGGGCAACAAGAAAGTCATGCATAGAGATATTGAAGGACAAGGAAGACAAGAAATGGCCTTTATACATCTATGCGATGTCAAACTCCCCCCTAAAATATCACAAGGTAAATTGGTTTTATTTTTCGTTAATAATTAAGCACATGATGAACTATGTTTCATGATCAACGTTGCAAGCTAAATGCTTGAAACAACGAACAAATAAAAAACAGAATAACAAATTCCAAAATATAAATGCTTGAACAATATCATATCATCATCATTGAATGGAATTGAAGTGGAAGGATTTGCACTGTATATGAATAATGTTGACAGGAGTTGAAGGGGAAGTCTGGACTCAAGTTGAGACCGAGAATCGAATAGAGAATAGTGGAAGAGATTCTTGCCATTTTATGATGTGGTTGAGCCCATACATTTAGTATGGACTTGAGTTGAGACCGAGAGTCGAATAGAGAATAGTGGAAGAGATTCTAGCCATATGATGATGTGGTTGAACCCATACTAAATGTATGGACTCGACTAAACAACCAATTAAAACCCAACACCTAATATGGATATTAAACTAAATAATTTTTTAATTTTTGTGGTGTGGTTCCATTTTGGATGGTTAGAATCGAAACCAAAATCGGTTTTTCCTCCTGTGGTTCAGTTTCATATCGAAACTGTTTCAAAACTGCAA
This sequence comes from Malus sylvestris, assembly GCF_916048215.2. NCBI lineage: Eukaryota > Viridiplantae > Streptophyta > Magnoliopsida > Rosales > Rosaceae > Malus > Malus sylvestris. Next base: position 26,214,790 of record NC_062260.1, read on the forward strand.
AAATTGAACTCGTTTGGTGTGGTTCAGTTTGTTCCATGTTTCAGTTTTCAGTTTTAAGCGCCACCCGTATTGGAGACTCATTTAGGGACTTCAAGAGAATATTTGGTTCCTTAAGGTACCGTTTGGTACGTAGACGGGACGGAACAGGACGGGACGAGACGGAACAGGACGGGACGGGACGGAATAGGACGGAACGAATGATGTAAATATTGAAAAAGATAAGGAGAAATTTTGTCATAAAATGTTATAAATTTGTGTTCCACGGATGTGGAACAGGTCCTTCCAGGGGGAAGAGGTGGAACGAAAAATCAGCCAAATTTCGTCCCATGGGACAACTTGTTCCACAGTTTTTAAGCGCCCCAAACATGGGACGGAACGGCTCGTGCCGTTCTGTCCCGTCTCGTTCCACGTACCAAACGGTACTTAAGGTATCGTTTGGTATGCAAACGTGACGAAATAGAACGGAAAGGGAACAAAGATGCTCTCGGATGGAAACAAGGAGGAAGAAGAAGGAGACAGAGATGTTATAATTTTGTGTTCCACGGATGTGGAACGAGTCGTTCCAGGGGGTGAGGTGGAATGAAAATTCACCCAAAACTCGTCCCGTGGAACAGCGTGTTCCACCAGTTTTAGGCGCACCAAACGTGGGACGGAACGCCTCGTCCCACTCTGTTCCGTCCCATCCCACGTACCAAACGGTACCTAAAGGAATATTGTTTTTATGGGACGTCTTTACAATATAATCCCTAAATGTAGGAATTAAAATATTAAAATATTATTGTTTATTTTATTGGAGTATTGTGGCCATTGATAAAAACCAACCGTTCCAAAAAATAGAAAGAAAAGGAAAGCGGTAGGAATGGCTACAAACATTCACATAGGTGGGGTTCAAAAAATAAGAAAAAAAAACAAAAAAGAGAAGTTGTTGTGCACATGCAACATTCACACGTGAGTGGGATTTGTTTCTCCCACTCACAAGCAATATGGAGTCCACTGTTTGAGTTCCTAGACAATCCTCACATTTGAAGATTTCTTTGAAGTATCCGTTGAGTCCTTATATATTGGTATACTTTGAAAACTTCTATTCCGATTCATTAGAAGCCCTTTGTCTATTTATAAACTTTATGATTGTAGGGACTTCATTTAGAATCCCCATTAGAGATGCTCGATTTCATACCTAAATCACAGTCTCCAGTTTTTACCGCAGATGAGTATTCTTTTTACTTCGGTTGTCTCCTCCCATTCTTTTCTGCTATTTATTGATTCAAGTTCTTTTCGAATCGGACAAAATCTGAACCTCTGATTCAAATCTGGATAGGGTTGTCTAACAAAATGCTAGATACTGGATACGGTTGTTATTTGTTCAAACTCAATAATAAAATGAGTTTTTGGTTACTGTAAATAATTAAAAGATGGGTCATTTTGGTTCCGGTCTCTATCAACCTAATTGTTAGACTGAAATTTTGTTTGTTTAAATATTTTGATTGAGATTCTTAACATCATTTAAGAGATTTAATTAATGTATTTATGCATTTAATGTCCCACAAATTTTGAAATTTAAACAAATTCAAATATATTTTTAAAATATAATAAATACTTAAAAACATATATTAGAATAATATTGTTCTTCACAAAATTATAGCAAGAAAATAATGTACCCACATAATTATTAACATATTTAAAAAAATAAATACTGGTATATTTTAAAACATAAAATAAATATATATAATTAGCTTGGGTACATTTAGAAAAATTAAAAAATGGGTAAAAATAAATTAAATAGTATGGGTACAAATACAAATAAAACTGTGAAAAATATAGGCACAAAAAGAAATTAATATATGGGTACAAATTAAAACTAAAAAGAAAATTGGTACAAATTAAAAAAGGTTGCAAATTAAAAATGGTTACAAACTAAAAATAAAAAATATATGATAAAAAATTTAGCTGTAAATATAAATATACCAAATGTAACATCTCTAACACTAAATGAATATATTTAGAAATAAAAAAATATTTTATTATCGAAATAATTAATGACGTTTATTAATACATAAGGACATTGATAAAAAAATTGAAAAGAAATAAGGTTTTAATCAATGGAGTAACAAAAAGAGGGATGTGAACCTAATTTCTCTCTTTAAAAGATATCTCACAATGGGGATAAGGTTTGAGGCGTTCAAAACCGTATGTGGGAAGATAGACTAAATAAATTTAAATTCATTATATCTAGAGCAAATTAAAGTTTTCTTCTATCGTGTCAAAAAAAAGAAAAAAAAAAAACAGGAGAAGGAGAAGTTTTCTCTTCTATATATGATACTACAAAGTGGTTCTTTTTTTCTCCACCATCCCCACTGGGAGTGTCATGGATTTTCTTTCCACTACCATAGCAATAAGCACAGCACTAGTAATTTTTGCTATAGTTAGGACTAGACTATGTACTGAAAAGAAAAAGAGGTATCATCCTGTTGTCACAACTTGCGTACACACCCTCATCAACTTCAACCGGCTGCATGATTATATCGCTGAGTTCGGACACAAACACAAAACTTTCAGAGCGCTTAACTTATTTGTAAATTATGTTTTCACTGTAGATCCTGCAAATGTTGAATACATTCTCAAAAGAAACTTTGCAAACTATGGCAGGGTATGTACATTGTATATTATGCGACTAATTAAGAAACTCATGCTACTTTGTCTCACACTTTAACCTAACGGATGTGCATTTGAAGTTTTCTTTTAAATATACAACTTAAGCTAGCTTGATGATCTGCTGCAGGGGTTGTACAACTACAACATATTGGCAAATGTTGTGGGTGACGGGATCTTCGGTGTTGATGGCGAAAAATGGCTACATCAAAGGAAATTATCTAGCTATGAACTATCAACAAAAGTCGTGAAAGACTACAGCAATGAAGTTTTCAAAACCAATGCAGTAAAACTTGCTGGGATAGTTTCTGAAGCGGCAAGATGCGGCCAAGTAATAGAGATCCAAGTAAGTTTACTAAAATGAATCAATATTCACATATTGTTAGTTCGTCTGTTAGGTACATATTGAAATCTTCTGCTTGTTCAATATTTTTACTGGGAAGGATTTGATTATGAAAGCGGGGTTAGATTCAATCGTCAAGATTCTGCTTGGAATCGAACTAGACACCTTGTAAGGGACAAATGAAGAAGGCACCCGATTTTCGCATGCTTTCGATGAAGCAAACGAACTTACCCTGTATCGTTATGTTGATTTCTCCTGGAAGATCAAACGGTTCTTAAACATTGGATCAGAAGCAGTGCTAAAGAATAATATCAAAGTGATAGATCAATTTCTTTATAAATTAATCAACAGAAAGATTGAGACTGCCCATAATTCATCAGAAGACGAGCTACCAGCTACAGTGAGTTAATTACCTTGCAATCCGTTACTGATTAATTTAGTATTATCGTTACTTAATATATATACATGATTGGCAGTCAAGGAGAGGAGACATTATTTGAAGACTTTTGGCAGTGAGAGAGACCGATCCAAAGTACTTGAGAGACTTGATTTTCAGTCTCTTTGTTGCCGGCAAAGACTCAACGGCTAGCAATCTTTCATGGTTTGTTTATTTGCTTTGCAAGCACCCTCATATATATACAAGAAAAGGTTGCAAAGGAAGTTAGAGAAGCAACAAATCTGAAAGACGATTCAAGCATTGATGGGCTTGCAGACAGTCTTAGTGAAGAAGCCCTTAACAAAACGCAATACCTCTTTGCAGCTTTGACCGAGACACTCAAGCTCTACCCTTCAGTTCCACTGGTAATTTGATTAACATCTTAAGTCTAGTGCATGAATATTACAAGGGAAATGGTTTCCGTCCGCCCCCTGTTTATTTTCATCCCTGTAATAATCGGATGAACTGAGTTGTAGACATGAAAGCATAAGAACTCGTCCCTTGATTATCTTTGATTATTCAATCCAACGCCAAAAGATATTGTGAATCGTTTAAAACCATTTAATTAACAATATTATGTCGTGACTCCTGCACTTTCGACATATAATGCGAAGATTTGTTCATCTGATGATACATGGCCAGATGGATTTAGTGTCAATAAAGGGGATATGGTGGGGTACCATGCTTATAGCATGGGTAGGATGAAATATATATGGGGTGATGATGCAGAAGAATTTCGGCCAGAGAGATGGCTCAACAAAGATGGCATTTTCCAGCATGAAAGCCCTTTCAAATTCACAGCCTTCAGTGTAAGAAAATAAAATGGATATGATCACTAATACATGCCACAATTTATTTTATTTTATTTTATTTTTACAAAAATTACGAAGTAATTTTGTGATTTACATACGCAGGCGGGTCCAAGGATTTGTGTAGGGAAGGACATTGCTCATAGAGAGACGATGATCTTTTCTGCTGTGCTTTTAGGGAGCTTCATATTTAAGTTGAGTGAGGAGAACAAAGTAAGCCCATTACGACCAAGGTAACCCTCCACATTGATGGGGGTCTTTATGTTCATGCTTCTCCTAGATTTGGGCATCCATGACCAACCTTAGACAAGCGCTACTATATATGCTATATCATTGAATGTATAACCTATTCATGTATCTCAGTTGTTGCTTAAGCGGCGGTCTCTAGGGTTCTCTACATCTGTTGGATGCCAGCCCCAATATTCTTCCAGAAAGTACTAGATTATAGAACAAGCGGTTTTACCATGCGATCGAATTATGTATGTATTCTTTATAATTCAATTAGACCACGCTTTAAATCGATAAATAATTACAGTTGGGTTCTTTTTTGTGTTTCAGTTACTTTATCAGTTTGTTATGGCTAGTGTTGTCCACACACAGTTAATTGGGAAAGTTGTAAAAAAATTTGACAAAAACCAACTAATAGATAATCATCTTCATTTTCATGCTAGCTAGATGCCCCAAACTTAGAAAAAAATTGCTAAATGTAAACGAATGAATGCGTGTGGCGTGGGACAGTAAATATATATTGACATGCACTCCAAGTGGGAGGCAGATTGTCTGCCCTCTTTTTCCCATACCATTCTCATCTCCTCCTATTTATGCGGTTACGGTTAAGCCACGTTAACATTTTATATATATATATTGTTTTTTGTTTTATTATCTCTATTAAAAATTTAATATAAAATGTTGACGTAACTTAACTGTGACCGCACAATTAGGAGGGGATGTGAAGGGCATGGGAAAGAGAGGGCAGACAATCTGCCTCCCTCCAAGTGGTCTCAGCCATGAGTCACAGCTTCCTAGACCAAGTAATTCGGGACTGGTTCGACAACTTCCTAGGCTATTTTTGAACAATAAGAAAAACCTAACAACAATTTCACAATAAAAAGGGGAACTTTAACGAAAAACTCCCGGTACTGTTCACTTTAACGAAAAACCACATTTTTACACTAAAAAGTCAATCATGGTATTATTCACTTTACCTTTTTTTTTGTCTTTATCATTAAAACTCAAAGTTTTCAAGTCATTTTCATTAGTTTTCCTATAAAACTAATGAACCACAAATAATTTTGGTTTATCACACACCAATCAAACCAAGAAAATTCATGTGTTCACGGGGTCAATTTTTTTCTTTGGAAAAAAAAAAACGAACCCAGTAATAGGACATTAGGATAATTTCATTTTGATTTGGGTTTTTGGGATCTGTGTTCAAACTCTCTTCTTATCTCTCAATTTCTATTTTAAGGGTATAGTAATATTTGCATATCAATTTTTTGTTATAATTATTATAAACTTAAAAGAATGACTATAATTCTATATGAAGTCCAAATTTTGATTATTTTTCCAAATTTTCCCACTTAATTCTCTAGTATGGGCACGCTTGGGGAGGGGAAGGCCCTACTCATTCCAGTAAAGCATTGCGTTGGTTTCTATAAATTAGAATCACACTCATAAAATAACTTGGAAAATTTGAGTTTAATAACGTTTCTACAATTGTTGAGTGTAGTATGAGTTTGATTCTTATTATAATATAGTCCGCCGCAACCACTAAACTCACACCAATATATTTCAACTCACAATGTCATCAAATTGAATCATTTTATTATAACTGGTTAAACTGCAGTTTCAAGGTAAACCTGAACTAATCTAGATGGTATCCACCCCTAGTTTAGTCCGTTTAAGGAGATCCCACGACACTGTAGCAAACACATGATAAGTATCACCAAAACCTGGAGCACTCTGCAGTGAGGGTTAAAAATTTGAAACCGTTTAGTTTTTAGATCTCCATTCAAGAATCAACCTTGTAAATTAAAATCATTAAACTCCGAAATCATTTGACCAACTGATTATCATTATGAACATTCGTCTTTTAAAACGTTGTGATCATCTATTTATTGATTAAGTGATTTTGAGATTTGGTTAATTTTGTAAATATGATATTTGAATGAGATTCCTAATTCCTGTATATACAATATATATTCTTGGCGTTTTCTTTTTGGGACAAAGGAATTGTTTGGGACGAAGGAATTGTTTATGAAGACTCAACCGTAAGATTGTACTTAGAATTGAACTAGACACCACGTACGGAACAAATGAAGAAGGTACTCGTTTGCCGATGCTTTTGATGTAGCAAATGAAATGACCATCTATTGTTCTGTTGATTTCTCGTGGAACATCAGAAGGTTCTTAAACATTGGATCAGAGCGCTGCTAAGGAAGAATATCAAAGTGATATATAGATCAATTTGTTTGTAACTTAATCAAAATAAAGATTGAAACAGATCACTCATCAGAAGCTGAGCTCCCGACATTGAGTAATTAACTTTCCACACTATTAGTCGGGCCAAATGTGGGACGTTCCACTGTGTTCCGTTCCTCCTCGTGTACTTAACGCATTATTAATTCCAGATCAAATGATTAATTAATTAAGTAGTGTGGATGATTGGCAATATTGGCAGTTAAGGAAAGGAGACATCATTTCAAGGCTTTTGGATCTCAAGAGACCGATCCGAAGTACTTGAGAGACTTGATCCTTTGTCTCATTGCTGCCGGAAGAGACGCAACGGCGAGCACTCTTACGTGGTTTATTTATAAGCTAGGCAAGTTTCCTCGTATATAAACACATGATCATGTTTGTAAGTCGTCATCAGAGCGTAAATTGTTTGAGTTAGTAATTCGATAGGGTTGTATCTTTTCCACTTCTCCTTTATTTTTCGGAACATAAAATTTGGTTTAAGTCACTAAATAATTTTATATTTTAACATAGGTAAGTAGTCATTTCATTTGCTAGCACGAGTCAATTGAATAAGTTCTTCCGTTCAACCAAGACAAAAAAATAATTTGCCTCGCGAACTAAGGTCAATACTCCATCCCAATATTTCTCTTTATTGACATTTTCTTAAAACACAAAATATTGATTGCCTCAATTCTAATTTTGAATAATATATTTTGTGACCTAAAAACAAATTTACCCTTGTGGTCGATGGGCAGCTTTCAAAATCTATCAAATTTGGATAGATCTCCACATTTGGAAAAGTTGGTCAGCTTTTGTGAGTTCTACCTTACATTGATTATTTGAGAGCTTGGTTGTTACCAGTTACGTTAGACGTGAATTATGGGCAATGTTCTAAAAATTCCCGTCTAACGCCGTCTAGGCCCCGCCTAGGCACTAGGCAGTTGGCTACTGCCCCGATTAATGTCTAGGAGTTTGAAAATTAAGAAAGGGTGTCTAGACCTACTGAGGCGCCCACCTAGACCGCCTAGGCAACCCGCCTAGCCCGACCAGACCCGCCTAAACACCTGCCTAGGTTGCGATTCACTTAGACAGAAAATAGATAACTTTCATTTTGCATTTTATTTTTTCAATAAATTGTAAGAAACTTGTTGAATACTTAAAGGAACACACATTATATACTAGTTCTCCAAGTTTTCATTACGTTCCAATAGCTCATAATATATAAGTCATTCCATTTTGTAGTTTATGATGAAATCATATATATTTTAAGTATAAACACAAATTTATTTACAGGAAATATAATAGATTTAATTAAATCTGCCTAGACGCCCGCCTGGACCCTGCCTAGGCGCCCGCCTGGACCCTGCATAGGCGCTAGGCCTCAGCCCATCGCCCGACTAGCACCTAACGTCTTTTAGAACCTTGATTATGGGACACTAGCCAAAAAACACAATAACACTTTCCATCTCCCATCTTGTGGCCTAGTAGTAAGGGTGCATATTAGGGTTCCTCAATAAACAAAAAATATGGGAGGTCCTGAGTTCGATGCTCTGACCTTGTGAGTTTGCTTGACTGTGGTCACGGGTAGGATGAAATTCCCCATAGCCTCTCCGGGCCTAAAGAGAGTGGATAACCGTAGTTTACCACCAGTTGTTCCCTTTTTGTAAATAAAGAAGAAAAAAAACCACAATAACGCTCTCTCTCCCATCTCGTGGCCTAGTCACTATATACAAAGATAATCATGTTTAAACATATCTAGTATTTTTTATTTTTTAGAAAAGAAGCTGTCTGCCCAGGCCAGTCAGGTTTCCTTATAATTAATCAATTAAACCACGCTTTAATTGATAATTAATTACAGTTGGGGCCTTATTCGTGTTTCAGTTACTTTATCAGTTGGTTATACCTGATGTTGTCCCACACATTTGGAAAGGCCCTGCTCACTCAAGTCCAGCATTTGCGTTGATAACTACGATCAAACTCATCCAATGACTTGAAATTTTTTAGTTTATTAAACGTTTTTACAATTGTTGAGTATGATCTGTGAGTTGATGAGTTTGATTCTTATAATACAGTCCGTCACAAATTATTGAAAAATAATTCAGAAATAAATAAAAATAATAGAAATAACAGAACTTGAAATTCTAATACTTTATTAACAAAAAATACTTGCTATACAGAATGAAATACATAAATAAATACAGGAATTAAAATAGTACTAACTTGATTAACCACAGGTAGAGGCTAGCGAAAAAGTTATGTCCTTTGAACAGTATTTCCGTCCCACTCTTATTCTTGTGGTTCTACAACGTCTGCTCAACTAGGATACAACTACCTAATTATACAACCCGCATTGGATTATAAAATTCTAGCGAATTGTTTTGTGTGTTTACTCTCTGAAAATTTTGTGCGGAAGAGAAGAAGGAAGAAAAGATGATTCTATTTAGAAATTGAGATTACAAATATATAGGTTGTTTCACACCCCTTCAAATACCTGTTGAACGTATTTGAAAATACACAACGCTTTCCAAAAGTTGTGTCTCTTAATCAAAACATTTTTTAATTAATATGTTAATTAAAAAACTTAATCCGAAATTAAAATTAATGAATCTGATTAATTTTAACTTCCAAGGCGCCAAGTGAATTAATATTAATTGTATTAGGCTATATTTTACAAACCTAATCCACACCAATCATAAGGCCCAAACTTTCAATCTATTTCCAAATAGTCCAAATCCTAACTACTAGTGTAGAAGACAAAACATATATAAAGGTCATTGGGAAGCCTATGTTCCCCGATGTGGGACAAGGAGTCTCAAAACTCCAACACAAATACTAAACTCACACCACTATGTTCCAACTTACAATATCACACAATTGAATCATTTTATGATATATGCATGTAGCTCTTTACTACAGTAGTGAAAAGGTATTGAACTCTTGTATGATGGTGTGAGTTCAAATCCTGTCTATGGCTAATCTAACATCTAACCTAACAAAATTTATTGTTGGACAAAAAAAAATCATTTTGTGTTATATAATTGGTTCAACTGCAGTTTTGAGGTAAGCCTGAAGTAATCTAGAAGGTGTCCACCTAATCTATTTAATTGATGCACGAACGGTAACCCACATTTTCTTAAAATATATCTTACCCATATTTAATTGATGTATGAACAGTAACCCACATTTTCTTAAAATATTGATATCTTACCCATATTTAATTGACGTATAAACAGTAACCTACATTTTCTTAAGATTTTGATATCTAACCCGTATGTTTACATTTTCTTAAGATTTTGATATCTAACTCATGTTAAGGCCGTTAAAGCTGGTGATTTGACAAGAGATACATGTGAGTTACCACTGGTATATATGAATACAAGAGAGACATGTTCACATTTTAGTTATCTAGCTATTGAGGTGAGTTCACATGAATAAATCGAACACACACAAAATTTCTCCATATAGTTGTTCCACCTCAATCTAACAAGCCACCACTAGCTTGTTATTTTGTGCTCACAGTAGCTGTAGCTTGATAATATTTGTAGGTATTAGAGGATGACGTGGCTACCAAAGATAATGATGAAGAGCAATCCCTCTTCCAACGGGTGAAATGATAATTGCATGAATGAAGAAAAGAGATATAGCTCCACAAGTCCAATTTGATACATCTTTTTAGGCGAAGGAATTTCGTAACATTAAACACCTCCTCCTAAACGAAGGGCCTAATAGCCACTTAATTACTATTAAAGCCTAATGACATAAGAATATGATACCATCCTATTGCTATGACAATATCTAAACGAGGAAAACAACAACAATAAAGTCTTATCTCATTAAGTAGTGTAGCCTATATAAATCACAGAAACGCACTTGGTTTTACGCAAAATCTTCCGTTGTTTCAAGTACTCCATGTCTTTTCTTAGAATCTTTTTTCAAGTATTCTTAGGTCTTTTTTCTACCATTTTTTGCCCTAAACTTCTTTAACAAAGAAGATAAAATTAATTAAATGAAAACCACCAAAAGCAATGTAAGTAGAAAAAATGTGTTGCAAACAAAAAGTCACCGGCCTTGCTTTCCATTAAACGTGTCAAATCTTGTTCCTTACTACCACAGAGGCAGTGGCAGAGCCAACATGGGGGCATTGGCTGCCACTGATCCCAATAACTTCAAATATCTCGCTTTTGAATTTTTATATAACCCCTATAATAATTAAGGCAAACAAAATTGAGAGACTATTTACTAATATTTTTTAATTAAGCATACCAAAACTACAACTTTCCGAAAATAGGGAGAGCTTTTTTTAGTGATCAATATTGTAAAGAATGCACATCATATGGAAAATCAATGGTCGAATGATAACTTGGTTGTATACAATGAAAAATGAATGGAGATCAATGGCTTAATGATTACTTGGTTATATACAATGAAAAATGTATTTGATTTTATTGATAATGACATTGTAATACAATGTTCTAAAACATAAGAACATATAGTTACCAATTATACATGAAAGTATATTTAATTTTTGGAAGCTTCTTATTCATGACCCCATTAATGTAAATTCCTGACTACGAGGCATCCACACACTCTACAACAGTACTCTTCTATAATATATATAGGTACTACAAAGTGTTTCTATACGTACGTTCTTCACCATCCTCCCGAGTGCCATGGATGTTCTTTCCTTTCCTTTACCTCTTCACATAGCAATAAGTTTAGGAGTAGTAATTTTAACCGCGCTTGTGATAAGTTTAGCGGTAGTAATTTTAGTAACTCTTCTTTTATTATCTAATAAGATCCCGTACTATAAATATAAAATTGTTGTAGGTATAATTTAATGAACAATTATGGAGGCCAGAAAGAGAGAGGGTGCGGCATAGAGAAAGAAGAGAGAGATGTGTAATTGTGAGGTGTGTTCTATTCCATCCCATTGTGCCTTTATTTATAGTAGTAGGGAAGGTGAATGTCTTACCCCAATAGGTTTACAACTCTAATAGGATAATATCTAGTCTAAGAGATATGATAATATCTTAGATATGTTAGAATTTACACAATCACATTCCTAATCTAATAAGACTGCAACACTCATCCTTAAGTATGTAAATACTCAAACAAATGACGCATCAGGTCTTCAGCGATTAAGTAAGTACGGTTGATGAAGTCGTTGTCACAATGAGGGAATGTGAGTCTCAAATCAACGGAAGAATGCATAAAAGGTAAAACTCACAAAACTTCGCTATAGCAAAACCCAAGGTGGGAGAAAAAACCCATAGACTAAGGAAAAAAGCGAGAAGTTGCATTAAGTCAAAACTATACATCTTCTGGAGGCAAGTAGAAGAGCTCACAAGGGTATGACCAACCAGGATGGGTGCCTCATCAAAACTTAGTTAGGTAGCAAAAACCCAGTGGAAAAAATGCTCCTAATTGTAAGAAAAAAAAGTACATTAAGATCAAGTGAGTATACTTCTGGATACTCTCCTTGAGTTTGACAAAACTTCCAAATGAGAACTACAAGCATTGTATATGAATAGTTAGGCATACCAATTCCTCAGACAAGCTTCTGGAAGGTTGGCTTCGATAATGACGTCGTGTAAAGGTCTTCAAAGTTGTCTGGGATCGACTTGCATGACTTCAATCTCCTGATGCTTTGTTGATGTAGACGCAATATGCCTTGGTGTTGACTACGTTGATGTATCATGTCTTGGTCGGGTCGATACATGCGGCATAGTCTTCATGGATCGTCATTGGGACTTAACGATGGATGAAAAACGACAAGTACTTCGAATATGCTCAACAAGAGCTCTCAACATTGTCTCACATGTGGCGTAGTGAAGTAAGGTGAGTCTTGGAACAAGTCAAAGATTTCGCAACTAAGGTTATATCGTGGACCTCTAAGATATTGCGATGTCCTTAACGGTAAAGACATAACCATTTGGGGATATGCTTTGTGCGAGTTTGATAATAACCAGCATCAACGTAACAAACAAGGCAAGCATTATTCTGAAGATCAAGGGGGTTGGATCCGCTCGGAATGCATTGGAATTAGCCCAAATCTGTAGTACCTTTCAGGGTAGCGGAAAAAACGTCTTTAATACCATTTCAATGATTGCGTGTAGGCGCGGTGCTGCATCTTTATCAATAGATCAACAGCGAATGAGATGTCATATTTAACGCAATGAACTAAGTACAACAAAGCGCAAAGTTGAACTTAGATATAGAATTTCGGATTCCATAACCTTTTGAAGGGTCTCACTTGCATATAGCTAATTGAATATCATAGTTATACTCAAAAGGGAACACATTCGGGGTGTAGTTCTACTGGTAGACCAAAGTACTGTCAGAACAACACTTGAACTTCAGGTCAAGGCATAAACGAGTTTTCCCAAGATCCTTCATCTCAAATTCCATATTCAGATGCGAGGCAGTTTTCTTAAGCTCTTCTAAAGTTTTAGTGAGATTCATGTCAACGACATAAACTGTAACTCTAGCAATTCCAAATAATACTTCGTATTTTAACACGCAAGGGCGTAATTCATATCCCTAACTAATCAAATAATCACTTAGACGAGTATACCAGATATGTCGGTTTGCTTCAATTCGTAAGTGAACGCCTTAAACGAGTTGAGATGATGTTCCGTGGTTTGGAACTATTTAAACCAGTCCATGTAATTCTTCGGGAACTTACATGTAAATCTCCATATCAATATCCCTATGGAGAAATACTAACCATATTCATAATGTTGTAATCAATCACATGACATTTGAGAGAAACCTTGCATCATAAGGCGTGCATCATTCATCTCATTACGCTTCCTTTCCCACTTGTAACACAATAGGGTTACCTTGGACAATGTAGGAACAACAGGTCCAAACACATTTTGGTAAGGAATTTAACCTGGATTGTAATTTCGGTTGTCCAATCAGTTGTACATTGTCACTAATCAACGGAACACTGTTCGATATCATCGCTTTCATTTAAGTCTGTAGCTACCATATAAGTGAAAACATTATCGATGATAATCTTATTTTAATTCCATTATCTCATCCAAACTAGTATACTGGACCAAGAATTTCAAGTTTCAGGAGTAATTTGGATTAATATCATGAGATGGAAATCATTTGAAACGACGATCAAGTATGGATTCATTTTGTGTCATGACCTTCCTCTTCTAGGAAAGTGAATCATATGAACTGAGTGATCGGTCATGCTTCAAGCCAAGACAGATTAATTGGATATCCGCCAGTGTACCGGACAGTCTAACAAGGGCAGCCAAACCGTCCAATAGGAGTGGCACACCCTTCGGGGATGTTGACTCAACGTTCGTTAAGTACGTCTATCCTTGCAGACATGTTTGCAGCTAGTATATGATCTCGTCACTTTAGCTAGATCAGAGGAATGCGTATGAAGCAACATTCTGAAAGCTAGAATTCATTGCACTTGCTTATCACACTTGTACGATACGGGGATCGAGATGAGACATAGTGGGCAACGTCCATGCAAATTCGCGTCGTTCTACAAGAACATTGACATTCTTATCTCCCCCTAACGGTGGAAAGACTGTTTCATTGAAGTGACAATCCGTAAATGAACGGTAAAAAGATTGCATGCAAGGGCTCTAATAGAGTTATTATGAAGGAGAATTATAATCGACAAAGATTCACAACCTTCTGTGATGACCTATATTGGTACGTTGCAGCAGCGCAACTTGGCACATGGAATGCACACCCAAAATGCATAAATATGAAGCGTCAAGTTCGTATCCAGTAACCAACTGTAATGTAAAATATGATTGGGTGAAAATGGCCTTAAGGCGGACCAACATAGTTGCGTACAAGATTGCATAGCTATAGTGACACATCCCGGCTCGGGCCCCCACCACATCCCTAGCTGGACTCCACCGTATCACGATATTGTCCGCTTTAGGCCCCGACCACGCCCTCAAGGTTTTGTTTCTGGGAACTCACACAAGAACTTCCCAGTGGGTCACTCATCCTGGGATTTCTTTCACGCGAACTTGCTTAACTTCAGAGTTCCGACGAAACTCGAAGCCAGTGAGCTCCCAAAAGGCCTTGTGCTAGGTAGAGATGAGAATATACATATAAGGCTTACATGATCCACTCCCCTGGGCGATGTGGGATGTTACACATATGCAGAAACCGAAATCTTGGTGTGTTCACTAAGGTTCAGACGATCAATTAAATTGCGCTTTATGATCACTTTGCAAGTTGTTTTGGGATGAACATAGGAATTCGATGTCCAATTATAAACCCAAAAGACATGCAATACTTTATCAAAAATTGTCGATATAAACTCTCCGGCATTATCTAGTCTTCCAGACTTTATGGGATAATTAAGGTGGTGATCCCTTAAAATTGGCCAGGAGGTTTAGCAACAATGTGTGTGTGGACAAATATGTGACCAATTTGCCGACTCATTAACCAAAACCATAAATATTTATATGGTTCGTATTTTGGTTGGATTAGTCCACATATATTCCCTTGAATCCACTGTGAAAAGAGGGCCATTTCGTATCTTTGCTAGGGATGATTTGGAAAATCAAATTCCCTTAACAAGCAGGCTTGGCAAAGTGTGCTTGTAAGCACAATATCCTTACTTCGGGTAAGGAGATGCGTCGTGGCATCATTGTTCGACCTAAGAGCCCCAAATGGTCATGCCAAAGCAAGTAAACTGCTCGAATCGCCCGGCTCCATGCCGGCCACATGTGGCGTGTTCCCAGTTAGAAGATAGCCCATTGGCCCCAAAGAAAAGCTTCAGGCTCATTTTTGGAGGTGGTGCAAAGATATTCAACTCTATTTTCTTCAATGGTTTTATTTATGATCATTGTCATCTCGAATATCCTTAAAACCCCAACGACGTTCTTCCGGAACAGTGAGAATATAAGGTTTCTAAAATGGTAATGTAGTACCTTTCATACAACGAGGAGCATGCAAATGCTCTTAATCAGGTTGGATAGACCTGATGTCATTGGTAGAGATGTGATTTAAGTATAAAGTTAGTGTGCGTAGTATCGCATTCATCCAGACAACTAACTTTTCCACATTCGTACCTAATCACCGGTTTAATTGAATTTGGTCACATGTATATAAGAAACATGATTCAATTAACTCATTTTCGAGGACAAGATCGATAAGATTATCCATAACTAAACAAACACCAAACTTGAATCCAATAACATGGAAAGTAAATGGTTTACTAAGATGGATTCGGCCAACATGGCCATTCATGTCAAAATTCTGTTTTTCCAATGATGATTGGTGGAGCAAAATTAATCTCACATGTGGACTACGAGAATGGTACTCCTCAACGACATTGGTAGAGGCACGAACAGGTGCATAACCAATATCTATTCTATCAAGATGGAAGTAGATTCTGTAGGGTTAAGGTTTGAGAATATTATCCCCTATTCTTGAAGTTTTAGGTTTTAGGTGCCAAGGATCATGTTTCGGGTATGATGCCACACCTTGGCAGGCCCTGATTCTACCATATGTTGTAAAAACAAACTCGAAATTGAATTGTGAGAGATAGACCTAGACTTGGGTTCGGTAGGCTCTAGTCAAAGTTGAAGGGGTTTGTTCGGTAGGCCTCTGCCGAAGCAAGTGCGGCATAGAGAGATAAGAGAGAAATGGGTTGCAGCATAGAGAGGGAAAAGATAGATGTGTAATTGTGAAATGTGTTCTATTCCACCCCCATTGTGTCTTTATTTATAGTAGTAGGGAAGGTGAATTTCTTATCCCAAAAAGATTACAACTCTAATAGGATAATATTTAGTTTAATAGATATGTTAGAATCCCATAAAAATATCTTATATAATATGACTGCAACATAAACAACAATATAAACACATTCGAAGACAATTTTTTAAAATGGTCCATCTCTTTTCTACTTTTTTATTTTATTTTTTTATTCTTGTTCTTACAGCTTCGAATCGTAAAGAATATGAACTTTTGATTAAAACGTTGATAGGGTTTTCTGACAAAATGATAGATATATACTTGATAGGGTTTTCTGATTAAAATATATTTCACCAAGTGGGGTGTGCCGGTGTGGGGGTTCATGTCTCGGTCTTAAGGGCTGCATGAAAAAATAGACGATAAAACATTTTTATTAACCACATTTACAATCTTTAAGGTTAGGTGATTTTTTATTAGGACAAGGATTGTCTGCCCTCCTAGTTGTGGTGCCCTCCTATTTTGTGCTGTCACGGTTAAGTCACGTCAATATTTTATATTAATTTTTTAATGAGATAATAAGATAAAAAACAATAAAAATATAAAATATTGACGTGGTTTAACCGTGGCCGCACAAAATAGGAGGGCATGGAAGGGCACCACAACTAGGAGGGCAGACAATCCTTGTCCTTTTTTTTAACCACTACAAGTGGTCTAGTGGTTCTTGCCTAGTTGGGTTTGCTCCCCAACCTACGTTCGGACCCAAAGCTATCAAAGTGGTCAGGCACTGTGCTGCAATGTACGGTTGGAGCATTGCACATGCGCCGGAAGGAACGCATAAAGGAGGTAGGACACGCTCCAACCCCCAAAGGCAAACCAACTAGGGACGATAAAAGAAGCTAAAACAGCAGCCATAAAAAGAGATAAACTACCGAATGATAAACGAGACTACACTAGAGGCGTGGGAAACGGGTTGTAAAGAGACAGGAAGCGCATCTCCAGCCCGGGTTAGGTGGTTTTTAAAAGGGGTAATTTGTTTAAAGTGCTACTAAGCTCACGTTAATGTCTTATTTCTCCATCAATTTTGAAATGATAATTTGATTGACAACTTTATCCTTGTGTAAAATGACCTTCAAAGACTTAAAAGACCAACCAATCATGTATTGCCACATCATTAGTTATATTGACAAAAAAACCTAAAATATCATAAATGAGAAAAAGAAAAAGCATTGGAACAATTTGGATACCTGCCATATATTGAATTTGGAGGAGTTATGGAAAAACCAGAGCAACACCAAACCATGAGGGTTGAGGTTTTGGGGGTGTGGGTAGTGACGGTTTTGAAATTATGGGGCAGCTGGTGATATTTGGAGGTTCATGATAATCAAAGTAATATCTGAATGGATGACCTATGATTTACTAGAAGAGCAACTGACCTTTTTTGGCGAGAGATTTCCTTTGAGTAAGAAATAGTTGAATTCTGGCTTTAACAAAGAAGACTTACTGTTGTGAAGGTGGTCACAAAGGGACAAGGATTGTCTGCCTTCCACTTCCGATGCCTTTCTGTTTTGTGTGGTCACGGTTAACCCACGTCAACATTTTATATTATTTTTTTTATAAATATAATAAGATAAAAATAAATAGTAATATAAAATGTTGACGTGGCTTAACCGTGACCACACAAACAGAAGGGCACGAAGAGAGCACCGGAAGTGAAGCGCAGACAATCCTTGTCCATCATAAAGACCCCGCTTTCAAGAGCCGAGGAGAAGCAGGTATGGGTGTTCAAAAGCACGACAACCCATAATCTTCCACGATCACATTAATATTCGTTGTATAGGATAACATTAATATTCGTTGTACAGGATAACATTAATATTTCTGCAAATTTTATCAAGTAGTATTAAGGGAAATAATGTACCCCATTAAATTTAGGAAACTTTAACGAAAAGCACCTGGTACTGTTCACTTTAACGAAAAACCACATTTTTACACTAAAAAGTCAATCCTGGTACTATTCACTTTACCCTTTATTTTGTCCTTATCATTAAAACTCAAAGTTTTCAAGCCCTTTTCATTAGTTTTCCTTTAAATTTATTATGGGTACAAACAAAGACAGTGAACCCATGAACAAAAAAAGTACCAGGAAACATAAAAATTGTACGTACCCAACAACACATGAATACCAAATGATCTCTCGTTTTCGAACCAAAAAAAAAAAAAAAAACCTAACCCTAAAGATTGTAAATGTGGTTAATAATAATGTTTCCTCGTCTATTTTTTCACAGCCTTTATGACTGAGACATGAACCCCACATCCCCTTTCCGTGCCCTCCTGTTTTGTATAGTCATGGTTAAGCCACGTCAACATTTTATATTATTTTTTTATATATATATATAATAAGACAAAAATAAATAGTAATATAAAATGTTGACGTAACTTAACCGTGATCACACAAACAGAAGAGCACGGGAAGGGCATCGGAAGTGGAGGGCAGACAATCCTTGTCCATCAAGTATATATCTAACAGTTTGTCAGAAAACCCGATCAACGTTTTAATCAAAGGTTCATATTCTGTACGATTCGAAGCTGTAAGAACAAGAATAAAAATAAAAAAAAAGCAGAAAAGAGACGGACCTTTTTAAAAATTTATCTTCGTACATGTTTATACTGTTGTTAATTTAATTATATTTATGACAAAATTATCCCTGTTATTTTGTTTATATTATTTTCACTTAGTTGTGAATTTTTTGTTTGAGGGGCTTTATAGTCCAATTATTTTTTGTAAAGTCTTAAGACACCAAACTCTTATTCCGATTTTCTAATATTATTATTATATATATATATATATATATGTGGGTCCTTTACCAGACAGGATCCTGATTTTGGTTGAAAAATGAGGATGGCACGGTGAGCCGTCTAATCTCCTTTAATGAGATCGTGCGGTTAGGCTTTAAAGATGCATTTATTGTATTTCTTGTTCTTTCTTTTCGTCCTTTCCTGTCTCTGCCTCACGAATGACTAATCACAAACCAGCGGTTCAAATTCAATCAAATCCCAATCTTTCCATCTCTTCCTCGCGTGTTGTTTCTCAAATTCAGATACGGGTTAAACGATTTGATTTTTATTTTTTTCTTTATAATTTTCTGGAAAAATGGGTTCAAGGAATTGGGATTGTTGGGTTTTCCAGTTGGACATTTTCTGGAGAATGGATATGGTTGTCCTCCTGCCTGATTCAAATTGCACCACACCTTTTCCTGAATTTTTTTAAAAGTAAACTAATGAAAAATGTTTGAAAATTTTAAGTTTTAACGAGAATGACAAAATAAAAGGTAAAATAAATAGTACAAGAATTAAGGGGTGTATTTAATTGAGAATGTGAGAGATTTTAATGAATTTTTATGGAGTTTAATTGATTTGTAGAGATTCCATATAAAATTTTGATTTAATTCCCTTGAAATCTCATGGAAATATGTGAGATTTGTGGATGCTTAAAATACACTACGAAATCTCTCCAATTCCATCTAATTCCTCAACTTTCTCAAATTCTTTAAAATCAATTTCTAATTAAATACACCTGGAATGTTATAAACTTCTTTAAAATTCTAATTGAATACACCCAGATTTCTAAGGATTTTAATAAACTATCTTAAAATTCTAATTGAATACACCTAAAATTTCAGAATCATTTGAAATCCTGATTGAATACCCCTAGATTCATTAAAAGAATTAAAATCTCTTAAAATCCCAATTGAATACACTCCCTAAATTTTTAGTGTAAAACTATGATTTTACGTTAAAATAAACAATAATGAAAGCTTTTCGTTAATCAATTTCTGGGCAGCAGCTTAGGTTCCTCAAGGACTGATATATAGGAGCCAAAAAGTAAGGGAAAAAAAAAACCCAGAAAATGAAAACTGTGAACCCATGCTAATCAGAATCAAATGAGTTTTCATCTTTGAGTTTGTAAAATAGAAAAGAAAGAAAAACCAAATAGTTGAACCCTTCAAATCGGAACACAGTTGGCATTACCTCTAGAATTTGAAAAATAAAATTCGAATCGTTGAACCCATTCTACAGATAACCCCAAATCTGTTGCTTTCGTGGTTGGATCGATTGAAACATTGGCTTTTCATCGACGAGAGCTGTCCAATCTCTTTAATCAGATCGTGCGGTTGCAATTAAACTCGAATTTTACATTTCTTTTCTCTTTTTCTCCGTTGCCCTGCCTCGCCAAGGATGCAAAGCTAAAACAGCCCAAGTCCAATCGAACCCAAATCTTCTTCCCACTTGATCAGTTTTGGGTTCTGGAGATTGGCTTCAGTTATTTGGCCTTGGGTATCTATCTTCCCATCTTGGTTCTTATTGTACCTAGTAATTCACTCTAGGTATCTCATGATCTTCTCATGAATTATGGAGTTTTTCAATTTTTCTTTTGATTAAGTTATAAACAAATTGATGTACCACTTTCATACTCTTCTCCAGCACTGCTTCTGATCCGATGTTTAAGAACCGTTTGATCCTCCACAAGAAATTAGCATAATGATACATAATCATTTCGTTTCCTTTATCGAAAGCATCAGAAAATTGGGTACCTTCTTCATTTGTGCCAAATGGTGTCTAGCTCCATACCAAGGAGAATTTAACACTGAATCTAAGGCTACTTTAAAAAACATATCCTTTTCCAAACATAACAAATTAAATGACAATATTGCTACTGATAGATGTTAAATTATACAAGAATTCCATGTCAAAGAATTGATAATATTGCATGCATCCTACCACCTGCACATCACAACATGTGGGGTAAGATGAAAATTGGAGGACGTATGTGGCTAGCAGTGATTGTTGCTCCGTCTATGTAAATCTTAGCAAGTGTAACGAACTAACAACTTGTGTCTTTGCTAGTGTCCCATCATTCGTGTCTGACGTGACTGGTAACGATCAAGCCCTCATCTAATCAATTTAAAGTGGAATCCATAAAATCTAACCAACCTTTTGAGGTTTGGAATCTATTAAAACATTAATTATAGATCTCAAAAGGTTGGTCAGATTTATGGATTCCACTTTAAATTGATTAGTCGAGGGCTTGGTCGTTACCAGTCACGTCAGACACGAATGATGGGACACTAGCAAAGACACAAGTTATTAGTTCGTTACACTTGCTAAGATTTACATAGACGGAGCAACAATCACTGCTAGCCACATACGTCCTCCAATTTTCATCTTACCCCACATGTTGTGATGTGCAGGTGGTAGGATGCATGCAATATTATCAATTCTTTGACATGGAATTCTTGTATAATTTAAAATCTATCCGTAGCAATATTGTCATTTAATTTGTTATGTTTGGAAAAGGATATGTTTTTTAAAGTAGCCTTAGATTCAGTGTTAAATTCTCCTTGGTATGGAGCTAGACACCATTTGGCACAAATGAAGAAGGTACCCAGTTTTCTGATGCTTTCGATAAAGGAAACGAAATGATTATGTATCATTATGCTAATTTCTTGTGGAGGATCAAACGGTTCTTAAACATCGGATCAGAAGCAGTGCTGAAGAAGAGTATGAAAGTGGTAGATCAATTTGTTTATAACTTAATCAAAAGCAAAATTGAAAAACTCCATAATTCATGAGATACCTAGAGTGAATTACCTCGAGTCATCTGACTAGGTCCTGTTTTGTCTTGGATTAATGGTTACTATTTCCCAACATATGTATATAAGATCATGTTCCATTTTGCAAATATTTACAGTAGGCAAAAATTATATTTGTGAGAGTGGTCAGCTATAAGCCTTTAATAACTACTAGCCTTCATGCACGCTCGTGCATTTTTTGAATTATGGCATACTACGTGCGACTTATATGTTTTAAATGTATTTATATGCATAAATTAACAAAAGGAAAGTCAAATATTTGAAGTAAATGAACCATTTTAGATCATGCTAGAAGTAACCTCTCATAAACCAATTAAAGCAGCTGAATTCACATAATAAAATCGGTCTTTATAGAATTTACATTAAGAATAGAGAAAATAATATTTAATAAACAATTGATTGAATCACATAGGTTCGGGAGCAGACGTGGTCCTTGTCACCCCAGACGGTTTGATGCCCGAGCCGGCGATCATTCTAGGCTTTAAAGCATCCAACAACGAAACAGCGTAGGAGGCACTACTAGCAGGCATCCGAATAGTAAAAGACTTGGCGGTGAAAAAACTCGCAATTCATTCTGATTCCCAGCTAATCACTAGCCAAACTACTTGAGGCATTTCAGACTTACACCCTCACTTAAGTTTCGTGGATAGACAACGCTTACACGGATGTACTAGCTGGCCTAAGCTTCGCCCTTAACCAATAACTCAAACGCTTTATTCTGGTGGAGTATCTAGACAAGCCAAGCATAGAGGTGAAGCCAGCAGCCGAGATGTCACATCTTAGTATAACTCCAAATTAGAAAGATTCCACTATAGACTACCTGGTTAATGGCACACTCCCCATGGAAAGATTGGAGTCTAGAAAGCTCTAAATAAACGCAGCATGCTACTACATAAGGAACGATACTCTCGTCCAAAGATCCTACGCTGGACCACATTTCCTCTGCCTAGCGCCTCCCGACAACCTAAAAGTTCTAAGATTAATTCACGAAGGCGTTTATGGAAATCACTCCGGAGGTCGATCCTTAGCATAGAAGGCTCTTAACGTAGGCTACTACTGGCCTACCATGCATCAAGACGCTAAGGAGTTAGTGCAAAAGTGCGACCGCTGCTAACGCTACAAGTTGGTTCCAGCATTGCCGGCCAGTAAGCTACACCTACAGATGAGCCATTGGCCGTTCATGTAGTGGGCAATCAACTTGGTATGGCCAATACCGCCCGCTACTGGGGGCAAATGCATGATGATTGTGGCAACCACTTACTTCACCAATGGGTAGAAGTAGAGCCCAAGACAACCACAACTCAGACGGACATAAAACACTTCATATGGAGGAACATCATTTATCGATTTGGCATCCCTCAATCCATCGTCACCGACAACGGCTCACAATTCATGGGCAAAGATTTGGCGACATTCTTAAAAAAATATGGCATCAAGCAGCACATGTCCACACTAAGATATCCTCAAGGCAATGGGCGGGCCGGAGCATCCAACAAGATGATTCTCGACTGCTTCAAGAAATCCCTCACCAACAAGAAGGGAAAATGGCCAGACGAACTCCCCGTATGTCTATTGGCATATCGCACCACCA
This sequence comes from Malus sylvestris, assembly GCF_916048215.2. Taxonomy (NCBI): domain Eukaryota; kingdom Viridiplantae; phylum Streptophyta; class Magnoliopsida; order Rosales; family Rosaceae; genus Malus; species Malus sylvestris. Next base: position 26,238,419 of record NC_062260.1, read on the forward strand.
AAAGATGAGCAACCGGTGAGACTCATTTCTCTTTGGCATTTGGCTCAGAAGCAATCATTCATCTCAATGTCATCAAGCCAAATATCACCGTTATATTACCAAGCATTGAGCACAACAGTAATGAGATGGCCACAAGCTTAGATCTGGCATATGAGAAGCGTGAGCAGACCATCACCCCGCATTGCAACCTACCAGCAACAGTTCCTCTCCAGCTACAACAAAAGGGCCAAGATTCTGCAGTTCCAGCCTGGAGATCTAGTCATAAGAAAAGCCTTCATCATTGCCCGTAGAGAAGGCTTCAAAAAGATGGATCTCATCTGGAAAGGTCCGTATAAGATTAACAGAGTAGGCGACAATGCACCCTCGCCACCATGAAATGACAAAGAGCAATGGAACGCCTATAATCTGAGGAAGTACCATGTGTGACCTCCCGCTACATCAAAGCCCGAAGACTCAAGCAGCTCGACAGGTACCACCTCACAAGCTGAGGATTATCCAGTTGTTATGCAGTTTCTACCTTACAACTAAGTTCTTGTTTGTTTCACTCGTTTCTCAATGAGGAAATTAGAAGTAATCTACAACTTGGCTCGGCTGGATGCTTACAATAACTGATCCTTTAATAGAAGATCGAGCCCTTCTTAGGGACTCATCGCAGGAATTGAGCCCCCCGAGGGACCAACCATGCTTTCTAGTGTGATAGAGTAAACTAATTACTCTTCAGTGCGAGAGGGTAAACCAATTCCCCGACACCTATATGGGTCAGCTCTCCAAGACATGAGAATAAACTTTACACTTTGAATATCCAGACGTGGATAAGTCAAGCTGCCCTAGTATAACTAGATGCATGATGGCTTGCGTAGGGATTCCTAGAAGTAGCCACAATGGTTTTTTTCAAGGCTTAGCTAACTGAAGGATTTTGGGTCTCTTGGCCTAATCCGTGGGGAACCAAGCCCTAGAGATGGAGGGGGCACATTACATAATACATTCGATGGACGGCTACCTTGGAACCCTAATATTGCTACCAAGTGCACTAAGGTAGCTTACAGTTTCCAGAAGACTGCCTACGGCTTGCCCTTCGAGCAATAAAGCCACTCTAGACTTATACAACCGCATATTCTTGTGAAAGGTTAAACAAGCTAGCATGCGTATATGAAGCTTTATTCACTACCGACATGCTACTTAGTTGATAAGCTTCACCTCTGCTAAACGCGGAATGACCTACACCAAGTCCTAAAGTGTTGTGATACTTGCTATGCAACCTACGAAATTGGAGAAAGCCAAGGTTAACAAGTCACACAGACTTGTCTGCTTCTGTAAACAAGGCATCCGGCTGCCGACCTTATGGCTAACAACTTTGCAAAGCTCTACACCAACATCTATGGCTGCATCGGCTATGCATGTCTGTCTGCTTACTGAAAAGTAGCACGCTTGCCACTGGTCTATAAAGTCTAAAGGTTAGGGCATAAACAAAAGAAACGAAGATGGAGAAAAGCGAAGGAAATAAGTTTATTAAATTTTCTAGCAAAATTGATAAACGACTAGTAAAGGCCGAAGGAGTTCAAGCAAAACAAAAGCAACAAGGAAAACAAAGAAAATCCTAAAGGTTACTTAAAAGACTACCCTTTAGCAGCTTGGACATCCCACGACTACTCGGCCGCCACACCTCCAGTAGCCACAACACTCTCAGCAACGGCATCATCTGGCGCTTTACCCCCGACTGTTCCAGCTTGGGCATTAACCTCTCCGACTACTTCACCAATTGAGGCCTCAAAAGTAAAGGCCAGCAAGCCTTTCGGAGATATAGATAAAGTTTCAAAGTATTCTAAGCAAACTCGAAGTCAGACGGCCTACCACAGAGATGATCTACATAACCCATCTTGTAGAAGTCGGCCTAACTCTGAACAAGTGAAGCCTCGAGCCCAGCCTTCTCACCTTTTAGTTGCTCGTTCTCCTAAAACAGACCAACACGGACGCGCTGCAGCTCATCCACTTATTTCTTCAAACTTTTGTTGATCTTCAACGCACCTTAGCGTTCTAACACTTGGGGTTCAAGCCTATCAACGACCTTCTTGAAGTGGATCACTTGGTTATAAACAGCGATCAACTCTTCATCCTTTGCATAAACAGCGGAACAAAGCTCAAAAATAGCACACTTAAGATCTTGAATTTGAGGTATGTAACATCCGATCTCATTCTCTACACTTTCATACTTAACTTAGATTGCGTCAAGCTTACTTTTCAAGTCAACGATCTCTTGGTGAGCGATCTCAAGCTGCAAAGAAGTGGGGGCAGAGATGTTAGACCCCTTCAAAGCGACGAGCTCAGATTCCAACCTCTTGATCTTCTCAGTAGAATAATGAGTTTTGGCTGCCACAACCTTTACCACCTCCTTGGCAGCCTTGGTATCATTTTGGTCATGAAGCATGGACTCGACTTCCAGAATAGTCGTCTCCTGCATCATGGAAAATAGGGTAGTCTTCCTATACTTGGTCGAACAATCCCTTTAACGTCATTGACAAACTTGGCATAAACGTTCATGTCTTCAAGCAGATCTGGTTTCAAAAGCACATAGATCTCAGCAGCCTCCCTAGAATCAGGCTTAGTGGATTTCTCACAACTGCCCACGCGAGTAGTCTTCTCCTTCCTAGCTGGCGAATCAGTCACAGCAGCAGGGGGAGTGGGCCTTGGCACCACTTTAGCTGTAGAGTCCACCTTAGCTTCCAACGGATGTCTTGGTACAGACTTCGGCACTAGGGGCATAACATGACCTTTGCGCTGAGCAATCCTATCACCAATCGTACTAGCCATTCTCGACATGGCAGACACCATAGGCTCAGATCTAGCAGCCTTATTTTTTCCTCCTATTGGAATAAGTCATGTCAATCACATGCCTCTCGACAGTAGGCGAACCCTCACGAGCAGCTGAGGAAGTCTTCAGTTTTTCTCAACTGGCATCTCTTGAGTAGGCCACCTTCATTCATAGTAGGCTTCACGACAGCGATTAGACAAGCCAATGCATCCGCCTTGATGCTCTTTACCTCCTCTTTCGGGAGCAGCCCACATTTCTCCTAACGAAGAAGACTAAGCAAACAACGCAATTCACGATACTCAGCATGGGAGCTCAACCCAGCAGGACATGAGCCATGCGGCTCGCTTAGCATTGTGTCCTAGCGCCTCAATCCGCGACCCCAGTCGCATAAGCTGCCATTGGCTCTAGCCAAGCTGAGCAACCCAAGTAATGGTCTCTGCCACAACACCTCTTTGACCTATGTAAAGCCGACTCCTGGCCCTTGCCAGCCAACATGCAGCACCACCCCAACAGCTGCTCCGCGACAGCACTATCCAAGAAGAAGACAAGGAAAATTAAATTTTTCTTACCTCGATACAGTGCGGAGAAGACGAAGAAAGCAACGAAAAACAACCTTTGCACAGGCAAGTGTAGAAGATTGCTAGGGGAGAGGGACAAATATCCTCTAGCTCTCTCTCTTGTAGGGTAGAATAAATTACTCTATAAAGTTGATTTAATAACCCACTTAAGGTGAACTTAAATAGGCTTTGAGAGAAATTTATTTCCTTTTCTTAGAAGGATCTAATTTCCAAGTAAATAAGGAATCTACATCAAAATAGGAAACAATTTTATGTTTCCTAAAGCAAGAAGATCTCTACACCCGTTGCCCTTTCCTGCAAGCAGCCCAACATGTGTGGGGGCATTTGTGGAACAAAAAATAATCAAGAGGTGACACATGGATTTTTTGGTGAAAATGACAAAATTACCCTCAAGGAACACTGAAACTCCCATGTGCAAGTAGTGGACAATCATTCCTCAATCAAGTCAAAAGTGTCAAAAATAGGTATTTATTTATAACCTATTTCATCCATCCTCATCATATCTTCTCCACAAGGTAACCCCCAATTCATTCCTCTGTTATTATATTAAATTAGCTAATTAATTTATTAATTTATTATTCCATTAATTAGCTAATTAACCACAAATCAAGAACCTAACCCACAAAACCATCCAAGTGGCCGATCCTTCCCTTCCCAAGGGGGCCGGCCACACCCCTATATAAACCCTCATATTCTCTCCAAAACTCAATTTCAATTCTCTTGCAAAATTCTCTAAATTCTCCAAACATTTTTTCCTCAAAATTCTAACTTTGGCATCAAAGGTTCTTCGGCCAAACCCCCCCCCCAAATTTATCATGGGCCCGTGAGGCTCTTGGCGTTGACCTAAGGTGTTATTTGTTTTGTAGATGCAATTTTGTCAAAGAACAAGGAGGAAGAAATTTACATCCACAAGTATTCTTTGTACGTCGGTTGTCTCCTCCATTATTCTTCCCTGCTATTTACTAATTTCGAATAGGAAAAAATTATGAACCTCAGATTAAAATCTTGATAGGGTTGTTTCGACAAAATGCTAGAAATATGGTCGTTGTTTATTCAAACTGAATGAATAAAAGATTACTTTTTCGGTTACATTTCATAATTAAAAAATATCTCATAAGTGCTATTTGGTATGGGTATAAGACCATCTTCAACTGAAGGGTCCAAAGGGCCAGAGGGCCAAAAATAGCCCAAAAACCGTTTCTAACCGATGGCTAGGCCAAAAGGCTCATGGACCCCATTGGACAACAAAGGGCCAATCGGCTGGCCCAACTCAACCAGCCTCGGGCTGGCCAGAATTTTCATTATTCATGTCGGTTATATCCGACAACATTGTATTAATTCCTGTTGATTATATCTAACAGGAATGGTAGGCATTTATTTATTCATTTTTACAAAATTTAAAAAAAAATTAAAATTCTATCTTTTTCCTATAACTTCCTAAGTCATTATACAACATTAAACGACCCTTTGGTCCTCGATTGGAGACGGTATTTTGTGACATAGCTAAAACGAGCCCTTTGGCCCTCGGTTGGAGATGGAGGCAAATATGGCTCTGTACTGTTCATTAAAATATTAATATCTTGGAGGGTCAGATGGCTAAAACGAGTCATCTAGCCCTCGTTCGGTTGAAGATGGTCTAAGGTTTTGAGGAATTGAAGCTGTCACTTGTCACTCGTCCGTCACCGGCCCTGCTTTCCATTAAATGAGCCAATCTTCTCTATATTATATATAGGTAATACAAAGTGTTTCTGGAGGTACTTTCCTCACCATCCTACCGAGTACCATGGATGTTCCTTCCTTTCCTTTACCTCCTCCCATTGCAATAAGTTTAGCGGTAGTAATTTTAACTGTGCTTGTGATAAGATTCCGTGCTAGAAGGTTGGGTGCTGAGAAAAAAAAGAGATACCATCCTGTCGTCACAAATTTCTTAAACACACTCATCAACTTCCCTAGGCTGCACCATTATATGACCGAGTTTGAACACAAACACAAAAGTTACAGGGCTTATAATGTTCTCATAGATTACATTATCACCACGGATCCTGCAAATGTTGAATACATCCTCAAAACAAACTTTGCAAACTATGGCAAGGTATGCTGTCTCTGACTAGTTAAATGAGAAGTTCATGATATTATAAAATTTCAAAAGTATTTTTTTGATTCTTTGTCGCGTGTATATTTGAAGGGTGAACATCTTAATGATTTTATAAGGATAATATTTATGTTAATCACCATAGTTATCTAATAACAGAAGTTCCAATTCCTGACCTGCTGCAGGGTTGGTACCATTCCGGCGTTTTGTCAGATGTTTTAGGAGACGGGATCTTTGCTGTGGACGGAGAAAAATGGCTGCATCAAAGAAAGGTAGCGGGCAATGAATTAACCACCAAAGTTTTGAAAGACTTCAGCAGTACAGTCTTCAAAACCAATGCAGTAAAACTGGCCCGGATAATTTCTGAAGCTGCAACCTGCAACAAAGTAGTTGAGATCCAAGTAAGTTTGCCATGTAGAATTAGTTCCTTATATATGTAGCATGATTAGTATTAGTTCCATATATATATTAGGAGTTTCAGAAGGAGATCCCACGTCACAATAGCAAACACATGTTTAGTTATCACCAAAACCTGGAGCACTATGCAATGAGGGTTAAATAATTGGAACCGTTTAGTTTTTAGATCTCCATCCAAGAATTAACCTTGTAAATTAAAATAAGGGCTCTTTAGAGAAAGGCCCTTGAAACTCCTATTTTCCAGACAAAAACCCACCTAATAGTAAATATTCAAATAAAACCCAAAATTCAAATAGACTACCATGTAGACAAATATGTAACCAATTATTACAACATATTTACAACTTATGCCACAAAACCCTAATTATGTCAATAAATATTATTACTCATCCTAATTATGATTAGCAATTAACCCCATATGGAATATTTTCCTTTCTTGTATCATAACTATTAGTAACATGTATATATAAATACTAATTTATCCATATTCATAAACAATTATGGGCACATTTTTCGTATGAAAAAAGAAAATCTTTTGTATAATCAATTATTTTCCATCAAATAATATTGTTTGATAAAAAAACAAACCAATTAATATTCTTTATGTTGTAGGTAAATTATTTTACATAGATTATTACATACATTAGAGATTTTTTATTTGTTATTATATATGCGTGTTAAAAATAATTTATCTATATTTATATGTAAAATATAAATAAATTAATTTTGAATCAAATAGCATTTATTTTGTAGGTAAATTAAAGTTGTAGTTACATTATTTTGGTCAAGTTAAATAGTGCCTAAATTATTTCATAAAAACTAAACCAAGACAAGTTATCGCCATTAAAATGAAACAGTAGATACATTCTTTTTTTTATTTGATTAAACAATAGGTAAATTATATTGTAGGTACATTATGTTTGTAAAAAAAAAAAAAGGAAAATTGAAAGTAGTAGATATATTATTTTTAACCAAATTTCCTTTATTTGTAGGTGAATTATTTGCATGCAATATATATATATATATATATATATATATATTGGGCACATTTTATTCCTAATATATATTTGTGCAATGATTCACCTATATTATTATATAAAATATAGATCAATTTTTGTTGAATCAAATAACATTTCTTTAACTTTATAAGTAAATTATTTTGCATGTATTATTACTGGACAAATTTTATAGTGCCCTTTCAGATTTTCATTTGGGTAAGAAAATGACAAGATTAAATTAAAATTGTCAAATTTTATGCAAATTTGAAAAACAATTACAAAATCTTAAGGAAAGTATAACATTAGTGCTTTTTTTTTCCAGAAGCATTAACATACAATTTGTTATGATATATTAATATGCAATGATTTTAAACACATTTTCTTTTCATTAATCCCTCCCTTCAAATATGCATAGAATTTAATGTATTCATTAAAACTGTAATTAGGGGTGTTTTAGGCATCTAAAAAATGCAAAATGTGTAAAGGCAAATAGAATTAATGAATTTGCTTATGTGGAGCCTAGTCATTGGGTTTTATTCATGTAAAAAGACTATGTCGGGTTTTATGTAAAGAAACTTGAGTTTCAAAGGCTAAAATCATATTTTCAGTTAAAATAATTAGAATCCAAATAGTTTGATTTGATTATCTTTACAAACATTGTCTTTTAAAACATTGTATTCGTCTATTTATGGACTAATGATTTTGAGATGTGGATAATTTTGCAAATATAATTATATTTGAATGAGGTTCCTAATTCCTGTATATAAATACAACACACACACACACACACACACACACACACACACATATATATATATATGTAATTCTTGGCGTTTTCTTTTTGGGACGAAGGAATTGTTTATGAAAGCAACCTTAGATGCAATCGTCAAGATTCTGCTTGGAATTGAACTAGACACCATGTACGGAACAAATGAAGAAGGTATTCGGTTTGCCCATGCTTTTGATGTAGCAAACGCAATGACCATCTATCGTTATGTTGATTTCTCCTGGAAGATCAGAAGGTTCTTGAACATTGGATCAGAAGCACTGCTAAGGAAGAGTGTCCAATTGATAGATCAATTTATTTATAACTTAATCAAAAGAAAGATTGAAACAGATACTTCATCAGAAGATGAGCTACTGGCAGTGAGTAATTAACCTTCCACTCCATGATCCGTTATATTAATTCCAAAATGAATAATAAATTTAGTATGAGCAGTATTATTGTAAAATAAATAATAAAGTTAATAGTGTGAATGACTGGCAATATTGGCAGTTAAAGAAGGGAGACATCATCTCAAGGCTTTTGAAATCTCCAGATGCCGATCCAAAGTACTTGAGAGACTTGATCCTTTGTCTCATTGCTGCCGGAAGAGACACAACGGCGAGCACTCTTACGTGGTTTATTTATATGCTATGCAAGCATCCTCATATACAAGAAAAGGTTGCAAGGGAAGTTAGAGAGGCAACAAATCTGAAAGACAGTTCACGCATTGATGAGGTTGTTGCCACCCTTACTGAAGAAGCTCTTGAAAAAATGCAATATCTACATGCAGCTTTGTCTGAGACACTCAGGCTGTACCCTTCAGTTCCACTGGTAATTAAGTACTTATTATCTAAAATTAAATGCATGCACAAATACATCAAACATTTCATCAATTTTCTGTATTTGAATCGTTGCATGTTACTTTTTAAGTATATAACAAGTTACTTTGTGCGATGCACGCTGTCATATATAGAACGCAAAAGTTTGTTTAGCTGATGATACTTGGCCAGATGGATTTAGTGTAAAAAAAGGAGATTTTGTGGGATTCCATGTTTACGGAATGGGCAGGATGAAATATCTATGGGGTGATGATGCAGAAGAATTTCGACCAGAGAGATGGCTAGACAAAAATGGCATTTTCCAGCAAGAAAGCCCCTTCAAATTTACAGCTTTTAATGTATGTAAGAAAAAACATGCATGTTGATTAATGAAAAAGTATGCACAAAGGATGAGATTATTTCTGAAGAATTTTGATATATATATATGTGTGTGTCATTCACGTTACAGGCTGGGCCAAGAATTTGTATAGGAAGGGACTTTGCCTATAGGCAGACAAAGATCATGTGTGCCACACTTGTAGGATGCTTCAAATTCAAGCTGAGTGACGAGAAGTGGGTGGCTCATTACTTGACCAAGATCTCCCTCCATATCGACGGGGGACTTTATGTGCATGCCTCTCCAAGGCCTTAAACAGATGCCTCCTTTCCACCCCCATGCAGTTTGCTTAATATATAATTATCAGAATATATACTACTGTATTAGATAATAAAAGAAGAGTTACTAAAATGAAGCCTTCTTAACGTATTCGATCATAATCATGTATGTCCTATGACAATATTGTTGAATATTTTAAAAATATATATATAATAATATATTATAAATATAATAATAATATATATATATATATATATATATATATATATATATATATATGGGGATGTTTGACGGGAAGTTGGGTCATTGACCCAACAATTATATCTTTTCAAATTAGCATTGTAACCTTTTGCTAATATCCAACGGTTGCTGCATGTTTTACAACATATATGATCTTTGGGTAATTGGTGTTTGTATTAGATATGTCCATTGGACATAATGATGCAATGTGCTGCATGTTTTACAACATATATGATCTTTGGGTAATTGGTGTTTGTATTAGATATGTCCATTGGACATAATGATGCAATGTGTTGTATCACATGGTGAAAAGACATACTCAAATCAAAGGATGTGTCTAAAGGGTGTAATTCTCTCTATATATAGTGGTAACATTAGTAGAAAATAATCATTCAGAAATTTGTTGTCTACATAATTTCTTTGCTCTCTTTTCTCTCTTCATCACATTCATACAATTTCTTTCTAGTTATTTCTAAGGGAATATAATTCGGTTTTGCTAATCGAATATTCCATACTTTGTTGTATCCTGGAAGTAATTTGCCAAGAACCCTTAGCAAACTCATTCGAGTGGGGGCAAATAACACTTTAAGGAAACGATTCAAGTCGTACCTCAAAATCATTATTCGGATTATTCTCCATATTTCTATATTTAATCTAACAATCTTAAAGTGTTATTTTCGTTATGGATAACAAATCTGATAACATGGCTTTAAAGATTATCAATCAAGATGTCTACAAGTTAGACAAATTTGATGGATCAAATTTCACCCGATGGAAGGACAAGATGCGTTTCATGCTTACTGTTCTAAATGTCATATATGTGTTGGACCCGAAATTGGAGCCTATTCGTGAACCAAGTGACAAAGACTCGGACAATATAGTTGCCGATCGAAAGAAGCGTGAAGAAGATGAATTGGTATGTCGAGGACACATCTTGGGCACATTATCTGATCGTTTATATGACCTGTATGCACACATTTAATCTCCAAAGGAAATTTGGGAAGCACTTGAACACAAGTACACAACGGAAAAAAGAGGTACCGATAAATTTTTAATGTTCAAATATTATGAATTCACTATGTTTGATAACAAACCCATCCTAGACCAAGTTCATGAATTATTGGTCTTGGTCTCAAAACTTCGTGAACTTAAAATAGTTATTCCAGATCCTATGATAGTTGGGGCTATTATGGTAAAATTACCCCAAACATGGAATAACTATAGAAAGAAACTTCTACACATGGTGGAAGATATTAGTTTAGAGAATTTGCAAAAGGGTATTCAAATTGAAGAGGAAACTCGAAATCGTGATAAGAATTTTGCAAATCAAGATTTCTCTAAAGTTCACATTGTCGAAGGAAACAAATATAAAAAGAACTTCAAAGTCAAAATTGACAAAGAGAAGTTTAAGAAGACCAATTCCAACAACAATCAAAAGAATGCAAATGGTGTATGCTACCATTGTGGAAAGAAATGCCATTACATTCGTGATTGTAGACACAGAAAAGCAAGTGAGGAATATGCCAATAAGACCAATAGCGCAAATATGGTGGAAAACTCTGGAATTGATAACATTGTTGCAATGGTATCAATGATGCATATTGGCATGATTACCGAACTGAATATGGCAGCGGTAATAAAATCCTCCGATTGATGGCTCGACTCAGGGGCTACTATACATGTGTGCAATGACAAGGCACAATTCAAGACATATGAAGCAATAACGGACAATGAAGAAGTTTTAATGGGGAATCATAATTCCGCCAAAGTTCTAGGAAAAGGAACCGTTGAACTTCAATTTACTTCTGGAAAGAAAGTGACGTTGCTTAATGTACTGCATGTTCCAGAAATTAGAAAGAATCTTGTGTCTGCAAATTTATTATGTAAGAACGATATAAAGACTGTTCTAGAGTCCGACAAGTTAATAATGTCAAAAAATGGGATGTTTGTTGGGAAGGGATATTCTTGTGATGGGATGTTCAAACTAAGTATCAATAATAAAGTGAATTCTTCTGTTTATATTGTTGAATCTTCCTCTCATTTATGGCATTTACGTTTAGCACATATAAATTTTAGATCTTTAAAATACATGCGCACACTTGGTTTTATTGCTTGCAATGATGATTATAATGATAAATGTGAAACATGTATTCAAGCGAAAATGACTAAGAAACCTTTTTCAACTACCGAAAGAAATACAAATTTATTAGACTTAATACATTCTGACATATGTGAATTTAATGGTGTTTTAACAAGAGGAGGAAAAAGATATTTTATCACATTTATAGATGATTGTTCTAAATTTACTTATGTTTATTTATTGTCTAATAAAGATGAAGCTTTTGAGTGCTTTAAGCGCTATAAGGCTGAAGTTGAAAACCAAAAGGGAAGGAAAATTAAATGCCTTCGTAGTGATAGAGGTGGTGAATATTTTTCACATGAATTTGATATTTTTTGTGAAGAGCATGGTGTTGTACATCAAAGAACTGCACCCTATACACCACAACAAAATGGTTTGGCAGAAAGAAAAAATAGAACACTCACTGAAATGATTAATTCTATGATGATTAATGCTAATACTCCAAAATATTTATGGGGTGAAGCATTGTTTACTGCATGCCATATACACAATAGAATTACATCTATGAAGACACATGTGTCACCATATGAAATTTGGAAAGGAAGAAAACCAAATTTGTCATATTTGAAAGTATGGGGTTGTGTAGCTTTTTATAAGGCACTCGATCCTAAGAGATCCAAGTTGGGTCCAAGAGGAATTAAAAGCATATTTGTAGGATATGCAGAAAATTCAAAGGCATATAGGTTGCTTAATTTAGACTCGAACACAATAGTTGAGTCTAGAGATGTCGAATTTATAGAAAATAAATTCTATAATGACTACTCAGTGTCTGGAAAAGAGAATGATCAAACACATTTCTCTAATCCGTCTACTAGTCAATCTCAAGGTGAGAAAAGAAAACAGTCTGAAACTGTTAATGAACCAAGGAAAAGCCAAAGGGTAAGAAAAGAAAAGACTCTAGGCTCTGATTTTATTTCATCTCAATCTATTGTATTTTCAGTCGAAGGAAATAGAACAAAGGTTCTTAAGAAAATACCCATATTGTTGAATGTTGAGGATGATCCTAAAAGTCTAAGCGAAGCATTGACTTCAAGAGATGCAGCCTTTTGGAAAGAGGCTATAGATGATGAATTTGAATCATTAATATCTAATCAGACATGGGTTTTAGTAGACTTGCCCCAAGGATCAAAAGCAATAGGTTGTAAGTGGGTATTTAGAAGAAAATACAATACAAACGGGTATATTCAGACATTTAAAGCCAGGCTAGTCGCCAAAGGTTTTAAGCAGAAAAAAGGAGTAAACTATTTCGATACATATGCACCAGTAGCTAGGCTCACATCAATTAGAATATTGTTTGCATTGGCATCTTTATATAATTTGCATGTGCATCAAATGGATGTGAAAACAGCATTTTTAAATGGTGATTTAGATGAAGAAGTCTATATGGAACAACCAGAAGGGTTTGTTCTCCCTGGGAATGAAAAGAAGGTTTGTAAATTAGTAAAGTCATTATATGGATTGAAGCAAGCATCAAAACAGTGGCATGAAAAGTTTGATTTTGTCATTTTATCATATGGATTTAGACATAACAGTGCTGATAAATGCATATACTCTAAATTCACAAATGATTATGGTGTTGTTATATGTTTATATGTCGACGACTTGCTAATTTTTGGTACAAACATGAAATGTGTATCTGAAACTAAAGAGTATCTAAATTCAAAATTCAAGATGAAGGATTTGAATGAAGTAGATACTATCTTGGGAATTAAAGTAAAGAAGCATAGTAGGGGTTACGCTTTGTGTCAATCACATTATATAGAAAAATTGCTTCTTAAGTTTAAGCATCTACAAATAAAAGAAGCAAATACCCCTTATGACCATAGTGAAACTTTGCTTAATAATTCTGGTAGGTCTGTTGCACAGCTTGAGTATGCTAGTGTAATCGGAAGTTTAATGTATGCCATGCATTGTACCAGGCCAGATATCGCATTTGCAGTAAGCAAACTTTCTAGATACACTAGTCATCCAGGTACTGCTCATTGGAAAGCAATAAATAGAATTTTTGGTTATCTTAAAAGAACTATTAACCTGAGTTTAACTTACTCTGAGTTTCCAGCAGTACTTGAAGGATATTCAGATGCAAGTTGGATAACAAGTGCTAATGATAATAAGTCTACATCAGGGTGGATTTTTACAATTGCCGGAGGAGCAATTTCTTGGGCTTCGAAGAAGCAAACATGTATAGCACATTCAACTATGGAATCTGAATTTATAGCATTAGCAGCAGCAGGTAAAGAAGCGGAATGGATTAGAAATTTGTTATTGGAAATAGAGTTGTGGCCACAACCAATGCCATCCATTTCTTTATATTGTGATAGTGAGGCTACTTTGTCTAGAGCATACAATAAGGTATACAATGGAAAATCTAGACATATTAGCTTGAGACATGAATATGTCAAGCAATTAATAACTGATGGAGTTATTAATATTGTTTATGTTAAATCAAGTAATAACTTGGCGGATCCGTTAACAAAAGCACTTTCAAGAGCTTTGGTAGTTAGTACATCTAGTGGAATGGGGCTAAAACCCTTTACTGAAAATTAGCCACCAATAATGGTAACCCGACTTTGTCTAGAACATCACTAGTTTAAAAGTTTAATGGGTAATAACAAGTTATTGTTAAGTGGTTGTAAAAGCACTGAAAATTATTATATAGCTCATTCCAGGATGATCAGTGCAAGACTGCTACGTTTAGGAGGATGAGTTTTATCTCTTAATGAGGTTATTTGATGTTATGTCTATAGTAGCAGGGACATGGGAAGGAACCTCACCTATATGAACATAAGAAGTGGTGCCGCTTCTACCAAGAGTTGGGTTTTCTCTTGTAAATGTTTATGAAACCAGGATGAAGCACAAGGCCATAATAGTGCTTAATTGGTTCAGAAATTTCTTTAAAGAAATAAGACATAATCATGTGTGTAGTGATTCCGGTTTTAACATAAGAATAGGTGGTTTAAACTTAGGTCACCATCACATTCGTTCTAACTTTGAATTACTTACACTAATTAAAGGTTTAATTCGAAAGACACCTTTATTGTATGCATGATTATATCGGTATGCTTGTGATAATTATAAAGAGAGTTGTAATATCATTTTCTATATATTTTTCAAATAGGGAAGGATTGTTGAATATTTTAAAAATATATATATAATAATATATTATATATAATATATATATATATATATATATATATATATATATATGAATTGCTTAAGGGGAGGGATTCCCATTTTTTCAAAAAAATGGGGACACGCTCCCACCGTTGGATTTGAATTAAATGAAATCCTGTGGTTGAGATTCTATGGCCTGTGTTTTAATCTTAACCACACAATTTCATTAAAGTCAATCTAACGGTGGGGAGCGTGTCCCCATTTTTTTTGAAAAAATAGGAATCCCTCCCCTTAAACTCCCTGTATATATATATGGGGATGTTTGACGGGAAGTTGGGTCATTGACCCAACAATTATATCTTTTCAAATTAGCATTGTAACCTTTTGCTAATATCCAACGGTTGCTGCATGTTTTACAACATATATGATCTTTGGGTAATTGGTGTTTGTATTAGATATATCCATTGGACATAATGATGCAATGTGTTGTATCCCATGGTGAAAAGACATACTCAAATCAAATGATGTGTCTAAAGGGTGTAATTCTCTCTATATATAGTGGTAACATTAGTAGAAAAGAATCATTCAGAAATTTGTTGTCTACATAATTTCTTTGCTCTATTTTCTCTCTTCATCACATTCATACAATTTCTTTCTAGTTATTTCTAAGGGAATATAATTCGGTTTTGCTAATCGAATATTCCATACTTTGTTGTATCCTGGAAGTAATTTGCCAAGAACCCTTTAGCAAACTCATTCGAGTGGGGGCAAATAACACTTTAAGGAAACGATTCAAGTCGTACCTCAAAGTCATTATTCGGATTATTCTCCATATTTCTATATTTAATCTAACAAATATATATTCAATCGTTGTGTCACAATAAAAAAGAAAAAATGTAGTGCTGGTTACATTAAAATAAGTAACTTTGGTTGTAAAACATTAAGTTTGATTTGCAATATAAGATATTTTTGTTTCCATTTAAATTCTGAATTATTGGGTATTTGTAAACAAAAAGAAAAAAAAAATAATGATCATCTTACTGTAGGAAATTTAGTTTTCTAGCAATAGGAATAGCATGGCGAGTGATGTTTTCCTCGCTGATTTTCCCTTAAAATTTTCAGGTTTTTCCTACTCTCGCTATATCCTACAAGGAAACAGATTATAGCGAGAAATGGGAACTTTGAGGGAGGAAACGTTTTGCTACTAAATGGTCAACCAAACATATTTTCTTCGCGGTAGGCTTTCCCCGGGGGCCTACGACCTCGTCAGGAAATGTTTAAACGCTGAACCATTTGTACGACAATTTTGGAATTATTAGAACGAATTTTGTGTGCGCTAAAAGGTGTTTTTTTGTCCTACAAAAGAATAGTGTTTTTTTTTTTTTTTTTTTTTTGTAATAATACTGCCAGTATATATCCACGCTAGCATGAATGAATTCTGACTGATTAGATTTGTCTACATCAATGGAAAATTCGATAAGTCGTATATATGAGTGATCAATGATTGCTGAGTTAAGATACCACCAATGAGATGAGCAAAGTACATCATACTTGTTTAATTGCTCCCCCTGAATAATTTGAATTGAGAGATTTAATTCATATTATATCGGATATAGATTGAGAATCCGGCCTTTCAGAATTATTTTTTATAAAGATATTTGTTCAAATATACCAATTTCATTCAGGGACGGAGTTAGAAATTTATTCTAATGGGGGTAACCGAAAACAATTAAAAAAACTTTATTATAGTATGGTTATATGCAATATGATATTAAATATGGTTTCAAATGACGATGTATCACAATTCTAATGTTACAAAAATTTCAATATAGTAGTGGGAAGTAGCAAAATGATGAGAAAAATATAAGTACATAATAGGCGAGAGAGAGTTTTTTCGGTTTGAATGAGCACTATTACTCATATAATATTTGATATAGAGTATAAGTAGAATGAATGTATGTTAGATATTATATACATATTTTTCTTTAAAAATAACTCGTGTATATTATGTAATTGTAGTATGCAACTAAACAAACGAATTACTTGAGTGGGGGCATCTGTCCCCAGTGAGCCTTCATTGGCTCCGTCCATGATTTCATCTCGAAGATAAAGGGTGCGGAGAGCTTGTATGCATTGTTTAATTAGGATATAAAAAAAAATTATTTTCTTACTTTTAAATTGTAAATGGTTGTCACTTAATACTACATTCTAATGGTATTCATCTTCATTCGTAAGTCAAAGGTTTTAGGTTTAATTCTCGCCAAAAGCGAAGTCCAACCACATTGTTGTTAACCAATTGTAAGTGTTAGGGTAAAATTGGCAATCCCTGACATAATGCCTGAGTCTGTAATAGCTTAGACTTGTTATACATTTTCAATTGTACTGGTTTAAGTCTAGGAAGGGTTCTCACACTTTCGATGCAAAGATGTTATCTACACGCGATAAATATTCAGGTACGTTTGCATGCATACATCCAACTACTTTCATCTATATCTCATGTTATTGTTTTTGAAACAGGACTCTTAACCATTGTGTGGTTTATCTCTTTAAAATATCTTATTCCTTTATATTCGAGATTTTAAAGCATGCAAAATAGTCTAATTACATTAGGACTAATCTGATGGTATTGAGACTTTTAAAACGTGTTATCAAAACGTGTTTGGGTGTTGGTGAGACTTATCGGATTGCATGGGATTATTCCAATGCCTTGCCGTCCTTATCAATTCAATTTTGGTGATGTGCCGTAAGGGAGATAGAAATTAGGTTTTGTTTGGTTTAAAAGGCAGCATATATATTGGGCTCCTGTTTTTTTTTTTTTTTTGACGGCTAGACTTGCATACATTTGTGCGTGCTTTGAAAAATACAAAGACACAGCAGCTTGGCGTGTTTTTTTGGGAAGAAGGAAAAAATATTTTTGATATTGCTGTTGTCTTATGGTTTTAATAGCATGTGTTTTTAAAGAGAAAATATTATTTTCATGCTGATTTTCATTTGGTTTTTTATTGAATGTCGATTATGAAAATGTGCCTTGTGATTTTCATAATTGATTGATTTTTCAACCAAACACTTCATCATATAAACATTCTGCATGATCGAGTTAGTATCCTGCAAAGTTCGAGGGAAAGGTGATTGACGGCTGCGTTAGTGTCGTGCCACTTCAACTCGAAGACTGAAGAAAGATCGAGTAGCAAAGCGCGGAGACAAAGCTGCCAACTGGTATGAGTGTCTAGTTGATGAGTTTTGTAAGTCTTTATGTATTCTTTCTTTCTTAGTGTTTCCTGGCTTGGTAGCCCGAGGATTTTACCGGTGGTGGGTTTTGCCTCGTAAAATCCTACATCTTGTGTGTGCTCTTTATATTCGTGCTGAATATTTGTGTAGGATTAAGTTTGCATAACTGATTATTTTAAGCCATAAATTTACATTAGTATTAAGTCGAAATTTACTTATACTCTGGATTAAATTAATACCCATCCTAGAACTTTCAATTGGCACCAGAGCAGGTCACTAAAAATATCTAGTGAGATCCGTGGGTAGTCTAGGATGAATCGCGCTATGGGTTCAGTTTCTCATCCACCACATTTTGATGGTGACAACTACGCTGCATGGAAGGCAAAGATGAAATCATTTCTCTGGGCGCTTGACGACAGAGTATGGCTTGCGGTTGAAGAAGGCTGGGAACCTCCAATAGTTAAAGAAACCAAAGGCGAAGGACTGTCTTCGGTAACCATGTCGTTGCTTAAGCCTAGAAGGGAATGGAGCGAAGAAGAACGCAGCTCTAGCACATTCAATCAAAGGGCATTGAATGCGTTATTTACTGCCGTTTCGCCTGAGCAATTTAACTACATTAGTAAATGCATAACGGCAAAAGAAGCTTGGGATATTCTTGAAGTTACTCATGAAGGTAACTCTACTGTCAAAGAATCTAAGCTTCAAAATCTCATCACAAAATTTGAAAATATCAAAATGCAAGATGATGAGAGTTTTTCTGACTTCTATGCTAAGCTTAGTATAATTGTCAATGGTTGTCACAATCTTGGTGATAGCATTCCAGAGCATAGGGTTGTTAAGAAAATTCTAAGATCTCTTCCTTCAAGGTTTCATGCAAAAAGGACAGCTATAGAAGAATCGAAAGATTTGAACACTTACAAGTTGGAACAATTGATTGGATCCCTACAAACATATGAGTCCGACTTTACAAAAGGCAAGAAAGGCAAAAATGTTGCTTTTAAAGTCAATAATGAAAAAATGAATGAGGATCCATTTGAAACCTTGACTCAAGACGAATTTGCCCTTCTTACTAAACAAGCTAGGAAATTTTTGAAGCTTAGAAGCTCTAGGGGACGTGAAAGTCGAAACAATTTTGACTCAAACTCCAAAGTCCCTCGTTCTAGAGACGTTTCTCATGGAAATACTCCCAAGTCTGTCAAACTTGGTGAGAAGAAAAGTTGGAATGATAAAGATAAGTGTTTTGAGTGTCAAGGGTATGGACATCATGCTCATGAATGTGCTAATACTCTTAAAAGGCTGAAAGATGAAAAGAACAAAGCTTTAACTTCCACGTGGAGCGACAGTGAGTCAGAAAAAGACACGGCATCTGAAGATGATGAGGAAGTGATTGCATTTTTTGGAACTTTTGATGGATATGAGACTGATGATTCGGAAGTTGAAGAGCCTGACTCCGTAGAAGTCTTACAAAAGTACACTGCACTTTATGATATCACTATGAAAGTGAAGAAGGAAAATGAAGAACTAAAAAATAAACTCATGCAGCTTGAAAGTGAGAAGAAGGAAGCAGAGATCGAGCATCAATCTCAAATGGAACATGCAGAAAAGCTACGAGAGTCAATGTTGGAGAAGTTACATATGCTAGCATCAGACAACAAAGGTCTTGAAAGTGAATTGAATGACATAAAGAAGAAAGTTGAAGTGTTTAGCATTGGCTCAAGCAAAATTGACAAAATGTTGAGCTATGGAAAGATTTCAGGTGATCGAAGCGGTCTAGGTTTTGATATAACTGGAAGTTCTTCCACTTCTGTTACCAAGTTTGTAAAAGCTTTACAAGAACCTAGCAGGAAAGTGAGTAGTGATGAACCTTTTGGAAACTTGTGTATCACTACAAAAGAGTCAAATTCTGTGAAAAATTTTGGTGATCCAAAGAAGTTCACTAGGTCAAAATTTTTTATTCCTATCTGTCACTTCTGTGAAAAAATAGGACATATTAGACCTAGGTGTTACAAGCTTCGAAAGGAAAATCAAACTAAACACACTACTTCTTGGATTTCTGAAAAATCAAATCTCAAAGGGAGATTTGTTGCTCACCCAAAGGGAATGAATAGAATTTCAAAAATAATGCCTAACTTCCTTACTCCAAACTTAAAGCAAGTATGGAGAAGAAAAGAGACTCAAATTTGTCGGTTGGATAAGGTGTCACCTTCATCTGAGGAAGGCAACCTTACATGCTTGGTGGCCTTCACTGCTCTATCATCTTGTCAGTCTGATACTTGGTATCTAGACAGTGGTTGCTCAAGGCACATGACTGGAGACAAAAGATGGTTCACAACTTTCACTGAGGATTGCAAAAATGGAGCAGTCACGTTTGGAGATGGAAAAAGAGCAAGGATTGTTGGAAAAGGAGAAATCAAAACTTTAGGAATTCCATGCTTAAAAAATGTCATGTTAGTAGATGGACTTAAAGCTAACCTAATTAGCATTAGTCAAATTTGTGACGATGATGATGCTGAAGTACTTTTCAATAAGTTGAAATGTAGTGTAAAGGTTGCTAAAGAGGTTGACAGTTTTGACGGAAAAAGGTCCAAGGACAATTGTTATTGTGTGAATGCAAATGAGTTACATGTGCCTGACATATGCAATAAAGCAACTGACGATGTTTTGGATTTATGGCATAAACGATTAGGTCACATAAACTGTAAGGATTTGATCAAGCTTTCCAAGAAAGAATATGTGAGGGGTTTACCGTTGTTGACTGGAGAACTTGGGATTTGTGGAGAATGTCAAGTGGGAAAGCAAACAAAGAGTTCACACAAGTCCACAAATTACATCTCAACTTCACGACCTTTGGAACTGATGCACATGGACTTGGTTGGACCAGTACAAACTGAGAGCATTGGGGGAAAAAAATACATACTTGTCTTAGTGGATGATTTCTCACGATTTACCTGGGTGGCTTTCTTGCGAGAGAAATCTGATGCGTTCACAACATTTTGTGGTTTGTTGAATAAAATTCAAAATGATAAAGTTGCTTCAAATGATCGTGTGATAAAACTCAGGACTGATCACGGAACTGAATTTGAAAACATATCGTTTTCTAAGTTTTGTGATGAAAAAGGAATTGATCACAATTTTTCTGCCCCAATCACTCCTCAACAAAATGGAGCTGTGGAACGAAAGAATCGTGTTTTACTTGACATGAGTCGCGTCATGCTGACAAGCGCTCGTTTGGCTAAGCATTTCTGGGCTGAAGCAGTTAGCACTGCGTGCTATACGACAAATAGAGTCTATCTTAGACCCGGTACAAAGTGCACACCTTATGAGATCTGGAAAGGAAAGAAGCCAAATGTTAAGCATTTGCGAGTATTCGGCAGTATATGCTACATTTACAGGGATAGAGAAATGTTAGCAAAATTTGATTCACGAAGTGATATTGGAATCTTTCTAGGATACTCTCTCACCAGTAGAGCATACAGGGTGTTCAACAAGAGAACTCAAAATGTTATGGAATCCATTAATGTTGTTGTGAATGATTCTCTCTTAAAGATTGAACAACTTGCTTCAGATGATGAATCCTTTCAAAGCAAATCATTTGATGGGTTATCCACTACTCAGGGAGAAGTGCACCAAAATATTGACTCAACAAAAGCTTTGAGAAAAGGACACAAGCAAGTGCAAAAAGATCACTCCAAGTCAGACATCATTGGTGACGTAGAAGATCAAATGTTGACAAGAAGTAAAACTACTGCGGTAGTAAATTTCACGTGCTACACATCAAAGATTGAGCCAAAAAATGCCAAGGAAGCTCTTTTAGATAATGACTGGATAATGGCCATGCAAGAGGAACTCAATCAATTTGTTAGAAATGATGTATGGTACCTTGTTCCCCGACCCAAAGAAACAAATGTTATAGGAACAAAGTGGGTGTTTCGGAACAAAACTGATGAACATGGTATCATCACGAGAAATAAAGCTCGTCTCGTTGCTCAAGGATACACTCAGGTAGAAGGTTTGGATTTTGACGAGACGTTTGCACCAGTTGCAAGATTGGAGTCCATTAGGTTGTTACTTGCTTTTGCTTGTCATCTGCGTTTCAAATTATATCAAATGGATGTCAAGAGTGCTTTCTTAAACGGAATACTTCAAGAAGAAGTCTATGTGGAGCAGCCAAAGGGGTTTGTTGATCCAAAACATCCTGATCATGTATACCGTTTAAAGAAAGCTTTGTACGGTTTAAAACAAGCTCCGAGAGCATGGTACGACAAACTCTCAACGTACTTGTTACAGAAAGGATATATTCGATGAGCTGTCGACAAGACTTTGTTTGTTAAAAGAATCAAGAAGGACGTGATGATAGCACAAGTATATGTGGATGATATAGTGTTTGGTTCCACATCTGCCACACTAGTACAAGAATTTACTGAGATCATGCAGAGTGAATTCGAAATGAGCATGTGTGGAGAACTAAATTTTTTCTTGGGATTACAAGTCAAACAAGTTGAAGAAGGTATTATCGTCTTTCAGACCAAATATGCGAGTGACCTAGTTAAAAAATTTGGCTTGACTTCAGCAAAACCAGTTCCCAATCCCATGGCAACAACCACAAAACTTCACAAGGATCCAAATGGAAAAAGTGTTGATCAAACACTTTATAGGAGTATGATTGGTAGTTTGTTGTACCTTACTGCTAGTAGGCCTGATATCTCTTTTAGCGTCGGTGCTTGTGCACGGTATCAAGCTGATCCAAAAGAGTCGCATCTGGAAGCTGTCAAAAGAATCATCAGGTATGTGCGTGGTACAGTTGAGTTTGGACTACATTATTCCTTTGAAACCAATTCTGAAATTGTTGGATTTTCCGATGCCGATTGGGCAGGAAATGCTGATGATCGGAAAAGTACCTCTGGAGGTTGTTTCTATGTTGGAAATAATCTTGTCGCTTGGCATAGTAAGAAACAAAACTGTGTTTCTTTATCCACTGCCGAAGCTGAATATATTGCTGCTGGTAGTTGTTGTACACAATTGCTTTGGATGAAGCAAATGCTTCGTGATTATGGCATTCATCAACGTTCCTTTTCTGTTTTCTGTGACAACACTAGTGCCATAAACATTTCCAAGAATCCTGTTCAACATTCTCGTACCAAACATATTGACATTCGTCATCACTTTATTCGTGTTTTGGTTGAAGAGAAGGTTTTAGTACTGGAATACATTGCCACTGAACATCAACTTGCAGACTTGTTTACTAAGCCTTTAGACACTCATCGTTTTGAAACCCTTCGCAAGGCTTTAGGAATATGTCGTGTGTCTTAACTTCTGTTGGTTTTCATTTTTCATGTTTCTTTTTCTCTCTTTTCATAAAAAAAAAAAAAAAAAAAAAAAAAAAAAAGGGGGGGGTTTTCCATATCTTTTATGCACAACTTTTGTCCACCAAATTCTCTGCTTTGTGCTAAACATGATATATTTTGCCTTGGTGGTTGAAACTATATGTATGTTTTTTGATTACACATGACTACTTGCCAGAAACTCCGCACCCTGTGAGCTTTTGAGCCTCCATTCGTGTATGCATTTTTCATACACTCTTAATTGTTTCTGTGTGATATATCTTATGTGATTTGACTCTCTAGAACTTGCTTTGAGACCTCTCAAGGCTTTGTATCACTACTTACTCTACCTGTGAGATGAAAGTCGGGTTTACGTTCTTCATCATTATCCTATAAGCCCTCTGCCTTATTCTTATTTTATTTTTTTCTATCTATCTTATCGAGCTTCTTTTTAAGCACAGATTTCCCACTTTCATTTTTTATACACTGCCTCTCACCTCCATTGCAAAATCAAAGCCAGTTGCCTCCATCGTTCTTTTAGAGTCCAAGAGTGGTTCCCTACTGCAGACAAAAATATTGTGCTGATAGCAATTTTCCAAGTCAAGAACCGATATTAAAAAATAAAAAAATAAAAAAATAAAAAAAAAGGGCATCCAAAGTCGTATGTTTTCCACACATATATCAAAGGAATCAAAAGCAGGCCTATCAAAAGACTCCAAGTAAGGAATATCACCGCTATAGTTATACATGAAGACCACTAATAAATCAAATGTGCACAGCGTCTTCTATTGCTCCAGTGGCTCTTTCAGTCTCAAACTCTCTCCAGTTTTATATCTCAAGGACTCTAAAACTTTCCGTCCCTCTATTCTCCTTATTCTCTTTTAACTTTATCCCGTCCCTAAGCCTAGTTACTACCCTTCGTAAGACTTTCTTTCGTCTCCTGAGAGTAGGTTGTTGATGTGTGGAGATAAGATTGATCTGCAAGCATATGGTAGAGCATTCACATAATGATCTTTTTGAGTGTAAACACTTCACCCCAAACACCTTGAGTGATATTTGATCATATTCCATGTGAGTTTAGGGGTTGATGTTGAGATGGCTTGTTTAATCATATTGCATGTATATGGTTTCGACTATTTTGGCAGTCACCTGGTTGTATTATGTTTCTGTGGTCATTACATTGTGATTTTTGTTTTATTTCTTATTTTTTTATTTTATTTTATTTCTTATCTTTTTGGGTGTTCTAGTTGTTGTGCAATTGGAGTCCTTTGGGTTTCTCTCTTATTTATAGTACGGTTTCTTTCCTTTGTTCCTTGTCAGTCGCACACCTCCTCTTTGTTTGTTCTTTATACCGTGGCCTCCATCTTCCTTTGCTGTCATCCTTATTTTTGTTTTTCATACACATTTTTTTAACATGGTTTCATCACGCAAGTCTGCACGTTCTTCTGCTTTGCAAGGCACACCTCCGAGTACTATTCCTTCCTTCTCTTCTCCTCGTACACGGTCGGTGACTCGCAGATTGTTTTCGTCCCCACCTGCTTCTTCACCTGTTTCTGCTGATTGTCCCACTGAGGTTTTTCACGCGTCTTCTTGATCTCAGCAAACAGTTCTCTCAGTTGGAGCAGTTCATTAAAATTTCTATCATGGATCTTAGTCATCGTCTTTCTCAATTGGAGCAATGTATCCATCGTATCCCCAATCACATGCTTCCTCCTCTCATTCATATTTCATCCTCTGATGATGATTCTGACCTTCGTTCTGCTCGTGTTCCACCACCTTCCCACACTCCATGTTCACCAATTCTGGACCGCTCACCGCTGCCCGCTCTTCCTCCCGAAGACGATCCAGAAGCGGATCCTGACGAAGATCCAGAAGAGGATCCTGAAGAAGCTGTCTACTGGTGTCCTGATGACGACAAGGATGATTGATTTTCTATCTTTGGCTTTTCCTGTGCCAAAAAGGGGGAGAGATTTTAGTTAGGGGGAGAGTTAGACGAGATATTTTAGTTAAGGGAAAAGGTAGCTGAAATAGGTTTTAGCTAGAAGAGTTCTTTTTGTTTTTAGCTAGGAGAGTATTTTCGTTTGTGAGTTTTTAGTTAGACGAGCTTGTTTGATGTTACAAGATGTTTGGATGATTATTTCTTAATAAAGTTTTTTTTATTTGCTGCACGATGAAAGATGGTGATATGCTGGAATCATCTTTAAGTCTTAATTTTCTTGCAACATCTATTTTTTGTACGTCACGGGTGTTTTGTTTAATGTGTGCAGATTACAGACTTCAGTACATTAGTTTAAGGTTTCTAAAATATTGTTAATTGAGGGTTTTGTCAAGGAAATGCCAAAGGGGGAGATTGTTAGGGTAAAATTGGCAATCCCTGACATAATGCCTGAGTCTGTAATAGCTTAGACTTGTTATACATTTTCAATTGTACTGGTTTAAGTCTAGGAAGGGTTCTCACACTTTCGATGCAAAGATGTTATCTACACGCGATAAATATTCAGGTACGTTTGCATGCATACATCCAACTACTTTCATCTATATCTCATGTTATTGTTTTTGAAACAGGACTCTTAACCATTGTGTGGTTTATCTCTTTAAAATATCTTATTCCTTTATATTCGAGATTTTAAAGCATGCAAAATAGTCTAATTACATTAGGACTAATCTGATGGTATTGAGACTTTTAAAACGTGTTATCAAAACGTGTTTGGGTGTTGGTGAGACTTATCGGATTGCATGGGATTATTCCAATGCCTTGCCGTCCTTATCAATTCAATTTTGGTGATGTGCCGTAAGGGAGATAGAAATTAGGTTTTGTTTGGTTTAAAAGGCAGCATATATATTGGGCTCCTGTTTTTTTTTTTTTTTTGACGGCTAGACTTGCATACATTTGTGCGTGCTTTGAAAAATACAAAGACACAGCAGCTTGGCGTGTTTTTTTGGGAAGAAGGAAAAAATATTTTTGATATTGCTGTTGTCTTATGGTTTTAATAGCATGTGTTTTTAAAGAGAAAATATTATTTTCATGCTGATTTTCATTTGGTTTTTTATTGAATGTCGATTATGAAAATATGCCTTGTGATTTTCATAATTGATTGATTTTTCAACCAAACACTTCATCATATAAACATTCTGCATGATCGAGTTAGTATCCTGCAAAGTTCGAGGGAAAGGTGATTGACGGCTGCGTTAGTGTCGTGCCACTTCAACTCGAAGACTGAAGAAAGATCGAGTAGCAAAGCGCGGAGACAAAGCTGCCAACTGGTATGAGTGTCTAGTTGATGAGTTTTGTAAGTCTTTATGTATTCTTTCTTTCTTAGTGCTTCCTGGCTTGGTAGCCCGAGGATTTTCCCGGTGGTGGGTTTTGCCTCGTAAAATCCTACATCTTGTGTGTGCTCTTTATATTCGTGCTGAATATTTGTGTAGGATTAAGTTTGCATAACTGATTATTTTAAGCCATAAATTTACATTAGTATTAAGTCGAAATTTACTTATACTCTGGATTAAATTAATACCCATCCTAGAACTTTCAGTAAGGCTTATAACACTCTTCCACCTTTTAATATAAATAATATCGTTTGTTAAAAAAATTTATTTAAAATGAGAGATAAAGGGCCAAGACCTAACACTCTTCTACATAAAGTTATCCCACTTAGGGGTGGGCGGTGGGCACGAGCGGAGTCGGATCCAAATTTAGTGGAACCGGACCATACCCGTTTGGAAAAATGAAAACGGGTCAAGACGGGGAGGGTTGGAACGGGGCGGGTAGTCACATTTTTTAAAATGGAACCGGGCTTAACCCGACACATTTGAAACGGGCGGGTTCCAACGGATCCACGGATCCATTTTCTGAACCACTTGAAAACTTGATGCAAACTTTCTGAAGGCAGAAAATTCCAAATCTAGAACCAAAATGCAGAAATTCTTAAACTGTAAAAATTCCTTGCTAGAACCAAAATGCATAAAACCTCAAATCATAGAAAGAACAATAAACCCCCAAATCAGAACCAAATCGAGTAAAACTCGACGACTCTCTTCAGATGGCTCTCTTGAATGATCTCAAACTACCAAAAAGCAACCCAGGATCGATAGAGACCTCGATTGACGGACATGGTGGTTAGGTGGTGGGTGGGAAGGACCGCAATCAATGGAGATGGGAGGGACCTCGATCGACGGAGACGTTACGAACTCTATCGACGAAGAACAGACATAGATAGGGATGGAGCAACGACGAACTGACCGACGACAAATGGACGAAGTCGTGAGGTCTAAGAGTCGTGAGGTTTGAGAGTCGAGATGAAGAGTGTCGAGAGGGAGGAGAGTCAGATTAGGAGAGAGATCACAGTTCGAAGAAGTTACTGACTCACAACTGCAGACAGCAGACCTCTGTGTGTGGGAATGACAGGTGGACGGTGGAGTTAAAGTCTGATGGTGTATAGAGTTAAAGACAAATAGTGGATAAGGTTTGGGCCGGGGGCCCGTGTCCTCAAATATTTGGACCCTGCACCGCCCCGTTTTCTGTATAAACGATATTGGACCCGCTCCGAACTCGTCCCGAATCATTTCTACGCCCCATTTGCCCACTCCTAGTACCACTCCTTCAAATCTTCTCTCAATCTCATACTTCTCTTTTCTTTTTCTTTTTTTGCCGTCATTTCTCTTGTGATCAGTCCTTTTGATAGAAATAGGGTTCTCCATTGAATTTTTTTTGTGCTGTTAAAATTAGCCTACTTCTTTTACGATCATTGTCTTTTGCATTCTTTCGTGATACAACAATATAAGTGTAAACACAAAAATTTTGTGACAAATGAAACAAGAACACGTGTACCAAAGAATTGTTATTGTATTAATGTAAATGTAGAGTTACAATCTCTATTTACAAAGTTTCCTCTGATTCGATCTCTGAAGATGTGTAGATATGACTTGTTGATCCGAGGGTCATGATGACTTGATCTCAGATGAACGATTGCCGTAAGGATTTAGCTTGTGGTGATTAAAGAACAGGCACAAGTAGTAGTGCTTCTTGATGAAATCAAATAATTCATTTGACGAAAATGAATTATTTGATTAAATTAAATTAAAATCAAATAATTCATTTTCGTCAAATGCTGACACGTGTTATTCTTGATGACTCGTCCAATTTCGATGAGTCACATCTATGTGTACGATTTGTGGAATACATGGCGCATGCCACATATGTCCTGGCATGTCAAAACTTTAATATTTTGGAAATATACATGTGAAGGTCTTCTCAGGACTCTCCTAATGTTTGGTAGGCGTCTTTTTTGTGCTTATTAAAAGTTTGATGTAATACATGCGAGGGATATCTCGACATATTGCGTTGATAGTACTTGACAAATTTTCTATATCACTCATTAGATTGCTTCGACATACACCGATATCTGTTGACATATCCCACTAAGTTAATAAACTTTTTTTTTTTTTTTTTTTTTTTTTTTTGCACTTCGTGCCCTGTTCTTATCTTAAAAACTTTTTTTTGACACTAGGAACCCCAAGTTCAAATCTTGGGCCCGCCGCTGCTTCCCTTTTTTTATTCAGAAAAAGCATGTTAACACGACAATGGCCTCGCGCCCAATTTTAGAACTCTCTGTATTTAGAGAGGATGATTGAAACCCAAATGGCAAGTGTTAGGAGCACACTACTACACTTGCTCCATGAATGCAAGAACATGAGAGAGCTTAAACAAATCCATACCCAAATCATAAAGTCTCCACTTTTACCCAAAGATGACCAAAATTTTCTCATTACTCGTCTCCTTTTCTTCTCGGCCATTTCTGATTCGGGTTCTCACGGCTACGCCATCGATGTTTTTCGAGCCATAGAGAACCCGAATCTCTACGTGTATAACGTCATGATCAGAACATATGCGTGTAGAAAGATCGGCCGCGGGGATGAAGCTCTTTCTTTTGGGTCCTTGTTGCTGTATAAGCAGATGCTCTGTGATGGGATTTCGCCGAATTGTCTCACTTTTCCGTTCCTTGTGAAAGAATGCACGAGCAGGGTTGATGGCGGCGCAGGAAGGAGCATCCATGGTCAAGCCGTTAAGTATGGGTTGGACAGTGATGTTTTTGTTCAGAATTCTTTGATGAGTATGTATTCTGAGTGCGGGTTTTTTAGTAGTGCACGTAAACTGTTTGATGAAACGCCGGGGAGGGATGTTGTCTCTTGGAACTCGATGATTAAGGGGTATTTGAAAAGTGGGAGTCTTGATGAGACATTGAAGCTGTTTCGGAAGATGAAGAAGAGAAACATTTTTACTTGGAATTCCGTGATCACAGGGTTTGTTCAAGGTGGACGACCAAAGGAGGCCTTGGAACTTTTTCATGAAATGCAGATCACCGGTGGTGATATTGTTAGACCGGATAAGATTACAGTTGCTAGTGTGCTAGCAGCCTGTGCTCATCTTGGTGCAATTGATCATGGGATATGGGTTCATGGGTATCTGAGGAGAAGTGGCTTGGAGAATGATGTGGTTATCGGGACAGCACTGGTTGACATGTATGGTAAGTGTGGATGTGTGGACAAAGCATATGAGGTATTCCAGGAAATGCCGAAGAAGGATACTCTGGCATGGACAGCTATGATTTCAGTGATGGCTCTCCATGGGTTTGGTAATGAGGCTTTTGGTCTTTTTAAACAGATGGAAACAGCCGGGGTGAAGCCGAACCATGTGACATTTGTTGCTCTATTGTCAGCTTGTGCTCATTCTGGTTTTGTAGAGAAAGGTCGCTGGTGTTTTGATGCAATGAAGCATGTTTACTTAATTGAACCACAGCTCTATCACTATGCTTGCATGGTTGATATACTCAGCCGTGCCGGGCTGATTGAAGAGGCAGAACAGTGTATAAGAAGTATGCCAATGAAACCAGACACATTTGTTTGGGGTGCATTACTTGGAGGCTGTCAAATACATGGAAAGGTGGAGTTAGGAGCAAGGGTGGCACAGTATTTAATTGATTTGGAGCCTCTGAACCATGCTTTTTATGTGAACTTGTGCGATATATATGCCAAAGCTTGTAGATTTAATGACGTAAAGAGAATCAAGTCATTAATGAAAGAAAGAGGTATAAAAAAGGAAGTCCCGGGCTGTAGCATGATTGAAATCAATGGGTTTGTTCTTGAATTCTCCGTGAGAGGATCACCAAACGTCGAAATGGAGGGATTATTGTGGATCTTGAATCAGTTGAATAACGATATATCTAGAGACAACGACACATGCTTCAGGGAATCACTGTAATGAGAGATGAAAATTCAGTATATCGTGGTCTATTTGTTTACAAAAGAAAGATTTCTTACGGATGAGAACTATAATTTTGCTTATGGAATGAACTCAGTTGCTGGAAGAATTTTCCCGAGGTACGCTCTAATATTCAGACCTTAATCACCACGTGATTCTTACTTCATTGGCAGGTAGACAAAATCTGTACTCGAAATTTGTCCTCAGTTGCTCATGAAATTATTTCATTGTGTCTTGTTGCCAAGCAATAGTTATGGGATGAGGGCATGTGCCACAGCAATTTGGCCAGCCAATGTGTGTTGTGCTCACCATGGAATACAAAGCTTGCAGCCAACTGTCGGATGCTATCATAGGATGCAAAGACTTATCGGATGATACTTGGTCAGATGGATTTAGTGTCAAAAGGGGGGGATGGCTCAACGAAATATCTATTGGGTGATGATGCAGAAGTGTTTCGGTCAGATAGCTGGCTCAACGAAAATGGCCATTTGCATCAAGAAAGCCCTTTCAATTTCACAGCCTTCCAGGTAAGAAGGAAAATATTGATTGCATTCACATCCATCACACATCCTTTGAACACAGGAATGCAAAATACTAAAGAGATTTTGTGATTCTACGCAGGAGAGTCCAAGAATATGTATCCGAAAGATTCAGTTATAGGGAGATGAAGATAATTTCTGCTGTGCGTTTAGACAGCTTCATATTCAAGCTAAGTGATGAGGAGAAAGCGTCAACTGCAGGACGATGGTCACCGTACACGTTGATGGGAGCCTTTATGTGCATTCTTCTACAATATTGGGGTATTTAGTTTACTACTTAACTCTACTGTGTGCAGTGTGTTGCTCACTTGCTCCTCATCCGTGTCATCACTATACAATTTATGTACACTTCACTTATGGTATCATCAATGGCATAACCAAATGTTTTCCTTCTTTTCTTCTATACTTGCCTTTTAAGAACGTGCCTCATTCAAGTCCTAGAGAAAAACTTAGGTAGGACATCCCAACCGAATCATCACAAAAAGTTAAACACGGAACTTTTTATCTCATTAGGTGAAACCTATCCTTGTAAACGAGCCCTATCGAAGTTTCTGACTATATGTCTAAGAAAATAATCATTACCGAACTCGCATTCGGTATTGTTGCTTGCAGGTAATGTGTCTCCATCAATAATGTCGTCCAAAATGGAAAATACAGGCTCCTTTTTTGAAATGATTCGGTCCTACTTAACTACTAATAATTGAACCTTTGACAAAAAAAAAAAAACCTACTACTAATTGACCCAAAAAAACTCAACTACAAACCACAACTTGAGACTTGCGCACAAGCTTTTCTCTATTGTTTTTGGGAAGTGTTAATACCGGTTTGGTACTGAGGTGCTTTATAAAAAGTGGGTACCAAAAAAAGTTGAGCTCAAAAAGGTTTTTAGTAAACACTTAATAACAACTTATTTTCACAGTTTTGGGTGAAAAAAAAACTGAAAATGTGAAGTAGCAAAAATGAAATTATTCTCACAGTACAGCAAAAACAATTTTTTTTCAAAACACAGCAATACCAAACCAGCTCTTATTGACATTCTAAAATTTTCATTCTACACTCCCTACAAGTATATTTTGTTTTCCTAATATAGAAAGTTTGGAGTGAATAAAATTTTTGAAGTGCTAATAACAATTCTCTTGTTTTTAACGAAATATTTTTGCCTGTGTCAAACAGTGATTTCTTCATATGAGTCGTTAAGGAATAAAAACGAACTTAGGAAGCCGATTACTGTTGGGAAAAACGAACTTAGGAAGCCGATTACTGTTGGAAAACGTGCTTTAATTTTGTCTTGGTCTACAGAAAACGCAGAGCATGGTCAGTTGGCTATAAAAAAAACAGAGCCCCTTCAGACAACAGATGCAGAAAAGGCATTAAAAAAAAATAAGAAGAGCAATTCTCAGAGCCTACAATTTTATTTTTTATTGTTTTAGCCCTATTTTTATTGCGATGGCTGCCCAATTGGGTGCCAAAAGGGATCAAAATGCAGGCCAATGGAAGAAATTAAGGGCAGCCCCCTTGAATCTCCAATTTTTATTCTTACAATTTTGCCATGTACAACTCCCCCTCCAAGTCTGTGAAGCCTCTTGTGCCCTACTGTGGTTCCATTTACCACTCTTTTACCGTCCACGTAAATTTCGTGCCGTTTGATCCTCTGACCAAGCCCGATCGCCTCCTGGATCCGAATCACATTGAATCTCAGCCCTTCATCTGATCCTGTGCTTCTAAATTCAATCCAATGGCTCTCCTTTTCATCATCCCTTGGAGCCCAATATGTCCACAAATGGTCATTGTCTAGCATATTTTCAGGTCCAAAACCTCCTCCTTTGCCTCCTCTTCGGCTACTAACTTTGATAGAACATTTCTCTGCTAAATTGGTAGAAAATATTGCGTCGATTGCACTTCTGAATTCTCTCAGTCTTTGAACATCTTCGTCGGCTATGAGCCCAGTCGGATTAGGAGGCACATTGAGTAGCAGCACACAATTTCTCCCCACCGAGTTGTAGTAAATTTCAAGTAGCTTGCTTAGCCTCTTGGGTGACTCTGATTTATGCCAAAACCATCCATCTCGGATCGAAACGTCGCACTCTGCCGGCAACCAATCCGTCCCTTTTGGATCGCCCTTGTTGAGATAACTGCATTCAATTACAAGACATTCGTTAGGTGGTGGATTAAGATATGAGAGAGGTCACTTTCCTACAATAACATCAATCAATCAACCAGTGTCCCTGTATACACGTTAAGCCAAATGAGCTACAGTAACGAGTTATATCGAAATGAATCGTAATCCTGAATCTACCCTAATTCTAACTTGTAACCCTCCCATCCATCACTAAACTAGCTACAACTTCAATTAATCTGTAATGCTAAGAGTTTGGCAATCTACAAAACACTCCATCTTAAACAAAATAAAATGACAAAGGTGGGTTAAGCTTGTAAGTTAGGCAGTGCTCGCCGGCCTAAACACTTCCATCTTAAACAAAACCAAATGACAGGTGCGGGTTAGGATAGTTGACTAAGACAACGTATCAGTCTGTCTTGCATTCAAGTACATCTACTTTTTCGTAAACTAGAGTTGTTCAAAATATTGCATTGTCAGGGAAAAAAAAAACAAATATAAAACAAGATATATCAAAATGATGGGATTTTATTATAAAGAGAAGAAAAGTGAATTTCCGTGAAGTAGAAAATAAAAAAAAATGGTACTCACTCTTCAAT
The DNA here is from genome assembly GCF_916048215.2 of Malus sylvestris. Lineage (NCBI taxonomy): Eukaryota > Viridiplantae > Streptophyta > Magnoliopsida > Rosales > Rosaceae > Malus > Malus sylvestris. The sequence goes on from NC_062260.1 coordinate 26,272,068, forward strand.
GCTTGCATTGCCAATTGATAGTGAGGTCCGATTAATGGTGGACCAACACGTACTCCCGGCAAACCCTTGCTCATTTCCAACCCATCTAACATCCGGACCAGCATCCGAAAATATGTTAATGGAGCTCTGCAACTCCTTCACCATGGAGAACCAATCTGTGAAATAATAGGACATGTTTGGTGCATTCTTCCCCTTATTCCCATCAAACCAAATCTCTTTCACACCCCCATATCTATCAACAACAAAAACAAAAATCAATAGAAGTTTAGTATTCTTAACTATTAAAGTTAATATTTTGTAACAGACTTGAGTTACATCAGTTGATCAATGCAGCGAGGCCTTACCTGCTGAGGAGCTCTTGCAGTTGAGCTAAGTAGTACTGGTTGTAGGCAATCTCATGCCCGTATCTCCGATCATGTCTATCCCACGGTGAGAGATAGAGCCCTACATCAATCCCACGGGGATTTGCTGCATCAACCAGCTCATGCACAACATCCCCGTGACCATTTCGCCAAGGACTATTTGCCACGGAGTGATCCGTGTACTTTGAAGGCCACAAGCAAAACCCATCGTGATGTTTGGCAGTCAGTATCATCAGTGATATGCCGGCGTCCGACGCTGTTCTGGCCCATTGGTTGGCGTCGAGACCGACTGGGTTGAATATTCCGGGGCTTTCGTGCCCCGTTCCCCATTCGGAGTCGGTGAATGTGTTCACTCCGAAGTGGAGGAACATGATGATCTCCCTTTGCTGCCATTTGAGCTGGGCGTATGTGGGAAGGGGCAGGATTGGCAGTGGAGGTGTTGGGACTTGCTCAAGCTTGGAGAAGGTGCAAGTGCACAGCTGAAAGAATGCGATTATCCACAAAGAGCACCATATTTTAGCCATAATTATAATGGCCTTGGCCTGTTGAGTTCTTTTCTTTGTTGTCTATTTAGCACCTTTTAAATAGGACTGGAAATTTTGTAACCACAATAAATCCCAGAAGTTGAAATTGGCCTCATAGGGTTTATCTCACTCTCTTTTTCTTTCTTTTATATCTTTTTGGGTTTATGTTACTTAATTTGCACAATTTTAGTTTTGTTTCTTGTTGAAACTCTTGCATGTACATTATAATTGCTAGAGTATTTACTATTTTAAGGGTTTCTTTTTCTATTCTAGCGGTTTTCTAATTCAATTTAATCTATGAAGAGAGAGATTCGAACTTGAGTGCATGTGAATACATTGTTCTGATTCTCAGCTCAAACTTGCTGTTATTTTTAGAGTTAAAATGAAAACAATCTAAACAAACCCAACCAAATGAAAACAACTAAACAAGCATACATCAATAAAAAAAAATCAAGGGAAAATGTCCAAGAAAATCATTTATAAACTAAAAAGGATGTAGATGAGGACCAAGCATGGAGAGATTGATGGAGAAATGCGAAAGCAACAACAACAACTAATAATTCTTCACGAAAAGTGAATTATTTAGAAGTGGGAATAGAGGGACCAAACACATGTAATGTAAGAGAATATTCTCCCAATAAAGAAAGCCAAACATGCATGACACCAAGCAACCTTTTTCTGCATGAATTTTTGTTTTCTTCACTTAATCTTTGCAATTGTTGTTGCATGTGATGCAATTGTTGTTGCATGTGATACAATCGTTCACGGATTTCTTGCCTTTTGGTCTGAGTGCATAGGCGAAGGATCATTGTATGGATAAACATCTCCCATCACCAATTTATCATAACAAGCTTTTATTAGATGAGTAGTTCATATTTTGAAAATTCTACAAGTATTTATCATAAAAGTGTCGCGACGGAAACTATATTGCAAAACAGAACATCTCCATTACATGGATTATTGACTTTGGAGGGTGAGAAAATCTCTCACAGTGACTGTCTTTCTAGAAGAAAAATATGGACGCTTTAGTGGAGAATATTGATGTACGCACAGCATACCATGAAACATGCTTAAATATTTAAAATACTATGAAGGCCACATAATGGAGTTAGGTTGTGGATCGTCAAGGACAATCTGTCACTATAATTAGGTGAGATTTTGTAAGGTTTCATATGCTTCGGCTACACGTAAAATAAAGATACAACTACAACCATGTTCATACAACTAATTCAAAACAAAAATAAAACTACAAAAGCAATGAAAAAGAGATTTTTGGATAGGGATTTTTGTATCAGATCACTCCCTCATTCAAGATACACATATAGAGAGATTCCCGCATTCAGATTTTGTAACAACCCATTTTAGAGGATCGGAATGCAGTGTTTTGGGCGCACGAATAACGTGATAGGAAAGTTTCTACCAAAAAAATTTCCCATGCAATGTCATGTGTGAAAATCTCTCACAGTGACTGTCTTTCTAGAAGAAGAATATGGACGCTTTAGTGGAGAATATTGATGTACGCAAAGCATACCGTGAAACATGCTTAGATATTTCAAATACTATGAAGGCCACATAATGGGGTTAGGTTGTGGATCGTCAAGGACAATCTGTCACTATAATTAGGTGCGATTTTGTAAGGTTTCATATGCTTCGGCTACACATAAAATAAGGATACAACTACAACCATGTTCATACAACTAATTCAAAACAAAAATAAAACTACAAAAGCAATGAAAAAGAGATTTTTGGATAGGGATTTTTGTACCAGATCACTCCCTCATTCAAGATACACATATAGAGAGATTCCCGCATTCAGATTTTGTAACAACCCATTTTAGAGGATCGGAATGCAGGATATCTCCATACGCGCGTTTTGGGCGCACGAATAACGTGATAGGGAAGTTTCTACCAAAAAAATTTCCCATGCAATGTCACGTGTGAAATTGACCTCTAGCAGGCCAGACCATAAACCTTGGGCTGATATGAATCATCTTAAGGGCCTAATTTTCTTACCCACTAATTGTATTTACCAAAGGAGAGTGCAACTAAGCCCATCATGCAACAATAAGAATTTCTTCTTCTTTTTTTTTTCTTCCAATTTTATCCATATAAGAAATAAAAAAACAAAAATAAAATCAGAGGAGAAGGGTTACAAAATAAAAAATTGTTAGGTATCAAGACTCTCAACATCAAACTTTTGGGCTAAAAGAATTGTCATACTTTAAAAAGGATATTTATCACAAATAATCTTTAAAAATTGACCCATTTTAATTAAGATGATTTTTAAAATTAAAAATTAATCATTGTAGTTCCTGAATATGAATGACGCTAATCAATGTTGTCATTCTGTTAAAATTTTGTCAAAACTTCTATTAGTGGTTTATGTGGAACATATGCGAGACCTGTGAGTCTAATTAAATAGTGCTACATGGATAAATTTTCAAAACTATATAAAAATGAGAATTATTATTGTCACTCTAAAAATCTTATTTTGCACTCCAACTTTCCATAATTAAGAAGAAAAATGCACTTGTCAGGAGTGTAAAATAAGATTTTTGGAGTGCTAATAACAGTTCCCATAAAAAGTAAAAAGAAATGCGAAGAAGACTTTCTCATAATTGGGACTTTCGATGAATTCTCTTTCACCTCATGTTTTTAGAACAATATTTTATAATGTTGACACATGCATTGATGCTAAAGTTAAACCATGAAGTAGCAGAGAGTTCATAAAGAGTTATACTTTTGATAGAGTCTCCTAAATATTTCTAAAAAAATAATTTAAATCATTAAAATTTAATTAAAATTTTAATAAAAACGTTAGTGTAATGTGAGAGATGAAAATTCAGTATGAGGATATGGAAGTCTATCTCTTTACTAAAGAAATATTTCACACGGATGAGAACTATAATTTTGCTTATGGAATGAACTTAGTTGTGGAAGAATTTTCTTGAGGTACACTTCATAATAAGATTCTCTTATCTCTTTTTTTCATCTCTTTTTCCTTCATCTCTTCTCACACTCTCCCTTTTATTTTATTGTTTCTATGTAAAAATCAATATAAAATCTTAATATTGCTTAATCGTAACGTTTAAGTAAGAATGGAGAAAAATTGAGAGAGATGAGGAAGAATCCACCTCCCTAAAATTCAGGCCTTCATCACAGTACATTCTTACTTTATTTGGCAGGTAGCCAGCGTCCGTACTCCAAATTTGTCCTCATTTGCTCACGAAATTATTTCACTGTATATTGTTGCCAAGCAATATTTATGGGATGAGGGCATTTGTGTTAACTACATTGAAATGTTTGGGAATTGAAGAAAAAATCAAGAAGAAATGATGAATAGAAGGATGAATACAGAGATCTAGAGAGAGAGAGTTTAGAGAGAGAAATATGATTTATATTGACTTACTGAATGAAAATTACACACTGTTTTTATAAGAGAAATCCTAACTACTTTAACCAAATACTAACAAACTTATTAACTGTATTGCTAACTGTATTTCTAATTGTATTACTGACTTGTACCCTTAATAATTTGTCACAGCAATTTGGCCAGCCAATATGAATTCCTTCCAGTGTTATGCTCACCATGGAATACAAAGCTGGCAGCCAACTGTAGCATGCTATCATAGGATGCAAAGACTTGTTTTCCGAATGATACTTGGCCAGATGAAATTAACGTCAAAAGGAGGGATGGCTCGGCGAAATTATCTACCGGGTGATGGCGCAGAAGTGTTTTGGCCAGATAGATGGCTTGACGAAAATGGCCATTTGCATCAAGAAAGCCCTTTCAAATTCACAGCCTTCCAGGTAAGAAAAAATGTTGATTGCATTCACACCCATCGCAAATTTTATTACCACAGAAATGCGAAATTCTAAAGAGATTTTGTGATTCGATGCAGGCTAGTTCAAATTTACGTAAAGGGAGATGATATTTTCTGCCGTGCGTTTAGACGTCTTCATATTCAAGCTAACTGGTGAGGAGAAAGCGTCAATTGCAGGACGATGGTCACCCTCCATGTTGATGGGGATTGGGGTATGTTAACTTATACAATTTATGTACATTTTACTTATGGTATCATCAATGGCATAACCAAATGTTTTCCTTCTTTTCTTCTTTACATGCCTTCCAAGAATGTGCCCCATTCAAGTCTCGTCTTTAGGAGAAAAACTTAGGGTAGAGACACTCCGACCTAATCATCCTGTATTTTGGTTAGGGTCACAAAAACAAAGAACTCTCTTGTATTTTCCCCTAGTAAACGAGTCCTACCAAAGTTTTCTTGATTATATGTCTAATAAAGTCATCATTACTGAACTCACATTTGGTATTGGAACTTGAGGGAAGTGTCTCCATCAATAATGTCGTCCAAAATGGAAAATACTGGCTCCTTTTTTTGAAAATATTCAGTCCTACTTACTAATCACAGCTGGAGAGCTGCGCACAAGCTTTTCTTTATACGTTTTTAACAAAATATTTTTGCATGTATCAAACTGTAATTTCTTCGTATGTAGCGTTGAAAAATCAAAATGAACTTTAAGAAGCCGATCACAGTTGCAAATTAAAACATGCCTTAATTTTGTCTTGGTCTACAGAAAACGCAGAGCATGGGCAGTTGGCTATAAAAAAACAGAGCCCTTTTTATTGCCTTTATCTGGTACAACAGAGAATAAGGTATTCCAAACAAAATCAATTGATTCAGAAAAGGCATAAAAAAAATATTAAGAGAAATTCTAAGAGCCCACAATTTTATTTTTTTATTACCCTATTTTTTGTTGAGATGGATGCCCAATTGGGTGCCAAAAGGGATCAAAATGCAGGCCAATGGAAGAAATTAAAGGCAGCCCCCTTGAATCTCCAATGTTTATTCTTACAATTTTGCCATGTACAGCTCCCCCTTCAAGTCTGTGAAGCCTCTTGTACCCTACTGTGGTTCCATTTGCCACCCTCTTACCGTCCACGTAAATTATGTGCCGTTTGATCCTCTGACCAAGCCCGATAGCCTCCTGGATCCGAATCACATTGAATCTCAGCCCTTCATCTAATCCTGTACTTCTAAATTCAATCCAATGGTTCTCCTTTTCATCATCCCTTGGAGCCCAATATGTCCACAAATGGTCATTGTCTAGCATATTTTCAGGTCCAAAACCTCCTCCTTTGCCTCCTCTTTGGCTACTAACTTCAATAGAACATTTCTCTGCTAAATTGGTTGAAAATATTGTGTCGATTGCACTTCTGAATTCTCTCAGTCTTTGAACATCTTCGTCGGCTATAAGTCCAGTCGAATTAGGAGGCACATTGAGTAGCAGCACACTATTTCTCCCCACCGAGTTGTAGTAAATTTCAAGTAGCTTGCTTAGCCTCTTGGGTGACTCTGATTTATGCCAAAACCATCCATCTCGGATCGAAACGTCGCACTCTGCCGGCAACCAATCCGTCCCCTTTGGATCGCCCTTGTTGAGATAACTGCATTCAATTGCAAGACATCAATTAGATGGTGGATTAAGACTTGAGATATCACTTTCCTACATTAACATCAAGTCATCAACCAATGTTCTTGTTTACACGTTAAGCTAAATGAGCTACAATTATGCAATGGCGAAGCCAGAATTTTAGTCTCAGAGAGGCCCAAATGTTTCAATCTAAAACGCTCTCCTAATCTTACAAACATTATTGTGTCGGGTGATAAGCAACCGACCAACATCATTTGGGTCTGGTATGGTGTCATCCTCCTCATCCTCTTTTTTAAACCAAAACTTCAAGCTTCTCTGACTTTCTTCATCTCTCCCTCCACTGATCCAAGACCAAAGTCCTCTTCAAAAGCTCACAAGCAACAGATTGCTTGAACTTTATAGGAGTCACCAATCTCAAATCAAACCCAATAAAAAAAATTAAAGTAAAAGCGTCGAATTCAGACCCTGAGCCTATGGAAAACCTTAAGGGCACGTTTGTTTGACAGGATTAGCAAGGCTTGGACTGGACAGGACTATAGTCCTGTGTTTGGTGTGCAACCGGATTAGCTTTAATGAGCTTAAGCCGGACTCGGTCGGACTAAAGACCTCCTTAGGTGGTCTTCGCGAGCAACCCCAAAACCCAGCGGATTCGTAAGCCAGAGCAAACCGAGAGAGTTTCTGCCTTCCCTTCGTCCCTTCGTCCCTTCCTCCTGTCTTCCCTCGTCCTCATCTCTACGTTCCCTCTCATTTTCGTTGCCGTGCTCTCTCATCTTCTTCCTCCTCACCCTCCTCTGAGCGCCTTCCTGTCTCTGCATCTGCTCGCCTCATCTGAGTTGTACGGTAAACTTCGATTCTTCTATTAATTGCATGTATTTGTGTTGTAGAAGGTAATTTTACTGAGTTTTATGTGATTTGATTGTTTTGGGTTTGATAATTTTTGAATCATAGAGATCTGCACTTGAATAAATTAGGGTTTTGATATTTAGGTGAAATTGAAATTAGGATTTGGGCTTTTCATAAGATGAGATGGAACTTGGGAATTTAGGATGTCAATGTTGTAAAACTTGGAAGTCCTACCCACATGTTGTTTTTTATTTTTAAAATTTGGGGTTTCAACAATGGGAGTACTTTGTGCTTGTGTGTGTGTGTCTGCGTGTGTGTGTGTGTAGTGTATGTAGTGTGTGTATGTATGTACTGTGTTTGCAGTGTGTATGTATGCAGGGTGTATGCAGTGTGTGTGTACTTGCAGGGTGTGTGTGTAGTGTATGCAGTGTGTGTGTGTAGTGTATGTAGTGTAGTGTGTGTGTGTAGTGTATGTAGTGTGTGTGTGTAGTGTATGTAGTGTGTGTATGTATGTACTGTGTTTGCAGTGTGTATGTATGCAGTGTGTGTGTGTAGTGTATGTAGTGTGTGTGTAGTGTATGTAGTGTGTGTATATGTGTAGTGTTTGCAGTGTGTATGTATGCAGTGTGTGTGTGTAGTGTGTTTGCAGTGTGTATGTATGCAGGGTGTATGCAGTGTGTGTGTACTTGCAGGGTGTGTGTGTAGTGTATGCAGTGTGTGTGTAGTGTATGTAGTGTGTGTGTGTAGTGTATGTAGTGTGTGTATGTATGTACTGTGTTTGCAGTGTGTATGTATGCAGTGTGTGTGTGTAGTGTATGTAGTGTGTGTGTAGTGTATGTAGTGTGTGTATATGTGTAGTGTTTGCAGTGTGTATGTATGCATAATGTGTGTGTAGTGTGTATGTATGCAGGGTGTATGCAGTGTGTGTGTACTTGCAGGGTGTGTGTGTAGTGTATGCAGTGTGTGTGTGTGTAGTGTATGTAGTGTGTGTATGTATGTACTGTGTTTGCAGTGTGTATGTATGCAGTGTGTGTGTGTAGTGTATGTAGTGTGTGTGTAGTGTATGTAGTGTGTGTGTAGTGTATGTAGTGTGTGTATGTATGTACTGTGTTTGCAGTGTGTATGTATATGCAGTGTGTGTGTGTGTATGCACTGTGTGTGTGCAGTGTGTGTGTGTATGCAGTGTGTGTGTGTATGTGCAGTGTGTGTGTGTGTGTGTATGTATGCAGTATGTATGCAGTGTGTGTACGTATGCAGTGTGCAGTGTGTGTGCAGTGTGTGTGTGTATGCAGTGTGTGTGTGAGTGTGTATGCAGTGTGTGTGTGTGTATGTATGCGGTATGTATGCAGTGTGTGTGTGTGTGCAGTGTGTGTATGAGTATGAGTATGTATGTATGCAGTGTGTGCAGTGTGTGTATGAGTATGAGTATGTATGCAGTGTGTGTGTGTATGCAGTGTGTGTGTATGTATGTATGCAGTGTGTGTGTGTGTGTGCAGTGTGTGTGTGTGTATGTATGCAGTGTGCAGTGTGTGTGCAGTGTGTGTGTATGCAGTGTGTGTGTGTGTGTGTGCGTGTGTGTGTGTGTGTGAGTATAAAAACAGAGTGTGTGTGTGAGGGTAAGAGTGTGTTGCACTCTGTCCCCGTGTGTGTGTGTGTGTGACTGTGCAGTGTGTGAGTGTGAGTGTAAGTGTGAGTGTGAGTGTGTGTGAGTGTGAGTGTGTGTGCAGTGTGTGTGTGTATGCAGTGTGTGTGTGTGCAGTGTGTGTGTATGTATGTATGCAGTGTGTGTGTGTGTGCAGTGTGTGTGTGTGTATGTATGCAGTATGTATGCAGTGTGCAGTGTGTGTGCAGTGTGTGTGTATGTCCGTGTGTGTGTGTTAGTGTGAGTGTGAGTGTGAGTATGTATGTGTATTTTGCACATTTGTCCATGAGTGTGTGTGTATGTACTTGGTTTATAACCATGATATTACAATGTGAATGTTTTGTATGGTGTGGGGTTGATGCTGAATTGCAATTTTTTGTGGTTGTTTGTTGCAGAGAAGATGAGCATAAACAGAAGGCTAAGGCTAAGGCTACTGCATTACAGGTGTCCTTTAATTTCCCTCTTCACATGCAATGCCTAGGAATGATAGCAATCCTCATACTATTGTTTTTTTTTTGTTTGGATAGATATGGATCGAAGGAAGCTTTTATTGATCTTATTGTTAGAGATGTCTTATTTGGAGACAATTTGTATTTGTACGATTCTTGTGGTGATGATGCTACGTGGCAAACAGAGACATGTTGAACGACCCACATTGACTAACCGTTCACTTATTAGACGAGAGATTAGTTTGTGTTATCTGAATGGTATAATAGGGAATACTGATACTGAATGTGTCAACGAATTGAGAATGGATAGAAGGACTTTTGGCATATTATGCGACTTACTTCGTCAAGATGGGAGGGTAAAAACTGATGGTTTGGTGTCTGTAGAGGAACAGGTGTGTATGACTTTACAAATATTAGCACATCATACTAAGAATCGTAGTGTTGGCGGTAGATTTTATAGGTCAGGAGAGACTATAAGTAGGTATTTCAATAGCGTATTGCAAGGAATTTTGCGATTACAAGGTATCCTACTAAAAGTCCCCCAGCCTGTGCCTATTGATTCTACAGATCCTAGGTGGCGATGTTTTAAGGTATGATGAGAAATTTTTGTCATTTTCCCTAAGCTTTAACTCTTCATTCCCTTTGTATAAATTAACAAAAACTTTTTTATTTTTTATTTTTAAGAATTGCTTGGGAGCATTGGATGGAACACACATTGATGTGCATGTACCTGAAATTGACAAACCAAGATACCGAACAAGAAAGGGTCGAGTCGCAACTAATGTGTTAGGTGTGTGTTCAGGAGATATGCAGTTCATATATGTGTTTCCGGGGTGGGAGGGTTCCGCATCAGACTCTAGAGTGCTACATGATGCAATTAGTAGGCCTAATGGTTTTAAGGTACCAGCGGGTAAGACTATTACTTAGTCTCAACTTTGTAAGTTAGGTTTAGTTCTGTTTGTCAACTACAAAACACTAATAAGGTCTGTTTTTTTTTTCATTAGGTTGTTATTACCTTGTAGATGGTGGTTATACAAATGGTGAAGGATTCCTTGCACCCTATAGAGGAATACCTTATCATTTATCTGAATGGGAGGGACGAACACCTTCTAATAAGGAAGAATATTTTAACATGAAGCATTCTAAGGCAAGGAATGTAATTGAACGCTGTTTTGGCTTGCTAAAAGGAAGGTGGTCGATACTAAGGAGTCCATCTTTCTATCCGATAAGGACACAAGGTCGAATAATTACCGCTTGTTGCCTACTACACAATCTTATTAGGCAAGAGATGTCTGTAGATCCAATGGAGAATTTGCCAATAATAGAAGATGGACAAAATACAGAAGAAGGTGAATATGTTGGTAGTGTTCAAACATCGGACCAGTGGACTGCAATGAGGAATGATATGGCTCAGGAAATGTATAATGAGTGGAGAGCAATTAGGAACCAGCAACCGAACTAGCTATATGTGTTAATGATAACATTTTATTTTAGTATTCCTTTTTATCATGCATTTGTTAGATATTAGCACAATGATTGGATGGTATGCAAATTAATTGGATATTATGCAAGTTGATTGGATATTATGCAAGTTGATTGGATATTATGCAAATTGATTATTTGTATGGTATTTTCCTTCATTAAAATATTTTTTGTTTAGGTATGGATAACGAAAATATTTTGAATGCTACTCAAGAGCCAAAAGGAAGAAGGCGTAAATGGGAAGCATTTGAGGAAGAAGTATTACTCAGAGTTCTTGAGGATTTTGTTGCTCGGAAGCAACGGTGTGACACCGGTGCTTTCAAACAAGGTACTTTGGTTGAAATAGCAAAAACTGTCAATGTTTTATGTCCTCATTCAAATATAAAGGCAAATCCACATATTGAGTCCAAGTTGAAGAAATGGAAAAAAAACATATAGTATGGTCGTTGACATGATAAACACAAGTGGATTTGCATGGAATGATGTCAAAAAGTGCGTTGAAGTTGACAGTTATGACGCATGGCAAACTTATGTGCAGGTTCATATCCTATTTTATTTATGCATTAGTTATATTCTTGCTGCTATATTTGTTACGCATGCTAAATTTTAGTTTTGCTATGTTGATATAATCTTAGAGAAATAAAGAAGCCGATGGATGGAGAAGCAAACCTTTTCCACTGTTTGATAGATTTGCATATATATTTGGAAAAGATCGGGCTACGGGTAATGTAGCCGAAACCCCTGCTCAAATGGTGGAGGAACAAAGTCATGATCATGTTGGTGAAAGTGATATTGGAGGTGATAATTTTGTTTCTTCAATGAACCAACAAAGCCAACAAAGCACCCCATCTGAAAATAGCCAAAGAAAGAGGAAAAGAGCTGTGGGAAGTTCAAGTGATGGAACCGAGGCAATTATCAGTGGACTGAAAGATTTTTATGTTGAAAGTGGGAAGAGGATGCAAATGGTAACTGAAGCTTTAGTTCAAGGTATTGCAGATCATACTGACATAGCTAATGAACTTGAAGCAATGGGTCTCTCTCCTATGGATCAAATTGATGCATTGTCTCTTATTTTGGATAAACCAAAAAATGTGGGAGTGTTCAGGGCAATCAAACCGGAACTCAAGAAAGTGTTCGTCCAAAGGCTTTTAAGCGACAACGCCAGCGGATGAGGATTTTGGCTAATGTTAACATGGATGTATTTTATTAACGTTAACATGGATGTATTTTATTAATCATACAATCTTATGTTATGACTTCTAACTTAGCTTTGCACTAGTATTTTGGCTTATGTTAACTAGCCATTTTGTAAATTATGGAGATCTATTTTGGCTAATGTTAACTAATGTTAACTAGGATTTTCTAAATTATGGAGATCTTATGTACTTGTATTTGTTGAAGTTGCATGTATTGGCCACTATTATTTTTCTTCTGTTGGGTGATAGAGTTTAAATCAAGCTACATTTGCAAATTAAACCCAATTCTATTAGCAGGTAATAGAAACAAAACAATTGTCAATTTTTTTTAAGATTCATAATATACATGGTAAAAATATGCTCCAATTAACCCATATCATGAGATTTGTAGCTTTACTCTATTACACAATGGCAAAAATTTGTAGTCCTAGTCTAAGCAAACACAAATCTGGTGAACAGTACTGTTTTTCTTATCCTGCTTCTTAGTCCGAGACTGCACCAAACGCTTCACTAAGTTAGTCCAGCTTAGTCCAGTCTAAGCCAGTCCAGCTTAGTCCCGACAGCTAGTCCAGTCCGAGACAGTCCGGCGCAACAAACGCACCCTAACAATAAATATTTCTGTGTCAAGATGAGTGGGACCATATTCGTATGTTCATGCTTCGCCTAAAAACTTACTAGTCATATATAGAAAGAAATCCAACCCTCAATCTATCATAATGGTGGAATCTTATTACAAAGAGAAGAAAGTGAATTTCCTTGAATAGAAAGCAAAAAATGGTACCCACTCTTCAATGCTTGCATTGCCAATGGATAGTGAGGTTCGATTAATGGTGGACCAACACGTGCTCCCGGCAAACCCTTCCTCATTTCCAACCCATCTAGCATCCGGACCCGCATCCGAAAATATGTTAATGGAGCTCTGCAACTCCTTCACCATGGAGAACCAATCTGTGAAATAATAGGACATGTTTGGTGCACTCTTCCCCTTATACCCATCAAACCAAATTTCTTTCACACCCCCATATCTATCAACAACAAAAACAAATCAATAAACGTTTACTACTCATTAAAGTTAATATTTTGTATCAGACGTGAGTTAGATCGAATGATAAACGCATTGGATCAGGGGCCTTACCTATTGAGAAGCTCTTGCAGTTGAGCTAAGTAGTATTGGTTGTAGGCAATCTCATGCCCGTATCTCTGATCATGTCTATCCCACGGTGAGAGATAAAACCCTACATCAATCCCACGGCGATTGGCTGCATCAACCAGCTCATGCACAACATCCCCGTGACCATTTCTCCAAGGACTATATGCCACGGAGTGATCCGTGTACTTTGAAGGCCACAAGTAAAACCCATCGTGGTGTTTGGCAGTCAGTATCATCAGTGATATGCCGGCGTCCGACGCTGTTTTGGCCCACTGGTTGGCGTCGAGACCGACTGGGTTGAATATTCCGGGGCTTTCGACCTAGTTTGGGAGTGAGGTGCTTAAAAAAAAGCACCCATGAAAAAAAGCTGTGAGGGTTTTAGGTGTTTGGTAAACTGAAAAAAAAAAGCTTATTTTGGAAGCTGCTGTGAGAATAAGCTGAAATCAAAGGAAAAGGCTGAAGCTGCTATTTGTAGCTTTGGAAAACTGGCTTTTTTTCAAAGCACTCGAAGTTACAGTGCTTCTTTAATGAAAATATCCACTATTAGACTGCTTTTTTTTCCAAAAGCACTTTTACAAAAAAGTTTACCAAACACTCTGCTGATTTATTTCACAGCCGCTTATTCTCACAGCACAGCCGCTTATTCTCACAGCAGCTTTTTTTCAAAGCACAGCAATACCAAACCAGCCCTTCGTGCCCCGTTCCCCGTTCGAAGTCAGTGAACGTGTTCACTCCGAAGTGGAGGAACATGATGATCTCCCTTTGCTGCCATTTGAGCTGGAGGTATGTGGGAAGGGGTAGGATTGGCAGTGGAGGTGTTGAGACTTGCTCAAACTTGGAGAAGGTGAAAGTGCACAGCTGAAATAATGTGATTACGCACAAAGAGCACCATAATTTAGCCATAATTACAATGGCTTTGGCCCTTTGAGTTCATTTCTTTGTTGTCTATTTAGCACCAATTAAATAGGACTGGAATTATAGTCGTGCTTAATTTTATAATCTCAATAAAACCCATAAGTTGAAATTGGCCTATAGGATTCATCTTAATCTCTTTCTTTCTTTTATATCTTTTTTTTTTTTTGGTAACTATCTTCTTTGGTTTATGTTACTTAGTTTGCACCGTGTTAGTTTTGTTTCAGGTTGAAATTCTTGCATATACAGCAAAAATGCTATTTTACCATCTATTTGTACTATTTTTCTAATAGAAATGAAACCAACATGTGTTGTGTGCTCTACCTTTATTAGAGAGGTGATACAAATGATGATATAAATAGATGATAAGTGTAACACTACTATATGTACAGGGGCTAAGACCCTCTCTGTAAGTCTTCAAAGAGGATTGTGGTATGCCTAATCATGGGATTAAGGACGGAGCTAGAGATTTTTTTTAATGGGGGCATTAAACCAAATGTTTATTAAGCGAAATGAAATTAATGATATCCACACACCTCTTTTTTATCCTTCTACCACACCTTTGCTTATTTTTATCGATTGGTTTTCTTTTAGTTATGGAACTCAATAGCTAGAAATGCACAAGAATGTGAAAGGAGAGAAGGGAATGTGTGGAAATTGATATTACATGTACTCTTTTTTCTTTTAAGATCAATGTGCCCCCAATGAATATAAGGTGCCTCTGTCCATGCCTAGGATGAGGTAGCCTCCCCTTCTCCTAAAGTTTTTGTTACCGAAAAAGAAATTCTTGCATATACATTATAATTGCTAGAGTATTTACTATTTTATGAGTTCCTTTTCTATTTGAGCCGTTTTATAATTTAATTTAAACTATGAAGAAGAGGATTCGAACTTGAGTGCATGAAGAATACATTGTTTTAATCTCAACTTAGCTCAACCCAAACTTGCTATTATTTTCGAAGTTAGAAAAAGAAAACAATCTAAAGAAACCCAACCAAGCCACTTAGTACTACGGTCTAGTGATATTCCTCTTCACTTGTAAGTTAAAGGTCTTACGTTCAATTTTTGCTATAGACGAGTTTGAACCACATTATTATTAGCCCATTGTAAGGCTAAGCCAACCCAAAGGCGGATGCACATTGGGACCTAGGTGGTCCTAGGACCACCCCGAGTTCAGAAAATATACATGTTAAGGTCTTCCGAGGACCCTCTAAATGTTTTGTACGGGTCCTTTTGTACCTACCAAGTGTTTGATGTAATACCTGTTAGGACTACACTTGATAGGTTGCGTGGACTACACTGGACAAGTTGCGCGGACTACACTCGATAAATTTTCTCGATATCGCTCATCAAATGTTTGACGAAATGCCTCAATGAATAAACTAAAACTCTTTTGCGTGCTTTGCGCTCTGTTTCTATCTAAAAAACTTGGACCGCCCAAGATTCAAATCCTAAATCCACCACTGAGCCCACCTGTCACATCCAGGCCCGGGGCGGATCATTTTTCGGGCCTGCTCCACCACCGTAGCACGATATTGTCCGCTTTGGGCCCCGACCACACCCTCACAGTTTTGTTTCTGGGAACTCACGAGCAACTTCTCAATAGGTCACCCATCATGGGAGTGCTATGGCCCCCTTCTCGCTTAACTTCGGAGTTCCTACGGAACTCGAAGCCAGTGAGCTCCTAAAAAGCCTCGTGCTAGGTAGGGATGAGAATATATATTTAAGGATCACTCCCATAGGCGATGTGGGATGTCACAATCCACCCCCTTAGGGGCCCAACGTCCTCGTCGGCACACTTCCTGCCAAGGATTGGCTTTGATACCAATTGTCACATCCAGGCTCGAGGCGGATCATTTCCCAGGCCTGCTCCACTACCGTAGCACGATATTGTCCGCTTTGGGCCCCAACCACGCCCTCACGGTTTTGTTTCTGGGAACTCACGAGCAACTTCTCAGTGGGTCACCCATCATGGGAGTGCTCTGGCCCCCTTCTCGCTTAACTTAAGAGTTCTTACGGAACCCGAAGCCAGTGAGCTCCCAAAAGGCCTCGTGCTAGGTAGGGATGAGAATATATATTTAAAGATCACTCTCCTGGGCAATATGGGATGTCACATCACCCCTCATCCTTAATGTAAATCCTATCGATTGTTCAAAAAAAAAAAAAAAAAAAAAAAAACCCAACCAAATGAAAACAACTAAACAAGCATACATCAATGAAAAAAATCAAGGGAAAGTATCCAAAAAATTAAATCATTTCTAAACAGATGAACACGTCTAAAAAGGATGTAGCGAGGACCAAGCATGGAGAGATCGAAATTATCTTGATGGAGCAATGCCATAGTAATAACAACTACTACTAATTGTTAAAGGAAGATGAATTTTTATAGGTGGGAATAGGGGGACCAAACACATATATAAAACCTAAAAGAATATTCTCCCATATAAAGAAAGACAAGCATGCATGACACCAACCAACCTTTTTCTGCATCAAGTTTTGTTTTCTTCACTTTATCTTTGCAATTGTTGTTATGTGCTGCAATCGTTCACGGATTTCTTTGCGTTTTCGTCTGAGTTCATATGCGAAGGACCATTATAAATTTAGGGGTGTGATATCCACACACTCTATTTTACTTCTCACACACATTTTTAATTTTCTGTCGTTTGATCAGATGAATTGAAGAAGATCAACGGACAAAAATTATCAAGGGATGTGTGAAAAGTAAAATGAGATGTGTGGATAGCACACCCCTAAATTTATAAGGATAAATACCCTCCCATCACCAATTTATCGTGATAAGTGTTTATTAGATGAGTAGTTTGTATTTTGAATATCTGACAAGTATTTATCAAACAAGCGTCGCTACGGAAACTATATTGCAAAGAGAGTCTCCATTACATGGCTGTCGACTTTGGAAGTTTACAGTGATTGCGTTTCTAGAAAAATATGGACGCATTAGTGGAGAATATTAATGTTTGCAAAGCATATAAAACATTCTTAAATAGTTAAAATACTATGAAGGCCACATAATAGGGTTATGTTGTGGATCATCAAGGACAATCTGTCACTATAATTAGGTAAGAGATTTTGTAAGGTTTCATATGTGAGATCCATAAATCTAATTAAATATTGCCATATGGATAATTTTTTTTTTTAGTACAGTAATATTTTTACATTAAGGGGAGGGTGAGTTCGGTTAAGTCACATAATTGGCAACCTAATTTGGTATCGAATTCATCACGAGAATCGAACCTAAGACATCTCACTTCCAAATGAAGAGAAATACCAACAGCCGTAGTATTAAGTGGCACATGGATAAATTTTAAACTATATAAAAAGTAAGAGAAATGCCAAAGAATACTCTCTAAAAAATGAGACTTTTCATGGATTTTTTGTCATATGTTTTTGGCACAATATTTTATATTATTGGCACAAGAATTCTCTCTCCTTAACATTTCTTAAAAAAATAATTTAAAATCATTAAAATTAAATTTAAAAAAATAAAAATTTACGAGATGCGCCTGCATTTTCACAATAGCAAGAATAATACTCAATGCCAAGAAGAGAAAGGAGGAGGCCATCGGCAAAAGGAGATCATCGTCAACGAAAGGCCATCTCCACGGTCCGCCCTAAGGTACCGTTTGGTACGTGGGACGGGACAAAACGAAGTGAGATGAGACGTTCTGTTCCACGTTTGATGAGCTTAAAATGAATGGAACGCGCTGTTTCACGAGACAAATTTTTGGTGAATTTTCGTTCCACATCCGTGGAACACAAAATTATAACCTCTCCGTCTTCTTCTTCTTCCTTCTTGTTTCCATCCGAGGGCATCTTTGCTCCCTCTCAATTATGTTCCGTCCTGTCCTGTCTCATCCCGTCCCATTTCGTTCCATCTCGTCCTGTCTACATACCAAACGATACCTAAGAGCATTCTCAATGGAGGCTTTATCCTCTATGAAATTACTATCTTTTAAGTCTTAATGAAACATGTAATCTCTAATGAGTTGGAAAATGAGGTTAGATCCACTACTGGAGCTATCAACTTCCTTTCTTGAGTAGCATAAAATTGGTCTACATCTAGCCCAAAAAAATAATGGGTCCCACAAAAAAGTAGCAACTCATATGAGGAAAATTCTATCACTCTCTCTCCACTTGCGAATGCAATTATACTCACATTTTATTCTTTTTTTTTAATTCTTTTTTCTTACATATTTTTATTGCAATTTGACTAATTAATAATTTTTTTTTAAATTCCATAAGAATTAAAATTTCAAATTGATTTAACGTTCATGGATATTTGTGGGTGAAATTTTCAAATAATTTTTTTTAAGATTGTATGATATTAATTTACCAATCGGTGCTAGGTAAATTGTTGTGTTGTACTTGAAAATCAAATTATTTCAGATGGCAAAGTGGGGATTTGTATTTTTCAACGGATAAGATTGAGATAAGATAAACTAATCAAACGAACGATTCATAAGTGATGAAATTTAATTTTGTCATAACTTGAACTTTTTCAAGTTGAAAGGGTTCATAAAAAAAATTTAAGATAGCACGTCCAAAAATCAACTTAAGAAAAGTTAACACAAAAAAAAAATCATCGCATAATCAAATTACTCCATAAATAAAAATATATAATTGCATATAGAGCTCTAAATAAATAACTCCGCATTGGTAGAGATTATTTTATAAAGTTCCAAAGATTCATCGGAATTCTAAAATGATTTATATCCATCACTTTTTCAGCCCCATATAAAGACTCTCACAAAAAATGCTCTAAAGGTAGCCAAAAGAGTTGGCCGCTTGGGCCCCAATTTCGGGGGCCCCAATTTTTTCTTTTTTACTCAATAGATACATGTTATATATAGTAAATGTAGAAAAAAAAAATTGATTACAAACTGACAAGTAGTGTAGTGGAGTTCTTATACTTCCTCTGTTTTGAAAATGAGCCCATACCATGCATACCAATTTAGGAATCTGCTTTGCCGGTCCCATCTAGATGTTCATAATTGATGATATGGTAATATAATTAAAAATTAATTATAAAAAGACAAATTATTTGATTGTTATACATTGAAAGACTTATAAACTAAGGGCCTCCTAACAATGCCTTGCCTAACTCCCGAACTCTCAAAGCCGGCCCAGACCATCATTGTAATGACCGAGTAGAGGATGTCATCCAAGATTGTCGAATTGCAAATTTCTTGTTCAGATTGGCATGCTGTCTCAAATTGAGGGAGAGAGGCTGCAATGGGAGACTGTCGGTTGTTGTTTGGTGTCAGACACCAATGGGGATGAGCTGATGGATGGGTCAGATGGAAGTTGGTGTGGCTGGATTGGGGTGGTGTATCTGTGTGGCCAGAGTGAGGAGGGGAGGAGCCGACGTATCGACGGTGAAGGGATGAGATTGAAAACAGTGGTATCAGAGGTGGAGTGTGGATGGGCTAGGGGTATTTGGGTGAGGTCAGAGTGGGTAAGATAGTGGCTTGCGGCGGGATAGAT
Organism: Malus sylvestris; assembly: GCF_916048215.2. Classification (NCBI taxonomy): domain Eukaryota; kingdom Viridiplantae; phylum Streptophyta; class Magnoliopsida; order Rosales; family Rosaceae; genus Malus; species Malus sylvestris. Next base: position 26,291,581 of record NC_062260.1, read on the forward strand.
GATGGCTTTGTGGTTGAGTGATTTCTCGGAGGCCAAATCCTCTACACTCAAACTCTTACTGAGGTTATAGAGAGGCCACTAATATTTTGGTTGTAGAAGATTTGATCTCGTTTTTACCAAGCTTTTCTTCTTCTTCTTCTTCTTATTTTTTTGTTATTTATTTGTTATCATTTTTTTAAATTTAAATTAATTGATTTTTTATTTTTTTTAATCCATGTGGAATCCTCATGTGTACATCAACAAACTAACAGAAGTTTTAACAAAAAAATAATATTGATTTTCACCATCAATATCCAGAGACTATATTAATTAATTTTTAATTTTAGAAACAATCAAAATTGGATGGGTCAACTTTATAAAGGCATTTTAACCAAAATGGTTATTGAAATTAGCATAATGATTCACTTTGGTCCGTAAAAAATCTCTGTTAAATAAAGAAGAACGACAAAAATACCCTCAAAGACCAAAATATAAAATTATGCAAATTTCAAAAATTATTTTGACTAAAATAACTTTTATGAACCATATGATAAAAATCTTTGAAAATGTTACCTAGAAGATTTTCAATTTCGAAAAGCAAAAAGGTGATGTGATAAGTCAAAGTCACCATATATCATACCACCACATTGGTATAAATGCATAAAGTGAAATGCACCACAAGTAGCAATCCCATTTCTACATCATGATTCATGATCAATAGTATACACCCCAAAGCTTATCTTGATAATACAACAACAGATAGACATCGATCCTTCATGTGATCAACCTCACTTGACCGTTGAGTTCTTCTACCTTTAACCAAAATATAGATGAACGTGAATTCATAAATGGAAGGGAGTAATTCTAGAAATTGAGACTCTTTTGGATCTGGAATTGACGGATATAAAAATCTAGACCACTCATTTTAAATTCTGTAGTTTTTATTAACCTATCTCACTAATCCACCTCACACAAATTAGAGGTGCAGATTTCTCTTTCTCTCTCTTTTTAACGGATCGAAACTCCGAGTCTTTGGACTCCAACTACATAAATTCAAAAAGAATCTCGACTCCATTTTAAGGTATTTTATATGTTTGTCTCTTTTATCATATAATTTGTAAATAACCGTGATACATTAAAGTCAAATAGATGTCAAACAAGCAGCTAATCTATAATTTATAGAGTGACCTTATAAAACCATTTGAATGTCACCCTTTTTTAGAATCATGTCATTATGAAAGATCAAATAGACGTCCAAAAAGTAGTCAATGTGCAATTATTAGACGATCTTACAAGCTCAAATGTCTCTCTCGTCAAACAATATCATCCACAAGATCAAATAGATGTTAAAGAGCTAATATGCAATTATGTTGTGATATCTTCATTATAACCTCACTTAAATTAAGAAAATTGTTATTAGCATTCCAAAATTCTCATTCTACAAACCTAACGTTTCATATTTGGAAAGAAAAATACACTTATGAAGAGTGTAGAATGAAATTTTTAGAATATCAATAACACTTCACTAAATTAATTGCATTTGTGCTTTCAAATACTAAATCAAATCAACATATCCGGTACTTCGGAGTATTCAAAAAGTTTTGGTAATGGCCATTCTCTTACACAAAATCCTGCAATTTTCCTGACACATGGTAAAAGCGCAAATTTTGACTACAACACCACTATCATAAAGTGTGGCCATTGAAACTGTGCTTCTGGTTTTTATTGCAATGCAATGAACCTCACCTGCCTCCTGCAACTCCATCTCACCATTCAAGAACCCTCATTTAGTTTTCTTGCACTCTCCATTAATATTTATACACTTCTGTGGCTAAAGACTTTATGTTCAAACCCTCAACCCCCCCAACACCAACCAAATCGCTTCTGATTTTCTTCCTCTGTACTTTCTTCTTCTCCCATGGAACTTCAAAGACTTTTGCTCCTCATAATTGTAACTACAGTGGAAACCCTAATTGTCCTGCAAAAAAGAGAACCCATTTTCCACTTCATCCATCTCCCATGCCTAATCATTTTCTTCACCCTCCAGTCTTGCTTCTTCTCAAACCCTACTCAAGTCTATTTGGTGGACTTTTCATGCTTAAAACCACCAAGCTCCTGCATTGTTCCCTTCTCCAAATTCCTCGGAAACGCCTCAAAGTTCGAATCTTTCGACAAGGAAAGCCTCGCTTTCATGGCGAAAGTGCTCGCTTCTTCAGGTCACGGCCAAGAAACCTACCTTCCTCCAGCCCTACACCACATTCCGCCATTATCCCACCACCAAGAATCCATCGAAGAAGTCCACATGGTGCTCTTTCCCATCATGGATGATCTTTTGGCCAAAACAAACCTTTCTCCGCAAGAAATTGACATTTTGATAGTGAACTGCAGCGGCTTCTGCCCTTCTCCTTCTTTCGCCTCCATTGTCATCAACAAGTACTCGATGCGAAGCGACGTAAAGAGCTACAGTCTCTCTGGCATGGGGTGCAGCGCAAGCGCTTTAGCCATTGATTTGGCTAAAAATCTTCTGAAAGTTCACAAGAATTCTTATGCCGTTGTTCTTAGCACGGAGATTTTATCAACGGGCTGGTATGCAGGACACGAGCAGCCTAAGTTGATCCTCAATTGCGTCTTCCGAATGGGGAGCGCGGCAATCTTGCTTACGAACAAGAAACGAGAAAAAATGAATTCGAAATACGAACTGTTCCTGACACTAAGAACCCAGAAAGCGTTTGATGATAGGGCTTATCTTTCGACCATACGCGAAGAGGACTCTAATGGAAAACTTGGCGTCACCATCAAGCGAGATATTCTAGAGGCATGATCTGAAATTTCGATAGTAATCTCGAAATTTCTTCAATTTATTTCTGAATACAACATTTTTTTTCGATTTTACCTTAAATTTCCATATAGTTTCTCCAGACATTGGTATCAATAATCCTTGCGTGATCACATTGATAAGTTAAGAACAGTTCATATTGTCTATATAAATGTGATCAGCGATGTGATTAATAAACATGATACAAATAGCAACACTTGTAAGAATAGTTGCAAATACTAGTATCTTTTAAAGCTCAAATAATTTCTGCTAACATCGATATTTAATACCTTACCACAGGTGGCTGGAGAGTTACTTCGTTGGAATGTGATGGTTCTCGGCTCTTCAATCTTGCCATTCTTGGAAAAATTTCGATATGGGGTTTCAGTAATCCGGAAGAGGTACATTGACAAGTCTACAGAGATTTACGTGCCGAATTTCAAGACTGTGATCGAGCATTTTTGTTTGCCGACTTCCGGGAGGCAGTTGGTGAGCGAGTTGGCCAAAGGGTTGAAGCTTGGGGACAGGGAAATGGAGGCTGCTCTGATGACACTGCACAGATTTGGGAACCAGTCATCGTCTTCGCTGTGGTATGAATTGGCATACTTGGAGGCCAAACAAAAAGTGAAGAAAGGTGATAGGGTTTGGCAGCTTGGAATGGGGACTGGGCCAAAATGCACTAGTTTGGTTTGGAAATGCATAAGGTCCATGGCTGAAGATGAGTCCAAGAAGGGCCCATGGGCCGACAGCATCCATCGATATCCGATGGTTGCCATGGATCGATGAGTTTGAATGGAATTCGTGGATCACATGATCAAATCGGCCAAGAACCGACCTAATTAACGTTTGCAAATTTTCATTTATCAACTTTCACAAATTTGCCGGCAACGAAGCAAACTATCAAAATTTGAAAGACTGCTGCTATTGTGGATTTTAAGTTGAAAAATTGTACCCGGTTCTTTTCTTATTGTCTTTTATGTGACATTAATTCTAGATGCATGGGATATCACTTGTTCCTACATATTTAAGAGTTAAAATACTTACAAACAACAAAGTAGAAATGTGAAAATTTGTTTTATACTCCCAACATATTTAAGGCCATGAAATTGAAAGTTTAATACTCACAAGTTTAAGTCTTGAAGGATGCCCTTGAAGTAAAGGGACAAACGTCTGAGACTCTGTGACAAGAGATTGTATACAATACATATATTTTCTCTAAGTGAGCCGGAAGCATCTTCACGTATATTACCTACCACTCCACCATTCTGTGTCTATATAACATCCATGTAAATTTATGACATTCCGATTCCAAGTTCCAACCCAATTTATGAACCTCATCTAAATCTGTCCTTATCAACTGTCCTCAAATTACACAAACCTATACCACGATATTTTTTTTCCCCAAAACGATAGCCTTGAATGCTGGAAGAAGAAGAAAAATATAGACGTTGAGAGCAGTAAATATATGGGGCAAATATTTATGGTTTTAGCAACGGGACCAAAAGAGTACACAAGTAACCATATATATCGCCATTGTTACCTGTGATGGTGGTGAATCATGCGTTCCCTTCATCTGTGATAGTGATCACTGGTGCCATCTGTAACCTGTTGTGATGGAGCATTTTGTTGGTATATGGTCCAGCCCATGATCAATGTTCTAGATTATTCTAGTAAGCAAGAGAGATGGCTGGAGCATGCTAGACAATTCTAGCATGTTATTAAGTTGATGGAAGAAGCTAGAGAGTACTAGCTTCCTTGGTTGCAAATGGAAAGATCTAGAAGCCACACTTTTGTGGCTAGTCTAGATCTTTCTATGCTAGAGGTTTGAAGAATACACTAGAAACTAGTAGAATGCCAAACCCTCACCTATAAATATGGGTGTGATGTTGTAGTGAAACAACAAATCAAGAGAGTAGTGAGTAGCAAAGGATCAAGTCCAAAGCTAGAGTTCCACTCCAAGAGTGAGAGTGAGAGTGTTCCACTACACATTGTGTGAGTGAAGTTTAGTGTGATAGAAAGTGTGTGTCCTACTTTCTTGTATCCATCAAGCCTTGTCTTTGGCTTGGTAAGACTACTCTTGTTGTACTCATCTTTTCATATAGTGAAGATTGATCCTTGTTTGGTGGACGTAGGCATAAATTGCCGAACCACATAAATTTTTGGTGTCCATTTTCTACTTTACTTTGTGCATTCTCTATCTTGTAGTACCGACATTCCTAACAAGTGGTATCAGAGCCCGGTTGGCTCGTACTACGAGATGGAAGGAAGTGGCACTATGATCAAACTCACCAACTCCAATTGGGTAACATGGAAGCCAAGGATGGAGGACATTCTCTATTGCAAGGATTTGCATGAGCCAATTGAAGGAGATGCCGCTAAGCCCGAGAGCATGTCCGATGCCGAGTGGAAGAAGATGAATCGCAAGGCTATTGGCACAATTAGACAATGGGTGGATGATAGTGTTTTTCACCATGTGTCTAATGAAACCAATGCTCGCGAGTTTTGGACGAAGCTTGAGTCCTTGTTCGAGAAGAAGACCCCAGCCAAGAAAGCCTTCTTGATCAAAGAGCTCATCAATGTGAAGTACAAGGATGGTTTAAGTGTAGCAGAACACTTGAACAATTTCCAGAATATCATCAACCAGTTGGCTACTATGAAAATGACGATCGAGGACGAGCTACAAGCGCTCTTGTTACTTGGATCCTTGCCAGACAGTTGGGAGACCTTTGTGGTGAGTATAAGTAACTCTGCTTCTAATGGTGTTCTTACTCTTGATAATGTTAAAAATAGCATGCTCAATGAAGAAACAAGGAGAAAGACTTCTGGCACAGATAGCAGCCAAGTATTTGTCACAGAGAACCGCGGAAGAAGCAAGAGTAGAGGGCCTAGAGGTCATGGCAGGAGTCCTAGCCGATCCAAGTCAAGGTTCAGGGGTGCATGCCACCATTGTGGCAAAGAAGGCCATATGAAGAAAAATTGTCGAGTTTGGAAGAGAGAGCAAAGGGAAGGAAACAATCAGAAGAAAGATGATACTGGCAATACCACCGCTGTCATATGTGGTGATGTACCAGAAATATTGTCTGTTGGTGAATGTCTGCATATGGGCAACTCTGACAGAGACATTGAATGGATCTTTGATAATGGAGCTTCCTTCCATGCTACGTCCAAACGGGAGTTCTTCAGTACATACAAAGAAGGTGACTTTGGCATAGTGAAGATGGGGAATGAAAGCTATTCCAAAATTCTTGGAATTGGTGATATCTGCTTAAGAACTAATCTCGGCTGCCAATTGATGTTGAAAGATGTGAGACATATTCCTGATATACGTCTCAATCTGATATCCATCGGTACCCTTGATCGACAAGGATATTATCACCATATTGGCGAAGGAAAATTGAAGCTTACTAAAGGCTTAATGGTGGTAGCAAGAGGACGACTTTGTTGTACGTTGTACCGGTCAAATGCCAAGGTTTTGAAAGGTGAGTTGAATGCTGTGGAAGACTCATCCCTAGACTTGTGGCATAAGAGGCTAGGCCACATGAGCGAGAAAGGCCTACAAGTTTTGGCAAAGAAGTCTCATATTCCCTTTGCCAAAGGTACGTCGTTAAACTCTTGTGAGCATTGTTTATTCGGAAAACAAAGAAGAGTTAGTTTTTCTGTTCCATCTACAAAGAAAGGAAACTTGTTAGATCTTGTTTATTCAGATGTGTGTGGTCCCATGGAAGTCGAGTCACTTGGAAGAAATAAATATTTTGTTACTTATATTGATGATGCTTCACGAAGGGTGTGGGTGTATTTGTTGAAATCCAAAGACCAGGTGTTTCAGACATTCCAGGAGTTCCATGCCATGGTGGAGAGGGAAACTGGGAAACCTCTCAAGTGCCTTCGTAGCGACAACGGCGGCGAGTACACATCTCACCAGTTTAGAGAGTATTGTGTAAAACATGGCATACGTCATGAGAAGACAGTTCCTGGAACTCCACAACATAACGGTGTTGCTGAAAGAATGAACCGAACCATCATGGAGAAAGTCAGGTGTATGTTGAGGACTGCAAAATTATCTAAGCAGTTCTGGGGTGAAGCTGTAAGGACAGCCTGCTATTTGATCAACCGATCTCCATCAGTACCATTAGGTCTTGATGTTCCAGAGAGAGTATGGACTGGTAATGATGTGTCTTACTCTCATCTGAAGGTGTTTGGTTGCAAAGCTTTTGTGCATGTGCCCAAAGAGCAGAGATCGAAGTTAGACTACAAAGCTACACCGTGCATCTTTCTTGGTTATGGCGGTGAAGATTTTGGTTACAGATTATGGGACCCATACCAGAAGAAGTTTATCCGAAGTAGAGACGTGGTCTTTTATGAAGATCAAACAATTGGGGATTCGGATAAAGAGGCACAACCAGATGGCGCAGTCAGAGGAGTTGATCCATTAGCTTCAGATGAAGAAAGTCACGATGACATCCCTGAAGCAACTGCCAATGAAGTGCCTGCAGAATCAGATAATGCTGATCAAGAGGAGCCTGATCAAGATGTGCCAGACCATGAGATTGCTGATCAGGGGGAGCCTAGTCAAGAAGAGCAGATTCAAGGAGAATCCAATCAGGGGGAGCCTCTAGCCCCGCAAGAGAATGAAGATCAGGTCAGAAGATCCAGCAGAAGTCGAAGACCGTCTACCAAGTATTCTTCATCAGAGTATATCATGTTGACTAATTATGGAGAGCCCGAAACTTATGAGGAGGCCAGAGCTCATAACGACAGTGATAAATGGATGAAGGCAATGGAGTCAGAGATGGATTCCTTATTAAAGAATAATACCTATGAGCTGGTGGAGCTTCCAAAGGGCAGAAAAGCATTGAAAAACAAGTGGGTGTTCAAATTGAAAAATGACGACAACATGACAAGGTACAAGGCTCGTTTGGTTGTCAAAGGTTTTGGTCAAAAGAAAGGAGTTGACTTTGATGAGATTTTCTCACCGGTGGTGAAGATGACTTCCATTCGAGTTATCCTTGGTATGGCAGCAAGATCTTGAGCTCGAGCAGTTAGACGTTAAAACTGCATTTCTCCACGGTAACTTAGAAGAGGAGATATATATGGAGCAACCCAAAGGCTTTGAAGTCAAGGGTAAAGAAACTTTGGTGTGCAAGCTCAAGAAAAGCTTATATGGTCTTAAGCAGGCTCCGAGACAGTGGAATAAGAAGTTCAACTCATTCATGGTGAGTAATGGGTACAAGAGAACTCATGCTGACTCTTGTGTCTATATCAAACAATTTTCTGGAGGTAAATTTATCATTTTGTTGCTTTATGTTGATGACATGTTGATTGTCGGTCAAGATGCTTTTATGATTAAAAAGCTCAAAGAAGAGTTATCTAAGTCCTTTGACATGAAGGACTTAGGGCCAGCCAAGCAGATTTTGGGCATGGAGATAATTCGTGACAGAAAATCCAAGAAGTTGTGGCTGTCACAAGAAAAGTATGTTGAACGGGTGCTTGAAAGGTTCAACATGAAAGCAGCCAAATCGGTAAGCTCACCTTTAGCCAATCATATCAAGTTGAGCAAAGAGTCGTGTCCAAAAACATATGAAGAAAAGGAGAAAATGGCAGTTGTTCCCTACTCTTCAGCAGTAGGAAGTATCATGTATGCAATGGTGTGCACACGGCCAGATATTGCTCATGCAGTAGGTGTGGTGAGCAGGTTTCTCTCTAATCCAGGGAAAGACCATTGGGAAGCTGTTAAGTGGATTCTCAGATATTTGAAGGGGACTTCTAAGATGTGCTTGTGCTTTGGCGGTTCCAAACCAATCTTGGAAGGATTTACAGATGCTGACATGGGAGGTGACCTGGATGGTAGAAAATCTACGTCTGGGTACTTGTTTACTTTTGCAGGGGGAGCCGTGTCTTGGCAATCCAAGTTGCAAAAGTGTGTTGCTTTGTCTACAACCGAGGCTGAATACATAGCCGCTACAGAAGCATGCAAGGAGTTGTTGTGGCTGAAGCGGTTTCTCCAAGAGTTGGGTTTGAAACAAAGTGATTATGGCGTTTATTGTGATAGTCAGAGTGCTCTGGATTTGAGCAAGAACACTGCATACCATTCACGCACCAAGCACATTGATATTCGTTATCACTGGATTAGAGATGCTATCGAGAACAAGATGCTACAGCTGAAGAAGATTCATACCGATAATAATTCTTCAGACATGTTGACAAAGGTGGTCACAAAATCAAAGTTGGAATTCTGCATTAAGGCTGCTGGGATGGACTCCAGGTAACTTGGAGTCATGATCGGAATTCCTCCCTCATGGACTGGAGGGGGAGATTGTTGGTATATGGTCCAGCCCATGATCAATGTTCTAGATTATTCTAGTAAGCAAGAGAGATGGCTGGAGCATGCTAGACAATTCTAGCATGTTATTAAGTTGATGGAAGAAGCTAGAGAGTACTAGCTTCCTTGGTTGCAAATGGAAAGATCTAGAAGCCACACTTTTGTGGCTAGTCTAGATCTTTCTATGCTAGAGGTTTGAAGAATACACTAGAAACTAGTAGAATGCCAAACCCTCACCTATAAATATGGGTGTGATGTTGTAGTGAAACAACAAATCAAGAGAGTAGTGAGTAGCAAAGGATCAAGTCCAAAGCTAGAGTTCCACTCCAAGAGTGAGAGTGAGAGTGTTCCACTACACATTGTGTGAGTGAAGTTTAGTGTGATAGAAAGTGTGTGTCCTACTTTCTTGTATCCATCAAGCCTTGTCTTTGGCTTGGTAAGACTACTCTTGTTGTACTCATCTTTTCATATAGTGAAGATTGATCCTTGTTTGGTGGACGTAGGCATAAATTGCCGAACCACATAAATTTTTGGTGTCCATTTTCTACTTTACTTTGTGCATTCTCTATCTTGTAGTACCGACATTCCTAACACATTTTGTGTTATGTACAATATATAGCTCCCTTCCATGGAGGATATATCAAATAAGTTTGTTTGAGGGGAATTTTGTAGGGCTATCTTCGTACTGTGTTTCAACTATCTGAATCTTCTTTTTTTTTTCAAGTACCACTCCACTTATATATCAACCCCTAAAGCCTCAGTTATATATATGCACATCACCTTGTGCGTTTGGTCTAATTAATTATCAACATATGAAGTAGGAGCTCTTAATTAAGTCAACAAAACAGCTTCTCCTACCTCCAATTATCAGTTTAAGCGGCTAAACCTAAACCTACCCGATTAATTAAAAAGTAAGGTAACTTCATGGATGATTTTAACCTCGTTGGTGGTTGAAATTGAACAGTGTTTTTTCTCTTCTTTTTTGTATAGCATTTACTGCCACCAGCATTGCTGGTAAATTTAACACCACCGGTCCACCGAGACCGCTATAGTAACCACTGCATGCAGATGCAGCAAGTTAGCAACCACCTTTATAGAGATCACCGCGAAATTAAACGGCCAAGTGGGTGGCTGAGCTTGCCGTGGGGATGGGGGGTTTCCAAAATTTTCTTCCCTCCACAAACATAAAAAGCTGGGCATTTTCTGACCCGCATGTGTGTATTTACTCTGCTATCAGAACAAAGGATTTAATCTACCTTTCTCCTTAGTGGCATTGAGTTGTCATACATATTTGCTCCCCATCCAACCTCATCCTTTTTTCCACACCAAGAAAAAATAATTGAATTTTGTTTACTTCAAATAGATAGATGCCATTCAAATAATATTTTTTTCTTGTTCTTTGATATATATATATATAAACAAACAAAAATCATTTGCCAACAAAATTAATTACAACGACTAATGATCTTTTTGGGTTATATTTGAGAAATCTTTTACATGCACATTATCATGCAATGTTACCGATCCGTGCGTTAGAATTCGAAACAGACTATTGCAGTGAACTTGTAGCAATAGTCAAATCCATGTGTTCTAGCATATGAGTAATACTACTTTGTAGTGTGACATTCAGATCATCTCCAACCAAGAGTTATATGTCGAGTTTAGCTCTAAAATTGACAAAATCAATCTCCAATCAAAATGCTAAAGGGAATTGGGCTAAAAAAATCATGCTAAGTTCAGCCCCAACGTAGGCAACATGTAGCTTAGGCAGGCTAAGTTTGGCCCCCAAAAGCAATAAAATAAGAGAAAGAATAAAAATATAGCCCTGCATGGTTAGAGATGAAAAATTTAGCACTAAAATAATATTTAATGGGAATTGTTATTGACACTTTAAAAATCTCATTCTACATTCCAAACTTTCTATATTTGGAAAGAAAAATACACTTGTGAGGAGTGTAGAATGAGATTTTTGAAGTGCCAATAACATTCCCATTTAAAATATTAATTTTTAGAGACCTAAGATATAGTCAACGCTACTGTTAACCCTTCATGATTAGAAAGGACATTACATTGAGAATTTCCTCTGACATGATATACATGAATTCCTGGGGACAAGATCAAAATAGATGTTAGTTTTGCACAACATCATTTAACCTCAATCAAGATTCTGCAATGTCTTGGAAATTTGATAGGACGTTAAAATATGAGAATAAACCTACACGAAACGCACAGTTGTTTGACAATTGGGACAAAACCATCAATTTCTTTCATGCTCCCCACTAGAGGAGCTAGCTTTGTAGAATGGCAGTATTTGACTAGATTATCGAAATTCACAGAAGTTGGATACCAATGCATGGAAAAGCCCTTCACCATCCTTCCCTATGTTCCAAAAACTTACGCCTGTAAGGTTACAACGGTCAGATTACTGTGACGGTATTTTAAATTAATTATAGTATTGTTATGCAATATGATTTTCTCATTTAACAATACTTGATTGATTTAGAATATTGTTACAATAACATTTTCGTAATATACAAAGTCATTCTCTTTGAATATATACGATCACCTGGATTATCTAACTTATTAACGGTTTAAATGGCGATCTTAAGTCAATAAGGCTCCTCGCTTTGCGAGAGTCGAAAAAAAAAACGTCTATGGTACGCAACCTTACTCTAACTTTACAAAAAGACTGTTTTCACGACTCAAATCCGTGACCAGAAATATTCAATCACGGACCAAATGCAGCATCATCCAAACTCTTTAGGATCGATTTTTGCGGTGCTGAGATAAAGTTCCATTTCTGTGGGACTGGATGGCCCATAACATTGTAGACAAAGTTACAGTCCCACTATTATTAAAGCAATTCTGTACAGTTCATTTGTTATTCTTGCCTCATAATATTATAGGGATGTGATATCCACACACTCTTTTTTACTTCTCACACACACCTTTAATTTTCAGCCGTCGGATCGGATGAATTGAAGAATATCAACGAACAGAAATTAGCAAAGGGTGTTTGAAAAGTAAAATGAGGTGTGTGGATAGCACATCCCAATATTCTACTCCCAACTGCCCACCTTACTTACCACCAGTAATGCCAATGTGGCATTCAATACTCCAGACCAAATTATAATGTTTCTGTTTTACTTTATTCCGGAGGTGAATTTAACTCTAGTACTGTACAAGGCTACAAATGCAAACTTAATATTTATGATTTATGCATGCAAAACATATGGTTCAATCAAGCATACAAATTATACCATGCAAGAAAATTGAAACACATGACCGTGCATAATTGGAATGGAACACAGTGACATCTCAAGTATAGGTAAGTTTATCTCTTGCTGAAGACTCGATTTCTTTTTTAACGAGGAAAATCATCAATCGAGAGATGATAAGAAGGAATTGGTATATTATCAAATTCATTAACATAAGTAATCGATTGTGTATATTATCGTGGAATCCAAACTTTTTTTTTACTGCGTGTATTTCATGAAGGAAAATTGAGTTCAATAATTTTCAAAATTCACATTATAGTAAACATGAGAAAGTAAAGAATCGAAATGGTTTCAATTCTCATTTACCGTACCGTAAGTAACGATATCACAACAATCAAAGGGAATTCAACTTGTTCCATGACAGCAGCTGGCCAACTCTGCAATATCTACTTAGCAATAGTGCATTCATGAAAAAACCAACCATCTTTAATACGTGCACATGTTGCCGCAGCAGATGTCCCTCTCCCTCCTTTCTCACTGATATTTCTACCCTCCAAAATACCATTTTCCATAAACCCTCACTCGCTCACTCACTCCCCCACTTCACTATCTCTTCCTCAACACTTCTCTTCTTCTTCTTCCTCCTCATTGCCTGATGAAAATGGTGGAAAAACCAGAGAAATGGCAGGTTTTAACCCTAACAATCTTCATGTTCTTCAACATTGCCCTCTCTGCGAAAACCCCATTGACAAAAAAGACCTACATTGTCCAGATGGACAAGTCAGCCAAGCCAGAGTCTTTCTCCAACCACATAGATTGGTACTCATCAAAAGTGCAATCCGTACTCATCAATCCAGAGAATCAAGAAGACGGAGGCGAAGATCAACAGAGGGTAATCTACACTTACCAGAACGCCTTCCACGGCGTCGCTGCCCGGCTAAGCGAGCAAGAAGCCGAGCGGCTAGAGGAGCAAGACGGAGTCTTGGCGATTTTCCCAGAGACTAAGTACGAGCTCCACACCACAAGGAGTCCCCTGTTTCTTGGGCTCGAACCGCATGTCAGAGCCAGCACCACCAATGTCTGGTCACAACGAGTCACCGACCACGACGTCATTGTCGGGGTGCTGGACACGGGTGTCTGGCCGGAGAGCCAGAGCTTCAACGACACTGGCATGACCCCAGTGCCGGCCCACTGGAAGGGAGCGTGCGAAACCGGCCGTAGCTTCACCAAAAGCAACTGCAACAAAAAAATTGTTGGAGCGAGAATTTTTTATCACGGATATGAGGCAGCCACGGGGAAGATCAACGAGCAGACGGAGTTTAAGTCGCCGAGAGATCAGGACGGGCATGGGACCCACACTGCCGCCACAGTTGCCGGGTCTCCGGTGCGCGGTGCTAATCTTCTCGGGTATGCTCGTGGAACGGCCAGAGGAATGGCGCCGAGTGCGAGAATTGCGGCGTACAAGGTTTGCTGGGTCGGCGGCTGCTTCAGCTCAGATATTCTGTCGGCGGTGGACAGAGCGGTGGCCGATGGAGTCAATGTGTTGTCTATATCTTTAGGAGGAGGTGTGTCTTCTTATTACCGGGACAGTTTGTCCGTGGCGGCTTTTGGGGCTATGGAGATGGGAATTTTCGTGTCCTGCTCCGCCGGAAATGGAGGGCCGGATCCTGTTAGTCTGACCAATGTGTCCCCCTGGATAACCACGGTTGGAGCTAGCACCATGGATAGGGATTTTCCAGCTACTGTGAAGCTCGGAAATGGCAGGACTATTACCGGGGTTTCGCTCTACAGGGGAAGGATGAAGCTGTCAACAAACAAGCAATACCCTGTTGTGTATTTGGGAAGCAATTCAACTAGTCCTAATCCGAGCTCGCTGTGTTTGGAGGGGACGTTGGATCGCCGAGTTGTGGCCGGAAAGATTGTGATTTGCGACCGTGGGATTAGTCCTAGAGTGCAGAAGGGAGAAGTGGTGAAAGAAGCCGGAGGAGTTGGGATGATCTTGGCAAACACAGCTGCAAACGGAGAGGAGCTTGTGGCGGATTGCCACCTTGTTCCGGCGGTTGCTGTGGGAGAGAACGAAGCAAAGGGAATCAAGCATTATGCTTCAACAAGCCCGAGAGCCACCGCAACTCTAACATTTCTTGGAACTAGAGTTGGGGTTAGACCGTCGCCTGTGGTGGCAGCGTTTTCATCCAGAGGGCCTAATCTGGTAAGCCTTGAGATTCTCAAGCCGGATATGGTGGCACCAGGAGTTAACATCCTCGCCGCTTGGACAGGCGCATTAGGCCCGTCCAGCTTGCCAGCAGATCGTAGAAACGTGAAGTTCAATATACTGTCCGGGACTTCAATGTCCTGCCCCCATGTGAGCGGCATTGCCGCTCTGCTCAAGGCAAGGCACCCGGATTGGAGTCCGGCTGCAATAAAGTCCGCCTTGATGACAACCGCGTATGTCCACGACAACACGCGAAAGCCTCTACAAGACTCCTCAGCAGCTTCAATTTCAACCCCGTATGATCACGGTGCAGGGCACATAAACCCGGTTAGGGCTCTTGACCCGGGATTGATTTACGACATTGAGGCGCAGGACTATCTTGAATTTCTCTGCACACAAAGGCTAACACCAACACAGCTCAAAGTTTTTACCAAGTACTCGAACAGAAGTTGCAAGAACAATCTAGCCAGTCCCGGGGACTTGAACTACCCGGCACTTTCGGTTGTGTTCCCGGAGAGAACAAATGTTTCTGTTTTGACACTTCACAGAACTGTCACTAACGTTGGCCCTGCGGTTTCGAATTACCACGCCATTGTTTCACCGTTCAAAGGTGCTTATGTGAAAGTCGAGCCTCGGACGCTGAAATTCACCAAAGCCAATCAGAAGCTGTCATACAAAATCATCTTCACTACGAAATCCCGGCAGGCAGTCCCGGAGTTCGGCGGGTTGGTGTGGAAGGATGGAGTGCACAGGGTGAGAAGCCCCATTGTTGTAGTGTGGCTGCCACCACTATAAATCCTGCACCGGATTAATTTTAATGTGTGTTTTATTAATGCTCTTTTGAATAAACAAATTTTCTGTAATAGTTAGCATCCTTCCTCTGCTTCTTGCTGTGATCTTCTAGCTACTGTCAACCTTAGAACACAAGCGAAACAACGATGTGTAGTGAAAACGTAGATTACGCAAGTTCAAATCACATTGATGTTGTTAATTAGAAGATTCAGAACTAGATTAGAATAATTTCTTAATTTGCTCAATTTCTATATTGATTCACATGTTTCTGCACTATTTTCATGTCACGACTCACAAGCATTTGGTAGGAGTTCTGGTAGTTTTTGCGAGAATGACAATTTCAGACATGCACGAAACAAAACAAATTTAAACACGACACGTTATAGGACATGAGATTCACGATATTTGTAGCCGCATAAATATGAAGATTTTATGGTAGGTTATACCTTACCAAAATTTCAACTTGTCCAAAGGATTAAGTGCACTTGATATTCGAGATGTCTCACTAATTGTGTGAATATTTCAATTCGAATATGTCTCCAGTTATACTCAAGTTTTTCTCCGAACTGTTTGAGTACAATTTGGATCAAATTCAATACCGTCATGAACAGCTTACAAACTAAACTCAAGAAATGGGATTACCAATTTACCAGCATTAACCTTTTTGTTTCTTTTGACGAAAAAAAAAAAATTTAATGCTGGCGGGACGTGGGCCTATTTGGACTCATTCTGATGGGCCTTCTAAAAATTTAAAACCAGGCTAGTCCAATTCGTATTTGAATTTCCCAATACGTTGAAGAATTATTTTAGGATGATGTTATCCAAACACTCATTTCTTCCTTTCATACACTTCTTTTGATTTTAGGCAATCGAATCAAATAAATTGAAGAAGATCAAATGACAAAATTAATAAAAATATGTGAGAGGTAAAAAATATGTGTAAATAGCACTACCCTTATTTTATTACTAGCTTCTTTCTTTTGCATTTGATTTTTTTTGGATACTTTATTCTTTCTTTTTTTAAATTGGCTTAATTTTATATTTAGAATAAATTCAACAAAAAAAAAACTATTAACTTCTCAATAAGAAGCGGTTATTTCTTTTTAATTTTTTAATTACTAAATTGTTATTTAAAATTTACTAGAATATGCTACGTACAAACTGTCACTTGTTGTGGTCTATTTTTATCTGACAGAGAGACTAAGGCCGTCGGCAGAGAAAGAGAGGAGAGATGTGTGTTTGTAGAATTGTAGGGGAATGTATGTGTTGTTATCCCTCCTACATTGTGCCTTTATTTATAGTAGTAAATGGAGAGAAGATATTCCTTCTCCTCCAAGTAATACAAGTTGTAATAGGAAAGGATAACTAGAATCAAATCTAATATAGGATTTACACAATCATACTTATTCTAGGAATGTTTACAACACTCCCCCTTGAGTGTGCAAATACTTAAGGTAGATTCAGCATCATGCAAAAGTTGAGAAAGTCGACTCGTCGACATTGATTCAAAGGAACAACGCTTATTCTCAATAAGGTAGGAACTTGCATAAGTAGTAAGTGTCACTAAAAAAACCCTAAGGCTATGGCAAAAACCCGAGTAGGGACAAAATTCATAGTCTAAGGAAAAATGCGTGAGAAATGCAAAGTCAAAAGAAATGTCTACAGGACGTCATCAGGGATATGACCAGCCCAAGGTGGGTGCCTTGTTAAAACCTAGTTAGGTAGCAAAAACCCAGTGGGAAAAATGCTTCTAATCGTAGGGAAAAAGAGTACATTAAGATCAAGCAAGTATCCAGAAGATACTCCCCCTAAGTTTGACATAATTCCAAAGAGAAATAGCAAAGTTACAACTCAGAAAGTTTATGCATACCAATTCCATGAGCAAGCTTCTGAAACGTCGCCTTCGGTAGTGATTTGGTGAAGAGGTCGGCCAGATTGTCTTGTGATCGGATTTGCATGACTTCAATCTTCTGATGTTCTTGTTGTTGATGTGTAAAGAAGAACTTCGGCGCAATATGCTTGGTGTTGTCTCCTTTGATGTAACCCTTCTTGAGCTGTTCGATGCAAGCTGCGTTGTCTTCAAAAATCGTCATCGCGGCATTAACGGCATGATGAAGATCACAGGAGCTTCGAATATGACCCACTACTACTCTCAACCAAAAGCATTCCCGAGTTGCTTCATGTAAGGCGAGAATTTCAGCATGGTTAGACGAAGTGGCAACTAAGGTCTGTTTAGTTGACCTCCAAGATATTGTGGTGCCTCCAACGGTAAAGACATAACCCGTTTGAGAACGCGTCTTGTGGATCAGATAAGTATCCAGCGTCGGCATAACCAACAAGGCGAGAATCAACCCGACGAGCATAGGGTGCGGCATCACTCGAGGATTCGTAGGGATAGAATAAGCCCAAATCCGTAGTACCCTTAAGGTAACGGAAGATGTCTTTCACGCCAGTCCAATGTCTGCGTGTTGGTGCATTAATGTATCTTGCCAAAAGATTAACAGCGAAGGAGATGTCGGGTCTAGTGCATTGAGCTAAGTACAATAAAGCGCTTATCGCACTTAGATAAGGAACTTCAGGTTCTAGAATCTCTTCATCATCCTCCTTCGGACGGAAGGGATCTCGCTTTGCATCTAGCGTACGAACGACCATAGGAGTACTCGAAGACTTCGCTTTATCCTCATTAAAACGGCGCAACACCTTTTGGGTGTAGTTCGATTGATGTACTAAGATTTCATCCGAACAATGCTCTATCTCGAGACCGAGACAGTATCGAGTCTTACCTAGATCTTTCATCTCAAATTCCGAGTTCAGGTGCGAAGCAGTTCTCGCTAGCTCTTCAGGAGTTCCGATGAGATTCATGTCATCGACATATACTGCAACAATCGCAAATCCGGAATGTGACTTCTTAATGAACACACAAGGGCATAGTTCGTTGTTCACATATCCCTGACTAGTCAAATACTCACTCAAACGGTTATACCACATTCTTCCGGATTGTTTCAAACCGTATAGTGAACGCCTCAGCCGAATTGAGAGCGTGTTCCGGGGTTTGGACATATTTGAACCAGTCAATGTAAGTCATTCGGGAACTTTCATATAAATTTCCGTATCAAGATCCCCATAGAGATACGCGGTTACTACGTCCATCAGCTGCATATCCAGTTTTTCGGAAACTACCAAACTGATAAGGTATCGAAAAGTAATCACATCCATAACGGGTGAGTAAGTTTCGTCATAGTCAATCCCGGGGCGTTGTGAGAAACCTTGTGCTACTAATAAGTCTCATTTTGCATGCATTTATATCTACCTTATTGGGCGTCTTTGTGATGTTTTTTTTATTAAGCTAGTTGCATTTTACATTATTTGGTGTTAGTGTGCAGCCAAGTGTGTATTTGGATCAATGGGAAGGCAAATGAAGTAAAAACATTCCTTTTGGTAGCTGAGCATTATTCCAAATGTGGAGAGGATTCTAGGGAGTTAATTTGAAGTCCAAATGAAGAATCTAGGAAACATTTGGCTGCTGGAATTTCAGGAAAGGATGTGGAAGTGTTAAGTGGTGAAATTCGGCCATATTGGGTGATTCTAAACAAGGCAAAAACATTGAAGTCAGATTATGTGGTTCTAACACCAAAACATGCATTCACATGCATGTTCACAACCTGGCCGTGCATTCCATTACCTTTCCAGCTCCCTTTTGCACCAAGAACATGCACTTCCATTACTTAATTCACATTATGCCATCCCAGCTCCCTCATGCCCATGCCGTGCACTGTCATACCTTTTCCAGATTTGTACAACCAATTCCAAGTTGTCCATTTCAGCTTTGCAGCCAATACACATGC
This sequence comes from Malus sylvestris, assembly GCF_916048215.2. NCBI lineage: Eukaryota > Viridiplantae > Streptophyta > Magnoliopsida > Rosales > Rosaceae > Malus > Malus sylvestris. Next base: position 26,310,761 of record NC_062260.1, read on the forward strand.
ATGTTCAATTAAAATAGCTATATGCATGCATATACACCTTGTGCCGTGCATCCACCACCTCAGAAACTCACTCATTCCAGCTCATTTATGCACTTCCATCTCACATGTGCAATTCCAGCTCCATTCTTAATGATGGCAGTGACATTTCCCTTCTATAAAAACCGTGCAAACTCACTTCTTTTGGGGGTTCTTCCATTATTTTGGGGGATGATTCACACATTCTAAGCCGCTCCATCTCTGTCCATTTACTCTCCCATTTGCAGAGAACATCCAACCTTAAGCCGATCCATTTCCGTTTCATCACACTTGGAGAATCAACACCGAAGGCCACTCTTAAAGGATTTCAGCATCAGTTTTGCTTCAAGGGTTTCTTTTTATTAATTCTATGTTCACTCATGTTATTTATTATTATGTCCAACCTTTTGTAAACATGAAGTGTAACTAATCTCTCTCTAGGGATTCGATGTAGCCTTGCAAGATTGCTATGTAGTTAATTCAGAATTCTCAGTTAGTCTATCTATTTCTTGTTTCATTCTCTGGTTTAATTGTGACTTAGTGAGTTGATTTTAATGCTTGATCATCATTTGAGTTAACCATAGGTTGTTTAGCCAAGATTAAAGCACACATCATGCATAATCTTGGTGGATATGTGAATGAATGAAGGGAATGTTTTGCAAACATCCTGCCGAGTGCTCCCTTGGGTTTTATGAAAGTTTCTTGTGCATTACATGTTCTTGATTAGGAACCAAAGTTGCACATCACAATTAGGTTCATGATTAGAGACATTTGATCAAATCCACACATCATATGGTTGATCATATCCATGTGAAACAAACTCAAGAAATAGGTAGATGATTGAGTATAAACTGATTTAACAAACATGGCCTTAGGTTAGCAATGGTAAAATCGAATCCCTAGCTTCATTTCCATTGGTACTATTCCATTCTATTAGTTGTTGATTCATTTATTTGTGTTCACTTCATTTTCTTATGTTTTTAAGTTACAACTACAAAATCTGCCTACATTGATTAGTTTTATTTCTCTAATAGGAGCTTTTGCAAAACAAGTGGTTATATAAGATCAATTAGTCTCTGTGGATTCGACACCCTTACTTGTGCCATTATACTAAACATATTCTAGCCCTAGCAAGGAATAAAACATCAACAGCTACAAGATGAGCTTTGTAACGCACAATTTCATTCTTCTCATTACGCTTCCGAACGAAAACCCACTTGGTACGTATGACCAACGATCGAGCAATCATTTGTAAACGCTTAATGAAAGCCTCTGCCAGGCCGTTCTGGGTGTGAACATGGGGTACATGATGTTCAACTTTGTTTGTACCATACTTGACCAATCCCGAAACTACCGAGCACCGGCCAACGCTATACTGTCAAGGACCCAGAAGAGTTCCCCTCCGACCAGGAGGCCAATCACTACTCGACACGTGTCAAGATTAGAAGCCAATCAGAGCGCAGCACGTGTCGACATCAAGAACCAATCACAACATGACACATGTCAATGTGACAAAGCTACAAGTTTTTCTATAAATAGGGGTCATTCCCCCACAATATTGCCTAATGCCATTTTGTGTTAAATCATTCACAAGAACTCACTAAATTGAGAGCTTGATCCTTTCTACTTGTGTAAGCCCTTCACTACTAATAAGAACTCCTCTACTCCGTGGACGTAGCCAATCTGGGTGAACCACGTACATCCTGTGTTTGCTTCTCTGTCTCTATTCATTTACGTACTTATCCTCACTAGTGACTGAAGCAACCAAGCAACCAAGCGAAGGTCACAAAACCTGACACTTTCTGTTGTACCAAAGTCTTCGCTGATTTTGTGCATCAACAAACTTCAACCCCAACCGACATGCAATAGTCATCAAAAGTTTTAGATGTGAATTCTCCAGCATTATCTAATCGAATAGATTTGATCGGATAATCAGGGTGGTGAGCCTTGAGCTTGATAACCTGAGCCAACAGTTTAGAGAATGCAGCGTTCATTGTGGACAATAAGCACACGTGTGACCAACGTGTAGAAGCGTCAACCAAAACCATAAAATATCTAAATGGTCCGCAGGGAGGTTGAATCGGTCCACAAATGTCCTCCTGAATCCGTTGTAGAAAAATGGAAGGATTCGAACAAATCTTGTCATAAGAAGGCTTAGTAATAAGCTTTCCCATAGAACATGTTTGACATGCAATTTCATGGATCGAACCTAAGCTTCGGGTTAGTGGATGCCCGTGTGAAGTTTTGAGGATACGGCGCATCGCTATTCGTCCAGGATGTCCCAAACGATCATGCCAAAGTGTAATTTCGTGCGCGGTCCCTGTGGTAGGGCCGGCCACATAATGGCATTCTATGGGGCATATGGTCGTAGTATACAGACCACTCGGGTTACGCTCCATCTTCTCTAGAATACGCTTCTGGCCATATTCGTAGGAAGTTACGCACAGAAATTCAACTCCGTTTTCTACGTGGGTTTCAGCGTGGTAATGGTTATCTCTAATGTCCTTGAAACTTAGTAACGTTCTTCCGGAACGTGGAGAATAGAGTGCCTCAGCAATGGTCAAGATTGTACCATTGGACAACATTATACGTGCCTTACCGTATCCTTCAATCAGGTTGGATGGGCCTGAGAGGGTTGTCAGAGGTGCATTCTTAGGTACGAAGTTAGTGAAATAGATGCGTTCACGCAAAACAGTATGTGTGGTTGCACTATCTGCCAGACAACTAACTTTCCCACTAGTCATACCTAGAATGAAAAATTAATTTGAATCGGTCACATGCATAAAAGTTTATAAAAACAAGTATCAATTCAAAATAATTTCATTTATTAAAAAAAAACTTAATATCCAAAATAAACCGCCAACTAATAATCCAAAACATAAAGGAAAATTGTTCAAAATCAACCAAAAAACAAGTTGGGGTTCGGCCACTAGGTGGAATTCGGCCCCAATTGTCTTATTTTAACTGAAAAATAAGTCTATGTCTAAGATTCTAATCTTCCATAGGAGTGGTATCCTCCTGAAAGTCAGAAACCTCCATCTTTGTAGTCTCCGGTGCGTCCACTTGCATGAAGTTTGATTCAAACTTCTTACGACGAGAATGATATTCATCTACAACCTTCTTGGGAGCACGGCAAACACGGGACCAATGGTCCTTTGAACCACAACGATAGCATATATCGTCATTCATTGTGGAAGGTGCTTTGCCCTTATTCTTGAAGTTCGGGCCCTTATGAGCGAGGTTTGGGCGCTTCGGGGCTTTGTTTCCTCCCAGAGACCTCCAAAGCGGTGAAGTCGAGTTTGTTCAAATTCGACATGTTCCTATCACAAAATAGATGGACAAGATGTGGTTAGTGTAATGGAGAAAAATCAATCCATTCACATAGGAGTAGAACATACAGGTTCTAATAGACATGTATTGGTTTAATTTCGCATGAAAAACTTCGGGTTTCATGGGTGATATGTTTAAGTGAAAACTTCAGGTTTTCAAATAAGGCATGTTTATAAGAAACTTCGGGTTTCAAAGTAATTATGAACTAAAGGTTCATATATTCCTGCAGGCAAACACAAATATATATGCAAACAAATATGCAACAAATATTGTATGCAAAAATATTGTATAATGATAATTGAATGAATGTTATTTTGGTCTTCGAGGCCAAATTAAAGTGTGGGTGAAAATATAAAAACCCATATTATTTAAAAAAAATATATATTAAATAATAAAATCTCGGGGCCTAAAAATATAGGCCGAGAACCCTCGGGTGGGGCTACAGGCCCACGGGGAGAGCAGGGGGTTGGGCTGCTGCGGGCAGACCCCCCAAAACATATTTTTTTCACAAAGGGCTGCATCAAGCAGGCCCAAAAGAAAACTAAAAAAATCTTTTTTTTTTCTTCAGACTGGGCCGCTGAAAGCGAGCCCAGAAACAAACAAAATTTGTGTTTTTTTTTCGCGCGGGCCGCTTTAGGCTGGCCCAAAAAAAAATCTCTTTTTTTTCGTACGGGCCAAGAGGCTGGAGCCTACTAGGGCTCGGGTTGCAGGTAGCAGACACCCCAGCGACGCTGGGTGTGCTTGGCCGAGGAAAAAGGCCGGAAAAACTAGGACGACGCCACTGCAGGTGGTTGTCCTTGGTGTGTGCAAGCCATGGTTCGTCGGAGAACCAAGTATCTATCGACGGAGATGAAATGTCGACATGATATCAAAACCCTACAAATTGAAATCGAATTTTCAAAAAATTCTGACGAGATTCCGTTGAATCTCAGTTCAATTGTCGACATGGGACGACTTCAGGTCGTCGAGAATATGAACCAAAGGTTCAAGGCTGTGGCTGCAGGCCATGCCATGGTCGGGGGACACCAGGAAGGGTGTCAGGATTTTGGGTTGGGGGTTTGGCTTTGTGGGTTTTTTCTGGGAACAAGGAGAGCTGCATGCTCTCTGCTTGCGTGGAGACCCCATCTGCAGGATGGTGGTCACGGGTTCTAAAGAACCGAGGTCCCAATCGCAAAAAAAAAATGTTTTTTTTTTCAATTCAATTATATTATATGCATGTATAATTTTAATGAATCACATATTTACGTTGATGCATATGCAAATAATAGTTTCAATGCATGTACATATGTAAGATTCAATTCATGACAAATATCAAATTCACATAATTGTAGCAATTTTGGTTATGAAGCATACACAATTTATGTAGAATCTAAAATACGTAAAACGTAAAGTTGGGTCATGCATCATGGTGAATGTTCATGCTATCAGGGCTTACAAAATATCGAGTTAAAAACCGTTGTTTGGAAAGAACCTGATTGCGTGATGATATGGATGAACTGGTTTGATGCAGAAAAAAAATCTCCAACGTCAGATTCCTAAGCGCAGCGGTAGGAGCGTGCTGATAACGTGTTGTGGTCTATTTTTATCTGACAGAGAGACTAGGGCCGGCGGCAGAGAAAGAGAGGAGAGATGTGTGTTTGTAGAATTGTAGGGGAATGTATATGTTGTTATCCCTCCTACATTGTGCCTTTATTTATAGTAGTAAAGGGAGAGAATATATTCCTTCTCCTCCAAGTAATACAAGTTGTAATAGGAAATGATAACTAAAATCAAATCTAATCTAGGATTTACACAATCATACTTATTCTAGGAATGTTTACAACATCACTTAATTTTTTGTTTTTGTTTTTAAAGTTAAAGCAGAGCAGCAAGAGAGTGAGAGATAACGTAAGAGTGAGGAGAGAGAGTATTATTTTTTTATTTTTTAAAATAGATATGTTAAAATTACCTATAAGTGGGGTTTGAATTAAAAATAACAAAATTTTGTTTTGTAAAATTACGTTATTGCCTTTAACGTTTTTATTGTAATAATAATTTTTTCATCTTCTTTTAATTGACAAAGATAATTCTATTAATATGTAGTTTAGTTAAGATAAACAAAAAACCTTTTTGGCATAAGTGATGTTCCAACAAAGTTTATTATTATTTTTCTTTTTTTTCTTTCCGTTTTTCTTCTTATTTTTTTTGCTAATTTTCCTGGTTCGTTTAATTTTTTTTACAAAAATACCCTGTGACACCTTGTGACTTTAAAGTAAAGTTCTGGCTTCCTAATGACAAAAATAACTTTTTTAACAAACGATATTATTTGTACTAAGAGAAAGGGTGAGCTAAGCCTTACAATGACCTAGCAATAATGTGGTTCAAATTCACCTTTAGCGATAATTGAAACTAAAAATTAGAAATGAAAATGAATACTATTAGACCAGAATATTAAGTGGTAACAGTGAAGATAAATTAGTAATATTATTATTTTTATGTACAAACCTAGTAGAAAGAAACTCATTAACTTCCCGAACATTTTTCAGAGTATTCTCTCTTTCCAATTTTATAGAATTACATTTTTTTTTTTGAGATGGTGCTAGGAAACCACCTAGTAAAAAGAAACTTATTTTCGTTGACTCATTTGACTCTCCGACGATTTTACAGAGTTTTTTTCTTTCAAATTTTATAGAATTATATATTTTTAATAATGTTAAGGAAATCAAAATTTTAAATCAAATTTACAAGTTAAATAATATTTCACCAATTAAAAACATCACGTTAATCGACATTCAATGAATAATCTAATCTCTACTAATTAATAAAACTTTTTTTGTCAACCAAAAGAGGGTGAAAAGACAAATTTGTCACATCCTGGCCCGGGTCCACCACTTTCCGGGCCCGTTCCACCATCGTAGTACGATATTGTCTGCTCTGGGCTTACCATTCCCTCACGGTTTTGTTTTTGGGAACTCACGAGCAACTTTCTAGTGGGTCATCCATCCTGAGAGTGCTCTGACCTCCTTCTCGCTTAACTTCAGAGTTCCTATGGAAACCGAAGCTAGTGAGCTCCCAAAAAGCCTCGTGCTAGGTAGAGATGAGAATATACATTTAAAGATCACTCCCCTGGGCGATGTGGGATGTTACAATCGACCCCCTTAGGGGCCTGACGTCCTCGTTGACACACTTCCGGCCAGAGATTGGCTCTGAAACCATTTGTCACATCCCGGCCCGGGTCCACCACTTCACGGACCCGTTCCACCACCGTAGCATGATATTGTCCGCTTTGGGCTTACCATTCCCTCACGATTTTGTTTTTGGAAACTCACGAGCAACTTCCCAGTGGGTCACCCATCCTGGGAGTGCTCTAGCCTCCTTCTCGCTTAATTTCAGAGTTCATACGGAACTCGAAGCCAGTGAGCTCCCAAAAGGCCTCATGCTAGGTAGGGATGAGAATATACATTTAAGGATCACTCTCCTGGGCGAAGTGGGATATTACAAATTAGTCTTCTATCACAAAAAAAAAATGATGGTCAATAATGTAATTTCACAAGTCCAAATTTTACATTTTTTTATTGAAGTTTCACCTACGAGTGATGTTAAAATACCTCTAATATTTATATAAAAAAAACCAAAAAAAAAAAAACCTCCCACTCCTCCACGTTCTCTCTCTCTCTTCCTCTTTCTCCTTCTCATTTTCTAAAAAAAAATGTGTTCAAATACACAAAATGTGTAGGCAAATACTAGCCATCTATAACTACAACTTAATTTATAAATTTAACTTAAAAAATTTAGTTTTCTTAAAATTACATTTTTTTTTTGTTGTTTTAATATTTCATTAAAACAAACAAAAAAATCACAACGGAAACGAAACAAGCCCCCAAAAACAGAGATTAGGCCCAAACAGAAACAAAGCTCAAAGAAGAAGAAAACCCTAGCAGCAGAGAAACTGTTGAAGTCGTCGTCCCCATCGCCGCACTGCTGAGCCAAACGGATGAACGGCCGCAGGGATCCAGAAGAAGATAAGGTCAAGCAAAAAACCTCCCAACACAGAACCTCCAACAGATGCACGAGATAAACCAAAAGACAGCCCAAAAAGTGCAGGACACGAATGCTCCATCATCCTCCACGAACCCAACATCGCCGCACCGGTGAGCCAAACAGAATCATATCTTTGGGTACAATTTTTCCAGCCAATCGTTTAACTCCCAACTCCAAAAGCTGACGCTCAATCGGCCATTTCAGCTTTTACGTTGCATTAGGCGAGTCGGTAGCTGACCATCTGCTGTGGATATTGTCCCTGTCAGATGTCAATGGCTGCTCCTTCCTCTTCCTCATTGAAATACAACGTCTTCCTGAATTTCAGAGGCGTAGACACTCGCAAGATCTTCGTCGGCCATCTCTACAGAGCTCTGGATCAGAAATTAATCACCTTCATCGACGCCGAAGAGATCAGAAAAGGCGACGATCTTTTGCAGCTCCTCTCAGCTATCGAAGAGTCGAGGATTTCGATCGTGGTTTTCTCCCAGAACTACGCTTCTTCGACGTGGTGCTTGAAAGAACTGGTCAAAATCCTGGCGTGCATGGACGCAAAGAAGCAGATAGTGGTGCCGATTTTCTACGAAGTTGATCCATCTGAAGTTCGTAAGCAAAAGAAAATTTTTGCAGAAGCTTTTGCTCAACACGAACGCGAATCGAACGCCGACATGGAAGAGGTGGAGAGCTGGAGGTCCGCGGTAACCAGAGCTGCCAATTTATCCGGCTGGGATTCGCGAAAATACGAGTAATTACTGTTCGATTATATTCTTAATTACTTATGAATTGAGATTTTTATAGCATTTAGTTTAATTCGGTGCTGTTTTTCGTATTACACAGGGATGATGCCAAGCTTATTGAGGAAATTGTGGATGACATATATAAGAGATATATCCAAGTCTCGCCAAGCAAAGATAATGGCTTGGTTGGAATGGATTACCACATAGATGCAGTGAATTCACTATTACGTCCTGGGGTGGATGATGTTTTCACTGTTGGAATATGGGGTATGGGAGGTATAGGCAAAACCACCATCGCTCGCGCTGTTTATGATGGAATCGCATGTCAATTTGAAGCTTGCTGCTTTCTCGAAAATGTCAAGGAAGGCTTCTCGAAGAATGGTGCAGTACATATGCAAGAAATGCTTCTTTCTAGAATCTTGAAGCAGGAAAAGGTGCAGAGTTTAGGCACGTTGGAAAGGCTACAAAGGCTACAAAGGAAAAAAGTTTTCATTGTTCTTGATGACGTTGATGAATTATCCCAAATCGAAGCCTTACTTGGAAAGCAGCATTCATTTGGTGGTGGAAGTCGGGTCATTATAACAACTAGAGATAAACAATTATTAAGTGGAGCTGGTGCTGTATATAAGCCCGAGAACTTAAGTGAGCCAGAAGCTCTTAAACTCTTCTACCAGTATGCCTTCAGAACAATCCAACCCACCCGAAATTATGGTCAGCTCTCAAGGCGTGCCATACAATATGCTCAAGGTCTGCCTTTAGCACTCAAAGTGTTGGGAGCTTTTCTTGATAACAAAACTGTGCCCGAGTGGGAAGATGAGTTGGAAAAAATAAGGAAAATCCCGCAAAAGGGAATTCATAATGTGCTTAAAACGAGCTTTGATGGACTAGATGAGTCAGACAAGGACATCTTTCTAGATATTGCATGTTTCTTGAAAGGAATGGATATAGACAGTGCAAAAAAAAGTCTGGACAGTTGTGGCTTATATCCCCATCGTGGAATAAGAGTTCTAATCGACCGAGCTCTCATATCTGTGTCAAAGTGGGGGGAACTGGTGATGCATGATTTACTAGAGGAAATGGGTCGGGAAATCGTTCGCCAAGAATGTATCAAAGAGCCTGGGAGAAGAAGTAGGTTGTGGAGTTATGAAGATGTTCGTCATGTGCTGACTCAAAAAACAGTGAGATATCTTTCTCTTATGCAATGTTTCGTAGAAAGCTTCAGCTTTCGACGAAAATCTATTTTATAGCAAACATGCATTGTTTATAATATTCAATAAGGTTCTTTGTGTTTTCCTTCACTTTAATTTACATTGTTGGTTTATCCAGGCTACAGAAGCAATTGAAGGCATAATCCTGGATTCAGCAATCTTTAAAGAGAGATGCTCAAATACTGAAGCATTTGTTAGTATGACAAAACTAAGACTGCTCATGATACGTGATGGTTACTTTGACGAATATGGGTTTGTATCCGAGGATTCATTTGACAGTCAAACTTCAACTGAAGCAGAAGATGAGCTTGCATTCGGGGATTCATTTGACAATCGAGCTCCACATGATTGCTTCATAAAACACTGGATTGCGGACTTAAAGTTCCAAAGTTCTCAGTTGAGGTGTCTCATCTGGCGTGGTTGCCCCCTCAAGTCTTGGCCATCCAACTTCCAGTTCAAGAATCTTGTAAACCTTGACATGAGCAATAGTCGCATCGAACAACTTTGGACAGGAGCTGAGGTACGATTTTTCATTTACGTAAATATATTTATTTTCAATGTTTAGGTTCTGAGATGTGTTGTGCATGTTTTCCTGTACTTTTTAACAGCCTCTGGAAAAGTTGAAATTCATCAATTTAAGTTATTGTGAAAGCCTTAAGAAAACCCCCGACTTCACAAAGGCTACAAGTCTTAAGGAACTAAATCTCAAAGGTTGTACAGAGTTATATGAGGTTGACCCATCCATTTCAGCTCTGAAAAACCTTGCTATATTGAATCTAGGAGACTGAAAATCTTAAGAGCCTTCCGGGCATCATTCGTATGGGATCTCTTCAAACCCTTGATCTTTCTGGTTGCTCAAACCTTGAGAAGTTTCCTGAGATTTCGGAAGTTATGGAGGAGCTGTCAGAGCTTTATTTAGTTGGGACTGCAATTAAAGAACTGCCTTCAATTAATAAACTCACAGGCCTCACTGTTTTGGACCTATCTCAGTGTCGAGAACTCAAGAGCCTGCCGAGCAGCATTCATATGGGATCTCTTCAAACCCTTAAACTTTCTGGTTGCTCAAACATTGAGAAGTTTCCAGATATTTCAGATGTTATGGGGAATCTATCAAAGTTATATTTAGATAGCACTGCCATTAAAGAACTGCCTTCGTCAATTAATAAACTCACGGGCCTTACTTTTTTGGACCTAAGAGGCTGTGAAAATCTTAAGAGCCTTCCGGGCATCAATCATATGGGATCTCTTCAAACCCTTAATCTTTCTGGTTGCTCAAACCTTGAGAAGTTTCCTGAGATTTCGGAAGTTATGGAGGAGCTGTCAGAGCTTTATTTAGTTGGGACTGCAATTGAAGAACTGCCTTCTTCAATTAATAAACTCACGGGCCTTACTCTCTTGGACCTAAGACGCTGTGAAGAACTGAAGAGCCTGCCGAGCAGCATTCATATGGGATCTCTTCAAACTCTTAATCTTTCAGGTTGCTCAATGCTTGAGAAGTTTCCAGATATTTCAGATGTTATGAAGAAACTATCAAGGTTATATTTAGACAAGACTGCAATTAAAGAACTGCCTTCGTCAATTAATAAACTCACAGGCCTCACTGTTTTGGACCTATCTCGGTGTCGAGAACTCAAGAGCCTGCCGAGCAGCATTCATATGGGATCTCTTCAAACCCTTAATCTTTCTGGTTGCTCAAACCTGGAGCAGTTTCCAGATATTTCAGGTGTTATGGAGAAGCTATCAGAGCTTTATTTAAACGAGACTGCAATTAAAGAACTGCCTTCGTCAATTAATAAACTCACAGGCCTCACTGTTTTGGACCTATCTCGGTGTCGAGAACTCAAGAGCCTGCCGAGCAGCATTCATATGGGATCTCTTCAAACCCTTAATATTTCTGGTTGCTCAAACCTGGAGCAGTTTCCAGATATTTCGGGTGTTATGGAGAAGCTATCAGAGCTTTATTTAGACGAGACTGCAATTAAAGAACTGCCTTCGTCAATTAATAAACTCACGAGCCTTACTATTTTGGTCCTAAGAGGCTGTCGAGAACTCAAGAGCATGCCAAGCAGCATTCATATGGGATCTCTTCAAACCCTTAAACTTTCTGGTTGCTCAAACATTGAGAAGTTTCCAGATATTTCAGATGTTATGGGGAATCTATCAAAGTTATATTTAGATAGCACTGCCATTAAAGAACTGCCTTCGTCAATTAATAAACTCACGGGCCTTACTTTTTTGGACCTAAGAGGCTGTGAAAATCTTAAGAGCCTTCCGGGCATCAATCATATGGGATCTCTTCAAACCCTTAATCTTTCTGGTTGCTCAAACCTTGAGAAGTTTCCTGAGATTTCGGAAGTTATGGAGGAGCTGTCAGAGCTTTATTTAGTTGGGACTGCAATTGAAGAACTGCCTTCTTCAATTAATAAACTCACGGGCCTTACTCTCTTGGACCTAAGACGCTGTGAAGAACTGAAGAGCCTGCCGAGCAGCATTCATATGGGATCTCTTCAAACTCTTAATCTTTCAGGTTGCTCAATGCTTGAGAAGTTTCCAGATATTTCAGATGTTATGAAGAAACTATCAAGGTTATATTTAGACAAGACTGCAATTAAAGAACTGCCTTCGTCAATTAATAAACTCACAGGCCTCACTGTTTTGGACCTATCTCGGTGTCGAGAACTCAAGAGCCTGCCGAGCAGCATTCATATGGGATCTCTTCAAACCCTTAATCTTTCTGGTTGCTCAAACCTGGAGCAGTTTCCAGATATTTCAGGTGTTATGGAGAAGCTATCAGAGCTTTATTTAAACGAGACTGCAATTAAAGAACTGCCTTCGTCAATTAATAAACTCACAGGCCTCACTGTTTTGGACCTATCTCGGTGTCGAGAACTCAAGAGCCTGCCGAGCAGCATTCATATGGGATCTCTTCAAACCCTTAATATTTCTGGTTGCTCAAACCTGGAGCAGTTTCCAGATATTTCGGGTGTTATGGAGAAGCTATCAGAGCTTTATTTAGACGAGACTGCAATTAAAGAACTGCCTTCGTCAATTAATAAACTCACGAGCCTTACTATTTTGGTCCTAAGAGGCTGTCGAGAACTCAAGAGCATGCCAAGCAGCATTCATATGGGATCTCTTCAAACCCTTAATCTTTCTGGTTGCTCAAACCTGGAGCAGTTTCCAGATATTTCAGGTGTTATGGAGAAGCTATCAGAGCTTTATTTAGACGAGACTGCAATTAAAGAACTGCCTTCGTCAATTAATAAACTCACAGGCCTCACTGTTTTGGACCTATCTCGGTGTCGAGAACTCAAGAGCCTGCCGAGCAGCATTCATATGGGATCTCTTCAAACCCTTAAACTTTTTGGTTGCTCAAACTTTGAGAAGTTTCCAGATATTTCAGATGTTATGGGGAAGCTATCAAAGCTTTATTTAGGTGGGACTGCCATTAAAGAACTGCATTCGTCAATTAATAAACTCACGGGCCTTACTGTTTTGAACCTAAGAGGCTGTCGAGAACTCAAGAGCCTGCCGAGCAGCATTCATGTAGGATCTCTTCAAACCATTATTCTTTCGGGCTGCTCAATGCTTGAGAAGTTTCCAGATATTTCAGATGTTATGGAGAAGCTATCAGAGCTTCATTTAGATGGGACTGCTATTAAAGAACTGCATTCATCAATTAATAAACTCACGGGCCTTACTATTTTGAACCTAAGAGGCTGTCAAGAACTCAAGAGCCTGCAGAGCAGTATTCATATCGGATCTCTTCAAACCCTTAATCTTTCTGGTTGCTCAAACCTTGAGAAGTTTCCAGAGATTTCAGATGCTATGGAGAATCTATCAGAGTTATATTTAGATGGGACTGCCATTAAAGAACTGCCTTCATCAATTAATAAACTCACGGGCCTTACTGATTTGAACCTATCTTGGTGTCAAGAACTCAAGAGCCTGCCGAGCAGCATTCATATGGGATCTCTTCAAACCCTTATTCTTTCGGGTTGCTCAATGCTTGAGAAGTTTCCAGATATTTCAGATGTTATGGAGAATCTATCAGAGTTATATTTAGATGGGACTGCCATTAAAGAACTGCCTTCGTCAATTACTAAACTCACGGGCCTTACTGTTATGAACCTATCTGGGTGTCAAGAACTCAAGAGCCTGCCGAGTAGCATTCATATGGGATCTCTTCGAACCCTTATTCTTTCGGGTTGCTCAATGCTTGAGAAGTTTCCAGATATTTCAGATGTTGTGGAGAAGCTATCAAGGTTATATTTAGATGGGACTGCCATTCAAGAACTGCCTTCGTCAATTAATAAACTCACGGGCCTTACTGTTTTGGACCTATCTGGGTGTCAAGAACTCAAGAGCCTGCCGAGCAGCATTCATATGGGATCTCTTCAAACCCTTAATCTTTCTGGTTGCTCAAAACTTTGAGAAGTTTCCAGACATTTCAGATGTTATGGAGAAGCTATCAAAGTTATATTTAGATGGGACTGCAATTAAAGAACTGCCTTCTTCAATTAGAAATCTTCCAGGTCTTGTTACGTTGAACGTAAGAGATTTTAGAAAACTCAAGTCTCCCAAGCAGCATTTGTGATCTCAAGGCCCTTCACTATCTTAGTCTTTCTGGTTGCCCAAAGTTTGAGGTGTTGGAATTATTGGGTATTGCTCATTTATCATTATTGAGTACATTAGAACTCTGCAGAAACAATTTTGAGAGCTTGCCTGCGGAAATGAATTGGCTTCATTGGTTAACAAGTCTCAAATTGGAAGGTTGCAAGGGACTGAAATCAATACCAGAGATTTCATCAACTATAAGGTTCATAGATGCCCATGATTGCACGGCTTTGGTATCTGTTTCAAGACCAAGCAAGTTTTTTCCGAAGAATCTTTACTTGACATTTTCAAACTGCTTCCAGCTGGTGCAAAATCTATTTGAAGATGTTGTGGAAGCTCATCAGGTCTCTCTCTCTCTCTCTCTACGTGCAAAAGTATGAAACATATCTAATGCAAGTCCAGTTTACCTTTGTTTTCATTCTGCAGGGTAATCCGCAACCTCTTTCCTTGTTTATGTATCTTCCTGGAAGTAAACTTTCAGATTGGTTCAGCCATCAGTGTAGCAGATCTTCCGTAACTGTGCATCTACCACCAGTCTTGGATCATAAGATTTTAGGATTCGCTGTGTGCGGTGTTACTAAGTTCAAGTATGCACATTATGCATCTGATCTATCTGCTCTGTGTTTTTGTACCTTCAAAGGAGAGCATGCATGGCGAGCGCGGTTTCTGCTTTGATTTGCTTGATTTGAGCATCACAAGAGGCAGGTTACTTGAGTCAGATTATGTGATTCTGGGGCACCAGTTCAGCAGCATCGCGTCAGAAGGAGTGGAGTTCGTCTCTTTTATGCCAACTGTGAGGAGGTGCATAATCTCTTTTATGCCAATTGTGAGAGGAAGCTAATTGTAAGCCCGTGTGGTCCCTTTTATCCCAAATTTGAGGTGGTGCGTTATTGAAGCATGATACAGCCGGATCAATTCCACTTTCAAGAACAACACTATCATCATGAGAATTCTGAAGCCGAACTTCGTGCTTTTGGCAAATCAATGGTAAGAGTTGCACATTCTGAGAGGAACCGTGAAGGGTGTTTGCTATAACGAGGGTGAACAAAATGGAAGTGATACCTCTGACGCAGAGGATTTGTATTCTAAAAGATTGGTACTTCCTGATGGGGCAAAGGAAAACTGAAGAGAACAATCCCTCTGTGTTGGATTTGATGGCTCAGTCCTGTTGGGTCTCAACACTTTCTACGCGGACCTAAAACCAAACTGTTGTGGCTCTTTAGTTGGCATATGCGGATCCCATGCTAGGTCTCTTTAGTGCTCGTATTTAAAGCCTCGCATTGTGTCGAATTTGGATGAGACGGTGGGAAATGTGAATACAAGCAGCTGCACTAGTGTAAAGGAAAGAGAAGAGCCGACACCCAATGGAAGAGAGAAGTAAAATGGGGAGCTGCTGCGTTTAAGGTTCTGTAAGAGTGAAACCAATTAGCGATTGTTGTAGTTGTAGAGAAACAAATATTTTGTTTGTAATTCGTTTTTTCCCTCTTCTATTTGTGAGTGTATCTGGGTGTATTTTGGGTTTGAGTTTGAGAGTACTCTTTGTAATCTCCTTTTCCTTTTGTTTATTAGTGAAACTTCCTTGCTGTCCCCGAACTGGATGTAGGTTTACGCCGAACCAGTATAAATCTTTGTGTCATTTTAATTGTTTGTTTTGTCATATTTTTCCGTATTAGTTTATTGGTTTCAAGTTAGTGTTTCCCGCACAACACATTGAACCCCGAGCTTGTTGTATTTGGAAGTGCCAATTCAGATAATGTGAGTCGTCCAATTTGACATTGACAGAGGTTGAGATGAGCTTGTTGTAATGTTAATTCAAAATTAGAACAAGAGAAATGGCTCGATGTGCTGAAATTGAAAAATTCAAGGGGTGTGATATCCACACATCCTATTTTACTTCTCACACATTCTTTTAATTTTCGACTGTCGGATCGGATGAATTGAAGAAGATCAACGGACAGAAATTATCAAGGGGTGTGCGAGAAGTAAAATGAAGTGTGCTATCATGAAAACAAGATTAATTAGAATAATTAAGTTTTTAATTGCTCAATTCTGTTCCATACGAACTTAGAATATCACTTTGTAGAGCTGTAATAACTTTGCAGCCACAAGACATAAATACCAAGTACCCTTAATTGCTCTTCCGGACGTTTCTGGTTCGTGTTGACATAAACAATAGATTTTTTAGTGTGCTTGACATACGGCTCAGTACACCAAATTTAATAATAATTGGTTGGAAACTTAAAAAAAAAAATTATAATGAATTGTATCATTAATTCTTGGTGTACCAAATAATTTGCCGGCCGCACGAAAAAACTTCTCGACATGAATACAACCCAAAGGCGTCACTATTAGCTACTACTAAGAATACAAAGTTTACATGAAAGAAAAAGGTTAAACTATCATTTCACGTTCAACTTAAATAATTACACACGAGTTATCTAGTTACACAATTGTGTAAGCGTGCTAAAATGTACGTCACTTTCAAATTAGGTGGGTTGGATGGGAACACAAACTCTTATTAACCACGATAAATGGGTCAGCACGATTATGCCCAACCCAAACAAACTTATTTTTTGTCCTTTTCAAGTCGGATTATCGAATCTGTCTAAAATTGTTACCTCTACTCTTTCTTGGCACACCCAAATTCAAACAAAAACAATGAAAGGTACATCCGAACAAAAATACAATAAAAGGTACATCATACAACTCTCATATTTTTAATAGAAAACGCGCATTATCCTCGTCATACATATGAAAGATTTCAGAGTAGTACCATTAATAATGTGACAGTAGTTTAGAAGCCAAACGATGCTATTAGACATGACACATCTGTGAGAAGCTGACACTTACCTCGAGGATATTTCCAATCACTCTAACTCATTTTTCATATGAATAGCGAGATCGGAATATATTTCCGATTTACAAAGAAGTTATTGGGTTGGGTATGCAGATGAAGATTCAACATAGTTGAACGATATCGCGTAGTGTAGAATATCATTTTTTTGTTTGTTTGGTTACACTAGGTGTATTTGCCTTTTTATTTCAATAAAATTTCACCTCGCACAATCGAGGGTTCTTTAACAAAAAGGAAAAGTATAGATGGTATAGAATATCATTTATACTAAAAAAAACATATTCATACAAATTATACTCATGAGATTTGCAGTTGGCGCTTTACTACAGTGACGAAAAATAATAATGCATATACACTTTGATGCCAATTCGATCCTTATGGATTTGTTGTGAATTCAATCCTTACAGATTTTCCTCTTCTTTAATAACTAATTACCTAAACCACCAACGTTGCTCTACCGTAAAAATTAATAATAAATAAAAGGAAAGGGTCATTTAAGATTTGCTGAGTTTCAAAACCAGATTAGTGTACTTTACGTAATGATCTAATTTGCATTGGCTCATTGACTTCGTGTCGGTCAGACCATTTTCCGGTGATCCAATTGTAGTTCAGTTGAGTTAGCAGCTCAATCATAAGCGAATCGTCGAGGCTTTCGATCGTGGTTTTCTCCCAGAACTACGCTTATTCGACGGGGTGCTTGAAAGAACTGGTCAAAATCCTGGCGTGCTTGGACACAAAGAAGCAGACAGTGGTGCCGATTTTCTACCAAGTTGATCCATCTGAAGTTCGTAAGCTCAAGATAAGTTTTGCAGAAGCTTTTTCCTCAAAACGAACGCGAATCGAATGCCGAAATGAAAGAGGTGGAGAGCTGGAGGTCCGCGCTAACCAGAGCCGCCAATTTATCCGCTGGGATTCGCGAAAATACGAGTAATTTGGATCAATACCGCCATGAGCAGCTGATGCTGCTGAATTCAAATCACGATGGCTTCACCCATACAAACTAAACTCATGAAATGGGATTTTCTTTTGACGGAAAAAAAAAATAAAAAAATAATAATGTTTGCGGGCCGTGGGCCTATTTGGACTCATTCTGATGGGCCTTTTAAAAATTTAAAACCGGGCTAGTCCAATTCGTATTTGAATTTTCCAATACGTTGAAGAATTATTTTAGGATAGTGTTATCCAGATACTTATCTTTTTCTTTCACACATTTTTTTATTTATTTTTGGCAGTCGAATCAAATAATTTGAAGAAGATCAAATGAAAAAATTAATAAGAATATGTGAGAGGGAAAAAAATATGTGTGAATAGATCTACCCTTATTTTATTACTAGCCTTTTTCTTTTGCATTTGGTTTTTTTTTTGGATACTTTATTGTTTTTTTTTTAAATTGGCTTAATTTTATATTTAGAATAAATTCAACATAAAAAGTCATTAACTTCTCAGTAAGAAGCGGTTATTTCTTTTCAATTTTTTAATTACTACACTTTTATTTAAAATTTACTAGAATATAGCCATGCACAAAGGGTGTGTGAATATTTTTTTTGTTTTTAAAATTAAAGGAGAGCATAAGAGAGCAAAAGAGTGAGAGAGAATGTGAGAGTGGGAAGGGAGGATTATTATTATTTTTTTTAAAGGCGCCGGCATCCCACGTGTCGCGAGTACACCAGTAATCGTCTTCCTCGCGAAGGTCATAATTTTGCTTATTTTCATCCTAACTTCCAAGGCTAATTTCTAACTCAATACTTAAACCAAATTCAATGATTCAAAAGCCAACTAGAAACTAGGAATGTGGGGAAAAGGTTTATACTACTTCGGGGTCCAATCGTGGCCTGAGTTGAACGGGGAAACGACCTAAAAGTGGCCCGATGGTCACGGCCAAACTTTCCAGAATTTTGGAAATTTCTTCCCAACTTTCATAGCTAGTTTCTAATTCAATTCTTAACCAAACTTGATGATTGAAAATCCATAATGAAGTTAGAAATCTAGAGAAGAGAGTCATACCCTTAGGAGGCCCAACGAAGATCATAATTGGCCGGCAAATTGGTCTGAAAATGGTCAAATGGCCACGAGTCTTGTTTTCTAGAAATCTGGGAAATTTTTCCTAGGTTGCTTCCAAATTACGGTGGTGCTATGGCGAAGCTCACCAAAGAGAGTTGGAGATGAGAAAGTTATGGTGGTGCTATGGCGAAGCTCGCCAAAGAAGGCAGTAGGTGGTGACGTTTTTTGTTGAACTGGCAGAGAGAGAGAGTTGACAGAGATGAGAGAGAAGACACGAGAAAGTTCTCGAGGGAGAGATCACAAAGGGGAAAAGAAAAGGGCACCAGAAATAGGGTGCCACGTGTCAGTCATGTGGTGTCCAAAGTGGAGAAATATCTCCATTTGTGAACTTACCAAAATACCCTTACATTTGAATTCCACAATATCCCCGTTGTTGCTCCAAATTCAAATCCGCTTATGCCCACGCGTTCGTATTGTCGAGTACTACCCAATTACGCTAAAAAAAAATCATACGTTTCTCTAGACGATGATTAACTGAAATCAAAGTCCTGGCCTCTAGGGGCATTTTCTTCGATTCCCTCGATTAAAATAAATAAAAACATAATTTCAAGGATGGGTTGTCACACCTATCTTTCTGGTTGCTCAATGCTTGAGAAGTTTCCAAATTGTTCAGAAGTTATGGAGAAGGTATCAGGGCTTTATTTAGATAGGAATGCAATTAAAGAATTGCCTTCGTCAATTAATATACTCATAGGCCTTACTGTTTTGGATCTAAGAGGCTATCGAGAACTCAAGATCCTGTCGAGCAGCATTCATATGAGATCTTTTCAAACCCTTAATATTTTTGGTTGCTCAATGCTTGAGAAGTTTCCAGATATTTCAGATGTTATAGAGAAGCTATCAGAGCTTCATTTATATAAGATTGCAATTAAAGAACTGCCTTCGTCAATTAATAAACTCACATGCCTTACTATATTGGACCTAAGAGGCTGTTGAGAACTCAAGAGCCTACCGAGTAACATTCATATGGGATTTCTTCAAACCCTTAATCTTTCTGGTTGCTCAAACCTTGAGAAGTTTCCTGATATTTTAGATGTTATAGAGAAGCTATCAAATCTTTATTTAGTTGGGACTGCAATTAAAGAACTGCCTTCGTCAATTAATATACTCACGGGCGTTACTGTTTTGGATCTAAGAGGCCGTCGAGAACTCAAGAGCCTACTGAGCAGTATTTATATGATCTCTTCAAACCCTTAATCTTTCTGGTTGCTCAATGCTTGAGAAGTTTCCAAATATTTCAAATGTTATGGAGAAGCTATCAGAGCTTGATTCAGATGAGACTGCAATTAAAGAACTGCATTTGTCAATTAATAAACTCACAGGCCTTACTATTTTGGACCTAAGAGGCTGTTGAGAACTCAAGAGCCTGCCGAGCAACATTCATATGGGATATCTTCAAACGCTTAATCTTTCTGGTTGCTCAAACCTTGAGAAGTTTCCAGATATTTCAGATCTTATGGAGAAGCTATCAGAGCTTTATTTAGTTGGGCCTGCAATTGAAGAACTACCTTCGTCAATTAGAAATCTTTAGGGGCTTGTTACGTTGAACTAAGCGATTGCAAAAGCCTCAAGATACATAATCTCATTTTGTTTATTAGTGGAACTTCCTCGATGTCCTCGAACTGGATGTAGGCTTACACCGAACCAGTATAAATCTTTTGTGTCAGTTTGAATTGTTTGTTTTGTCATATTTTTTCCGTTTTAGTTTATTGGTTTCAAATTAGCGCTTCCGCACAACACTCTGAACCCCAGTGAAGGTGGAGAGGAGCTTGTTGTATTTGGAAGTTCCAATTTAGATAATTTGAGTCATCCAATCTAACATTGACAAAGGTGGAGAGGAGCTTGTTGTAATGTTAATTCAACATTAGAACAAGAGAAATAGCTCGATGTGCTGAAATTGAAGAATTCAGTTGCAAGCAACACATTTATGTTGCCCATCAGAACAAGATTAAGTAGAATAGTTAAGTTTTTAGTTGCCCAATCCATATGAATTTAGAATATGGAGGACGTGTTTCTGCATTGTTTTCAAATGTCCTAAGCACTTTGTAGAGCTGTAGTAACTTTGCAGCCACAAGACACCAATACCAAGTACCCTTAATCACTCTTCCAGATGTCTCAGATACTCTTCGTGTTGACATAAACGAGATATTTTTCAGTATGCTTGGCATACGGCTTGGTACACCGAGTTTAAAAATATAATTGGTTAGAAGCTTGAAAAAAAAAATTATAACGAATTGTATCATTAATTCTTGGTATACTTGAGTAGTGTGCCGGCCACACGAAAAAACTTCTTGACATGAACACAACCCTTAGTTACTCATAAGAATACAAAGTTTACATGAAAGAAAAAAAATCAAACTTATCATTTCACATTGAACTTAAATGACTTGCACACGAGTTACCTAATTACGCGATTGTGTAAGCATGCTAAATAGTACATCACTTTCGCATTAGGTGGGTTGGATGGAAACACAAACTTTAATTAACCATGTTAAATGGGTCAACACGATTATGCCCAACTAAAACAAAAATTTATTTTTTGTCCTTTTCAAGTCGGATCATCGAATCTATGGAAAATTGCTACCTCTACTCTTTCTTAGCACTTTCTACCCAAATTCAAATATAAACAATGAAAGCTACATCCGAACAAAAATACAATAACAGGTACATCATCCAATAACTTTCATATTTTTAATAGAAAATATGACGAATTGTAATCATAATTTTTGGTGTACCGAGTAGTGTGCCGGCCACACAAAAAAACTTCTTGACATGAACACAATCAAAAGGCGTTGACTTAAATGACTTGCACATGAGTTCTCTAGTTACGCAATTGTGTAAGCATGCTGAAGGGTACGTCACTTTCGAATTAGGTGGGTTGGATGGAAACACAAACTCTTATTAACCATGTTAAATGGGTCAACACGATTACGCCCAACTCAAACAAATTTATTTTTTGTCTTTTTCAAGTTGGATTATCGAATCTGTCTAAAATTGTTACCTCCACTCTTTCTTGGCACTTTCTACCTAAATTCGAGCAAAAACAATGAAGGATACATCCGAACAAAAATACGATAAAAGGTATATCATCCAACAACTTTCATATTTTTAATAGGAAAAACGCTCATGTAAGTGGCATTTTACTACAATAGTATAGTTGAGTGTTATCCTTGTACCACGGTGTGAGTTCAAACATTGTTGGCTTCCTAGGTCCATCTCCAATGAAGAGGGCTAGATGTCCAAAAGCTAAAAAATAGTCTGCTTTGTTCAAAAATCAATCTCGAACTAATGGTTGGACTATAATCTGTGGAGCTCATCAAACCATTTTTCTGGCCGAAGGAGTTGAGTTAAATTAATTGATTCAAATTCAACTGAAAACTTAAAACTAATAAATTATTAAACTAACTATGTTTAGCCTCTTTCAATTAGAAATGGTATATGAATATGACCTGATATTTTTTATTTAAAAATAATATTTTATACAGCTATAAATCTAAATGGGGCTATGATTAGCGCGAAAAGAAAAAAAAAGCACACACATTATTCTCGTCATCGACTCATTGACTTTGTTAGGCTACATTTTTATCCTGCAATGGGTTTTTTTTTTTTTTTTTGGAGGGTTGGTGTGGAAGGATGGAGTGCACTGGGTGAGAAGCCCTATTGTTGTAGTGTCGATGCCACCACTATAAATCCTGCACTGGATTTATTTTTTAATTAAAAAAAAAATTTTTAGTCGTTAAATAATTACGATGTGTATTTTTATTGAGTAAACAGGTTTTGTAGCTAATAGCATATGTATCAAAGATTTCATAGTAGGATCGTTACCATCGAAACATAAACTCTTATTAACTATGTTAAATGGCTTATGCCCAAATTAAACAAATTTATTTTTTGTCCTTTTAAAGTCGCATTGTCCTGTCTAAAATTGTGGACCCTACTCTTTCTTGCACTTTCTTTCTACCTCAATCGAAGAAATACAATGGAAAGTATCATCGAACAACTTTCATATTTTTAATAGAAAAACGCGCATTATCATCGTCACTGTCTCATTAACTTTCTTTGGCTACATTTTTTTCCTCCGCCTGAGAGAAAGCATGTTTTGATCGAGGCCACTCATCTCCCTATCGATCGGACCATATTTTCCGGTCAACAATTGTTTCAGTTCGGGGTACAGTTTTCCAGTAATCGTTGAACTCCTAGCTCCAACAATCGAGTATTGCAGTTCTTACATAAATGGCTGTTTCTTCTTCTTCTTCAGTATCTGACGTCCGTCGTTGGAAATATGATGTCTTCGTCAGTTTCGGACACCAAGACACCGGCAGGGATTTTGTCAGCCATCTGATCAGAGCTTTCAATCAGAAATCAATCAGTACACCCGTGGATGCTGAAGGTATTTGCAGAGACGACTGCCCTTCGGAGGAGCTCCCAGACGCCGTCCAACATTCGAGGCTTTTTATTGTAGTTTTTTCTAAAGGATACGCTGATTCCAGATGTCGCCTCGAAGAACTGGTCCAAATGCTGAACTGCGTGGATAAAAATAACCAGAAGTTGTTGCCCGTTTTCTATAGAGTAGATCCGTCTGATGTTCGTAGAGCCACCGGAGCTTTTGCGGAAGCTTTTCAGAAATACGAGTGCAATCGCGTCGACGAGGAAGAGGTGCCGAGATGGAGATCCGCTCTAACTAGTGCCAGCAATTATTTTGGCTGGTATCTCCCATATTATAGGTAATTTTAATTAAAATTTTCACATCCTATTATATGTATATGTTAAATTTAATGATTCAAACCATTTATATACCATTCAGGCCTACACAATGATCATTTTTATAAAAAATCAACCTCTAAAAAAAAAAGATTAATGGGGTTGAAGGTACGGGGAGAACTTCATAGTGGTCACTTTATAATTTGCTGGAAGAACATGAATGGGGTCTAATTAATCTAATTTGTAGCAAAAACGATTATTAATGTGTAAACCACGAGCTGGTGAGGAGCCTGACTTGTGGCCAACGGGAGGCTGAAATGCCTCTGTGAGTCTTCCGGCCAACGGAAGATGTGGATAACCGTGGCTTGCCACCTGTTGTCCCCCCATTTTAAAAAGAAAAAATAAAAATAAAAAGGATCATGAATGATGTAATATTACAACATATAGCCAGTGAAGTTACCTAAGAGATCCCTCAATAGAGAGAGACCGTATATACTACCTGAGGAAATAATGCAGTACTGTTTTTCAAATTTCACATCCACAGGAATGAAGCCGACGTGATCGAGGAAATCGTACAAAGTGTTTTTGATAAATTGATCTGCTTCTCATCGTATGGCAGTCGTCGGAAATATGATGTATTTCTCAACTTTAGAGGTACAGACACTCGCAAGAGTTTTGTCGTCCATCTCTACAAAGCTCTGTATCTAAAAGTAATCAACACCTTCATGGATGGTGAAGAGTTAGAAAAGGCAACAGCATTTCGGATCTCCTGAATTCTATCAAAGAGTCGCGAGTTTCGATTGTTGTATTTTCTGAAGACTACGCTTCTTCCAAATGGTGCTTAAAAGAACTCGTTCAGATCCTCGAATGCAAGGATAAACAAAATCAGATAGTGGTGCCCGTTTTCTACCGAGTTGATCGATCTAAAGTTTGTAAACCGGAAGCTTTTACTAAACACGATAGCGATCCTAGGGTGGAGAAGGAAGAGTTGCAGATCTGGATGTCCGCTCTAACTAAAGCCACCAAGTTACCTCCACATCGCTGGGATCAACAAAATTACGAGTAATTTTTGCTTAATTAGGTTCTTAATTTTTTTTAATTTCCTATTAAGGGGTTGAGCCCTTCACAACATTTAGTTTAATTTGATTTGGTGTCAGTATATATATATATATACACACACACATTCTCGTACCAATACTGTTTTTCATATTCCGCAGGGACGATGCCAAGCTTATTGAGGACATTGTACAACATATTGGAGCCTGCCTGCACAAATGAATCGGCTTCACCGTTTAACATATTTCAAATGGGACATGTATCACCAAGTGCGTGTGTATTTTTGTTTTGGCGGATGATTTCACAGTTTGTAATTGCCTCTGTAGGGTTTATACTGTTACACAGAACAGTCTCTTTTGATCATTCAAAGGTTATTTCTCTAATAAACTTGTCAGCAGATCATACATATTATTATGTGTCATAAATGTGACATATCATAGATCTTTACTAAATGTAACATTAGAATTTATATATTATTATGTGTCATAAAGTTTTGATTTAGTAAACTTGTAAGTGGATCATACTTTTGGACATTAGCTAATAAATCAATAGTTTGTCGTAATTTTTTTAATCAATGTACAATTCTGAATCAACTCATACGATGTAGCCCATTGAAGATTTCCCAAACTAATACAATTGTTTGACATGGTACCGAAGTCATTTGATTTGAAACGTGTAGACTTTGCATTTAGTACTTACATGATTTTGAAACATTAATGTTTTGTCCTTTTTTTAATGAAAATTAGAATAGTTATTGTTTAGGGTAGAAAATTTGGTATATGTGGAGAGGGTGTGGAGAGATTTTTCAATGTGACCCATATACGAAATGGTACATCACGTGTCACTATACAAATGATGAGATATGTGTGTTAAAAAGTTAATAACTTAAAAAATGCAATTTCCCACCACTTATATAAAAACACGTGATGTACCACTCGTGTTTTGGTTACAATGAAAAATTTCTCGAGGGTGTGAGGGTAAGTTCAGATAAGTTAGGTGGATGTTTTCAGCAGGGATCAGTGTTCAACAAATAATGGGGTGTTATTAAAATCAGCCTTCTAGTCTCCACTAGCAATTAAGCCCCGCGCGATGCCGCAGGTTTTAACACCGTTTAAGGTCATATTATTTTACATATAATATGTTTACACTGAGAGAGACTATTTTAAAGTGTTATTTACAAAGAGATGATACTATTTACCAACTCAAATCACACTGACGGTGTTTGTACTATACTTGACCAATCCCGAAACTACCGAGTACCGGTCAACGTTATACCGTCAAGGACCCAGAAGAGCTTCCCTTCAACCAGGAGGCCAATCACAATGCGACACGTGTCGACATCAGAAGCCAATCACAGCACGACACGTGTCAACATCATAAGCCAATCACAACACGACACGTGTCAATGTTATAACAAAACTAGAAACCCTCTTCTATAAATAGGGATCATTCTCATACAATAATCTCTAATGTCATTTTGTACTAAACTATTCACTAGAACTCACAAAATGAGAGCTTGAACCTATGTATTTGTGTAAACCCTTCACAATTAATGAGAACTCCTCTACTCCGTGGACGTAGCCGATCTGGGTGAACCATGTACATCTTGTGTTTGCTTCCCTGTCTCAATTCATTTACGTACTTATCTTCACTAGTGATCGAAGCAACCAAGCGAAGGTCACAAAACCTGACACTTTCTGTTGTATCAAAGTCCTCGCTGATTTTGTGCATCAACATTTGGCAAGCCCGAAACTACAAGTAAGCTTCAAGTGAAATTGATACATTACCTTGTGCATCTTCATCAGTTAAAGATACCACCCCTGGATGGAGGAAAAGTACTTCCAGAGAAGATGC
Source organism: Malus sylvestris (assembly GCF_916048215.2). Classification (NCBI taxonomy): domain Eukaryota; kingdom Viridiplantae; phylum Streptophyta; class Magnoliopsida; order Rosales; family Rosaceae; genus Malus; species Malus sylvestris. The sequence continues at coordinate 26,337,211 of NC_062260.1, forward strand.
CACATCTACATATGAGACAGATAAGGCAAGTGAAAATGATACCACACCTCGGTACTTAGAAGTTTCATGATTACTTAGCGACTTGGATCTTGCAAGTCCCCAACCGAGGAGCTTCCCTCACTCGGGAGCTTAAGGGAGCACTGTTTGTACCATACTTGACCAATCCCGAAACTACTGAGCACCGGTCAACGTTATACCGTCAAGGACCCAGAAGAGCTTCCCTTCAACCAGGAGGCCAATCACAATGCGACACGTGTCGACATTAGAAGCCAATCACAGCACGACATGTGTCAACATCATAAGCCAATCACAACACGACACGTGTCAATGTTATAACAAAACTAGAAACTCTCTTCTATAAATAGGGATCATTCTCCCACAATAATCTCTAATGTCATTTTGTACTAAACTATTCACTAGAACTCACAAAAGGAGAGCTTGAACCTATGTATTTGTGTAAACCCTTCACAATTAATGAGAACTCCTCTACTCCATGGACGTAGCCGATCTGGGTGAACCACGTACATCTTGTGTTTGCTTCCCTGTCTCTATTCATTTACATACTTATCTTCACTAGTGATCGAAGCAACCAAGCGAAGGTCACAAAACCTGACACTTTCTGTTGTACCAAAGTCCTCGCTGATTTTGTGCATCAACAGACAGTATGCTTTTTGAGCAAATTCTCGACAAACTTGAACAGTGAAATGGACAAATCAATAGGTCATAGGAGATGAATGAAATTTCAAATTAATTTACCATGAATGGATTAATGAAGAATCAATAGAAACGGTAAACATGGTAGTCATACATATTAGGAAGCTATCCATCTATAAGCCAGCCCTCATTAATTCATCCGCTTCCACTATTCTTCTAGTGACTGATAAAGAAAGCGAAGCTGCCAGCTCTGCTGTAGTTCCTGTAAGTACTCCCTTACCATATGAGCAATAAAGTCTTTTAAAAGGAATCCTAATTTTCTCAACATAAAAGAAAACTATAAAAGCATTACTAATGACTATATCTGCAATCATGTTGGTATTGATAGACTTGCATGTTTTAATTTATTGCCATTGTCATAAACTTGGTGTTTTCCTAAAGTATAGTGCTTCAAATGTTGAAAAGTTAACATGGTTTTCACACAGTAAGCAGACAACTTCAATCTACATTTCCTTCCATAATGCACTATCAATTAAAGTCCTACTCAAGACTAAAATTAAAAATCCTATTTATACAATGCCAAAATATGCAGATATTCAAGTTGAATAAAGGGTTTATTTAAAAACTAATATTACTATTTTCTTAATTTATACAATGCCAAAATCAAATATGCAGATATTCAAATTGAACAAAAGGGTTTATTTAACAACTGATATTACTATTTTCTTAATGAGGTGTGAAGAAATAGCTATTGATTTGGCAAACAATGAAATGAATGCTATTTAAAAACTGATATTACTATTTAGAGTGCCTTACTTTTCAATATCTATTTTCTTAATGCTAGAATTTAGAGTGCCTTACTATTTTCTTAATGAGGTGTTAATGAGGTGTGAATAGTATTCAAATATCTATTTAGAGTGAGGCACTCAATATCTATTTTCTTACTGTTCAATATCTATTTAGAGTGCCTTACTATTTTCTTAATGAGGTGTGAATAGTATTCAAATCACTATAATATCTCAAATCATATTGAACAGTAAGGCACTCTAAATTCTACTTCTTAAAAACTCCTTTTGATTTGGCAAACAATGAAATGAATGCTAAAATGAGTTGTGAAGAAACAACTATTGTATTATAAGTCACTTCTAGCAGTTAAACGAATTATATCAAAACTGGATGATTTCTCACATCTAGAAACATGAAATAATTAATGTTAGAAATACTAATCAAAACGTGTTCATACCAACAAGCAAAATTGAAATCACTAATCTGTATATTATAATAAAGTAATGAAGTTTTGAATATATTTATGTTTATTGCAAACTCAAGTACAACACAATCAAAGATAAATGGAGTCCAAATCCTAACCTTGGTCCACAATCATTTCAACAATATCATATGAAAAAGCCAGATCAGACTTGTTCGAAAGAGTCAGCACTCTCCTTGTATTCATATAACTTAAAAACATCTGCCATATCAATGTATGTATCCATTTTAGTTTCTATTATCTACACATTTGACTTAAGATATGCTAATATTACTGTCAATTGAAAATCGAAAAATTTCAAGCATATGAGAATTGGCCAATGCAACACTGAAGGTCCCCTCAGACTGAACAGAAAGCTTATTCCAAGAAGTTACCTTATTTTTTGAATGCTTATTCTTTACATATAATAAGTCAGTAACCAAAGTCATCACAAAATAACACTCTCTATCATAATTAAAATAATAATATAATAGTAATAATAGCAGAAGCCTTGGCCCTGAGCATGCTGCTTGGTAATATGCATTAGTTGGCCCTGAGCATGCTGTTAGTTGGTTATATGTATCAATTGTCAGTCGTTCATATGTTGATTGTAAATTTTTTATTGTTCAGTGATGTCATGTTTACAAATGGAATTAATTGAAAATTGAGGAGAACTCTTTCTCAACTACAAAGGATGAAATAAATGAAACAAAAACTAAATAGAAATAATTTTGCTTGTCCCAAAACAAATTTTGGATCAAAGCACAATGGAGAAATATGAAAGGAAAACTAACTACTTGTACTCAATTGTTTAGGTGGGTGCCCCAGAAGTGGAGAGATTTTCCAGGGCATTTCAAAGATACCCAAATTTCAATATTATTATGGATCAAACAATGCAATGAACACACACATTGCATATACAATGAGGACATTACAGAGTACATGATCATCGAGAGAGACCAACAAAGGCGATTGGTTACTTGACCAAGAAATATATCGAATCAAAATTCAAATGGAAGGCTTCACATCAACCGACATAAACAACTAACAATCCAAGGGTACTGATATAGCTACAACGGGAACGACTCCAAAACCCAGAACTTCAAACGTAAAATTAAAAAAATTCATCAAAATTTGACTACAACCCAATTATATTAAATCACAAATTTGATGCATATTTGGACATGAAAGAGATCTAGAAGGTACCTGAGGTGATGGACAATGGTTTGAGACCAACCTTGATGTTGGACGTTGCCAGAATTGTCTGATTCATGTCGGAAAATTCAAACTCGAACCAAGCTCATAGGTTCTAGGGAGATGATGTTGTGAAAAGCGTGTCAATTTCCCCAAGAAAAAGCGGAAATCTACAATCGGACACACGAAAAGAAGAAAATGATGAACTATTAAAGCAAAAAACAAAATGTTGAGAGAGATGAGAACGGACCTTGGAATCGAGGACACATGGGGGAATTCCGCCGAAGGTTGGAGTGGAGGAGGAGCAGAAGGATGGGTGGTGGGTGGTGGGTGGTGGGTGGCGTCTTCCTTCGTCTTCATCCAAGGTAAGAGAGGGCAGCTGTTTTCGTATGCCCTTTGAGCAGAAGGTTTTCACTGGAAAGGTAGTCGAATAGGAAGGAAGAAGTGAGGAGGAAGGGGAGTGCGATCTCACGTGTCAAAAGGAATGTGGCAGACTTGTAATAACACAAAATGAGCAAAGGTAAAACAGGAAGAACACTGTGTTTATAAACAATGTTTCAGTTGATTTTGACTTTTAGTATAGATTGAATTTAATTGAAACTTCCAAACAATTATGCATGGGTTTCATAAAATATATTAATTGGTTCACAAGTTGGGCAACAAACAATAAGAATCGGCTGCGCAACTTGACCTTGACAATTTAATAAATAAAGCCTTTTGTTTTTTCTGTTTTTCTTCTTTTTGTGAAGAAAAAATTTATTAAAAATGAAGAATGAAAAACGCGTTACTTCGTTGCCATTGAATTTCCGATTACATTACTGGAAGAAGACATGAGAACACACATAAAGCATTTCTCTTTCGTTTTGGGTATATCCTTTTTTTTTTTTTTTGGGTATCAAATTTCAACTGATGTTTTATTTTTTAAATATATTGTTTGGCGGGTTAATTACACATGCACGCATGAGGTTTCTTGTATGTTCACAAAACCCCCTCAATTTTTGAACATATCACTAACACCCTTTGACGTTTTAAAATTATTTCACAAAACCCATTTTATTAGGGTTCCATTAATTTTATGGAAAACTAACGAAAAGTTCAAAAAAACTTATCTTTTAACAAAAAGCCCTTTTTAAAGGTATAATGAATAGTATCAATTAAAAGTAAAAATGTGGTTTTTCGTTAAAAATAAATAGTAACGGGAGTGTTTTGTTAAAACTCCCTTAATTTTATGCTGACGTTAACATAAAATAATTTTGAAATGGCCAAACACCTTGATTACCAATCTCCTAAGTTGAATAAAATGGCTTCTCCGCTATCTTCTTCGATTTGTCTCTGAATCCAACACTAAACCGACAACGGGTTTTCTATAGAGTTCTTAAGGTACCTAATGGTGGTGTGAATAAGTTGTGCTTGTTTATGCAGGAGAAGATAAATGATGAGATTTTGATTGATGTTAAAAAGTTACTTGGAAGAGGCTTTCCTCAATTGATTTTGATGAATGAATTTTAAATGGATTTGATAAAGAAATTCAAGAAAGCGGAGAAGACACTGACAGGAGAAATTATAGTGTAGTACAGTAGAGATTAAATTCCACTTGTGTGATAACATGACACATGACAGAATTTGAAATGAAGTATCACAAATAACAGTATTTATCCACAGAAAGATCGAAGAAGAGCACAGAGAAGACAGAGTCGATGATTGGTAAATCGGGGTGTTTGTGATATGTTCAAAACCTGAGAGGGTTTTGTGAAAACACAAAAAAACTTGAAGGGGTGTATGTGTAATTAACCCATTGTTGACCTGGCCGGACTTCCATTTTATTAATATTTCATGCAGAGATCGGACCAGTATCCAGCGGTTCTTTGTTTAGGGTCCAAAATCGATATTGTGCCTGTTAATGGCCTCTTTTTCTACTCCTCCTCCTCCTCCTTCTTCTTCCCGTGGTCGTTGGATTTATGATGTGTTCATTAATTTCGGGAGCGAAGACACTCGCAAGATCTTTATCGGCCATCTTTACAAAGCGCTGGAGCAGAAATCAATCAAAACCTTCATTGATGGCGATGATCCGGATCTCTTGACAACTATCCAAGTGTCAAAGATCTCGATTGTAGTTTTTTCTAAAAACTATGCTTCTTCTTCCACGCGGTGCTTAAAACAACTTGTTCATATCCTAGATCATATGGATCCAGAGAAGCATATAGTGGTGCCCATTTTCTACCAAGTAGATCCGTCTCATGTTCGTAAACTCGCGGGAAGTCTTCAACCTGATCACGGTTCTAACGCCAGCATCGAAGAGATGCAGAACTGGAGGTCCGCTCTAACTAAAGCCGCCGGTATATCTGGCTGGGATTCACAAGAGTCTATGTAATTTTGTTTAGCTACTTTCTTTGTTTGAGATTTTCATAGTATTTATTCTGTTGGTATCACAATATTTTGTGTACGTGTTTTACTAGAATATATATGGCTTTACGGCTTATGGAGATTGTGCAATACTGTTTTTCAAATTCCACAGGGATGATGCCAAGTTTATTGAGGACATTGTGCAAGATATTTTTAGTAAATTGCTCCAACTCAGCAATGTTTTCATCAATTTTAGAGGTGAAGACACTCGCCTCAGTTTTGTCGCCCATCTCCACAAAGCTCTGTATCAGAAAGCAATCCACGCCTTCAGCGATCTTGGAGAGCTTAATAAAGGCGATGAGATTTCGAATCTCTTCAACGATATTCAAAAATCAAGTATTTCGATCGTAATTTTTTCCAAAGGATATGCCCAATCCACATGGTGCTTGAGAGAACTGGTCGAAATCCTGGAATGTGTGGACAGAAAAATTCAGAAAGTGTGTCCCGTTTTCTATGGAGTATCTCCATCTGAAGTTCGTAAAATCACCGGTCCTTTTGGGGATGCTTTTTATCGATACAATGACAATTCTCGCTTCGACGTGGAAGAGGTGAAGAGATGGCGCTACGCTCTCACTAGAGCCGCCAATTATAGTGGATTTGATCGCATTCATTCCAAGTAATTTTTCTCTACAAAATGTTAATATTTTTAAGTTCTAATTTTGGCCTTTTCAATCCAAGTATACTATTTTCCATATTGCACAGGAATGATGCCGAGCTTATTGAGAAAATTGTACAACACACTTGGAGAGCCTGCCGTGACTTCGACGTTTAACATATCTTGAATTGGAGCTTGCAGCCGACTGTAATCAAATACCAGAGCTTTTCAGCAAGTTTAAACTACATGGATGAACAATAAATCACAGCTTTGGAATAGTTTCAACTTTCAATAATTTCGTTGAGGGATATTGTGGGTTTCATTGCTTTTGAATAAATAAATTTCTGTAAAACCGTATATGTCAATAAGATGCTGTTATCAAGGACATTCATTGACTGGCTAGGCCATTCAATAGAATATCCTGAAAGCGTGTTTTTAGGGAGGCGAACTTCGTCCTGTAGACAAATCCCAATTTTATGATCGTACCATTACGATTGCGGCATGAAGTGCTTATTACATCTTTGATTGTATGAGTGCGAGTGTGGTAGGGGATTTAGTTTGTAACGGGTTGTGTGGTTGTACTCTTTTCTTTCTGTATCAGAAAAAAGAAAAATTGCCAATAAGGGTCACTATTATGATGACAATATGGCAAATTTGACATGTCTCAAATGTCTAAATCTCTTTGGCTGCTAAAATCTAAGTTTCCTGAGAACTTTTGGAATTTATTAGAAGTGGAGTTTGACAACGACAGGGGTATTCTACACTCGTAATAACTACTCACGCCCTCCATTTTACCTTTGTACATGACACGCCCAGACCCTGATATTCCTTAAATACCAGGATAGACACGTGCTGGCCGACACCCGAGGGTGACGAAAACCATTAATTGATACAAAAGCTAAGAATAAGAAATAAATACGGGTTATAAATTTAAAAACAATGAGTTAATAATTTAGGAACGTGCTCAGAGCATACAACTAAACCTAATCACTAAAAAGAATTAAGATAAAATTTAATGAATAAAGAAGTGGGTCCTACATCGAGAGGACTCAAATATGCTGCTGCGGAAGTGTCTTGACGCCGGGATTAGGTGCCTTGATTCTGAGTCCTGAATGGGGGCACAAAACAAAGGTGAGTGGACCAAGTTTATATATATAATAATAATAATAAAACAGTTATCAACATACTAACCCTCAAAGTTTATATAATGAAAACTACTAGCATAATAAATGATGGATTTAATAAAAATCCTAGCATGCCAAAAATATCTCAAAAGCCATATCGCGGAAATCAAACAGTAAACGCATCATAAATCGTCTCGTAAGCGCGGTGTGCTGCTAGTAAGATCACCGAATAAATATAACTCCCGGCCCAATGCCTGCTCCGTGGTCTCTGCGCCCGTAGCCAGAGATTACCAACTCCCGGCCCAATACCTGCTCCATGTCCCTCAGCCCGTAGCTAGGAATTATTTCTCCCGGCCTAAATGCCAACACCAGTTCCTCGCCCCAGGCGGCATAGTGTCTACTAGGTACGCACAAATAGTTACGTCTCTCTTAAATAACCACTTCATAGCATAGGTTACCGATCATCGTCTACACTATAAAGAGGGGTTCAAAAACATGTTCTAGCATCCTATCGTCATCTATCATATAGTCTACCAGTTCATGGTTTTTATAGAAAATACGATATATTAAAATATAGCTCAAAATAGGCTAACAATTAATTCCTCACCAAAACACGAGACGATAATCAATATCTTAAATCATCAGGCTTCACATAAATCAAATCATAAATTCGTAGGCATGCTAATCATTTATGCAATTACTATAAAATCATGTAATTTTAGAAAGGGTCCACTCACAGTACTTAGTTGCCAAAAGCTGCGCCACTAGCGAAGATGGAAACGTCACAATAATTGCCCCTAAGCACATTAAATGGTACAATTAATAAAACTATATAATAGCAATTGAATTTTGGAAAACGGACATTGGAAATGGATTCAGAACGTCGAATTACCTTAAGAAGGATCCCGGACGAAAACCCAAAAAGTCAACCCTAAAGTCAACGTTGATCGAGGGTCAACGGTCAAATTAGGTCTAACGGGTTTTAGGCTTGAAATCCGGATTAGGGTTTAGGTTAAATAGGATTAGGACCTATTGGGTTTTGAACTAAATAAAATAAGGGAATTGGGTTGGATGGGTTAGGCCCTAATAGATTTTAAGAACCTAGGGTTTTTGGGTTAAAAGGGTTTTAGGGTGAAAAAGGGTGGTCTGGGCTTAAGCCCAAACTCACACACAACACACACATACTCACACATTACACAAACCCTAAAACGCGCGCACACACACAGGCTGCACTAGGGCAGCCCTCACAACACTTCACAAAGGCCCTAAGGCCTTATTAAAGGGCTGGGCTTAGAGCCCCTTAACCAAAAACCGGCCCAAGGCCATTCTAAATAAGGCCCGTGGCCTTTGGGGTCTTTAAAACAAAATAACTTAAAAATAAAAGGGTGTGGGCTGGGTTACTGGGCTAGGCCCGGGGGTTCTAATGGCCTGAAAGGCCTTGTTGCTGAGGAAGAAGGCCGGAGATTCGGCCGGAAAACTACCCGACTTTAAACGGCCATAACTTTGTCAATACTCAACGAAATCAAGCGAGAAAAAAACGAAAGTTGTATCCCTTGAAGAGACAAAGAGAATGGTACCTCACACGACATCTAACTCGCTGTGGTTTGGCCGGAAATTTCCTCGAAAGCCTCGGAGGTCGCTGGAAACTGGGTAAGATTCAAATGAGTATAACTTCTTCAATACTCAATGAAATTGAGTGAAACCAAAAGGCAAGTTATAGTACTCGACGAGACGAAGAGATTGATACCTTGCACGCCGGCCAACTCGCAGTGGTTTGGCTGGAAATGGCCTCGAAAGCCGTCGGACTCGCCGGAGGTTATTTTCTTGGTTTCGCCGAATTGCGCAGAGGCAAGAGGAAGAGGAAAGGGACGAGGTTTAGATGGTGATTGTGTCTTCCTCGAGCAGGGAGTGCAGCTGGGTGTGAATGTGATCATAGAGAAGAGAGGAATAGAAGTATACGGGAAAGGGAAGAAGGAGAGGAAGAAAGAGAGAAGAGGGCTCGGGGACAAAATCAGGGGGGTGGGTCCCCTTGGCTCACCATTTAAGACCAAAAACAAATTTTAAAAGGAAGATAAATTCCCAAACTTGATGAAAATACAAAAATACCATTTATGTACAGTAAATCTCAGGACGGGTTGTTACAATCTACCCCCCTTAAAAGAATTTCGTCCCGAAATTTAAAATAATTTACTTAATTAAAATGCTCGAAAATAGAAAGAAGAATATATGTATAAAGAGAAATCTAGTCAGAGTGGGTGCATCAAAGAGAATATGCCACACCGTCGCGAGTGGGTTGCAAAATCCTCTATCAAGCCTCCAAGCTCTTACTTTATTCCTCATCATTGTAAAAGTAAAAACATACTTTATAAAGATAAAGGTCGAAAACACAAAATAGTCTAATGCCAGATAATATCAAAATAGATATGTACTAATATATACATCAAAACTCAAATCAACTTAAAAATGAAAACATAAATACTTTTCCAAAAACATTTGTAACGCCAAAACAATTAACTAGAGTAAATGAAGTTAAAATACTTATACTGAAAATCAAGATTGAAGAATGGGAGTGGGTCTCGCCCAAGAATTCGAAATGTCGCATATTCCGAGAATAGATGTGCCTTTAGGTCGAGTCCCAAGAATAACAATTCCGAATCTGCATCAGCTGCTGTAGACGAATCTTCTTGCCCACTTGCTTAACGAACCCAACAAATAAGCTATCGATATGACAGTCTGCAGCCCGCAATATCGACCTCACATTTGTTGTCTCGATAAGCAAGTAGTAATTTCTCAAATGGTGCAGAATTTCACATATCGTAGGATCGATCCTCCAAATACAAGTTCGCAAGACTTTTCAGTCAACCAGTGTTATCCATGAAAAACTATCGTATCAGGTCGCAACAGTGCCATACCCAAACCAAATAAAACAGAAACTGCCGTCGTAAAACTCTATCCAGCACCAAGCATCCTATCTTCCTCAGTTCTTCCAAATGTGACCAACTACTTTAGAATTTCACCTGTAAATAACCCATTTGAAAATTGTACCTTGGGATTCAAGAGAAGTGGCTACCATGTTAGTAGTAGACCTAAAAGCTCAAACCAAGCAAGCAGAAAAAGAGAAGTCATCTTCCTCAACACGCAGTATCTCTTGGGAACTGTTGTAGTGCTCAATCCACCTCTCCATTTTTGCTTAGTTGCATATTTCTAGTCAACCAAGGTCAAAGTTGGTGGAAAGAAGAACGACTCGCAAATGATCAACCTAAAAACAAAAGAGAGTACACACATTCGAGAGAAGTGTAAAGATTATCCAATTCTCGCTTCGACCGTCCTATAGTGCCATTCCAGAATACACCAAACAGATCTGCTAGAAATGTTTTAACAACCACATACTCATAACAATAAGGTTCGGAAGTGAAGTAGTGGAAATATGCGTCGAGACGAACACATATTGTTGAAAAATAACTGATGTGATGCCTATGAATTCCAGTAAGATGGTGATACAATATGCTGACCTTCTGCACCATAATCTTCACTAGTCTCTTACCAAATGACAACTCAAACTTCACACCCACGATGAACTCTTTATGATAAGTCTGGTAAGCTTGTGAAAAGATTATGCTCCCAACATTCATGTCCAAATCGATAAGAATTGGGCGCACACTTCCGCCGAATCGATCGATTGTGAATTCCTCACTGCATAAGTAAGAATCCACGTCGAGAAGGCTAAAAGAACACTTAAGAATTTGAGGATCAAAACAAGTCCATTAAAATATGGAGTACAAGATATCGAGATTTGAACTAGAAACCATGCCGAGAACAAACGTTTTTTTTATTTTTTTTTATTTTTACCCTCATGTAATGTTCCGGCATGATCCAGTTTCATATTGAGAGACGAATAAGCAAAGGAAGGTGAAGATGCAGAAATAGAAATAACTGTTTATGATTATTTTGCAAATCATCACAGTATGGTCAACTCGTTTCTTTAGCAAAAAAAAGAAATAGGTCCAAACTCAGGAATATTTAAGAACTAATAATAAGATTTGATGAGGCCAAAGACAATTTGAAATTCACAATACCTTGTGAGAGCTGCTTCAAAGTTCAAAAAATAAACATAGAACCTCTGAATCAGCAGAATGACGAAGAAGAAAGATACAAAACAGCCTGCATATGCATGCAGTGACACAATTGGCTACCTTAAAGTGATGCTCTTGAGCAAACCAAAGCTCAATGAATCCAGAGAAGTTTAGAGTAAAGTTCGATCTTCGTACAATGATGAATATGATAGAGTCTCAAGCCATTACACTGAAAATTACAAGGCTGAACAGCTAGGCTGCAAGTAAGAGACTAAGTTCATCCTCGCCGAAAAGTACGTGAACGAGGAACTAGGGTTTACCACCAAGTACTAAACCCAGGGAATCTGTTCATCCAAACAAGACTGGATATTCATCATCCAAGTCCAACTACAACAACAACAAGAATTGCAACTCTTTTTGGAAATTAATGAGAATAACGTCTGCTACTGAAGAGTTTCCAAAGATTTCGATGTAAAGCCGACTTCGCCCGCAATTCCTAGGGAACGCATGTTGCAGAGTGGCATCGCCATTTCGAATCTACGGCTGGTCTTAACCAGAACTCCTCAAATTGAGATTTCTAAAACACGTCGATGAGTATCGATCCGATGTTTAAAGTCGTCCAACAATTCACTTCATCACTGTTGAGGCATAATCCCGACACAAATTCTTGTATTTCAACCAGAAAGTGACAATTCAATCAGAGAGAGATTTGCACAACTGCACCGACTGACACAAAATCCGGAAGTCGTGACATCCAAATTATGTCAAAACCGACACTTAACGAGAATAGAAGAGAATCCTAAGTATGCTCTGAACAAATCACGCTCTGATACCAATCTGACACGCCCCGACCCTGATATTCCTCGAATACTAGGATAGACACGTGCTGGCCGACACTCGAGGGTGACGAAAGCCATTAATTGATACAAAAGCTAAGAATAAGAAATAAATACGAGTTATAAATTAAAAAACAATGAGTTAATAATTTAGGAACGTGCTCAGAATATACAACTAAACCTAATCACTAAAAAGAATTAAGATAAAATTTAATGAATAAAGAAGTGCGTCCTACATCGAGAGGACTCAAATATGCTGCTGCGGAAGTGTCTTGACGCCGGGATTAGGTGCCTTGATTCTGAGTCCTGAATGGGGGCGCAAAACAAAGGTGAGTGGACCAAGTTTATATATATAATAATAATAATAATAAAACAGTTATCAACATACTAACCCCCAAAGTTTATATAATGAAAACTACTAGCATAATAAATGATGGATGTAATAAAAATCCTAGCATGCCAAAAATATCTCAAAAGCCATATCGCGGAAATCAAACAGTAAACGCATCATAAATCGTCTCGTAAGCGCGGTGTGCTGCTAGTAAGATCACCGAATAAATATAACTCCCGGCCCAATGCCTGCTCCGTGGTCTCTGCGCCCGTAGCCAGAGATTACCAACTCCCGGCCCAATACCTGGTTGCCGAGGAAGAAGGCCAGAGATTTGGCCGGAAAACTACTCGAATTTAAACGGCCATAACTTTGTCACTACTCAACGAAATCAAGCAAGACAAAAACGAAAGTTGTAGCCCTTGAAGAGACGAAGAGAATGGTATCTCATAAGACGTCTAACTCGCCGTGGTTTGGCCGGAAATTTCCTCGAAAGCCTCGGAGGTCGCCGGAAACTGGGTAAAATTCAAATGAGTATAACTTCTTCAATACTCAATGAAATTGAGTGAAACCAAAAGGAAAGTTATAGTACTCGACGAGATGAAGAGATTGATACCTTGCACGCCGGCCAAATCGCCGTGGTTTGGCCGGAAATGGCCTCAAAAGCCGTCGGACTCGCCGGAGGTTATTTTCTTGGTTTCGCCGAATTGCGCAGAGGTAAGAGGTAGAGGAAAGGGACGAGGTTTAGATGGTGATTGTGTCTTCCTCGAGCAGGGAGTGCAGCTGGGTGTGAGTGTGGTCATAGAGAAGAGACGAATAGAAGTATATGGGAAAGGGAAGAAGGAGAGGAAGAAAGAGAGAAGAGGGCTCGGGGACAAAATCAGGGGGGTGGGTCCCCTTGGCTCACCATTTAAGACCAAAAACAAATTTTAAAAGGAAAATAAATTCTCAAACTTAATAAAAATACAAAAATACCATTTATGTACAGTAAATCCCGGGACGGGTTGTTACAGTACAAGCTTCAGGATATAGAGAATTGTGGTTACTATATTCACAAAACTCTCTGTTATTCATCGGTATTTTTCTGGAGAAAATCGCTGCTGTTTGAAAACAATTTTGAAAGCGTACCTGCTACTGCCAGAATGAATCGATCGTCATTGTTTAACACGCGTGAAATCTTGCAGGAACCTCTTTCAACAATTCATCAAAATTGGGTCTGTAACTGTAAGTATAATTCATCAACCATGTATCTTTGTATGCTTGCTTCTTTATGTAACCATAAAATAAAATGATTTATTTATGATAAAAAATACGTCATTGTTTAACACGCGTGAAATCTTGCAGGAACCTCTTTCAACAATTCATCAAAATTGGGTCTGTAAGTATAATTCATCAACCATGTATTTTTGTATGCTTGCTTCTTTATGTAACCATAAAATAAAATGATTTATTTATGATAAAAAATATGCCTTTTGTTAAAGTTTGGAAACATAGATCAGGGATTAAGGTCACTTTATTAACTGTGATTATATTTCTTAGCCAGTTAGACGGTCTAGATTTCATATGTCACACTCACACTTCTGTCTAGCCAATTTCTCCAGTTATTGGTAGAGGACATGTTAACAGAGCTTGACCGAATTAAATTTAATATGCTGAATATTTCTTTAATTGATCATTTCCAATGTTACAATATACAAGTATTTATAAGAAGGAACCCTATAATTGACTCCTATGATTTATACAATTGATACAAAATAGGAAAGTAAATATCTAGCTAATTGATACAATCAACACTAAGTAAGAAGGTAATCATTCCAACATATTTGCTCAAATCAACGTTGATTGTATGTTAACTAGGCAAATATCTTGTATGATTGTTAACTTTCTCAACACTCCCACTCAAGTTGGAGAGTGAATATCATGAACACCCAACTTGCACAACAAAGAACAAAAGCGTTCCTTGCCTAAGGCCTTGGTAAAGATGTTTGCCAACTGTGATGTGGATGGAACAAATCCGGTGACAATCTTTCCTTCCATAATCTTATCTCGAACAAAATGACAATCAATCTCAATGTGTCTTGTTCGTTCATGAAACACGGAATTGGCGGCAATATGGAGGGGTGCTTGGTTATCACAAAATAGGGTGGCTGGCCCTTGATTTTTAATCCTCAAATCCTGAAACAAGTTTTTCAGCCATGCTAGTTCACAACACATTGCTGCCATAGATTGGTACTCTGCTTCAGCTGACGACAAAGATGTTGAGAAAAAAATTTGGAGTACACAACTCTAACACAAGTGTTCAAGAGACAACACAAGTAAACAAATTACTTGTATTACACACACAAAATATTACAACTAGTTATCTAAAAAACGCCCTAGGCGGCCACCTAGGCGCTGGGCGGGCACCAACCGAGGTGATTTCTGGCAAAACGGATTGAAAAATCGGCCGAGCTCTAGGCGGCCGCCTAGGCGGGCTAGGCGGTGCTAGGCGGTTGGGCGGAACTGGACCGTTTTTTTTTTTTTTTTTTTTTTTCTATTCTAAGTTTCAACTTCTAGAATTCTATATTCCCGTGACCTAATTGAACTCCTCTGCACTGCTGCGTCTCTTCTTCGCCGTTCGCCCATTTCGTTTCTTCTTCGTTCTTCCTCATCTGCACTGCAACCTGCACCGCTGTAAGACTTCATCTTTTCCTCGGTTCTTCCTCATTTGCACTGCACTCGCTTGCTGCACCGCTGCACGACTTTGTGTCTTCTTCTTCCTCATCTGCTGCACTGCACTCACCTGCTGACTTCGTGTCTTATTCTTCTTCCTCATCTGCTGCACTGCACTCTGCTGCACTGCACTTTGCAACTACAGTCAACAACGAAGACTGCGAAGCCCCCAAAAAGTGAGTTTTTGTTCTACAAATTTCAAATTTGTAAATGTTGAATTTGTTAAGGTATTGGAAAAAAAAATTACAAAGTTTTGGATTTGAAACCAATTGTATTGAGGGGAATCTGACAATCTGTTAACTTATTTGTCTACTGATACAATGATAATTGAAAGAAATTCTGATAGTATTATTTTCGTGCTGGTTGTTTGCTAGATCCAGGTGCACATCTTACTATCTTAGATTCTTAGCCTAATTTTGTATCAATTAATAATTATATATAGATGCATGCGAGGAGCCAAGCTGCATATATTTATAAACACAAGAACATGTCTGTCACAATTGTTTGTATAATTGGGTGTCTATATGTGTGTATAAGTTGATTACGCATGCCGCATGCGTTTGTCTATCACTACTGGGACATTGTACCCTTTTTTAAATTTTCACAGGTGTCTCCCACCTGGATTCATGCATGTATGGTAAGCATGCTCATCTATGACCAAACCTATGTATGAAAAAAATTTATGGGAGGTATAAGATTTGATCTCACCTTGGCGGATTTCCTTTCGGCCAAAAGTTTCATCATACCCATTTCAGCTTCTTGAGGTGGCAGATTCTTGAACTGTTTTTCCATTTCATTTAGTTATACTTCTGAGTTCTGATCATCAATCTGAGTTGGCTAACTTGGCTTATAAGTTAATATACTGTGATAATTTTTTGTGGGAGATTAATACCTAAAAGTTTGTAATGTTTATTTTATATGAATTTTAGGATTGTTTCTTCTCTTGTCTTGTGTGATGATGACTGGTACTTTATCTTCTGGAGCATCTACTACAATGTCATCCTCCTCCCAATCTGAAAATGTGTTGAAGCGTAGCTCGGAAGATGTGGGATGGGAATATGGGATCTTGGCAAATCCTACAAACTCAGATAAGGTGAAATGTAAGTTGTGTGACAAAATCATTAGTGGTGGAGTACATAGATTAAAACAACATGTAGCCAACATAAGGGGAAATGTAGCGGCATGCACAAAGTCTTCGGATGAAGATAAAGCCAAATGTCGAGCCGTATTAGAAGAAGCAAAAAATAAGAAGAAACAAAAGGATAAGCACATTGTGGAAGTGAGGGAAGAGGTGCAACTTCAACAAATTCAAGAAGAAGAAGACATTGAAGTGATTGGGTTAAGGAAAAGGCCTCGCACTCTTGGACCTATGGATAAGTTTGCATCCTCCATCAATCTCAATTCTTCAAATGAGGGAAGTAAGAAGACTCGACAACAAAACATCTATGATGCAATTTGGAAAGAAAGAACACATCAAGTGGATCAATATCTGGCTCGATGGGTGTATGAAGCCGGTATTCCTTTCCATGCTATTGATAATGATAGCTTCAAGTGTGTGATGGAAGCGATTGGTCAATTTGGCCCGGGTTACCTACCTCCAAGCCAATATGAATTAAAGGAGCCATTATTGAAAGAAGAGGTAGAAAGAGTAAGAAAGTCACTCAAGAAACATGAAGAAGAGTGGGCTTTGAATGGTTGCTCAATCATGACCGATGCTTGGAGTGACCAAAAAAGAAGAAGCATAATGAATTTATGTGTCAATTGCAAGGAAGGCACCATATTTCTTTCTTCTAAGGAATGCTCTAGTGAAGCACACACCGGGGAATATATCTTCGAATATGTTGACAAGTGTGTTGAAGAAATTGGGCCTCCAAATGTAATTCAAGTGGTAACCGATAATGCTTCTAACAATATGGCGGCAGCAAACATGATGAAAAAAAAGAGGCCGAATATGTTTTGGACATCATGTGCCACTCATACTTTGAATCTCATGCTTCAAGGGATTGGTAATCTCCCTAAGTTCAAAGGAGTTATTGACAAGGCAAAGGCTTTCACTATCTTCATTTATGCACATCATAAAACTTTGGCATTGATGAGGAAGCATACCAAGAAAAGAGACATAATAAGGCCCGGAGTCACTAGATTTGCAACTTCTTTCCTCACATTGCAAAGTTTGATGGATAAGAAAAAAGACTTGAAGGTTATGGTTGCTAGTGAAGAATGGGAACAATGCAAACATGTCAAGACTACAAAGGGGAAAGTGGCATATGCTACTGTATTGAGTTCACATTTTTGGAGTGGGGTCTTACTTTGCTTGAAAGTGTTTGAACCTTTATTCAAGGTACTTCGAATTGTTGATGGGGATAAGAAGCCATCAATGGGGTTTTTGTATGGAGAGCTACAAAAAGCAAAGATGGAGATTAAAGAGACATTCAAGAACAATGAGGCCAACTATCAACCAATTCTTCAAATTATTGATGAAAAAGCTCGTGAGCGGCTTGATAGTCCATTGCATTTGGCGGGCTACCTCTTGAACCCTTATTATTTCTTCAAAAATCAAAGCATACAACATGATCCAATTGTCATGGAGGGGATCTTTACTTGTGTTGAGAAGTTCTTCCCCGATAACTATGAGGTTCAAAACCAAGTGATAAATGTTGAGATGCATAAGTATAGAGTAAAAGAAGGTGGATTTGGAAGACATTTGGCCGAACTTGGATGCGCTGAGAATGATGAAAACTATAATCCGGGTATGAATATTCACATATGCTTATATTTTATTTATTAAATTTGAGTTTACTACTTATTTTTCATTACTAATTGTGTGTTTTTTTTTTTCATTAGTTGCATGGTGGTATAATTATGGAAATGGTGTGCCTAATTTGCAAAGGATGGCTATAAAGATACTTTCATTGACTACAAGTTCATCCGGTTGTGAAAGAAATTGGAGTTCTTTTGAAGGTATACATACAAAGAAAAGGAATAGACTAGATACAACAAGGTTAAATAATTTAGTCTATGTCCAATTTAATGCAAGGATTATGAACAAGAAGAAAAGAGAGAAGGAGAAGAAGGTGGACATATTGCTTGCAAGTGAAGCTAGTATGGCTCAAGGATGGATTGTGGAAGGTGGTGATGAAGAGCTTGAGCTTGGCTTGGGAATTGGAGAGACATCGGAGGTAGGTAGTTCCCTAGAGCCTAGGGGGAGTTCTAAAAATATTGAAGTAAGAGAACTTCATGAAGAAGATTTTATATCGGATGAGGACACGGAAGAAGAAGGAGATGATGAAGAAATTGAGTTCGAGTCCGACACGGAGAGAGTCTTTGAGGGATATGGTGAAGAAGAGTTTAATGCCTAATAACTTTCGTAGCTCAATTTTCTTTTATATCAGTGTCTGCATGTGTAGCATTCGAACAGTTGACTCGTTGTTAATTCTATGAAATGTATGCCCATCATTCGTACTCACTGATGTTAATTCTATTATGTGAAATGTTTGTGCAACATTTGTACATTTGACTTAGTAGTGTTGGACTTGAATGTTTCAATAGTTCTAGTCTTCCATACTTACAAGTTACAAGCAGTGTCTAATTTTGAGAATGCTCATTCATTGGACATAAGATTGGAAATCACATTTCATTTCAGTGGTTGCAAGCACTGCCTTGTTCTCAAGTATACCATATGATTATTACTTCATTTGTTGAAAGAAATATTTCTTTTGTACATTTTCTACATGTTTTGTAAGTGTCAATATACACTTATTCACAGGAAATACAAAAAATTTACCTAAATCCGCCTAGCCGCCTAGGCGCTAGGCGCTAGCCCACCGCCCGACTAGCGCCTAGCGTTTTTTAGAACCTTGATTACAACACACAAATTCTCAAGGACACTCTTTTAGAAGCTATGACACTCACTCTTTCTAGAGACAAACTCTAGACCACTCACACTCCTACAAGACTACTTTTACTTCTCACTCTCACTTGGTTGCTTGCTTGATTCTTACTTGATTGATTGGTTCAAATACACCCATCTTATATTTATAGGCTTGCTAACCGACTTACCTAGAAGGTGAAATTGGATTCTTCCATTTTAACCACATGTTTTGTGATGGTTCTAGGCTTTTCTACAAACCATTTTTCTAGATTTTCTTAGCCTAAGGCGGTGGACTTCCAAACACCAATTGTTGCACTTTGCTAGAGTTTTCTAGCATATTTTCATTCATGATTCCAAATGGGCTGGACCTTAATTATTGGGCTGGTGTTGTACTTTTAACAAAAGATACCATTTTCTGGCGTTTGCTCTTCCATGAGATGAGACAGTTTCCAATAAACACACAATAACTTGTGGTGGATCGTCGGGTAGTAGGACAACATGCCCAATCTGAATCACAATACGCCTTCAACTTTAAATCATTTTGAGAAGGAAACATTATGCCTTGGCCGGGGGTGCCCTTGAGGTATTTCAAAATACGCAAAGCAGCATCATAATGTGGCATCCGAGGAGTTTGCATAAACCTACTCAATAAGTGAACCGAGTATGTATATCCGGCTGTGTAATGGTAAGATAAATGAGACGACCAATCAATCTTCGATATTTTGCAGGATCTTTAAGAACCTCTCCCTCATCAGGAAGTAATTTGAGATTTTGCTCTATTGGACATTTTGCCGGCCGAGATCCTAAAAATCCAACATCATCAAGGATATCTAATAAATATTTTCGTTGTGAAATGAAAATAATTTTCTTGGTGCGCGCCACTTCTATGCCAGAGCTTTCATCAAGTATAAACTTCAAAGATCCTCAACTGGTGGATATAGAGAAATGCAGCGACGCTTTTGATAGAAGGTACAATGTAGAGAGATTGCAATACATTGTATTTAAATATCATGTTATTTAGCACCTATGTTTTAAAACAGAAGGACAACTTCTAATTCCTGTATCAATCTATTTTTCAAGCTTTTTAAAATTTGCCGGTTTGGTGGATGCTTCAGCTCTGATATCTGTCAGTGGTTCATAAGCTTTGGCTGATGGAGGCAATGTGTTCTCTATAGAATATTGTGTTTATCGGTCGCAAGTCAACAGGCACTGATCCCAGCTCCTTGAACTCGGAGGAAACTTTGGATCCACGCTTTGTTTCTGGGAATATTGTAATCTGTGACAGTTGAATAAGCCTAAAGCGCAGAAGGGACTGGCGGTGAAAGATGGAGGAGGAAGAGGAGGACGAGTAGGTATGATTTTGCCAAACACAGCTGCATCGCTTAAGAATGCGGAGTTTCATTCTATATAGGCCAATCGTGAGGTGCAAAACCAAAGCATGTTGCGGCCCCAAACATCATCATGAAAACTCTGAAGCGGAACTTCTTGTTCTTGGCAAAATCACAGGTAGGAGTTGCCACTCAATATTTCAGGTGTGTTCTGTTTCTTTATGTTGCATTTTGTGTTTTTCTTTATGTCTACTCGATTGATAAAAGTAGTATTTCGAATTTTCAGTCAGTGGCAGGTTTCACTCTACAGAGGAAGAATGATGCCGTCAACAAATAAGCAAAATATACCTGTACGTGTATACTGGTAGCAATTCACCAAGCCCTGATCCCACTTCCTTGTTTTGGAAGCAACTTTGAATTGCTGTGTTGTTGCCAGGGAGATTGTGATTTGTTACCGTGCGATTAGTTCGGGAGTGCAGAAGGGACGGATGGGAATAGGCATGATCTTGGCAAACAGCTTGCAAATGGAAATGGAAGTTGTGGCAGATTGCCAACTTGTTCCTGCTTTTGACACTTCGCAGAACTGTTACTCTAGCATTATGTTTAGGGATGTGATATCCACACACCCTTTTTTACTTCTCACACACCCTTCTAATTTTGGGCCGTCGGATCGAATGAATTGAAGAAGATCAACGGACAGAAATTAACAAAGGGTGTGTGAGAAGTAAAAAGGGGTGTGTGGATAGCACACCCCTATGTTTAACGAGCCCAAGAACCTCTACAACTCTAGCATTTCTTGGGACTCGGTTTGAGTCCGCCTACAATAAAGTCTGCCTTTCATGACAACACGCGTAAGCCTCTGCAAGACGCCTCAACAGCTGCGGTTTCAACCCTGTATGATCACGGTGCACACCTCAATAGTTAGCCTCCTCCCTCGACCTCAGAACAAAATCAAAACAACAATGTGCGTTGAAATGTAGAACTATTCATAATTTCTCAATTCTCAATTGATTTTAGAATATGGGGTGTGCTATCCACACATCCCATTTTACTTCTCACACACCCCTTGATACTTTCTGTTTGTTGATTTTCTTCAGTTCATCTGATCCGACGTCCGAAAATTAAAAAGTTGTGTGAGAAGTAAAATAGGGTGTGTAGATATCACACCCCTAGAATATAAGAGATCAGGCAAGAAGCTTTGTAGAGTTGCAATAACCTATGGAAGTGACGCAGGACGAAGCAAGAGAGATACAAACGTAAGCCCTTGAAGAATACAATTTTTGGAGTCCACCAGATTTTGGTTGAAAACCCAAAGGTTGTTTTGTTTAATTGATTAACTTGATGCTTGGAAATGAACAACCAAATGGCTTAAATAAATATAGTACATTTGTTGGGACAACTAAAAGGACTAATAACATAAATTTGAAAGACAAACGATGACACGCCCCGATCCCGATAATTCTCCGAATATCAGGATAGGCACGTGCTGGCCGACACCCGAGGGTGACGAAAGCCATTTATTGAGTGCAAATGCTAAAAACAAGGAATTGATAAGGTTTATAATATAAAAGAGTAAAGAATATGCATTTCAGGAACGTGTTCAGAACATACAACTAACTAGAATACTAAAAGAAATAATATAAAAATTGAATGAATAACAGAATGGATCCTACACCAAGAAGACTCGAAGATGCCGATGTGGAAGTGCCTTGACATCGGGATTGTATGCCTCAATTCTATGCCCTGAAAGGGGCGCAAAACAAACATGAGTGGACCAAGTTTATATATATATATATATATATATATATATATATATAATAAAACAGTTATCAACGTACTAACCCTTAGGTTTTATGAAAACACATATATAATGTTAAACATAGGTTTTTCGAAACCTAGCATGTCGTGCAATGTCTCAAATCACAACTCATATATATAATAATCACTAGTGAATTGTCCGATAACCCCCAGGCCCCATGCCAGCTACCCGTCTCTGAGCAGACAGTTAGAGGAAAATACACTTCAGGCCCCATGCCAGCTCCCCGTCCCTGTGCTAAATAGCTAGAGGAAACACACTCCAGGCCCTATGCCAACACCAAACCGTCGCCCGGGACTGATCGGAATCTATCCCTACGTCCCGTAGCGGAAAGGACCACTAGGTAAGTACAAAACCATTGAACATATATATATTGAAAAACAACTTCATAGTATAAAGTCATCCATCATCTATACTATAAAGAGGTGTTCGAAACATGTTCTAAATATCATATCGTCATCCATCAGATATTCTATAAGAACACGGTTTATAGGAAAAATAGTAATAATTCAAAGTAGCCTCAGTATGCATGTTATCTCACAAAACGTTTCATAAAACGTAATCATCAAATCATGCTTTTCATGTATGCATTTCTACTATAAAACATGCATTTTAGAAGGGGTCCACTCACAGTATTTAGCCGCCGAAGAACCACGCAACTAGCGAAGACAGAAACGCTACTATAATTGCCCCTAAGCACATAAATGACTCAATTAATAAAACTATATAATAGCAATTGAATTTGGGAAAACGAACATCAGAAACGGATTCAGAACGTCGAATTACCCTAAAAAGGGTCTCGGACGAAAACCCGAAAAGTCAACCCTAAAGTCAACGTTGACCGGGGGTCAACGGTCAAATTAGGTCTAACGGGTTTTAGGCTTAAAATCCGGATTAGGGTTTAGGTTAAATAGGATTAGGATCTATTGGGTTTTAGAAACCTAGGGTTTTTGAGTTAAAAGGGTTTTAGGGTGAAAAGGCTTTAGGGTAAAGAAATGGGGTTTGGGCTTAAACCCAAACACACACACACACGGGCTGCACATGCAGTGCACAGCCCACACAACACACACACACACAGAGGCTGGGCTTGAGCCTTTTAGCAAAAACCGGCCCAAGGCCCTTCAGCATTAAGGCCCGTGGCCTTTTGGGTTTTAAAAACAAATAACTAAAAATAAAAAGGATGCGGGCTGGGGTACTGGGTTGGTCCAAAACGGGCTAAGGCCCGTGGGGTTTTCTAAAGGGCCTGAGAGGCCTGGTTTTGCCGAAGAAGAAGGCTGGAAATTCGGCCGAAAAACCACCCAACTTTAAACGGCTATAACTTTGTCAAAACTCAACGAAATCAAGAGAAACAAAAATGAAAGTTGTAGCCCTGGAAGAGACGAAGAGAATGATACCTCACATGACATCTAACTCGCCGTGGTTTGGCCGAAAATGGCCTCGAAAGCCTCGGAGGTCGCCGGAAACTGGGTAAGATTCAAATGGATATAACTTCTTCAATACTCAACGAAATTGAGTGAAACAAAAAGGAAAGTTGTAGCACTCGACGAGACGAAGAGATTGATACCTTGTACGCCGGCTAAATCACCGTGGTTTGGCCGTAAATTGCCTCGAAAGTGGCTGATTCCTCGCCGGAAATGGGTGTTCCTACACCCGAGTTTGTTTTCATCCTAAAACCTCCAAAAATCACTAAATAATCTCATTTAAAAAAGTCATTCCAGCAAGATTCAAGGACGAAATAGAGATAATTAGGGGCTTACCTAACCGGAGATTGAAAAATCTCGCCGGAGTCCCTTTTTCCGGTTTTCTGGGGTCGCAGGAACGAGAGGGAGAGAGAGAGAGAGAGAGCAGGACAAGATGGTGAAAGGTGATGGTTCTTCCTCGCACACTCGTGTGCCTCTGTGCGTGTGTGTGCTTGCGGTGGAGAGAAGGGAGAGAAGTGAGAGTCGAGAGGGAGAGACAGGAAGACAGAAAACGAAAAAGAAAAAGGAAGAAATGATGGGTTCACGGGGGGGGGGGGACAGAGAGAGAAGTGAGGTGAGTGAATGGGGTGCTGCCACGTGGCAGCTTGAGGGAGAAAGAATCCAATGTTAAATTTTTTTCAGATTGGGTAGATAAAATGGGACCAAAATGATATTTTAAAAATATTTTGGGGTAATTACCTACATATATTTTTATAAATAGGGGGTGGGTGTTACAAACGAAATGTCCAAATTTTTATTATAAACTTAAAATTGCATTTTGGAAGCTGAAACGATTCCAAATGGGTAAAATCCATGAGTTTGACTCGTGGCGTCGTTCTCTTTCCTAAAAGGTATCAAGGGCCCAATTCGGAGCTTGGACGTCAAATAGACAAATTTCCACTGTGTCCCCTTGTCTTTTAACAATTCATCTCCTCATTGATCCATTCAACTATTTGTTTTACATCAGAAAGGTTCATGTTAACGTGTCATCTTGCATCTGAAATTATGAGTTCTAAGAAAGAGGAGAGAGTTACGTTCGATGGTAAGTGCCCATGGGCTTTGGGCCTTACATGTTTCCAAATGACACAAGTGCGCACTTTAGCCCATTCAACCAAGGCCAATATGAATCGCTTTGACCGAGACAGTGAAGAGACAATAGAGGGAGAGAGGGAGGGCGTTGACCTGCAATCTTAGCATCCCTCCAATTCAAACAATTTCTGAAGACCAGGTGTTTCACTTTCGTCGGATGTTAATGGCAGCTGCTTCTTCTTGTTCTTCATCTTCATCCGACAGTAGTTTGAAATATGATGTATTCCTGAATTTTAGAGGGGAAGACACTCGCAAGATCTTCATCGGCCATCTCTACAAAGCTCTGAATCAGAAAGCAATCAACACCTTTATTGATGGCGAAAAGCTTCGAAAAGGCAACGACCTTTCGGAGCTCCTTACAGCTATTGCCGACTGAGGCTATCGATTGTAGTTTTTTTCGAAAACTACGCTTCTTCGACGTGGTGCTTGAAAGAACTCGTCCAGATACTGGAATGCATGGATACACAAAAGCAGATAGTGGTGTCTGTTTTCTACGAAGTGGATCCATCCGATATTCGTAAACTTGAGGGAAGGTTTGCAGAAGCTTTTGCTAAACATGAAAGCTATTCTAACGTTGACGTGAAGGAGGTGCAGAGTTGGAGGACTGCTCTTGCTAGAGCCACCAATTTATCCGGTTGGGATTCAAAAAATTATAAGTTTAATTTGTTCGCATGCATTTGCTATTAATGTATTTTTACTGTATAAATCCACGGTTTTGGTCACAACTAACTTCCTTACATATAGATGGCTAAGCGTTCACCAATTTGATTAGTTTTTGCATATTTATCATCAAGAAAATTAACGTATTTTTACTGTACAAATCTGGGGTTTTAGTGACAACAAGTATTGCCCTTCTAATTATTCAGTTTTAGTTTTCTATTTTGGGCTTGTTATAAAACTTAGCTTTGCTTTGACTCTTTCGCGATGCTGGTTCTAAAACTTCACAGGGATGATGCCAATCTTATTGAAGATATTGTAGAGGATATCTTTAGCAAATTGATCCACATCTCATCAAGCAAAGTCGATGGCTTGGTTGGAATGGATTACCACATGGATGAAATGAAGTTACTATTACGTCCTGGGGCGAACGATGTTTTTGCTGTTGGAATATGGGGTTTGGGAGCTATAGGTAAAACCACCAGCGCTTGAGCTGTTTATGATGAAATTGCTTGTCAATTTGAAGCTTGCTGCTTTCTCGAAAATGTTAAGGAAGTGTTGACCCTAAAAACTACCAAGCTTACTTGACGCGCTGGCTGAATAACTAATAAGCTAACTACGTCATTCGATTGTTTGCGGGGCGTGCCAACTCATCGACCGAGGAGTAAAATTTATTGATGTTGCGTTGGGTTGCGCTGCTGACTTCTCGATCTTGCGACTGTGGCCGAGGAAGGAACACTTCTCGGCCTTCGGGTTCTAGAGCCTGAAGATAAGGCTGCTAGTTCTGCGAAGTTCAATATCAAATTTGACTTTCAATGTGCCGAATGTAGTAATCTGTAACACCTCACTTCGCCGAGAAGGCTAATGAGATGACCTCTGCCAATAAAGATTCGAAAATCCTTCTCGACCGAGACTTGGATAGATAACCAGTCGGCCTCGACGCAATGCTGTTTATCCAAACTGAAGGTGCTCCGCGGTCGGCTGATTCTACTGCAACAGTGCTATTTATCCAAACTGAAGATGTTCGCCGGTTGCCTTCACAATGCTATTTATCCAAACTGAAGATGTGTTGGCGAAAAAGAAAATAAAAAATCTCAAGATGTTTGAGAGGTTTCGGGTAGAGCAAGGGTTTGCGCTGGGCAGTTTGTTTATTGAGTTGAAGGTCCTTTGATTTGTGTGAAAGCTTTGTATATGTAGCCGAGTCTCCTTGATCGCCAATCCAAATAAAGTCATTTTCCGAATGTACCCCAAAATAATATCAAAATAACTGATATTATCTTTGACATATTTCGGCAAAAATCCAGTTAGTCTCCTTGCGCCCAGAGACTTTCACTCACAAGAGGACTTTGAACTTTCAAAGTACCCTTATCATTTCAAACTCATCTGACAACATCCATCACCATGCAAAGCAAAAAGCCTAGCCTACCTAGGTTTCCTATGTCATTATTATCCAGGACCCTTATTTTCCTTGGCTTATCACATCCAAAAGCCAAGCCTATCTAGGCTTTTTATGATCTATCCATGCATGTATAATAACCTTCTACCGCATCACGCAACTATTTTCTTATTTCATATGCAGTGCAAAAGCCATCATGACCACATCAGTGCTAGGAGTCCCAATCTAAGCTGGTTCACACGGTGCACTGTTTAACAAATCCAAATTAATTTGGACTGTTCTTTTCGTTTCTGAGCTGGGGCTATGATTTGTATCCCATTTATTTTGTACAAGAAAATCAAGATGATTTATCAAAAGATAATTATTATGATTAAAAACCATAACATTATCTTAAAACAAAATTATCTTAACTTTCTTATATGGCAGTCTAGAACCATGCTTACTCAACGGTCTCGATTGCATGGGCCGATGATGTAATTTTGGGTCCAAACAAGAAGGCGTCTCGAATAATGGTGCAGTACATATACAGGAAGTGCTTCTTTCTAGAGTATTGAAGGAAAAGGTGCAGAGTTTAGGCACGTTGGATCGAGGTTCCAGAATGATAATGAAAAGGCTACGAAGGAAAATAGTTTTCATTGTTCTTGATGACGTTGACAAATTATCCCAAATTGAAGCGTTACTTGGAAAACAACATTCATTTGGTGGTGGAAGTAGAATCATTATAACAACAAGAGATATGCAATTAATAAGTGGAGCCGATGCTGTATATAAGCCCAAGAAATTAAGTGAGCCTGAAGCTCTTGAACTCTTCAGTCAGTATGCCTTCAAAACCCACCAACCCACAAGAGATTATGATCGTCTCTCGAGGCTTGCCATTCAACATGCTCATGGTGTGCCTTTAGCGCTTAAAGTCTTGGGAGCTTTGCTTGATAACAGAAGTGTATGGGAGTGGGAAGATGTGTTGAAGAAAACAAAGAAAACCCAGCTCATGGGAATTCAGGATGTTCGTAGAAAGAGCTTTGATGGGTTAGACAACTCAGAGAAGGACATATTTCTAGATATTGCATGTTTCTTTAAAGGGATGGAGAAAGACTGTAACTAAAATTCTTGATAGTTGTGGCTTTTATCCCCATAGTGGATTAGGAGTACTAATTAATAGAACTCTCATCACTATATCAGATTACGATACGCTTAAGATGCATGATTTACTACAAGAAATGGGGTGGGAAATAGTCCATCAAGAATCTAATAAAGATCCTGGAAGACGGAGCAGGTTATGGATTTATGAAGATTTTCATTGTGCATTAACGCAAAATGCGGTGAGATAAATTCATTACCTCTTTCTTTTAAGCATGTAATATTGAGTAGAAAGCAGAAGTATGATAAAAATCAAATTTGGATATTTTCGCTCATTGAATTTCTACTGTTTGGTTATCTAGGCTACAAAAGCAGTGGATTTGTACTTTGTGCAGGTCGCTTGATGAAAGGGAAAACAATTGTAGACACGTATACTTTGTTGGAGCTGGAAACATCTTCCAATAGACTTAATCATTTAATGCGTTGCCTGATTGGTTTAATACAAGGTTGTAATATATACTCTTCTCTACTTTACCCTCATATAAGCTTCAAAGAAATGTAGGAATGCTTCTGATTCCGGGAATAAAAGGTACCTACTTTTAATGTGAAAGATTTTTGTCACTTTGGCCTTAAATTCTTGATTTAAGTGACTGTTGAAGGTTTCGGATGGTATTCCCCATTTATCTTCCTTGTAAATATATATTAAAGCTTGCAGAAATATTTTTGAGAGCTTATCTGCAACACTTAATCGATTTGTTGTTTAACAACTCTCAAATTGGAAGCTTGCAACTTATAGAGATGCGGGGATGCTTGTGTTGTCTATTGACTATTGTGTATATCCGTAGTAAGTCAACAAGCCCTAATCCAGCTCCTTGAGCTCGGAGGAAACTTTGGATCCACGCTCTGTTGGCGGAAACATTGTGATATGTGACCGTGTGATTAATCGTAATGTGTAGAAGGGACTGGTTGTGAAAGATGGAGAAGATGTACTAGGTATATGATTTTGGCAAACACAGCTGCATCACATCAGAAGATGCGGAGTTCGTTTCTTTATATACTAATCATGCGGAGGTGCAAACCAAAGCATGGCGCAACCTAAAAAATCATCATGAAAACCCTGAAGCGGAACTTCGTGTTAGTCTGACCAATGTGTCTCCCTGGATAACCACGGTTGGAGCTAACACCATGGATAGGGATTTTCCAGCTACCGTGAAGCTCGAAAATGGCAGGACTATTACCGGGGTTTCGCTCTACAGGGGAAGGATGAAGCTGTCAACAAACAAGCAATACCATGTTGCGTATTTGGGAAGCAATTCAACTAGTCATAATCCGAGCTCGCTCTGTTTGGAGGGGACGTTGGATCTCCGAGTTGTGGCCAGAAAGTTTGTGATTTGCGACCGTGGGATTAATCCTAGAGTGCAGAAGGGAGAAGTGGTGAAAGAAGCCGGATGAGTTGGGATGATCTTGGCAAACACAGCTGCAAACGGAGAGGAGCTTGTGGCGGATTGCAACCGGCACTCTCGGTTGTGTTCCCGGAGAGAACAAATGTTTTTGTTTTGACACTTCATAGAACTGTCACTAACGTTGCCCTTGTTGTTTCGAATTACCACGCCATTGTTTCACCGTTCAAAGGTGCTTATGTGAAAGTCAAGCCTCGGACGTTGAAATTCACCAAAGCCAATCAGAAGCTGTCATACAAAATCATCTTCACTACGAAATCCCGGCAGGCAGTCCCGGAGTTCGGAGGGTTGGTGTGGAAGGATGCAGTGCATAGGGTGAGAAGTGTTGTGCATTGGCCCGCTCGTCAGTGCGAAAACGAGATTCAGATTATAACCTCACCAAATCACACTCAGTTTAATAGAATAAAATACAAGAAATAAAGACACCGAGAAATTTACGAGGTTCGGTAAAAATCTGCGTACGTCTCCGGAGAGATATTGCTCTTCACTATGAGAATAACAGTACAAGTACACATGAGTTAAATCAACATAACTCAATCTTGAATCCCTTGCACACCCACTCATAGAATTTTCCCAAGAGCCTCACTCTACCCCAAGAGTTCTTTTAATAGAATACTTTTCACTCTAGCTCTCTTGATTTTCTCTTAACCCATGTTCAACATTTCCCATGGAATAGCCGAATGCTCTCTCCATCTTGATGCTTTCCTCATACCACATCTCTCACTCTCAATATAAGGCCAAGCCATCATCATTGTGTCTTACATCATCATTAAGCAAAAAACAAACATCATCATTAAAGCAAAAGCAAGCATTATCATTATGTCTTTACTCATGATGATGTCCACCAAACTTTTGCTTTTACTTTGCAGCACTTGTCTGCAACTTTCATGCAACCCACACCATGTGATATTTCCACCAAAAGCAAATACAGGTCACTTCATTGTTGTTAAACACAAATGTATGAGCTAAACACAACAAGAAGCCCCATTGTTGTAGTGTGGCTGCCACCACTATAACTCCTGCACCGGATTAATTTCAATGTGTGTTTTTATTAATGCTCATTTGAATAAACAAATTTTCTGTAATAGTTAGCATCCTTCCTCTGCTTCTTGCTGTAATCTTCTAGCTACTGTCAAGCTTAGAACACGAGCAAAACAACGATGTGTAGTGAAAATGTCACAGCTCGTCCCGAAGTTACATTTGACGGGAATGTGAATTGACGGGATTGCCCCTAGCGGGTGTTAAGGTATGTGTGTGTGTGACATATTTTGGTCTAAATACATACATTTCTAAGTTTTTGTTTTAAATGGGATTAATGTTAGTATGTATGTTTTGGTGTGATTAGGTTTTGTTTGGACCACACACACACCCAACCTGATCTCCCTCTCTCCTTCCCCGTGCCCTCTCTCTCCTCCTTCACGACACTCTCTCCCTCTCTCCGTTCGAAGTGTACGGACGAGACCCAAAAACCTTCAAAACTCCACGGATCGAAGCTAAAAAGGTATGGTTCTTCATCATTTCGACCTCCTGAGTTGTTTGGTGCTAGTTTTAGGAAGTGAAACCCTCGAAATCACGTTGAAATCTCGAGGTCTGATTTGAGTACTGTTCATGCACACGTAAATTTTTGATTTTCAGGGAATTCTAAGCTTGTAGTGAGCTTAGTGAGGTCCTAAGGAAGCTCGGGGACGTTCGTTTGAAAGTTTTGGACGTCGGGATCGTGTAGTTCGAAGTTGGCCGTTTTCTTGGAATTTCTCCGGTGAGATTTCATAGTTTTTAGAGCCTTAAACTAGTCTATCGTGACTCTACATGTTGAGGGCTTCAAATTGATATAAAATGCGAAGAAAATGGTTGAGAAACGAAGGAGAACAAGGCGTTTGAAAATCGCCCAGTTGTTCGGCCACCGGAAAATTCAGTCTGGCGAACCGAGGTTAGGGATGATGCGCGTGGGGGCACGTGCCACATCAAAAAAAAATTCTAAAAATTTGTCGACGTTCGTGACGTCGAGTAGGTCACTGTGGTATATTCATATACCCAATTTGAGCACCGTATGAGAAGTTATTACGAATTATTGGTAATGTGCTTTAAATAACGTTTTTATAGTTGTTTCGCATATAGGTGACACCTATCCCGAGGACGAGCGTATCCAGGGATGTCACGGGGGTTACGACCCTTCGACTTATCAGAGAGTGGGCAATTTTTATTTTCGTATTACCTATATACTCTTAATTGTCCCAGAAATTGAATTTATATGAAAGTATGTTTTCAATTGCCATGATGCATATTATAAATTATATGAACTGATATTGATGCATATATATAAATGTGAATTGGTGCTGTGGACGCACATGTGAGTATCAGGTGAGTTTATATGGTTTATATGAATGAATGATGATGTGATTACGTTGAGAACTCACAACCTGCACCCTTGGTATTAGTGCTTATAGTATTCACCGCACCGTACACTCACCTTGGATCCAAGTAGGTGCATGTCGTACAGACCATGAGAGGGTTCCGACATGCTAGTCGTACATATCACTGAGGTGATTCCGACTGGTAGGTGACTTTAGATTATGTGCACAGATGATTGATGAGAGAAGCACTAGAGCGTATTTTACACCATTCTTGTCGTACAGACTACTTTAGGTAGTTCCGACATTATGTGCAGTGTAGTGCCGTACAGGTCACTGTGGTGACTTTAGCAGTGCTGTACAGGTCACAGTTTGTGACTCCGGCTGGTTTGGATGTTGGGCTTTATAAATTAACCGTATAGGGCCAATTACAGGGTCTCCGGTTGATTCTTTATATCACCTGTCATATTGATGCATCCATATTCTGTTTTGACATTTATAGCATGGCATAGTCTCTGAATTTGAGTTATATGAAGATATGTATACTATTATGTTATTTTCTGGGAAAAAGTATACAGGTTTTACAGTGAGGGGTTAGAATTGTTTTTGGCGAAATGTTTTTGAAAAGCTTTGGTTTTACTGACCCACTCTATCTTATTTTTCGCCCCTCCAGGTTCTAGTTAGTTACGCTGATCACCCATGAGGATTTCTACGGAGTTTTGACAGACTTCTTTAATGTAGGATTCACCTGCGGGTGTTGTATTTTAGTTATGGTCCTACTCGACTGCAACTAGTGTTTATGCTCTGTTTATGTGTGTGTCCACACTTTAATTCACTCTAGCATGTTAGTCGGTTAACCTTTGCTAGTATTTGGTTTTAATTCATTCGTAATTCTTTTAGTTTCTGCTTCCGCACCGCACTTATGGTTACGTCACACTAACGTGACGGCCAGGACCCCTTGATTCTAGGATCGGGGTGTTTCAGTTTGGTATCAGAGTTTAGGTTGCAATCCTGTATAATTGTTAATGTTCTAATGGCCTTTGGTGTCTTCTGTTAGAACCATGCCGCCTCGTATGGAATCACGCCGTGCTTCTGGGTCTAATTTCCCCAATATAGCTCAATTAGGGGAAGCGATGACTCATGCTTTTCAGAATGTTATCCGCCCTTCTCCTCCTCAAAGAACACCCTTGGAGACCATGTATAATCTGAAATTGGATCGTTTTTTGGGTAATGAAGGTCACGAGGGGGCAGAAAAATGGCTAGATCATATTGAGAAGACTTTCCAGGTGATGCAGAGTCAGGGGAATCTCCATGCTGATAGATGGGTGGATACTACCACTTGGTTTTTGGGCCGAGAGCCAGCAGCATGGTGGGAAAATCAGACTAGGTTCATGTCGCCTGAGACGCAGCTGACTGGAAAGTGTTTAAAGAGAATTTTATGAAGAGATTTGTTCCTCCAGAATACATAGATCGCAAGAAGCAAGAGTTCACCCGGTTGAAGCAAAAAGATATGTCAGCGCATGAGTACTGCATGAAATTTACCGACTTATCTCGTTATGACCCTGATACAGCTGGTAATCAGGCAGAGATGCTTTGCCGTTTTAAGTTGGGAACCAAGAAGAAATGGAGGACTTTTGCTAGTGCACTTCCTTGTTCTAATTATCATGAGTTTTCTGAGATGTTGGTTCGGATGGAGGATTTCGACAATCTCCCTAGTAACAGTGAGGACGAGGAAGATAAGAATGATAACCAGAAGAGGGATGATAGGGGTAAAGGGATCTCCACTCAAGGACCACGTAAGACGTAAAGTTTCAAGAAAAGTAGGGATAGTTCGAGTTCTTCTAGTGGAGGACTTAGTATCACAGGCCCGATGAGAGGTGGTAGATTTGCTGGAGGACCCAGGTTTCAGAGGCAGAGGGATTTTAGTGGTGCTGGTGGTTCGGGTGCTCCGTTGTGTCACCATTGTAACTTTAGGCATCATGGGGAGTGTAGGAGAAGTGGTGCTTGCTACACTTGTGGACAGATGGGACATAGGGCTGCTCAGTGTTCCCAGAGTCAGCAGAGATCTCAGCAGTCCACTATGCCACCTCCAGCGCCGATTCAGCGGAACTTGGGATCAGGCAGCTATGGTCAGATGGGACGTGGTGGTGCTTACCACTACCAGGGTGATACTCCTCCCTATGCTTCTGGATAGTACCAGTACCCCCATGATCCTTATTATCACTCTGGTATTCCTAAGACTTTGGAGGTTACGCTTCTTATGCTTCTATGCCAGCTAGTGGGTCTCAGTGGCATCAGGGAAGTTAGCCCCGACAAGGAGAGGTTGCTGCCAGCAGTGCAGGACCGTCTAGACAGTCTAGCTAGATAAGACATGGGCGTACTTCTCAGGGGCGAGGTAACCAAGGCAGCAGAGGTCGTGGTGGACGTCAGCAGGCTCAGGGATGAGTTAACCACATCTCACTGCAGGATGCTCAGAACCATCCAGATTTGATTATGGGTACGTTGAATATTCTTGGTCACTTTGCTAGAGTTTTAATTGATTGTGGTGCTACACATTCCGTGATTTCTTATACGTTTGCTCAAACGACCCAACCTCACCCTACACCTCTAGGATTTGATTTAGAGTTTGCTATGCCTAGAGGGGATACGTGTTATGTTGATAGTGCTTATTCTGGTTGTCCAGTGATGGTAGATATAGTGGTTATGCCATCTAATCTTATCCCGTTAGATATTGTGGATTTTGATGTGATTTTAGGGGCAGATTGGTTGCATTATAATCGTGCCCATATAGATTGTTACGGGAAATCAGTTACTTTTCTTCGTCTTGGACTACCAGAGGTTACTTTTGTGGGTGAAAGAAGTGGGGTGAGACATGGTGTTATTTCGGCCATGAGAGCAAAGAAGTTGTTATCGAAAGGTTGTCAGGGATACTTAACACATGTGTTGTTAAATGATGTTGTTCCTAGCAGTATCGAGGAAGTTGGTGTAGTTAGACACTATCCTGATGTGTTCCCAGATGATTTGCCTGGATTGCCGCCAGACAGAGATGTGGAGTTTTCCATTGATTTACTTCCAGGTACGGATTTTATATCTTTGACTCCCTATAGAATGGCTCCAGCTGAATTGAGAGAATTGAAAATTCAGTTACAGGAATTAACTGATAAGGGTTTCATTTAACCTAGTACTTCACCTTGGGGAGCTCCGGTGTTGTTTGTAAGAAAGAAAGATGGAACCTTGAGATTATGTATTGATTACAGGCAATTGAATCGGGTGACGATTAAAAACCATTATCCATTGCCTCGTATCGATGATTTGTTTGATCAGCTTAAAGGTGCATGTGTGTTCTCTAAGATTGATTTAAGATCTGGTTATTATCAGTTGAAGATTAAAGAGGATGATGTCCCTAAGATGGCTTTCCGAACCCGTTATGGACATTATGAATTTTTGGTGATGCCATTTGGATTGACTAATGCACCTGCAACCTTCATGAGGCTAATGAATGAAGTATTCCAGCAATATCTTGATAGATTCGTCATTGTTTTTATCGATGATATTCTGGTATATTCTAAGTCTGAATTAGATTATATTCGACATCTTAACTTGGTACTAAGGAAATTTAGGGAGCATCAATTGTATGCCAAGTTTAGCAAGTGTCTGTTTTGGTTGAATGAAGTGGCATTTTTGGGGCATGTAGTATCGGCACGAGGAATTCAAGTAGATCCTCAAAAGATAGCAACAGTAGAGAATTGGGAACAACCGCGAACCGTCACTGAGGTACGGAGTTTCCTTGATCTAGCAGGTTATTATCGACGGTTTGTTCAAGATTTTTCTATGATTGACTTGCCACTAACGAAGTTAACCAGGAAGGATGTTAAGTTCGAGTGGGACGAGAAGTGTGAGCAAAGTTTCCAGCAGTTGAAATATTGCCTCACTCATGCTCCAGTATTGGTACTTCCTGATGATAGTGGTAACTTTAAGATTTATAGTGATGCTTCGTTGAATGGTTTGGGATGTGTTTTGATGCAGCATAATAGAGTGATTGCCTATGCTTCTCGGCAGTTGAAGATTCATGAAAGGAATTATCCTACTCACGATCTTGAATTGGCAGCCATTATTTTTGCTTTAAAAATTTGGAGGCATTATCTCTATGGTGAGAAATGTAAGATCTTCACAGACCATAAGAGCCTTCAGTATCTTTTCACTCAGCATGATCTTAATCTTCGTCAATGAAGATGGATGGAATTATTAAGTGATTATGACTGCACTATTGAGTATCATCCGGGTCGTGCAAATGTGGTAGCTGATGCACTGAGTAGGAAACCTTAAGGTCGACTCAATGCTTTGTATGCATGCCGTGTTCCTCTTCTTGCAGATTTGAGAGCTACTGGAGTACAGTTAGAGTTAGAAGATCAAAAGGAAGCTTTTCTTGCTAGTTTCCAAGTCAAGCCAGTTTTAGTCGATCGTGTACTGGAAGCTCAGTTGGTTGATGAAGAAATCCAAGAATTGATTCAATTGAGAAATGAGGGGAAAAAGAAAGATCTCCAGATTCGAGAATCAGATGGTATGCTTATGCAGGAGAACAAAATGTATGTGCCGAATAATGAAGAATTAAAGAAGGAAATTTTGGATGAAGCTCATTGTTCAGCTTATGCGATGCATCCAGGAGGGACTAAGATGTACCATACCATTTGACCGTTTTATTATTGGCCAGGTATGAAGAGGGAAATTGCTAAGTATGTAAGTAAGTGTATTGTTTACCAACAAGTCAAAGCTGAGAGGAAGAAGCCTTTTGGTCGGATGCAACCACTTCCCGTTCCTCAGTGGAAATGGGAAAATATAACTATGGATTTTGTGTATAAGCTTCCACGTACACGAAATGGATTTGATGGTGTTTGGGTGATTGTAGATCGGCTTACGAAGTCATCACACTTCATTCCATTGAGAGAAAAGTACCCTCTGAATAAATTGGCTAAGTTGTTCATTACGAAGATTGTAAAGTATAATGGAGTTCCAGTGAACATTATTTCTGATCGAGATCCTAGATTTACTTCTAAGTTCTGGGTAGCTTTTCAAGAAGCTCTTGGTACGAAATTACTTTACAGTACTGCTTATCATCCTCAAACTGATGGACAATCAGAGAGGGCCATTCAGACGTTAGAGGATATGTTGAGATCTTCAGTGTTACAGTTTGGTGATTCTTGGCATGATCGCCTAGACTTGATGGAATTTGCCTACAATAATAGTTTTCATTCGAGCATTAGTATGTCACCGTTTGAGACACTTTATGGTAGAGCTTGTCGTACGCCATTGTGTTGGTCAGAGGTTGGCGAAAGAGTACTAGAGGGCCCAGAGATTGTGGATGAGACTACTCAAAATGTTCAAGTGATTAAGGCTAACCTGAAAGCGGCCTAGGATCAACAGAAGAGTTTAGCAGATAGACATGCTACTGATCGAGTTTATGATGTGGGTAACTTGGTATTCTTGAAATTATCACCTTGGAGAGGTGTAGTACGTTTTGAAAAAAGATGCAAGCTAAGTCCGAGGTATATAGGACCTTATGAGATCACTGAGAGGATTGGTGAAGTTGCTTACAGATTAGAGTTGCTTTCGGAGTTATCCAAAGTACATAATGTGTTTCATGTCTCGATGCTTCGACATTATATTTCAGATCCTTCACATGTGATTCCTCCTCAACCTCTGGAGATTAATCCGGATTTAACGTATGATGAAGAACCAGTGACTATCTTGGATTGGAAAGATAAAGTTCTAAGGAATAAGACAGTGAGCTTAGTAAAAGTGTTGTGGAGGAACCACTCAGTGGAAGAAGTTACTTAGGAGACGGAAGATCGAATGAGAGAGATGTATCCGAGGTTGTTTTATGGTTATTGATGGTTTGTTTGGTTGTATGAATTTCGAGGACGAAATTCTATAAGGGGGAAGATTGTCACAGCCCGTCCCAAAGTTACATTTGACGGGAATGTGAATTGACGGGATTGCCCCTAGCAGGTGTTAAGGTATGTGTGTATTTTGGTCTAAATACATACATTTCTAAGTTTTTGTTTTAAGTGGGATTAATGTTAGTATGTATGTTTTGGTGTGATTAGGTTTTGTTTGGACCACACACACACCCAACCTGATCTCCCTCTCTCATTCCCCGTGCCCTTTCTCTCTCATCCCTCACGACACTCTCTCCCTCTCTCCTTTCGAAGTGTACGTATGAGACCCAAAAACCTTCAAAACTCCACGGATCGAAGCTAAAAAGGTATGGTTCTTCATCATTTCGACCTCCTGAGTTGTTTGGTGCTAGTTTTAGGAAGTGAAACCCTCGAAATCACGTTGAAATCTCGAGGTCCGATTTGAGTACTGTTCATGCACACGTAAATTCTTCATTTTTAGGGAATTCTAAGCTTGTAGTGAGCTTAGTGAGGTCCTAAGGAAGCTCGGGGAAGTTTGTTTGAAAGTTTTGGACGTCGGGATCGTGTAGTTCGAAGTTGGCCGGTTTCTTGGAATTTCTTCGGTGAGATTTCGTAGTTTTTAGAGCCTTAAACTAGTCTATCGTGATTCTACATGTTGAGGGCTTCAAATTGATATAAAATGCGAAGAAAATGGTTGAGAAACAAAGGAGAACAAGGCGTTTGAAAATCGCCCAGTTTTCCGGCCACCGGAAAATTCAGTCCGACGAACCGAGGTTAGGGATGATGCGCGTGGGGGCGCGTGTCCCCGTGCCTGCCTTGGCGCGTGGGGGCACGTGCCACATCAAAAAAAATTTCTAAAAATTTGTCGACGTCCGTGACGTCGAGTAGGTCATTGTGGTATATTCATATACCCAATTTGAGCACCGTATGAGAAGTTATTACGAATTATTGGTAATGTGCTTTAAATAACGTTTTTATAGTTGTTTCGCATATAGGTGACACCTATCCCAAGGACGAGCGTATCCAGGGACGTCACGGGGGTTACGACCCTTCGACTTATCAGTGAATGGGCAGTTTTTATTTTCGTATTACCTATATACTCTTAATTGTCCCAGAAATTGAATTTATATGAAAGTATGTTTTCAATTGCCATGATGCATATTATAAATTATATGAATTGATATTGATGCATATATATATAAATGTGAATTGGTGCTGTGGACGCACATGTGAGTATCAGGTGAGTTTATATGGTTTATATGAATGAATGATGATGTGATTGCGTTGAGAACTCATAACCTGCACCCTTGGTATTAGTGCTTATAGTATTCACCGCACCGTACGCTCACCTTGGATCCAAGTAGGTGCATGTCGTACAGACCATGAGAGGGTTCCGACATGCTAGTCGTACAGATCACTGAGGTGATTCCGACTGGTAGGTGACTTTAGATTATGTGCACAGATGATTGATGAGAGAAGCACTAAAGCGTATTTTACACCATTCTAGTCGTACAGACTACTTTAGGTAGTTCCGACATTATGTGCAGTGTAGTGCCGTACAGGTCACTGTGGTGACTCTAGCAGTGCCGTACAGGTCACAGTTTGTGACTTCGGCTGGTTTGGATGTTGGGCTTTATAAATTAACTGTACAAGGCCAATTACAAGGTCTCCGGTTGATTCTTTATATCACCTGTCATATTGATGCATCCATATTCTGTTTTGACATTTATAGCATGGCATAGTCTCTGAATTTGAGTTATATGAAGATATGTATACTATTATGTTATTTTCTGGGAAAAAGTATACAGGTTTTACAGTGAGGGGTTAGAATTGTTTTTGGTGAAATGTTTTTGAAAAGCTTTGGTTTTACTGACCCACTCTATCTTGTTTTTCGCCCCTCCAGGTTCTAGTTAGCTGCGTTGATCACCCACGAGGATTTCTACGGAGTTTTGACAGACTTCTTTAATGTAGGACTCACCTGTGGGTGATGTATTTTAGTTATGGTCTTACTCGACTGCAACTAGTGTTTATGCTCTGTTTATGTGTGTGTCCACACTTTAATTCACTCTAGCATGTTAGTCGGTTAACCTTTGCTAGTATTTGGTTTTAATTCCTTCGTAATTCTTTTAGTTTCTGCTTCCGCACTGCACTTATGGTTACGTCACACTCACGTGACGACCAGCACGCCTTGATTCTAGGATCGGGGTGTGTCAGAAAACGTAGATTACGCAAGTTCAAATCACATTGATGTTGTTAATTAGAAGATTCAGAACTAGATTAGAATAATTTCTTAATTTGCTCAATTTCCATATTGATTCACATGTTTCTGCACTATTTTTATGTCACGACTCACAAGCATTTGGTAGGACTTCTGGTTGTTTTTGCGAGAATGACAATTTCAAACATGCACGAAACAAAACAGATTTAAACACGACATGTTATAGGACTTGAGATTCACGATATTTGTAGCCGCATAAATATGAAGATTTTATGGTAGGTTATATACCTTACCAAAATTTCAACTTGTCCAAAGAATTAAGTGCATTTGATATTCGAGATGTCTCACTAATTGTGTGAATATTTCAGTTCAAATATGTCTCTAGTTATACTCAAGTTTCTCTCTAAACTGTTTGAGTACAATTTGGATCAAATTCAATATCGTCATGAACAACTTACAAACTAAACTCAAGAAATGGGATTACCAATTTACCATCATTAACCTTTTTGTTTCTTTTGACGAAAAAAAAAAAATAATGCTGGCCGGCCATGGGCCTATTTGGACTCATTCTGATGGGCCTTTTAAAAATTTAAAACCAGGCTAGTCCAATTCGTATTTGAATTTCCCAATAAGTTGAAGTATTATTTTAGGATGATGTTATCCAGACACTCATTTCTTTTTTTCATACACGTCTTTTGATTTTAGGCAATCGAATCAAATAAGTTGAATAAGATCAAATGACAAAATTAATAAGAATATGTGAGAGGTAAAAAATATGTGTGAATAGCACTACCCTTATTTTATTACTAGCTTCTTTCTTTTGCATTTGATTTTTTTTGGATACTTTATTCTATTTTTTTAAATTGGCTTAATTTTATATTTAGAATAAATTCAACAAAAAAAACCACTAACTTCTCAATAAGAAGCGGTTATTTCT
Organism: Malus sylvestris; assembly: GCF_916048215.2. Lineage (NCBI taxonomy): Eukaryota > Viridiplantae > Streptophyta > Magnoliopsida > Rosales > Rosaceae > Malus > Malus sylvestris. The sequence goes on from NC_062260.1 coordinate 26,377,948, forward strand.
TTTCAAATTTTTAATTACTAAACTGTTATTTAAAATTTACTAGAATATGCTATGCACAAACTGTCTGTTAATTTTTTGTTTTTGTTTTTAAAGTTAAAGGAGAGCAGCAAGAGAGTGAGAGATAACGTAAGAGTGAGGAGAGAGAGGATTATTTTTTATTTTTTAAAATAGATATGTTAAAATCACCTATAAGTGGGGTTTAAATAAAAAATAACAAAATTTTGTTTTGTAAAATTATGTTACTGCCTTTAACTTTTTTATTGTAATAATAATTTTTTCATCTTCTTTCAATTGACAAAAAAAATTCTATTAATATGTAGTTTAGTTAAGATAAACAAAAAGCCTTTTTGCATAAGTAATGTTCCAACAAAGTTTATTATTATTTTTCTTTTTTTTTTCCGCTTTTCTTCTTATTTTTTTGCTAATTTTTCTGGTTTGTTTAATTTTTTTTTACAAAAATACCTTTGGAGATGAGAAATCAAATTTTCACGTTAGTTTTGGATTTTTTTTTAATTCAGGGGTTTTTTAGTCCAATTGTTTCTTGTGACACCTTGTGACTTTAATGTAAAGTTCTGGCTTCCTAATGATAAAAATATTTTTTTTAACAAACGATATTATTTGTACTAAGAGAAAAGGTGAGCTAAGCTTCACATTGCCTAGCAATAATGTGGTTTAAATTCACCTTTAGTGATAATTGAAACTAAAAATTAGAAGTAAAAAGGAATACTACTAAACCAGAATATTAAGTGGTAAAAATGAAGATAAATTAGTAATATTATTATTTTTATGTACAAACCTAGTAGAAAGAAACTCATTAACTTCCCGACCATTTTACAGAGTATCCTCTTTCCAATTTTATAGAATTACATTTTTTTTTTGGGATAGTGCTAGGAAACCACCTAGTAAAAGGAAACTTATTTTCGTCGACTCATTTGACTTTCCGACGATTTTACAGTTTTTTTCTTTCAAATTTATAAAATTATATTTTTTTAATAATGTTAAGAAAATCAAAATTTTAAATCAAATTTGCAAGTTAAAAGATATTTCATCAATTAAAAACATCATGCTAATTGATATTCAATGAATAATCTAATCTCTACTAATTAATAAAATATTTTTTGTCAACCAAAAAATGATGAAAAGACAAATTAGTCTTTTATCACAAAAAAAATGATGGGTAATAATGTAATTTCACATGTCCAAATTTTATTGTTTTTTGTTGAAGTCTCACCTACGAGTGATGTTAAAATACCTCAAATATTTATATAAAAAAAACCAAAAAAAAAAAAAACCTCCCACTCCTCCACGTTCTCTCTTTCTCCCGCTCTCTCCCTCTCTCTCCCTCTCTCTCCTTCTCATTTTCTAACAAAATGTGTTTAAATATACAAAGTGTGTAGGCAAATACTAGTCAACTACAACTTAGTTTATAAATTCACCTTAAAAAATTTAGTTTTCTTAACATTACATTTTTTTTTTGTTTTAATATTTCATTAAAACAAACAAAAAAATCACAGCGGAAACGAAAAAGGCCCCAAAAAACAGAGATTAGGCCCAAACAGAAACAAAGCTCAAAGAAGAAGAAAACCCTAGCAGCAGAGAAACTGTTGAAGTCGTCGTCCCCATCGCCGCACTGGTGAGCCAAACGGATGAACGGCTGCAGGGATCCAGAAGAAGATAAGGTCAAGCAAGAAAACTCCCAAGAAAACTCCCAACACAGCACGTCCAACAGATCCACGAGATAAACCAAAAGACAGCCCAAAAAGTGCAGGACACGAATGCTCCATCATCCTCCACGAACCCAACATCACCGCACCGGTGAGCCAAACAGAATCATATCTTTGGGTACATTTTTTCCAGCCGATCGTTTAACTCCCAACTCCAAAAGCTGACGCTTAATTACATTTTTTCCAGCCGATCGTTTAACTCTCAACTCCAAAAGCTGACGCTTAATCGGCCATTTCAGCTTTTACGTTGCATTAGGCGAGTCGGTAGTTGACCATCTGCTGTGGATATTGTCCCTGTCAGATGTCAATGGCTGCTTCTTCGTCTTCCTCATGGAAATACGACGTCTTCCTGAATTTCAGAGGCGAAGACACTCGCAAGATCTTCGTCGGCCATCTCTACAGAGCTCTGGATCAGAAAGCAATCAACACCTTCATCGACGCGGAAAAGCTCAGAAAAGGCAACGACCTTTCGGAACTCCTTTCAGCCATCGAAGAGTCAAGGATTTCGATCGTGGTTTTCTCCCAGAACTACGCTTCTTCGACGTGGTGCTTGAAAGAACTGGTCAAAATCCTGGCGTGCATGGATACAAAGAATCAGATAGTGGTGCCGATCTTCTACCAAGTCGATCCATCTGAAGTTCGTAAGCTCAAGAGAAGTTTTGCAGAAGCTTTTGCTCAACACGAACGCGAATCGAACGCCGAAATGGAAGAGGTGAAGAGCTGGAGGTCCGCACTAACCAGAGCCACCAATTTATCCGGATGGGATTCGCGAAAATACGAGTAATTACTGTTCAATTATATTCTTAATTACTATTGAATTGGGATTTTTAAAGCATCTAGTTTAATTCGGTGCTGTTTTTCATATTTCACAGGGATGATGCCAAGCTTATTGAGGAAATTGTGGATGACATATTTAAGAGATTGATCCATGTCTCCTCAAGCAAAGATAATGGCTTGGTTGGAATGGATTACCACATAGATAAAGTGAATTCACTGTTACGTCCTGGGGTGAATGATGTTTTCACTGTTGGAATATGGGGTATGGGAGGTATAGGCAAAACCACCATCGCTCGCGCTGTTTATGATGAAATCGCTTGTCAATTTGAAGCTTGCTGCTTTCTCGAAAATATCAAGGAAGGCTTCTCGAAAAATGGTGCAGCACATATGCAGGAAGTGCTTCTTTCTAGAATCTTGAAGGAAAAGGTGCAGAGTTTAGGCACGTTGGATCGAGGTTCCAGAGTGATAATGGAAAGGCTACAAAGGAAAAAAGTGTTCATTGTTCTTGATGACGTTGATGAATTATCCCAAATCGAAGCCTTACTTGGAGAGCAGCATTCATTTGGCGGTGGAAGTCGGGTCATTATAACAACTAGAGATAAACAATTATTAAGTGGAGCTGGTGCTGTATATGAGCCCGAGAACTTAAGGGAGCCAGAAGCTCTTAAACTCTTCAAGCAGTATGCCTTCAGAACAAACCAACCCACCAGAGTTTATGATCAGCTCTCAAGGGATGTCATACAATATGCTCAAGGTCTGCCTTTAGCACTCAAAGTGTTGGGAGCTTTTCTTGATAACAAAACATTGCCCGAGTGGGAAGATGTGTTAGAAAAAATAAGGAAGATCCCGCAAAGGGGAATTCATAATGTGCTTAAAACAAGCTTCGATGGACTGGATGATTCAGAGAAGAATGTCTTTCTAGATATTGCATGTTTCTTGAAAGGAATGGATATAGACATGGCAAAAAAAATTCTGGACAGTTGTGGCTTCTATCCCCATACTGGAATAAGAGTTCTAATTGATCGAGCTCTAATATCTGTCTCAGAGTGGGGGACACTGGAGATGCATGATTTACTAGAGGAAATGGGTCGGGAAATCGTTCGCCAAGAATCTATCAAAGAGCCTGGGAGAAGAAGTAGGTTGTGGAGTTATGAAGATGTTCATCATGTGCTGACTAAAAATACAGTGAGATATCTTTTTCTTATGCAATGTTTAGTAGAAAACTTCAGCTTTTGACCAAAATCTATTTTATAGCAAACATGCATTGTTTATAATATTCAATAAGGTTGTCAGTGTTTTCCTTCACTTTAAATTACATTGTTGGTTTATCCAGGCTACAGAAGCAGTTGAAACCATAATCCTGGATTCGGCAATCTTGAAAGAGGGATGCTCAAATACTGAAGCTTTTGTTAGTATGACAAAACTAAGACTGCTCATGATCGGTGATGACGCTGATATTTACACCAAGCATTTTTACAAATATCATCTTGCAGTCAGGGATTCATTTGGCCATCAAACTCCAAGTGATTGCTTCATAGAACACTGGATTGCGGACTTAAAGTTCCAATCTTCTCAATTGAGGTGCCTCATCTGGCGTGATTGCCCCCTAAAGTCTTGGCCATCCAACTTTCAGTTCAAGAATCTTGTAAACCTTGACATGAGCTATAGTTGCATCGAACAACTTTGGAAAGGAGCTGAGGTACGATTTTTCATTTACGTAAATTTATTATTTTCAAAGTTTAGGTTCTGAGTTGTGCATGTTTTCTTGGACTTTTTAACAGCCTCTGGAAAAGTTGAAATTCATCAATTTATGTCATTGTCAATACCTTAAGAAAACCCCTGACTTCACAAGGGCTACAAGTCTTGAGGAACTGAGATTCGAAAATTGTACAAGGTTATGTGAGGTTGACCCATCCATTTCAGCTTTGAAAAACCTTGCTATATTGAGTCTAACTTGGTGCATTGATCTTAAGATTCTTCCGAGCATCACTGGTATGAAGTCTCTTAAAACCATTCGTCTTTCCGGTTGCTCAAGCCTTGAGAAGTTTCCTGAGATTTCAGATGTTATGGAGAAGCTATCAGAGTTATATTTAGGTGGGACTGCAATTAAAGAACTGCCTTCATCAATTAATAAACTCACGGGCCTTGCTACTTTGGACCTACGAGGCTGTCGAGAACTCAAGAGCCTGCCGAGCAGCATTCATATGGGATCTCTTCAAACCTTTAATCTTTCTGGTTGCTCAAACCTTGAGATGTTTCCAGTGATTTCAGAAGTTATGGAGGAGCTATCAGAGCTTCATTTAGATGGGATTGCAATTAAAGAACTGCCTTCGTCAATTAATAAACTCACGGGCCTTACTGTTTTGGACCTATCTGGGTGTCAAGAACTCAAGAGCCTGCCGAGCAGCATTCATATGAGATCTCTTCAAACCCTTAATCTTTCTGGTTGCTCAAACCTTGAGAAGTTTCCTGAGATTTCAGATGTTATGGAGAAGCTATCAGAGTTATATTTAGGTGGGACTGCAATTAAAGAACTGTCTTCGTCAATTAATAAACTCACGGGTCTTCCTGCTTTGGACCTACGTGGCTGTCAAGAACTCAAGAGCCTGCCGAGGAGCATTCATATGAGATCTCTTCAAACCCTTAATCTTTCTGGTTGCTCAAACCTTGAGAAGTTTCCTGAGATTTCAGATGTTATGGAGAAGTTATCAGAGTTATATTTAGGTGGGACTGCAATTAAAGAACTGTCTTCATCAATTAATAAACTCACGGGCCTTGCTACTTTGGACCTACGAGGCTGTCGAGAACTCAAGAGCCTGCCGAGCAGCATTCATATGGGATCTCTTCAAACCCTTAATCTTTCTGGTTGCTCAAACCTTGGGAAGTTTACAGAAATTTCAGATGTTATGGAGAAGCTATCAGAGTTATATTTAGCTGGGACTGCAATTAAAGAACTGTCTTCGTCAATTAATAAACTCACGGGCCTTACTGTTTTGGACCTATCTGGGTGTCAAGAACTCAAGAGCCTGCCGAGCAGCATTCATATGAGATCTCTTCAAACCCTTAATCTTTCTGGTTGCTCAAACCTTGAGAAGTTTCCAGAGATTTCAGATGTTATGGAGAAGCTATCAGAGTTATATTTAGATGGGACTGCAATTAAAGAACTGCCTTCGTCAATTAATAAACTCACGGGCCTTACTGTTTTGGACCTATATGGGTGTCAAGAACTCAAGAGCTTGCCGAGCAGCATTCGTGTGGGATCTCTTCATACCCTTTTTCTTTCAGGCTGCTCAAAACTTGAGAAGTTTCATGAGATTTCAGATGTTGTGGAGGAGCTATCAGAGCTTCATTTAGATGGGACTGCAATTAAAGAATTGCCTTCGTCAATTAATAAACTCACAGGTCTTCTTACTTTGGACCTACGAGGCTGTCGAGAACTCAAGAGCCTGCCGAGCAGCATTCATATGGGATCTCTTCAAACTCTTAATCTTTCTGGTTGCTCAAACCTTGAGAAGTTTACAGAGATTTCAGATGTTATGGAGAAGCTATCAGAGTTATATTTAGCTGGGACTGCAATTAAAGAACTGTCTTCGTCAATTAATAAACTCACGGGCCTTATTACTTTGGACCTGAAAGGTTGTCGAGAACTCAAGAGCCTGCCGAGCAGCTTTCATATGGGATCTCTTCAAACCCTTAATCTTTCTGGTTGCTCAAACCTTGAGAAGTTTCCAGAGATTTCAGATGTTATGGAGAAGCTATCAGAGTTATATTTAGATGGGACTGCAATTAAAGAACTGCCTTCGTCAATTAATAAACTCACGGGCCTTACTGTTTTGGACTTATATGGGTGTCAAGAACTCAAGAGCTTGCCGAGCAGCATTCGTATGGGATCTCTTCATACCCTTTTTCTTTCAGGCTGCTCAAAACTTGAGAAGTTTCCAGAGATTTCAGATGTTATGGAGAAGCTATCAAAGCTTTATTTAGATGGGACTGCAATTAAAGAACTGCCTTCGTCAATTAATCAACTCAGGGGCCTTACTGTTTTGGACCTATCTGGGTGTCTAGAACTCAAGAGCCTGCCCTGCAGCATTCATATGGGATCTCTTCAAACCCTTAATCTTTCTGGTTGCTCAAAATTTGAGAAGTTTCCAAATATTTCAGATGTTATGGAGAAGCTATCACAACTTTATTTAGGTGGGACTACCATTAAAGAACTGACTTTGTCAATTAATAAACTCACGGGCCTTACTGTTTTGGATCTATCTGGGTGTCAAGAACTCAAGAGCCTGCCGAGCAGCATTCGTATGGGATCTCTGCAAACCCTTATTCTTTCAGGCTGCTCAAAATTTGAGAGGTTTCCAGAGATTTCAGGAATGGAGATGCTATCAGAGCTTCATTTAGATGGGACTGCAATCAAAGAACTGCCTTCATCAATTAATAAACTCACGGGCCTTCGTCATTTAGATGGAGTCCAATCACGTGATTCTTGGGTACCAGGGCAGCAGCATCGCATCAGAAGGTGTGGAGTTCGTCTCTTTTATGCCAATAGTGAAGAGATGCATAACCAAAGCATGACACAGCCTGACTATCCATCATGAAAATTCTGAAGCGGAATTTCGTGCTTTTGGCAGATCACTGGTAAGAGTTGCTCATTCTAAGAGGAACCGTGAGGGGTGTTGCTATAATGCGGCTGAACAAAGTTGAGGTCAGGCCCGGCCCAGGCGCAGTGCAACAGGGGCAATTGTCCAGGGCCCAAAGTTGAATGGGGCACCCAAAAAACAAAATCCAAATAATTAGGTATAAAAAAAAATTTGTCCAAAGCCCAAAATAAAGGCTGTAGGCGATAACTTGTCCAGGTTTTGGGGATTAAAAATCAATATAACATAAAGGGTATCTGAAGGGGACAAGTCGTCCAGGTTTTGGGCATGGAGGAGAGGCATAAGATTCAAGTTTTTCAAAGGGAGCTCCCTCTCTGCTTGGAGCTTGTCACCCAACTGCCCAAGCCCAAGGTACTACGGAGAACACAAACCCTTCTCAAATTTCAGCTTAATTTTTGTGTTCTAAGTCGGAAGCTTCGTTTCTTTTGCTTGAATTGTTCTGGTTTCTGTTTTCAAAATTGGGGTTTTTTTTGTAGCTATTGAGAGGTGCAAGCAGCAGATTTCAGATGCAACCGCAAATTACCTGCATGGACAATCTAAGTGTTCTGAGCAGACTTCAAGTGAGGGGCATGTTTTTGAGGAATTCATTCCATTAACACGGATTTCATACAACTCCAGATGCACCACTCGAAGAGGTATAAAAAAAAGACTCCACCTTCATCAATTTTAGTAAATTTTGTGACTGCCCTTTTGTTTGGTTGCTTATAAAATTTGAGGTGAAGAAGTGGAAAGTATTGATTTTTAGGTGTAGGGTAATGGCAGGAGGAGCAAGTTAAAGGCTATAGTGATGGAGATGAAGAGAAATGGGGTGCTTTTCAGCCTTTCCAAAGGAAAAAAAAAGCATTGGAAAGACAAATGGACCGGTGGCTAAAGAACCTTCTTCGGCTCCGGCTACTAGTTCCACCACGGACACCGTGAGTGGAGACAGTGGTGGGAACAACAAGAACAAAGAGAAAGATGGACAGGGAAACGAAGGCGAAACTGGTCACCGGAGTTGCACCGCCGGTTCTTGCATGCTCTTCTCTTCAACAACTTGGTGGTTCACATGGTATGCAGTTGAGATTAATTTAGTGGGATATGTTATTTTATATGATTGGATGAATATGTGATTGGATTGTGATGTATTGGATGTGTTTAATGCGTTCTGCGTATATGTGATTTTCCATCTGTTTTTAATCATAATTTGGTTGATGTGAAAAATTTTGCACATACATGATAGAAATTGGAAGGCATTTTGCATGCTACTAGTGATGATTTTTTTACACATACATGTGATTAAGCTCGCAAAATATTTATTTTAAACATATGTTTCTGTACTAAAAAGGGCACATTTTGAACTTTCGCACTGGGCATCAAAAAACTCAGGACCGGCCCTGGTTGAGGTGAAACCCCCGACGTGGAGGATTTATATCCTAAAAGATTGGTACTTCCTGATGGGGCAAAGGAAAACTGAAGAGAATAATTCCTGTGTGTTGGATTTGACTGCTCAGTTCTGTTGGGTCTCGACCCTTTCTTACGCGGACCTAAAACCAAACTGTTGTGGCTCTTTAGTTGGCATGTGCGGATCACATGCTAGGTCTTTTTAGCGCTCATAATATAAAGCCTCACATTGTGCAATTTGGACGAGAGGTTGAACCGAAGCAGCTGCACTAGTATGACGGGAAGAGGAGCCGAAACCCAATAGAAGAGAGAAATAATTCGGAGCTGCTGCATTTTTATTTATTTTTGGTAAGAGTGAAACCAGTTAGAGATTGTTGTAGTTGCAGAGAGACAAATATTTTGTTTCTAATTCGTTTATTCGCTCATCTATTTGTGTGTATTTGAGTGTATTTTGGGTTTGAGTTTGAGAGCTTTCTTTGTAATCTCGTTTTGTTTATTAGTGGAACTTCCTCACTGTCCTTAAACTGGATGTAGGTTTATGCCGAACCAGTATAAATCTTTGTGTCATTTTGAATTGTTTGGTTTTTCATATTTTTTCGTATTAGTTTATTGGTTTCAAATTAGCGCTTCCACACAACACTCTAAACCCAGTGAAGGTGGAGAGGAGCTTCTTGTATTTGGAAGTGCCAATCAGATAATTTGTCATCCAATTTGACATTGTCAGGAAGTGGAGTGGAGATTGTTGTAATGTTAATTCAACATTAGAACAAGAGAAATAGCTCGATGTGCTGAAATTGAAGAATTCAGTTGCAAACAACACATTTATGTTGCTCATCAGAACAAGATAAATTAGAATAATTAAGTTTTTAATTGCCCAATTATTCCATCCCATATGAATTTAGAATCTGGAGGACGTGTTTCTGCTTTGTTTTCAAATGTCCTAAGCACTTTGTAGAGCTGTGGCAACTTTGCAGCCACAAGACATCAATACCAATTACCAAGTACCCTTAATTACTCTTCCAAATGTCTCATATACTCTTCGTGTTGACGCGAACGAGAGAATTTTCAATGTGCTTGGCACACGGCTTGGTACATCAAGTTTTATAATATAATTAGCTGGAAATTTGAAATATTTTTTTAATGAATTGTATCATGACTCATGGTGTTCGAGTAATGTGCCGGCCACACAAAAAAAATTCTTGACATGAACACAATCAAAGGCATTGCTGTTAGTTACTCATAAGAATACAAAGGTTACATGAAAGAAAAAGATTAGACTTCTCATTCCACGTTCAACTTAAATGAATTGCACACGAGTTACTTAGTTACACAATTATGTAAACGTACTAAAGTGTGCACAGCTTTCGGATTAGGTGGGTTGGATGTAGACACAAACTCTTATTAACCATTTTAAATGGGTCAACACGATTATGCCCGACTCAAACAAATTTATTTTTTGTCTTTTCCAAGTCGAATTGTCGAATATGTCTAAAATTGTTACCTCTACTCTTTCTTGGCACTTTCTACCTAAATTCGAGCAAAAACAATGAAAGTTACATCCGAACAAAAATACAATAAAAGATGCATCATCCAACAACTTTCATATTTTTAATAGAAAAACACGCATGTAAGTGGCCTTTACAATGGTAGAGAAAAGTACTACGGTGGGAGCTAGCACCATGGATAGAGATTTTCCAGCCACTGTGAAGCTCGGAAATGGCAGGACTATTACCGGGGTTTCGCTCTACAGGGGAAGGATGATGCTGTCAACAAACAAGCAATACCCTGTTGTGTATTTGGGAAGCAATTCAACTAGTCCTAATCCGAGCTCGCTGTGTTTGGAGGGGACGTTGGATCGCCGAGTTGTGGCCGGAAAGATTGTGATTTGCGACCGTGGGATTAGTCCTAGAGTGCAGAAGGGAGAGGTGGTGAAAGAAGCCGGAGGAGTTGGGATGATCTTGGCAAACACAGCTGCAAACGGAGAGGAGCTTGTGGCGGATTGCCACCTTGTTCCGGCGGTTGCTGTGGGAGAGAACGAAGCAAAGGGAATCAAGCATTATGCTTCAACAAGCCCGAGAGCCACCGCAACTCTAACATTTCTTGGAACTAGAGTTGGGGTTAGACCGTCGCCTGTGGTGGCAGCGTTTTCATCCAGAGGGCCAAATCTGGTAAGCCTTGAGATTCTCAAGCCGGATATGGTGGCACCAGGAGTGAACATCCTCGCCGCTTGGACAGGCGCATTAGGCCCGTCCAGCTTGCCAGCAGATCGTAGAAGGGTGAAGTTCAATATACTGTCCGGGACTTCAATGTCCTGCCCCCATGTGAGCGGCATTGCCGCTCTGCTCAAGGCAAGGCACCCGGATTGGAGTCCGGCGGCAATAAAGTCCGCCTTGATGACAACCGCTTATGTCCACGACAACACGCGAAAGCCTCTACAAGACTCCTCAGCAGCTTCAATTTCAACCCCGTACGATCACGGTGCAGGGCACATAAACCCGGGGAGGGCTCTTGACCCGGGATTGATTTACGACATTGAGGCGCATGACTATCTTGAATTCCTCTGCACACAAAGGCTAACACCAACACAGCTCAAAGTTTTTACCAAGTACTCAAACAGAAGTTGCAAGAACAATCTAGCCAGTCCCGGGGACTTGAACTATCCGGCACTCTCGGTTGTGTTCCCGGAGAGAACAAATGTTTCTGTTTTGACACTTCACAGAACTGTCACTAACGTTGGCCCTGCGGTTTCGAATTACCACACCATTGTTTCACCGTTCAAAGGTGCTTATGTGAAAGTCGAGCCTCGGATGCTGAAATTCACCACAGCCAATCAGAAGCTGTCATACAAAATCATCTTCACTACGAAATCCCGGCAGGCAGTCCCGGAGTTCGGCGGGTTGGTGTGGAAGGATGGAGTGCACAGGGTGAGAAGCCCCATTGTTGTAGTGTGGCTGCCACCACTATAAATCCTGCACCGGATTAATTTCAATGTGTGTTTTTATTAATGCTCTTTTGAATAAACAAATTTTCTGTAATAGTTAGCATCCTTCCTCTGCTTCTTGCTGTGATCTTCTAGCTACTGTCAACCTTAGAACACGGGCGAAACAACGATGTGCAGTGAAAACGTAGATTAAGCAAGTTCAAATCACATTGATGTTGTTAATTAGAAGATTGAGAACTAGATCAGAATAATTTCTTAATTTGCTCAATTTCCATATTGATTCACATGTTTCTGCACTATTTTTATAAGCCACGACTCATAAGCACTTAGTAGGAGTTCTGGTAGTTTTTGCAGGATGACAATTTCAGACATGCACGAAACAAATCAAATTTAAACACGACATGTTGTAGGAATCGAGATCCACGATATTTGTAGCCGCATAAATATGAAGATTTTATGGTAGGTTATCCCTTACCGAAATTTCAACTTGTCCAACGAATCAAGTGCATTTGATATTCGAGATGTCTCACTAATTGTGTGAATATTTCAATTTGGATATGTCTCCAATTATACACAAGTTTTTCTCCGAACTGTTTGAGTACAATTTGGATCAATACCGTCATGAACAGCTTATGCTGCTGAATTCTAATCACGATGGCTTCACCCTTACAAACTAAACTCATAAAATGGGATTTTCTTTTGACGATAAAAAAAAAACACATTAATGCTGGCGGGCCGTGGGCCTATTTGGACTCATTCTGATGGGCCTTTTAAAAATTTAAAACCAGGCTAGTCCAATTCGTATTTAAATTTCCCAATACGTTGAAGAATTATTTTAAGATGATGTTATTTAGACACTCATTTTTTCTTTTCACACACTTCTCTTGATTTTCGGCAATCGAATCGAATAAGTTGAAGGAGATCAAATGAAAAAATTAATAAGAATATGTGAGAGGTAAAAAATATGTGTGAATAGCACTACCCTTATTTTATTACTAGCCTCTTTCTTTTGCATTTGATTTTTTTTTGGATACTTTATTCTTTTTTTTTAAATTGGCTTAATTTTATATTTAGAATAAATTCAACGAAAAAAGCCATTAACTTCTCAGTAAGAAGCGATTATTTCTTTTCAATTTTTAATTACTAAAATGTTATTTAAAATTTACTAGAATATGCTACGCACAAACCATGTGTGAATTTTTTGTTTTTGTTTTAAAATTAAAGAAGAGCAGCAAGAGAGTGAGCGAGAACGTGAGAGTGAGGAGAGAGAGGATTATAATTTTTCTTGTAATATTACGTTATTGCCTTTAACTTTTTTATTGTAATAATAATCTTTTCATCCTCTTTTAATTGACAAAGAAAATTATATTAATATGTAGTTTAGTTAAAATAAAAATAAAAATAATGCCTTTTTAGCATTAGTAATGTTCCAACAAAGTTTATTATTATTTTTCATATTCCCCCCCCCCCCTTTTTCTTCTTATTTTTTTGCTAATTTTTCTGGTTTGTTTAATGTTTTTTTTACAAAAATACCCTTGGAGATGAGAAATCAAATTTTCACGTTAGTTTTGGATTTTTTTTTTAATTCAGGGGTTTTTTTAGTCCAATTTTTTCTTGTGAAACCTTGTGACTTTAAGGAAAAGTTTTGGCTTCCCAACAATAATTTTTTTTTTAACAAGTGATATTATCTGTACTAAGAGGAATGGTGGAGTTAGCATCACAATGAGCTAGCAATAATGTAATTCAAATTCACATTTAACGAGAATTGAAACTAAGAATTAGAAGTAAAAAGTAATACCACTAGACCGTAATATTAAGTTGCAATAGTGAAGATAAATTATTATTATTTTTATGTCCAAACTTAGTAGAAAGAAACTCATTGTGGTTGACTCATTGACTTTCCGACCATTTTACATAGATTTCTCTCTTTCAAATTTTATGGAATTACAATTTTTTGGGGATAGTGCTAGGAAACCACCTAGTAAAAAGAAAATCATTTTCGTTGACTCATTTGACTTCCCGACCATTTTATAGAGTTTTTACTTTCAAATTTTATAAAATTATATATATTTTTTATAATAATGTTTTTTTTTTTGGTTGAAATTTTTTTATAATAATGTTAAGGAAATCAAAATTTTAAACTAAATTTGTAAGTTAAATGATATGTTATTAATTAAAAACATCACGTTAATCGACATTTAATGAATGATCTAATCATCTACAACTACAACATAATTTATAAATTTAACTTAAAAAATTTAGTTTTCTTCTTGGTTTTGGTCAAGTGAACATTCCATTAATATTTCTTTAAAACAAACAAACAAAAAAACACAAGGGAACAAAACAAGGCCCTAAAAACAGAGACCAGGCCCAAACAGAAACAAAGCTCAAAGAACAACAAAACCCCAGCAGCAGAGAAGCTGTTGGAGTCGTCGTCCTCATCGCCGCACTGGTAGCTGACCATCTGCTGTGGATACTGTCCCTGTCAGATGTCAATGGCTGCTTCTTCTTCTTCCTCTTCCTCGTGGAAGTACGACGTCTTCCTGAATTTCAGAGGCGAAGACACTCGCAAGATCTTCGTCGGCCATCTCTACAGAGCTCTGGATCAGAAAGCAATCAACACCTTCATCGATGCGGAAAAGCTCAGAAAAGGCAACGACCTTTCGGAACTCCTTTCAGCCATCGAAGAGTCAAGGATTTCGATCGTGGTTTTCTCCCAGAACTACGCTTCTTCGACGTGGTGCTTGAAAGAACTGGTCAAAATCCTGGCCTGCATGGATACAAAGAAGCATATAGTGGTGCCGATCTTCTACCAAGTCGATCCGTCTGAAGTTCGTAAGCTCAAGAGAAGTTTTGCAGAAGCTTTTGATCAACACGAACGCGAATCGAGTGCCGAAATGGAAGAGGTGAAGAGCTGGAGGTCCGCACTAACCAGAGCCACCAATTTATCCGGATGGGATTCGCGAAAATACGAGTAATTACTGTTCGATTATATTCTTAATTACTTTTGAATTGGGATTTTTATAGCATTTAGTTTAATTCGGTGCTGTTTTTTCATATTACACAGGGATGATGCCAAGCTTATTGAGGAAATTGTGGATGACATATTTAAGAGATATATCCAAGTCTCGTCAAGCAAAGATAATGGCTTGGTTGGAATGGATTACCACATAGATGCAGTGAATTCACTATTACGTCCTGGGGTGGATGATGTTTTTACTGTTGGAATATGGGGTATGGGAGGAATAGGCAAAACCACCATCGCTCGCGCTGTTTACGATGAAATCGCTTGTCAATTTGAAGCTTGCTGCTTTCTCGAAAATGTCAAGGAAGGCTTCTCGAAAAATGGTGCAGTACACATGCAGGAAGTGCTTCTTTCTAGAATCTTGAAGGAAAAGGTGCAGAGTTTAGGCACGTTGGATCGAGGTTCCAGAGTGATAATGGAAAGGCTACAAAGGAAAAATGTTTTCATTGTTCTTGATGACGTTGATGAATTATCCCAAATCGAAGCCTTACTTGGAAAGCAGCATTCATTTGGTGGTGGAAGTCGGGTCATTATAACAACTAGAGATAAACAATTATTAAGTGGAGCTGGTGCTGTATATAAGCCCGAGAACTTAAGTGAGCCAGAAGCTCTTAAACTCTTCAAGCAGTATGCCTTCAGAACAAACCAACCCACCAGAGTTTATGATCAGCTCTCAAGGGATGTCGTACAATATGCTCAAGGTCTGCCTTTAGCACTCAAAGTGTTGGGAGCTTTTCTTGATAACAAAACTGTGCCCGAGTGGGAAGATGAGTTGGAAAAAATAAGGAAAATCCCGCAAAAGGGAATTCATAATGTGCTTAAAACGAGCTTTGATGGACTAGATGAGTCAGACAAGGACATCTTTCTAGATATTGCATGTTTCTTGAAAGGAATGGATATAGACAGTGCAAAAAAAAGTCTGGACAGTTGTGGCTTATATCCCCATCGTGGAATAAGAGTTCTAATCGACCGAGCTCTCATATCTGTGTCAAAGTGGGGGGAACTGGTGATGCATGATTTACTAGAGGAAATGGGTCGGGAAATCGTTCGCCAAGAATGTATCAAAGAGCCTGGGAGAAGAAGTAGGTTGTGGAGTTATGAAGATGTTCGTCATGTGCTGACTCAAAAAACAGTGAGATATCTTTCTCTTATGCAATGTTTCGTAGAAAGCTTCAGCTTTCGACGAAAATCTATTTTATAGCAAACATGCATTGTTTATAATATTCAATAAGGTTCTTTGTGTTTTCCTTCACTTTAATTTACATTGTTGGTTTATCCAGGCTACAGAAGCAATTGAAGGCATAATCCTGGATTCAGCAATCTTTAAAGAGAGATGCTCAAATACTGAAGCATTTGTTAGTATGACAAAACTAAGACTGCTCATGATACGTGATGGTTACTTTGACGAATATGGGTTTGTATCCGAGGATTCATTTGACAGTCAAACTTCAACTGAAGCAGAAGATGAGCTTGCATTCGGGGATTCATTTGACAATCGAGCTCCACATGATTGCTTCATAAAACACTGGATTGCGGACTTAAAGTTCCAAAGTTCTCAGTTGAGGTGTCTCATCTGGCGTGGTTGCCCCCTCAAGTCTTGGCCATCCAACTTCCAGTTCAAGAATCTTGTAAACCTTGACATGAGCAATAGTCGCATCGAACGACTTTGGAAGGGAGCTGAGGTATGATTTTTCATTTACGTAAATATATTTATTTTCAATGTTTAGGTTCTGAGATGTGTTGTGCATGTTTTCTTGGACTTTTTAACAGCCTCTGGAAAAGTTGAAATCTATCAACTTAAGTGATTGTGGATACCTTAAGAAAACCCCCGACTTCACAAAGGCTACAAGTCTTGAGGAACTAAATTTTGAAGGTTGTACAGGGTTATATGAGGTTGACCCATCTATTTCAGCTCTGAAAAGCCTTGCTATATTGAATCTAGGAGGCTGTGAAGAACTCAAGAGCCTGCCGAGCAGTATTCATATGGGATCTCTTCAAACCCTTAATCTTTTTGGTTGCTCAAACCTTGAGAAGTTTCCAGATATTTCAGATGTTATGGAGAATCTATCAGAGTTATATTTACAATGGACTGCCATTAAAGAACTGCCTTCGTCAATTAATAAACTCACATGCCTTACTCTCTTGGACCTACGAGGCTGTCGAGAACTCAAAAGTCTGCCGAGCAGTATTCATATGGGATCTCTTCAAACCCTTAAGCTTTCTGGTTGCTCAAACCTTGAGATGTTTCCAAATATTTCGGGTGTTATGGAGAAGCTATCACAGCTTCATTTAGATGAGACGGCAATTAAAGAACTTCCCTCCTCAATCAATAGTCTCACGGGCCTTACTGTTTTGAACCTATCTAGGTGTCGAAAACTCAAGAGCCTGCCGAGCAACATTCATATGGGATCTCTTCAAACCCTTATTCTTTCTGGTTGCTCAATGCTTGAGAAGTTTCCAGATATTTCAGATGTTATGGAAAAGCTATCAGAGCTTTATTTAGATGAGACTGCAATTAAAGAACTGCATTCGTCAATTAATAAACTGACAGGCCTTACTGTTTTGAACCTATTTGGGTGTCGAGAACTCAAGAGTCTGCCGAGCAGCATTCATATGGGATCTCTTCAAACCCTTATTCTTTCTGGTTGCTCAATGCTTGAGAAGTTTCCAGATATTTCAGATGTTATGGAGAAGCTATCACAGCTTCATTTAGATGAGACGGCAATTAAAGAACTTCCCTCCTCAATCGATAGTCTCACGGGCCTTACTGTTTTGAACCTATCTAGGTGTCGAAAACTCAAGAGCCTGCCGAGCAACATTCATATGGGATCTCTTCAAACCCTTATTCTTTCTGGTTGCTCAATGCTTGAGAAGTTTCCAGATATTTCAGATGTTATGGAAAAGCTATCAGAGCTTTATTTAGATGAGACTGCAATTAAAGAACTGCATTCGTCAATTAATAAACTGACAGGCCTTACTGTTTTGAACCTATTTGGGTGTCGAGAACTCAAGAGTCTGCCGAGCAGTATTCATATGGGATCTCTTCAAACCCTTAATCTTTCTGGTTGCTCAAACCTTGAGATGTTTCCAAATATTTCGGGTGTTATGGAGAAGCTATCAAAGCTTCATTTAGATGAGACGGCAATTAAAGAACTTCCCAATCAATAGTCTCACGGGCCTTACTATTTTGAGCCTAAGAGGCTGTCGAGAACTCAAGAGCCTGCCGAGTCTGCCAAGCAGCATTCAAATGGGATCTCTTCAAACCCTTATTCTTTCGGGTTGCTCTATGCTTGAGAAGTTTCCAGATATTTCAGATGTTATGGAGAAGCTATCAGAGCTTTATTTAGACGAGACTGCAATTAAAGAACTGCATTCGTCAATTAATAAACTCACGAGCCTTACTATTTTGAACCTAAGAGGCTGTCGAGAACTCAAGAGCATGCCAAGCAGCATTCATATGGGATCTCTTCAAACCTTTAATCTTTCTGGTTGCTCAGACCTTGAGAAGTTTCCAGATATTTCAGGTGTTATGGAGAAGCTATCAGAGCTTTATTTAGACGAGACTGCCATTAGAGAACTGCCTTCGTCAATTAATAAACTCACAGGCCTCACTGTTTTGGACCTATCTCGGTGTCAAGAACTCAAGAGCCTGCCGAGCAGCATTCATATGGGATCTCTTCGAACTCTTATTCTTTCAGGTTGCTCAATGCTTGAGAAGTTTCCAGATATTTCAGATGTTATGGAGAATCTATTAGAGTTATATTTTGATGGGACTGACATTAAAGAACTGCCTTCGTCAATTAATAAACTCACGGGCCTTACTGTTTTGAACCTATCTGGGTGTCAAGAACTCAAGAGCCTGCCGAGCAGCATTCATATGGGATCTCTTCAAACCCTTATTCTTTCGGGTTGCTCAATGCTTGAGAAGTTTCCAGATATTTCAGATGTTATGAAGAAACTATCAAGGTTATATTTAGATGGGACTGCCATTAAAGAACTGCCTTCGTCAATTAGTAAACTCACTGGCCTTACTGTTTTGGACCTATCTGGGTGTCAAGAACTCAAGAGCCTGCCGAGAAGCATTCATATGGGATCTCTTCAAACCCTTAATCTTTCTGGTTGCTCAAAACTTTGAGAAGTTTCCTGATATTTCAGATTTTTTGGGGAAGCTATCAAAGTTATATTTAGATGGGACTGCAATTAAAGAACTGCCTTCTTCAATTTGAAATCTTCCTGGGCTTGTTACGTTGAACCTAAGAGATTGCAAAAAACTCAAGTCTACCAAGCAGCATTTGTGATCTCAAGTCCCTACACTATCTTAGTCTCTCTGGTTGCCCAAAGTTTGAGGTGTTGGAATTATTGGGTATTGCTCATTTATCATTATTGAATACATTAGAACTCAGCAGAACAATTTTGAGAGCTTGCCTGCAGAAATGAATTGGCTTCATTGGTTAACAAGTCTCAAATTGGAAGGTTGCAAGGGACTGAAATCAATACCAGAGATTTCATCAACTATAAGGTTCATAGATGCCCATGATTGCACAGCTTTGGAATCTGTTTCAACACCAAGCAAGTTTTTTCCCAAGAATCTTTACTTGACATTTTCAAACTGCTTCCAGCTGGTGCAAAATCTATTTGAAGATGTTGTGGAAGCTCATCAGGTCTCTCTCTCTCTCTCTCTCTCTCTCTCTCTCTCTCTACGTGCAAAAGTACGAAACATATCTAATGCAAGTCCAGTTTACCTTTGTTTTCATTCTGCAGGGTAATCTGCAACCTCTTTCCTTGTTTATGTATCTTCCTGGAAGTAAACTTTCAGATTGGTTCAGCCATCAGTGTAGCAGATCTTCTGTAACTGTGCATCTACCACAGTCTAGGATCATAAGATTTTAGGATTCGCTGTGTGCGGTGTTACCAAGTTCAAGTATGCACATTATGCATCTGATCTATCTGCTCTGTGTTTTTGTACCTTCAAAGGAGAGCATGCATGGCGAGCGCGGTTTCTGCTTTGATTTGCTTGATTTGAGCATCACAAGAGGCAGGTTACTTGAGTCAGATTATGTGATTCTGGGGCACCAGTTCAGCAGCATCGCGTCAGAAGGAGTGGAGTTCGTCTCTTTTATGCCAACTGTGAGGGGGTGCATAATCTCTTTTACGCCAATTGTGAAAGGAAGCTAATTGTAAGCCCGTGTGGTCCCTTTTATCCCAAATTTGAGGTGGTGCGTTATTGAAGCATGATACAGCCGGATCAATTCCACTTTCAAGAACAACACTATCATCATGAGAATTCTGAAGCCGAACTTCGTGCTTTTGGAAAATCACTGGTAAGAGTTGCTCATTCTGAGAGGAACCGTGAGGGGTGTTGCTATAACGAGGGTGAACAAATTGGAAGTGATACCTCTGACGCAGAGGATTTGTATTCTAAAAGATTGGTACTTCCTGATGGGGCAAGGGAAAACTGAAGAGAACAATCCCTCTGTGTTGGATTTGATGGCTCAGTTCTGTTGGGTCTCGACCCTTTCTACGCGGACCTAAACCCAAACTTATGTGGCTCTTTAGTTGGCATATGCGGATCACATGCTAGGTCTTTTTAGTGCTCGTATATAAAGCCTCGCATTGTGCAATTTGGATGAGACGGTGGGACATGGGAATAGAAGCAGCAGCAGCACTAGTGTAAAGGAAAGAGAAGAGCCGACACCCAATGGAAGAGAGAAATAAAATGGGGAGCTGCTGCGTTTAAAGTTCTGTAAGAGTGAAACCAGTCAGAGATTGTTGTAGTTGTAGAGAGACAAATATTTTGTTTGTAATTCGTTTTTTTCCCTCTTCTATTTGAAAGTGTTTCTGGGTGTATTTTGGGTTTGAGTTTGAGAGCACTCTTTATAATCTTCTTTTCCTTTTGTTTATTAGTGGACCTTCCTCGCTGTCCCCGAACTGGATGTAGGCTTACGCTGAACCAATATAAATCTTTGTGTCATTTTTAATTGTTTGTTTTGTCATATTTTTCAGTATTAGTTTATTAGTTTCAAATTAGTGTTTCCGCACAACACACTGAACCCAGTGAAGGTGGAAAGGAGCTTCTTGTATTTGGAATTGCCAATTCAGATAATGTGAGTGATCCAATTTGACATTGACAGAGGTTGAGATGAGCTTGTTGTAATGTTAGTACAAAATTAGAACAAGAGAAATGACTCGATGTGCTGAAATTGAAAATTTCAGTTGCAACGCATTTATGTTGCTCATGCAAACAAGATTAATTAGATTAATTAAGTTTTTAATTGCCCAATTCTGTTCCATATGAATTTAGAAATTAGAATATCACTTTGTAGAGCTGTAATAACCATGCAGCCTCAAGACATAAGTAGCAAGTACCCTTAATTACTCTTCCGGATGTCTCAGGTTCGTGTTGACATAAACGATAGATTTTTCAGTGTGCTTGGCGTACAACTTGGTACACCAAGTTTTATAATATAATTGGTTGGAAGCTTGAAATTATTTTTTTAACGAATTGTATGATTACTTGGTGTACCGAACAATGTGCCGGCCTCACAAAAAAATTTCTCGACATGAACACAACCCAAAGGCGTCACTATTAGCTACTGATAAGAATACAAAGTTTACATGAAAGAAAAAGGTTAAACTATCATTTCACGTTCAACTTAAATAATTACACACGAGTTATCTAGTTATGCAATTGTGTAAGCGTGCTAAAGTGTATGTCACTTTCGAATTAGGTGGGTTGGATGGGAACACAAACTCTTATTAACCATGATAAATGGGTTAGCACGATTATGCCCAACCCAAACAAATTTATTTTTTGTTCTTTTCAAGTCGGAATCTGCCTAAAATTGTTACCTCTACTCTTTCTTGGCACACCCAAATTCGAACAAAAACAATGAAATGTACATCCGAACAAAAATACAATAAAAGGTTCATCATACAACAACTTTCATATTTTTAATAGAAAACGCGCATTATCCTCGTCATACATATGAAAGATTTCAGAGTAGTACCATTAATAATGTGACAGTAGTTTAGAAGCCAAACGATGCTATTAGACATGACACATATGTGAGAAGCTGACACTTACCTCGAGGATATTTCCAATCACTCTAACTCATTTTTCATATGAATAGCGAGATCGGAATATATTTCCGATTTACAAAGAAGTTATTGGGTTGGGTATGCAGATGAAGATTCAACATAGTTGAACGATATCGCGTAGTGTAGAATATCATTTTTTTTTTGTTTGGTTACACTAGGTGCATTTGCCTTTTTATTTCAATAAAATTTCACCTCGCACAATCGAGGGTTCTTTAACAAAAAGGAAAAGTGTAGATGTATAGAATATCATTTATACTAAAAAAAACATATTCATACAAATTATACTCATGAGATTTGCAGTTGGCGCATTACTACAGTGACGAAAAATAATAATACGTATACACTTTGATGCGAATTCGATCCTTATGAATTTGTTGTGAATTCGATCCTTATAGATTTTCCTCTTCTTTAATAACTAATTACCTAAACCACCAACGTTGCTCTACTGTAAAAATTAATAATAAATAAAAGGAAGGGTCATTTAAGATTTGCTGAGTTTCAAAACCAGATTAGTGTACTTTACGTGATGATCTAATTTGCATTGCCTCATTGACTTCGTGTCGGTCAGACCATTTTCCGGTGATCCAATTTGTAGTTCAGTTGGGTTAGCAGCTCAATCATAAGCGAGTCGTCGAGGCTTTCGATCGTGGTTTTCTCCCAGAACTACGCTTATTCGACGTGGTGCTTGAAAGAACTGGTCAAAATCCTGGCGTGCATGGACGCAAAGAAGCAGATAGTGGTGCCGATTTTCTACCAAATTGATCCATCTGAAGTTCGTAAGCTCAAGATAAGTTTTGCAGAGCTTTTCCTCAAAACGAACGCGAATCGAATGCCGAAATGAAAGAGGTGGAGAGCTGGAGGTCCGCGCTAACCAGAGCCGCCAATTTATCCGCTGGGATTCGCGAAAATACGAGTAATTTGGATCAATACCGTCATGAACAGCTTATGCTGCTGAATTCTAATCACGATGGCTTCACCCTTACAAACTAAACTCATGAAATGGGATTTTCTTTTGACGAAAAATAAAAATAAATAAATAATAATAATGCTGGCGGGCCGTGGGCCTATTTGGACTCATTCTGATGGGCCTTTTAAAAATTTAAAACCAGGTCAGTCCAATTGGTATTTGAATTTTCCAATACGTTGAAGAATTATTTTAGGATGGTGTTATCCAGACAATCATTTTTCTTTTCACACATTTTTTTTCGATTTTTGACAGTTGAATCGAATAATTTGAAGAATATCAAATGACAAAATTAATAAGAATATGTGAGAGGGAAAAAATATGTGTGAATATATCTACCCTTATTTTATTACTAGCCTTTTTCTTTTGCATTTGATTTTTTTTGGATACTTTATTCTTTTTAAAAAAAAAATTGGCTTAATTTTATATTTAGAATAAATTCAACATAAAAAGCCATTAACTTCTCAGTAAGAAGCGGTTATTTCTTAGCAATTTTTTAATTACTAAACTTTTATTTAAAATTTACTAGAATATAGCCATGCACAAAGTGTGTGTGAATTTAATGTTTTTTTTTTTAAGGAGAGCAGAAGAGAGCAAAAGAGTGAGAGAGAATGTGAGAGTGGGAAGGGAGGATTATTATTATTATTTTTAAAATTAAAGGCGCCGGCATCCCACACGACTCACGCGCCGCGGTACACCAGTACTCGCCTTCCTCGCGAAGGTCATAATTTTGCTGGTTTTCATCCTAACTTCCAAGGCTAATTTCTAACTCCATACTTAACCAAATTCAATGATTCACAAGCCAACTAGAAACTAGGAATGTGGGAAAAATGTTTATACTATTTCGGGGTCCAATCGTGGCCGGAGTTGAACGGGGAAACAACCTAAAAGTGGCCTGATGGTCACAACCAAACTTTCCAAAATTTTGGAAACTTCTTCCCAACTTTCATAGCTAGTTTCTAATTCAATTCTTAACCAAACTTGATGATTAAAAATCCATAATGAAGTTAGAAATCTAGAGAAGAGAGTCATACCCTTAGGAGGCCCAACAGAGATCGGAGTTGGCCGAAAATTTGGTTTGAAAATGGTCAAATGGTCACGGGTCTTATTTTCTGGAAATCTGGGAAATTTTTCCCAGGTTGCTTCCTAATTACGATGGTGTTATGGCGAAACTCGCTAGAGAAGGCAGTGAGTGGTGGCGCTTTTTGTTGAACTGGCAGAGAGAGAGAGTTGACAGAGATGAGAGAGAAGACACGAGAAAGTTCTCGAGGGAGAGATCACGGAGAGGAAAAGAAAAGGGCACCAGAAATGGGGTGCCACGTGTCAGTCATGTGGTGTCCAAAGTGGAGAAATATTTCCATTTGTGAACTTACCAAAATACCCTTACATTTTGAATTCCATAATATCCCCGTTTTTGCTTCAAATTCAAATCCGAGTACTTTATCCGCTAACCAGAGCCGCCAATTTATTCGCTGGGATTCGCAAAAATACGAGTGAACTTACCAAAATACCCTTGCAGGAACCTCTTTCAACGATTCATCAAAATTGGGTCTGTAAGTATAATTCATCAGCCATGTATTTTTGTATGCTTGCTTCTTTATGTAACCATAAAATAAAGTGATTTATTTATGATAAAAAATATGCCTTTTGTTAAAGTTTGGAAACATAGATCAGGGATTAAGGTCGCTTTATTAACTGTGATTATATTTCTTAGCCAGTTAGACGGTTGTTGGAGTATGTGGCCAAGTGGCCAACTTTTGGCTATAAAAAATTATAAAGAAAAAAAAAGCAAAGGACAACATGATTATGTTTCCTTGTTTTATGGCTTGTTTTATGGCTTGTTTTGTGGCTTTTTCAAAGCCATAATATGTTTGGTTTCGGAGAAGAAAAGAGAAGAGGATGAGTGCACTAATTTTCAGTTTTAGTAGCCCATCTTTGAGAGAGCAAAGAGAGATGCAGAGAGCAGAAAACTGAGAGCAGAAAGAGAAGAAAGAAAGGTGATTTCTTTCTTTGTTGGTACTCACTCAATCAAAATTGTATTTGTGTATTAGCTTTGAGCTTTGTATAGAGAGGAAATTATTCACTATATTTCCCTCTCTATTTGTTTCTTTGGTGAGTGAGAGTTATTGGGTGTATTGGGTTATTTGGGTTGTGAGATTGCCAACACTTTGTAAACTCCCATTTGGTTGATAGTGGATTATTGGGTGAGCTCTTACTGCTTCGATGACGTACTCCAGTTACACTGACTGTTGAGGAATCTCGTTAAAATCTTGGTGTCTTTAATATTTTGTTCTTGCCTTTCATTTGATAAATTTCCTGTGGGTTAGCTTGAGTTGGTTCCAACGGGTTTGGTGCTATCCTAGCACAACATAGATTTCATATGTCACACTCACACTTCTGTCTAGCCAATTTCTCCAGTTATTGGTAGAGGACATGTTAACAGAGCTTGACCGAATTAAATTTAATATGTTGATTATTTCTTTAATTGATCATTTCCAATGTTACAATATACAAGTATTTATAAGAAGGAACCCTATAATTGACTCCTATGATTTATACAATTGATACAAAATAGGAAAGTAAATAAGGAAAACTAGTGAAAAGGGCTTGAAAACTTTGAGTTTTAACGATAAAGATAAAATAAAGGGTAAATTGAATAGTACCAGGATTGACTTTTTAGTGTAAAAATATGGTTTTTCGTTAAAGTGAACAATACTGGGAGCTTTTCGTTAAAGTTCCCAAGTAAATATCTAGCTAATTGCTACAATCAACACTAAGTAAAAAGGTAATCATTCCAACATATTTGCTCAAATCAACGTTGATTGTATGTTAATCTAGGCAAATATCTTGTATGATTGTTAACTTTCTCAACACTCCTCCTCAAGTTGGAGAGTGAATATCATGAACATCCAACTTGCCCAACAAAGAACAAAAGCGTTCCTTGCCTAAGGCCTTGGTAAAGATGTTTGCCAACTATGATGTGGATGGAACAAATCCGGTGACGATCTTTCCTTCCATAATCTTATCTCGGACAAAATGACAATCAATCTTTATATGTCTTGTTCGTTCATGAAACACGGAATTGGCGGCAATATGGAGGGCTGCTTGGTGATCACAAAATAGGGTGGCTGGGCCTTGATTTTTAATCCTCAAATCAGGAAACAAGTTTTGCAGCCATGCTAGTTCACAACACATTGCTGCCATAGGTTGGTACTCTGCTTCGGCTGACGACAAAAATGTTGAGAAAAAAACTTAGAGTACACAACTCTAACACAAGTGTTGGAAAGACAACACAAGTAAATAAATTACTTGATATCCACACACCCTATTTTACTTCTCACACACCCCTTGATAATTTATGTCCGTTGATCTTCTTCAAATCATCCGATCTGACGGCCGAAAATTAAAAAAGTGTGTGAGAAGTAAAATAAAGTGTGTGGATATCACACCCCTACTCAAGGACACTCTTTTAGAAGCTATGACACTCACTCTTTTTAGAGACAAACTCTAGACCACTCACACTCCTACAAGACTACTTTTACTTCTCACTCTCACTTGGTTGGTTGCTTGCTTGATTCTTACTGGATTGATTGGTTCAAATACACCTATCTTATATTTATAGGCTTGCTAACCGACTTACCTAGTCGGTGAAATTGGATTCTTCCATTTTAACCACATGTTTTGTGATGGTTCTAGGCTTTTCTACAAACCATTTTTCTAGATTTTCTTAGTCTAAGGGCGGTGGACTTAGGCTTTTCCATCCAAATACCAATTGTTGCATTTTGCTAGAGTTTTCTAGCATCTTTGCATTTATGATTCCAAATGGGCTGGACCTTAGTTATTGGGCTGGTGTTGTACTTTTAACAAAAGATACAATTTTTTGGCGTTTGCTCTTTCATGTGATGAGATAGTTTCCAATAAACACACAATAACTTGTGGTGGATCGTCGGGTAGTAGGACAACATGCCCAATCTAAATCACAATACACCTTCAACTTTAAATAATTTTGAGAAGGAAACATTATGCCTTGGCCGGGGGTGCCCTTGAGGTATTTCAAAATACGCAAAGCAGCATCATAATGTGGCATCCGAGGAGTTTGCATAAACCTACTCAATAAGTGAACCGCGTATGTACTATCCAGCCATGTAATGGTGTTGGAAGAATAATGCAAACTTTTGTCTAGTTTTGATGGATAACAGCTCAGCTTAGGCAGCTTTCTGCTAGTCTTAGTGCTAGTGTTAGTTGTTTGTTTTAGTCATGATGTTTAATGTTTACTTTAGGCCTACTTAAGTGATAATATTCCCTCATCATTGTAAAGCTTGTTAGTGGCTTAAGTTAGAGAGAGTGGAGGTCATCATTATGCTTGCTTAGCTGCCATTGTCCTCTACCTTTTGTCCTCCATTCTTTCTTTCCCGTTTCTTCTTCTATATATGTTTGATCTTGTAACTGTTTTATATATGAAATATACATAAAAAATTCAATATGGTATCAGAGCAGGAACTCTAAATTCCTGACTCTAGTAATCGTTTCTGCTAAGTTTCTTTTGCTCTAAGCCAAGATGGCTGAAGAACTCTCTGAAACTGAAAGCTCGATGGATGCTCTAGCATTTTCTAACGTTGAGGTCAATCCTAATCAACGTCTCAATTCTGTTTTGTTGAATGAATTCAACTACCTTCCCTGGAGTTGTGCAGTATCTCTTGCACTTGAAGGAAGATCAAAGCTTGGCTATGTAAATGGTGCTATTGAAGCTCTAGTAGTCACTTTTTCTACATACGAGTCGTGGCTGTGCAAAGATCAGTTGGTCATGTCTTGTTGCTCAATTCAATGGAGCGAAGGATTGCTGGAATTTTCAGTTATTCTGAGTCATCCATGCATCTTTGGAAGCAAGTAAAAGAGATGTATGGAAATCAAAATAATGATGCTCGTGTCTTCCAGCTTAAGAAGAATCTGGCAAGTCTACAACAAGGAAGTAAAGCATTTGTTCAACACCTTGGCAGTCTTACAAACATGTGGAATGAGCTCGATGTTTATCATTCTCATACAACTAATGCCACTGTGTTGATCAAGAGAGCAGAAGAAGACAAGATATTTCAACTTTTGGCAAGCTTAGGTCCAGAGTTCGAAGACCTCAGAAGTCACATCTTAATGAATGCTGAACTCCCTTCCTTCATTGGTGTGTGTGCCATAATCCAAATGGAAGAAGTAAGGAGGAAAGTCATGAATGAAGAGACTAAAGACAGCGTTTCTGAGACTAGGGCTTATGTCTCTAGCAACAAACGTCCTGAAAGCAAAGTTTACAAGGGAACAAGACCAGATTTAAAGTGCAGCTACTGTGATTCTCTTGGCCATATAAAAGACAGATGTTGGATACTTCATCCGGAATTGAAGCCTGAGTTCTTGAATGAGACAAAAGGTCCAGAGATAAAGGGTACACAAAAATATTTGAACAACAATAGTTACAAGGCCAACCATGTAGCTACCTTGTCGACAGAAGGAATGGTGAATTTCACTACCAATCCTGCTGCATTAATCAATGATTTTGCAGCATATCTCCACAGCAAACAGGTGCTTAACAATAGAGATGAAGCTTTCGTAGCTGAAGAGAAGAATCACACAGCTTTACTTGGAAAATTTGCTGGTTTTCTGGCTAAACAATACCATGCACGTGGAGACTGTTTCAATCCATAAATGGATTTGTGCAGTTTACAAACCATGTCGAGGTCATCTGATTGAGGATGTCTGGGTGGTAGTTTCATGTACACTTCCTCCTCTAATTCCCCTTGCAAAAAAGCATTCTTCACATCCATTTGATAAAGATGACAAGACTTATTTACGGAAACTGATAATAGAACCCTTACAGTGTTCATTTTGGCAACGGGAGCACATGTTTCCTTGTAATCCAAGCCATAAGTCTGAGTAAATCCACGAGCCACCAAACGAGCTTTGTGCCTTTCAATCATCCCATCTGAGTTGAACTTAGTCTTGTACATCCAACAGCCGCCAACTGATTTCTTCCCTTCGGGAAGTTTAACTACACTCCAGGTTCGGTTGTCATGAAGAGCTTGCAGTTCATCCCTCATCGCTTTTTGCCAAATTTCAAGTTCATTTACTTCTTGAAATGTTTGTGGTTCATGAATATTGTCCAAGGTACTAAGAAAAGAAGTATGAGATGGGGAAAACTGCTTATAGGAAACAAAGTTTGTAAGAGGATACCTAGAAGTGTAGGTGACATAATCATGTAGTCGAAGTGGAGGTTGTCGAACCCTAGAAGGGTTTCGACGAATTGGAACGTGAGGTTCAATATCTGTGGTTTGAGATGAAGGTAGCTCATGCAATAGAGTTGGTGAGTTACGTGAAATGGGACTTTCTTGATAGAGAGGAACACTAGGTAATGGAAACATGTCACTCAAAAACTCCCCCTGATCTGCATCACTTAGTTTCTTGGAGAAGTAGGGTATGTTTCCATCAAATCTCACATCCCTTGAAACCATTATTTTCTTTGTGATTGGGTTGTAACACTTGTAGCCCTTTTGGGTAGATGAGTAACCAAAGAAAACACATTTCGTTGCTCGAGGATCCCGTTTATCACGGTTGAGATATTGGTTGTGAACAAAGCAAGTGGACCCAAAAACTCTCAAGTGTGAGAGATCATTCTGTTTGTCCTTCAACACTTCATATGGAGACTTGAAACTGAGTACTTTAATAGGCAATCTATTGATTAGGTAGGCAGCTGTAAGTATTCCTTGTGACCAAAATTTCTTTGGCACATTCATATGAAACATGATTGATCTTGTCTTCTCATGAAGGTCTCTATTCTTTCTCTCAGCAATCCCATTTTGTTGGGGTGTGCCAACACATGTTGTTTGGTGCAGTATGCCATGAATACTAAGATATTGAGACATGTTATGGGATATATATTCAGTGCCATTGTCGGATCTTAATATATGAATTTTTTATGCAAATTGAGTACCAACTAGTTTGTGAAAATCTTGAAAAACATTTGAAAGTTCACTCTTAAATTTCAAAAGATACAACCAAGTCATCCTTGTAAAATCATCAACAAAGGTTACAAAGTATTTATATCCATCAAAGGACTCTAGTATTGGACCCCAAATGTCTGAATGAATGATTTCGAAAGGATGACTAGCTCTAAAAGTGGAAGAATCAAAAGGCAACCTAGAAAACTTAGACAAGTGACAAACATCACACTTTAACTTGTCCTTACATATTTTTGGAAACAAAAAAGACATTACTTTATCAGAAGGATGTGCCAAACGTTGATGCCAAAGTTATTGGTCTTGAAAAACACTTGAACTGACTTGAAAAAACTTGGGATTCTTAGTGTCTTTAGCCAAGTAGTAAAGCCCATTCAACAATAAACCTTCACCAATCGTTCTCTTGGTGATGATATCCTAAAAAATGACATTGTGAGGGGAGAAAATGACTAGACAGTTTAGAGAATTAGTGATAGCTCCCACTGATAGAAGTTGAAAAGGAAAAGAAGGTATGTAAAGGGCTGCTGACTCTATGTGTGTTGACAATAAGTTGATTTTTCCTTTTCCGACAACTGTGGCACCCTTCCCATTAGCTACTGACACTTGAGAAAAAAATTTCATTTTTGTAAAATCATGTACGTTATTAATTTTATTTGTCATGTGATCCGTGGCTCCTGAGTCAATGATCCAATAATCATGTTCATTACTAGCATTTAGGGCAGTAGAGAAGGCACTGAAAATACCTGGGATATCTTTCTGTGAAACATGGTCATGTTTAGCCAGAAAACCAACAAATTTTCCAAGTAAAGCTGTGTGATTCTTCTCTTTAGCTACGGGAGCTTCATCTCTATTGTTAAGCACCTGTTTGCTGTGGAGATATGCTGCAAAATCATTGATTCATGCAGCAGGATTGGTAGTGAATTTCACCATTCCTTCTGTCGACAAAGTAGCTGCATGGTTGGCCTTGTAGCTATTGTTGTTCAGATATTTTTGTGTACCCTTTATCTCTGGACCTTTTGTCTCCTTCAAGAACTTAGGCTTCAATCAGATGACCCCGACATCCTCAATCAGATGACCCCGACATGGTTTGTAAATTGCACAAATCCATTTATGGATTGAAACAGTCTCCACGTGCATGGTATGCAAAACTGAGCTCCATTCTTGAAGAGTTTGGCTTTCAAAGAAGTAGTGTTGATTCCTAACTATTTGTTCGTGATGGCTTAGTTGGAAAAGTAATTGTTTTAATCTATGTTGATGATCTTATAGTGACAGGTGACAATGCTGAAGAAATTCACTCTCTCAAGCTCGCTCTTCAAAACAAATTTGCAATCAAAGATTTGGGACGTCTCAAATATTTCCTAGGTATTGAGCTTGCAAATTCACAGGAAGGCCTTTTTCTCAATCAAAGGAAATACATTCTTGATCTTTTGAAGGATTCTGGCTTAATAGATAGTAAACATGCACGTACTCCTTTGGATAGCAAGCTACAACTTAGTACTCACAGTGAAGCTCTCTCTGATATTACTAAGTATCAAAGACTTGTAGGAAAGCTTATTTACCTCACAATCACGCGTCCTGATATCTCTTATGCCGTGAGTATTGTGAGTCAATTTATGCATGCTCCTACATTAACTCATATGCAGATTGTGAAGAGAATTCTTCGTTATCTAAAAGGGTCTATTGGTCGAGGACTCCTTATGACAAAAAATGATAGCACTGCCATCATGGGATATACAGATGCTGATTGGGCTGGGAATTCTCTTGATCGCAAGTCAACAACAGGTTTTTGCACCTTTGTAGGTGGCAATTTGGTAACATGGCGCAGCAAGAAGCAAACTGTCGTAGCTCGATCCAATGCAGAGGCCGAGTATCGAGCTATGACCTCCACTGCGTGTGAACTTATTTGGCTGAAAAGCCTTCTGTTGGATCTAGGCTTTCCCAGCAATGAACATATGTCTATGTTTTGTGACAATCAAGCTGCCATGCACATTGCTTCCAATCCAGTCTTCCACAAGAGAACGAAGCATATTGAAGTGGATTGTCATTATGTTCGAGCACAAGTTCAATCCAAAATCATAACCACCTACTATACTCGCAGTCATGATCAGTTGGCTGACATTTTTACCAAATCTCTTCCTACGATTTCGTATCTGTGCATTCTGTCCAAGCTTGGCTCAAGGAATCCCCTAGATCCAGCTTGAGGGGAGTGTTGGAAGAATAATGCAAGCTTTTGTCTAGTTTTGATGGATAACAGCTCAGCTTAGGCAGCTTTCGGCTAGTCTTGGTGCTAGTGTTAGCTGTTTGTTT
The DNA here is from genome assembly GCF_916048215.2 of Malus sylvestris. Classification (NCBI taxonomy): domain Eukaryota; kingdom Viridiplantae; phylum Streptophyta; class Magnoliopsida; order Rosales; family Rosaceae; genus Malus; species Malus sylvestris. The sequence continues at coordinate 26,409,817 of NC_062260.1, forward strand.
TAGTCATGATGTTTAATGTTTACTTTAGGCCTACTTAAGTGATAATATTCCCTCATCATTGTAAAGCTTGTTAGTGGCTTAAGTTAGAGAGAGTGGAGGTCATCATTATGCTTGCTTAGCTGCCATTGTCCTCTACCTTTTGTCCTCCATTCTTTCTTTCCCGTTTCTTCTTCTATATATGTTTGATCTTGTAACTGTTTTATATATGAAATATACATCAAAAATTCAATAAATGGTAAGATAAATGAGACGACCAATCACTCTTCGATATTTTGCAGGATCCTTAAGAACCTCTCCCTCGTCAAGAGGTCATTTGAGATTTTGCTCTATTGGAAATTTTGCCGGCCGAGATCCTAAAAATCCAACATCATCAAGGATATCTAATAAATATTTTCGTTGTGAAATGAAAATACTTTTCTTGGTGCGCGCCACTTCTATGCCAGAGCTTTCATCAAGTATAAACTTCAAAGATCCTCAACTGGTGGATATAGAGAAATGCAGCGATGCTTTTGATAGAAGGTACAATGTAGAGAGATTTCAATACATTTTATTTAAATATCATGTTATCCAACACTTATGTTTTAAAACAGAAGGACAACTTCTAATTCCTGTATCAATCTATTTTTCAAATTTTTTAAAATTTGCCGGGTTGGTGGATGCTTCAGCTCTGATATCTGTCAGTGGTTCATAAGCTTTGGCTGATGGAGGCAATGTGTTCTCTATAGACTATTGTGTTTATCGGTAGCAAGTCAACAGGCACTGATCCCAGCTCCTTGAACTCGGAGGAAACTTTGGATCCACGCTTTGTTTCTGGGAATATTGTGATCTGTGACAGTTGAATAAGCCTAACGTGCAGAAGGGACTGGCGGTGAAAGATGGAGGAGGAAGAGGAGGACGAGTAGGTATGATTTTGCCAAACACAGCTGCATCGCTTAAGAATGCGGAGTTTCATTTCTATATAGGCCAATCGTGAGGTGCAAAACCAAAGCATGTTGCAGCCCCAAACATCATCATGAAAGCTCTGAAGCGGAACTTCGTGTTCTTGGCAAAATCACAGGTAAGAGTTGCCAATCAATATTTCAGGTGTGTTCTGTTTCTTTATATTGCATTTTTTGTTTTTCTTTATGTCTACTCGATTGAAAAAAGTAGTATTTCGAATTTTCAGTCAGTGGCAGGTTTCACTCTACAGAGGAAGAATGATGCCGTCAACAAATAAGCAAAATATACCTGTACGTGTATACTGGTAGCAATTCACCAAGCCCTGATCCCATTTCCTTGTTTTGGAAGCAACTTTGAATTGCTGTGTTGTTGCCAGGGAGATTGTGATTTGTTACCGTGGGATTAGTTCGGGAGTGCAGAAGGGACAGGTGGGAATAGGCATGATCTTGGCAAACAGCTGGCAAATGGAAAGGGAAGTTGTGGCAGATTGCCAACTTGTTCCTGCTTTTGACACTTCGCAGAACTGTTACTCTAGCATTATGCTTAACGAGTCCAAGAACCTCTGCAACTCTAGCATTTCTTGGGACTCAGTTGGAGTCCACCTACAATAAAGTTTGCCTTTCATGGCAACACGCGTAAGCCTCTGCAAGACGCCTCAACAGCTGTGGTTTCAACCCTGTATGATCACGGTGCACACCTCAATAGTTAGCCTCCTCCCTCGACCTCAGAACAAAATCAAAACAAGAAAGTGCGTTGAAATGTAGAAATATTCATAATTTCTCAATTCTCAATTGATTTTAGAATATAAGAGATCAGGCAAGAAGCTTTGTAGAGTTGGAATAACCTATGGAAGTGACGCAGGACGAAGCAAGAGAGATACAAACGTAAGCCCTCGAAGAATACAATTTTTGGAGTCCACCAGATTTTGGTTGAAAACCCAAAGGTTGTTTTGTTTAATTGATTAACTTGATGCTTACAAATGAACAGCCAAATGGCTTAAATAAATATAGTACATCTGTTGGGACAACTCAGAGGACTAATGACATAAATTTGAACGACAAACGAAATGTCTGAATTTTTATTATAAACTTAAAATTGCATTTTGAAGGCTGAAACGATTCCGAATTGCCAAATTCCGTGAATTTGACTCGTGACATCGTTCTCTTTTGACACGCCCCGATCCCGATATCCTCGGGATATCAGGATGGTCACGTGCTGGCCGACACCCGAGGGTGACGAAAGCCATTTATTGAGTGCAATTGCTGAAAATAAAGGATAGATAAAACTTATAAATGTAAAAGAATAAGGAATATGCATTTAAGGAACGTGTTCAGAGCATACAACTAACTAGAACACTAAAAGAATGATATAAAATGGAATAAATAAAAGAATGAGTCCCACACCAAGAGGACTCGAAGATGCCGATGCGGAAGTGCCTTGATTGTCGGGATTGTACGCCTCGATCCTAAATCCTGAAGGGGGCGCAAAACAAACATGAGTGGACCAAGTTGATATATATATATAATAAAACAGTTATCAATATACTAACCCCCAGGTTTATGAAAACAAATATATAATGATGAACATAGGTTTTCCGAAACCTAGCATGATGTGCAGTATCTCAAATCATAACTCATATATAATAATCACTAGTGAATTGTCCGATAACCTGCAGACCCCATGCCGGCTCCCCGTCTCTGAGCAGATAGTCAGAGGAAAATACACTTCAGGCCCCATGCCGGCTCCCCGTCCCTGTGCTAAATAGCCAGAGGAAACACACTCCAGGCCCTATGCCAACACCAAACCGTCGCCCGGGACGGACCGGAATCTATCCCTACGTCCCGTAGCGGAAAGGACCACTAGGTAAGTACAAAACCATTGAACATACATATATTGAAAAACAACTTCATAGTATAAAGTCATCCATCATCTATACTATAAAGAGGTGTTCGAAACATGTTCTAAATATCATATCGTCATCCATCAGATATTCTATAAGAACACGGGTTATAGGAAAAATAGTAATAATTCAAGGTAGCCTCAGTAAGCATGTTATCTCAAAACGTTTCATAAAACGTAATCATTAAATCATGCATTTCATGTATGCATTTCTACTATTAAAACATGCTTTTGAAGGGGTCCACTCACAGTACTTAGCCGCCGAAGAGCCACGCAAACTAACGTCACCAATATTGCCCCTAAGCACATAAAGGGTCCAATTAATAAAACTATATAATAGCAATTGGATTTGGGAAAACGGACGTTGGAAACGGATTCAGAACGTCGAATTACCCTAAGAAGGGTCCCGGACAAAAACCCGAAAAGTCAACTCTAAAGTCAATGTTGACCGGAGGTCAACGGTCAAATTAGGTCTAACGGGTTTTAGGCTTGAAATCCGGATTAGGGTTTAGGTTAAATAGGATTAGGATTTATTGGGTTTTGATTTTAGGGTTCTAAGGTTAAAAGGGTTTAGGGTGAAAATGGGTGGTTTGGATTTCTAAGGTTTTGGGTTAAAATGGTTTAGGGTTAGGAAAGGGGTTTGGGTTTAAGCCCAAACACATACATATACTATAAACACACACACACACACTACACAAGGCCCTAAGGCCTCCTAACAGAAATCAGGGCTTTAAGCCCTTGGTTGAAAACCGGCCCAAGGCCAACCAAAACTAGGGCCCGAGCCCTTTGGGTTTTAAAAACATATAACTAAAAATAAAAACTGAATGGGTTAGGGTACTGGGCTAAGGCAACACGGGCCTAAGGCCCGAGGGAGAGGGAAAGGCCGGATGGCCTGGGTTTGTCGAAGGAGAAGGCCGGAATTTCGGCCGGAAAACCACCCAACTTTAAATGGCCATAACTTTGTCAATACTCAACGAAATCAAGCAAGACAAAAATGAAAGTTGTAGCCCTTGAAGAGACGAAGAGAATGGTACCTCACACAACGTCTAACTCGCCGTGGTTTGGCCGGAACATGCCTCGAAATCCGTCGGACTCGCCAGAAACTGGGTAAGATTCAAATGAGTATAACTTCTTCAATACTCAACGAAATTAAGTGAAACAAAAAGGAAAGTTGTAGTACTCGACGAGACGAAGAGATTGATACCTTACACGCCGGCCAACTCGCTGTGGTTTGGCCGGAAATGACCTCGAAAGGGGCGGTGCTCGCCGGAGCTTACTCCGTGCCGTCGAACTCGCAGGGCAGGGTCCGGGGTTCGTTGCGAGCCTCTCTTCGATGGTGACTCGGTCCTAGTGAGTCCAGGGGAAGAGAGAGATGCGAGAGGTTGAGGGAGAGAGAGACGGGAGAGCTGAGAAGGAGAGAGCTACGGGAGGGAGAAACGAAGAAGAAGAAGAGAGAGATCAGAAAACATAAAAAAATAAACAAGGTGGGCCCCACGGGCTCACCAATTAAGGCTTTAAAACAATTTTAAAATATAAAAGAGGGTTGGGGTGTTTCATCTTTCCTAAAAGATATCAAAGGTCGAATTCGGAGCTTGGACGCCAAATAGACAAATTCCCGAGCGTCCTTTTGTCTGACAGTTCATCTCCTCCTCAATCCATTCAGCTATTTGTTTTACATCAGAAAGATTTATGTTAACTTATCATCTCGCGTCTAAAATTATGAGCTCTAAGAAAGAGGAGAGTTACCATTCGATGGTAAGTGCCCATTGGCTTTGGGCCTTACATGTTTCCAAATGAAACCAGTGCGCACTTTAGCCCATTCAACCAAGTCCAATCTGAATCGCTTTGACCGAACAGCGAAGTGACAATGGAGGGAGGGTGGGCGTTGACCTGCAATCTCAGCATCCCTCCAATTCAAACAATTTCTGAAGACCAGGTATTTCACTTTCGTCGGATGTTAATGGCTGCTTCTTCTTGTTCTTCGTCTTCATCCTACAGTAGTTGGAAATATATGATGTATTCCTGAATTTTAGAGGGGAAGACACTCGCAAGATCTTCATCGGCCATCTCTACAGAGCTCTGAATCAGAAAGCAATCAACACCTTCATTGATGGCGAAGAGCTTCGAAAAGGCAACGACCTTTCGGAGCTCCTTACAGCTATTACCGACTCGAGGCTATCGATTGTAGTTTTTTCCGAAAACTACGCTTCTTCGACGTGTTGCTTGAAAGAACTCGTCCAGATACTGGAATGCATGGACACACAAAAGCAGATAGTGGTGCCTGTTTTCTACGAAGTGGATCCATCCGATATTCGTAAACTGGAGGGAAGTTTTGATGCAGTGCATAAGGAGTTTATTCAACGGGGCTTTTGGTATTTTGGTGTTCAGCCATTCCGTTAATTATTAATTTGAGATTCATGTATCTTAGGTTGTGATGTAATGTTTTGCAGTAATTTTGATGCAAAATTAAGTGGCTAGGTGGAACAATTGTCATTTATTATGTTTCGGGGGCTTAGGGAGTTGTATTTGCATTGATGAAGATGTTTTGACACACTAGTATATTAGGGAGGGAGTTTAATATGCTAAAGGGGACAATTTGGAATTATAATTTTATGGTAACCAAGAATTAAGTATTGCTCTTCTATCATTTTTCTGTCAAGCCTCGTGTATTTTTTGACACCTCCTCTATCTCTTTTTCGTTCTGCATTAAGTTTTGCAGAAGCTTTTGCTAAACATGAAAGTTATTCTAACGTTAACAGGAAGGAGGTGCAGAGCTAGCGGTCTGTTCTTGCTAGAGCCACCGATTTATCCGGTTGGGATTCAAAATATTGTAAGTGAGTTTAATTTGTCCGCATGCACTTGATATTAATGTATTTTGACAGTATAAATCCACGGTTTTGATCACAACTAACTTCCTTACATATAGATGGCTAAGCGTTCACCAATTTGATTAGTTTTTGCATATTTATGATCAAGAAAATTAACGTATTTTTACTGTACAAATCCGGGGTTTTAGTCACAACAAGTATTGCCCTTCTAATTGTTCAGTTTTAGTTTTCTATTTTGGGCTTGTTATAAAACTCAGCTTTGCTTTGACTCTTTCGCGATGCTGGTTCTAAACCTTCACAGGGATGATGCCAATCTTATTGAAGATATTGTAGAGGATATCTTTAGCAAATTGATCCACATCTCATCAAGCAAAGCCAATGGCTCGGTTGGAATGGATTACCACATAGATGAAATGAAGTTATTATTACGTCCTGGGGCGAATGATGTTTTCGCTGTTGGAATATGGGGTTTGGGAGGTATAGGCAAAACCACCATTGCTCGCACTGTTTGTGATGAAATTGCTTGTCAATTTGAAGCTTGCTGCTTTCTTGAAAATGTTAAAGGAAGGCTTCTCAAATACTGGTGCAGTACATATGCAGGAAGTGCTTCTTGTTGTGATTGGCTCATATTTTGAGCAATTAACAATTAAGTGACTTTGTGTGTTATGCTTTCGGAGTAGTGACCAAATGTGGCCATATCTCATTTCGGCTAATAGTGGAAGACAATGATGATGTTTGCTTGGGATTCTTTTGTTTTGGCCTTTTTTCTTGGTTTCCCATTTGCATGCCACGCGTGAGTGGCTTTGGGGTTTGAGTAAAAGGCAAAGGGAGCATGATGCATCATCATTATGTCTGTGGAAAAAGGAAAGGTTGATTCATTTTTCTTCTCCATTTAGCTGCAAAGAGCCGAAGAGGAGAGGGTGTGAGAGAGAGCATCCGAAGGAGAACACAAAGGAGAGAAAATATAGAGCGAGAGTGAGAAACTCTTGGGGAGAGTGAAGCTCTTAGTAAAATTTTGTGAGGGTACAAGGGATTGGAGTTTGGGTTATGTTGATTTAACTCAAGTGTATATTGTATTAGTTATTCTCATAGTGAAGAGCAATATCTCTTGGAGGACGTAGGCAGATTTTTGCCGAACCTCGTAAATTTCTCAGTGTATTTATTTCTTGTAATTTAAACTGTTCAACTGTGGGTCTGTAGTTTGGTGAGGCAATCTAAATCTCACTTCCACACTGACGAACGGCCAAGGCACAACACTTCTTTCTAGAATATTGAAGGAAAAGGTGCGGAGTTTAGGCATGTTGGATCGAGGTTCCAAAATGATAATGAAAAGGCTACGAAGGAAAAAAAAATTTCATTGTTCTTGATGACGTTGACAAATTATCCCAAATCAAAGCCTTACTTGGAAAGCAGCATTCATTTGGTGGTGGAAGTAGAATCATTATAACAACAAGAGATATGCAATTGATAAGTGGAGCCGATGTTGTATATAAGCCCAAGAAATTAAATGAGCCTGAAGCTCTTGAACTCTTCAGCCAGTATGCCTTTAAAACCAACCAACCCACAAGAGATTATGATCGTCTCTCGAGGCTTGCCATACAACATGCTCATGGTGTGCCCTTAGCGCTTAAAGTCTTGGGAGCTTTGCTTGATGACAGAAGTGTATTGGAGTGGGAAGATGTGTTGAAGAAAACAAAGAAAACCCAGCTCATGGGAATTCAGGATGTTATTAGAAAGAGCTTTGATGGGTTAGATGACTCAGAGAAGGATATATTTCTAGATATTGCATGTTTCTTTAAAGGGATGGAGAAAGACTATGTAACTAAAATTCTTGATAGTTGTGGCTTTTATCCCCATAGTGGATTAGGAGTACTAATTAATAGAACTCTCATCACTATATCAGATTACGATACGCTTAAGAAGCATGATTTACTGCAAAATATGGGGTGGGAAATAGTCCACCAAGAATCTAATAAAGATCTTGGAAGACAAAGCAGGTTATGGATTTATGAAGATTTTCATCGTGTATAAACGCAAAATACGGTGAGATAAATTCATTACCTCTTTCTTTTAAGCATGTAGTATTGAGTAGAAAGCAGAAGTATGATAAATATCAAATTTGGATATTTTCACTCATTGAATTTCTACTGTTTGGTTATCTAGGCTACAGAAGCAGTGGATTTATACTTTGTGCAGGTTGCTTGATGAAAGGGAAAACAATTGTAGACACGTATACTTTGTTGGAGTTGGAAACATCTTCCAATAGGCTTAATCATTTAATGCGTTGCCAGATTGGTTTAATACAAGGTTGTAATATCTACTCTTCTCTACTTTACCTCATGTAAGCTTCAAAGATATGTAGGAACGCTTCTGATTCCGAGAATAAAAGGTACCTACTTTTAATGTGAAAGATTTTTGTCACTTTGGCCTGAAATTCTTCATTTAAGTGACTGTTGGAGGTTTCGGATGGTATTCCCCATTTATCTTCCTTGTAAATATATATTAAAGCTTGCAGAAATCTTTTTGAGAGCTTATCTGCAACACTGAATCGATTTGTTGTTTAACAACTCTCAAATTGGAAGCTTGCAACTTATAGAGATGCGGGGATGCTTGTGTTGTCTATTGACTATTGTGTATATCCGTAGTAAGTCAACAAACCCTAATCCCAGCTCCTTGAGCTCGGAAGAAACTTTGGATCCACGCTCTGTTGGCGGAAACTTTGTGATCTGTGACCGTGTGGTTAATCGTAATGCATAGAAGGGACTGGTGGTGAAAGACGGAGAAGACGTACTAGGTATATGGTTTGGGCAAACACAGCTGCATCACATCAGAAGATGCGGAGTTCGTTTCTTTATATACTAACCGTGCGGAGGTGCAAACCAAAGCATGGCGCAGCCTAAAAAATCATCATGAAAACCCTGAAGTGGAACTTCGTGTTAGTCTGACCAATGTGTCGCCCTGGATAACCACGGTTGGAGATAGGGATTTTCCAGCTACCGTGAAGCTCGGAAATGGCAGGACTATTACCGGGGTTTCGCTCTACAGGGGAAGGATGAAGCTGTCAACAAACAAGCAATACCCTGTTGTGTATTTGGGAAGCAATTCAACTATTCATAATCCGAGCTCGCTCAGTTTGGAGGGGACGTTGGATCGCCAAGTTGTGGCCGGAAAGATTGTGATTTGCGACCGTGGGATTAGTCCTAGAGTGCAGAAGGGAGAAGTGGTGAAAAAAGCCGGAGGAGTTGGGATGATCTTGGCAAACACAGCTGCAAACGGAGAGGAGCTTGTGGCGGATTGCCACCTTGTTCCGGCGGTTGCTGTGGGAGAGAACGAAGCAAAGGGAATCAAGCATTATGCTTCAACAAGCCCGAGAGCCACCGCAACTCTAACATTTCTTGGAACTAGAGTTGGGGTTAGACCGTCGCCTGTGGTGGCAGCGTTTTCATCCAGAGGGCCTAATCTGGTAAGCCTTGATATTCTCAAGCCGGATATGGTGGCACCAGGAGTGAACATCATCGCCGCTTGGACAGGCGGATTGGGCCCGTCCAGCTTGCCAGCAGATCGTAGAAGGGTGAAGTTCAATATACTGTCCGGGACTTCAATGTCCTGCCCCCATGTGAGCGGCATTGCCGCTCTACTCAAGGCAAGGCACCCGGATTGGAGTCCGGCTGCAATAAAGTCCGCCTTGATGACAACCGCGTATGTCCACGACAACACGCGAAAGCCTCTACAAGACTCCTCAGCAGCTTCAATTTCAACCCCGTATGATCACGGTGCAGGGCACATAAACCCGGTTAGGGCTCTTGACCTGGGATTGATTTACGACATTGAGGCGCAGGACTATCTTGAATTCCTCTGCACACAAAGGCTAACACCAACCCAGCTCAAAGTTTTTACCAAGTACTCAAACAGAAGTTGCAAGAACAATCTAGCCAGTCCCGGGGAGTTGAACTATCCGGCACTTTCGGTTGTGTTCCCGGAGAGAACAAATGTTTCTGTTTTGACACTTCACAGAACTGTCACTAACGTTGGCCCTGCGGTTTCGAATTACCACGCCATTGTTTCACCGTTCAAAGGTGCTTATGTGAAAGTCGAGCCTCGGACGCTGAAATTCACCAAAGCCAATCAGAAGCTGTCATACAAAATCATCTTCACTACGAAATCCCGGCAGGCAGTCCCGGAGTTCGGAGGGTTGGTGTGGAAGGATGGAGTGCATAGGGTGAGAAGCCCCATTGTTGTAGTGTGGCTGCCACCACTATAAATCCTGCACCGGATTAATTTCAATGTGTGTTTTTATTAATGCTTTTTTGAATAAACAAATTTTCTGTAATAGTTAGTATCCTTCCTCTGCTTCTTGCTGTGATCTTCTAGCTACTGTCAACCTTAGAACACGGGCGAAACAACGATGTGCAGTGAAAACGTAGATTAAGCAAGTTCAAATCACATTGATGTTGTTAATTAGAAGATTGAGAACTAGATCAGAATAATTTCTTAATTTGCTCAATTTCCATATTGATTCACATGTTTCTGCACTATTTTTATAAGCCACGACTCATAAGCACTTAGTAGGAGTTCTGGTAGTTTTTGCAGGATGATAATTTCAGACATGCACGAAACAAATCAAATTTAAACACGACATGTTGTAGGAATCGAGATCCACGATATTTGTAACCGCATAAATATGAAGATTTTATGGTAGGTTATCCCTTACCGAAATTTCAACTTGTCCAACGGATCAAGTGCATTTGATATTCGAGATGTCTCACTAATTGTGTGAATATTTCAATTTGGATATGTCTCCAGTTATACACAAGTTTTTCTCCGAACTGTTTGAGTACAATTTGGATCAATACCGTCATGAACAGCTTATGCTACTGAATTCTAATCACGATGGCTTCACCCTTACAAACTAAACTCATAAAATGGGATTTTCTTTTGATGATAAAAAAAAAAACACATTAATGCTGGCGGGCCGTGGGCCTATTTGGACTCATTATGATGGGCCTTTTAAAAATTTAAAACCAGGCTAGTCCAATTCGTATTTGAATTTCCCAATATGTTGAAGAATTATTTTAAAATGATGTTATTTAGACACTCATTTTTTCTTGTCACACATTTCTCTCGATTTTCGGCAGTCTAATCAAATAAGTTGAAGAAGATCAAATGAAAAAATTAATAAGAATATGTGAGAGGTAAAAAATATGTGTGAATAGCACTACCCTTATTTTATTACTAGCCTCTTTCTTTTGCATTTGATTTTTTTTTTGGATACTTTATTCTTTTTTTTTTAAATTGGCTTAATTTTATATTTAGAATAAATTCAACAAAAAAAGCCATTAACTTCTCAGTAAGAAGCGGTTATTTCTTTTCAATTTTTAATTACTAAACTGTTATTTAAAATTTACTAGAATATGCTACGCACAAACCATGTGTGAATTTTTTGTTTTTGTTTTAAAATTAAAGAAGAGCAGCAAGAGAGTGAGAGAGAACGTGAGAGTGAGGAGAGAAAGGATTATAATTTTGTTTGTAATATTACGTTATTGCCTTTAACTTTTTTATTGTAATAATAATCTTTTCATCATCTTTTAATAGACAAAGAAATTTTTATTAATATGTAGTTTAGTTATAATAAAAATAAAAATAATGCCTTTTTAGCATTAGTAATGTTCCAACAAAGTTTATTATTATTTTTCATATTCCGCCCCCCCCTTTTTTCTTCTTATTTTTTTGGTAATTTTTCTGGTTTGTTTTAATGTTTTTTTTACAAAAATACCCTTGGAGATGAGAAATCAAATTTTCACGTTAGTTTTGGATTTTTTTTAATTCAGGGTTTTTTTTAGTCCAATTGTTTCTTGTGAAACCTTGTGACTTTAAAGAAAAGTTTTGGCTTCCCAACAATAATTTTTTTTTTTAACAAGTGATATTATCTGTACTAAGAGGAATGGTGAAGTTAGCATCACAATGAGCTAGCAATAACATAATTCAAATTCATCTTTAACGAGGAATTAGAAGTAAAAAGTAATACTACTAGACCGTAATATTAAGTTGCAATAGTGAAGATAAATTATTATTATTTTTATGTCTAAACTTAGTAGAAAGAAACTCATTGTGGTTGACTCATTGACTTTCCGACCATTTTACATAGATTTCTCTCTTTCAAATTTTATGGAATTACATTTTTTTGGGATAGTGCTAGGAAACCACCTAGTAAAAAGAAACTCATTTTCGTTGACTCATTTGACTTCCCGACCATTTTATAGAGTTTTTACTTTCAAATTTTATAAAATTATATATATTTTTTATAATAATTTTTTTTTTTGTTGAATTTTTTTATAATAATGTTAAGGAAATCAAAATTTTAAACTAAATTTGCAAGTTAAATGATATGTTATTAATTAAAAACATCACATTAATCGACATTTAATGAATAATCTAATCATCTACAACTATAACATAATTTATAAATTTAACTTAAAAAATTTAATTTTCTTAACATTACTTTTTTTCTTCTTCTTGGTTTTGGTCAAGTGAACATTCCATTAATATTTCTTTAAAACAAACAAACAAAAAAACACAAGGGAGCAAAACAAGGCCCTAAAAACAGAGACTAGGCCCAAACAGAAACAAAGCTCAAAGAACAACAAAACCCCAGCAGCAGAGAAGCTGTTGGAGTCGTCGTCCCCATCGCCGCACTGGTAGCTGACCATCTGCTGTGGATACTGTCCCTGTCAGATGTCAATGGCTGCTTCTTCCTCTTCCTCATGGAAATACGACGTATTCCTGAATTTCAGAGGCGAAGACACTCGCAAGATCTTCGCCGGCCATCTCTACAGAGCTCTGAATCAGAAAGCAATCAACACCTTCATCGATGCGGAAAAGCTCAGAAAAGGCAACGACCTTTCGGAACTCCTTTCAGCCATCGAAGAGTCAAGGCTTTCGATCGTGGTTTTCTCCCAGAACTACGCTTCTTCGACGTGGTGCTTGAAAGAACTGGTCAAAATCCTGGCGTGCATGGATACAAAGAATCAGATAGTGGTGCCGATCTTCTACCAAGTCGATCCATCTGAAGTTCGCAAGCTCAAGAGAAGTTTTGCAGAAGCTTTTGCTCAACACGAACGCGAATCGAACGCCGAAATGGAAGAGGTGAAGAGCTGGAGGTCCGCACTAACCAGAGCCACCAATTTATCCGGATGGGATTCGCGAAAATACGAGTAATTACTGTTCAATTATATTCTTAATTACTATTGAATTGGGATTTTTAAAGCATCTAGTTTAATTCGGTGCTGTTTTTCATATTACACAGGGATGATGCCAAGCTTATTGAGGAAATTGTGGATGACATATTTAAGAGATTGAACCAAGTCTCGTCAAGCAAAGATAATGGCTTGGTTGGAATGGATTACCACATGGATGAAGTGAATTCACTATTACGTCCTGAGGTGAATGATGTTTTCACTGTTGGAATATGGGGTATGGGAGGTATAGGCAAAACCACCATCGCTCACGCTGTTTATGATGAAATCGCTTGTCAATTTGAAGCTTGCTGCTTTCTCGAAAATGTCAAGGAAGGCTTCTCGAAAAATGGTGCAGTACATATGCAGGAAGTGCTTCTTTCTAGAATCTTGAAGGAAAAGGTGCAGAGTTTAGGCACGTTGGATCAAGGTTCCAGAGTGATAATGGAAAGGCTACAAAGGAAAAAGGTTTTCATTGTTCTTGATGACGTTGATGAATTATCCCAAATCGAAGGCTTACTTGGAAAGCAGCATTCATTTGGCAGTGGAAGTCGGGTCATTATAACAACTAGAGATAGGCAATTACTAAGTGGAGCTGTTGCGGTTTATAAGCCCAAGAACTTAAGTGAGCCAGAAGCTCTTCAACTCTTCAAGCGGTATGCCTTCAGAACAAACCAGCCCACCAAAGTTTATGATCAGCTCTCAAGGCATGTCGTACAATACGCTCAACATCTGCCTTTAGCACTCAAAGTCTTGGGAGCTTTTCTTCATAACAAAACTGTACGCGAGTGGGAAGATGTGTTAGAAAAAATAAGGAAGATCCCGCAAAGGGGAATTCATGATGTGCTTAAAACAAGCTTCAATGGACTAGATGATTCAGAGAAGGACATCTTTCTAGATATTGCATGTTTCTTCAAAGGAATGGATATAGACACAGCAAAAAAAAGTCTGGACAGTTGTGGCTTCTATCCTCATACTGGAATAAGAGTTCTAATTGATCGAGCTCTAATATCTGTCTCAATGTGGGGGACACTGGAGATGCATGATTTACTAGAGGAAATGGGTCGGGAAATCGTTCGCCAAGAATGTATCAAAGAGCCTGGGAGAAGAAGTAGGTTGTGGAGTTATGAAGATGTTCGTCATGTGCTGACTCAAAATACAGTGAGATCTTTTTCATATGCAATGTTTCGTAGAAAGCTTCAGCTTTTGACCGAAATCTATTTTATAGCAAACATGCATTGTTTATAATATTCAATAAGGTTCTTGGTGTTTTCCTTCACTTAGATTTACATTGTTGGTTTATCCAGGCTACAGAAGCAGTTGAAGGCATAATCCTGGATTCAGCAATCTTTAAAGAGGGATGCTCAAATGCTGAAGCTTTTGTTAGTATGACAAAACTAAGACTGCTCATGATCCGTGATTGCTTCATAGAACACTGGATTGCGGACTTAAAGTTCCAATCTTCTCAGCTGAGGTGTCTCGTCTGGCGTGGTTGCCCCCTCAAGTCTTGGCCATCCAACTTCCAGTTCAAGAATCTTGTAAACCTTGACATGATGAATAGTTGCATCGAACAACTTTGGAAAGGAGCTGAGGTATGATTTTTCATTTACGTAAATATATTTATTTTCAATGTTTAGGTTCTGAGATGTGTTGTGCATGTTTTCTTGGACTTTTTAACAGCCTCTGGAAAAGTTGAAATTCATCAATTTAAGTTATTGTGAATACCTTAAGAAAACCCCCGACTTCACAAAGGCTACAAGTCTTGAGGAACTAAATTTTGAAGGTTGTACAGGGTTATATGAGGTTGACCCATCTATTTCAGCTCTGAAAAGCCTTGCTGTATTGAATCTACGAGATTGTCGAGAACTCAAGAGCCTGCCGAGCAGCATTCATATGGGATCTCTTCAAACCTTTATTCTTTCGGGTTGCTCAAACCTTGAGAAGTTTCCAGATATTTCAGATGTTATGGAGAGTCTGTCAGAGCTTCATTTAGATGAGACTGCAATTAAAGAACTGCCTTTGTCAATTAATAAACTCACGGGCCTTACTGTTTTGGACCTATGTGGGTGTCAAGAACTCAAAAGCCTGCCGAGCAGCATTCATATGGGATCTCTTCAAACCCTTAATCTAAGAGGCTGTCGAGAACTCAAGAGCCTGCCGAGCAGCATTCATATGGGATCTCTTCAAACCCTTAATCTTTCTGGTTGCTCAAACCTTGAGATGTTTCCAGAGATTTCAGAAGTTATGGAGAAGCTGTCAAAGCTTCATTTAGATGGGACTGCAATTAAAGAATTGTCTTCGTCAATTAATAAACTCACGGGCCTTACAATTTTGGACCTAAGAGGCTGTCGAGAACTCAAGAGCCTGCCAAGCAGCATTCATATGGGATCTCTTCAAACCCTTAATCTTTCTGGTTGCGCAAACCTTGATGTGTTTCCAGATATTTCAGAAGTTATGGAGAAGCTGTCAAAGCTTCATTTAGATGGGACTGCAATTAAAGAACTGTCTTCGTCTATTAATAAACTCACGGGCCTTACAATTTTGGACCTAAGAGGCTGTCGAGAACTCAAGAGCTTGCCGAGCAGCATTCACATGGGATCTCTTCAAACCCTTAATCTTTCTGGTTGCTTAAACCTTGAGATGTTTCCAGAGATTTCAGAAGTTATGGAGAAGCTGTCAAAGCTTCATTTAGATGGGACCGCAATTAAAGAACTGTCTTCGTCAATTAATAAACTCACGGGCCTTACAATTTTGGACCTAAGAGGCTGTCGAGTACTCAAGAGCCTGCCGAGCAGCATTCATATGGGATCTCTTCAAACCCTTAATCTTTCTGGTTGCTCAGACCTTGAGAAGTTTCCAGATATTTCAGATGTTATGGAGAAGCTATCAAAGCTTTATTTAGATGGGACTGCAATTAAAGAATTGCCTTCGTCAATTAATAAACTCACGGGCCTTACTGTTTTGGACCTATTTGGGTGTCAAGAACTCAAGAGCCTGCCGAGCAACATTCATATGAGATTTCTTCAAACCCTTAATCTGTCTGGTTGCTCAAACCTTGAGAAGTTTCCAGAGATTTCAGATGTTATGGAGAAGATATCAGAGCTTGATTTAGATGGGACTGCAATTAAAGAACTGCCTTCATCAATTAGAAACATTCCAAGGCTTTTATCATTGAAACTAAGAGATTGCAAAAAACTTAAGAGTCTTCCAAGCAGCATTTGTGATCTCAAGTCCCTTCAGTATGTTGGTCTTTCTGGTTGTGCAAAGTTTGAGGTGTTTCCAAATATTGTAGAAAAGATGCGACTAAGAGAACTTCACTTGCACGGAACATCTATCAAAAGAATTCCACCGTCAATTGAATGTCTTCATGGGCTTGTGTTACTGAATCTGAGAAACTGCAAAAGCCTTGGCAGTCTTCCAGAGGATCTCTGTAATTTGGTTTCCCTTACTGTTCTCACTCTCTCTGGATGCTCAAAGCTTCAAAACTTGCCGGAGAAGTTGGGAAAGTTAGAGTCCTTGTGGAACCTTGAAGTAGAGGGAAGTGGTATAAAACAACTCCCACTTTCTTTATTACGTTTGAACAAGCTTACAAAGTTATCATGTCATGGATGTAAAGAAATGACGGCACCCTTTTCATCATGGTCAACATCAATGGAAGATTGTAGTCACCGTGGTCTGGTATATCTTGATTTAAGTGACTGCAATCTGTTGCAATTATCTGGTATTGCTCATTTGTCATCATTGAAAACATTAGACCTGTGCAGAAACAATTTTGAGAGTTTGCCTGCAGAAATGAATCGACTTCATCGTTTAACAGATCTCAAATTGGAAGGTTGCAAGAGACTGAAATCAATACCAGAGCTTTCATCAAGTATAAGTTTCATAGATGCCCATGATTGCACAGCTTTGGAATCTGTTTCAAGACCAAAGCTTCCTTACATGAATCTTTACTTCACATTTTCAAACTGCTTCCAGCTGGTGCAAAATCAATTTGAATATATTGTGGAAGCTCATCAGGTCTCTCTCTCTCTCTCTCTTTCTGTCTCTCCCTCACCCCCTCCCCCCCCCCCCCCCCCCCCGGGGTGTGAAAAGACAAAACATATCTAATGCAAGTTCAGTTTACCTTTGTTTTCGTTCTGTAGGGTAATCTGCAACCGCTTTCCTTGTTTATGTGTCTTCCTGGAAGTAAACTTTCAGATTGGTTCAGCCATCAGTGTGTTGGATCTTCAGTAACTGTCCATCTACCACCAGTGTCGGATCATAAGATTTTGGGATTCGCTGTGTGCGCTGTTACCAAGTTCAAGTATACACATTATACATCTGATCTATCTGCTCCGTGTTTTTGTACCTTCAAAGGAGAGCATGGCGAGTGCAGTTTCAGATTTGATTTGATTGATTGGAGCTTCGCATGTGGCAGGTTACTTGAGTCAGATCACATGTTCATGGTATATATTCCATGGGAAAATGGAGTGCAGCTAAGTGAGCGCTATCCCACTGAGGCCACATTTAGAGTTGAACTAAAAGATGGAGTCCAAACACGTGATTTTGTGGCACCAGTTCAGCAGCATCACATCAGAAGGTGTGGAGTTCGTCTCTTTTATGCCAATCGTGAAGAGTTGCATAATTGAAGCATGACACAGCCCGACTATCTATCATGAAAATTCTGAAGCGGAACTTCATGCTTTTGACAAATCACTGGCAAGAGTTGCTCATTCTAAGATGAACCCTGAGGGGTGTTGCTATAACGGGGCTGAACAAAGTGGAAGTGATACCCCTGACGCGGAGGATTTAGGTCTAAAAGATTGGTACTTCCTGATGGGGGGAAAGGAAAACTGAAGAGAAATAATTGGGAGCTGCTGCATTTAAGGTTCTGTAAGAGTGAAACCAATTAGAGATTGTTTTAGTTGCAGAGAGACAATTTTGTTTGTAATTCGTTCTTTCCCTCTTCTATTTGTAAGTGTATTTGGGTGTTTTGGGTTTGAGTTTGAGAGCACTCTTTGTAATCTCCCTTTGTTTATTAGTGGAACTTCCTCGCTGTCCCCGAACTGGATGTAGGCTTACGCCAAACCAGTATAAATCTTTGTGTCATTTTGAATTTGTTTGTTTTGTCATATTTTTCCGTATTAGTTTATTGGGTTCAAATTAGCGCTTCCGCACAACACTTTGAACCCAGTGAAGGTGGAGAAGAGCTTCTTGTATTTGGAAGTCCCAATTCAGATCATTTGAGTCATCTAATCTGACATTGACAGAGGTGGAGAGGAGCTTGTTGTAATGTTAATTCAGCATTCAGAGGTGGAGAGGAGCTTGTTGTAATGTTAATTCAACATTAGAACAAGAGAAATAGCTCCAAGTGCTGAAATTGAAGAATTCAGTTGCGAACACATTTATGTTTCTCATCAGAACAAGATTAATTAGAATAATTAAGTTTTTAATCGCCCAGTTCCGTCCCGTATGAATTTTGAATATGGAGGACGTGTTTCTGCATTGTTTTCAATTGTCCCAAGCACTTTGTAGAGCTGTAGTAACTTTGCAGTCACAAGACATAAATACCAAAGTACCCTTAATTACTCTTCCAAATGTCTCAGGTTTGTGTTGACATGAACATGAGATTTTTCAATATGATGGGCACTTAGTTCAGTAGACCAAATTTAATAATATAATTTGTTGAAAACTTGCAAAAAAAAAAATTCTAACGAATTGTATTATCATGCTTGTGTACCAAGTAGTGTGTCATTCACACGAAAAAACTTCTCGACATGAGCACAACCCAAAGGCATCACTATTAGTTACTCATAAGAATACAAAGTTTACATTAAAGGACAAGATTAAACTTATCATTTTCAACTTAAATGACTTGCACACAAATTATCTAGTTACGCGATTGTGTAAGCGTGCTAAAGTGTAATTCACTTTCGGATTAGGTGGGTTGGATGGAAACACAAACTCTTATTAACCATGTTAAATGGATCAACGCGATTATGCCCAACTCAAACAAATTTATTTTTTGTCCTTTTCAAGTCGGATTGTCGAATCTATCAAAAATGGTTACCTCTACTCTTTCTTGGCATTTTCTACCTAAATTCGAACAAAAACAATGAAAGGTACATCCGAACAAAAATACAATAAAAGGTACTCATCCAACAACTTTCATATTTTTAATAGAAAAACGCGCATTATTCTTGTCATCGACTTTCTTAGGCTACATTTTTCTCCTGCAATGGGTTTTTATTTCGGAGGGTTGGTGTGGAAGGATAGGAGTGCACAGGGTGAGAAGCCCTATTGTTGTAGTGTCGCTGCCACCACTATAAATCCTGCACTGGATTTTTGTTTCTTTTTTTTTCGTGAATTAATTGCAATGTGTGTTTTTATTGAGTAAACAAGTTTTGTAGCTAACAGCATATATACCAAAGATTTCAGAGTAGAATTGTTATTACCCTCATTAGATTAAAAGTCAAAGAACCATTAATCGTCCGTTTTATGATTACTATGCGGTTGGATATGACACGTATATGAGATGCTTACACTTAACCGGAGATATTCTGGTCACCTTAACTCACTTTTCATGTGATTGGGGAGATTGAGATCATTTTCGTTTCATAAAGAGGGTGTTAGGTATGCAAGTGCAGATTCAACATAATTGAACAAATATTGGTTAGTGTAGATTCGTATACACTATATATATATATATATATATATATATATATATATTTTTACATTTTTGTTTGGTTACACTAGAGTTGTATTTACCTTTTTGTTTCAATAAAATTTCACCTTGCACAGTCGAGGTTTCTTTAACAAAAAAAGAAGTGTAGATTAATATAGAATATTATTCACTAAAAATACAGTCATACAAATTAAACTTATAGAGATTTGCAGATGACACTTTACCACAACAACAAAAAATAGTAATGCTTATACACCTTGATGTGTCGATCTTTACGAATTTTCTTCTTCTTTAATATCTAATTACCTAAACCGCCAATACGGCTCTACTCTAAAATTTAATAATAAATAAAAAGAAGGGGCAGTAAGATCGCTGAATTTCAAAACCAGTTTAGCGTACTTTGGCCTGGTCCCTTCGTGCAAAGCTGCTAAACCACCCTTCCTTCGCATTTCTACGGCCGAAGTATGCAGCTTCGTTTCACACTGAAATTTTTTATATCCATTCCTGGAAGAACGTTATTGTTTTTTATTTTTAGAAGTCAACTAAAATTTATGCCTGTGCATTGCTGCGGGGTTGAAAATTATATGAAAGATTATGCAACTGCAATTTTTATAAACAATGTTCGAGTCAAAAATTGAATTACGAACGCCAATGCAACCAATGCAATTTACACACAACCTCATCATGAATGAAACTAATTAACAATCTACTGCTGCAATCGAGATAACAACCACTTTGCAGATTTTTGTGGAACCACTTTGCAGGTTTTGTGGAACCACTTTGCAGATTTTGTGGAACTACTTTAGTGGAACCACTTTACAGGTTTTGTGGAACCACTTTATTCTAAACATAAATCTTAACATAACTCAGTAAGGTGTAAAAAAATTATTAGAGAGATTGACAAAGCACAAAAAAATAGATATTTGTAATGAATTTCAAATCAAACCAGAGATTATATCAACTGAGTTTGATACATATGTACCTGTTGAGTTTGATACATGTTTTATACGCTTTTCTGCTGAGTTTGATACATATATACAACCATATTAGGTGTTCAACGATGGGGCTTACATTCCTATTTACAATTGGATAAATTTATACTTCTATATTGATGCAAGTTATGATTTTAATTTGAATGCCTTCTTCTTCGTTCTGACAATCAAAAAAATAAAAAATGTATATATTTTAAGATTAGATATTACAAACTGATGTACACATAATAATAGAATCAGTGTCAATTTCTCCATGTTATAGCAATACCTCATAACAAATCGCGGGCAAACAAAATCAGTTTTAAGTTTTTTGAATTTAAAAAAAAGCCAAAACAAATCGTAATAGCAGACAAATCCAGAAAAAGATAGAAACAAATAGAATCATTTAAATTTTGTATGCTGTTAGTTTCTCAAGTAACCCTTACATATTCGTTCAAATTATGCATGTATTGGGGTGCTTTAAGCAGAATGGTAGTGTAGTATTCAGAATTTATTTTCAAATGATCACAAATGAATCTCCCACTGTTCTACTTAAAACACCATTATTCTACACAAAACTAAGTGAAAATTGCATTGTTTTTATAAAAACATTGAAAAACATATGAACTCATGCCCAACTTTGATTAATCCATCATTAATAGCTGACTATTTCAACACTAAGAGTTGATAAGAGAACATTGGAAAACATATGAACATGCCCACCTATTATCATATCTGACATTGCAGTTGATTAATCTCACATAAATCCACATCAAAAGAACCCAGAAATTTAATGAAGAATTTTTCAAAACCCACAAATTTAAACGAAAAACTCTATAAAATCATGAAAAATTTAATAAAATCCAAGTATATTAATCACAAATTCGATCATACAAATCTTCACGTCCAATAAGTCTAGAAGGTACCTAGCTTCCTTGCAAAATCGTATCTCTACAGGCTAAGGCTCAAATTTCCTTACAGCAGCCTTGATTCCCAATTCAAGCAGTCACATATATATATTTAAGTTGATGCGTTCAATGGGCATATGCACTTATCAAAAATTATGATACCGATTGAACACGTTAGAGTAATGTCCGTGATTAAATAATAAGCATGAAAATGACTAACCTGGTAACACAAACTGCTCAAATTTGGTGGTTAATACTTAATACTGCCTTCTACTATTGTACATAACAGCATAATCGAAACAATAAGCTAATTTAACGTGTTGATACTTGATAGCTATTTAGACTTGAAAATTGAAAACAAAACTAAGGAAATTGAAAACAAAACTAAGGACATTAAAGGAAATACAAAAATGTTCTAAGATTGAAGGTGAAAGTATAAGCTAATAGCACAGCAAATAAGCAAGAAAAGTTGGCAAGATTTTAAAGGGGACCAATATTATTTTAGGAAAACTAATAAAAAATGTTTGAAAACTTTGAGATTTAACGAAAAAATAAAAGATAAAATAAATAGTACCAGAATTGATTTTTTAATATAAAAATATAATTTTTTATTAAAATAAACAGTAACATAATTTTTTCGGTATAATTCTTTATTATTTTCCCATCAAACAGGAGAACAAAAGAGTCTTCCCAACTACAGTGATTTGACAATTTTCAAAAAGTTTGGAAATACAAATAATGGCCCACAGATCAAATTATATACTAACAATTCCAGAAGACATTCAGCATGTGACCGCTTAAACTTTGAATGGATGCGAGAAATGCAGGATTGAAGCCAGAATTGAACCTTATATTACCTGTTTCAATGTTTGGTTACGCTCATCATTGAAACTTCTGCCACGCTTCGTTCCAACCGCATCAAGCTCATCAATGAATATAATTGACGGTGATGTTTCCTTGCCAAATTGAAAAGGTCTCTAATGCGAGCTGCTCCTCTTCCAACAAACATCTGCACAAATTCCCTGGGCTAGGAAAAACTAAAATAAAAGAAGATACTCAAGAACATATAACCATTAACCCACTCCTCCACCGCCTTGACCTCTTTGATCTGCAAAACCAAATAACATTTTTCAACAAAAAAGAACTAATTTAACAAAGCAAATACAGCATACAAAAACAGATATTCAATTTAGCTTCATTTAGATTACAGGAAGTCTATTCAAACAACCAAAAGGATATAAATAAAAATATTCAAGAATCAACCTTTTTCAAAGATCGCTTGGTCCAGCGTTCAAACCAAAAAACTGAAGACGGTTACCTGAAATAAATGAAAATTAAAAAGTAATTAATTTACTCTTAACCATGGTTTTTTTTCAAGAATCAGAAAAACCTAAAAATATTCCAAACAATCCCAAATTTTGGAACTGTTTTAAGCCAACTTACCATGAAATTACAGTCGCTTGAGAAATTTTCTTTAAATCAGGAAGGAACAGGCATTCCTGTATAAGTAATTCATTTAAAGGGTGTTTTAGCAACCATTGTTAGATGATCAATGCGAAGGAGGATACGAGGGATAAGAGATAAGAGGGAGGGGGGACAGATGGGAGAGGCAGAGAACAGTGAGGGATGAGAGAGAGTGACAGTGTTGGGAGATGGGGGAGTGGGGGTACAGAAAATATTAGAAAACAAAAATCAAACACACCAAACCAGCTTTTCACATTTTATAATAATTTTTTTTCTTTTTAACCAATTATTTTTTCGAAGTTTTAACGAAAAGCTCTCGGTACTGTTTATTTTAACGAAAAATCACATTTTTACACTAAAAAGTCAAAACGGATACTATTCACTTTACCCTTTATTTTGTTTAAAAATTTTCAAACCATTTTCATTAGTTTTCTTTTATTTTTTATCATTTTCGTGCCAGAAATTATGTGCTACATTTTTTTTAATCTTATTTTTTTGTCCAACAACCCATTACTTTACCCTTTCACTGTACAAAGCAGGCAATACAAACCGAATCCAAAGCTGACGACAGACGCAAGGCCGGGAAGGACTAAACAGACTTTTTACTTTATAAAATTGTAAACAGTACGGAGACCAAAGCAGAAACCAAGGGTATTTTTTACCTTTCACTGTTAATGAACAGTACGCTCTCTAGCATGATGAACAGTATTTTTTGCTGTTGGTAGATATAAATTTTGCCTGCAAGAAGATTATTTTCCTTAAATTTCCTCGAAGATGTGAACACAAAAAGCATAATTTTCTTGTGCCTTTTTACGTAATGACCTAATTTGCATTGACTCAGTGACTTCGTATCGATCAGATTATTTTCCGGTGATCCAATTTGTAGATCAGTTGAGTTAGTATTTCTGTTTCGTACATTACTTTTAGTCTTAGCTGCTCGATCATCACTGACCAGGTGGTGTTTTCAAAAGTCATAAGCACTCTGTAGAGTTGTAGTGCCATTGCAGCAACAAGATATTATCAAGTACCCTTAGGCCTCGTTTGGCAGCTCAGACTGTACTGACTATTTCAGTATAAATAGTCGTCGGATATGACTGACTAAATTAATCGAGCATTTGATGTTGCATCTGATTAATTTATACATCGGATAATAGGTCGGACTATAATAATTTTTTTAAATAATTTCACAGGATAAGTGTTGTTAAAATGAAAAAAAAAGGAAGAAAAACAAGTGAGAAAAAAAAAATTAAACATCTTTACACAGACAAAAATTAACAAATAAAAATAAAAAAGGAAGAGAAAAAAACCCAGATCTCTTCCCAGTTCCCAGTTGTGTCTTCCTATCTACACCATCTTCCCCACGGATCAATTCCCACCCTCCCATACGAACCCACTTCTTCATTTCTTCAAATCTCCCAAAACCCACATCGATTCACCAACCAAAAAAAAAATATTCCCAGAAATTAAATATTTTCAATGCTAATAAACCAAATTTTATCATCGGAGCCTAGCTCCCTTCCTTGTCGGAGCCCAGCTCCCTTCCTCCTCCTCGTCCTTCTCGTTGGAGCCTAGATCGGAAAATTTGAATCATCATCTTCCTCCTTCAACCCACGGAAGTATTGTTGTTCTGTTAGAGATCGAAGGCGAACGGAGGAGGTGGGAGGTGTGTGTGTGTGAAGGAGGAGGGAGGAGGGAGGAGGGAGGAGGGAGGAACAGAAAGAAAAAAAGAAGATGACAAAGATGAACTTGAGATCCAGACGAGAGAGAGCAGGCGGGTGAGATAGTTGAAGGAGAGTCATGCGAGAGAGGAACAGAGTGAACAAGAGAAATCTCACCTGACTAAATAATACAGAGGTTTTGGACGGGATTCATAAGCGGGTGGGAGGGGTATAAAATAAGTGGGGCCGGATTAAATAATCTGGTGCTTATTTTATACGAAGCTCACCAAACATCCGTTTCGTATTATTAATACTATCCGATTGTCTTATACGATGTGTCAAATGATGTCTTAATAACTCTTCTAGATGTCTTAGGTTGGTGTTGACATGAACACAACATAAGGCTGATATGATTAATTACTAATACGCATACAAAATTGACATAAAAGAAAAATATTAAAATTATCATTTCATGTAAATGAATCGCACATGAGTTATCGAGTTACGTAATTATATAAGCGTGCTAAAGTGTGCGTTGTTTTCGAATTAGGTGGGTTGGATGGAAACACAAACCCTTATTAACAATGTTAAATGGGTTGACACGATTATGCCCAACCCAAACAAATTTGTTTTGTTTGAAATATTTATGTAAATATTCGGGGCAATAAAAGGATAGACTTTTATGGCTTCGCCACGAGTCAGTGCTTTTATAAAAAAACAAATTTGTTTTGTCCTTTTCACTCCTACTCTTTCTGGGGGATCATTTTCGGATCTTTTTATTCTAATCCATTAAATTTGGGGATCTAAATAATTGAAATTTAATCTAATGACTACAAATAAGGGTCAATTTTAAAAGTTATAATAATTTTAACCGTTAAATCAAATTTCAATTATCCGAATTTTCGAACTTGATGAATTAGGTGGAACGGGATCGGGGATCCGGAGAGGATCCCTTTCCACTCTTTCTTTGTACTTTCAACCTAAATTCGATCAAATACAACAAAGTACATCATCGAACAACGTTCATATTTTTAAGAGGTATTCATCAATTTCCTCCTGAACTTGTGATCATTGGCCAATTTCCCCCCTCAACTTTAATTTTGGCCAATTTCCCCCCTCAACACTCATAATTAGTCAATTTCCCCCCTCAACTTTAATTTTGGCCAATTTCCCCCTCAACTCTCACAATTAGTCAATTTGCATCATACTGTTAATTTTTTAATTTGATCATAAGTGTGTGTAAAAAACTAAATAAGATGTATATATGTTAATCATGTTCGTATATCTTTATCCTATTACAAATAGATTAAAATTTAGAATTTTACAATTTATCATATATAGTATTATTAGTCATAATAAATCAGTATGAAGTAATTTTATTTGATTTTTTACTATACAAAATTGATAACAAAAAGGATTGATGTGTTAATTTTTGTATGTGAATACAATTTTCTTTATAAAAGTGAAAGCTAAATTCAAGTAAATTGCGGAGAATCAAGCTTTAGTGCAAAAATAGCTAGTCAATTCATAATTTTCGACTCCTTATTAAGAATAACTCATTTCATTGAAATAGGTCTTGATCCATGAGTTTAGGATTATTATTTCTTTTTGTTATTATTTCTTCTTCTACTTGCTTTAAACCCGATTCATAACTTTTTCTTATAATCAACCCATATCACATACTAATTGTATTATGTTTTTGTACATTTTACCCTATATTATGCAGGTGAGTTTATGTTACTTTTAGTACTTTGTTGGAAGTTATTAGAAAGATCAAAACAAAAAAAAAATAGATGGAAAATAAATAAAAAAATTAACAGGAGGGTGCAAATTGACTAATTATGAGAGTTGAGGGAATTGACCAAATTAAAGTTGATGAGAGAAATTGACTAATTATGAGAATTGATGGGAGAAATTGGCCAATGATCGCAAATTTAAGGAAGAAATTGATGAATACCTCTATTTTTAATAAAAAAACGCGCTCATATTTTTAATAGAAAAACGCGCATTATCATCGCCACTGACTCATTGACTTTCTTAGGCCACTTTATTTTCCTCCCTGAGAAATCGCATCTTTTGATCGAGGCCATTCATCTTCCTATCGATCGGACCATATTTTCCAGTCAACAGTTGTTTCTGTTCTGGTACAATTTTCCAGTAATCGTTGAACTCCTAGCTTCAACAATCGAGTATTGCAGTTTTTATATCAATGGCTGTTTCTTCTTTTTCTTCAGTATCTGACGACGTCCGTCGTTGGAAATATGATGTCTTCGTCAGTTTCAGAGGCGAAGACACCGGCGGGGGTTTTGTCAGCCATCTGCTCAGAGCTTTCAAGCAGAAATCAATCAGTACATCCGTGGATGCTGAAGATATGTGCAGAGGCGACCGCCTTTCGGAAGAGCTCCGAAAACACATCCAACAGTCGAGGCTTTCGATTGTAGTTTTTTCTCAAAACTACGCTTCTTCCAGACGGTGCCTCAGAGAACTGGCCCAAATGGTGGAACAAGTGAAGATGACTGGCCAGGTGTTGGTGCCCGTTTTCTATGGAGTAGAACCGTATGTTGTTCGTAGAGCCACCGGACCTTTTGCGGAAGCTTTCGCAAGATATGACTGCGAAATGGAAGAGGAGGAAGTGTGCACTTGGAGGAAAGCCCTAACTGCTGCTGCCAGTTATTTTGGCTGGTATATAGAAAATTATAGGTAATTTTAATTAAATTTTCCACATCCTATTATACGTATAGTATATGTATATGTCCAAACCCTTTATATATCTTTTAGGTCTTACTCAATGATAAGTTTTGCAAAAAAAAAATCACCAAAATAAAAAATCATATGACTGTTGAATTATGGTGATCGCTCTCTATTGTTTTTTGGAAGAGCAGTAAGGGGGTCGGATTAATCTAATTTGTAGCAAAAATGATTATGAATGATGTTATATTACAATATAGACTGTTCAGATTGTTGAAAAAAAAATGAAGTGAATAAGAGATTCCTCAATTGAAAGAAACCGTACATACATGCATACACAAATATTTATGACATTACTACTTGAGGAAATTGTGCAGTACTGTTTTTCAAATTTCACATCTACAGGGATGATGCCGAGCTGATTGAGGAAATCGTACAATGTGTTTTTAACAAATTGATCCGCTGGTCATCGTTTGACGGTGGTTGGAAATATGATGTTTTTCTCAATTTTAGAGGTGAAGACACTCGCAAGAGTTTTTGCAGCCATCTCTACAAAGCTCTGTATCAAAAAGTAATCAACACCTTCATGGATGATGAAGAGCTTAGAAAAGGCAACAGCCTTTCGGAGCTCCTGAAATGTATTAAACAGTCGCGAGTTTCGATTGTTGTTTTTTCTGCAGACTACGCTTCTTCCACATGGTGCTTAAAAGAACTCGTGCAGATCCTCAAATGCATGGATGAACATAATCAGATGGTGGTCCCTGTTTTCTACGAAGTTGATCCATCTCAAGTTTGTAGGCCGGAAGCTTTTACTAAACACGATCGCGATTCTAAGGTGGAGATGGAAGAGGTGCAGAGCTGGATGTTGGCCCTAACTAGAGCCACCAATTTAACTCTACCTCGCTGGGATTCACGAAACTATGAGTAATTTTTGTTTACTAAATATGTTCTTAGTTTTTCTTAGTTTCTTTTAACCTATTAAGGGTTTGAGCTTTACATAACATTTGGTTTACTTTGAGTTGTCAGTATATGTTTAATTCTCCTACCAATACTGTTTTTCATATTCCGTAGCGATGATGCCAAGCTGATTGAGGACATTGTACAACATATTTCGAGAGAGCTTCCCCGTTTTACCAGACTGCAGATGGGCCATGTTTGATAACGATTCAGTTGAGATAGAGCACGATTCTGATGAGATACAAGCCTGGTTGCAGATCAATCCTAGCTACATCAATGTGTTCTTTCAATTTCAGTTTAAACTTTGTTCAAAAAAAAAAAAAATTCAGTTTAAACTAGTAAGTGAGCCCGCGCTATGCTGCGGGTTTTAAAAATGTTTTAAAAATATTAAAGTCTATTTACATCATTATCAAAATATATTTACATTAATATCAAAATTTATTTACCTCTTTATGTTCAATAAAGGATTGATGTTGGTAGTATATATTACACAGTTCATATGGATAACATTCATATCAAAATCTTAAGTTGAAGTTACTTAGTATTACAGTCTAGTGGAATTCCTACTTGTAAGTGAGTACTACGGTTTAATGATATTCTTCTTCACTTGTAAGTGAGAGCCCTTAGATTCGATTATTGCTAAACACGAGTTTGAATCACATTATTGCTAACTCATTGTATGGCTAAACCCATCATTCTCCCTTAATATAGATAACATCGTTTATTCAAAAAAAAAAATTTTCTTAAGTTGAAGAATTTGGAATATGTAAAGTCCCTATAGACGATTACAGCTCTTCTCTTTCCTTATCCTCATACTCTGTCCCCATGTTGAGTCCCACAATTTGAAGCTTGCAAAAAATATTAAAATCTATTTACATCCATATCAAACTCTAATTTATCTAAATTAAAAATTTTAAATTTTAATTCAAGGATCGGTTGCATGAAGAAACACCTCTTATTTGCAAGAAGAAACACGTCTTATATATCTGCTTGTCCATAAAATTATCTAAAAAATGAGATAGATATCTAAGCAGCACAGGAATAATATCTATCTATGAAAAAATCACTTCAAAATATGTCTTAAATAAGATAGATATCTAAGAAACCCCTATTATATCTACTTGTTCATAAAAGCGATTATTACTCTCCCAATATCACTCAAAACATGTCCTAATTAAGGGAGTGTATTCAATTAGGATTTTGAGGGATTTTAATTTTTTTAATGAATTTAGGGGTATTCAATCAGGATTTTAAGTGATTCTTTGAAATTCAAGATGTATTCAATTAGAATTTTAAGATAGTTTATTAAAATCCTTAGAAATTCGGATGTATTCAATTAGGATTTTAAAGAAATTTATAGCATTTCAGGTGTATTTAATTAGAAATTGATTTTAAAGAATTTAAGAAAGTTGAGGAATTAGAGGGAATTAGAGAGATTTCGTAGTGTATTTTAAGTATCCATAAATCTCACCTCTCTTCATGAGATTTTGAGGGAATTGAATAAAATTTTATATGGAATCTCTACAAATCAATTAAACTCCATAAAAATCCATGAATTTATAAATTTATTAAAGTCTCTCAAATTCTCAATTGAATACACCCGTATAAATTGTGTAACTTTTCTTCACACATTCTTGGACCTCCAAAGTTGGAATATTAGTACAAACTGAAGTTATGTTGAAACGGCATATTAATAAAATCATCTTTGTCAACCAAAAGATGATGAAAAGATTATTTAGTATTCTATCACAATAAAAGTTATGTATAATAATGTAATTTCACAAAATCTAATTTTACTGTTTTTATTTAAATCTCACATACATGTGATTTTAATATATATCTAATATAAAAAAAATAAAAATAAAAACTTCTCTTCCCACTCTCATGTTCTCTCTCTCTCTCTCTCTCTCTTTCCTTTCTATTTTAAAAACAAACAAAAAATATTTATACACACGAAATGTATAGACATATGTTAGTCTATTTTGGGAAGAAGATGGTGATGACAAATAAAGCCATTTGTTTTTTTTCCTCATTTTGCAAATAAAAAAAATTATAAAAAGCAAAAAATAATAACACGTTATTTCGTTGCCATATTGAATTTCCTGTTAGATTACTGGAAGCAGACATGAGAACACATATATAGCATTTCTTTTTCGTTTTGGGTTTAGATGTTAGATTAGTTATCGATCAGAATTGAACCCATATTGTCATGTAAGAACTCAATTCTTTTTTACCACTGTAGTAAAATGTCATTTGAGGGTATATTTTTTGTACCACTGTAGTAAAATGTCATTTTGTTAGAACCCATATAAATAAAATCTAACAAAAACTGACCGCACGATATACGATAAACGAATAAGATTACGAAATCCTTATGATCCTAGGAAAATGATCAAGTGAGAATCATTTTCCTATTTTTTGCACCAAAATTCAAAGATGTTTTATTTTTTAAGTATATTGTTTGGCCTGGCCTGACTTGGATTTTATTGATATTTCATGTCCACACATACACGCTTTTGACCGAGACCAGTCATGTTCCTATCGATCGGACCAATATCCAGCGGTCCTTTTATAGGGTACTCTAAAGATCAATCCAGTAGTTCAGTTGTTATATCAGTTGGCAAGAATCGATATTGTGCTTGTTAATGGCTGCTTCTTCTTCTTCTTCTGTATCATACGGTGGTCGATATGATGTGTTCATCAATTTTAGACGCGAAGACACTCGCAAGATCTTTATCGGCCATCTTTACAAAGCGCTGGTTCAGAAATCAATATACACCTTCATTGATGGTGACGATCCGGAGCTCCCGACAACTATCCAAGAGTCAAGGCTCTCGATTGTAGTTTTTTCTAAAAACTATGCTTCTTCCACGCGGTGCTTAAAACAACTTGTTCATATCCTAGATCGTGTGGATACAGAGAAGCATATAGTGGTGCCCATTTTCTATCAAATAGATCCGTCTGATCTTCGTAAACTCGCTGGAAGTTTTGCGAAAGCTTTTGCTCAACATGATCACGATTCTAACGCCAACATCGATGAGGTGCAGAGCTGGAGGTCCGCTCTAACTAAAGCCGCCAATTTTTCCGGTTGGGCTTCACGAGATTATAGGTAATTTTATTTAGCTACTTTCTTTCTTTTAGCTTTTCATGGCATTTGATCTGTTAAATCGGTATCACAATATTTTGTGTACGTGTTTTACTGGAATATATATGGCATTACGGCTTAAGGAAATTGTGCGATACTGTTTTTCAAATTCCACAGGGACGAAGCCAAGTTTATTGAGGGAGTTGTGCAAGATATTTTTAATCAATTGCTCCAATTCAGCAAAGTTTACGTCAGTTTTAGAGGGGAAGACACTCGCAGGGGTTTTGTCGCCCATCTCTTCAAAGCTCTGCATCAGAATGTACTCAGCACCTTTAGAGATACTTCAGCGGATAATATAGGTGATGAAATCGGCGCTAGTATATACAAAGTTGTTCAACAATCAAGGATTTCGATTGTAATTTTTTCCAAAAACTATGCTAATTCCCCTTGGTGCTTAGACGAGTTGGTCGCAATCCTGGAATGTATCCGCACAAACAATCAGAGATTGCTTCCCGTTTTCTATGGAGTAGATCCATCTGATGTTCGTAAAGCCAAAGGGCCCTTTGGGGAAGCTTTAGTTCACTTGGAGAGACGTTACAGCGACAATATGGAAAAGGTGAAGCTTTGGCGCTACGCTCTAAGAAGTGCCGCCGACATT
Organism: Malus sylvestris; assembly: GCF_916048215.2. Classification (NCBI taxonomy): domain Eukaryota; kingdom Viridiplantae; phylum Streptophyta; class Magnoliopsida; order Rosales; family Rosaceae; genus Malus; species Malus sylvestris. Next base: position 26,441,768 of record NC_062260.1, read on the forward strand.
TCTGGATTTGATCGCAATAATTACAGGTAATTTTTCTCTATAAAATCTTAATATTTTTAGGTTCTAATTTTGACCTTTTCAATCTAAGCATGCTACTTTTCATATTGCACAGGGATGAGGCCAAGCTTATTGAGGACATTGTAAAATGTACTTGGAGACTCTGCCGTGACTTCGAACGGATCTTGAATTGAGAGCTTGAATGAGACTGTAATCAAATACCAGAGCTTTTCACCGAGTATAAATATTTTGGATGAACAAGAAATCACAGCTTTGGAAATAGTTTCAACTTTCAACACCAAAGCATAATTACGTTGAGGGATATATTGTGGGTTTTATTGCTTTTGAATAAACAAATTTCTGTAAAACAGTAGAAAATGTCAATTAGATGCTGTTATTGAGGACATTCATCGACTGGCTAGGCCATTCACTAGAATATCCCCGAAAGCATGTGTTTAGGGAGGCGAACTTCCTACTGTGGACAGATCTTACTTCTATGATCGTGTACTATTACGATTGTGGCGTGTAATGCTTATATCTTTGATTGTATGAGTGTGGATGCGGTAGGGAATTTAGTTTGTAACTGGTTGTGTGGTTGTACTCCTTTCTTTCTGTATAAATAAGGTGTCTTCTCTCCTCTAGAGTCTTTGCCGTCCAGTTTTGCCCCACATAATTTTGTTCATCTTAGCATGAAATATAGTGACATTGAACTGCCTTTTTGTTTCACTTTACCCTTATATAAGCTTCAAAGAAATGTAGGAATGCTTTTGACACCGACAATAAAAGGTACCTGCTTCTGCTGTGAAAAATTATTGTCACTGTGGCCTGAAATTCTTGGTTTAAGTGACTGTTGGGAGGTATCGGATAGTATTAGCCATATATCTTCCTTGAAAATATTAAAATTTTGCAGAAACCTTATTGAGAGCTTACCTGCGATAATGAGTTGACTTCTTTGTTTAACAACTCTCAAATTGGAAGCTTGCAAGAGACTGAAATCAATACCAGAGCTTTCATCAAGTATAACTTCAAAGATTCTCAACCGGTGGATATAGAGAAATGCAGCGACGCTTTTGATAGAAGGACAACTTCTAATTCCTGTATCAATCTATTTTTTCAAATTTATTAAAATTTGCCGGGTTGGTGGATGCTTCAGTCTCCCTGGCAACAACACAGCAATTCAAAGTTGCTTCCAAAACAAGGAAGTGGGATCAGGGCTTGGTGAATTGCTACCAGTATACACATACTGTGGGATGAGTTCGGGAGTGCAGAAGGGACAGGTGGGAGCTAGTAGGCATGATCTTGGCAAAAACAGCTTGCAAATGGAAAGGGAAGTTGTGGCAGATTGCCAACTTGTTCCTGCTTTTGACACTTCGCAGAACTGTTAACTCTAGCATTATGTTTAACGAGCCCAAGAACCTCTGCAACTCTAGCATTTCTTGGGACTCAGTTGGAGTCCGCCTGCAATAAAGTCTGCCTTTCATGACAACACGCGTAATCCTCTGCAAGACGCCTCAACAGCTGCGGTTTCAACCCTGTACGATCACGGTGCACGCCTCAATAGTTAGCCTCCTTCCTCAACCTCAGAACAAAATCAAAACAACAATGTGCGTTGAAATGTAGAACTATTCATAATTTCTCAATCCCCAATTGATTTTAGAATATAAGAGATTAGGCAAGAAGCTTTGTAGAGTTGCAATAACCTATGGAAGTGACGCAGGACGAAGCAAGAGAGATACAAACGTAAGCCCTCGAAGAATACAATTTTTGGAGTCCACCAGATTTTGGTTGAAAACCCAAAGGTTGTTTTGTTTAATTGATTAACTTGATGCTTACAAATGAACAGCCAAATGGCTTAAATAAATATAGTACATCTGTTGGGAGAACTTCAAGGGCTAATGACATAAATTTGAATGACAAACGAAAAGTCCAAATTTTTATTATAAACTTCAAATTGCATTTTGGAGGCTGAAATGATTCCGAATGGCCAAAATCCATGAGTTTGACTCGTGGCATCGTTTTCTTTCCTAAAAGATATCAAAGGTCCAATTCGGAGCCTGAACGCTAAATAGACAAATTCCTACTGTGTCCTTTTGTCTTCTGACAGTTCATCTCCTCCTCGATCCATTCAACTATTTGTTCTATGTTAGAAAGGTTCATGTTAACTTGTCGTCTCGCGTCTAAAATTATGAACTCTAGGAAAGAGGAGAGAGTTACCGTTGGATGGTAAGTGCCCATGGGCTTTGGGCCTTGCATGTTTCCAAATGACACCAGTGCGCACTTTAGCCCATTCAACCAAGTCCAATCTGAATCGCTTTGACCGAGACAGTGAAGAGACAATGGAGGGAGAGAGGGAGGGCGTTGACCTGCAATCTTAGCATCCCTCAAATTCAAACAATTTCTGAAGACTAGGTGTTTTACTTTCGTTTGATGTTAATGGCGGCTGCTTCTTCTTGTTCTTCGTCTTCATCTGACTGTAGTTGGAAATATGATGTATTCCTGAATTTTAGAGGGGAAGACACTCGCAAGGTCTTCATCGGCCATCTCTACAGAGCTCTAAATCAGAAAGCAATCAACACCTTCATTGATGGCGAAGAGCTTCGAGAAGGCAACGACCTTTCAGAGCTCCTTACAGCTATTGCCGACTCGAGGCTATCGATTGTAGTTTTTTCCGAAAACTACGCTTCTTCTGTTAGTGTTTGTGTGTGTAGTTTTAGTATGTGTTTCAATGGAGGTTGTCTCCAAAGATGGAAAGAGTTTCCGAGAGAAGAAGCTGCAAAATGTCTCTTCGAATTTCATTCACATATCTTGCATAATACAATCTTACCGTTATATGAGGAAGGGAAGGGAGATCCTTCACTCTTCAACATATAATACAATCTTAGCCATTCATTGGTATCATCCTATGAGATGATGCCACTTGGCTTATTCTATTACTTAGGCTAGATACAAGATTAAAATGCCATGTGGACTATGATCCAAAGGCTCACATTCAAACTGAAACAACACATAGAAACATGATTCTTGCTGCCGAGCTTCAGCTAAAGGATTATACACCAACACTCCCTTCTAATCCTTTGGCTGATTTAACTTCAAGTAGCTCCCTTAGATACACAAATCGATCTTTAGGTAAAGCCTTAGTAAGTATATCTGCAATCTGCTCCTCTGTCCTGCAGTACACTAACTCAATCTCTTTGGCTTGAATTGCTTCTCGGATGAAGTGGAACTTCCTGTTGATGTGTCTTGTCTTTTGATGAAAGACTGGATTCTTTGCCATAGCAATGGCTGATGTATTATCACACAAGATCTGAGTTCCTTCCACTTGTTCTTCTCCAAAGTCTTCTAGAACAAATCTCAGCCACTTTGCTTGTGATGTAGCCTCTGCTGCACTAACATATTATGCTTCTGCAGTAGGTAGTGCCACAATGTTTTGTTTGATTGAAGCCCATGAGAACATACCAGATCCTAGTGTGAATGCATACCCTGAAGTACTTCTCATATCATCCTCACTTCCAGCCCAATCACTATCACAGTAGCCTATTAGGGTAGTAGCTTTTCCCCTTTCAAAGACAATACCAAAATCGATTGTTCCCTGGATGTATCTCAATACCCTCTTAGCTGTTCCCATATGTTTCTTAGTGGGATTATGCATAAACCTTGCCAACATACTTGCTGCAAACATCACATCAGGTCTAGTTGCAGTTAAATAGAGCAGACTTCCAACAAACTGCCTATATTCTCCTTCATCCGCAGGTTCACTTCCATCAACTTTGCTCAACCTCTCATTCATTACAAGTGGAGTAGCAACTGACTTGCATTCTTTCAGACCAAACTTCTCAATTAGTTTCTGTGCATATTTCTTTTGGTGTATAAAAATGTTGTTCTCAGTTTGCAGCACACCCATTCCAAGAAAATGATGTAATAAGCCCAAGTCAGTCATCTCATAGTGTTTCATCATGTCATTTCTGAATTCTTCAAGCATTTGTGGACTGCTACCAGTATATACAATGTCATCTACATATAGAGAGACAATAATGATACCTGAGTCCTTACTTGTCTTAACATACAAAGTTGCCTCACTTGAACTCTTCTCAAACCCTGCATTATTGAAGTATGCATTAATCTCGTCATACCAGGCTCTTGGTGCTTGTTTCAAGCCGTATAGAGCCTTGTTCAACTTGTACACCTTTGTTTCTTCACTTTCCTTCACAAAACCTTAAGGTTGCTCAACATACACTTCTTCTTTCAGTACCCCATTGAGAAATGCAGACTTTACATCTAATTGATACAAGTTCCATTTCTTCTGTGCAACAAGGGCAATTAAAGTTCTAATCGTATCCAACCTTGCCACAAGGGCAAAAGTTTCATTATAGTCGATTCCGGGCTTTTGTGAATAGCCTTTAGCCACCAGCCGAGCTTTATTCTTCTGCACCGTGCCATCCAGATTAAGTTTGGTCTTATAAACCCATCTAACACCAATAACAGGCTTGTCATATGGTCTCTCAACAAGCTGCCATGTGTTGTTCTTCTCAATCATGTCCAATTCAGTTTTCATTGCACTCCTCCATGAATCATCTTTGGCTGCATCCTCATAACTTTCTGGTTCAATAACACACATGTTACATTGAGCCATGATTTCATTGATACTTCTCCATTTCTTCGGTGTATCATCATAAGTTGGAGATCTCTCAAGCACATTCTCACTTTGAGAAACATTGTATTCTTCAAACTGAGAATTTTCATCAACCTCACAGATTTCATTAGCATTCTTATGTTCAGTGATAACTGGAAATGTCACTCCAGTATCTATATTGCAGTTCCAATCCCAAGATTTACTCTCATCAAATGTGACATCCCTTGAGAGAACAATCTTCCTTGAAATGGGATCAAACAATATGTAGCCCTTCTCACTTGAACCATATCATACAAAGATACACTTGTGACTGTTTTCTTCCAACTTATGTCTGAGATTGGAAGGGATATGCACATAGCACAGTGAGCCAAATATCTTCAAATGAGCTATTCCAGGTTTTCTGCCACTGTAAGCTTCAAATGGGGTTGACTTCTTCAAAGCTTTAGTAGGACACCTATTGATCAAATAGACTGCAGTATTCACTGCTTCTGCCCAAAATGCATATGGAAGGTTTTTTTTCATGTAGCATTGACTTTGCCATCTCCACCACAGTCCTATTCTTTCTTTCGGACACTCCATTCTGTTGAGGAGTGTAGGCCATAGTCAATTGTCTCTGAATTCCTTGTCCAATACAGTATTTGTCAAACTCTGCAGAAAGGAATTCTCCCCCTCGATCACTCCTGAGACATTTAACCTTATATCCACATTGTAACTCAGTCATTGCCTTGAACTTTCTGAAACATTCAAACACATCAGACTTGTTTCTCAAAAAATACACCCATGACATCCTTGTGCAGTCATCTGTAAACAACAAAAAATATTTGTTTCCAGAATGAGACTCTACTTGCATTGGACCACAGAGATCAGTATGAATCAACTCCAGTGGATCTTTAGCTCTCCAAGTTGATTGGGAAGGGAATGAGTCTCTGTGTTGTTTACCCAACATGCAACCTTCACACACACTTTGGGACATTTCTAATTTAGGTAATCCATGCACCAACTCCTGTTCTTCAAGTACCTTGAGACTTCTCTCATTCAAATGACCCAACCTCTTATGCCATATCTGAGAACAATGAGTGATACCTGCCCTTAGTGCATACTGTGTTGCAGGCAACATTGTCAAAGGAAAACATCGATTGTTGGTCATATGTACCCTCACTACTAAATTATCCAGTGACCATCCATCAAAAATATTCACTACATCACCTCCAAACAACAGATAATAACCATTTTCCATCATTTGTCCTACACTTAGAAGATTTTCCTCAAGTCCGGGAACAAGCATTACTTCTTGTATATGTTTTCTTCCCAATTTAGTTTCAATCACTAAAGTTCCCTTTCCTGCCACTTCACAGATTTCTCCAGTTCCCATCTTCACTTTGGATGTCAAACCTCTCTGAACATTGACCAATAATCTCTCATCTCCTGTCATGTGGTTACTACAACCACTATCAATGTACCATGAGTTATTGACTTTCACATCGGTCACTGCATTGCAGGCATAAAACAGTGATCCTGTTTCTCCCATTTGCTTCACATAATTAACTTTCTGCACGCCCCTATTCTCATGACAGTCTCTCATAGAATGACCTGGCTTACCACAGCCTGTGCACTTTGGTTTACCTTCATACCAGCACTTCCCATAGTGTAACCTGTCACACCACTTACAATCACCCTGAGCATTGTTTTGCTTCTGGACATAATTAGGCCTATGATCCCAATTCCTTTGAATATTGTTCTGTCTCTGAGGATAATTTGGTTTGTGATCCCAATTCCTTTGAGTATTGTTCTGTCTCTGAACAAGATTTGATTTATGATCCCAATTCTTTCCCCTTGATTTCCAACTCTCTTGAGACCTTTGATTCCCAGAAAATCCACCACTTTTGACACCCTTAGATGCTATATTTAAACTTGCAAATGCCCTATCAGTCGAAGACTCAGTATGTAGATCAAGCCTCTGTTCAAATCCTTTTAGAGAAGCTACAACCTCTTGGACCTCAATAATTTCAAGATCTCTAGAATGCTCAATTACAGAACAAATTGCATCATATGTTTTCGGAAGACTAATAAGTAATTTCTGCACAATTCTCTCCCTAGATAGTTCTTCTCCATAACTTTTCATTTGATTAATGATATCAAACAATCTAGAGAGATACACATATAATGATTCACTGTTCTTCATACGAGTATATTCAAAATCTCTACGTAAACCTTGCAATTTTACATTTCTTACTTGTTTATCTCCTCGGAATTCACCCTTTAGAGCATCCCAAGCTCCTTTGGATGTCTCTTCATTCACGATTCTGGGAAAGATCTGATCCGATACTGCACCTTGTATCATTCCAAGCGCACGAGCATCCTTCATCAGGATCTCACTGAACGACATTCCATCCGGCGTCTCCTTCTTCGTCTCATCGACCACAGCTTTCTCAGACTTCGGATCTGGTGGTTCAAACCCATTTTCTACCAGCTCCCACAAACCATACGATTTTAGTATAGTTGTCATACGAATCCTCCAAAATTCATAGTTCTCTCCATTGAAGACCGGAGCTCTAAGCTCGACATTTCCGGATCCAGCCATATGAGACTTGGATACACGAAATCACAATTTCCAGATTCGATTAAAGCTCAAAGATGTAGCTCAATCGCACAGATTTCACGCCCAGATTAGACGATGAAACCTGGCTCTGAGGCCATGTTAGTGTTTGTGTGTGTAGTTTTAGTATGTGTTTCAATGGAGGTTGTCTCCAAAGATGGAAAGAGTTTCCGAGAGAAGAAGCTGCAAAATGTCTCTTCGAATTTCATTCACATATCTTGCATAATACAATCTTACCGTTATATGAGGAAGGGAAGGGAGATCCTTCACTCTTCAACATATAATACAATCTTAGCCATTCATTGGTATCATCCTATGAGATGATGCCACTTGGCTTATTCTATTACTTAGGCTAGATACAAGATTAAAATGCCATGTGGACTATGATCCAAAGGCTCACATTCAAACTGAAACAACACATAGAAACATGATTCTTGCTGCCGAGCTTCAGCTAAAGGATTATACACCAACATCTTCGACGTGGTGCTTAAAAGAACTCGTCCAGATACTGGAATGCTCCGTAAGAATACTAATCGATGAGGGAAGTTCTTCAATTGCAGTCTGATCTATATAAAGCTCTGACAGCTCCTGCATGCTTCCTGAAATCTCTGGAAACTTGTCAAGATTTAAGCAGCCAGAAAGAATAAGGGTTTTAAGAGATTTCATGTGAATTCTTCTTGAAATAACCTGGAGTTCTTTGCATTCTTTTAGACTAAAAAAAACAAGGTTGGTAAGATCCGAAACCGATGGGTGAACTTCAGTTAAACTTGAACAACCTTCGAGATTTAGAATCTCAAGTTTTTTTGCTTCAGTGACATCCGGGGTTTTGTTAAGGTATTGAGAATGACTTAAATCGATGAATTCCAACCTTTCCAGACGCTGCAACGACAACCAGGAAAACATCCAATAAATAATAAGGCATCTGACAACTTAAACCATTCAAAATAAACATATGAAAAATGAATATTGTACCTTGGTTCCTTCCCAAAGTTGTTCAATCTGACTATAAGGCATTTCAAGATCAATAAGATTCTTGGAGTGGAAATTGGATGGCAAGGACTTTAAGGGGCATTTCAAGATCAATAAGATGTGGGGGACGCTTTTGATGCCATTGCCAAGAATAGAAGGTAAAACAGAAGGGAAATTTCTAATTTATGTATCAATCTATTTTTCAAATTTATTTTAAGGTTTCTGGGTTGGTGGTTCCTTCAGCTCTGATTTTCTGTCAGCGGTCATAAGCTAAGGCAGTGTGTGTTGTCTATTGACTATTGTGTATATATTATCCGTAGTAAGTCAACAAGCCCTAATCGTAATGCATAGAAGGGACTGGTGGTGAAAGATGGAGAAGATGTACTAGGTATATGATTTTGGCAAACACAGCTGCATCACATCAGAAGATGCGGAGTTCGTTTCTTTATATACCAATCGTGAGGAGGTGCAAACCACAAAGCATGGCGCAGCCTAAAAAATCATCATGAAAACCCTGAAGCGGAACTTCGTGTTTTTGGCAAATTACAGGTAAGAGTTGCTGACCAATATTTCAGGTGTGTTGTGTCTTTTGATCTTGCTTTATGTCTGTTTCATCTTTTTATCTTGCTTTATGTCTGTTTCATTAAGTCTACTCAGTTGATAAAAGTAGGCTTCGTTTTTCAGTCACTGGCGGGGTTTCACTCAATTGATAGCGAAAAATACTGAAATTGTGTATACTGGTAGCAATTCACCATGCCCTGGTCCCACTTCCTTGTTTTGGAAGCAACTGTGAATTGCTGCGTTGTTGCTGGGAGGATTGTGATTTGTGACCGTGGGATTAGTCCGAAACGCAGAAGGGACAGGTGGTGTGAGATGCATGGGGACTAGGTATGATCTTGGCAAACACAGGTTGCAAATGGAAAGGGAGGTTGTTGCAGATTGCCAACTTGTTCCTGCTTTTGACACTTCACAGAACTGTCGCTAACGTTAGCCCTCCGGTTCCGAATTACCACGCCATTGTTTCGCCGTTGGAAGGTGCTTTCGTGAAAGTCGAGCCTCAGACGCTGAAATGTAGAATTATCCATGTTCAAATTCAAATCACATTGATGTTGATCAAAACTAAATTACAATAATTTCATAATTGTTCAGTTTCCATACTGATTTTTTTGTTGTCAAATTATAGATTTTGTTAGATTAGCCATTGACGGAGTTTGAACCTACGTCATCATGCAAGGGTTGAACATCTTTTTATCGCTATGGTAAATGGCCACTTGTTGTTTCCATATTGATTTCAAATCACATGTTTTTGCAGTATTCTCATCATAAATTGTCAGTTTGTTGATTGATATAGATGACTAGACGACTTTTAAATCAGATTAATTTTTTTTAGAGAAGACTTTTAGAGGATGATAAAAAGGTAAACAATTCAGATTATATTGTTTGTAGGACAAGACTAAATCCATCTTATATTAAATGGTTTTGCTACCAATTGCGTTTTTATATGTAGTTTCACATTGCACAAATGGTTAGATAAATACAATTACTAGTTGACATCGTATTTGAAATCTTTAACAAAATTGTAGATACCTACTGTAATTAAGGTAGGTTTACACCTTACATATTAATCACGTAATTTTCATTTTGTGCTTGCTTTGTTTCATTTTACCATAAAATAATGGAATTTCAGTAAATCATTAATTTTCTGTTTCAATGCCACACAAGCTGACAAAGATGTTACTGATATCGACGGTTGCAACAATAGCAAGAAGGCCCCACGTAGTGGCTTCATAGCTCATGCAGAGCATTCTCGTGGCGCTTCCCAACCTTTCTCTCCTTCCACGAGTCACCACATTCTCCAGGACCTTCAACTTTCACGTTTCTCTGGTTTATCCCCTCTCTCATCACTCTCTCTATATCTTTCTCTGTCTAGATCTTCCTCTCTCTCTCTCTCTCTCTCTCTGAAACCCTAATCAAACAATTATGACCCGGCAGCGAGCTGAACTTGTTTCGTGGAAGATGAGGCTGAGGAAGGAGTGGATGTTTGATACTCCGGAGCAATGCCGAGACCGCCGCCGTCGAAGAATAGAGATGAGGCGGGCCAAGTGGTCCAGCTCCGGCTACCGCCCACTCCCAGTACGTGGTGCTCAGCACATCTCAAACGATCATGATCAGACCTGTCTAATATTATCTGACGAGGAGGATGGAGGGCCAACTGATCATGAGGTGGCGGTGCAGCCTGCAGTACCATCTCCCCGTTATTTGCTTCATAGGAACCCAATGCCGGAATTCAGGACTATGTCGTTCAGTCGGCTTCCAGATCAGATGGGTATGGAACTAAACGATACCGTGTTTGTGAAAGAGGACTTTTGCCGGCTGGATCATGTTCTCCATGGCCAGCCCATTCATTTCTTTGCTGTATATGACGGTCATGGACACCCTCATGTAAGTATTACGTAATTATATATTACTTATATCGTAACACACTCTCACTGTATAAACTTGAGAAGAGAACGTTATATACTTTTAATTTCGTACTCTCTACAATAAGCGATAGCAAAATATTTAAAATTTAATTTAAGATCTTAGTTTAATGTGTTTTCCTTGATAATTTTTTTTGTATATACAAATGTGATAATTTTCCTACTTATGAACTGAGAAGAAGGGAACGTTGTGGTTAAATTCACATGTATAGGTGTCCACCGTTTGCAAACAACGGATGCACGAATTCGTAGCCGAGGAGCTGCGGCGCGTCTTCACCACCGTAGGGTGTGCGAATGGTGATGAAAACATGAACTTTGCTTCGCAAGGGCAAGAGGAGGCGAGGTGGCCTGCTCTGGTACCGACGGCCCTAGAAAGGAGTTTCCAGAGGATGCATCGACTGGCCCAGGACACTTGCCCGTGTGGGAACATCGGGCACGCGTGCGGGTGCAAGCCCAATATCAACGCACTGCCTGTTGCGGGGTCCACTGCTGTTGTGGCAATATTGACAGCTCAGCATATTGTGATTGCCAATTGTGGTTTCTCACACGCCGTTCTTGGCCGTGCTGGGCGTCCCTTCCCACTCTCCCATTATCATAAGGTTGGTTTTTGTAACTTTTAATTTAGGGTTTTTTTTTCTTCTAATTTAACAAAATGTAGACTATAGCTCTGGTATTATTTAATTCGGTCTTTTTAACCGCCAGATAATAATGATCAAAGATATAACTATTAAAAAATCCGTATAGTATCTGATACTCCGAAATACCATAAAAAAATCCTCTAAATTAGAGTGAAAGTTTAGAGACTAATTGTCGGTCCTATGTCATGGCATATAATCAAATTGACGAAAAATCTCATGGAAAGACCAATAATGCACGTTAAATTCATGGACCTCAGTTAACGGCTATTTAGTTCATTGACGAAATCTACTTGATGTCCAAGTTCAAGTTTCAATTCGCTCTAATCTATCCTCCACATGCACTCCTTTCATTTTTTATTCCTAACCCTGGAATTTAATAAAACAAAGAAACATCAATGGACCAAATATTAAAAAGTGCATAAAAGAGAGAAAATATATTAGAATTTTACATTCTAATTTTATTATCTATCAGTTGCAGTCTGAGAGGTGGAATGAGCAAGAAAGGATGCGTGCAGTCGATGGTCGGATGTTCTATCACAACGGCGTTCGTGTATATGGAACTCTCAACATGAATCATTCCCCAAACCCAAGTAATCTTCAATTATCTCTCTTCTAATTAAAAATTAGTGTATTTAAGTTTCTGAAAAGATGTTGAGCCACAATTGGTGTTATTAGTGTTACTAATGAACTTGTTATACTAAGTAGGGAATATGTAAATAAATGCACGTCTGGTAAGTGATAACATGAGTGAATTGGTAACATCATCTGATGGAAATGCGATCGTCATTACGAAAAGCTTTCCTGCCTCTTCAATGTTAAGCTATTTCCTGGTGCTAATTATTTGATGGATTGTAAATTAATGAACAGTTGAGCACATTTATAAACCGGTTGTGACATTGGAACCTCGTATTTCCTTAATAAAAAGAGAAGGGGATCAAGATGAGTTCTTGATTCTAGCCAACGACGGCCTCTGGGATGTGGTGCCCGATGACATGGCTTGCAGGGTAGCTTGTATGTGTCTTAGAGGAGGCGGAGGTGGTGGCAGCAGCGGCCATATGAATCGAGCTACAGCTCCAAATACGGGGAACGTGGAGCACTGTCTTTGTCCTCCAAACACAGATGGCCATGAGAATGCGAGGGGTGGTGTGTTTCTATCGCCAGAAAGCAACCTTGCAGCCACATTGCTGTGCCGCCTTGCATTAGCTCGTGGAAGCCATGGCGATATAAGTGTCATGGTTGTCGATTTGAAAAGTGGCTAACGGGTAGAAGAATGAAAAGGGGAGGGCAAATGGAAATTGCAATCGTTTGCTTTGAATACTTTGGCTGTTTAATTGGATTCAACAAAGTCTCTTATAATGGTATCCAATGGCAGGAATAAAATGCTTAGAAATGTTGTCTCCTTTATGTTAGCCAAGTTTGAATTACTGTCACGATGATCATGTTGTTTAGATTAAATTAATATTCATGGTAAGAAAAAATAGGGCTAATTTAGCTAGCATGGAAATAGAAAGAAGGAATAATGGTCGAACTACAAGAATCTTTCAGTTCATAAAAAAAAAATACACGTGTTACAATTTGAGTGAAATACATCGAAAAATTAGCATGGAAATAGCAAGACTGAAGGATCTACACAAAGCTTTCGGTTCACAAAACAGATCTTGCTCAACATATCGCGACACCACTCTAGTTGGTCTGTTGTTACACTTGACATGTTCAAAACCTTAGAAACTAATTTCATGTCAACTTCAGAGAAGAAGTAAAGGTGATCATCTGTACCTTCTTCTTCTTATCATGCTTTCTGAATCTCTTGAGCATGCTGTTCCTACTCCTCAGTATCTCTTTGAGCTTCATATTTTTCTTGTGAAGATCAGTTTGGACCTCAGCCAAAAGATTCAAATCCGTTTCTTGAAGGTGTTCTCGTCTTCTCTTTTGACTTGCATTAATCGAACTGCTAGCGTATTTATCAGCTCGAATGAATTGCCACATTGTCGTAATTGATTCTTCCAGTTTCTCTACTAGATCGTCACTCGAAATTATTTCTCCATCATCTCTACCTTTTCTTCTTGTTTTCCTTCTGTCTTTTAAACTGTCCCCTCGAACCACTGGAACTTGAAGAAGTAGAGACATCTTGTATCGATTACTGACATAATTTTCAACCCTTGTCCGTTCTTCAGAACATTCACCCTCCACAAATCTTTGCAAGTACTCTTTAAACTTCTGAAATTCGCCCGCGACTTCATTATACGTAGCGGTTTTATATGGAGACTTCCATAGCTCCAAGGCCTTACCATACTGCCATTTAAGGAACTCCCACGAAAGGCACAACTGCCCCACATACACCACTTCTAACTCACTATGCAATTCTCTAAACTTCACCGAAATTGGGTCAAAAAAATCAGAATCTTTATTTGATTTGCATCTCAAAAGGTTCTGTGAGCAAAAGGATTTGCTGCTCGAAAACGGCTTAGGTGGTTTCTTGGACTGCAATAAACGTAGTGCATTCAACTTCTGGTTATTCAAGATATCGAAATTTCGCATACCTACGCTGTAGCTCTTGTAGAATTCGTCAAACTCTCCGATTCTACCATGGAGTATTTCATCAACCTTCCTTGGCTTCAATTCATCCAAATTCAAGAACTCGTAATCTTCGGGAATAGTAGGCAGAGCATCAGCTCTGACTCTCTTGAACTCCATTTTTAACTGTTCTATCAATTCTTGGTGCTCCCACAAAGCTTCCAATGTGTATGAATCCACATAATCTCTGGCTGTCAGGTTATGGTTATGACAATTGGATTTTTCAGAATCTTCTAAATCTAAACCCTCCGTTGGCTTTTCTTCAGGATTGTGATGATCATTCTTCTGCAGCTCTTTGGTTTCTCGAATTTCTTTCTTCATATCTTCTCCTTCGTCCTCAAAACAATCAGTTGCGTACCCAACATAATCGTAATCAGAATCTGAAGCCGAATCGTTTTCATGACTCCCCAATTTCTCTCCGTCCGAACGAGGCTCCTCTCCCGTGACCAATTTCATCTCACGGGACTCGTCTTTCTCGCATTCACCATGTCCAAAATCCTGAGGAGCTTCTTCAACATTAAAGCTTGCGGCTTTAGCTTCGTCCATGAAGCAACTAACATTCTTTGCAGCTTTCATCTGGTTAAACTTCTCAGCTAGGAACTCGTACTCTTCCAAGAGAGCCGAATCACCATTAACATTATTCCCTTCATTGATTCTACTCAATAATTCTTTAGTCTGGAACTCAAACTTGAACACGAAATTCGGTTTCGACGCATCTCCATCACCAACATCATCAAACTTCGAATCATCACCATCAATCTTCGAAATCCCATTGATTTCTCCCGAAGGAGGAGGGCTAGAACAACAGGAATTGTTCAACGGAGAACTCTTGTCGTGACGAAAACTCACAAGGAAGATTTTGCTGAAGAATCTGAACAAAGTAAGCAAAAGTGAAGAGATAAAAAGTGCCATCTTTGTTTGAAAAACCCAAGCGGCAGCAGAAGCCATAAGATTTCTGATGACCCTGTTTTGAGTTATATGGAATCGGATGAGCTGTTTGCACTCTGGGAGAGATACATTCCCCTTTGGGAATGGGAAAACAATGTCGTTTGATGCCTTTTCCTTCTTCGTTTTGGTACTTATTTTGAATTTACCGGTAAAAATCCTAGACTGAATGGGAAAGGGGAACACTATATATCTGCGAAAAAATAAATGTTTTTAATAAAATAAAAAAGGGTAAACTGTCGGTTTACCCCCTGAACTTTTACCTCACTTTCGATTTCCCCACTGAACTTTTCTATTGGAAAATTAAGGACTCAAACTAATTTTTTTAGCCAATTTGCCCCCTACCGTTAGTTTTTCATGTATTCCATCCATATTTCCGTTAAGTGAGACCATGTGCACAACATGTGAGGGTAGTTAAATTATTTCACTCTTAAAATGATTAAAAAACTGAAAATAAAAAAAAAAACAAAACTTTCCCTCTATTTTTTCCCTCTAATTCCTATCCTCAATTTTATTTTTCCCTCTCATTCCTATGCATGAGAAATAACAGATGGTGTTATTGTCTTCATAAGTAGCTAAGTTAATCTTTTTCTTGAAGCATGTGCTACCATTTTTATTTTCTCTAACAAATTAATAATTTGACAAATGTTCATGGTGCTATTGTCTCCAAAGCAGTACATTAATATAAGAAACATGTCCATAAAAAAGACTAGGGTTTCTTATATTAATGCACTGCTTTGGAGACAATAGCACCATTAGCATTTGTCAAATTATTAATTTGTTAGAGAAAATAAAAATGGTAGACAATAACACCATATGTCATTTCTCATGCATAGGAATGAGAGGGAAAAATAAAATCGAGGATAGGAATTAGCGGGAAAAAATAGAGGGAAAGTTTTGTTTTTTTTTTTATTTTCAGTTTTTTAATCATTTTTAAGAGTAAAATAATTTAACTACCCTCACATGTTGTCCATATGGTCTCACTTAACGGAAATATGGATGGAATATATGAAAAACTAACGGTAGGGGGCAAATTGGCTAAAAAAATTAGTTTGAGTCCTTAATTTTCCAATAGAAAAGTTCAGGGGGAAAATCGAAAGTGATGTGAAAGTTCAGGGGGTAAACCGACAGTTTACTCAATAAAAAATTCATTGACATACTCACATTTTGACACGTGTACAATACTTCCAAACATCATCAGCATCCACGAACGCGGGACCTCTCGGCGGCTTCGAAGCCTGGTTGGCACCACTAAGGTTAAGCTCATTGTGTGCGATTTGGATCTGCTCCGGACACTAATGTCTGGAGCTTCCTCATCCACAAATCTGGACCGCTGATTATTGTGCAAGTCAAATCAGAACTGTTGGTTGTGTGTGGTGGCTAGGAAAATGAATTAAATGAGACCGTTGGATTCAATTTGTGCGGCCCAGATTAATGGATGAGGAGGCTCCGGACATTACGGATCCAAATCCGTTTTTATCTTCTCTGTCGTCGTTTTGGTAGTCTCCAGCCTCAGCTCCGTCGTGGACTGGGTCTCTTTCCGCTCACATTCCCCAATTTCTAGGTAATCAAAATTCAATTTTTGGATTCAGAATTAAATTTGGAAATTTGGGAAACATAATTAATCGGTGCTGATAAACACATGGAAGCTCAGCTCTGCTTTGAAGCAATCAATCTGTCACTACGCCGCATGCGGCAGCGTTGATGCAATTCATGTGGCGGGTAGGACGGCGAACCGCCGTCGGATTCTCTGAAATCCCATCTCGAAAAGATTGCATTTTCCATATCACAAGCAGATAAAAAACCGAACTTATAAGTTTAGCATAAACCAGATGACAATTTGAACACTAGGTTTAAGCAAATTCAGGGACTTTCACAGGACGCAGTATTCTCCGTCGCGTTGATGTAATAGTCCCGAGTCCCACATTGCATTTCGCTTTCTCTGTCTGGCAATCTGCGTGCAACGCCGTTGCCGGGTTGTTACTCGAATGTATTGCTTGATAAGGATGTTGAACTTTTGCTTTTATAGTATGCTTCTGCCAAAAGCTCCATTCTTTCGTAGGAAATACTTTGATTTGTATACTCACAATATGCCCTCATCGATTCGTGATCATGTCACCATGGAGAGGTACATATCTCTACATGTGGAATATATTTGTTGCCGATCTTTTGGTTTGGGTTTGCAGGATTCAATTGCTTGTGTGCTGCGTTTTTGTACTTTTGAGTTTCTGTGCTTGTGCGGAAACTGTGAAGATATTGCAATGACATTGCTCGTTCCTAATGCCACCGTTTGCTCCTCCAATTTGAGTGAAAGGTACTTTGCATTTCCTTTATCTTAACATTTCTATATCTGCAAATTGCAGTGGATGAGCCCTCCGAATTTGTGTTAATGTGGGGTATAATGACGGGATTTTCAATTGCTTGTCGTATGCATCATCAGCACTCTCTGCATTCATCAGTAGCTTAGGTAGTTAAAAATGTTGTAAAACTAAAAACTGAGTTTGCTGCTGAATGAGTAAAAAGGAATGCGATACTGATTCATTGACTTGAAGTCTGATTAAATACAAATGCAAATAACTGAAAGCTAGAAAATAAAGCAACGTCTAATCCCACGACTAACAACTCCTAGTAATCTGGGATTCTCCTAAGGAATAGGTAAAAGAAACAGACTTCCTAACAAATAGGAATTTATTGAAAAACAAACGACTAAATATCTTAACAAAAAAAAGTTTTAAGCACTTTTCCTGTGAAGGAAATCAAAAGAGAAATGAAGTCTTTCTCGCTGAGAGAAACCATGGTGTTCAATACAACGGACAAGATCTGCTATGCAGCCGTTTAAGTTTTACAGAGCATTGCATAGTTGACATCCATCTCGCCTTAAACAAATACAATCGAAAACTAACAATTCAAACTGTTAAAGTTTCCCAATATGTGGACAGATTACTTCGTACATGTTGTGTTGTGATTGCTTCCCTTCATGTTTTTCTGCCAATCTTTGTGCACCATTGATAGTGATGCCGGTTTTAGTTGCATGCTCACAAAAAATCTGCCACTCAACAAAAATATACAGATGTAAAGATTTTAAACCCTTTGTGCACCATTTATTCCGCTAACGAGTTTGGTCTTGAAGTTTCTTTCATTGGAAAATTTTGATCTTGGAGTCTGGCAAACATGCTTTTGCAGGGAAGTCGTATGAGATTGGATCGCCTCGAATCAGTAGTTTAAATGGACACAGCAAGAGGAGGGATAAATAAGAGTCTCAACAATTTCATCTCCCTTTTCGGAAGAATGCCTCTCGTACAAACTAATGCTAAAGCTGAATTGAATGGTTCTGGTAGTTTCAGGTATAGATTTATATATTTCTAGTGTCTTTATATACTGCTTGGAGAAGGATGTTATCACTGATAGAAAGTTAGGAACATGATAATACTCAACAGACACAAATTAATACAATCGTAGTTACTTAACTGAACAGGCGCCAACTCCGCAATACAAACCTTATCGAAAACAAGAAAAAAAACAAAAAACTTTGCAATACATATGGTAAGTAAATACTGACCATGTACCAACCACAGAAGAAAAAGGAAATTCGCAAAACTCCACTACAGAAAATCACCATTTCTTCATCCTCCCATGTCCCAAGTCTTAGTTTATATCAGTGATGATGCGCCCAATACCTCAATCCTCATTACCCCGTGACCCACAGATGCAACCCCATATCCTCCCACCTTTCCTGGAGGCTACCACCGCCCTCTCCTCCTTCTCTTCCTCATGTCTCGATTGCTTGAGATCACTCAAAATTTCCTTAACAGCCACCACCTCCTTTTCTTCGTAGCTTGAGTCCACCATATCGCTCAAAGGTGTGGTGCTCTGAAACTGATCCAAATACCCCAATGTGCTGAAAAAATGCTGTTTTGGGTGGGAATCCGTTGGTCTGTGATTGTTGTCTTGATGTATACCAGTTCCCTCTAGCGTGCTCTCTACCTCAGGGACCTCCAAATGTATCTGCCTTGTCTCTTCCGCATAGCATGACTTCTCAGGATCAGTCAAAATTTCTGAATCATCACTCCAGGTGAGAAGGGATTCCTCATCAGCTATCGACTCTTTTTGCTTACAGTTTGAGCCCATAATATCAATCAAAGGTGCAGTGCTTCGAAACTGAGCCAAATCCCCCAAAGTGCTAAAAAACCGCTGTTTTGGGCGGTAACGGCCTGTTGGTCCATGATTGTTGTCTTTACGTATACCAGCTCCCTCTACGTCAAGGCGTTTCAAATACCACAAGTTCTCAGGCAACTTAGAAAGTTTTGAGCAGCCACTGAGATTCAGCCATTCAAGACTTAACAAATTGCAGATACTGTCTGGAAGTGAGACAAGGCTATTGCAGTTTTTCAGATTTAACGTCACAAGCCCTTGAAGGAGTTCAATTGATGGGGGCAACTCTCTAATAGATGTTCCATCCAAATCAAGACCGGTTAATCGTTCCATATCTTCAAAAATGTCTGGAAACACCTCAAACTCTGTACAACCAGAAAGAGAGAGATAACTAAGGGATGTGAGTTGACAAATGCTGCTTGTAAGACTCTTAAAGTCTTTGCTATACCGTAGCGTTAAAGTTACAAGCCCCTTCAGATTATAAATTACTGATGGCAATTCTTTGATTGCAATCCCATTTAAACTGAGCCTTGATGGATCTTTCATAGGTCCTGAAGACACAGGAAGGTTCTCAAGATTTTGGCTGCCAGATCTCATATGATTGTCTTCAATTGTAGTCCAATCTAAATGAAGCTCTAATAGGTTCTTCATAACTTCTAGAATCTCTGGAACCTTCGTCAGATTTGAGCGGCCAGAAAGATTTAGGGCTTGAAGAGATCTCATATGAATGCTGCTTGGAAGAATCCTTAATCTTCTGCAATCCTTCAGTTTCAAAGTAACGAGTCCCGTTAAATTTTTAATGGACAAGGGCAACTCTGTAATTGCAGTCTCCTCTAAATTAAGCTCTGATAGGTTCTCCATGACTTCAGGAATTTCTGGAAACTTCTCCAGATTTGAGCAGCCGGAAAGATTAAGTGTTCGAAGAGATCTCATATGAATGCTGCTTGGAAGACTATGAAATTCCTTGCACTGCTCTAAACTCAAACTCTCGAGGTTTTGAAGAGACGCAATTGATGGGCAAAGCTCTCTAACAGATGTCTCGTCCAAGCAAAGCTCTTTTAATCCTTCCATATTTCCTACATTTCCTGGAAACACCTCGAGCTTTGAACAACCAGAAAGATTAAGAAATTTAAGGGACTTGAGTTGAACGATGCTGTTTGGAAGAATCTTGAGTTCTCTGCAATATTCAAGATTCAAAGTAAGAAGCCCCGTAAGATTGTTAATTGATTGAGGCAGTTCTTTTATGCCAGTCCCTCGCAAATAAAGTCCTGAAAGCTTCTCCATAACTTCTGAAATCTCAGGGAATTTGTCAATGTCTCGGCAAAAAGAAAGATTCAAGGTTTCAAGCGATTTCATATGATTGATGCTTGAAATGGCCTTGAGTTTGACGCACCAACTTAGATCCAAGAGAACAAGTTTTTCAAGGGCAGAAATGGATGGGTGAACCTCAGATAAACAACTGCAACCCTCAAAAATTAGTTTCTCAAGATTCTTCGCCCCAGTGAAGTCGGGAGTTTCCTTAAGTTGAGAGCCTTTTAAATTGACAACTTTCAACTTTGCTAAAGACTGTCAAAACACATCCAGGAAAACATATGTTACATAATATCTAAGGACGAAACCAATTTTAATGAAACATATATGTAAATGATGATTATACCTTAGTTCCTTCCCAAAGCTGTTGAAGACGACTATATTGCATGTCAAGGTCAACAAGATTTTCCGCGTTAAACTTGGACGACAAAGATTTTAAGGGGCAATTGGGCCAGAAGAGACAACTTAACTTTCCAGAAAGATACTTTAATTCTTCACATTCTCTTTGATCATAGTCGAACGACTGATGTCTTCCATTTTTTCGTATATAGTGTGAGTGGACCCTAAGGAGTCTTAGTTCCGTCATTTTAGCAAAAGCTGCATCTAATTGTAACACTTCGTTTGAGTGCGGCCAATGCACAATAATGCTTTCAACTGCTTTTGAAGCCTGTATAACCAAAATGTTCACATTGAGTGAGTACAAACTAATTTAAGATTATAAAGCTAATGCATGTTTCTCATGAATTGGAGTTTGGTCAAAATTGAAGCTATATACTAATGACCGCTACATAAGAAAAAAAATTCTTGAATATAATGCATATCTCACCGTATTTTGAGTTAACACATGACGAACATCTTCATAGCTCCACAAC
Source organism: Malus sylvestris (assembly GCF_916048215.2). Lineage (NCBI taxonomy): Eukaryota > Viridiplantae > Streptophyta > Magnoliopsida > Rosales > Rosaceae > Malus > Malus sylvestris. The sequence continues at coordinate 26,462,932 of NC_062260.1, forward strand.
CTACTGCGCCTCCCAGGCTCTTCTATAGATTCCTGACGGACGATCTCGTAACCCATTTCCTCTAGTAAATCATGCATCTCGATTATACCGTCAGATGAGATAGTTACAAGAGCTCTACCAACTAGAACGTCCAGTCCAGTATGGGGATGGAAGCCACAACCCTCCATAACCCTTATCGCATAGTCTTTCTTCATTTGTTTAAAGAAACATGCAATATCAAGAAATATTTTCTTCTGTAAACGATCTAGTCCATCAAAGCTTGTTCGAAGGACTTTCTGAATTCCCAGGTGCGGGTTTGTCGCTATCTTCTCTAACTCGTCTTTCCACACAAGTACACTTTTGTTGTCGAGAAAAGCTCCCAAGACCTTAAGTGCTAAAGGCAGACCTTGAGTACACTTTATGAAATGACTTGACATATCACTGTATTCTCCTGTGCGTTGCTTTGTACTGAAAGCATACTGCATAAACAGTTCAAGAGCATCATCATCATTTAACAACTCTGGCTTATATATCTGATCACCAAATCTACTTAGTGACTGTTTATCTCTAGTTGTTATAATGATTCGACTTCCGCCACCAAATGGAGGTTGTCGTCCAATTAAAGCTTCAATTTGGAATGGATTCTCCACATTATCAAGAACAAGTAAAATCTTTTTCTTACCAACTCTTTCCACCATCTTCTGAAAACCATTTCTCAAAATCTCTGAACTCCCCACCTTAGCATTCGTGATGCTAGACAGAATTTCCGCCTGCATATCTAATGGTGCTTCACCTGCATCAATCGTCGGGAAACGTCCCTTCACATTTTCAAGAAAGCAACGACCTTCGAAATGATGATTGATTTTGTCATACATAGCTCTGGCGATGGTGGTTTTGCCTATACCACCCATACCCCATATTCCAACAAAGCGAACATCATCCACCTCATGACATAATAGTGAATCCATTTTCTGTAAGCGGGAATCCATTCCAACCAAACCGTTCTTTTCACTTGATGAGTTGTTGATCAATTTATCAAAAATATCATCTACAATCAACTCAATAAGCTTGGCATCATCCCTGCAAATTTGAAAAACATGCAGTTAGTAAAACCTGCTCTTTCCTCATCTTGAAAGAAGAAGAAAATATACAAACGATGTCGTCCCAGGTGAAAAGTAAATTAAAAACAATTGAATTCTTCATCGCGAGATCTATATCAGTGGCTCCAAAGATTACAAATCAACCTTTCATTTGCGATAATTTTTTAAATTAGTTTCCTCTTCCCTTCTCATGGCATAGATAGGTGTGGTGGTGGAGAGTTTGTAGAGAGTTGGTGAGTCTTGAATTTTCTAGAGAGTAGGTTGAGAGGGTCATCAACGTGGCCATCCTAACACCTAGGAAGTCTTATGGTTCTAGTTGTATTAACATTAATAACAAATTTAACATTAACATTTCAACAATATGTGTCTGAATAATATCACAGATTACAAAGAAAATTAGAATTATAGTCTATAAACGAAATAAGAATTTTCTTCAAAATTAAGAAGACCAAAACATGAAATTAGCTAAATTTCTAAACTAGTAAGTTAATAAGATTATGAAGGGGTGAGAGTTACTGGTAATTTCGTGAATCCCAGCCTGATAAATTGGGAGCTCTTTGTAGAGCGGACCTCCAGTGCTGAACCTCTTCCATGTCAGCGTTAGGATCATGTTCGTGCTTAGAAAAAGCTTCCCCAAAACTTCCCTCAAGTTTACGAACATGAGAAGGATCTACTTCATAGAAAACGGGGATCACAATCTGGTGCTTCTGATCCATGCAATGCAGGATCTGGACGAGTTCTTTCAAGCACCATGTGGAAGAAGCGTAGTTTTGAGAAAAAACTACAATCGAAAGCCTTGACTCGCTAATAGCTGTCAGTAGTTGCGAAAGGTCGTTGCCTGTTCTGAGCTCTTCAGCGTCAACGAAGGTGTTGACTGACTTGTGAACTAGAGCTTTGTACAGATGGCCGATGAAGGTCTTCCGAGTGTCTTCGCCTCTAAAATTGAGGAAGACATCATATTTCCAATCGAGAACAGATGAAGAAGACGGAGAATAAGCCATTGAGAAGAACAAGATCGACTTTCAAGATGACGTTGGATTAGATGGATGCTCAACGACTGAACTCCTTCACGGTTCTCTCTGGAAAATGATCCGAAAGGAAGAGTTGCCTCGGTGAAGGAAAAGGAGATGCATCTTCAAGGGGGCATCTCGGAATGTTCCCATAAAGAAACGGTCAACTTGGCCTAAAGTCCACTACAATTCAAATAAAATAAGATTGAGCATGTGCCTCTTTACAGTGTGGGGGAAAGTGTCGAGTCCTTACGTGACGGCGTGAATTTGAACTTCGTCGATGATTAATATAATATCTAATTTAACAAAATTTATCGTTTGATAAAAAATAAATAAATAAAATAACATTGATATTTTGCAATAACTTGCAAGCTGCAACCACATGTATCAACCCTTAATGAGCTGTCTCATAAATCTTAATTATACATTTACCTCCATATTATTATTAAGTTTACTATTTGGGACTTTAAATTTACAGGGAGCCTGATAATTTCATGCCAAGTTTAAGTGCATGGTTCTGGTAGATGACTGAGGTAACTAGATTAATATTTTCAGTATATGTATACACTGTTGGGACAAGGACGTTACTGCTAATCGCTGAGACATGACGATGCTCTGGAACTAGAATCCAGATTGTTTTTTTAACCATGATCGCTTTAAAATTCAAAAGCATTGTTTGTTGTAATTTAGGGAACTGAGATGCATCTTCAAGGGGGAGCTTGGAATGTTGCCAAAAAAAGGGTCAGCTTTGGCTGAAGTCCACCTACCAATACAAAACAAAGAAATAAGTTAGATCGATATATTATATTAATCAAAGATAATGTGAAGGGAGCATCTAATCATGTGGCTAGGCTAGTTGTTGATCAAAATATTAGAATCCAATCATGTCTCATAAATCTTGTTTACTTTTGCATGATGAAGAAATTTAATTTTACGAAGGAATTTTAAAATGACGAAATTTTATTTTCTAAAATTTGTGAATTTTTTTGTTTGGTTGAAACACCCCAACCCCTTTTTATATTTTAAAATTTGTTTAGTCCTTAATTGGTGAGCCCGTGGGGCCCACTTGTTTTATTTTTATGTTTCCCGGTCTCCCTCTCTCTCAACTCTTCCGTATATCTCTCTATCCCTCAACCACGTATCCCTTTTCCCGTGGACTCACTAGGACCGAGTCACCATCAGAGAGGCTCACCACGAGCCCAGGGACCCTGCCCTGCGAGTTCAACGACACGGAGCTAAGCTCCGGCGAGCATTTTCTTTCTTTTCGTTGAGGTAAATCACAAATCTCTCATTCTCGCAGTTACCTTGATGTTTGGTTGCGATTTAGAAGCTTGAACCTTCCATTTTTACGTAGATTTTGCTTCGGAAATCATTGTGGGTGAGCACACCCATTTTCCGGCGAACCGTGGACTTTGGGAGCTTTTTCCGGTCACCTCCGACCGAGTTATGGTTTTTGGAAGGTAGAAACCTCTTTCTCTCTCTTTGTTCTTCATGTTTATACCTAGATCGGGGTCTAGAACCCATGTTTTCCGGTGACCGGAGCTGTAGCAGCTCCGGCCTTCTCTCTCTCGGCAAAACCAGGCCAGCCGGCCTCCCCTTTCCTTTCCCCTTGGGCTTTAAGCCCGTTAAACCCCCCAGCCCCTTTAGTTTTTTTAATTTTGTCCTTGTTGTTTTTAAAACCCCCCAAAGGCCTTGGGCCGATTTAATTCAAAGGGCTTAAAGCCCTGTTGTTTTTGTGAGGCCTTAAGGCCTTGTCCCGTGTGTGTGTTGTGTGAAGTGTGTGTGTGTGTGTGTTTAATTGTGGTGGGTGTGTGCGTGTGTATATGTGCATGCACATGCATGCCGTGTGTGTGTGTGTGTGTATTTGTAGTGTGTGTGTGTGTTTGGGCTAAAGCCCAAACCCCAATTCTCACTCTAATACCCTTTTAACCCAAAAACCTTAGGTTCCTAAAATCTTTTAAAACCCTAAACCCATCCAATCCCAAATCCCTTATTTTATTTAATTCAAACCCAATCTTTTAGAAAATCCTTTTATTTATTAATTATATTTTTGTGCTTAGGTAAAGTTGCTATTAAGGAAATTCGTAATCCTGATTCGCGCGATTCTTCTGCTAAGAAATATTTGTGAGGGGACCCCTTCTGAAATTACATGACTTTATAATTTAATTGCATAAATGATTAGCATGCCTACGAATTTATAATTTGATTTATATGAAGCCTGTTGATTAAATATATTGATTTTCGTCTTGTGTTTTGGTGAGGAATTAATTGTTAGCCTATATTGAGCTATATTTTAATATATCGTATTTCTATAAAAACTATGAACTAGTAGACTATCTGATAGATGACGATAGGATGCTAGAACATGTTTTTGAACCCCTCTTTATAGTGTGGATGATCGGTAATCTATGCTATGAAGTGGTTATTTATGAGATGTGTAAATATTTGTACGTACCTAGTAGACACTATGCCGCCTGGGGCGAGGAACTGGTGTTGGCATTTAGGCCGGGAGAAATAATCCCTAGCTACGGGCTGAGGGACATGGAGCAGGTATTGGGCCGGTAGTTGGTAATCTCTGGCTACGGGCGCAGAGACCACGGAGCAGGCATTGGGCCGGGAGTTATATTTATTCGGTGATCTTACTAGCAGCACACCACGTTTACGAGACGATTTACGATGTGATTACTGTTTTGATTTCCGCAATGCGTTTCCGCGATGTGACTTTTGAGATATTTTGGCATGCTAGGATTTTGTTTTAAATCCATCACTTATTATGCCAGTAGTTTTCATTTATATAAACTGTGGGGGTTAGTATCTTAATAACTGTTTTATTATTATATATATATATATATATACGAACTTGATCCACTCACCTTTGTTTTGTGCCCCCATTCAGGACTTAGAATCAAGACACCTAATCCCGGCGTGAAGGCACTTCTGCAGCAGCATCTCGGATCCTCTCGATGTAGGACTCACTCCTTTATTCATTAAATTTTATCTTAATTCTTTTTAGTGATTAGGTTTAGTTGTATGCTCTGAGCACGTTCCTTAAATTATTAATTCATAGTATTTAAATTTCATAACCCTTATTTATTTCTTATTCTCAGCTTTTGTATCAATTAATGGCTTTCGTCACCCTCGGGTGTCGGCCAGCACGTGTCTATCCTGGTATTCAGGAAATATCAAGGTTGGGGCGTGTCATTGGTTAACCTAAAAGAACAATGGAATTGAATACGGAATTTATTATTTTTAAACCTTCAATCATAGAAATTGAAAAATAATACATATCTACATGGAATTTAAACTTGGGAATTGAAGGTCTCAAATTCCAAGTTTTTTTTCCACACGGAATTTAAACTTGGGAATCGATGCATGTCAATTTACAAATTTTGACTTTTAACCAAATTTTGAGTTTATTTCCCTCATCCAAACATAATGTTATGTTTAGAGACTGTAATGAGTGTAGTTGTCAAGTAGTTAGGTAGCCCTAAAGAGTTGATGGTTTAGTGAGGGGAAGGAATCAAGGAAACGAGGAGGAAAGAATTTGACTTGAGTGTAGCTTATAATATTGAATAAGTCACCATTCACAGTGGGGATATTGATATCATAGACAAGAACCACTGGGACTTGAGGTATTTTATTTTATATTTTAAGATCTTAATTATGTAACCTCGAGCTTAGTCAAGTTGTCTGAAAAATTATGACTAAGTGGCTACATTTTTAATCAATTTTATTTCACGATTGACATTAAGGTTAATTTTAGTTGTACATTCACATAAAATTCTCACTCAACAAAATATTCCGGTATTGAAATTTCAAGAGAAAATTGTACAAATAGTCTCTCAATTTTAATCCAATTGGAGCATTGGTCCTTAACTAAAAATTCATGATCATTGGTCCCTTAACTCATCAAAACATGCAACTATGATCATTTTCATCAACTCTGTCAAATTGAGTCATGTTGGAATGATCATTTGACACGCCCCAACCCCGATATCCCCAAATACCAGTAAATGTGTTGGCCGACACCTAAATTCATGATCATTGGTCCCAAATTCATAATCATTGGTCCCTTAACTCATCAAAACGTGCTGGGCGACACCCGAGGGTGACAAAGCCATTTTAACATGCATGCAAGTGGTATCAATAAACGAAAGTAAATAAAATATGTAAATATAATGAAATAAGCAAATATGGAAACGTGGTCAGAGCATATAACTAATCAAGAATAATGTGAAAGAATTACTATAAAAAGGTAAGAATAAAGGAATGTGTCCTACACTGAGAAGACACGAAGATACCTATACGGAAGTGCTAATAACAGAAGAAAACCGTTTTCCTTCTAAACATACTAACCTCCTGTTTTGAAAACTCATATAATACTACATAGTAGTTTTTTTCTGAAAACTCTAACATGCCAAAAAGAATTACTTGTAGCAATAAAACAATCTCTAAAAGTAATATCGAAATGCCCGAAGGCAAGTCCAAATAATCTCGTGAATAAAATCAGTGAAGTACTCAACTAGGGGTATCATAGTCACCCGAATGCATAATCATCACTCGAAAGTGAAGCTGTACGACATTGGGTTATGCCAGTGAAGAAATATGGTAAGTCCCATCCCCCGAAAGTAAAGTTGTACGACTCTAAGTTACGCCAGAGAAGTAAATATGACCATAAACATAACACACCGACACTAGCCATGGCTAATGAAGCTGTCTGACACTGGTTTCGCCTATGAAGCTGAGAATATGTCATACCTCAACTGTGTCATATGGCCATAGACGTATACATACTCAAGTTGTGTGTATGTGCTGTATGATAACCCACTAGAAAAACATAGAAAACGTATCTCAAAAGCTCATATCAACTCACCAGAGCTCAAAAACTCAAAGCCTCATCTCATAAATCCAGAATAAATCATATTCTTAAATCCATAGAATTTCATATACGAAAATCCAATAATTCATAACCTTTCATAAAACATAAATTCGATAAATCATAAATATATTTCATGCAACGTAAAATCTGGAAATCACGCTTTTCATGAATGCAATCCTAGTATTTAATAAAAATCATGCAATTTAAATAGTTGTGAGGTCGTAGCCGTCCGAACTAGGAAATCCGGAGTCTTCGATAGTAATTGTACTAAGCATAATAGGACCAATCAGTAAAACCCTACTATAATGATTGAATTTTGAAAAATGGAAAGCAAATTTGGAATCAGGGCGTCAAACTACCCTAAGAGGAGTCCCAAGCAAATTTCATAAAAAGTCAACCGAGACACCGAGTCGGTCAACTACGTTAAGACTTCGGAATTTCACTAAACGGATGTCAAAAATGGACTCGAGGCATCAAAATTAGTTTAGGAAGGTTCCTGAGAAAATTTCATAGAAGTTAATTCAAGGAATATTCCAGAGAATATTCCAATGAATATCTTGGAATATTCTGGAGAATATTCCATCTGGGTCGGGTCAACGAGTCGTTGGTTAGGCCGGGTTGCTGAGTTAGCCTAGTTCCTAGATTGTTGGGTTGGGCCAAGTTAACTGGGTTGTTGGGTTGGACCAGATCACTAAGCTAGGTTGCGGGTTGGGTCGACTCAGTTGGGCTCGCAGTTGCCAGACCCAATAAAAGAGAAGGCCGAATTTTTGGTCGGGGAACTTCTCTGACTCCGATTTGGTTCAAAACTTAACTAAACCTAGCTTATAATATATGGAATTGAAGCTTAAGAGGAGAGGAAGAGAAATATACCAGCAATAGGTCAGGTCATGGTCGGAGTTAATCAGAAAATGGCTCGAAAGCCGTCGGGTTTATCGTCGAAAACTAGAGAATTTCCCACGCATTGATTCCTGCGCCCAAACGTCACCAAAACAACTCAAAATTAGCCTAATCGTACTCTAAAATGATGATAATGAAGTGATTTGAGGGTGCACGGTCCCTACTTCTTCGAAAAAGTCCACATGTTGCTGAAGTTCAACGGGGGAGAAAAGTACATTAGCCTCTGCCACTGTCAGGGTTCGTAACTCGTCGTCGATTCTGAGTATAGAGTGAGGAAGATTGTGGTGTGGTGTGGAGCTTGTCGGAGTGGCAAGGTAGTCCGGCGATGATGCGCATGCTTTATTTACATAGAAAGAGAGAGATAACTGAGAAAGAGAACCGGGAGAAGGGAGAGATAAGAGAGAGGTTTGAGAGCTCTAGAAGGGAATGACGCGTGGCAAGAAGTGAGATGAGGCTTTGTGTGCGTGTGGGCCCCATGATCAGAAAATAATTATAAATAATTTAAAATATATAAATATCTCATAAAATAATTTAAATAATAAAATAATATAAAATAATAATTTCAAAAATTAAACAAATCTTTCGGATTCGTAAACCCGTAATATTTGGGGACATGTCGTTACAATCTACCCCCGTTAAGAAAATTTCGTCTCCGAAATTTTAAATAACTTGCTATAAGTAAAATACTCGAAAATAGGGAGAAAATATATATACAAGGAAGAAATCAAATTAGAGCAGTTGCATAAAAGAGAATGTCATTCTATCACGACCGGATTGCAATGATTCGTCTTTCATGGCTCCAAGCTCATACCGTCTTTCTCTTACGATATAAGAGTATAGTATAAAACTTAAATAAAAACTATAAAGTCAAAAATATGTATAATTATGTAATAACATAAGGTCAAAATATGTATGTATAATAAGATGACATCAAAATGTCAAAAATAAATATATAACAGCGTAGGATTCAAATACTTGTACTGAATTTAAAATGAAAGTACAAATAATTCACCCAAAATTTGTAATGGCAAAAATACATATATAAATATAATAACGTAATTTAAAATATTTGAACTGAAAATGAAAACCGAAAATGAAAACGGGTCTTGCTCAAGCATTTGTAACGTCACGTACTCCGAGAATATATGTGTGTGTCTTGAGTTGAGTCCTAACCATAACTAATTAGTAACTATTGTCGTAAACAGGCCGACTTGCCCACTTGCTTAAAGAACGTAACAAATAAGCCACCGATATTATAGTCTGCAGCCCGTAATGCTGATAACTCATTGTTGTCTCAATAAGCAAGTAAGAAGTTCCCGAGGGTGCCAAAATACCATTTTGCCCCTCAGTGTGAGAAGGTTTATAGATCGTCCGATTTATGCCTCGATCGCGCTCATGCACTACCCCAAAGCGCAGTAATCAGAGTTGTAAGAAGTGTTTTGACATCCACGTACACGTGAAGAACAAGGTCTTAGATAGTTAGAAGATGTGCGTAAACGAACACTTGTCATAAAACATTTCTTTCATGATTAACCACAACAGTCGCTCTCTTGATCGAGGGGTACAAGATTGAAAACCCAAATTAGATGAACCATAACTTTGACCACTTCCTTTGAATAACAGTTGCCGTTTCGAGCTAGACATAAAAACTGGCCCCCTAATCACCAAGTTCAGAACCTACAGTTCCACCTTCACCAATTCTTTACTAAAATACTGCACAATCCTCAAGGCCATCCGGAATTCTTTCTGATAAGTTTGGTAAGTTTGTGAAAAGATTATGCTCCTAATGTTCCCATCAAAACCGATATGAAACTGGGCCCACATTTCAACCGAATCGATACATCCTGAATTCTTCACGGATTTAGCGAGAAATCATGTTGAGAAGGCTAAAAGAACACTCAAGGAGTCTAAAGGTCGAAATAAATCCATTAAATCCATAGTACAAGATATATGGATTTAATATACACTTTGATGCTTGAATACATGTAAATATCTAACTTGATTATGTGGTAGCAATTGAAATAGTTGAACACTAACTCAACTTGAACGATAGTTTAATGAAAACTAACGAACGAAAAACTTAGATTTTCCTTGACCCAAAATTCACAACAATTTGTTACAACGGTAGGTCCAGGAATATTAAATCACCAGTCGTGAAGATTCACTCGATAGGGTGTTAATTGGGTGATTGAAGGACTGACGGTCTCAACAAAAAAGCTTCAACGTCTGGGTGGTTCTCCTGAACAGTATGTATACTTCATATATGATACGAAGAGTAGTAGGGTAACCCAAGATTGACAAAAAACATATATTAGGACCAGGAGATGAATCTGAAATTATGAACTAGGCCAATGCAAACCAAAACATCAGAGAATCTAACAAATTTGAGAATGAAGGATTCTGCTAAACGACTAAACAATTCATTTTTCATCTAGTATCAAAAGTAGAAAGTTCAAACTTGAGAATCGACTGACAAGGTTTCTTGATGAACAAAAAGCAATGTCACATTAGTCTTTGAGAGTTCTGTGAAAGGTGAAAATAGAACAGGTTGAAAAGCATTCAGGTACCTATGTGTCTTTCTATTAAGATTGGTAGCAACTATGTTGGCACAATCGGGGTGGTACGCGATGGTGCAATCGTAGACATTGATATATCCTATCCATTGCCGTTATAGAAGATCCAATTTTTTTCGAGTGAAGATAATTAAAAAGTTTGCGAGGTCGACAAAGATTTGACACGTTACTGCACGAAGATGGTGTCATTTTTCAAGTAAGGGTGATAGTTGTTGACTGAAAGTCGTAGGTAAGATGGTTCACTTCGTGCGTTTTCAACCGTCAAGAGACATAAGTGTTACTCGGTCATGATGCGTTGGCAAGTAGTTAAACATTTAGTAAAAATGTCACTGTAGGATTCGAAATTGATCGACATCATCGAAAGGTGTAAGAACAACAGTCAGGTGAGACAACACTTTAATTGTCAGAAACTTCGTTGACCATCAACATCTCAAACAAAACTGACTTGTTTCCTAGCCAAAGAAAATGGAAATAGGGCTATGGTCAAAGAATCGTTGACAACTATCGGTAGAAATCGACAAGACCGATGGTATTTCGTAATTCACAACACTCGAGAGGATTTTTGATTTCCAACTGTCACAACCTTGGATTTGGTAAGAATATCTTCTGCTATGCTCACGTCTCCCAAGAAAGTTATGTAATCTAAGCAAGGTCGACATTTAAGGAATTTGGTATAAAGTTGGATGTTGATGTTTAATAAACTGACCTCATGATTGGAGTAGACAAGGATTTTATTGATAAGACAATCACCGAGAAATTTCCTGAGGGTCCACACGGTTTCCTTCAGCAGAGACAACAAGCTTGAGAAAACTAATTCGGTCTACAACTGGTGCTTCTTAATTTTCTCCAACACGAACTTCGGATGTTTTAAGCCATCTCCATATAGGTATGACTCTGCCCGCCATTCCAAGGGAATGCAAGTCGCAGAGTACCACCATCTTTTTCGATCTTCAGCAGGTCTCAATTAGATTTCATTGCACTAAGATTTCTCTATCTCATGTCACTTTTATGTAAATCTGACTCTGCCCGCCATTCCTAGGGAACGCATGACGCATAGTATTGGTCCGTTGTTGAAAGTCGTCCATCATTCCAATATGTCACCGATGAGGCACAATCTCGACATGAATTTTCATACGTCAGATAAAAGGATGTGACATTTCATGCTGAAGAAAGTTTGTACAACTGTGTCGAAAGTCACCAACAACGGATGTGACTTTTTGGCAATGATGCGCGTGCTCTATTTATAAAGAAGGAGAGGGAGAGGGAGAGAGAGAGAGATAGCTGAGAGAGAGAACCGGGAGGAGGGAGAGACAAGAGAGAGTCAGAGAGCTCTAGAAATTGGGGACGTGTGGCAAGAAGTGAGATGAGGCTTTGTGTAGGTGTGGGCCCCACGATCAGAAAATAATTATAAATAATTTAACATATATAAATATCTCATAAAATAATTTAAATAATAAAATAATAATTTCAAAAATTAAACAAATCTTTCGGATTTGTAAACCCTTAATATTTAGGGATGGGTCGTTACATCATTGCTATAATTTTGTTAAAATTGAGGGATTATTGCTCCAATTGGGATAAAGTGGAGGGGCTATTTCTCCTATTGAGTTAGAGTTGAGGGATCATTGCTATAATTTCTCTCATTTGGTTTTTCATATTTGCCCCTTGGTTCAGCCTCATGTGCGTGGCACGTGGCTTATTTTAACGGAAGTTCTAATTGAGTTGATGAAAAAAGACCATAGCTGCACATTTTGATAAGTATGAAATGGTTTGACAGATCAATGTATTCTTAACAATTCAACAGCATCATCTTCATTTAACAACTTAGGCTTATATATCTGATCACCAAATCTACTCGGGCTTATATATCTGATCACCAAATCTACGTAGCGACTGTTTATCTCTAGTTGTTATAATGGTTCGACCTCCGCCACGAAATGAAGGTTGCTTTCCAACTAAGGCTTCAATTTGGGATGAATTCTCCACATTATCATGGGCAATTAAAACTTTTTTCGTACCAACTCTTTCCCTCATCTTCTGGAAACCATTTCTTTAAATCTCTGAACTCCCCACCTTCGTATTTGTGATACGAGACAGAATTTCTGCCTGCATGTCTAGTGATGCTTCACCTGCATCAGTTGACGGAAAACGTCCCTTGACATTTTCAAGAAAGCAACGACCTTCGAAGTGATGATTAATTTTGTCATACATAGCTCTAGTGATGGTGGTTTTGCCTATACCGGGCATACCCCATATTCCGACAAAGCAAACGCCATCCGTCTCAGGACATAATAGTGAATCCATTTTCTGTAAGCGGATACATTCCAACCAAGCCATTATTTTCACTTGATGAGATGTAAAAGTATCTTGTACAATGTTCTCAATAAGCTTGGCATCATCCGTATGAAATTTCAAAAGGAGTATAAAAAAGGAGTCAGAGCAGGCCATAATGTCCTACGGCTGCTAGCAAAATATGTATTGATACACTGATCACACTGAGCTAAAACTTAATTTTGTTCTTCAAATCAAGCTAGAGGTTACTTTAACCTACATACAAATTTCTGCATATTTGTCAATTTTTATGTTTGTGACTATTGTATTAATCAGTTGCTCTTAACTTTTCACAGATGGCATAGATCTAGGCAGATGACATCATTTACATGTTTTACTAGCATCATAGATATGTATCAACAGTATGAACAATTAATTTTAGCTAAACTAAATGCCTAAAACTAATTAATTAGATTATAAAGAAGTGAGAGTTACTTGTAATCTCGCGAATCCCAGCCAGATAGATTGGCTGCCCTAGTTAGAGCGAACCCCCAGCGCCGCACCTCTTCCATGCTGGCGTTAGAATCCTGCTCATGTTTAGAAAAAGTTTCTCTAAAACTTTCCTCGAGTTTACGAACCTGACTTGGATTAACTTGGTAAAAATGGGGCACCATAATCTGCTCCTGTGTATCCATGCATTCCAGGATTTGGACAAGTTCTTTCAAGCACCATGTGGAAGAAGCGTAGTTTTGGGAAAAAACTACAATCGAAAGCCTTGAGCCCTTAATAGCTAGACAGCAGCTGCGAAAGGTTGTTGCCTTTTCTTAGCTCTTCATCACCTCTAAAATTAAGGAAGACATCATATTTCCAACAGCGGGCACAAGATTGAGTGCAGCTGAAAGATGATCGGCTAGCCTACTAGTGGCAATGCAAAGCACAAAATTGATTTATATTTCATGTTTCATCCCTGGAACCATCAACTCTGAGTTTCTAACAAGGAATTGATTCCCTTGGAATCATCGTCTGCAATGTGTCATTTTGTTCGGCTTTTGTCTCTTCGTTTTTTTTTTTTTTTTTTTTTTTTTTTTTTGCCCTAGGCCTTTAGCAAGCATAATGTCAAGGTGTTGAATATCTGATAAACTGGCACCAGGGAAGTCGATGAATCAAAGTTTTTATTTTCTTTTGTAAAATCGGTTTATTATTCACTGTAGTGTGTTGGCATTCTTATGCTTTGGAGTTGGAGGCCCAAAAACTTAGCAGATTCTGTTTTTTGGAAATGTGTAAGGTCCATTGATGATGAGTCCGAGAAGGGCTCATGAGCATTGGTCTCTGACTTTCCGTCCATCAGCATCAAGTGGTAGTGTGAGGATGGTGAACAAAAATATTCTCAACTTGCAGATTGCTATTCAACTTCTCTAGCAAGGTCGAGTCCATTAACATAAAAAGAAAGTTTGTTAAGAGTCTGAATAACAGTTCTAAGTAATCTAATAAACGGTGTGACATTCCAACTAGCCTCTTTCGGATTAAGAAGGAATGGAAAACCAATAATTTGTTGCCAGTTATCATTTAAAATAAATAAATATAAATAAACCATGTGACATACGTTAGAATTATGTAAGAGTCGTGTAAGAAACAATTATTAGTGTAAATTAATGTGGTGGAGTAGTTGGAAACTTGGAGGATCATTTAGATAAAACTTGTTTTTTGGGGGGTGGGTGAGATTTTGGGCAATTTCAATGGGTTTGTAATCTGCTCAAGGTACGCAAGTCAATCACACAAGCAAGCTCATGTAATCTAAATTAAGTTAAAACGAGCTATGCCTATATATCAATTCATCACAAAGTAATCGTAAATGGACAAAACTTAGGTACTTACGGAAGAATATTTAATTTACCGACCATCCTACGTGACCCAATAAAAATTTAACACTTGTAATATGAGACCATCACCATTCACCAAACACCATCCTGTCTTGCTGACCAAACATCCACCACTCCATTTGAGCCTATAACCAATCACCATCCTTCTTCCTCTCCTTCCAAACAGCCATAGCAGATTCTAACGGTCGACCCCACTGACCCAACTCCATCACAACCTCTAATCTGACCGGCAAATTACTTAATCATCCATACTAAAATCGACTTGTTGTCGTCGAAGAGAAGGACTGGCTTCTCCAATTACAACTATTTTGATATATAACATCAACATATAAGTGAGAAACAATGAGTATGAAATTAACTACCTCCATAACTTTGGTTCATGAATTTTTAAGTATGAAATCATGCAATTTATTGTCGCATTTATATACTTTTTGGTACTTTCCATTATTTTTTTGTAAATATTTACTCAACGAAACGAGATGTGGTTCAATTTTTTCATAAACATTGTTCTTAGTTTCTACGCGTTATTTCACTACCATTATAAGTAAGTAAATATGTCAAAATTTTATTTAGCTGAAAATTTAGTTTACAAATAGTAAGAAAAATACTATTGTTCATAGGAAAGGAGAAATTCAACATCATTATTTACACATTCGCATCTCAATATTATTTTTTATTGTAAGATTAAATAAAATAAAAAAGATCAACAAACAAAAAATATATCATTTATTAAAAAAAAAACATGTTTAAAACCAATACAAAGTGGAAGGCAAAATAACTCAACAGAGCGCGGGCGCCAACTGCGCTGGAAAGTAAAAAGTAAAATGTGCCAAGTGACGAGGAAAAGGAAAAGTCAAATAAATAAATAAATAAAATCCTTCCGTACCAAAACGGAAAGACATAAAAATTGCAGTGATATGAAACACGGCAGGAAATACAGAAACGAACAGCTCAACAACTCAAAGCACTTTCTTCTTCTTCCTTCCAACTCCTCTCACCGTCGCAATTCGCAGAGTGATCTCTTCAACGAACTTCAAAGTCTCCATCTTTATGTCGTTTTGGTAGTACCCACGATGCGCCAATTCCTTCAATCCCCATCGCAATCGCCCGCAGCTTCTCCTCAGCCCCAACCCGGCGTCAGCACCCGCCTCCCCCACCCTATCGCCGCCGCCTCCGCCACCACCGCCTTCTCTCTCCTCCTCTTCCTCGTAGTCTGCTTCCGAAAAATTACCCGGAAGCGGACCACCCCGGAATCCGACTCCAAGCCCCCCCACCGCTTCTCCTACTCCGTCCTCCGCCGCGCGACCGACTCCTTCTCCCCCACCCGCCGTCTCGGCCAAGGCGGCTCCGGGTCCGTGTTTTTCGGCACCATCCCTCACACCCGACAAGATGTCGCCGTCAAGCTCATGGACTCCGGCTCGCTACAGAGCGAGCGCGAGTTCCAGAACGAGCTCTTTTTAGCCTCTAAGCTCGATTCTTCGCTCGTCGTCTCGGTCCTCGGATTCTCCTCCGACCCGAAACGGCGGCGTATGGTGCTGGTGTACGAGTTTATGAGCAACGGTAATTTGCAGGACGCGCTGCTGAAGAGGAAGTGCCCCGAATTGATGGAGTGGAGAAAAAGGTTTTCGATTGCCGTTGATGTAGCGAAAGGGCTGAGATATCTTCATGGGTTGGACCCACCGTTAATTCACGGCGATGTGAAGCCGAGTAATGTGCTACTGAACGGCGGCTTCGCTGCCAAGATCGCCGATTTCGGGCTCGCTAGGCTGAAATCGGAGGATCAGGTTGTGATTGATATTGATGACGTGCCGAAGAAGGAGGAGCTTGAGAGCAATGGCGGGTGCGACTATGGGTCGGTGGTGGAGGAAACTGAGAGTGTGACCACAGCTGGGTTTGATGATTTGAACGTGGGTGTTGATCAGTCGCCGGTGGATTTAGCGAAGGGTCCTGTTTCGCCGGAGACTTCGGTGACACCACCGTCCCCGGTGTCTCCAGAGGGGAATTTGGAGGAGGGAGGGAAGCAGAGGGTAAATAAAGATTGGTGGTGGAGGCAGGACAGTGGAGTGAAGGACTATGTAATGGAGTGGATTGGGAATGAGATTGGGAATGATAGGCCAATTGGAACTACTGCCTCCGGTTCGAGTAGTGAAACGGTTGGGAAAGTTAAGAAGAAGAGGAAGAACAAGAGGAGATTGGAATGGTGGGTGTCGATGGACGAGGAAAAGAATGCGAAGAAATCGAATAAGGAGAGGAAAAGGCCTGCCAGGGAATGGTGGAAGGAGGAGTACTGTGATGAGCTTGCAAAGAAGAAGAAAAAGAAGGACAAGAAGCAACCGAAAGGAATGAGCTTTGACGACAATGATGACAATTGGTGGTCACGCGATGAGGAATTGTACGCGGAGAGTAAGAAGAAGATCAAGAAGAGGAGTAGGAGCAAGAGTTGGGGGAGTGTGAGTAGTATTGATTGGTGGTTAGACGGAATGCGGCGTAATGGTAGCCATGATTCCGGGGAGATTCCAAAGAGTGGCGCCATGAGTAGTACTCCGAGCATGAGAGGGACTGTGTGTTATGTTGCCCCTGAATACGGTGATGGTGGTGATCCGTCTGAGAAGTGGGATGTCTATAGTTTTGGAATTTTTTTATTGGTTCTTATAGCCGGAAGGCGCCCACTTGAGGTCACAAATTCGCCCCTGTCCGAATTCCAAAGGGCAAATCTGTTATCGTGGGCGCGCCATCTTGCCCGCTCAGGGAAGCTTGTTGATCTCGTTGATAAATCCATTCAGTCTTTGGATCAAGAACAAGCGATCCTTTGCATTACCGTGGCTTTGGTTTGCTTGCAAAAAGTGCCTTCTCGCCGCCCCTCGATGAAGGAGGTTGTGGGGATGCTGACTGGTGAGTTGGAGCCACCCAAACTACCGCGTGAGTTATCCACTTCAGCTAAGTCACGCTTCCCATTTAAGTCTCAGACGAATGTCCGGTGAGTTTCTAATGTATGATTTTGTGTCTTTATCGTTAACATTAAATGATATACTGCTATAGATCATTGCTTCGTCATTCTTTGTGGATGATTTGTGTATCGAAAGAAAGGAAAAGGAACAGTTTTACTTGTATTAACTTATGATTTCATCAATGAATTCGAATTTTATCGGAATTTCTTTCATTTGCTCATATCTTTACTGGTAGGCCTACAAATCAAACTGTTTTCGATTTCGTATGTAATCATAGTTGGTGTAAAGATGGAAACACTGTCACTTTGTCACATTCCTCTTGCACTGACTTTCAGGAATTTCGAGTTTACTTTCTCGGAGGCCGGCCCCGTGCTTTTAACAACGAGGCCAGCCCTACTCATTTGAATAGGTTTCCTAGAAATTGAACTACTACCTGCTCAGTGAAATTCGATTAGTTGACCCCTCCCCTCTTAAAGAAAAGTAAAGGGAAAACAAAGAAGAAAGCAACTTGCTTTTTATCATCATTTGAAATATTGGCCAGGGTAGTTGTGGTTCCTGTCTCCAGCTTTTTGGAGGTTGGCTATACCTTTTGCATATATTCCATTTTTCACCTGGTAGTTGGTAATGATTGGGAGGGAAAAAATTCAGATAAACCCGGGTATTGGAAAAACCGAAAAAGGCCAATACAAATGCAAACGTGGACGGAGAATGGATATAACTTGTCCCGTGACAATGCTTGGCCCTGTTTCTAAGATGGTTAGTAAATAGGTTTTTTTCCTGCACAGCTTCATCGGTTGTGCAGAAAAAGGCACGACACTCGTGCAATTTTCTTAGACATGCTCTAGTTTAGAGATTTGGCACGTTTATTACTGAGAAATTTGGTAAACATTTTGTTGTCTCTATGTTTCGAGATCATGTCCTTCACAAGTGATTTCTTTCTTTCGGTGCCAAGGTATGCTTGTTGATGATGATTCTTTTAGCTTGAATGTACAAATCAAAGATTCTGCTTATAACTTCACCCCGTAGCTGGTTCGTTGCGAATACAGATATACAGGTCAACTGACTCAACTCAACCTTTGCCAGCTTGAAGCCTAGAATTTGATATTTTAACGTATAAAGACTTTACGGTGAAGGTCTGTCTACTAAAAACAATTTATTACAGGTAGAGTTTGTTACAAGCAGAAGTGATATGTATAGCCTGTGAGTCATTTGTGCTACTAATTATTTGTTCACTTGCTCATCTTATGATTGAGCTTTGTCACCATGCGCACATGATGCTTGCAGTTACAAACAACTCCTTGTAGAATAGTTTAGTATACTTCCCATGGCATTTATACAGATCATTGATAACATTTCACATGCATACAGAGAAAGATGACTTTTTAGCCAAAATGGTCCTCAAGATTGACATAACTCCTCATTTTGGTCCTTGAGATTGAAAATCAATAGAAGGGTCCCTGAGTTTGTCGACTGTCAATCATTTTGGTCATTCCGTAAAAATCTCCGTTAAATAGAGGGTATTTTTGTCAAATCAACCCATCCATGTGCTTTTCCATTTAACAGAGATTTTTTCACGGAAGGACCAAAATGATTGACGGTGGACAAACTCAGGAACCAAAGTGAGGAGTTATGTCAATTTCAGGGACCATTTTGACTAAAACCCCGAGAAAGATTGATGCTTACATTTTTAAGAAACCATAGTTAACTTAATTTTGTGTTGCTTAATAAGAATTGTTTTAGCATTTCATCTGAATTGTATATGTTCCTATTTGCAATTTTTTCAAGTAAGCTCGGTGGCTTCTGATTTGTGGTCAAGTAAGTAGCTAAAATAAGAGAAAAGGATATGAAATATGTGGGGAAGGGGTTTAGAGTTGAGCAGGTTTGGAGGGTTCTCTCCGTCTTCCGACCATGAGCAGGTTTCCGACTACGCTGTCATCTCGAATGTCTCATGTATAAGTATCGACAGATCTGAGGTGCTTTGTGAAGCTAATAACATGGATCTGCAAAGTGGGATTCTGTCTTTGGTAAATGTTAGCCAAGGAAGCTCTCTGAGAGGCCATGGATGGACTTGCTGATGACTCGCAGCGAAGAACCGATATAATTGATGGCAGGGAAAGAAACTGGAAGCAATGAACATTTATGTCATTTGAACATGTTTTATTGATGGCAGGGAAACCAATTCATACAATTCTGTAATTTTTGTGTTTCAAATATCAATATAATGAGAAATATAATTTTCTTTCGTTCAGTGTTATATCTTGTGTTATTGGATTTGTTTTAATTACAAATAGCCAAAATTTAACCTCTTAATATATATATATATTTTAAATAAACGATATTATTTAGACTAAAAAGGTAGGACAAAGAGAGTGACTTGGGGGGGGGGGGGTGGGAAGGTTAAGTCTCACAACGGTTAGTAATAATGTGGTTTATATTCATTTTCGGTGAAAGTCGAACCTAAAAATTTTCACTTACAAATGATAGGAATACTAATAGACCGTAGTACTAAACAGCGACAATTGAATATATTTAAGTGGGTTTTTTGTTATATTTGAGTAATTATATTGTCACTTTTGAAATTATTATATAAATATATGATAAGAACTCCTAGAGAGAGGAGAGAACATGGAGTAATGTTAATCGGGTCTTCAATTTCATGGGTTGGTTTGCAATTTGGGTTTCTTTGACCCGTTTGTAATTTCAATTAAATTCTTCATCTTGTCCGTCCATTTTAATCTAACGGTTTTTATTCAATGTGTATGTAAAACGTGGTTATGTGCATTTGAGAAAAATTGCTAAATGGCGGCCTATGGAAGTCCATGGAGTGGACCCAAACTTGGCAATGCAAAAAGGGGCTTACGGGCCCAATGGCATATTGATTTTTTGTAGTTGGTAGTTATGGGCCCTTACGTTGGCTTTCTGGAAAGTCGCAAACGAGGTGTTGATTAAGCGACCTTACTTCAAAAGTGATTTTCACTTTTTTTTTTGTGCACATTTTTTTTGTTTTCGTAATTTTATTTTTTTAATCAAAATTCAAAGGCTAAAAATGAAACGGGTACGAAAATCAATTCCTAAGTTGTAAAAATTAGATCAAAATAACTTTGTACTATATAATCATGAATGGACTCAAGCATGTTAAGAGTTGGATTAGGTGAAAAAATGGCAGAGTGTGATAATTATTTTGGGGTTTGTACTTATAAAAAAAATAATGGTTTGAAGAGTCTAGAAACTCTCTATTTTTAGACTTTTGAGGGCTTATGCATACGAATGTTCAACCAACTTCGGGATCTATATACTAAAACAATTAAGCCTTTGCACATATACATAGATAGAAGTGGAAAAAATTCCCAAAAATCCCGAATCAAACCGAAAAAATTCCGATCCCAAACTAAAAATTTTCCAAACCTAAATTCTCGAAATTTTCGAGATGCTATCCCAAACTGATCCCGAAATTTCGGTACGAGATTCGGGATTGGGTTCTCGATATTTCGGGAATCCCATACCAAACCACAAATATATAATATTAATTATTATTATATATATTTATACATATATATTATATATATTATTCTTTTATAATTGATGCTAGTAGTTTCTAATTCATGCTCTGCAACCTGGAATGCCCTACACCTTGCATATTTTTCATGTTTTGTTTGATATTCATTTGGATTTTATTATTGCTGCTACCATGACTAATGATTTCAGAAGGCTTGATTATTTTGTCTCTCAACAGATTGCAAAAAGGGTTTAATTAATTTGAATTTTGACTCTGATAAAAACAATCAGGCATGTCAGTGTTCGATTAAATGGTAGTGTGAATGAAATGACATTCTTAGTTCATGAATGTGTTCTTGAATTATATATTTGAAGAACAATTCATAATTTCATATTTCAATTTGGGATTCCCGATTTGTTCCAAAATCCCAAAAATATTTCGGGATTCTCGAAATTTGGGATTCCCGAAAATTTGGTTTGAAAATGGTCTTCAAATTCCCGTCCCGAAAATTTTTGGTTTGGGATTCGAAATACTAGTTTCGGTATAGCATCCCATACCGAACCACCCCTATACATAGATGGAGGCAGCTAAGGCCCACCGGAGCAGCTGCTGCCACTGCAGTTTACTGAGGAAAAAAATTATGATGATTTTAGAAGGTGCAAAGAACGTATTGGTAATATTATTCATGCTTCTTTTAGTGATGAAAAAGACATGTAACTTGAATTTACCATAGTTTTAGTACTTTAAATAATTTCAGTTTGTATTCCCCTCATTGTAATTCCTACAAGTTGTGGTTTAATGAAGTTCGCGAAAAAAGAAAAGGCAATGAAATGATTGAAGATGGGGTGTTTGATGATCTTCATCCCTCAAGTAATACTAGAGGCTAAGGTCGCTCCCGTTAAAGAAAATTTCTAGCTCCGTCTATGCATATATACAGATCAAGGTATGCAAAGATATACAGAAGGATACACGCATTCCCTTGAAGTCGGCTGGACAACAGTGGGTAAAATGATGTGTTCTCAGGTTAGCGACAGATTTTATGTTCATGCTCTTTGATAAATGGACAAGGCAACAGAAGTAATCGACCACTTAAAAGAGGTTGCATTGTGGCCTTAAGCGAAGATCGAGCACATGAATAGCCCTTCAGAGCAAAGAGCACAAACTGTTAACCTTAACCTAAGACAGAGGTTGCCTATAAGTTTGATGCAAGAAGCAATAAGTCATTTCTAGAAATATCATCAATCTGATGATATATGTAGGTCCATTTATAATTGTAGTCTTGTACTTCATAAATAAAATAATACCCGAAAATAAATCTGTAATCTGATATTTTGTAACTTGGCAGCAATATTAGACCAAAGTCACACACAAATATACAGATATACACACACACATATACACGCTGCTAGGTCAAAGTGAGGTTCTTCTACAAGGCTTTGCATCCCTCCCATATTCATATTCAAGTAGAGCTAACTGAAACGGCATCAGTAAGTACTTAAACTAAATAACACATAGTAAATTGTAAGAATTTACGTTTGAGTCATCACCAAATTTGATCCCAAAATAAAAGAGAAAATTGAAACATTGGTCCATGATATTTGACCCAATTGAAGTATTGATTACTGAAATTTGATCCCAAAATATCATTGCTCCATACTGTGACAAGTTCAAAGACCAATACTTACGGAATTTTAGTTCGAAAACCAAATCTCCAATTGGGTCAAAGTCTAAGGACCAATGCTCAAATTTTCTCGGAAACAAAAAATAAGATTGGGAGCAGCATACTGGGAGAGTCCAAGGCCAAATGAATCAACACAGGTATTAAGTTACCCGGATATTCATTTAGATCGTGGAAGCACTTCATCTAGTTTATGTTCCAGCGCAGAAAGATTGATACTCTCTAGATCATTCACCTGAGAAAAAAAAAATTAAATAATTAAACACACGCACGCACAAAACAGCAACTTCAAACATACATACTTACACACAAAACCCTAAACCTAATATTGACCAATAAATTAGGAGTACTTGATAGAGTACCTCGGACTGGATAGTATGAAGGAGTCTGTCATCTATTTTGGAGGAGACACAGCTCACAACACAAAGCCCTTGTTCAAGAAGCACTTCTAAAACCCTAGAAATTGAGAAGCGTAACCCTTCCTCTCCAGATCTGAAGCCGATGGCAGTACTGATCACGATTTGCACTCCACCGCAACATGGGTGGACTGTGAAACAGCTTGGCGATCCCCCGTAGGAACTTTCACCACCATGGTCGTCCGTACTAGTACTAGAGCTAATTAGATCGGAGACCTTCTTCAGTTCAGCTCTCTTGGCGTCTAATCTCTTGATCCTATTCTGGAGGTGCTTTATATAATTTACAGCCTCGTTCATGTGGTCAGATATCGAACGCTTACCCTGCTTTCGCAACGAATATATGTCAGCAACCCTAGTCATCATTCTTGCAGCTAACCGTGTGTGTGTGTGTGTGAGAGAGAGAGAGAGAGAGAGAGAGAGAGAGACAGAGACAGAGAGACACAGAGAGAGAGAGAGGGTACATATTGGTTCTAAACCTTGATAAATTCAAGAGGGAGTAGGGATCTAAGTGAAGCATGTAGGATACCCATTTCTTGCCTTCTTTGCCTTTCATTTTCCCTGTGGATAAACATTTTCTTCTTCTTGTTATGATCATTAGACTTGTGATCATCATCCATCATATAGTCCAAAGTAACAGCTAATTTCCGCCGCCGGCTTTTTCCCATGTTGCCATGCTCCGGAACTCTACGATCTTCTGAAATTGTGTGATCATGGTGATGACGAGGATTAGATGAAATCTGGAAGACCAGCTTCTTGCTTTGGTGTAAAGGAAACATTACCAAAAATAAAGATATTGAACAGCTTTTTTCTGTGAATTTTGCAATGGAGGATTAAAGAACTAGATATGATCAATATTTGATGGGCCTAATTCAGATGCCAAAGATTCCTTTCCTTCAAGATTGACACTCTCTTCAGATACAAGATGACTGAGTACAGGTGAGAAAGAAGAAGTGACCTCACCGGCCACTTTAAAAATTTTAATTATGCTCGTGGGCACTGTTCTTATGTACAAAAGTAATTGCGTTCACATTCGGTGGGATCACTTACCTAAATCATATATATTTTAAAATTAAAAGTCACTTATGAATGATCATTATTCTCATAAAAATGTTTTAAAATGTCAGAAAATAATAATTTTAGACTATATTTTATAAATGACGATTGATGATTGAATATTATTTTTAATGATTTGAAGAAAAAAACTATCAATCGCATATTACGCGATCTATAAAATATGATCTAAAATGATAGTCTCTTTTAGCATCACCCCTTAATTATTATTGTTTTTAATTAGAAGGAATTTTGATTGATACATTCTTTTTGGAAGATAAAACTATTAGCTAGCTAGGGTAAGGGTTATGTGAAAACACGCACCCAAAAACAGGAAGCTCATCATATCCATATCTCATCTCACCCATTTGTAAAATGTGATACAATGCATAAATTGTTAATTAAGTTTGTAATTTAATTATAACATGGATGATAATTAAAACATGCATGTTTTAAAACAGTACTTGATAATACAGCACAACTACCAATGGTATCAAGAAGAAGATCTCTTTGACTTTGAGCTCTACTTTATGAGTTGGCCAAAGGAGTTGTTGATACTGTGCATCTTGAAACAATAGTATTGTAATTAATGGTCAAGAAACAGCTTAGCTGCTTCCCTAATTATTTTTCCTGACAAAATCAAGCATCAAATCTACTATAATATATAATTGTAGTGGTTATAATTGCGAGATATATAAACGTATACGAGGGAATAATTGTTATGAAGCACTCAGAATTTTGATTATTGTTAATTAATTATTAATTCGTCCTTAATCAGTACACTGTACAAGGAATATGTACACGAAATTTTGAGCCATTTCGGGTGGTAGACAGGCAAGGTTTAAATAATTCTTCTTCAAGCTCACTAGGATTAAACAATTTTTAAGTTTGAAGGGTTGGGTACAGACGGATAGTACATTGAGATAATTAATTAAAAGAACAAAACTTTTGAAGTTCATTGTCATTAATTTATTGGTTTCTAAACAATGACTAATTGGTTATGGGCAATATAGACATAATTGGATCAGCTAAGTGCCTATTTGATTACAAATGATTACTACTTGGTTATAGGCAACTTGTCATGATTGATGGTAAATTGAGCAAGCTAGGTTTTCTCCATGTCTCCTTCATGAGGAATTAAATGATCATTCAGTATAATTATTATTTGATATAGTCTATTTGCTCAATTAAAGTACGTAATTTTGTTTATTAGAGTTTAAATTTTAAGTAATTATATATTAATATTGTTTTTTTTTTCTCTGTAACATGAAAGAAAAAAAGAAAAGAAACACTAAGGAACAACTAGTCTAGCTCTAGCAACTCTAGAGCAATCATTTGAAAGAGTTTGAACTAAACGATGAGGAGGCTTCGCAAGCTCTTGAAAATTCATCTCGCTATTTAAACTCAACTTGACTATTCTGTTAGCTGCAAGATTATGTTCTTTATGAACATGTTGCAATTGCAACTCTAATTCTCTATGATCAAATTTCTACACTCCGAAAGAAGACCATAGAAACAATGATTAACGCTAGGATGATATGCTAATAATGCTCTCTACCTATATTATCCATATTATTGGAGTCGTGGGTTTGATGGGTTTTATGTTGTCGTCTCCTATAATTAAATGAAAGACAACGATGACTACTACTGTTCAATGTTCTGTCTTAGACCATCTCCAACCCTTGGCCTAAAACCTAAAAATTTTAGCCCAAAAAATTTAGGTTTTAATCCAGAAACTGTTTTTCTGCTCCAACCATTCTGGCATAAAATTTTAGCCCCAGATTATTAAAGAATGAATTTATGCTTTTTTTAAAATTAACTTTTTTAAAAAAATTATTTAGACTATCCTAAACTAATTTTATGAACATTTTAACCTAAAAGTATTTAAATTCCAAAAAATATTTGAAAATCACTAAATCGATACATGAAACTTAATACAAATGACAATTAATAAACCACATAAACTTAATACAATCGATAATTCATAAAATGTATAAACTTAATAATGATATCCACCATCTTGACTTGGTGATGGACTTGATGGTGGACTTGGGATATAGCCTTGAGATGAATCATCATCTTGAAATATACTCCTTGTGGTAGTGTCTTCACAAAAGTTCCTTTTGCTTATCACGTAAGAACTTCTTCCTCTCTGGAGTGTATTAGTTGAGGTCCTCCATCATGAAAGTACATTCGAACCTTTCTCGCTTCCTATCCCTTTTGTGGGTAATGGCCAAACGCATTCAACACCTTCATTGACATCATTTGTCTGTGCGGCTTAACTATGAAATAATCTTCCCCATTGTTGGTCTGCATCGGTTCCCCACCTTGGAGAGGACGTTCCAAGCATGATGCAACTTGATTTTTTTGGTGTAGTTCTTGTCTTTTAAATTGTCATTACTTTGTCACCCTATGCAAGAAATATATAAAAAATAATTAGTTGCAAAATAATATTATGTACATGACAAATAAAATATCAACAAAGAAACTCACAATTTCTGCGGCACTCCTTCCACTAGCCATGTCAACCACGGCTCTCTCCAAGATTCCTTTCCATAAAGTGCACACTTTTTTGATAACTTTCCACCGATCGTAAACACCACCACCTTCCCTTTGCCTGACGTTGGAGTTTTCATTGAACTTATCAACGATTTTACCCCTCAAAACCTTTTTATTTTGATTTGTGCCAACGGCACCATCTTCGCTAATAGAAACCCATGCCAAACATAAAAGCAACATCTTCCTCAAATGTCCAATTACGACCTCTAATATGCTTTTTTTGCCATCTTGAAAAATTTGAAAATGGGAAGAAATGGTAGAAATAAAAATTGGAAGAATTGTAGGAGAAAAGTGAGTCTTGTGTGGATGTTTGAACAAATACATAGGTATTTATAGAGTTTTTGGGTGAATTTTGAGTTAAATATATATATTTTAATTATTTTAGCCATTGGATTTAAATTTGGGCCATTAGATCTTTTTTTTACCGTTAGATTTGATTATATTCGATCTTAGCCGTTGGATTCAATAAAATTATAAATTATATTCGATCTTAGCCGTTGGATTCAATAAAATTATAAATATAAATATAAAACTAAAAAAATGGAATGTAGGCCGTTGGATCAACCAACGGCCTGTTGATCTCAGTCGTTGCTCGCGAAACTAGCCGTTGGCTCTCTGACATAGATGGCCGACATGCCCACGTGGGTGGGGCCATGCCGGTCTCTGCCTTGGGCGTGTCACAAGTGGGCATCTACCTTCCAACTGCCCAGTTTCACTTGCGCTGGTGGAGCCCATACCATTTTCTGGGCTAAATCCTGACCGGTTTCTAGCTTTTTTTTTAAGGCCCAAATTAGAACTAGGGTTGGAATGGATTGGGGGGAATAGAAGGGAAATTATAGGTTTTAGGTCATGAGTTGGAGTTGGTCTTATGATGTATCCAACAAGTTGATGAGATGTAATATAAGGTGGTATTGTCCACTTTAAGACTTTATGTTTGTCATCAAAGCATAGTTATCATACCAATCATAGATTATCCCATAGAGAAAACATGTCTATTAATTTTTCTCATTTGGTTACAAAAGATTCCAAAGGGGATCGATATTGCGCTTAGGATTTCTCCGACCATCTCTTGACAGGCCAAGCCGCCAAGGTAATGCTAAAGACATATTGCATTACTTTCTGTAAAAAGTAAAAATAAAACAAGAGAGAGGGAGAGGGAGAGGGAGAGGGAGATGGAGATGGGGAGAGGGAGGGAGAGAGAGAGAGAGAGAGAGAGAGAGAGAGAGAGAGAGAGAGAGTGATAGGCTTAAAACCTACAAAGGGGATCGATATTGATATCATGCGCTTAGGATTTCTTCGACCATCTCTTGATGGAAAATGCTTAGTCATGTGCCCTAGTACTCTAGTAACCTACCAAATTAAGTAGGAGGCAGATTGTCTGCCCTCCTGTTTGGATGCCTTTCTCATCCCCTCATATTTGTGCGGTCATGGTTAAGCCACGTCAACATTTTATATTCTTATTGCTTTTTGTCTTATTATCTCTATAAAAAAAATTAATATAATATGTTGACGTGACTTAACCGTAATCGCACAAAATAGGAGAGGATGGGAAGGGCACCCAAACAGGAGGGCAGACAATCTGCCTCCAATTAAGTAAGCTTGTCAGGGTCCCGTTGCAAGCCCTATAGTCCCTTCAACTTAAAATGGGTCGCAAGATCTTGATGTCCTCAAAATAAATTCAATCCGATGTCCCACGTACTTGCCTTGAAGATTTTTTTTAGTGTGTCGAGAATACGATCCGGTACATTAAATTTAATAATATAATTGGTTAAAAATATTATTTCAAAGTTTTCAATCAATTATATTATTACACTTTGTATACTAGGCTGTGTTATCGATTCATTGAAATCTCTCCATGCCTTGGATTACTTGCCAAAATTTCTCTGGTATGGTCACAATAGGACAGCATGCTGTGAGCATATCTTCATAGAATCCACTTTTATATTGATCAAAAGCAAAATGTTAACTACTATCAAGCAAATATTGTAATTTAAAATTTCCACGAAATAACTGTATTATTAAATCTCAAACATGTATTGTTTATTGTGGTATATAAGAATGAATATATTACAGATCAACAACAGTTGAGATTTCCATTGTGAATGTATATTTAAATCATCACGATTTGAGGCGCTATATGTATAAGACATTAAACAAAAGCATTACATGTATAAGACATTAAACTAAATCATCAACATGTATATAGGATTACAGTAGACGATGTAGACAAATATGTATCAGTATGATGATAAGCAGTAGACTGAAAGTCTTCTACTCTGAACACTCAGGTGTTTTATGCCTTATGAATAGGGTATAGCAATGGAGAGAACGATATGTGTGAGAGCAGAGACACCTCTACTTATATGTTTTTCTCTTTGTCTAGCCTATTATAAGAAAGATATTAATCAAATCATAATCACATCAATTATGTCCCATCATGATATCAATTTGTCAGATTTAATAGGGTTTACGATAAATTAGTTCACAGAATTTAAGTTTAAGACTGCACGATTCTTACTCTATTAGGATTTTAAGATCATTTGTATGCCAAGTAACTCGATATTCATGTTACTTGAGGGCCAAGTAATATTAACGAGAATTCATTGATATTCACAAATAAGGTTTTACAATATGACCCTCCTAGTTGTTGGTTAGGATAATAGCCTTCATTGATACATACTCCCACACTGAGTGTTGCAGCTAAAAAAGTTGAGGTTCTTTTATAAAAACCAATTGACAATATGGCAAGTAAAATCAGATGTAAGGTTATGTAAGATCATGTAAGGTCTCTTCCTTTTCTAACATGAAATTCAACTGTCAACACGCACTTTCACATGTGACAAATTTTCAAACCCATCACGTGGATTGTTAAATTAAAGTTATGTAATCTGGAATCTTCTCGGTAATTATTGCATGTATTATGGAAATGTAATTTCCACTTGTAATTAGTGTAAAATTCCTACCTAAATAGTGATTGATATAACCTCTCTATATATTGTAAATACTTTACACCAATCAATAAAAGGAGTAAGAATTCTACATAATATTAGAGCAGATTGTCCTACGTTTGAGAATTCTACATAATATTACAGCAGATTGTCCTACGTTTGAAGCCCAACGGCCACATGTGCTCCACATCACCCGATTTGTCTTGTCCATGTGCTATGCTTAAAAATTCGCCACATGTGAAAAGGCGTGTAGAGAATGTGAATCCCACATCAGAAAAATGAGGAATCTTGCATGTACTCATGAGTAATTGGGGTACACTCCATATTTCCAATATATTTATAGTGGAACATCAACTTTCTTCATTCAGGGTTTCCATCAGCGCCATAGCATTGATTATTCTGAGATGTTTAACCCCGTTGCCTAACCAGCCACCGTTCGCACTGTCTTAAGTCTTACTATTTCTCATGTGTGGCCGCTTCGACAATTAGATGTGAAAATGCATTCCTTAATGTGTATCTTCAAGAAGATGTTTAAATGTCTGAGCCTCCAAAGTTTGTCGATCCTGCTCATTTGCATTATGTTTTCATCTTTAGAAATCTTTATATGACCTTCAACAAGCTCCTTGTTGGTGGTTCCACCCGATCAGTTCCTTCTTATTTTGTCTTGGCTTTTGGCAAAGTCACATTGATTGATTCTTCGCTTTTTTTTTTTTTTTTTTTTTTCACAATGCCTTCTTCACTATTTATTTCTTACTCTATGTTGATGATGTTACCACTGGCAGTTTTGATGCTCTTCTTTCTCAGTTCACTACTTTTCTTTACCAACAGTTTGACATCAAAGATTTGGGTCCCCTCAGTTATTTCTTAGGCTTATAGGTTATACGAAATGGAGGCAGATTATCTGCCCTCCCACTTCCCGTGCCCTTCTGTTTTGTATGGTCATGGTTAAGTCACGTCAACATTTTATATATATTTTTATAGAGATAATAAGACAAAAAGAAATAGTAATATAAAATGTTGACGTGGCTTAACCGTGACCACATAAACAAGAGGGCACGGGAGGGCACATGAAGTGGGAGGGCAGAGAATCTGCCTCCATACGAAATTCCACTGGACTTCACATCAATCAACTTAAGTCTGTTTGTGAGTTTCTTTAAAAATTTCTCTCACAGCTTTTGATAATTCCCTATTGGCTTTTATACTTTGTATCGTAAGTTGTTTGGCTCCTTACAGTATTTCACTCTCACTCATCCTTATATTTTCTTTGTTCTCAATATTGTTTATGATTACCGCCAAGCTAATTCTCCGTTATGTGAAAGGTACTTTGAAACTTGGCATCACATTGACTCATCGGCTTGCTTATGCTACCTTATATGCCTACCAATGCTTATTGGGTCGACCGTCCAAACACTCGTCGTTTCACCATTGGTTGATCTTTGTTTTAATTTCATATCTCGGTGCTTTAATAAGCAACCTATTGTATCTCGATCAAGTGGTGAATCAAAATACCATGTTCTTGCTCATGCTTATGTCGAAACTGCCTGGATTTGTTTTATTTTGCACGATCTCGTTTGGCGTTCGTTTATGTCCGTCAATCTCGGCATGGTGTGTCCTTAATTTGTTCCAAACTTGTCTGATCAGGCTCGTTCAGTTTTTCGGGGAGGGCTATTGCATGTATTAAAGGAATGTAAACTTCAATTGTTACTAGTGTAGGATTCCTACCTAATTAAATGGGTATTGATATAACCCTATATATTTTAATACTTTACACAAATCAATACAAGGAGTTATAATTCTACGTGGACAATACAAATTGAGTGATATGGAGCACATGTGGTTATTGAGCTTCACACGTAAGTCAACATGCTCCGATAACATAAGGGAGTCAAAGTTTCAACATAAAACCAATTGGTAACATATAAAGTAGTCCAATTACTCATAAACACATATAATGTCCATTCTTTCTCCAATATGAAATTCATATTCTCAACCATAGTTGCAAGCCCTATCATAGCACAAATGGGGTAGAAAAGGCTAAAGAGAAAATGAAAGAAAACTATCAAAACCAGTTGTTACTTAGCTATAATTTAAGATACCCACGAGTCCCATGATCCAAATATTTTAATTGAATTTGTGTAACTTGTAACCCTTACCAACTATCAACCATGTGAATTCCAGTAGGGGTGGGAAAACGGGTATAGGAACCGCGGGTCGGGGCGGGTACCGGCTGGTTCCTAATTTTTAAAAAGAGAAACGAGGCAGGGTGGGGCGGGGTTTTGAAATTTTAAGGGCAGGCCGAGTCCAAATGTATAGAAAAACGGGTACCCGGACCGGCCCGTTTGTAATTGTAATGGATTGACGAGATTGAAGAGTAACCTACATCCAATTGAACCGTTAGTTTTACCCTAGAACCTAGGTCTCCTCGAGCTCGACTCTGTCACTGGAGTCTGGAGTCCTCGAACTCAACTCGATTCTCTCTCGTCATCTCCTCCACCACCCCGACATTATCTCCTCCATTATCCCGACATCACTGTCGTCGCAAGTCTGGGCCCTGGTGACCACCATTACCCAGACATCATCTCTTCCACCATCCAACATCATTGTTGTAGCGAGTCTGGGCCTTTGTGACCACCACCACCCCGACATCATCTCCTCCGCCATCCCAACATCATCTTCTCCACCGTAGGACTGCTAATGCCTCCATTCACTTCGTTTGCTATTTGCTATCTAACAAGATAACAACACCAGACACCACAATCTCTCCCTCTTTCCTCATCTTGCTCGACTGCGACGGTGCCTCCCAGATTCCCATTCACCATAAGCTCGACGTTAATCTGCATCATCTGAAACTTCAACGCCTGAAACTCCAATGATTGCACCGTCTGCACCCCTTTTGGGAAGTGGGTCTTCACCCTTTTTGCCATTCATCTGGCGAGGTGGGTCTTCACCCCTTTTGCCATTCATTCTTTTTCTTCAAAGCCTTCATGAGCACTCATTCTTTACTCCAAACCTGGATGTTGTTTGAGCAATGGCCTCAAAGAAAAACTTGAGGCTGTTTTCTTACTTTCCGACCTTGATTCCCTCCACGATGTCGATTTACCAGTATGAGATAACAATTTTGGCCAGAGTGTTATCTGATGGCATTGAGGAAACTCTACCTAGATTATCTCCTCACCTCGCACCATATCGGAGTCGAGAGACAGAGACCTTGATTTGGGATTGAGAGATATGAGCAAGAAAGACGGGGACCACCACATTCAACGATTCACCACCGTTCAGTTGCTGGTGTGAGTAGAGGGAGCAATATGGAACTGTGGAATGTTCTGGAGCTTTGTATCAAAACCAAAAAATAATAATAATAATTGGACCCGTCCCGAATTGGCCCATTTGAAATGGGGCGGGTTAGGTCTGATTCCCAAACTCAAAATCCTTCTACCCAATCTGGCCCGTCTCGTTACTATTTAAAACGGGTAAGGTCCGGTTCCTCCAAAATTATGTTCGGCCCGTGTCCAACCCTAAATTCCAGTCAATGTCAACTTGGGTTCTGAATTTATAGGGATTTATACACCACCTAACTAACAAATTAAATGTAACATCCCACATCACCCAGGGGAATGGATCATGTAAGCCTTATATGCATATTCACATCTCTACCTAGCACGAGATCTTTTGGGAACTCACTGGCTTTGGATTCCATCGAAACTTCGAAGTTAAGCGAGCTCGTGCAAGAGCAATCCTAGGATGGGTGACCTACTGGGAAGTTCTCGTGTGAGTTCCTAGAAACAAAACCGTGAGGGCGTGATCGGGGCCTAAAGCGTACAATATCATGCTACGATGGAGTCGAGCCCGGGATGTGGTGGAGCCCCAGGCCGAGATGTGACAATTTGGTATTAGAGCCAATCCTTGGCCGGAAGTATGCCGACGAGGACGTCGGGCCCCTAAGGGGGGTGGATTGTAACATCCCACATTGCCCAGTGGAATGGATCATGTAAGCCTTATATTTGTATTCCCATCTCTATCTAGCAGGAGGCCTTTTGGGAACTCACTGGCTTAAGATTCCATCAGAACTCCGAAGTTAAGCGAGTTCGCGCAAGAGCAATCCTAGGATGGATGACCCACTGGGAAGTTCTCGTGTGAGTTCCCAGAAACAAAACGGTGATGACGTGATCGGGGCCCAAAGCGGACAATATGGTGCTACGGTGGAGTTGAGCCCGAGATGTGACAATTTGGTATGAGAGGCAATCCATGGACAGAAGTGTGCCGACGAGAACGTCGGGCCCCTAAGGGGGGTGGATTGTAACATCCCACATCGCCCAGGGAAATGGATCATGTAAGCCTTATATATATATATATATATATATATATATATATATATTCTTATATCTACCTAGCACAAGGCCTTTTGAGAACTCACTGGCTTCGGATTCCATCGGAACTTCGAAGTTAAGCGAGCTCGCGTGAGAGCAATCTTAGGATGAGTGACCCACTGGGAAGTTCTCGTGTGAGTTCCTAGAAACAAAGCCGTGAGGGTGTGATCAGGGCCTAAAGCGGATAATATCGTGCGACGATGGAGTCGAGCCCGGGATGTAATCATACCAACGATTCAGCCCAGGGTTGGAAATTTTTTTCCGAAAATTCCAAATCAAATAAAAAAAATTTGATCCCATACCGAAAAATTCCCCAACATATAATACCAAAATTTTTGGGATTCATAGCGAATCGATACCGAGCCTTTCGGTACTAGAATTGGGATTACATATTCAATAGTTCGAGAATCCTGAACCGAACCGAAAATATATACATACATATATATATATATATTTATTTATTTTGGTTGCATGCATGTTGAATGTTGAATTTAAGTCATTTGATAATAGACTATATTAGAAATAGAAGTATGCAATTAAGTAGTTTGGAACTTTGGAACGTCAATTTGACGTGGTAAGAATGAATTTGTGTGAAATTTCAAATTGGTAATAGGTAAAAAATCTAAATTTCAATTGATATGAATTGGGCAACAAAATTTCAAGCCAAAAGCCTGGCCAAATTTTAGGCCACAAACCAAAAATCTCAAATTTCTGCCCAAAACCCAAAATCCAATCCCGATCCATCTTGAAATACAAAAAACATTTCGGGAATCCCAAAAATTGGAAATAACGAAAGTTCAATTCGGAATTGGTCTTCAAATTCTCATTCCAAAAATTTTCGGTTTGAAATTCGGAATTCCATTTTCAATTTGGATCCCATACCAAACCACTCCTAATTCAGCCTAGTACTAAGAAGGGAGGCAATGACAATATCATCATGCAAGTGATCTATCACATAGGCCTTGTGAATTGGTTTTCAACTTTGAACCTCTTGTTAAGTCATGTTCTCATGCTTTGGAAAAATATACATAAGGGAACAACTTCTTCTTTTTTTCCATTAAAATTAACCACAAAGTCAATCTCACTTCAAATATAAAAAAGAAAACTTTACAAACTGAGTGAAGATACAAAGTCTCTTAATATGTAAATATCATTTCAGTTTGGGTATTTAATTTTCGCTCATTATGTAGGAATTTTCTAATATGCTTCGGATGATCTTATTGTTAAGAATGAATCTCACATCGATGGAAGAATGAACCTTGCAAAGGCTACTCCCCATATTCCAGTTGGTTTTACGGTGGAACCTCAATATTTTTTCCACTTATACTCCAGAGTTTTAACTATTAGATTATTCGTCAAAGATACAGCAACTAAAATCCAAAAATATAAGATACTAAAAAGTTAGGGTAAATCTCAGTTTACTACTATCAAGTTTCGTGGTTTTCAAAATTTGGTACATGAAGTTTTTTTTGTCCCAGAGTTATACCCAAAGTGTTAATTTTGGGACAGTCTTATACATCCGTTAGTCTGGCTGTTAAATCAGCTGTTAACTGATGATGTGGTGTCTACGTGAACAATGACTGGATGCCACATGTCAATATGGAGCTCACATGAATATTTAAAAAATTTTAAAAACAAATTATGGGTGTTCACCCTTCCCTCATTCTCCCTCCATTCTTTTCCCTGCACCCATCCTCCTCGCACACCCACCCATTCCTATCATTCTCCTTCCCTTCTCTCATCTGCACTCACCTTCCCTGCACACCCACCTATCTGCCCGCTCCTCTTCCACATATCTGGGTATGACGCAGGCCTCGCCGCCACACAAATGGGTCGGTGTTATCGAAGGTTGGCCGTGTAAACCATAACGAGCTCTACCCTTCTACAAGTTCGGCGGAAACCCATTGAATTTTATGAAGGTTTTGGGTTTTGGATGAAAGGTTGTGATTTTTCAAAGCATGAAAGAAAAGTAAATTAGTGAAATTGAACTGTCAATAGTAGTAGCAGCCGCAACACCAGAACGGTTAATTGTCGTCGTTTAAATTCGCCAAGTTGTTGGATCCGAAAGCTTCCTGGGACAAGTAGGGGTGGGCGCGGTGCGGTTCGGTGCAGTTTCGAGTGAAACCGCAACCAAAACCAAAACTTTTTGAGGTGCGGTTCAGTGCGGTTTTGAAGCCAAAACCGAAATGAAACCAAACCATTTGGTTTGGTTTTGTGCGGTTTCAAACGGTTTCGGTTTGGTTTTTGAGAAAAAAATGTACAATTTAAAATATACACCTATTTATGCATAAGACAGTCTTATTTTCCTCATATATTAATTAATGAATATGCAGCAAAGCCAAAAACAACAACAACAATGCAACAAAACTGCAACAACAAACAGCAACAAAACTGAAAAAAAATAGGAAACATAAAATCTGGCATCATCTAGATGTCAATCTTCCTCAAATTAAGGGATTAGACTTAATAGAGAATCCCATGGAAAGAGGAAACATCAAAATCTGGCAGCATCAGTCACCCCATATCGTCTAATATCCATATGTAGCATCAGTCACCCCATATCGTCTAATACTGCAGCAAAAAACAGCAACTAACATGTACCAAAACTGCAACAAATGACAAGTACTAAAATTAAGACAACATCCAATGCATCAATGGGTTTAAACTTTAAATCCTTACGCATCACATCTACTAAAATTCAATTTGATCACCAATCACAATACTTTACTACAACCCAGTTGAAAAGTTAAGTTTGCCATAATACAACTAAAGTTCAAACTTCAAAGTTTCAAACAAAGTTCAATGTCAAAATGCCTTATGGCATTAGTACAACGAAAAAAATAAATGGTTCATGAAATTCAACAAAGTCTTGGTTTTCAACTTACATTGCATCGTTCAAGTTTCAAACCTTTGCCTTTCCTTTTCATTTTGGACACTTATTCTTTGAAGGTTTAGGAAGCCTTTGAGCTTGTGAAGACCTTGCACCTTGTAAACGCAAAAGGGGAGGTTCTTGTGAATTAGAACCTTGAGATTGCTTTGGAGCTTGTTGTGGTTGTGGATCAAGAGTAAGAGAGGCAATGCTTGAAGTCGATTTGGCCAACTCTACACAATACAAAACTTAAAAAATATAATTGATGTTTAGTTGAAAAAAGAAAACGAAGAAAGTTCTTTTACTTCAAATGATATACTTACCCGATTCAATACTTTCATAGAACTCAATGTGGTCAATTGAAGGTGCATCATCCTCCAAAGTAATAATATTATCACCCTTCAACCAATTTTGCATGCATATCAAGGCCTCCACCGATTTAGGAGTTAAAGAACTCCTAAAATCTGATATCACTCGACCACCGGTGCTAAAAGCACTCTCCGATGCCACGGTCGAAACTTGAATTGCAAGAATATCTTTTGCAATTGCGGCCAAGATAGGAGAATGTTAAATGCTTTGTGGACTCCTCTTTTGTAATTTGTACCAAGGGATCAAACAAATAAGAATTCACCTCATCTCCCACCACTTTCTCATCATTATCTTCAACAAAATGCATCCATTCATCAATTAGATCATCTTCTGTCATAGCCACATTAGATGAGGTAGAAAAAGGTTGTGATTGTAAATTTTCTGATTTCTTCACTTATTTTCCACCTTCAACATTGGGAGCATATTCATCATAAAAGGCACGCAATATATTTTTTATTTCTTCAGTTTTCAATTGTGCCTCAATGTTGGAAAGTTTCTTTCTAAAGAGTTGTATGACGTGCCTCAACTTGAACCTCAAATCTAAAACATCTCTTATTACAATAAGAGGGTTCAATTCATGGTATGAGTCAAAATATTTTTCATATTTTGATCTCATATCGGATGCCATTGTCTTCAATAATTGTTTCGACGGTAAACCTACTTGCATGTTGGCTCGGGATTCTAAGTTATTGATGGCGGTCTCCACTTTTATGACATCATGAAGGCCGGTATGAACCGTGAGATCTGTAGAAGCATTCACCCTCAAAGTCACATCATAAAACACCCGTAAAAACTTGACAAAAACCTCCACCTTGGACCAATCTTCTTCCGTTGGTGGTCCAACCATTTTCCTCCCCTTGGTTTGGCAAACAATAATCACATCATCTTCATCTTTTTCATTTTCTACTTTCTTAAAGTAAGCCAATAAGGGACTTGTTTCATCCTCCGCCATTGTAGCAAAGGCCTTCTTAAATTTCAAGGCTACATCCAACATAACAAATGTAGAATTCCACCGAGTAGGGCAATCAAGGCAAACCGTTGCTTTGCACATCAATTTCACCCTATTCACAGCTTGCCTAAAAAGCTCCAATCTTTGTGGAGAGCTCCTTACGAACCTCACACAATTTCTTATAGCTAATAGACCATTATTTAGCCTCTTTATCCCATGACTCACAATTATGTTGGTTGTGTGAGTGATGCATCTCACATGTAAATACTTGCCACCTAGAATAGCTTGGGAATTTTCCCACCTATTCATTTTCATCATAAGTTGATCCAAAGCAATTTATTTGCAGAAGCATTGTCCACTGTGATTGTCATAACTTTGTCTATCCCCCATTCCAACAAGCAACTTTCAATTAACTTTGCAATTGTGGTTAGGAATAACACAAAAGTTTATGATCCTCTTGTGCATATTCCATTCATGATCAATAAAATGTGCCGTAAGAACCATATAATTGGTGTTTTGTGTGCTTGTACAAGTGTTGGTAGTGAGAC
Source organism: Malus sylvestris (assembly GCF_916048215.2). Taxonomy (NCBI): domain Eukaryota; kingdom Viridiplantae; phylum Streptophyta; class Magnoliopsida; order Rosales; family Rosaceae; genus Malus; species Malus sylvestris. The sequence goes on from NC_062260.1 coordinate 26,501,718, forward strand.
AAATTCTATGGGCACTTAAGGTTTTCTTCAAATAAGCATTCGATTCATCACCCATGTTGAGAAAAGTTCTCACAAGAGTTCTTCTAGAAGAAACTTGAAACAATGGAATACTAACAACACAAAAAAGCCGAAACCTCATCTTATCAACGGTACTAAATGACATCTCATCTATGACTACCATCTTGACACATGTTTCTAACACACTTTCTTGTGAAAATCCAACAGCAACCAGATTGTTACCTTTACTTTTATCCCCAACCAAAACTTTTTGGTTTTTACTTCTATTCCCTTGGTAAAATTTACAATATCTTTCAATGTGGTGTCTCATGCTTGTGGTGCCATTAACTCTCGGTTCAGTTGCATAGTCACCCACATTGCTTAGTTTTGGGCAATAATTACATTTAGCTTTCCTAAGTTTTACTTTGGCCAAATATTTCTCCCCCTTTTCATTGATTTTCGATTGTTTTTTCGTCACATAATATGTTGTAAAATGATCCCAAACCCAGCTATGTTTCTTGAATCAGAGTTACTTACTTTTTCATCTTCGCCCTCAGATTCTTAGCCGTCATTTTCAGGGTCACCTTCAACGTCTATTTCATTTTCCGAGTCAATTTATATTGCCTTGTCCTCCGGCTTCTCAGGGGAGTCCCCCGTAGAAGAGTGACCGATCCCACTATGCTTGCTGGATTCTTCATATTTTGACTAAAATAAAATATGAAATGCTCATTATCTTAAAGGAATGGAATGCACAGAGTCTACAACACACAACACAAGAATTAAAGAAAGCCTCTCTAACCATATGTAATTATTTATTTCAACCCTAGTTGAGGCAGTTCAGTTCAACTTCAACCTGTCAATTTGGTACCCTAATATAATAGTAATTAATAAAGTAATGTCCTAACTTTGAATTTCAGTGCCATAATATTAATGAGTTTGTTTTGTCAGATTGGCATGTGGAATGTAACCATAATTGAAAGATGACTTTCAAGCCTCTTGCATAAAATAACTTTAATTGACACACCCCGACTTGGAATGTCCACTAGGATCCGAATCGAGCTATGCTGGCCGACACCTGGAAGGTGATGAAGCCATAAAGTATGGTGATGTGGAAAAAGCGAATAAATTTAAATCTAAAAGTACCTAAGTACACGAGTGCGCGGTGAGCGGGTATAAGCCCATTTCATACGTGATTACAGAGCATAAGTAAAGTACAGTAAGGTAAGATAAGGCTTATACCATCTTAGGAAGCCACCTGCACTGGGATATGCCAAGAATCCTTGTCGACACGGAAACTTTGCTACTAAAACCTGAAAGGGCACAAAACTGAAAACGTGAGTGGGCAAAAACAAAACTTTTCAAAACCGTTTCACTTATCAAAGATAATAACCCCTCTCTGTAAAACCTGTATAATTTCCCAGAAAATAGCATGCATAACTATCTCAAAACCATACTCAAAATAATAAATCCACAAATATGCCGTGTCAAATATCTTAGCAAAGAAATAAGTAAGCCAGGTGAAAAAAAATCAATATAAGATGGTATGTCAGCCGGAGTCACCTAACGTGACCTGTACGGCTAAGCCTATAACTCATCTACTAGTTCCCTGCACACGAGTCGGAACCACATAAAGTGGTCTGTACGACAGGCTAGGTGTAAATAAATACGCTCAAGTGCTATAATCATGTGAAGGTTGTGCAAAGTATCGCAAGTCACCTACGAGTCGAAACCACCTAATGTGGTCTGTACGAGAGATTGGCACCTGCCTTGGATCCAAGGTGAGCGTGTGGTGCGGGAGGTGAACGATCACGTGAAGGCTAGGCCTTGTCCTTGGGCGAAGCACTATCACCGAGATGCAGAACAATGAGCTATAAATGCATCTCAACACAATCATACTCACTACCATCACTACTATCAATAGATACTCACCTAAAGCTTACCTGAGCATCCGCAGCAACAAGCAACCAAATATATAACCATACTAATGCGTTCAGGCCAGGATGTGACATTAATCCACCAGTTTTCTGCCACAACCTAGAACTACACCTGACTACTGACTAGAGAACAACAAAACAAAAAATCAATGAAAACAAAACAAAAGAACTCATACGTAACAATGCTCCAAAACAAGAAAGAACAAAAGAACAATGAAAATAGAAAATCAGTAATAGACGATTTGCAAAACAAGAAAGAAAGAGAGGAAAAAATTCTTGAGTGGAATAAGCTGCTTAACATTAGAGTTTTCATTGTCTTATGAGTAAGAAAAAATGCATTCATGAAAATTCTTGATTTTGCTATCAATATATAATGTGGTATGCAGAACACTCAAAGAAAGTGCTAATGTTATTCCAGCCCCCTCACTATGACCGATGCTCAGTGCTTACAACAGAAATAAATATAGTTTCATCTCGTCCCATATTAAAGATTCAATGGATTCAATGGATTCAACTTCAATTTCACATCCAAGACTTTAAATTGAATCTTTGATTCAAACGAACCCTAACCCAGTTCCCATTTTGAATCTTTGATTCAAATGAACCCTAACTGTAAAATTAATTTAATTACAAATTACTAACTAAACTAACTAATACAAGTTCCAAGTTCTTATCATATTAGCTGGAACAAATAGCAGGTGAATGATTTGCCAAGTTTGTTTTGCAGAGCTTTTGATTTGCAGAGTTCAAGGTTTGCAAATGAAGGAGATCTGGGGATGCAAGTAGTGAGGTCGCAGAGATGCAAGTAGCCAGGTCGCACATGTGAGTTCAGGGCACTGATGTCGACTGTGGAATAGATGAAGATGGGTTTTGACTTTTGAGAGAAAGATGAAGATGAGTTTTAAGAAGATGAGTTTTAAGGAAAGGATGAAGATGAGTTTCAGCCTTCAAGACCCGAACTCGAAGTGAAAAATTAGATGATAGTCCAGTAACCTAGTTGAACTAATTAAAAGTTTAAAACATAACATGTGGTTTTGGTTTTGGTTTCGGTTTCGGTGCGGTTTTGAAAACCCAAAACCTAAACCAAACTGTTTTTTTTGCCGCGGTTCGATTTCGAAACCATTTCAAAATTGCAAAACCAAACTGTTCGGTGCGGTTCGATTCGATTCGTTTCGGTTTCAGTTTTCGATTTCAAGTGCCCACCTCTAGGGACAAGGTACTTCAACTTCCCCATGATTTCATCACTGTCATTTGTTTGGGTTCCGTTCCCTAAATCAGTTCCATTCGACAGCAACGGGGAAAGAGCCGAACCAGACCACCCATTCCCCTCTACCATTCGGGCTGGACCCTTCGTATTTGGTATCAGGGTAAACCCCATTCACCTCGCCGTCCTTGTACAAGCTGCACTCACTGTACTTTATGATGTAAAAATCGTTCACAAACGCCATGCCATCCTCTTTGAACCCCGCGACGGCGACATCAGCTCCGAGCATGAGCACGAAAGTCGAATTCGGGTTGGCCCACCCGAAAGCCATGTAATTCATGGTCCTAGTGGCGGCCTCCAATCCGATATTGATCAAATTGTCCTCAACACTCAACGTTCATCGAACCCTATAATTCTTCGACAAAACCTTGCAATTCTCCAGCATAGTCGGCTCGGTATAAACCTAAACCCGACTCGTTTCATTCCCTGAATCGGTTCCATTCGACATCAACGGGGAATGAGCCGAACCAGACAACCCATTTTTATACCCAAAGAGAGATTAGGGGAATGGGTAGGTGTACAGGTAGGATAGGTGCAGGGAAGAGAAGAGAGGGAGGGGTGAACGCCCCATAATTTTATTTTTTTATTTTTTTTTAATATTAACGTGGGCCCCATATTGACATGTGACGCCCAGTCATTGTCCATGTGGGTGCCACATCATCAGATAACTACTAATTTAACAGCCAAACTAAAGGATGTATGAGACTGTCCCAAAATTAACACTTTAGAGATGACTCTGAGACGAAAAAAACTTCATGTACCAAATGTTGAAAATCATGAAACTTGAGGGTAATAAACTGAAATTTACCCAAAAAGTTATTATGCATTCCAAACTTATTATTTTTAACAGAAAAATACATTTATAAAAGAGAAATTTTATTTAAACCCATTTAACCTCTTTTTACACCCAACTTAAATTTTAAATATTAATTGTCTATTTTACCCTATTGCATAATTACTGTTAAGTACAAAATGAAATTAATAATAAAACTCAAATTTATCAATAAACTCAAACACTATAATTAAACCATACGATTACTCTTTGTTTATCCTACGTTTATTCTGGCTAAAATCCTAATAGCTCTCATAGAGAAAAATAAGTTTTTTTTTATTGATAAATGGTGATTTTGAAGTTTTGAATCCTCCAACCAAGGTATGACTCACTTTATGAATTTTTTGTTCGTTTGATTTCAATTTTTTAGAGAGTAGAAGTTATTTACTGTAATTTTTTTCAACAAATACAACGAAGGCATCCTACCTTCCGCTAAAACAACAACGAAAGCATCCAACGATGAATAATGTCCGGTGTGAAAGGACCCAGTAACCTGAACTGGAAAAACAAAAAGACTAGTCGCAACATCCTTTTTCTTCTTCTTTTTGTTCGTAATTTGCTTTCTCAAATCAGTTGAGCACAGTTTGAGGGTTGGCCACTTAAACCAGGCACTGTAAACCTTTGCACCTTTCTCTCTGGCACTCTGAACCATCCAATTCATAGACTGGCTCTCGTAATCAAACATAGTCAACAATTTTTTGTTCGTTTGGAAAGGGTATGATTCGGCCAACAATTTAAATGCAGAACCTCTACTCAAAGTAAACACAAGACCATACTCATTCTCAGGAATGTTCAAATAATCCATAATCCTAGCCTTTAGAGCAACTCCAGCGGATGCTGGTTGCTCGGGCGACAGGGGAGGAGAAAGGGCCTGAGGGCCGGTGGGAGCAGCTCCAGCGGGGAAGGGTCCGAGTGAGGGTGGGAGGCCGAGCGAAGGTGGGGTGGGAAGTCGACGGGCCTGTGGCCCGAGGGCTTTGGAATTGTTTATTTTTTTTTTGTGTCAAAGAGAGAGAGAGAGAGAGAAAGGGGGGTTTTTTATTATTTAAACAAACAAAAAAAACTATTATTTTAATTGCTTATTGCCAGGGGGAGGGTTCCAAGGGTGGAGATGTAAATGGCAATTACTGTTTATTAATGGTAGTTACTATTTATTTAAGGCAGTTACTGTTTAATAGGGTGGATTGAATAGTGGATTGCCAGGGGGAAGGGCTCCATGGGTGGAATTGCTCTTATATCATGTTCCAATAGTGCCTTTCTCAGCACCGCCATAAAGCGCAAGATTATTCAAATTTAGCTTCTAAAAATCAAATGGGTGTAAAAATAAATTCACATATTGAATTGGGTTTATGATGATATATTAGGTATTAAATTTGGGTTTAAAGAGATATTAATAGTTTAATTAAAAATCAAATGGGTGCAAAGAGTAAATTAGATGTAGAAATATGTTAGATGGGTTTAAATAAAATTTCATTTTATAAAAAGTGGAGAATGATTGTTTTGAAGTGCCCTAACATTTTTTTTTTAAATTAAAAAAAAAAAGAGTAAAAGAAACAAACATGGGTTGGGGAGATAGGGGACTGGGGAGAAAGTGGGTGGCTGGGTTGGGTGGCTGGGTTACAAACTCGCAATATTTCAACATAGGCACAGCGCCCAACAAGAGACTTTTTGGGGAATCTTTTATTTGGTCTATCGAAGATCTAAAACCCTAACAGAAAAACTATTTTGCCTTCTTTACCGCTCTGCTAAAAAAATTTGAAGAGCGGTTTGAGTATTCTATTATCCAATGTTTCCTTTACAGCAACGAAATATGAGAGTTGGTCTTCCGTATTTCATCTATTTATTCCTTCGACCAAAATAGAATCTCAGGAGATCTGATCTTGTCACATATATGCTGCTTCAATGAATGTCGGTATGTTCAATAACTTCAATACAGGAGGCCAGCGGAGAAAATCATCATTAGCCCTGACTTCGGATGGTGCGAAAAATCAAGATAAGTCAAATGACAATGATGAGAAAAAGAAGGTGATGCATAGAGAAATCGAAAAGAAGAGAAGGCAAGAAATGGCCAACCTTTATGGATCACTTCGATCTGTACTTCCTCTTGAATTTATTAAGGTAAAGATCGAACCTTAGATACTTCTTTCACTTTGATTTCTCCCTTGGTTCAATTTCCTTGTGATTAAAGTACCCTAGGCACCAAAAATTGTTTCTTGCTTATTAAACAGAATTTTAGGGACGATCGGTAAGTGTTTATTACTTTGTAAATTTTTTTCTTGGGTTTTGACCAATTTTGTCAAATTTTAGGGCTTTATCCTCGACCCTAATTGTGTTGTTGGATTATTTCAGGGAAAACGTTCGTTGGCGGATCATATGAACGAGGCAGTGAATTATATCAAACAGCTGCAAACGAGAATCAAAATATTTGGTGCCAAGAGAGGTGAGCTAAAGATGGGGTCAGCCTCGTCCAATTTGAGTGCTAGTACTCTTGGCCATGGGAGCAGTGGTAGCTCATCAACTGCAGCAAGTACTCTAGTTGCAGTCCACCCTTGCTTAGCTGGCGTTGAGATTGTAGTCAGTACCGGCCGATCTCCAGAGCAAGGTTTTCTCCTATCAAGAATGCTTAAAATACTGCTTGGACAAGGACTTAATGTAATCAGCTGTTCTTCTACCCAGGTTAACAGAAGACTTGTCTACACCATCCAATCTGAGGTAGTACATGTTTCGCAGCTTAATTAGTTCTGATTAATACAAGATTACTTCAATTTTTTCATTTGTAACTTCACAGGTTAGCGATCCAACATGCGTAGACTTTTCTGGGTTGCAGCAGATTCTGACCGAAGCCTGTCATCATTGACAAATTTTCAAGTAACAACTTAATTAGCTGCGTTTTCAACCTGGATGTGTCCATATGGTTCGCAGAGAGTCTATTAGTTTGTAGGTTTTCTTCATGAGTGACTTTGTACGAGAATCCAAACTGATTAACTGTTTTGCTTTGTTTAATTTATGTCTCATTCTTCACCTTACAAAGACCATATGTGTTATATTGAAAGCCATACCTACAGTTGAGCTCATTCTACCAGTTTAATTTCTGATGAAAAATTTATATATGTCAATTGGGAGTTGTTGATGCTGAATCTGATTTTGAAGGATAGTTTCTTCTACGAAAATTGTTTTCTCAAGTTGTGTATATCAACTGGGAGCTGTTGAAAGCTGAATCTGTTTTTCAAGGGTAGTTTCTTCTACGCAAATTGTTTACTCAAGTTGTATTAATGATGTTGAAGGTGGCATATATGTAAAAGTTGTATACAATCATGTGCATATCTCTTCTCGCATCACAAAGTAAACAAAAAAGTAAGAGATTAGTGTATAATTCCTTACAAGAAATGTTGCTTTGGAAAACTACATTAGGCCAATTGAAGAGAATTCTGAAGTGATAAAGTTGTGGATCTTACAATTGATTATGCATGGAATATTATTACTTTTCGAGTGAAAGTGGGAAAATAGTTATTTGTGTAAAATGATAGATTTTGCTATTAGTGTTATGATGTTTTTACCATAGTTTTTAATATAGTTGTGGAATGATTAAGGTCTCATGATTGTTATTAGTATAAAAAAACAAAAAAAGTCTCGAATAATTTTCATAAAGATTTGACACAATTAAGCACTGAAAATTGATCGGTGGGATCAAATCATCAATTTATACATGTGTTTAGCAGTGTAACTCCATGATATAGACCTGTGGGCAACTTATTAGATTTTAAATTATTAATAATTTGGGTTGAATGGGATGACAACAAAACATTGAGACAATCTATGATCTGCATGTCTTCAAGCTAGCTAGTGTCTTGCCTTTTATCCTCAATAATACAACAATAATTGAAGCATCAAATGAAGAGCTAATTAAGCCAAGAACAATGTATACCACTCATCTTGATTCCCTGATGTATTTGATTTAATTTTGTGTCAAATGTTGTACGAGCAGACAGGACCCAAAATCTCTGAGCTCTCAGCATGTCACAAGCTGAAAAATGGCTACTTATACAACAAGCCAGCAGATCAACCCCAGTAACAAACTATAAAGACCTTTACTTCACTAATAATCACAACATTAATTTCGTAACTTAATGAATCTTCCAAACTAGCTAGCTACAATTATCTGTATGTTTTTGCTTCGATATCTTGTACGCCTAGTGTAAGAGAGATCAAAACTTGCACCCAAAATCTTATGTGACTTCTCTGTGACCTATGTCATTTGTTGACACCTGGTCATTCATTTAAACCCCACTTAACAGTATTAACACTTCAATTAGTCTCCTAAAAAATTAAAAAACTAAAGATAAATTAAGTCAGAAAGACACGTGTCACTTAAGTAAATAGGTCTTAGCTAGAAAGGTCACAGAGAATTTTAGGTGCAAAAATTTTGAACTCTGTGTAAGAACATGCAATCATAAGTAATATAACATTATAATTACATATCATCCATTTTCACGCAACGTTGCATGAAATGTTATGAAATAAAATGTACGAGATATGCATGACAACTAACTGTGACATTCATGATGTTGATACAATTACAAATGTATATAAAGTTAGAATAAGTTACAATGTTTTAAAATCCATTAACATGCACATAAATAATCTTTTTTCAGAGAGAAAAGCCACAAACTTGACAGCGAAGCTAATTTTGGTCTTTATGCACATTCCTTTCATTTGGCTACCAACTTTATGCATCTTGCTTTGGAAGTAATTGTAAAGCAAAGTTTAGGTGAATTATATATGGACTGGCCTTGGCCACAAATTAAATAGAGCAATAGTATCTGTCATATCTTTGCCTTTGATACTGTAGCCATTGCGACTCTCCATCCTCAATTTAATATTGCCTTCTATAATATCCGTATCTTGGAATTATAATATGACAACCGTCCTTATAGGAACACATGCTAAAATTTTCAATAACAATTTACAAACATTGGCCCAACAATTTATGCAATTTTCTAGTATTTGGTAGTTAACACAGAGTGCATCTTCATATATGTTTTGTGCTTTGTTACCAACTCTCAGATAAAGCAATAATTTAATTTAATATGTTTACTCGGAAATAGAGGATTAAGATACACACACACACACACACTATAAGGGAGTGGCCCTTGAATGTATCTATATTGTTTAGTTAACCCTAGCTGGATGACCTAATGTATAATTGCAGACTTAGTTGCCGGTGTGTTAGGCATGCGTTAGAGGCTCTATTGCAGGGTTGTGCTGACCTGGTAGATCAACCTTTGTTGCTACGGTGCTGGTTGATGATATGAGTAATATAATTTAGAAGTTTACTGAGCAGAAATATATCAAGACAGGCCCTAAGTAAATATGATCAAGGGAATATAAATACAGTATTCCCTTGTGACATGTTTATTTATTATGAACGAGAATGCAAAGCATTAGAATAAGGGAATTAAATCAACTAGCCCATTAGTCGATATCATTTATTGTTTTGGGATATTTTATTATTCAATTTAAGGTGGACCGTGGAACTAGCTGGATAAACATGGCGGCAGCAAAGAATTGAGTATGATTTTGGGCTTTATTTTAAGGAAAACAAATGAAAAGCTGAAAAATGTTTGAAAATTTTGAGTTTTAATCAAAATGACGAAAATGTGTTGTAAGTAAATAGTAATAGGAGTGACTTTTTAGACTAAAAATGTCATTTCTCGTTAAAGTAAACAGTACCATAGTGTTTCGTTAAAACTCCCTTTATTTTATTGTTGCATAAATTTTTAGTTGAATTCATATAATTAAATTTTACACTAGACTTATTCTCTATACTTATATTATTTTTAGTTAAACTATCATTATTTCTTTAAATCTAAATTTACTACCTAAATTACCTTCACAAACTCAACTCAATATGTATTAATATAGCTTTACACCCACTTAATGGATAAAAACCAAAATCTAACGTCGGAGCAGCAAAAGAAAACGTGAAACGGCGTAGTAAAATTTCCTAAAGAGTTGAGAAATCTTCGAAGCAGAGAAAACGTGGAACTATGTAGAAAATTTCCGTTGCTCTTTTTTCCATTGAACAAACCCAAGCGTTGAGGTATTCAATACATTTTCTTAATTTTGATTCAGGTTGTGTGACTATTGAGGAACCTTACTTGAATGAGAAATGCAAAAGTGCTGCTGGACATGGATGTGAAATTAAAATATAATTAAGAGCATGAGTTGGAAGCATTTGTGAGTTTACAAGTATGGATATCCTTGTCAATTTGGAAGGGTTAGCTTTGACCATGGATGTTGTCCAGTACCTAAAAAACGTCTTTCTATTCAGCATATTAGAATGCAGGAGAAAAGTTCGCGTGAATTTTGGTATTGGTGTTAATTTTATCTTAAACTTGATAATAACTATACAATAAGACAAAAGATAATTCACGTTTAAAACTAAGTTGAGTGTAAAATGGAATTATATAGGTGCAAATACAATTTTTCCATTTGTTGCCATCTGTAAAAATTGAAGAGGACTAGACCTTTTGCGTTCAAACAAATAACAAGTGTTTTGTTTGGAACTGTTTTCGAAAGGCACTTCATCATTATATTTTTCTGGAGTACTTAAAAGTGCGTATAACCAACCTAAAATCTCAACCTGTGTACATAGCTCTCTCACTCTCTCACTCTCTCACTCTCTACACTTTCCTTACCCCTTTCTCAAAGTCTTTAACCTTAACTTACATAAATCTATTCATACTTTAATGAAAAGCACAAGAGAGGAACGAAAAAACATTTATGATAACTTTGAAGACTAAAAGCCAAGGCCCTTGTGTCTTTACCGTCATTTTTTTTAACAAACGATATTATTTACATCAAGGGGAAGGGGTGGGTTTAGCCCTACAATAGACTAGCAATAATGTGATTTAAATTCGCCTTTAACGAGAATCAAACCCAAAACATCTCACTTACAAGTGAAGATGATCTTTAGACTGTAGTACTAAGTGGTTTTAGTTCAATTTAAAAAATTCTTGAGGGGGCTATGAATGTGGGGTGGGATAAAATGCTTGACGCTATGAATGGTTTGCTAGCATGCTGCAATTTATGAATGCTTGTATGCTAATGTAATGTTATGAATTATAATGCTTGATAAATTGACAGGACCGTGACTGAGATTTTAAGGGTATATGCAAAAAACTATAAATGAGGTCTTCCTAAACTTAGTCTGCAAACAAGTAGAAAGCATCAATCATCAAATAATCAACAATTAGTTCAATATTCGGTAAGCATATCAACAGAAACTTAAAAAAAAATCTTAGATAACCACTTGTAAAAACCTCAAGCATTAATGTTTCACTTCCAAAAAATTGAAAACAACATTTACTTGGTACTATCACAATTTAACAGTCAGATATGTTATAATGATTATAAGAAATATATATGATCGTGAGATGATTATAGTATTAAGTAATTCAGTAGCTAATCCTATAATATGTAGGCCATCTTAAATTATAATATACAATATCATGGGATAATGCGGGAGTGGAACATTTTGGGGACCTCTTAAATTGGGGCCTATGCAATTGCACCTCTTGAACCCTTTCACCCTTTCACCCATACCCCCATAATTTAATATGTTTTAGAGTTTTAAGGAGAATAAATATATTAACATAATACAAAAAAATAATTTCAGTAATGTAGAAAGGGATGAGGATCCTCTCCGAATCTTCTTTATGAGGATACCGAGGACCACTTCATCGTGTTCGTTCGTCGTACATTATGCGATCAATTTTCGTCTGAATACTATTTGCGTTCAATTTTAAATAAAAAATTCAAAATAATTTCTGACCGCAGAATGACAAATGAACAAACACTCAACAAAGAGGAATAGAATCCTATTTCAGTAGAAAGAGGGCATTTTTGAAAAATTATAAATTGAATAAAGGCATCCATGTTAAGTTTACTTTTAAATTTTGTGATGCAACAAGAGAATTCCTATTTAAGTTTGTTTCCTTATATAAAACACGTTTTTTTCCTTATATCGAGGAGGTTTGAACCCATCCGATGTTCGCCTGCCGACTTCCGACATACGGTGGTCCACCAAAATGTGAAAGTAAATGGACAATAATTGGTTCAGTACAAAAGTGAAAAGACTGTACCCACAAAGAAAATATAATATGCAGCTATTTGTGGAAAAATGTTTTTGTGTGCCGAGAATGATCACAGTAAAAAATCTCTCAATATTTCGAACAATCTTAAGCCTACTAATTATTAATTAAGCCTCTCCAAGCGTTCGAAATAGATCCCGAGTCTCTGTATTTAATTACCTTCCGAGTATTCAAACAACCTTAAACTTTAGAGCTCCCAGGCGACTCATACCGTCTTTGTTCAATGTTTCCCAATGCATATCATCGTGGTCAAAGCAAAGATTTGGTATTCCAGACCTCCACTATCAATTATCCCCACCGAGAAGATATGATGCGTGTACAAGATCTTATGCGGTGTCATGAGGTGTTTCCAGAGGGGAAGAATCCATCCCGTAATAAGATGATGGGGAAAGGCAAGCAACAACAACAACAGCAACATCGTATGATATTATCACCTAATTCCAACAATAATGGAGCAAATCCTAGTGATGGTAAGACTGAAAGGAAGATCGTGCGTAGGGACAACGAACGCCAAAGAAGACAACTTATGGCAGCTCTTAATGCATCACTTCGATCCCTCCTCCCCTATGAATTGATCAAGGTGAGATCAACCTCTTTATATATTCTCCTCAGTCTTTTTCTGTAATTTTCTTTTGTGGGTCGAGTTTTAATTTCGATGATTAGTTATATGTTTCGACGGTTTTTGTGCTGGGGTTACGGGGATATATTGCGTTGTTTTAATTATTTGACATAGATGATTACTTATGTTTCTAGGGTTTTTGTGATGGGGTTACAGGGAAAACGTTCAATCACCGAGCACATGAATGAGGCCGTCAACTATATAAATCACATGAAGGCAAAGATCGAAGAACTGAATGCCAAGAAGGAAAAGATTAATAAAAAGTTGTATGAATGTGATTCTCAAGATTTTGGTCTCAGAAATGAAGGTTCGGGTCACAATTTTCTCAAGTACTCTATCATGGTTCGCCCAACTTGTTTGGGAGGAGTGGAGGTTTTGGTAAGTAGTAGCTGCGGTGAGGAGGAAGGGTTGCTTCTTTCGGGAGTGCTCAAAGTATTGCTTGCGAAAGGCCTTAGTGTTGTTGAGTGTGCTTCCACCAGAGTAAATGAAAGTTTGTTTCACACCATTCAGTGTGAGGTACGCTCGTTCCTTTTCATATAAATTCAATTACTTATATTCATCGATAGGTTTGGTATATTATTTAGACATTGACTTAATCTTAATTACCACCTAATCATGATATTACAAATGCAAGAAAATCTTACAGTGCGTTTTCTTCAATCCACAGGTTGTCAACGATTTGGCATGTCTGGATTTGTCTGAGTTGCAACTGAAACTAAATAACCATTACAATTCCGGGTAACCAAATATCTTCAATTATCGGAAAGTATATCCCGATCCCTTCGCAATCTTGATTCCCTTTTATTATAGTAAAACCCTAGGGTTGTGCTTGGGCGAGGTTTTTCCAAGTTCCACGAGATTAAGGTCAAGTTAGTAAGGAATTGATTGTAAAAATTAGATAGGAGGAATTGGAAAAGCTCTTCATGAGCATTATGAAGGCACGTAAGAGGGATTTGCAAAATCCTACTCGGAAGGTGTGATTTGTGTAACATGTTGCTCAAATTTCTGACTTTTCACTCTTAATATGCATGCAGTGCTTAATTTCTTTTAATTCCAACGATTCGAAGGTCTATTTAGAAAACGCAAAACTCTCTAGAACGTGATTTCCGTGAAATTATTGTCCTTTTATCTAGAACATTGCAAGTACATTAGATACTATGCTCATTAGTTCGTGCAGTAACAGAAAGTAGTACTCGTAACAACAAATAATCTTCCTTTTAGCAACTCGCTACTAAATCTTTTACAAAATCTTAGCAGAATTAATATACTCATGATCAACAGATATTAAGTTAAGCTGCTGCTTAAAATTTTACAATTCATACAAACTTTTCATTACTTGTTGTATCCATATAAAATGTTCTAATTATATGAATTTTAGACCTTTGATCTTAAGCTAAGATAATAAAACAAAATTTTGTGACTTGTTAGTATACTATATGTGGGAAAATATTAACATTTATGTTTATTTTAGTATTTGGATTTTCCTTGTTAGTTTAGAATTTGGGCTAGCCCATCCTAATTAGGGTTTCTTAGGTTCAGTTCTCTATAAATATTGTTTATAATTTAGTTTGATAAACAAGTCATTCACAATGTAGCCTCTTGAAGTTTATGTGGCCTTTTGTAGTGTTTGATATCAATAATATTTCTAGTTTTGTAATCCGTTTGTTTGTTCATTATGGTATGTGCATTCTGATATTCAACTTGGTATCAGAGCGGGTTCGATCCTTAGGGCTCAATCCGTTCTCGTTAGTATCAATTTGTTTGCATTTGTCGTCGTTCATTTTAGATTTGTTAGTTGGTATTGATTGTTTGCAAGGAAAAGAAAAATGAAAGAGAAAAAGAAAAAAAAATGTTTTGCTTGCAGAGGAGAAGATTCCCCAGCAAATAAAAAAAGGGGACGAAGGAGAAAAGAAACGAAAAAAAAAAAAGGAACCACGGAAAGGAAGAAGAAGGAAGAAAAAAGGGAAAAGAAGGAATAAAAAAGGGAAAAGAAGGAAGGTAAAAAAAATATGGCTGTTGTGTTTTGAGGTTTGGGGCCCACGTGATGCTGCTGTTTGGGCTTGTTTTTGTAGCTTGTTGTTGCCTTCTACAGCGATCGCTGGAATGCTTGGATTGATGACCATTCGAGTGATGTTGTGGATAGAGTAAATTGGATTTTTTGATTGTTTGTTCGGAAGTTGGAATTTGCATTGGCATTGGCATCGGCATCGGCATCGACATTAGTATTGGTGTCACATCCCACATCGCTCAGGGGTGAGGATCCTATAAGCCTTATATGTATATTCTCATCTCTTCCTAGCACAAGGCCTTTTGAGAGCTCACTGGCTTCGGGTTCCATCGGAACCCTGAAGTTAAGCAAGTTCGCGCAAGAGCAATCCCACGATGGGTGACCCACTGGGAAGTTCTCGTGTGATTTCCCAGAAACAAAACCGTGAAGGCGTGGTCATGGCCCAAAGAGGACAATATCATGCTACGATAGAGTCGAGCCCAGGATGTGGTGGGGGCCCGGGCCGGGATGTGACAATTGGCATTGGTAGTGGCATTGGAATTGGCATTGGCACTGACACTGGAATTTGGAGTCTTGCATCCACATCTACTTTGGCAAACCCATGTCATGTACTGCCATGAGTTTGATGGGGAGTGTTGGAAAATATTAATATTTATGTTTATTTTAGTATTTGGGTTTTCCTTGTTAGTTTAGGATTTGGGTCTAACCCATCCTAGTTAGGGTTTCTTAGGTTTAGTTCTCTATAAATATTGCTTGTAATTTAGTTTGAGAAACAAGTAATTCACAATGTAGCATCTTAGAGTTTATGTAGCCTTTTGTAATGTTTGATATCAATAATATTTCTAGTTTTATAATCCGTTTGTTCGTTCATTGTGGTATGCGCACTCTGATATTCAACTCTGTATATGTTCTATATAGTTATAGTGCATGAATTATTGTTTTATTAAATTGCTGGATCCATCTCATACGTGCGTTAGAATCCATCAAATAAAATTGGATAGGGTTGTGATTTGTTTGACGATTTTTCTTTTTCCTTGTGATTATATCTATTGTAAGCAAAGATAAAGTGGTTGCAAGAATCAAAACTCATGCATGATGTGTTAACATTTTTAATGAACTCAATGTAAAGATTTTTCTTCCCAAAAACGAAACACCAGGGTCAAAAAGATACTACAGTAGAGGCTAGAATCAGGATCCTACCAACTTCAATTATTGATAGCGTTTATTTCCCTCCCTCCCTCCCTCTATATATGCATAAATGGATAACTAGAATATGCGTGCGCGCGCGCGTGTGTGTAATATATGGTTTTATTTGTGTTGACATGGACAAATATTATAGGACATGACTTAGGACTAGTTTGGTATTACAATGCTTTTTTAAAAAACTGCTTTTGATGTGTTGTAAAATAAAACAATTGAGTGTTTGGTAAACTTTTATTGTGAAAGTGCTTTTAACAAAAAAAGCAATGTTCAAGTGTTTGGTAAACTTTTATATCAAACTGCTGTGACTATATCAAATGACTAGAAGGGTATAATGTTAAATGTGATATAATAATTTATTTTATTTTTTATTTATAATTTCTTCTTCAATCTTCATCATTTATCTTTATTTTTTATTTATTTATAATTTTAGCTTCCATATCTCTCGTTTATCATTGTTTTATATTTATTTATATTTTTATCTTCCATCTCCATCTCAAATGGAATTGTGCAATTAGAATGTGACCAAAGTCATCTTCTTCCTCGCACCCAACTCTACAAAAAAAAAAAATCCGATTCCAACATCTTCATGTGCGCCTGCCTAGCCCCTCCCAGACCCGCATACCTCCGCCTAGTCCTTCCTATTCCCGCCCAGGCATCCTGCTTTCTGATTTTGTGGCCGATTTGGAAGGGGTAGATTATCCGATGAGACCAGAGTATTGGCCATGTCAGTAGTGCCACATAGGCAATAGTTGCTTAAGACCTAAGTCGGTGTAATTGAGATGTATAAAAACAGATTTCCCTCTCATTGTATTCTTAAGAAATGTCGGTTGTTGTGTAAGCAAACAGTTATCAAATACATAAAGCTTCTCTCTTCCTTCTTCTTCCTCAAGCTTTTACTTTTAGGTTTTTTTGATTTTTTTTCATAGATCTGTTCAATGCGTCTTTTTGGGATATTCATTAGGATATAAGGTTGTTATTTGTTATAACATTACGATAGGGAAGATCATTATTTTTAGGCATGTCATTTATGATGAAACCATATTTCCATACAATGAATTACCTAGAAATTCTGGTACTACTTCATGTCAGCAATCTTCTTCCGGCACACATAGACCTATAATTGTTCAGTTACCTTCTGTTCAGTCTTCTGCAGAGGTAGTTGAGCCTGTTAATTCTAGAGTATCCTCTAGTCAATCTCTTAGCCCATTGGTACAATCTGGTGACCGTGATGTTAACAATTTAGCTAGGAATGTACAGGAATCCAGTTCAAATGCTACTATTTCCAATACTAATGCCCCGTTGCATGTCCTTCAGCTTAATCAACTTCAGGTTGTTTTGCCAAGTATCAGTTCCTCATCTTCTTCAAGTTCAGAGAGAGTTATTCCTCCTTCAGGCATTCATACAAGATTGCGCATAGGAACAATCGCTCGACAAGATTATTCAGCTCTCAGTGCAATGTCTCCTGAAGTTCAGTCATTAACTCTTGATGATGATGATCATTTTCAGGAGGCTTCACTTTTCTTGCAGATATTGTTGATGCTTCAGAGCCATCAACTTTTAGACAAGTATCGTAAATACCTCAATGGCAGATGGTAATGCAGGAAGAATTTGATGCACTTCAAACTCAAGGTACTTGGGTTCTTGTTCCTCCTTCTAGTGATAAGAATGTTATAGGAAGTAAATGGGTGTATAAAATAAAGAGAAATAGTGATGGTTCAGTTTTAAGATATAAAGCTCGGTTGGCAGCACAAGGTTTTAGTCAAGAACAAGGGCTTGATTATACCGAAACATTTAGTCCCGTTGTTTGACATACGATTGTGAGATTAATCTTGTCTTTAGCTACAACACATAAGTGGGATCTTCGACAATTGGATGTTAAGAATGCTTTCTTGCATGGTGAGTTGCAAGAAGAGGTTTATATGAAGCAACCTCAAGGGTTTATCAATCCTTAGTTTCCCAATCATGTATGTAAACTAGTGAAGTCCTTATATGGTTTGAAAGAAGCTCCTCGGGCTAGGAATGCTAAATTCACTAGTTATTGACAAGCCATTGGTTTCCAAGTCTCTATTTCTAATTCAAGTCTCTTTGTCAAGATGGTTGACACTCAGGTTGTTATCCTTCTTCTATATGTGGATGATATTATCATCACAGGGTCCAACACTCAATTAATACAATATGTGATTCATACTCTTAGTGAAGTATTTAATCTTAAAGACATGGGGAAATTGGCCTATTTTCTTGGTCTTCAAGTTACATATAATTTCAATGCTGATTTGTTTATCAATCAGGTTAAATATGTGAAAGATCTTCTTCACAAGGCAGGCATGGATGATTGTAAGTCGTGTTCTACACCATGTAAGCCTCATAACCAGATTTTAACATCAGAAGGAATGTTGTTGCCTGATCCTACGTTATATAAGAGTCTTGTCGGGGCTTTTCAGTATCTAACTTTCACACGACCTGACATAGCATTTGTTGTGAACACCATGTGTCAGTATATGCATGCCCCTATAGATCTTCATTTAGGAATGGTTAAGAGGATTCTACATTTTCTCAAGAGGACTATGCACTGTGGTTTAACTTACATTTCAGGAGGTTCTTTGCAACTAAATGCTTATAGTGATTCTGATTGAGCTGCTGATTTGAACACTAGGCTATCTATTACTGGTTATGTAGTGTTTTTGGGAGAAAATACAATTTCCTGGCAGTCGAAGAAACAATCATCAGTTTCACGTAGTTCTACCGAAGCTGAATATCGTGCCTTAGCTCATACCACTGCAGATATTGCTTGGATCAGACTTCTTCTCAAGGATTTACATGAATGCTTGCCTTTTCCACCTGTTTTATTCTATGATAATTAGTCTGCTATTGCTCTCAGTTTGAATCATGCTCAGCATTTTCGCATCAAACACTTGGAGACTGATTTCCATTTTGGTCGTGAATGAGTACAAAGTGGTGATTTATCAGTTCAATACATTTGCACTACAGATCAAGTTGTTGATGTCTTAACCAAATGACCTCATGGACCCGATTTTCTACGACATTGCTTCAATCTTAAGCTCGATTACCCTAGCTAAGATTGAGGGGAGGTATTGGCCATGTCAGAAGTGCCACCTAGGCAATAATTGCTTAAGACCTAAGTCGGTGTAATTGAGATGTAGTATAAAAACAGATTTCCTTCTCATTGTATTCTTAAGAAAAATCGGTTGTTGTGTAAGAAAACAGTTATCAAATACACAAAGCTTCTCTCTTCCTTCTTCTTCCTCAAGCTTTTAGTTTTAGGTTTTTCTGATTTTTTTTTTTATAGATTTGTATAGTTTAATTCATAGTGTTGATACAGAGGGCACATAGGCTTCATGTCCGACGAAGGGAGGGGCGTGTAGCCCCTCATGTCCCTCTGTAGCTTCGCCTACGCTCTAGCCCTCTGGATCGCAAGCGTTTCATCCCTAGAACAGTTCCTGTAAAGCAGAAATCTCCAGAAGATCACATTTCCCAATAACATAATCATTGGCAACCTTGAATTCCTCGCGAAGCCGGACTCAACTCGTCCTCTTGAACAATCAAATTTGAATATCTGATATGGTAAGGGAAGCGAGAAGGAGAAACAAAGAGGGTATAATTGGGTTTAAGAAAGTTTCATTAAACTTTAATGTTCATCCCCCTACTATGAAAAAAAAAAAGGTTTTGAGAAGCAGCAAAATGCTGCTTCCATTTTTCTGCTTATTTTGGTTGGAACTTTGAAAAGAAGCGCTTATTTTTACATTTACCAAACGCATTTTACACTCCAACTTTTTTTCATAGCTTTTTTTTTTTTTTTATAATTTCAGCTGTGCCAAACTGGTACTTATACATGCATCGAAATAATATCAGTCTCAACTTTCATTTTAAGATGGGATAGTTAGAGCTGGATTGCATGCGTACGTTCAAAAAGGAAATTACTTTCGTTAACCTCATCTTCTCAACTATTTGATTAAATTGGACCTCAGTGCTGATTTCATGATTTCCCAGCAATTGGTGAGTTTTACATGGCCATATTACTATATAATTTCAGCTATTACGACCAAGATGTTATAAACATTCCTTTGCAAATATCATGTTTGACACAAAAACAAAATACTTGATCAACCAAAAATCAAATTCAATATTCCTCATGCGATGTAGTTGTTATGTGTGATAGAATATAAGGTTGAGATGTTGCCATCTGTCGTAAAACTAGTGTATGTTGTATGTTGAAAAGAATGTCTCTGTTGTAAAAGGATGTGCTAGTTCGTTGGCAACAGAATCTGTCATCTTCACAAAGAAATCATGCACGAAGGTCATCATCAAGTCGATTGAAACCCTTAACTTCTGCACTAAGATGTCCATGGCGAAGCCAAGTTGGATAAGAAATAGAAAACAATCGAGAACTTCCATTTCTCTTATTACTTTCTCCCACTAAATTTTCTTACCTTGATCAATCTATGCTTGTTATCAATATGCTTGAACTAAAGTTATTTCATTCACAATCTCATCTTTCTTTTGTAATGTTGTCACTAATTATTTGTGACCCCCAATTAATATAGAACACCGTAACATAATGTGAGTTCCAATCATGTATCACTTGAATTTGTTTAGCACTTGTGCTCCTGCCGCTATGATCATCGTAATGAATACTAATCTTTCCGAAAGAGAAGAGGTAACGCATGCTACAACGAACATAATAGCCCGCTGAGGAACCCTAACTAGTCATGACTCAAGATTGGAAGGTAACAACTGAATGTCCATCGACCAAACTATATTATAGAAAACCATCTCTCCTTCTTTTTTTTCCTCCTGAAGCGTGTATTTTTCTTAAATTCAAAATGTCTTTAATTCTTTGGATCTATGCCTTTGAAGTTTGAACAATCCATAAACTAGTGTTGTCGTGCCTCAGCCCACATTGTACCGAAAAGCATAGAGCCCACACAAAACCCAATAATTAAGTCTTCGGATGAAAGGCCTAATTCTTCAGTAAAGGTCCAATAAGTGGTCTAATTATCATAAAGCAAATATCCTTTCCACCCACAGCTGCTAGTTTTATGCATATAAGCCTAGAGGGTACAATGGATTATGAATGGCACCTCGACTTACATATAACGGTAACGCCAGAGTGACGGCAACTTTTGTTGCTTTGTTCTTCAAGTTAAACTAACGTCGTAGTAAAGTCAGCAATTAAGCGTTTTTTCCGAAGGAAACTTCAACCAAGGGATTACATATAATACAGGTCCCAAAGGCAGTTTAGCTTATAGTACTTTGTACTGGTTTGGTACTGAAGTTATTTAAAAAAAAAGTAGGTATAAAAAAAAAGCTGAGCTAAAAAAGATGTTTAGTAAGCACTTAAAAACAATTTTTTTTTCATAATTTTATGTGAAAAAAAAGTTGAAAACGTGAAGCAGCAAAAATGACCTATTCTCACAACACAGCATAAACAATTTTTTTTTTTAAAGCATAGCAATACCAACAAGCCCGACGTACCCAAATTAGAGGCAAGTTTAGCTCTGACTAGTAGTTAGCTTGGAGTACTTGGATTATTATTATTATTATTATTATTATTATTATTATTATTATTATTATAGTCTAATCAGAAGCTAGTAGACTATAATTTTGGTCAATAGGATGACTTTTGTATATTATAGTCTTCTAGGAAAGTTACAATTCGGCTTTGTAGTTGTACAGCGTCACTGAGCTGAGGCTCAGATTAATTGGAAGATTTTGCAGCCAAGTGTTTATTTTATCATGTATTAAGTACTGGTTTAGTATTGAGTTACTTTTATAAAAAGTGGGTATAAAAAAAATTGAGTTAAAAAAAATATTTGGTAAACACTTAAAAACAGCTTATTTTCAGAGTTTTGAATGAAAAAAAAAAGTTGAAAACGTGAAACAGCAAAAATGAGTTTATTCTCACAGCACATCAGAAACAGTTTTTTTTTAAAGCACAACAATACCAAACCAGCCTTAAGTCCTACTACAAATTGTTCATGCATAAGAGTTCAAAGCTCAATTTATCCTTTTTTTTTTAAATAATAATTATTATTATTAAGGAGATGAGGGAGAGTTCGAAATTATTACAATAATTAAAAAGATGAGGAATTTCGAACCCATAATGCAAATGTAAAGACCAAATGCAAGCTTAATTTATCCTTGTTTAGCTAGAAACCATGCCATGAATCCCAACAATGCAGCGTGAATGTATGGAGAAGTTTTTAGCACTATGGTCACACTGTCGTGTAATAACACTATATCCATTTATTAAAAGACATATCAACGTTATCATTTATCTATATTCGAACGCGTGATATCATTAAGGGCCAATTCGGGATTGTTGTGCTCTTTTTAAAAATTGCTCTTATTGTGCTTTAAGTATAATCAGTTGTAAAATAAAGTAATTGAGTGTTGATAAATTTTAATTAAAGTGTTGTGATTAGGAAAAACAATGTAAAGATGTTTGGTAAATTTTAATGTAAAAGTGATATAAAATAGACATGATAGTGTGAACGGTGACAACGACAACGATGGCAAGAGCAATGTTGTGATGATGGTGGTGGTGGTGCCAATAAATGAGTGTGGTGATTGGGCTATAGAGGTAACAATGGTGATAGGAAATGGTGATGGTGGCAGTTGTGGTTGTGGTTGTGTTTGTGGTGGTGGTGATGGCGATGGCAGCAATGATGGTAGTGACAGTTGTGTTTGTGGTTGTAATGGTGACGAGTATGGTTGTAGTGGTGGTGGTGCAATTGTGGTGTCGTGGTGGAGGAAACAATGGTAATGGTAATGGTAATGGTAGTGTAAGAGGCTAAGGTTTGTAGGGGTCTCTTTGTTCTCTAAGGATAAAATGTGTCTAAAAGAATAGATTATGTCATTTTTAAAATTAATGAGTATATTACAGGAATTAAAAATATTATTAAAGTTTCAACTTGACTTTTTATTAAAGTAGCTTTTAACAGCAACTCGCATGATGCTTTTAAAATGAGCATGATATTTTATTTTTAGCAAACACTTTTTTACTGTTTAACTTTAAAGTAAATCAGCTTTTGATAAAAAAAATATATATCAAACTGAGGCTAAGTCCCTTGACAATGTAACAAAACACCAAAAATTTCTCAAGAGTGTACGACCCAAATTGCTATAAGCTGCAAAGTATTTTAAATGCTTCACTGTTCTATGTTAAAGCAACGGAAACATTTTAATAAGAAAAGTTGAGGACTTATGAGCTCACATTTAATTGTTAAATTGGACATAGAACGGCTGATATACACGACAGATGAGAGTTGGTGAGGATGCAATTTCTCAATTTAACAACGTCATTGATTATGTATTACCATTAACTTAGCAATGAAATTACATTTCTCTGCTAGGAAGGTGTCACAGGATAGTTTCTCGTGAGACAAATGTTAATGGCTCTATTAAAAGTGAGACTCCAAAAACTCTTATCCACCTCATATTTTTTGCACAATGTTTCTAATGTTAACACGAGAATTGATGTTAAAATGTGAGTTGATAGTTGTAAAGCTATAGACAGTCAAGCTCAATCCAACGATCAAGAAGATTCCACTTGTCAAGAGATTAGTTGATAAAAGTTGTTAGTTTGTTAAGAATTAGTTTACTTATTGTGTAAGTATTGTAACTAGTATAAATAAGAAATCCTTGTATCCATTGAGATGGTGAAGAAATAATATCAGTGCAATACTCTCTCATTCTCTTCGATCTCTCCTTCTCTCTCTAGATTATGTGCATACAATTTCTCTCTAAAACTATCACGCCCCGATCCCGACATACGTCTAGGATCGACACGTGATGTCACCAAATACTCGTATCTCTAACTTACCCCGCCTCCGGGATAAGGCAAAGCATAACTCGAAAATCGAATCACATAACAATTTTTCATATACTTTATGGCGGCATCTAACCTCCTCGTTAGACTGCCTACGTACCCTCAATAGGGATCAAGCCATTCGTAGTTCACCATTCACCTTACCAGAACATTTGTCATATAGTTCACTTTATTTTCAACATGATACCTCCATCCACATTATGTAGTATATCAAATAATCAACAAAGCACAATATTATTCTCAAGCCACATTGATCAACTAAAATAATCATAATAATAACAATCATATCCAACGTTATTCCACAATTCCGTCAATTTGTCATTTCATGACTCAAAGATGCATGATCTTAGCATTTAACTACGTTAATCAATCAATGCGAAAACATATCATTTCACAAATTTAATCAAGGAACTCTATATATTCTCTATTTGGATTTTGAGTAATAAACATGGTGAATCTAAATTATACTCACAAGGTCTTTTGTGGGTAATTTCCATTCACTCGAATCTAGAGTTCTAGACTAATCTTATGGAAATGAGCATGAGCAAGGATTCCGAACCACTCAACGGAATCCAATAACATCGGTTTCCAGGCCACTCGACGGAACCAAAATATCAAGCGGTTTCTCTTAATCTACCCAAATCTATCACATGTATACTCATGCCTACATCATGGGAATGGTGCATTGGGTAAATCAGAACTTGGATAAACTGCGAAGCTCGGGTGAGTGACAATAATACAAGTATGTGATAATCAATAAAAAAAAAACCATCAATCACAGTTTATAAACCTCAAATATAAGTTCGTAAATATGAAAACATAGTCAAGTCTCTAACAACTCCGAATGAGTCACCTAGACATCCAACGACTTTTCCCATTCAAACCACCAAGATTCTCAAAAACCATCGTTCATATATACATTAAAAACTAGGGTTAGATGGACGCAGTTCGGCCGAAGCCTACATAACTAACCAAACAAGAAATGGCCCTCCAAAGCGGATTAACCAAGCAGAGTCACTTCTACAGTTGTTAGGAAGTGATCACCCAATGCTTAGGTCTTGCTCTAAGGGTTGAGGGGAGTCTATTGGTGGTGGTGATCAACGGTAATCGTTGTCGGAATCACCATAACATGAGAAAACTCATCGAAAAACCCTCAGCACTTTGTGGCTTTGATGGTAATTTTTACCACTTGTAAGACAAAGGATTAAACCATAGAAAATTCTTGCAAGAGAACAAGTGTTTGTAGTATAGAATCGCTCAAGCAAGGTCGATCTCCTCAGGGACTGATATAAACAATTTACGAGTTTTTTTGTATTTAACTTATTTAACTCTAAGAACTACACTAATTTGACGAAACTAAATACTACTGGATGTGACTTAAACACATATCTAAAATGGGAATTGGCTTATAGGAATAGTGATCCAACTAAACAAAACAAGTAAATATATAAACTCAAGATAATACAAATAATTTAAGAAAATTAGATTGACAAGGTGCTAGAGTTCAACCTTTTACCAACAACACTCCTACGTAGCTTTTCCAATTGCTTAAGTAATCGAAAACACATATGCCTTTAAGGTTGGGTTTTCCTTGTGTATGTTTTACTTGTGACATTCAAGTTAAAACGCATACCACTACATGCAATTTATCCATGACATTTGGAATATAAACATGAATGATTCATTAATCTTGATGAAAATCCTTTTGTTAAACCATGTAATCCCTAAGAGTATGATATTTACCTTAGGAGAAATTACAATCCTCAATCACAAGAAGCATAACCAATTTTAACTTGACATTCGTTCAAAATTGCATCCAATGACTTTTCTAAGCATCCTAATGGTGATCAATCATCAAGACACATAGATAGTTTAATTCAATGATTGAAAATATCAAAGCAAGCATGTAACAACACTTCAGCAATTGAAAGAAAAATCTACGTAATCATGTTGCGGCTCATGGCCTCACTTGAGCAAACAGAAATTAGTTATACATAATTATTTGAATACATAAGAAATTATCCATGAAGAATCAAAGAAAGAGACAACCCTTTTTTTACAAAGAAGCTATCTGCCCTTCTCCTCCTTCCATATGGAGCTGCGGCTCCCTTATGTTTCTGCCATCTTCTTCTCCCTGCAACTCTCTCCTTCTTCCTCTCCTCTCCGCTTCTACCCTCTTATGCCTTTCTCCTCCTTTTTGCGCTTCTGCTCTCTGCCTTTTAATTCCCCTTTTCATTTTTCCAAGCAACTGCAAAGTTGCCTACCAAAACCCAATAATCCACATTCCCTTTCTTTTCCTCCACCTTTTCTTTCCTCTTTTTGTTCCACTTCGTGTGTTCCCTCTTGCTTTTATTTTATTTTATTTTTTTCTTCTCTTTCTTTCCCACTTTTTGTTCCACTTCCGTGTGTTCCCTGGCCACATATTCCCTTAGTAGTTCTTTGGCCTGAACCACCTTGGAAAGCAGATTGCAGTACACATCAAGGTCCCGGTCCACACTTCTTTTGTCAATGTTTAAGGCTCCACATAACTGTTGAACATAACCAAAGTGTAAATGCTCAAACATTGCTATCATCGTGCAAGGTCATTGAATAATTGACTCCAATTCTTTTGTTTGTTTTTATTATTTCCTTTTCTCCTTTTTTGCTTGAAATTGATCCTAAAGCAGATTTAACTACACACTAACACAAGGTAAGGTAAAATGCAACCATTTTAACCCAAAAACATCACAAAGACTTTAGAAATGGATGGTATAAATGCATGAAATATATGAGTGATCAGGCTTCAACCTAGAAAAATGGAAATCTAACACTACATGGATGTAGGACTCATCATGAGCTTTCCATGGACACCAAGATCACCAAAAACGGAAGTCGGATGAAGGAGATATCGCCAGGTCAAAAATGATCGTTCGCAGGTCAAAAATGACCAAACTTGGGTCTCTCGCCTTTCCCCTCCTTGCTCTCTCTTCTGATTGGGCTCCTCTCCTTTTCTCTTCCACATTCTCTCCTTTCTCCCCTCTCCCTTGCTGCCACTTGGCAGCTTCTAAACATTTATTTATTTATTTCCCAACAACTAAAACGTCTCTAATTTCTATGTTATAACTCTATTTTACGAACAGTTTTTGCCTACGCGTTCGTGAGATCGAGCTTTATTTGAAAATATAAATTATGACATCGAAAGGTCTATGGAATTTAAATAATTAATTTCAAAACTTCGACCCTCATAACTAGTTTAATTAAAACCTAAATTCAAATAAATTAATATAAATTCCTGAAAATAATATAAAATCTCAATAATACAAATACATAAATATAACAATGAAATCCAGGAGCAGGATTTCACAAAAACACCATTGTTGATCTTCAAGCTCAAGACTACTCAATTCAACAATAACGAATCCATAGAGAGTTTCACTTTTAAAATAGTCCCCTTAACATTGCTCTTTTCGTAAATATTTTATCCTAATCATATTCATGGGTCAAATAGTTAAAATATAAATAACATGAGACCAGCAGCATGGACTCAATGCCTTCCCTACTACCACATGAATGTATATGCGACCATATGGTTTGAAGAGCCCAAACTGTTATTGCAAATGTGCTATAGTTAAAGCGACTAATGCCTTCTTTACTTGAGCTCTTTTTTCTTTACGTGACATTTTTTTATCTTTTAAAACCCTGACATTATTTTTTTTCTTTTTTTTTTTTGTAATAAAATTGTCAGGGAACGCAGACAAACCAATTGAGGAATATTGAAACCTGATCTCACATCTTGTACTCTTCGATCTAAAAGAAAAGAAAAGAGGAGCCATCAGGTTTAAGGCCATTGGCATTTTAGCTTAATTAAGTATAATCTAGAGTGTTGATGTGTTCACTATTCAATTAAATATGCTAATTACAGCTATTATATACATGTATCTGACTGTGACCTATCCTTAGCTGGTTTTAGCCCGATTATTTTTTTTTATCACCAAACAAAAACCTAATTAATATGTGTTGCGTCATAATTTTGAAAGGTTAGGATTGATGACTACAGAGTCTACTACCCAACTTCAACGCGGGTGATGGAGTCGCTTTCAATCCAAAAATAAAAGTTACACTTACCCCATAAAAAATAGTATAAGGTGTTTAATTAATGTTTATATAACTTCTCCAAAAAATAAATATTTATACCAAATACTAATACCATACGAAATAACATTTTTATAAGAAAGTCTAATTAATCAGAAGATTAAAACGTGACATTTCCAATGAAAAACTATAGGTTGGGAAAAGCTAACAATAACTAGAATGCATGAGCTTGAAGGCTGCTGGTGAACAGCCAAAGATTTGTTCTCATCATTGAACACAAAAGTTCCTTAACTTCCAAGGCTGCTGCCTTTTGTCTTCACCATAAGACTCCTTCCTTTTGCTTCAAAGTTTCCGAAGGATTTTGCCTTCTTTTGTATTCTTCTCTAATCCTTAGTCAAATTCCATTATTGTTTAACCACTACCCTCCATATATACCAGTTATTAAGGCTTGTTCTTTCTTTCCAAGAACCAAAATGCCCTGGAACTGCTTTTGTTGCGTCGCCGAAGAAGATCAAGAACCAGCTCAGACCAGGTACACTTGATATAGTCTAATTATAGCCTGATCTATGTTAATTGTTGATTAATTATATCTTTAATTGTTACAAAGTTTCATGTATTTATTAGCCTGGGGTTTGTTTGTTCATTTTAGTATGGTTCACAAGAATAGGGATTATCCGTGGGAAATATATTCTCTCAAGGAGCTTCTTCATGCAACAAACAGCTTCCACGATGATAACAAAATTGGAGAAGGAGGGTTTGGAAGTGTTTATTGGGGTCGAACAAGTAAAGGTGTTGAGGCAAGGCAATCA
Organism: Malus sylvestris; assembly: GCF_916048215.2. NCBI lineage: Eukaryota > Viridiplantae > Streptophyta > Magnoliopsida > Rosales > Rosaceae > Malus > Malus sylvestris. The sequence continues at coordinate 26,530,454 of NC_062260.1, forward strand.
TGTCCATCTTTTACCTTTGATTTTCGATTCTTCTGACGATCATGAGCAGCTAGCAAACTGCATGATCAATGAATTTCCAAATTATACAACAAAGTATTTTCCTCTTCTTTTTTCAATCGGTTAGTTTTAATAGTCACACTTAACTTCATCACATACGCTTATGTGTTCAGATCGCGGTAAAACGATTAAAGACGATGAGTCCAAAAGCAGAGATGGAGTTTGCAGTGGAAGTTGAAATACTTGGAAGGGTGAGACACAGAAATTTGTTAGGCCTGCGGGGATTTTATGCCGGAGGTGATGAAAGGCTCATAGTGTACGATTTTATGCCTAATCATAGCTTGATCACCCATTTACATGGCAAACTTGCAGCAGATTGTCTTCTTGATTGGCCAAGAAGACTGAGCATTGCCATTGGATCAGCTGAAGGTTTATCGTAAGTTATATAAAAGTTAATTAATCGTCAATTTGTGCTACAAATTGCTATAAAATATGAAAATAAACCCTTGATTGTGTCACCTTATTCTGTGTGTTCCTTTTTGGCCAAATGAATCATTTAGATAACTCATTCAAAATTCAGGCCATTCTTAATATATAGAATATAGATGTTAAAGATGTTAAAGATCTAGCTAGATAAAAAATTTATGAGCTTCAAAATTGTTATGACTTATGATTAAAGTTATTGGAAGTATGTTCACATCCTTAAACACGGACGTCAAGAGCTACTTGTCATCAAACTTGGTTCTAGGTTTGATTCTAATTTTGTTCCAGCCACTTCATAAAAAACATGTACATTATCATTGAAATATGAACACATACTTGCATTGATATTGTAGCTATACTAACGTATTCATGTGTATGTACATAACTTTAGGATTAAAAATCAAGTTTATTATTAATTCTTATACATTGATGATAATCTAATTACGCATAAATCGTATGAAGTAATTTTCAGTATGATTTAGCATTGTTCAATTTTCTTCGTCTGTTTCATTGTTAAGGTACCTGCACCATGAGGCCAGTCCTCATATAATCCACAGAGACATAAAGGCCAGTAATGTGCTTCTAGATACTGAATTCGAAGCCAAAGTTGCTGATTTCGGATTTGCAAAGCTGATTCCGGACGGTGTAACTCATCTGACCACTAGGGTAAAGGGAACTCTTGGATACCTAGCTCCTGAATATGCCATGTGGGGGAAGGTTTCTGAGAGTTGTGATGTTTATAGCTTTGGGATTTTGCTCTTAGAAATAATTAGCGGAAAAAAGCCGATAGAAAAACTACCGGGCGGAGTGAAACGTGACATTGTTCAATGGGTCACCCCCTATGTCGAAAAGGGTGCATTTAATCAAATTGTTGATCCAAGGTTGAAGGGCAAGTTTGATAAAGAACAAGTGAAATCGACAGTCATAGTTGCCATGAAATGCACCGACAATAGCCCCGATAATCGTCCCACCATGATAGAAGTGGTGGATTGGCTTAAGGGAGGTCTAGGAAGAAGGAAAAAAGAGATCAGAAAAGTGGAGGACACTGAGGATGATCAAGACGAAGGTTAGGACGGAATTGATACCCAGCATGAAGTTCATGGCGTGGAGTTATCTGATGCTAGAGAGAATATTATAAGGGCAAGATCACAAAGAAAACTTCAAAATCTCGATCCTTTTATTTTGTGAGACTGAAATGTATATGTTTGGCCTTTGCTTTTTGCTTGCGAATTTGAAATATTGTATTTTCCGTGAGTTTAATTAGGTTAGGGTAGTTTTATTCACGTATCTTTTTTTATCTCTTACATATCCTTAGCAATTGTGTGTCTATTAATATTCTTCAATTCAACCCAAACAGCTAAAAATTGAGAAGAATATATAGAAAGTAAAAATAAATGTGTAGAAAACACCTTAGATTATTGCCGTAAGGCGTCAGTCATGTATCCTAAAAAAGAATTAGAAGTCTAGAAACATGACTTGGTCTTACCGTCTACAGGTTTAAAATTCTTTAATCTATATGTACTATTCCCTTTTGGCTCATCTGTTTGTCTTGGTAGTGTGTGGCATTTCAATATAATTTTTTTTTATTAAATTTGTATCGAGAACTATGATTAAACTTAGGGACATTTTGATCCAAGTCCAAAAAAATTCAGTTGTTTTCAGAACAAGTCCAGTTTTATTTAATTTGATATTATACCCGTTTTGCCCTTTAGAGTAAAAATAAAACTAGATTTAAATTTTTTAGATTTTAAATTTTAAATGCCTTTATCTACCCATTTTCTAATAAAAACATTTTAAAAATTCATATACAACAAATATGATAAGTTCATCAAAAATTAAAATTGTGGGAGGCAAGAAACTTGTGATATCAATATAATTAATCTATAATATGGGTATATTATAAAATAGAAAAACATAAACTATTATGGGGTGGCTCAGTGGTTAAGGATGAAGTTCAGACCTGTATTTCACACGGAACGTCTTGAATTCTATTCATGGCGCTGGTGAATCACACAATGGTGACCATGAGAGGTTAAAATGCCTCTATAAGTCTTCCCAGCTCCCGGAATGGTGGACTGCCGTAGTGAAGTCACCAGCTGATTCCCTTTTTAAAGAAAAAAAACATGTGAGATTGATTATGAAAAAAAATTTACGATAAAGGTAGATAAACAAAAATATTGTCTACCTTCATATATACCTATTATATAGGAAGACAAAATACACTGTTAATCCTAAAATTAAGGGATTATGTGCATATACATATTTATAATAATTTATAATCTTAGGGCTATATTGGTACGAAAATGTAAATATGATGATGTGTAATCCTAGTCATTAGACCTATTTCACGTAAGTGGATTATTTTCAATTGTGGCTCACAAAATTGAATCTATATCAAGTTTTTTTTTCTAAAAAGAATGTCAAGCACTAATCAAGATTCCGAGGTTTTAATTATTTGGACCAATTATAATGATTTGAACTCTTTTGAACCAATTTTAATTATTTGGAAGTTTGCTACACTTCCGATCGACGAATGTTTACCTGCCGTAATTTGAAAAGGCCAATTGAACACCCATAGTTTTATACTTTTATTCTTTTCAAAATTTTCTTGGTCGGAATATTACGTGTTTTATTCTTTTCAGATTGGAAAATTGAAAGAATGAAAGCAAACGTTACCTTAATTGATAACATAAATTATGTCTTTGCTTTGCATGTTGAATAAATCATGAGATTGCTTGTATTTGTTGGCTACCGGACGTGTTGGTTTTTATATGAAACAAAAAATGAGTCACACCAAAAATTGAAATAAATCTCAAGTATCTCCAAAATTGACGGAAGACAAAATCGAAACTTATCATACTATCATAACTCTAGTGAGAGAAAGCTTAAAGCAAGAAAGCTTGAGAGAGAGAGAGAGAGAGAGAGAGAGAGAGAGAGAGAGAGAGAGAGAGAGCAAAAAGGAAGACGAAATGAAATGAAATGCTCTGTATTGTGTCAGTTCCGTTAATGCCACAAATGCTTACGACTCGGTCCATATACTCAAGACTAAACTAATAAACTTCGCAGCTAAGCAACACTACAATCAACTAACCACCTTACTAAGCTAACTAATCACTTCACAACATGATCACATGTGGCATTCTCAAGATTAGTTTGAGAGGCTAATACTTTACGTCGCAACAGGAAAGGTGACCAAAAAGGCAAAGATTATAGAATGCGTATTAGACACCCTCTTTTTCTTTCTGAATACCCTTAATTACATTTTTCACTTGATTCATTCTTCGAATAATTCAAAGGCTAGAAAACAAACATATGTATGGAGAAGGGAAAAAAAAGTTGCAAAGAACACTTATATTAACCTAGCTAGGTTCCACACTCACCACAAACGACTATAAGCGTTGTATTGTTATTCCGCTTTGGCCCATCATATGAACTAGGCAATTTCATGGGCTTACTTTTCTTTTTGTTTGTTGAAAAATGAACAAAACTCCCTTACATATGAAATATAACACTAACATCCCTTTAGGTTTTAGTGTACTTTTACATAATTCCTTTAGTACAAATTTGCCCTCATTAGTAATTATACTTTTTTTTAAATGAAAAATCCTTTGAATAAATAGAATTAAAATCTTACATTAAACAATAAAAAAAATTAAAGAAATATCGTTATCTTTTTTCCTCTATCATGGACTCGGATCTTGTTCAGAATTCGGCATAAAAAAGTTCAAGGTTTCCAACGACAACTTGCATTTCGTAAGGTGATTCTTGGGAATTCGACGGTTTTCATATTTTTATGGCGGAGAGTGAGGCCAAGCTTGCGGAGAGGCTGATTAATCCAAAAACCGAGGCAAAGGAGTAGCTTCTTGTGAGGACAGCTAGGGAGTAGGTGAAGCATGTTAAGAATTTCCAATATGTTGTGGTGAATGGGGAGGGGATGCCCTAAACCCTATATTGATTTTTAAAAAAGTTTTATTTTTTTATTTTTTAAAGTAATTAAAAATGAGGGGCAAATTTTTGAAAACATGATAAATCTGAGAGGATGTTAGTGTAATTAACCCAAGAACAAAATGAAAATTAATAAACTTCCTACACAAATTTCCCCTTATGGGAGATTTTGCATGTAATTAAACGTCCGAATACCTATACTCTATCAATAACCTATGGAGAAGTATTCGGTCATACTACGGCATATCATCTCAATTACAATCAAGAAATTGTCTTATCTATGATGTATCATGTAGGGTAAGCTCGACATGATCTCAATACTCTCCAACTCGAAAGGTGTCCTCTAGTTGAATTATGAGATTAGGGTTTAATGCTTTTGACTTTTGTTTTAATTAACAATCGAAATACGAATAGGTTTCCAGAGGAGCCCATAAATTCTGTGTAAATCTTCATCACAACAATTAATATAATAAATACATAAAACGCGTCCATTAAAATCAATGAAGAAGATCTGTGACAAGAAAATTAATTATAATTTTTTGTAAATATTGTTACTTATTGTTAGAGTATATAGTATATGGAGGGTGTGGATCATGACACGTGTTATTAGCTAAACAGTTAGGGCAGTTAGGATTGTTGCTATTGTAAGATTCGGATAAGGCAGTTAGGTGAATATCCATCTATATAGCAACTATATCTTTGTAACTAGAAAATCAATCAAGAAAATACAAGTGAAAAATCACTCTTTCTCTTTCTAAGTTTTCTCTGTTTCCTTCTTCTTCTTCTTCTACAATCTCTCTGTTCTCTTTTTATGTATAATGCTTAACATGGTATCAGAGCCAGGTTTGGTTGTGTTTCTAGGTAACAATCTTATATCTTGGGCCTCAAAGAAACAACAAATAGTCTCGAGATCATCAATTGAAGCTGAATATCGAGCTCTGTCATCCACTGATGCTTAATTGGATTGGCTGCAACAACTGTTTCAAGTTTTGCAAGTTCAAATTCCTCACCCACCAGTCCTTTTTTGTGACAATCTATCTGTAATCGCATTGTCCTTTAATCCAATTCAACATCCGCACACAAAACATATTGAAGTCGATGTTCACTTTGTGAGACAACTAGTTGCAAACAAGAAGCTCTTAGTTTAGTTTGTCTCTTCTTCCGAGCAATTTGTTGACATTCTTACCAAAGGCCTGAGTTCAACATTGTTCAATACTCACTGCAACAATCTCATGCTTGGATTACCATGAGCTTGCGGGGGGATGTTAGAGTATATAGGATATAGTAGGTGGATTATTGCTATTGTAAGATTCATATAAGGCAGTTAGATGAATATCCATCTATATAGCAACTGTATCTTTATAACTAGAAAATTAATCAAGAAAATACAAGTGAAAATCATTCTCTTTCTCTTTCTAAGTTTTCTCTGTTTCCTTCTTCTTCTTCTACAATCTCTCTGTTCTCTTTTCTGTATAATGTTTAACACTTATGTGGTTGTCCACGAATATGTATTTGGGTTCAACATGCAATATCTAAGGAGGAGGGGGAGGGCGTCAGGTAGTCGACAGTCGGCACCCCTCAGTTACGTTGAATCCTTATGAGAATGAATCCAGAACGAAATCGCGCTAAAGCTAGGGCGTCACCCGTAATTGGCGCGCTGTGTGGCCCGAGCACAGTGATAAGTGAGTAAGGGTCGCTGTATCTCCATCGGCACCCGAATGCAGTGTTAAATGAGCAAGGGGGCCATAGAAACTTCTTTTCGAATGACTCCACTCAAAGTTGTTTAGGAGCATATACTCCTATCAACTTTACACAAAACACACAAAAGAAGTACTTTGATCCTATTGGACGGGGGATGGTGAAGAAGCTAGGACAGAAGGGTAGAGTTCAAGAGAGTAGAATGCGTTTAGGAACGTGGAATATAGGAACCTTAACGGGAAAATCTATGGAAGTAGTGGAAGTTATGGTGAGGAGAAAGATAAATATTATGTGCCTATAAGAAACTAAGTGGGTTGTTCTTAAGGCAAAGGATCTAGAAAACTCAGGGTTTAAACTTTGGTATTCGGGCACAAATAGAACGAGAAACGGTGTTAGCATCATCGTGGACAAGACCTTGACACAAGATGTTGTAGATGTCAAGAAGGTATGAGATAGAATCATGGCAATCAAGATTGTAATAGGACAAGAACTCATCAATGTGATTAGTACGTACGCACCTTAAGTAGGGTTGGATACGAGTTCGAATGAGAAATTTTGGGAAGACCTTGGAGACTTGGTGCAAGGAATTGCCCAGACGGAGAAGTTATTTATAGGAGGAGATTTAAATGTACATGTGGGCAGGGAGACAAGCAACTATGGAGGTTTTCATGGTGGCCATGGTTTTAGGGAGACAAACGAGGATGGGGAAGCTATCTTGGGTTTTGCAATGGCATATGATCTCTTCTTAGCCAACACCTTCTTTAAGAAGAGAGAAAAACATGTGATCACCTACAAGAGTGGGTCTTCAAAAACACAAATAGATTTTCTTCTAATGAGGAAAGGGGATCGTATAACTTGTAAGGATTGCAAAGTTATACCGGGAGAAAGCTTGGCTAATCAACATCGCTTGTTGGTGATGGATGTACATATCAAAAGAGTGAGAAAAAAGAACAAGACTTGGAAGTGCCCAAGGACTAGATGGTGGAATCTAAAAGGAGAAAAACAAGCCATTTTCAAAGAGAAAGTAATCACCCAATATGGGTAGGATAGAGAGGGGGAAGCTAGCCAAAGGTGGGATTCCATGGCTAGTTGTATCCGAAAAGTAGCAAAAGAGGTATTAGGAGAGTCCAAGGGCTTTGCTCCACACCAAAAAGAATCTTGGTGGTGGAATGAGGAGGTACAAACAAAGGTGAAGGCTAAGAAGGAATGTTGTAAAGCCTTATACAAGGACATGACCGATGAAAATGGTGAAAGGTATAGAAGAGCGAAGTAAGAGGCGAAGAAAGCTGTGAGAGAAGCTAAGTTAGCGGCTTATGACGACATGTATAAGCAACTAGATACCAAAGAAGGAGAGTTGGATATCTATAAACTAGCTAGAGCAGGGGAAAAGAAGACAAGGGACCTAAACCAAGTGAGGTGCATTAAGGATGAGGATGGAAAGGTTATTGCTACAGAGAATGCGGTCAAATACAGATGGAGAGGTTATTTTCATAATCTTTTCAATGAAGGACATGAAAGGAGTACTTCTTTAGGGGAGTTGAGTAACTCAGAAGAGTGTAGAAACTACTCCTTTTATCGTCGAATCAGGAAGGAAGAAGTGGTTGTAGCTTTGAAGAAGATGAAGCATATAAAAGCAGTGGGCCCAGACGATATACCGATCGAAGTGTGGAAAGTCTTGGGAGAGACAGGTATAGCATGGCTCACTGACATTTTCAATAGGATTTTGAAAACGAAGAAGATGCCAAATGAGTGGCGAAAGAGCATTTTGGGGCCTATCTACAAGCATAAGGGCGACGTACAAAATTGCATGAACTATAGGGGTATTAAGCTAATGAGTCATACAATGAAACTCTGGGAGAGAGTCATTGAGCATAGATTGAGGTAAGAGACATGGGTTTCGGACAACCAATTCGAGTTCATGCCAGGGCGCTCAACCATGGAGGCAATATATCTCTTACGAAGATTGATGGAAAGATATAGAGATGGGAAAAAGGATTTACACATGGTCTTTATAGATTTGGAAAAAGCGTATGATAGGGTCCCAAGAGACATTCTTTGGAGGATTTTAGAAAAGAAAGGAGTACGAGTAGCATATATCCAAGCTATAAAGGATATGTATGAAGGAGCAAAGACTGCCGTAAGAACTCATGAATGACAAACCGAAAGCTTCCCCATAACTGTAGGATTACATCAAGGCTCATCCTTAAGTCCTTACCTTTTTACGTTGGTAATGGATGAGTTAACAGGACATATTCAAGATGATATTCCTTGGTGTATGCTTTTCGCAGACGATATAGTGTTGATAGATGAAACTCAGGAAGGGGTAAATGCGAAGCTTAACCTTTGGAGAGAAATGTTGAAATCTAAAGGTCTTCGCCTAAGCCGATCAAAGACATAATATATGGAGTGCAAGTCCAGTGCAAATGGAGGCCAAAATGAGTTAGGGATGAGGATCGGAGATCAGGAAATACCAAAGAGCGATCGTTTTCGCTACTTAGGATCTATCTTGCAAAAGAACGGAGAATTAGATGGAGATCTCAACCATAAAATACAAGCTAGATGGATAAAGTGGAAGAGTGCATCCGGCGTGTTGTGTGACTACCGTATGCCACTGAAGCTCAAGGTAAAATTTTATAAGACGGCAATAAGGCCGGCGATGCTGTATGGCATAGAATGTTGGGCGGTGAAGCATCAACACGTACACAAAATGGGTGTAGCGGATATGAGGATGCTTCGTTGGATGTGTGGGCACATGAGAAATGATAAGATTAGGAATGAGGATATCCGAGGTAAAGTAGAAGTAGCCGAAATTGTAGGAAAATTGAGAGAAAATCGGTTACGGTGGTTTGGACATGTGCAAAGTAGGCCTACTGACGCTCCAGTTAGAAGATGCGACTATGGGACAGAGGTTCAGGGCCGAAGGGGTAAAGGAAGACCTAGGAAAACTTTTTAAAAGACTCTAAGAAAAGACTTAGAGTATTTGGATCTAACGGAGGACATGACACAGGACCGAGCACAATGGCGTTCTAAGATTCATATAGCCGACCCCACTCAATGAAGAAGGCTTTGGTGTATTTAACATAATACGTTGAAATGAAGCAAAGCTTATTTATTGATATCTCCGATAAGTTACAAATATGTACATATACATGAGTCAAAATAAACAAACAAGAGGGAGCCTTCACAAAGGTTGCTTAGGAGAAGTCTCAGCAGTCGGTAGAGCCCCAGAAAGAGAAGGTACCGGAGGGGAATCATTCGGAGCCTCAGTACTGGACAGAACCCTAGAAGGAGGAGGCATCAACGGTTGATCATTTGGAGCTTCATTACGCGGTACAGCCTCAGAAGACGAAGGCAATAAATGCATTTGGAACAAACCCACAAACTGCTGATGATCAAGTAAAACCTGACCATCAGATTCCTTTATCTGGTCAAGCTTCCTCTTCATGTTTGTAGCATAGTCATGTGCAAGCCGGTGCAACTGTTTATTCTCATGCTTGAGCCATCTAATCTCCTGTTTGAGACTCATCACTTCAGCCGCCAATGATTCAACTTGGCGGGTTCGAGCAAATAGGCATTGGGCCATATTAAACACAAAACCTGTACACTGAACACTTAGAGCCAGAGAATCCTTAACAGCCAACTCATCAGACCGTTTGGAAAGTAGTCTGTTATCTTTGGGAGTGAGAAGGTTCCTGGCCACCACCGCAGCAGTCATATCATTCTTCATCACGAAATCCCCAACGGTAAGAGGACCAGTAGGGGATAAGAAGGATGAACACCATATGTTGTCTGGAGAAGGCGTGGCTGCCTCTTCAACAAGGTTCAAGTCAAAACGACAGTCGGAGGGGACAGACATTTTCAAAGGTGTTGAAGAGAGAATAGGTCGGACAAATCAAGATCTTAGAAGTGCAAGAAGGGAGCTTCTACTGGTGAAGATTCAAGTGTACTTTGGAACTTAATGCCAGCCTCTATAAAAATCTGCACTCGACGGAGCTTCAGAAATCGAAGAGGCGCCTGCCCAGAAATCGAAAAGGCGTTTGCTTTCTCAAAAGTTGGGCTGCTCAGAAACCACGAGGGCCGATCTCAAAAATCGAAGAGGCGTTTGCCTTCTCAAAAGCTGGGTTGCTCAAAGACCACGAAGGCCGATCTTAGAAATCGAAGAGGCGCTTGCTTTCTCAAAAGCTGAGCTGCTCAGAGACCACGAGGGCCGATCTCAGAAATCGAAGAGGCAGCTGCTTTTTTCAGCCTTGTCAGCACCTGTCACATGCACACTCAGCTTTGCTGAAATTACGAGCATTCTGTTGAAGATTTCTGGTGAAGTAGAAAGCACGTGAATCTTACTGTTCAATCATCCACTTTCCACACGCACCATCAGCTCATGGGTACCATAGATAACTTTGCCAAAGATCTCTGACAAAGTTTAGACACGTGAAACTTGCAGCTGCCACTACATCAATATGACCAAGAAAGGTAAAAGAATAGCAAAGAAACAGCACTAACAAAGTTTAGACACATAAATTTTGAAGGTCTAGCTACCATATTATTACCCACAAGGGTAAAGGAACAGCACCACTGCTGGATAATTGGAAAGTCCCTGTGTGTCAACCTCTGTGTTCCGTGGCAAGGTAGACTAGCAAACATGCCCAACCTTTACTCACATTCGAGAAAACACTCCAAACAAGATTGCTTGTTCTAAAATTGAAGAGGCACCGTCCTTCGAATCTCGAGAGCCAGACTCCCAACATGATTACTTTCTCAAAAATCGAAGAGACACTGCTCTCCGAATCTTGAGAGCCAGACTCCCAGCAGGATTGCTCTCTAAAAAATTGAAGAGGCACCGTTCTCCGAATCTCGAGAGCCAGATCCCCGACAAGATTGCTTGTTCGAAAACCGAAGAGGCACCGCTTTCTCAACTTCGAGAGCCATATCTCCTTGGATAAAGATTGTTTGTAATCTCCACACGCAACATCAGCTTTCCAGATACCACAGACCACTTTTTCAAGTGCTCTAACACACGTGAAGCTGGCAGCTCCCACTACCGTGCTATGACCAAGCAGGGTAAAGGAATAGCATTACTACTTGTTGTTAGGGAAACTCCTATATATGTCGACCTCCATCCTCAACGGACAGGCAGACCTGCAAAAATGCTCAACCCTTCCTCATACCTAAGAGGGCACTCCCAACGAAGCCTCTCGAAATACTCAGCTTTCTTTCCCCCCGATAATACCTCTGCAAACAAGCTACACCAGAGCAAGAATATCTCATATCATCAGGGTTAAAAGCAAGAGTATCCCATATCATGTTTTTTCCCTGTCTTTTCCTTTGGCCTTGTTCTTACCTGCAAGACAAGGAGAAATAGAGCAATCAGTCAGCACTTGGAATCAAGCTTCCAGTCAGGAACTGACTACCTGGAACCCCTTACCTGATTACTTACCTGGCATTGCTCTCGAGTACTCATCTTCAATATCTTATGCTTCCAGAGAAGATACCACATCTGCCTGAGGAACAAATAGGGAAAGTGAGAAGGATATAAGGAAGCATGTGGAGACAAGCGTAACAGAACACGTGCCGATACATCAACTACTTTGTTAACAGCAAAAGTATCCCATATCAGCAGGGTCGAACGTACTCTAGATTTGATGGACTTGTTTTGACCCTCAAATTCTTCAGTCGGCCTTATACTCTGGAGGAAACCAGAAAATCCTCCAGCCCAGTTCAAGAATAAGCCTGTGGAAAGTTACTTCTTCAAAAGCAAAAGTATCTCATATCATCTATTCTCCTTTTCTTCTCTTTATCCTTCATGCTGCCTGCAAGATAGGGAGAATGAGAACAATCAGCCGGAACTCGAAATCAAACTTCTGATCTGGGACTAATTGCTTGGAGCTCTGATTGCTTACCTTGTCTGTCACCTCTTTCAGCAGATCCCCTAGCTCGGCGACTTGGGGGACTCCTACTACATGGTTTGTATCGCGCTTGACCAAGCCTGAAACTACAAGTAAGCTTCAAGTGAAATTGATACATTACTTTGTGCATCTCCACCAGTTAAAGATACCACCCCTAGATGGAGGAAGAGTACTTCCAGAGAAGATGTCACATCTACCTATGAGACAGATAAGGCAAGTGAAGACGAGAGCTTGAACCTATGTTATTTGTACTAAATCATTCACTTGTACTCACTAACGGAGAGCTTGAACCTATGTACTTGTGTAAACCCTTCACAATTAATGAGAACTCCTCTATTCTGTGGACATAGCTAATCTGGGTGAACCACGTACATCTTGTGTTTGCTTTTCTGTCTCTATCCATTTATATACTTATCCACACTAATAACCAGAGCAATCTAGCGAAGATCACAAACTTAATACTTTCTGTTGTACCAAAGTCCTCACTGATTGTGTGCATTAACAATCCTTAAGTCCTTACCTTTTTACGTTGGTAATGGATGAGTTAACAGGACATATTCAAGATGATATTCCTTGGTGTATGCTTTTCGCAAACGATATAGTGTTGATAGATGAAACTCAGGAGGGGTAAATGCGAAGCTTAACCTTTGGAGAGAAGTGTTGGAATCTAAAGGTCTTCGCCTAAGCCGATCAAAGACAGAATATATGGAGTGCAAGTTCAGTGCAAGTTCAAGCCAAAATGAGTTAGGGGTGAGGATCGAAGATCAGGAAATACCAAAGAGCGACCGTTTTCGCTACCTAGGATCTATCTTGCAAAAGAACGGAGAATTAGATGGAGATCTCAACCATAGAATACAAGCTGGATGGATGAAGTGGAAGAGTGCATCCGGCGTGTTGTGTGACTGTCGTAGGCCACTAAAGCTCAAGGGAAAATTTTATAGGACGGCAATAAGGCCGGTGAAGCTGTATGGCACAGAATGTTGGGCGGTGAAGCATCAACACGTACACAAAATGGGTTTGGACATGTGCAAAGAAGGCCTACTGACGCTCCGGTTCAAATATGTGACTACGGGATAGAGGTTCAGGGCCAAAGGGGTAGAGGAAGACCTAGGAAAACTTTGGAAGAGACCTTAAGAAAAGACTTAGAGTACTTGGATCTAACGGCGGACATGATACAAAACCGAGCGCAATGACGTTCTAAGATTCATATAGCCGACCCCACTTAGTGGGAAAAGGCTTTGTTGTTGTTGTTGTATTGATGTACACCTTAAGTCTATAAATAGGCATGCTAATAAGAAGAGTATATGTATACTCATATTTCTCCTCCCAATCTATTTCATTTCATCTCTCTCTAATCAATTTTATTTTCAACACTATTATCAGTACGCGCTCTTAATATGATATTTTTCTTTAGATGTTATATTTTATCTGAGCTACAGTCACCCCTTGATAGAGGTTATATGTGCTCGCCAAAAACTTCCTCATACGTGACATATCAGCACTGTTTCCTCTCATGACTAAAAGGGACCTGCAGAAGTTAAACATTCAACGTTTTTGCTTTTCAATCACCGTGAAAAGATTCGTGAAACTGAAAGAACTAAGAGTACATACCCTTGTTTCAGCGATAGCATCAGCGGCCCCTTGTAGTTCCCATCATTATCGCTTACAAGGGTGCGCCCGAAAGCCATTGCTGATTCAGAGAGGAGAAGAGTGGCGATGGCTGGTCCAAATGGGGTGGTTTAGGGAATGGCTGTGAATATTGTTTGAACGATTATACAGGTAAAGATCATATAATGAGAAACGAACTTCACTCCATTGATTCTTCATTCTCATCAATTAGAGTTGGAGGTTAACAGCCCACATATGAATACGAAATTCATATTTAAGCAATTGGAAGTTCATAACCGAATGGGTATATGAATATGTCGGATTCGGTAAACTCAAACCACCTTGAGTATTTTTTCACGACACAGATGAAAAAAATATATTTTATCCTTTTTTTATGGTATGAAGTTGTACATTCTATATGCCAAATTATTGGACTGAATCGAAACTTAAGAGTTCGCTGATTCTAAATAATTGATGGCATGAAGTTCTTCAGTTTAATTGCATAAGCAACCAAATTAAATTTTTTGGTTATACTTATTCTATTGCAAGTAGGCTTTGAGCACAACTTTGCCGTTCGCAAAACATTTGGTGTATTTTACCAACTCTCACTTTAAGACAAATGAAAATTAGTTGAAACAAAATTAACGATTCTTTCATGAATTTGAATTTAGTGGATATTACACATTTTTGAGATTTCGGACTTGTTCTCTGATACAAACGAATAATCATTTTATCTCATTATTAGTGGTTGAGTTTTATCTCTCACCTTGATCTTAAAAGCAATAAACGGTTGAGTTATCTCCCACTAGCTTGTCTCTTTAATTTATTTTTAGCAGTCCATTACGTTTGTTTAGATTTTCTAGTTTTTTATATGAGTAATGCTAGAGAGATCATCTACTTAAACTGTATCTTGTAAACCGTATGATGTGGTAATTGATGGTTGAATTTCTTCTTTAAACCATTAAAGAAAGAGTTCAACTATCAACACCACATATTTGAGGATGTAAAGGTAAAAGAGTCTCACACTAGTTAAAGGAGAAATCTTGAAAGAGCTTACAAGAGGTTGGACTACTTTACATATTGTCAATTGGTTTTATAGTGAACCTCAACTTTTTTTATGGTATCGGAGCAAGACCAGCAGATTGTCCCATGTATGAAGCTCAACGGCCACACATGTTCAACGTCACCCCATTTGTATTGTCCACGTGTGATAAGCTCATATTTATATATATTTTACATCAAATTCACTTGTCTTGTCTTAATTAGTTCCTTATATTCTTGAGCTATTTACTTTTTTTTTTTGTGTTTTGTGGGATTTGTCAAGCAAAGAAAAGAAAAATAGCACAAGTGGGATTTTAAGTAACAAATTCGTCAAAACTGCCTGTGCAGGTCAGCTGACTTTGGAAGTAAGTTGCGAACAGCTCAGGATGAATTAGAGAATGAGCCTCATATGCTTGGAAAGCTACGGATGTCTATTTTCTGGATCATTTCGCGGATTGTTAATATCATTTGTCTAAAAAACATTATGGCCGTTTTAACACTGAAAGGTTCCCAAGAGGCTGAGCAGTTTGTAACTGCAATGGAAGCAATAAACCCAATAAATCTAGCAGTCAAAACTGATGTAGCCAAGAACAAGTCAGCTGACACTTATTCAAATATAAAAGGGAATGGAATTAAAGATGAGGATTAAGGGGGAGTAATTGGCATAAGGGCTACCCAAAGAGTTACAATTGTTTTACCATTTCCTCTCACTTATTGTCGTCATTAAATTGCTATTAGTGGGTGAGTTAAGGAGAAGAAAATGATGCAACAAGAATTGGTTTAAAAGCAGCATTGGGGAAGGAAGGAAAGAAAGAGGAGGCCTCAGTCGATTTCTTTCGGTTCTATCTTCTCAAACTCATGTCTATCTTTTGTTTTAACTTAAGGATTGTGTGTAACTAAATTTTTAGTAGTTAGGGGCTGTTTTGAAGCCCCGAATATGATTGCAAGTTTGTTATGACATTTCGTTTGAATTACTTTTATGAATGGATGAAAATTGGTTCACTACTTGTCTCGTTGATGAATTCTTTATTTGTTTTCTATGGATGCATACGTAGTAAGCATATCTAGGATTCTAACACTATGAATATGTGTGTGCCTGCCCTTGTCGAATGAGAACCTACATATGTTCTAGAGTAGTACTTGTTAATTGCGATTAACATGTGAACCAATTTCTAGGATAAGTAAGACAACACTAGTACTTATGATGCCTTGTGATGACTCAAACTCTTTTCATTCTTAATGATTTCTACTTGTTAAATCTATGAACACGCCATTCTAGATTGCATGCTAGGAACTAAGTTAAGTTGAAAACGCAATTCTCTTAACATACTACATAAGAAAGAGTAATAGGTTGAGTTCTAACATTGAGCCAACTTGAGCATCTTCATCTAGAAATAAAAGGAATTTGAATGAAACATAACATGTTTGCATGATTATCTGGTGGTGGATAGCAATTCCCCTAACTCATTTTTCTTAATTTGTGAACTATTTAAAATTTGTTTCTATCCTGTTTTTGTTCGATTTAATTTAAATAGCAAATCAACTCCAAAAATCCCAAAAATTTGTGTGAGTGTATCTCTGTGTGTCTAGTGTCTTCATATAAAAGTTCGTAGAATTTAGATAAGTGTAAGTTGGTCTAATAATTATTTTTCGGTGATTGGCCAGTAGGGACAGTAGCCCAATTTTTGTGACATTTTAAGTAGTTAGATAAAACAATCTTTTGCGGGAAAGACCCTTATTTTCATATGCTACAATTGACAAATCTTAGTGTTAATAAGGAAAATCAATAGGATATTTGTGTGCTACTTTGTGGTGTGTTTTTAATCCTAGCAACGTGTTTGTCTTAAAAAATCTGCCACACGTGAGAGAGCGTGTTGAGAATGAATCACACATTGATAGGAGGAGGGACCTTACATGGGCTTATAAGAAGTTGGGCTACTCTACATATTGTTAATTGGTTTTATGGTGGAACCCCCAACTTCTTCTTCGTATCAGAGCAGGCTGACCCACTTGTGTAGCCCAACGACCACACATAATCCATGTCACTCAATTATATTATTCACGTGTTTGACTTGAAAATTCGCTCTACATGAAGAGACTTGTGAGAATATGAACGTAAACGAGTCACACATGCACACCAGTAAAAGAAGAAACCAATTACAAGGGCTTATAAGAGGTTGAACTTCTTCTCATATTGTCAATTGGTTTTATGGTGGATCATCAACCTTCTTCAACGTGTGAAGCCCAACGGCTACGTGTTCTATGTCACCTAATTTGTGTTGTTTATATGTTTGACTTGAAAATTTGTCAAATATGAAGAGCATGTGAGGATATAAAGGTAAAAGAGTTTCATATCAATAAAAAAAAAAAAAAAAAACCTTTACAAAAACTTATATGAAGTTGAGTTACTCTTCATGTTTCTACTCTAATTTATTTGTCTCTCTTATCTCTCTAATCTATTTTATTTACAACATAATTAGAGATATTGAATCTATACGCTAAACATTGTCGACAAAAACATTTAAAAAAAAACTTAACGACAAAAAGAGAGTGGACTTTGACGTTAAAATCAATGAAAATGTTCAAATCTACGCATGCATGTTGTATATGCTCCGTCAATTGACAATAGGGAGAGGGACAGAGATCCCAGCCAGATCTCATCCCACTAAATCCTAAAGATTCGGAAATCCAGATCATTGAAAATTGATCAAACGGCTTTAAATATAGAATTTTTCTAAAAATGATAATAATTGTAGCCGATAGATCAAATTTAAAAGGTTTGAATCTTCAAATCCTTAGAACTTGGTGGGGAGATCCGGCTGGGATCTCTGTCTTAGAGAGAGATCATTTAGGAAGAAACCAGAAAAAATGGAAGGCAGAAGAGCTTTTTACAGTCCCAAAGTAAACAAGCTTTGTAGTTAAAAGAGTTGTAACCTAGTAAACCTACAGCCCAAATAGAATAGATAGGACCCTCTACGAAATTGGTGGAAAGTAAGGAAGCTTTGGTTGTTGGAGTATATATTGGATCATACGACACATAAAATGTAGCTATATAGCTATATAGGAAGGGGTGTGATATTCACACATTTTATTTTACTTCTCACACACCTTTTTAATTTTCAACCGTCGGATCGGATGAATTGAAGAAGATTAACGGATAGAAATTAACAAAGAATGTGTGAGAAGTAATTTGAGGTGTGTGGATAGCACACCCCCTGTACGAATAGCTAGCTAGGGCAGTGAACTTGATCAGGACTGATCCAATGTTGTATATGTTCACACGGAAAAGCACCGCTTCTGTTTAAAAGCAAGAACACACAATACAGTGCTTGTGACAGCATTTGCTTTGTGTACCCTTTGAAAGGAACATTTAAACGAGCTGGAGACGGATGAGCCTGGATGAAAAGGAAGTACGTAGCCGACCTAGTTACGAATTAGGGTGCATGAAGTAGGGGGTCCTCGAAAGGCTTCTCAGATGCCATTTACGTACTTGTCATCGTGGCTTCTAGGGTTAAAGCTTTGAGAAATTTAAAGGATACTAGCAAGGTAATATTGATGATGCCTGCGGTGATTTGTATGTGAATGGCAATAAAAGTGGGGAAGTGAAAGAAGCCATGAGAAGAGTGTAGAAGAGACGAAAGAACAAAAGAGAAAGACGAAAGGAATTTAGGTTTGACCTACTGTGGTGACGGCAACAAAGCTTGCTTGCTTGCATTTTTTTGTTTTGTTCTGTGGATGTTGTTTGGTACGTGAGAGAGAGAGAGAGAGATAAAACTCTATGAACTACGTAGCAGATCTAAATAAAAGGAAAACTAATGAAAATGGCTTGAAAATTTTGAATTTTAGCGATAAGAACAAAATAAAGGGTAAAGTGAATAACACCATAATTGATTTTTTAGTGTAAAAATGTGGTTTTTCATTAAAGTAAACAGTATCGAGAACTTTTCGTTAAAGTTCCTCTAAATAAATGATAACATGTAACAATATGACTTCTTGTATTAATATGTAGCAAATACAATAATATATAGGGTTATAAAAAAATTATTTTGGTAGAAATTCTACACTAATTACAATGAAAAATTACATTATTATAATATATGTGATAATCGCATAGATGATTCCAGATTAATTAACTTTAATCTAACACTGCCACTTAGTACTATGGTCTAGTGATATTCCCCTTCATTGTGAGGTTTAGCCTACTCTCTCACCCTTTTAGAGCAATTCCACCCCTAAGGACTTTGCGCCAGCACCCAGCGCATTTATCCACTCAAATGAACAATAACAGACTCCAATGAACAGTAATAGGCCAAGGCATCTCCACCCCTAAAAAAATGCACTGGCACCTAGTGAAAAAATGCGCTGGCACAAACAATCTCCATCCCTACAAAATGCGCTGGCACCCAGCCCATTTAAGATATTTTTAAATTTTGTCTAAAAGAATAAAAAAATAAAATAGTTTTAATTTCGGATAGGATTTTTAACCAATCTCGTCACGCCACATGTCATTATCTGAACGTACTATTTTGTGAATAGAATTCCGCTAAGATTTTCAACCAATCCCGACACGCCACGTGTCACTTCCGTTTTACAATAATTTAGCCAAGATTTCGATAAGATTTTCAACCAATCACGTCATGCCACGTGTCATTATCTGAACGTACTATTTTGTGGATAGATTTCCGATAATATTTTCGACCAATCCCGACATGCCACGTGTCACTTCCGGTTTACAATAATTTAGCCAAGATTTTGATAAGATTTTCAACCAATCACGTAGTGCCACGTGGCATTGTCCAGAACCTCATCCTTTCTTTTTTTTGTCCATATAAACCCTACATCCCTACATCCATCCTCACACCAAGCTCAATCCTTCTTTTTAGCTCAGAATCCTTGTTCATCGTTTTCAAATCTTAAGTTCTTATTACAATGTCTTCTTCAAAAAGGGTGTATAAACAGTTGCAGGAGCAACAACAAAGGTTGTTGGCACAACAGGCAGAATTTGCCAATCTCGAGGAAGGTGGAAGTGGAGGTGGAGATGAGGCTTTCTTCATGGAGGAGGATGAGGATGATCATCATAGAAGGCAGAAGGCCTCACATTCCCGCCGTGTCATGGAAGCCGTGGGTCAGATAGCCAAACCACGACGTGTTGCAAACCTCGATAGAAAAAGGGAAAAACGAGGTAAAAATCTATTGGAAGATTATTTTATTCCCAATAGCATATTTCTTGATCATATTTTTAGACGGCGTTTTAAAATGCAACGAAATTTGTTCAACAAAATCATGAGTGATATTTGCAACCATGATTCATACTTTGTGCAAAAAGATGATGCTTTTCATGTTCTAGGTCTCATTCCCGAGCAAAAAATTACAGCATCCTTGCGAATACTTGCATATGGAGCATTTGCAGATCAAGTGGATGAGATCGCGAGGATGGGAAAAACAACTGTTTTGGAGTCCCTAATGCGTTTTTGCTCTGCAATTGAAGCCCTCTACACCAATGAGTACCTCCGGACACCCACGCCAAGGGACATGCGAAGGCTTCTGAGGAAGGGTGAGATGTGAGGCTTCCCTGGCATGATTGGAAGCATGGACTGCATGCACTGGACTTGGAAAAACTGTCCAAGTGCGTGGCAAGGAGCATATGGCAACAGAAAAGGAGCCAAAAGCATCATTTTGGAAGCGGTGGCTTCATTTGATACATGGATTTGGCATGCTTTTTTTGGTGTTCCAGGAGCTCAGAATGACTTAAATGTCCTTGCCCAATCCCCAGTGTTCGACGAACTGCTGCAAGGAAACTCGCCGAGATGCACATATACCATTAATGGTACCCAATACGAGGGATCATACTACCTTGCAGATGGCATTTACCCAAGGTGGTCAACATTTGTCAAAACAGTGCCACATCCACAGACTGAAAAGGAAAAACACTTTGCAAAATGTCAAGAAGGGTGTAGGAAGGATGTCGAGCGTTGTTTTGGTATCCTGCAAGCTCGTTGGGCGATTATCAGGGCTGCAGCTAGAATGTTTGATGTCGAGGCTCTTCGATCCATCATGATGACGTGTATTATTCTCCACAACATGATTGTTGAAGATGAGTATGATTATGATGGCGTCGATGAATATGAGCCGGATCCGATGAACAACTCAAGAACACGTATCTATTGTGCTCATGATGGGACCGAAGATCCAGTGCAACACGAGCCGTTGGAACGCGATGGACGTTACAATGAATTGATCGTTCAACGTTACACTAATGTGCAAGAGCCATACTGGCACGTAACCCGCCAGAATGACTTGATTGAGCACCAGTGGGGATTGCATGAAGGCGAAGATAATTAGAATGAGGCTTGTGGTTGAAGAATAAATTGTATTTTTTTAAAGTTTATGTAATTCTATGTAGTGTGTTTTGTTTTTAAGTTTATTTATGTAGTGTGTTTTGTTTTTAAGTTTATTTGGTGAGTTTATGTAATTCTATGTAGTGTGTTTTGTTTTTAAGTTTATTTGGTGAGTTTATGTAATTCTATTTATTTGGTGAGTTTATGTAATTCTATGTAGTGTGTTTTGTTTTTAAATTTATTTGGTGAGTTTATGTAATCTTATTTCATGTGTTTAAATAAAGTACAAAAGAAATAAAGTTTTAAAAATAAATAAGAAATAACATAAAAATTACATAAGAAATTAAATAAAGTTCAAACCTAAAAAAAGAAAAAAACATAAGAAATTACATAAGAAATTAAATAAAGTTCAAAAGAAAAAAGAAAGAAAAAACATAAAAAATACATAAAAATTATACAAAGTCTCTTGAGTTAGGATATGTGAAGCGAGGATCTTGGTTGTCACAAAAGTTGCTAGAACCCCCTTGACTTGTTTCCGCATCTCTTGCACGCCTCCTTCGCATGACATCTCTTTTTTCCGATGTCCAAAAATATTTAGAATTCGGAGACAGTCCTACTAGAGACTTGCTCATAGTGTCACGATCTGCTTGAGCCATCCTTTCTTCTCGAAGCAATTCATTTTCTCGATGAAGTGCTTCTCTAACCAGCTCGTTCTCTCGATTAACTACTTCTCTTTGTCTCTCAGCCGCCGCATCACGGGCCTCAGTAGCTGCTAATATTGCTGCCATAGCAGCAACTTTTTCCTCATCTCTAACCTTTTCTCGTGCCATGTTCAGTTCACCTTGGCGAGTAAGTTCCTCCATATATTTAGTGTAGTCATTCTTGGAAGAACTACCTTTTTTCTTTGACGCCTTTTTACCTACGGGCCTGAGGGACTGACGAGTCGGTTGGGTCTCGGGCACTTGTTCAGGCATCCTTCCGTGTCTTGAAATGTGTCGGCTTCTTATTCGGCCATGTCTGGTTCTGGAGAACTATGTAGACCCATACCGTGCATGACAACTTCTGGACCAGTTGCGACAATTTTGTATTTAGGGCAATCTTTGACAATTTGCCAACATTCCCATCTAGTGAATGATTTGTTCCCGTTCTTTGAATTGTAGAATGCTTGAGCTTGTAGTGTCTATAAAAATGTGGGATAACATAGTGTTAAAAAATGCGGGTGTAACACAAATAAATAAATTCAAAATATTAATACGGGTGGAATGCATATAAATTACATAAAATGACATAAGAAATTAAATAAAAATGACATAAGAAATTAAATAAAAATTACATAAGAAATAACATAAAAATTACATACGAAATTAAATAAATCAAAATATTAATGTGAGTGGAATGCATATAAATAAATAAAAATATTGTCACCTGATCCGCTAAACTTGTCCCACTACGGAGGTTACCGGAAGCATGAGAGATGGCGTTTTTCCAACAAGTAAAGGATGCGTTGAGTTTTTTCCAACGACCTTGAAGACCTTGACTAGTTCTGGCGTTTTCTCCATGTACATCACAAAACGCTTTCGTAATTTTACTCCACATTTCTCGCTTATCCATCTCATTACCCATAATCGGATCATGAGTAGTGTGAACCCAACATTCACACAACGTAACATCTTCAATGAGCTTCCACGAAGACATTTTTTTCTCTTAAAGTGTAGAAAATATTGAAATGTAGATAGTGTAGAAAGTGTAGAAAATATTGGAATGTGGTGTAAAGGTAGAAGATGAGGGTTAGGTATTTATAGGAAAAAAAATTAACATTTTTCAAAATTTTCTGTATTTTTTAATAATTTTTCTGTATTTTTAATAATTTTTAATGAATTTTAATATAGTTAATTAATCTGGACCGTTGGATTTGAAAAATATTCAAATCCAAGAGCTAGGGAGTTGCCACGTGGCCAACGGTCATATTTCTGACCGTTGGGCCCTTTTTTTTTTTTTTTTTTTTACTTTTTGTGAAAAAAACGTGGACCGTTGATCTTTGATCCGACGGTCTATTTTAAAAGTAAAATTTAAAAATTTTTTACCGTTGGAAATCCAACGGTCTAGAAAACTAGCCGTTGGAAATCCAACGGCAGAGAGGGAGCCATGTCGCAAACTCGGGGGGTGGAACTGACAGCGCCTGCACGCGAGCCCGGGCTCTAAAAGCTTGTCGGGCACTCGCGCCACGGCTGCGTGAAGCGCACGAGCCAGGCTTCCTCCCCGGCTTCTGTCTCAGTCTCTTTTGGGCTGGGCTCTTGCCCAGCTCGGGCTGGGTACCAGTTCATTTCATGGGGTGGACTTGATTGACAGAGGCCCGGCACGTTTTTTGGACTGAGGGCTGGGACATTTTGTCCCCGCTGGAATTGCTCTTAATGTAAATAATATAGTTTGTTCAAAATAAAAAAAATCGAATCTAACACTTATACATCCCTATTTAATCATGGTCGTTGATAATATTCGTTTTATTCAATAAGATAACCTTAAATAAAGATAGATGTCTTCGAAGTTAAAGATGGGTGTGTTAAAATCATTTTCCTAAAATGGAGTTGCTTTGTATACTTAGCTAGCTAGATTAAAGTTCAAATATTAAGGCATATCGAATGATCTGAATCATCTAGATATTAAAAATTAGGGCTCGTGTTTGGGCAAAATTGGAAGGATCGGACCAGATCCGGTTAGAAATAAAACGGGACGGGTTGGGCCACCCTGAGAAACGGGCAGCACCAACCTAACGGCGGTCTAGATCTCCCTAAAAAACAAGCAGCATGAACCTAATGTCGGCTCTTATTATACCTAGCCAAACGCGACACCTCATGCACGAGTTTCTCGAAGACGGTGGCCGTAGACGATTTCGATTTGGAAGGCATGAGCTTATCAAACGCGACTCCTCCTGGTCGATTTCAATTTGCAGGCGCTAGCCGTAGACGTGGTGGTGTGGTCGCAAGTTGCCAGAGAGGGAGGCGGACTCGAGGGATGGTGAATTGTGATTGTTGTCGAGAATGAATGCGAGAGACAAGGTCACGACAGAGACTCAGTGAGGAGTGAGTCGGTTGCCCGACTAACTGTCCGAGACTGAGTGAATGAGAAAAATGGTAGAAACGGTTCGAGTTAGGGCCCCGTCTCTCCTGATTGTTGGACTCACCCGCCCCGTCATTTTCTCCGCCCCACCCTGCCATGTTCCGTTTCTTCTTTGAAATACTTGGACCCGCCTCGTTCCACAGGTCTAAAACATTTTTAATTGTGACCGGAACACGGTACACCACATGTTTTAATAAAAATTGTGGAAAATTTTATTTTTTAAGTTACTAACATTTTAGCACACATATTTTATCATTTATATAATAACATATAATTTACCACTCCATATATCGGTCATACTGAAAAATTTCTCATGTTTGCCTACCCCTATTTAAAAGTACTCAAATCTAAAAGTATTTAACCATTTTATAATTGTCAGTTTGGTGCATGTAAATTAATTTTTTTTCTATGAAAAAAGTATTTAATGGTTTCAGATTTGTTTAATGTATGTTAGAGCATTTTTTGTATTTTACAAATTAGGGTTAGCATAAAGATTATAATTTCCTTCCTTTTTCTAGCTACTAGGGTTCAACATTATTTTCCTATTCGTTTCCTAAATAGATTTTGATAAATAAATTTCTTTTATCTTAATGAAAATTAAGTATTGGCAATACATAATCATTTCGCTATGCAACAATTTATAGTCTTCTTAGTTTTAGTCAATGAAATAAGATTTAGTCTGTGATCGGCTTTTTCATTTTTCATTTCTCGTTCTTTAATTTGTTAACACCCACAAAGTAATCATGTAAGAATATATAGAAGGGATCGACTTATCAGTTATGGTGGTCCATGGTTACACTATGGTTGCAGGGTTGCAGCCTTATTGTGCACAAGATAGAGATAGAATGACTAATATTCGCGAGAGGCAATAGAGTCAAAACCCTAAAGTCCATGTTTTTTCGGTGACTATCATATTCATGCGTACATGAAATTTCACTATCCTCCACGCTACAGAAATTGATGTTATACAACTCTCATGATATATGTAGCTCGAAGGCAGAAACATTTTACAATATATGGGCAGCTGAATTTGAGGAATGAAGTCGTCCAGTACATTTTCAAACTTGAAAAATGTTCCTGGATCGGTTCTCTTTCAGTCTGTTAGTTGTTGCAGCGGCAATTTCAAGAGCATCTTATACATGAGATAAGAGTAATGCGAGAGATATTAAAATTGTAAATAAAATATTATAAACTAAATGATATATAAGTTTGTGATTATATTATTATTTAAACGTTAATAAACGTGAACAATATTGGTGATACATCATTTAATTTGTAAATTTTGTTTACAAATTTAATCTCTCTAACATTATCATTGAGAGAATATAATTTATTAAAACGATAATGAGGGAGCAGAATCACATACCTTTGGTGTAAGAACTAAGGCCATCTCCAACCGAGGGCTGGCCAGAGGGCTCGTTTGAGCCCTCTAGCCCTCCAAGATTCCCCAAGATATTAATATTTTAATGAACAGTACAGGGCCATATTTGCCTCCGTCTCCAACCGAGGGCCAGAGGGCCAAAGGGCTCGTTTTAGCCCTGTCACAAAAAACCGTCTCCAACCGAGGGCCAAAGGGCCATAGGACCAAACATAATTTATTATTTAAATTTAAAAACTACAACAACTTAAATTTAAAAACAACAACTTATATTTAAACACTACAAATTAAATTTAAAAACAACATTAACTTAAATTTAAAAATTACAACGACTTAAATTTAATATCCATAATCAATATCATCTTCATCATCCGCCATTGTAGGAGTATAGTCAGAGGTAAACAATTGCCGCCGAGCCATAATTTCTTTTTTTTTCCTATCAAAATAGGCCTTACTCATTGGAGTGTAATCCGAAGTGTTCCTTTCCATATTCTTATCATCCATCTCTTCTTGTATTTGTTTGGCTCGCTCTTCATGTCTACACTTCCTTTCTTCCACCTCACGGGCATTTTGCTCCGCCAGTAATCGAAATGAGGCCGCCACTTCATGTTGAGCGGCGTAATCAGCATTTGCCTTGCCCTTTTCCCTCAACCTTCGGGCCTTGTTTCGTCCCATAGCCCTAGGTAAAGAAATTTGGGATGGAGTCGGATTTTCTACCCTTGTTTGTTGAATGGTAGGAGATCCATCTTCATTCATATCTACAGATGGGGATGCAGCTTCCAAAGGATCCACTCTATGTTGAGGTGGATCTTCAAATAACACCCACCCTTTACAAATTTCCCAACAACCGTGAAACTGAAAGGGTTTTGAGCTGCCCTCCATATACAATTCCTCCGCTTGGCGTACCTAGAAAATATAATTAAAAAAATTTTAGGAAATTAATTCACGAAATTAATGTAATATAATTAAACATTTAAACATTTAAAATAAACTGTAAAAACACTAACTTCGTCATAGTAATTGGCGCCGCTTTCATGTCTACGTGCTGCTGCTAATAGTGCTTGATGCCATTTATTCAAACTTGGATGAAGATGTTTCTTCCATCTTGAAGAACAACTTTCGTGGTTTCGGGTATTCGGTGGAATGGTGCCTTCGTAGAACTCTAAGTATTTTTTGGACACACGAGTCCAAACACCTTCACTTGTTTGAGAAATCCCCCTCACACTATCTTCTTAGATCCATCTATAAGCCTTGCAAAGAGCTTCATCTTCTTTTCGGGTCCAAGCCCTACCTTTCATTGCAGATGAGGCCATTTTTTTTGAAAAAAAAATGAAGGAAATATTGAAGGAAATATTGCAAATGTTATAGAAGAAAATATTATAGATGAAGGAAATATTGGAAAATTTATTGAAGGAAATATTGGAAAATTGAAACAAATATTATAGATGAAGGAAATATTAGAAAATATATTGAAGGAAATATTGAGAAATATATTGAAGGAAATATTGAGAAATATTGAAGAAGGAAATATTGCAAATGAAGTGAAGAATTGAAAGAACTTCACTATATTTATAGAAGAAAAAAATGTTTAAAATAAATTAAAAAAAAAAAACCAACGGCTAGTAATGTTTAAAATAAAAAAAATAAAAAAAAACAACCAACGGCTAGCTGACTCAACTAGCCGTTATATTAAAAAACATTTCAAACTATTAGTGTCGGTTATAACCGACACTAATAGCAGAACTATTAAAACAAAAAAAAAGGTCTTTAATGTTGTCGGTTTTAACCGACAGCAATAGGAAATCATTAAAAAAAAAAATAGCCAGCCCTCCAGCCCTCTCCGATCCCGTGGGGCCCTCCCAGATTCCAGAGCCCTCTGGCCTAGCCCTCGGTTGGAGACGGTTTTAGGGCTATTTTCGGCCCTCTGGCCCTCTGGACCCTTCGGTTGGAGATGGCCTAAGAAGTGTGCGCAGCTAGCTAGCTGTGCAGCTATTGTTAAATCCAATTTCAGTGTTAACTATATATATAAAGAGAAATGATAATAAGATTGTCTTAAAGTAGGACTATTTATATCTTTTCTTTCAGCTCATAGTTTAATATTAATGTTTGTGTTACATTATAAAATATTGTATATAAAACATGAGATGTTACAGAGTCCATAAGAGCAACTCCACCCCTAAAAATACGCAGGCACCTAGCCCATTTAATCCACTCAAATGAATAGTGATTGACCCCAATGAACAATAATGGGCTAAATGCATCTCCACTCCTAAAAAATACGCCAGCACAATGTCTAATCAATTTATATTAAAATATTATAAATTTTTTTATAAAATAATTAAAAAAAGTTTTAATTTCGGATATAATCTTTAACCAATAATGTCACACCACGTGTCATTATCCATAAGTACTATTTTGTTGATAGATTACCAATAAGATTTTTAACCAATCCCGACGCGTCACATGTCATTATCTGTTTACAATTCTTTAGCCAAGATTTCGGTAAGATTTTCAACCAATCATGTAGTGCCACGTGGCATTATCCGAAAATACTATTTTGTGGATAGATTTTTGATAAGATTTTCAACCAATCATGACGTGCCACATGTCACTATTTGTTTACAATCTTTTAGCCAAGATTTCTATTAGATTTTCAACCACTCACGTAGTGTCACGTGACATTATCCAAAACTTCATCCGCTAAACTTCTCCCACTACTTAGATTATTGGAAGCATGAGAGAGGGTGTTTTTCCAACTAGTAAGCGAGTTGTTGAGTTTTTTTCCAATGACCTTAAAGACCTTGACTACTTTTTGCGTCTTTTCCAAACTTATTGCAAAACGCTGTAGTAATTCTAATCCACAGTTCTCACAACTACATCTAATTACTCGTAATCGGGTCATGAGTAATTTGAACCCAACATTCACACAACGTAACATTTTTTATGACCCTCCATGTAGCCATTTTTTGCACAGAAAAGTATATGAAAGCTTTGGTTGAAAGTGTTGAAAATATTGAAATGTGGTGTAAGGTGGAAGATGATGGTTACATATTTATAGAAAAAATAATAAATTTTTGTTTTTTTCTGTATGTTTAAACAATTTTTAATAATTTATTAATAATTTTTATTAAGTTAATTAATCTGGACCATTGGATTTGAAAAAGATTGAAATCCAATAGTCCAGATTTGGACACGTGGCTAACAATCATAATTCTGACCATTTGCTATTTTTTATTTATTTATGTTTTTTGGCCGAAAACCGTGGACCGTTGATCTAAGAAACGGACGGTCCAGAACGCGCCATGTCATTAGCCGTTGGTTTTGAATTTCAATTTTTTTTTTACCATTGAATTTTTTTTATTGCTGAAAATCCAACGGTCCAGAAAACTAGCCATTGGAAATCCAAAGATATGCCACGTGGCTTCTCCCCACTCCCTTTATTGTGCTGCAATGGCGGGCCTCACCGTCTTTTTTCTGTCAGGAACGCGTGCCCACGAGCGCTTGTTTTCCACGCGCTTGACGCAAAAAAACTCAATGGGCCTCGCTGACGTCAGCATGACGTCACATAGGCCGAGACATTGTTCAGCACGTTTTGGGCCGCCTTACATGCTGGTTGGGCTGTGGGCTGGCCTATTTGGCTCGGCTGAAGTGGATTTTGTGCAAGCCAGCCTATTTTTCAGGCTTTGTCCCAGCCTACCCCATTAGGGTGGAGTTGCTCTAAAGAGTATCATCTTTAGAGAGTATTCTTCGCATTTCTCAACATTATAAAATATTGTATAAAAAACTTGAGATGTTAGAGAGTCCATGAAAAGTTTTTTTTGAGAAAGTCTTCTTAGCATTTCTCATATATAAAAATTGGTAGAAATGATGAATATACAAATCAAATCACTGACAGGGGAATAATGTGTGCGACAAAATCACTTCTTTGCTAAAACAGTTTTTTAGATTTCGTCAATATTTCATCCACTTTTATTGATAATGTCATTAATATTGGACGATGTCTAGCCGTTTTAATTCTAAGTATTTAATCAGCTGAGATTTGTGAAATCCTTATTTCTAACTGATTTCTCAAAAATAAAGGGGGCTTCTTTCATTTTTTATTCTTTGATGAGGAATCTATATATCACAATTCACAATCCCACCAAGAAATGGTTCCACTTTAGGCTTTAGCCAGGCATTTCCACAAAAGGCCAAGCAAAGAAAAATTGAGTGCATGCCCCTTCCTATTTTCAGTTGGATAATTGTACAGGCAATATGTGTATTAATGCCACTCCTAGGTATACTGTTTGTTTACTTAATATTGTTGCATTTATTAGAAACTGATCAAAAGCACTCTCTTAAATACGAAACGTAAGGGGAAATTGGCTTCTGCAGAAGACACTTTCGAAGAGCAGTCCTTCTAGTTTGCTTGACATATATCCCAACGGAAAAACAATGTATGAATTCTTTAGTTTGCTTTGATCACAACGATTATAATGCAGGCTCAAAACACAATATTCAAGTTATCAAGTAGGCATATTATGATATGGTAGCTAGTTGTCCATATATATGAATTGCCAAAACAAGATGCGTAAGCAGCAAGCACGCGATGCTTCACCATAAAAAGTTATACGACTTTATTATAGATAAACCACTGAGCAAAAATGACCATGGGAATATTAGAAGAAAAGGGAAAATGGAAAATAAGACAAGGCATTGAAAATATAGGGATTTTCTAACTTTAATTCTTGAAGAAGATTAAAATTTAAAATAAATCTGGTGTTAGATTACATATTGATTATAGTTCTTTGATGTGTCCTTAATTCAAAATAACTGACGCACCTTGATCCTAGAATCAAGGTGTGCTGGTCGTCACGCCTTGATTCTAGGATCGGGGTGTGTCAATAATTAATGTGTATTTTATTCAATGTCTCCCATTAAATATTTAAATTTATTAATATACACATTTTAATATATTTTTTGACCAAACCAAAGTTTTTTAAATTTATTAATTTTACTTAACATTCTTCAAACTTGAAAAACTCAATTAATGTACCCAAATGTTAGTACCGAAATGTATTATATTGAATTAATGTATTTAAATGTTAGTACCGAAATGCATGTATCCAAGTATATGCATTGAAATGTATTATATTAAACTAATGTACCTAAAAGTGTGTACCAAAATGTATTATATTAAACTAATGTACCGAAATGTATTATATTAAATTAATGTACCTAAATGTTTATATAAAAATATATATACTGAAATGTGTGTACCTAAGTGTATGCACCGAAATGTATTATAATGAATCTAATGTATCTAAATGAAGAAGAAAAAATATATCGAAATATATTGTAAAATAAAAATTAGTATATCTAAATGTTTACAACAAAATATATTACGATGAATGAAATGAAAATTATAATTATAATGAAATAAAATTAATACATTAAAATTAGAAAGAAAAAGAGAAATATTTAAAACATCAAAAATATAATTAATAAATGAGGTGATTAATGTATCAAGAGACTAAAATTAGATTTTGATCTTACTCATGGTTTTAGTTTAAAAATCATTTTTGCCAAGATTAAAATGAAATTTCCTAAAATATATTATATATGGCAAAAGCAAACCTCCCACACTGCTGAAATGGAAGCTCTGCGCCGGCCTGTTGCTGGTGCTTCACACTTCAACTACTTGCCAGTTGACAGCCCCCTCCTTCACTACTACGTATTGTTGGATTTAACAATGGAATTATGATTTCGCGGAGAGAAACAAACAAAACAATTAGGGTTTTCATTTGGGTTATTAATGTAGATCCAGAAACCACACCACATTAAGCTTATAACTGAACGATCTAATATAGCATTTTCTGTGTATTGTGGCATGAGTGGAAAATGTTGGGGTTTCCATTTAAAGTCATAAATGTATTAGGAATTGGTCAATGAGTTGCAATTGTAGAAGTTTCCTTGAAATGTGTTAGGAAGTGGCAAGTGAGATATTGATCTCAGTTGAAGATAAAATATTCATGTATTAAACTATGTTGAACTTGATCCATTTTATTATTTATGTATTAATAAAAGTTATACGGACACAAATTTTACTCCTTATAATTTAAGGGGAAGGAAGGAGGGAATGAGGCAATGTAGAGAAGGAAGAGTCTTTAAGGGTGGAGCCTCATGCCAAACAAGTGAGAACGAAAGCAAATGATGTGTTGCAACCGAGAAAAGCAACTTTTCCAACGATTTCAAAGTAGCCAAGGAGAAGAAATTGAGCCTAGCGAAAAGTAACAGATCTCACCAAAAGAGTCATTTTCAAGCCATAGATTTTGCTGACCCTGCATGTGTGAGAGCTAACTCCACAACATGAAGATCTACATAGAAAGATGGATGCTGCCCCAAACTCTAGAAAAACCACCCAAAAAAAAAATACTAACCCTGCATATTCTCGGAAAATCCCACTACAAGCCGTAGAATCTGAATTAGCCTTAGCAAGCCTATCCAACCCAATAATACACAGTAAGATGCCGAAAAACGGGAACCATAAAAGAAGCTTTACACAACTTAAGAGCAAGTCCACCCTTGTGGATTGCTCGGGGGACAGGCACCAGGAAAGGGCTCGAGGGCCGGTTGGTAGGCCTCCAGCCTTGGAGAGCCCGAGGGCCCGGGGGGGGGGGGGGGTGGGGAGTCGACAGGCCTGTGGCCCGAGGCCCGTGACGTCAGGCCTGGGTCCAGCCTTTATTTTTTATTTTTTTTATGTCAGGCGCATGCCCCTCACTCGCGAGTGGGGGCGCGTCGCCCGACAGGATTTCAGGGCACTGGCCCGCACGAGGCAGAAAACCCAGTGACCGTTGGGAAGCCAGCTTCCCATGGTCCATTCGATCCCAACAACTCTTTAATACGAGCCGTCCGATTTGCAACGGTAATTAAAAAAAAAGCTGATTTTATATCAACCGTTCGATCTGAGATCAACGATTGATATTAATCTGCTTTATAAATTAAAAAAAAAGTTTTAAAATTAAGAAAAGTTACCGTTGTGACACATGGCATAATCTGGAGTGTTGGAATTCAAAATTTTTAAAATCCAACGGCAAAAATTAATTATTTGAATAAAAATTAAAAAAAAATTGTAAAAAATTCGAAAAAATTGTAAAAAATCTGAAAAAAAATTGTTTTTACTTTTCTATCCTCAAAGATTCTGAAAAGATAATGACACGTGGCACGATCGTATTGGATAAAAATCTTATCAAAATCGATCTCCAATAATTATCTTTTCGGATGACACGTGGCGCAATTTTGAACGAGTTAAAATCTGATTGAAATCTTTAGACAAGATTCTCAAAAGATAACGACACGTGGCACGATGATATTGGATAAAAATCTTATCGAAATCCATCGCTAAATAATTATTTTTTTTATAAAATGACACGTGGCGCAACGAGAACGATTTAAAAAATCTTATCCGAAATTATAAATAATTTTATTTTGTATTATTTAAACAAACAAAAAAAACTAATATTTTATTGCCTATTGCCAGCGGGAGAGCTCCAATGGTGGAGATGCAAATGGTAATTACTGTTTATTAAGGGCAGTTACTATTCATTAAAGGCCGTTACTGTTCAATAGGGTGAATTCAATAGTGAATTGCCAGGAATGAGGGCTCCATGGTGGAGTTGCTCTAACCGAAATCTCAAGAGAGATTAAGAATTACTTATCCAAAACATCGTAGACGTTACCAAGAGAGGAGAGGAAGCTCCAATATGAATATTTCAAGCCGAAATAGAACGGCAAAGGTGTAAAAACTAAAGGACCTTGTTTTCAAATTTTACTTTATTACGCATGTTTTAAATAGTCATTAATGAAAAGTAAAGAACAAAATTGATTCGGAGTTGATCAATTCTTTTACTCTTTTTCCTTACATTATCTAAAAACATTTTAGAGAGTGAAAAGCAAACATAAGTGATAAAAATGCCAGTCCATACCGATTGGGAAACCAAAATACAAGTCCCTCGAGTTAGGTTTAGGAGAAGGAAATTACGATTAGCTACAACAGCCCTTATGTCTCGCCAACATATTAGAAAAAACATCCTATACTAAACCTGAATAATAGCAAAACTGTTGCAACATTTTCTGTACCATGCAGCGATCTTCTGGTAATGCCCACATTAAATTATAGCCTTAAACGAAGATCCAACCATATTATTTGATAACAATTTCCTTAATTTCTTTGTACATGTATGCGAATGAAAATAGAGTTTGATGCAATTTGAGTCTATATCATATAGAAAAATTGGCACTTTTTTCTTCGCTTTTGGTTATACAAAAATTACAATTCAGATGTCTTCTTAGTTACTTCTTGGTAGAACCGAACAACCTATGTCTTACCAATGAAATCAATATGATCGGAAAAAATCCGAAATAAATATGGATTTATAGATCAAATTTCTAACCAATCGGCAAACAAAGTAATGCTTGTATTCGAAAGTGTGCTTGATTGCCAAATCCATGGTGGTGGTCATGTCAGAATGTGATATTGATCATTTGAGGGCATCATCTGAACACACTTTCACTTCAAATGGCATTAAGAAGTTGTGCTCCACCCTCGGACGCACTTGCGTCTCTGCATAATCCCACAAGTACTCAATACTAAACTTACAATCTTAATTATGTATGCCTCTTATATTAATCACCATAAAAAAAAGGTAAGGAAAGCATTCTGAGGTGAAAAGTTAAAAGACAGATGTTGGACCCTCTTTGAAGAGAAAAATTTACTTACAACAAAGATAATATTTTGATTGTATCTTAAACTAGTTACACATTATAATGTGTTTTAAATTTTTTGCATAATAGCATTTGATTGTGTTTAAATATCTTTGCGACTGCATTGTAATCCAAAAGTGCAACTTTTACCATATTATATATGTTTGTACCATACTTGACCAATCCCGAAACTACCGAGCACCGGCCAACGCTATACTGTCAATGACCCAGAAGAGTTCCCCTCCGACCAGGAGGCCAATCACTACTCGACACGTGTCAAGATTAGAAGCCAATCAGAGCGCAGCATGTGTCGACATCAAGAACCAATCATAACATGACACATGTCAATGTGACAAAGCTACAAGTTTTTCTATAAATAGGGGTCATTCCCCCACAATATTGCCTAATGCCATTTTGTGTGAAATCATTCACAAGAACTCACTAAATTGAGAGCTTGATCCTTTCTACTTGTGTAAGCCCTTCACTACTAATAAGAACTCCTCTACTCCGTGGACGTAGCCAATCTGGGTGAACCACGTACATCCTGTGTTTGCTTCTCTGTCTCTATTCATTTACGTACTTATCCTCACTAGTGACCGAAGCAACCAAGCGAAGGTCATAAAACCTGACACTTTCTGTTGTACCAAAGTCTTCGCTGATTTTGTGCATCAACATTTGGCGCCGTCTGTGGGAAACGACACTTATTCCTACTCTCTTCAGCTGTGTCAAGCTGGTTTCTATCATTCGTACACTTTCTTTTGATCAGGCATCCCTCTCCAGCATGGGAAGCGAAGGAAGCCACAGCACACAGAATGACACCCCCCTTGCACATAGTGCGAAACAACGAAAGAAGGAAGGAAAACGAGTTCTTCTTCAAGCTAAAGTCGATGAGTTGGAAGCTCAGAACAACAAGATAGCAATGAGGAATGAGGTCCTCCAGGAGCAATATGAGAAGCTCTTCGAGACACTTCACGAAGCTAGGCAAGCTCAGACACGCGAGCTTGTTGCCCCCGTGGAAGTCAACCATCAACTGGGTGCCCTCCAACATGGAGGGTCACATGCATTCGACATAGATATCCCTGATAGGGAACAAATTACCCCTCGATTTGATAATCAACATGAGGCTTCTCTTAACCCAGTTGCTTCGACCCGAACCATGAGAAGCGGAGGGAGACACCTCTTTGCTGAAGGGGCAGAAGGATCGAAAGCCGTCTTTCGCGATTGTCGGGATTTCCTGAAGCAACGTCGAGAGAATTCCATCCATATAAGCTCAAAGATCAATGACCCAAGGATTTCTGAGAGACTCGGTCCCCTGCCACGGCCTGAGCCGGCCACCAACTTGGGGAAGGTGCAACAAGTCCTAGAGAGACATGAGGGTACAGGGGACTCAGAGGTGTTCCGACAGACATACCCTGGAAGCCAGTACAGCGAGTCCAGGGAAAAATCACATGCCCTTGATCAAACCTTCCTAATTCCAAGAGGAGATGGAGATTTACGAAAGAAAGCTTCAGTGGCACATAACTCCGCTCAGGACCCCCTTGTCCTACAACTTCTTGAGGAAGTAAACAAGTTGAAGGCTGAACGTCAGGCTGAAATACCTGACTGGAACCAACCCAGGCCTGGCCCTCTTACAAGGAGGATCATCAACACCCCCCTTCAAGCAAAGACAAAGCAGAAGCTTGGCTTGCAACTTTATACTGGAAAAGAGGACCCGATTGAGCACCTTAACCTCTTTGAGTCCACCATGGCATACCGGATGCACACCGACGAAGAGCGATGTCTTCTCTTCCCCTCCACCCTCTCTGGCGGAGCTCTAAATTGGTATTGTCGTCTTACACCTGAGACGGTAGACTCATTTGAGGAATTGAGGAAACTATTTGTTTCCCAACACATTTTCCAAACCGATCGCTTGCACTCTGCAGATGACCTGTACACTATCCGCCAGAAGCCAGATGAGTCATTACGTATGTATGCTGGCCGCTTCAGCCATGAATACTCCCGGTGTGCCGAGGCAGACGACAAGACTGCCCTCAAAGCCTTCACGGCAGGCCTACGTGATTGTTTCTTTAAATACATGATCAATGCCAATACTTGGAAGACTTACTCTGAGGTGATGGTGCAGGCTTATAACCATGCCTCCGCCGAGGCAAAGACATATCAGGAGAAACCCCCTACAACCATCCTTTATCAACAAGTGGGAGGTGGAAGCCAGACTCACCTAAATGAGAAGACCTCGACTTTCCAAACAGCAGTGGCACCTCCCCATGCCTTGCATAATGCTTCGCCGAATCAACAGACATATCAATTTCAAGGCAAGAGGAAGGATTTCCATCCTCACCACTCTCATTTCAGTAAAAAGAGTAAGGGACACTATCCCGATAACCAAGGGTATCGCCACAATAACGCTCGCCTCCAGGCAGTCAATGCAGTGGGTCAAACCCGCGTCAAGATACCCCCTACCCCAAGGTATGAGACATACACGCCCTTGAATGCCACATGCGCGGCCATTTACCCCAGCATAGCTCACCTGATACCAAAGCCAAAGCCGAGGCACCCAGATTACACGCCCCCGAATAACGCGGGCATGTTTTGTTGCTACCATGAGCATAACGGCCATGATAGCGAGAAATGTATCATCCTCCGTGATCGTATTGAAGCTTTGGCACGAGAAGGAAAAATTGATCAATTCCTCCTTCACCCTCAAAGGGATAACCGTAACCAACGCCAGGTGAATGTCATATATTCCATAAGCGGCGGCACACCCATATCTGAATCTTCCAATAGGGCCATGAAAAACAGTGAACGAATTCTGAGGCCTGGTCACCAAGTGTTTCACGTGGAAGACATCAGGGGAGGGAAGTATCAAAAGCCTAACTGGGATCCGATATGTTTCTACCCTGAGGAAGAAAGAGGCATCATCTACCCTCATAACGACCCATTGATCGTGGAAGCTCACATAGCCAACTTTGATGTTCGACGAATCCTCGTAGACACAGGGGCTTCGGTCAATATCATGTTTGCCGAAGCTTTCAGGGCACTCAGTGTAGCTGAACACTTGCTCGATCGCTCGATTTCTCCTCTGATAAGCTTCTCCGGTGATATCGTGCAACCCTTAGGGAGCATACATTTACCCTTTACTATTGGTACAGGCCCTTACACGGCTACCATTACCACTAACTTCCTAGTGGTTGACTGCCCAACGGCATACAATGTCATCTTTGGGCGCACAGGCATCAATGATCTCAAGGCTATGGTATCCACGCATATGCTGTTGATGAAATTTCCAACCCCCCATGGCAACGGCTACATCAGAGGAGATCAGCTTAGTGCACGATCATGTTACAACACTTCAGTTAAGCAACAACACTTGCCCGGACCCAAGGAAACCCTGTCTGTACATGACCAAGTCACAAAGACCAGCCTAGATGAAGCGAACTTGGATCTTCCTGATAGCAACAATCAACCCGATGATCCTCGAGATGACTCTTTCACCCAGCAAGCCCAACCTGCTGAAGAGTTGGAGAAGGTACCTATCTCAAGAGATTATCCAGATCGCATGGTGAAGATTGGCACCACATTGTCACCACCCCTTCGGTTAGCATTGATATCTTTTTTGAAAGAGAACACTGAAGTCTTCGCCTGGTCATACGAGGACATGCCAGGCATCTCTCCCGATGTCATCTGTCATCGTTTGAGTATTGACCCCAAGATCAAGCCGGTGAGACAGAAGCGAAGATCTTATGACGCTGAACGATACGAGGCAATGAAAGCAGAAGTTGAAAAACTCAAAGGCATAGGCTTTGTCCGCGAAGTCAATTACCCGACATGGGTAGCAAATGTGGTCCTTGTTAAGAAAAATCCGACCAAAGAAAGTCTTTTGCTTCAAAAGGTCTTGTGGAGAATGTGTGTTGACTACACCGACCTAAACAAAGGGTGTCCGAAAGATAGCTTCCCTCTTCCTCTTATTGACAGACTTATAGACTCTACTGCCGGGTGTGAACTCCTGAGCTTCATGGATGCTTACTCAGGATACAACCAAATCCTCATGAACCCTTCGGATCAAGAACACACAGCCTTCACTACCGACAGAGGACTATACTGCTACAAAGTCATGCCTTTCGGCCTAAAGAATGCAGGAGCGACTTATCAGAGACTAGTCAACTCAATGTTCGCCGAGCAGATTGGGAAGAGCATGGAAGTTTACGTTGATGATATGTTAGTCAAGAGCAAACATGCTGACCAACACATCACCAACCTATATGAAACTTTCACTATTTTGAAGAGGTATCGAATGAGGTTAAACCCCAACAAATGTGCCTTCGGCGTAGGCTCTGGCAAATTCTTAGGTTTCATGATTAGCCAACGAGGCATTGAAGCTAATCCCGAGAAGATCAAAGCAATCCTCGACATGAAAGAGCCAATAACTTCAAAAGACATCCAAAGCCTTACTGGCAAGGTGGCAGCCTTAACCAGATTCATCTCTAAGGCCACAGACAGATGTGCTCCTTTCTTCAAAGCACTCAAGGGAAATAAGAAGTACATTACATGGACGGAGGAATGTGCCAAGGCATTCAAAAACCTCAAGGAGTACATGAGTAAAGCCCCTCTACTCTCCAAGCCCGAGGTAGGAGACATTCTCATTATCTACCTATCGGTATCAGCTTCAGCCGTAAGTTCCGTTCTCATTCGAAAGGATGGGAATATTGAGCGACCTGTCTACTACGCTAGCAAAGCCTTACAAGATACGGAGACACGGTACTCTAACATTGAGAAATTGGCTCTGGCATTGGTCATGTCTGCTCGAAAACTCCGCCCTTACTTCCAAGCGCACTCCATCATCGTGCTTACCAATTATCCTCTTCGACAGATACTCCAAAGTCCTGACACTTCAGGGCGAATGATCAAATGGGCAATAGCGTTGGGTGAGTTTGACATCTCCTACCAACCAAAGCCAGCTGAGAAGGGCCAAGCAGTAGCAGATTTCATCGCCGACTTCACATATCCTGTTGACATTGCTTCTACACCTGAAGCAGTAGCTTCATTACCATCGGAAGCTCAGAAAGTAGAATCAACGACCTCAGCATGGAGTCTGTATGTTGATGGCTCATCCAACCAACAGGGCTGTGGAGCGGGACTAGTCTTGACTACGCCCGACAAAGTAGCAATGGAGTATGCTCTTCGTTTCAAATTCAAGGCATCAAACAATGAGGCCGAGTATGAAGCCCTTCTAGCAGGATTACGTTTGGCCAAACACCTCGGGGTTAAACAAATTGATATTTTCAGTGACTCCCAATTAGTGGTCAACCAGGTTACCAACAACTTTGATGCTAAGGACAGCTCCATGGCAGCATATCTTGCGCAAACACAACTTTTGCTCAAGCACTTCCACTACCAGATCACCCAAGTTCCTCGAGCGGCAAACAGTCATGCAGACGCCCTGGCTCGCCTCGCCTCAGCTGTGGAAGACAAGATTGGAAGAAAAATTCATGTCGAACTGTTGGCAACACCAAGCACCATGGCCGCAGAAGTATGCAACTTACAACAGGGGGATAGTTGGATCACCCCGATCTATAATTTCCTTGCTCATGGCACCCTCCCAAATGATAAAGTCCAGGCTAAGCAAATTCGATACAAGTCTACCCGCTACCTGATCATCAATGATCAACTCTATAAGCGAGGTTTTAGCCTGCCATACTTAAGGTGTCTTACGCCTGCCGAGGCGGAAATCGTCCTTCGGGAAATACATGAGGGAGTCTGTGGAGATCATGCTGGATCTCGGTCCCTAGCACACAAGACTTTTCGCCAAGGATATTACTGGCCAACACTCCACCAGGATGCCATCAAAGTATCCCGCTCATGTGATAAATGTCAACGATATGCGACTATTCCTCATTCCCCTCCAGAGCCTCTTACTCCTATGATCAGCCCTTGGCCCTTCGCCCAGTGGGGACTTGATTTGATCGGCCCAATGCCGGCAGGGAAGGGCAAAGTCTGTTACGCAGTCGTTGCAGTGGACTACTTCACAAAGTGGGCCGAAGTAGAACCATTGGCAACCATTACTGAGGCAAAGATAGAAGACTTCGTGTGGAAGAACATCCTTTGTAGATTCGGCATTCCCAATGCGATAGTCACTGACAATGGGCGACAGTTTGACAACAAGAAGTTCAGGTTGTTCTGCTCTAAGTTCAACATCAACTTATGCTTTGCTTCTCCAGCTCATCCCCAGTCTAATGGACAAGTTGAGGCCATCAACAAAATAATCAAGCGCACTTTGAAAACCAGCTTGGACAAAGCTAAAGGCTGTTGGCCAGAATTTGTACCCCAAGTTCTTTGGTCATATCGCACTTCATATCGGACTTCAACAGGAGAAACTCCATTCTCACTTGCCTTTGGCACAGAGGCGGTTGTCCCTGTTGAGCTCGAGCAAGCAACATTCCGAGTCCAGAACTACATTCAAAGTGAAAATGACAAACAACTCACCCTCAACTTGGATTTAGTCGAGGAACACAGAAACCAAGCTCACTTGAGGAATGTCGCCTACAAGCAGCGCATCTCCAACTATTATGACTCTAGGGTCAAGCCTCGTTCTTTCAAAATAGGAGACTGGGTCTTAAAGAAAAGATTACTCTGCGACAGAGTCCCGAGTGAAGGCACACTTAGTCCAAACTGGGATGGACCGTATGAAGTCATTGGCATCAGTCGCCCTGGCTCTTACACACTTAGAAGCTCCGATGGCAAGACCCTTGGCCATCCATGGAACGCTGATCACTTGAAGTACTACTACAAATAGACTCACGATGTACAAGTGTTGAGCTATAGCCGTTTGGCATCCTATGTAATGAAGGCCATTTGGCAATGAATTCAATAAAGAGGTAATTTAGCCAACTCAGCCCTCACTCTTTTACATTCATAGCAAGCGATGCTGGAACCCTTCTCAATCAGAAAGCAATCCGTCTTCCACAGTCACTACAAAACAAGCAAATGAAGACCGTGTCAAGCGCCAAAAAAAAAAAAAAAAAAAAAAAAAAAAAAAAAAACAGCTTCATCCAAAAAGCTTCACCCGAAAAGCTTCACCTCCAAAGCTTCACCCACAAAGCTTCACCTAAAAAGCTTCACCCAAAAAGCTTCACCCGAAAAGCTTCACCTCCAAAGCTTCACCCGCAAAGCTTCACCTAAAGAGCTTCACCCAAAAAGCTTCACCCGAAAAGCTTCACCTCCAAAGCTTCACCTGCAAAGCTTCACCTAAAAAGCTTCACCTAAAAAGCTTCACCCACAAAGCTTCACCTAAAAAGCTTCACCCGAAAAGCTTCACCTCCAAAGCTTCACCCGCAAAGCTTCACCTAAAGAGCTTCACCCAAAAAGCTTCACCCGAAAAGCTTCACCTCCAAAGCTTCACCTGCAAAGCTTCACCTAAAAAGCTTCACCTAAAAAGCTTCACCCACAAAGCTTCACCTAAAAAGCTTCACCCGTAAAGCTTCACTTAAAAAAGCTTCACCTACAAAGCTTCACCTAAAAAATCTTCACCTAGAAAGCTCCCTCTACATACTTTCACCATCAAAGCTTCACCATCAAAGCTTCACCTAGAAAGC
This sequence comes from Malus sylvestris, assembly GCF_916048215.2. Classification (NCBI taxonomy): domain Eukaryota; kingdom Viridiplantae; phylum Streptophyta; class Magnoliopsida; order Rosales; family Rosaceae; genus Malus; species Malus sylvestris. The sequence goes on from NC_062260.1 coordinate 26,572,293, forward strand.
TTTCATCTACAAAGCTTCATCTACAAAGCTTCACCATCAAAGCTTCACCTAGAAAGCTTCAACACCAAAGCTTCACCTACAAAGCTTCACCACAAAACCTTGCTCCAAATAAACAAATTTTGTTCACAAAACCCAAGATGCCCTTGAACTTGTACAAAAACACTTGGGTAAACATAAACATTTTTTGTTTTACACCCACAAGGGCCCAAAATTTTCCTTCTTATTTATTCACTTATATATGTTCCCAAACATATTATAATAGATCCAACAACAAGCCAAAGTCCCAAGTTTCATAATGGACAAAAGTACAAGCAATTCATCAATAATGAAGGTGCTACAAAAATTGGAATCTGCCCCAAAATAGAAATCCAACCCAAGAGACTTTTTCTCTCTCTCCCTCTTCCGCCTCCTTTCATCTATCAAATTTCTGCAACCTCTGCTCTTCTCCAATGGAGCTGAATTTTGGACACCCTATAGTTCTTGAGCATATGAACAACTTTCAAGAAGGAACCATTTCTGTTTGAGCGACGGAAATTAAAGTGTTGAAGCTCCAAACATGACAGTCGGATTCTTGCAGATTTCGAAGCTGCTGTGATGTTTCGAAGATCTGGAAATATTTAACCATTAGTTCATTCTGCATTTTTGATATGTTATGAAAGAGACGATGAGGAACAACTTCAATGAAGAAAGCATACCGATCTGAACAAGAGAAAATGGAGTTTCGAAGCTCACAACAAATCTGACGGGTTGACAGAAAAATAATAACCAGTCATTCATCATACCTGAGTTTCTTGAGTTATACAGCTCCGAGGGATCTCAAATTTGGATATGTTGTAGTTCACAAGCTGAGGAACAACTTCAATGAAGAAAGCATACCGATCTGAACAAGAGAAAATGGAGTTTCGAAGCTCACAACAAATCTGACGGGTTGACAGAAAAATAATAACCAGTCATTCATCATACCTGAGTTTCTTGAGTTATACAGCTCCGAGGGATCTCAAATTTGGATATGTTGTAGTTCACAAGCTGAGGAACAACTTCAATGAAGAAAGCATACCGATCTGAACAAGAGAAAATGGAGTTTCGAAGCTCACAACAAATCTGACGGGTTGACAGAAAAATAATAACCAGTCATTCATCATACCTGAGTTTCTTGAGTTATACAGCTCCGAGGGATCTCAAATTTGGATATGTTGTAGTTCACAAGCTGAGGAACAACTTCAATGAAGAAAGCATGCTGATCTGAGCAAGAGAAAATAGAGTTTCAAAGCTCACAACAAATCTGACGGGTTGACAGACAAATGATAAACAGTCACTCATCATACCTGGATTTCTGGAGTTGTACTGCTCCGATGGCTCTCCAATTTGGATATGTTGTAGTTAAGGAATTAACGAACAACTTTCATGAAGACAACTTTGTGATTCGACCTACAGATGATGGTGTTATGTTGAAAAACAATTCCGGTTGTTAGGGGAAATGAAAAACAATTCCACCAAAGAAACATCATTATGATGTTTCATCATTATGGTGTTTTCATCATTATGATGCTTTCATCATTGTGATGCTTCCATCATTGTGATGCTTCCATTATGATGTTAATGCACCAACGGTTACACCTTCTGCAATTCCACTTATTCGGGCCTAGCAACCTTCATCAACAAAATCTATGAAGAAAAAGTCCGGGGCTACCACTTAGAAAACAAAAGAATGAAGTTTTGGTACTTACGACATGGACTATTAGCAAGACACCTCATTCGTCAACTCCCTCGACTAGAGACTTGGGGGACTCCCACCATATGCTACTACGCCTTGGTACTCAAAAGTTCGTGACTACTCAGTGACTTGGATTTTTCAAGTCTCCAACCGAGAAGTTTTCCTCACTCGGGAAATTAAGGGAACACTACCTCAAACTACATGCTTCACTCACAAAGCTTCAACAATACAGGTTTCAACAAAAGCAAAAATTCAAAGAACTTTATGAAGAAGGCTTTGGTGTATTTAACACAATATGTTGAAATGAAGCAAAGCTTATTTATTAATATTTTCGATAAGCCACAAATATGTACATATACATGAGTCAAAATAAACAAACAAGAGGGAGCCTTCACAAAGGTTGCTTAGGGGAAGTCTCAGCAATCGGTAGAGCCCCAGAAAGAGAAAGCACCGGAGGGTGGTTATCCGGAGCCTCAGTACTTGACAAAACCCCAGAAGGAGGAGGCATTGGAGGTTCATCATTTGAAGCTTCATTACCAGGTACAGCCCCAGAGGACGAAGGCAATAAATGCCTTTGGAACAAACCCACAAACCGATGATGATCAAGTAAAACCTTACCATCAGATTCCTTCATCTGGTCAAGCTTCCTCTTCATGTTTGTAGCATAGTCATGGGCGAGCCGGTGCAACTACTTATTCTCATGCTTGAGCCCTCTAATCTCCTGTTTGAGACTCATCACTTCAGCAGCCAATGATTCAACTTGGCGGGTTCTAGCAAATAGGCGTTGGGCCATATTAGACACAGAACCTGCACACTGAACACTAAGAGCCAAAGAGTCCTTAACAGCCAACTCATCAGACCGTTTGGAAAGTAGTCTGTTATCTTTGGGAGTGAGAAGGTTCCTGGCCACCACTGCAGCGGTCATATCATTCTTCATCACAGAATCCCCAACGGTAAGAGGACCAATAGGGGATATGAAGGATGGGCGCCATATGTTGTCTGGAGAAGGCGTGGCTGTCTCTTCTCCAAGGTTCAAGTCAAAACGACGGTCGGAGGGTCCAGACATTTTCAAATGTGTTGAAGAAGGAAGAGGTCAGACAAATCAAGATCTTAGAAGTGCAAGAAATGAGCTTCTACTGGTAGAGATTCAAGTGTGCTGTGGAACTTAATGCCAGCCTCTATAAAAATCTGCACTCGACGGAGCTTCAGAAATCGAAGAGGCGTTTGCTTTCTCAAAAGCTGGGCTGCTCAGAGACCACGAGGGCCGATCTCAGAAATCGAAGAGGCGTTTGCTTTCTCAAAAGCTGGGCTGCTCAGAGACCACGAGGGCCGATCTCAGAAATCGAAGAAGCACCTGCTTTTGCAGCCTCGTCAGCACCTGTCACATGCACAATCAGCTTTGCGGAAATTACGGGCAATCTGTCGAAGATTTCTGGTGAAGTAGAAAGCACGTGAATCTTACTGTTCAATCACCGCTCTCCATATGCACCATCAACTCCTCGGGTACCACATATAACTTTGTCAAAGATCTCTGACAAAGTTTAGGCACGAGAATTTCGAAGTTCCAGCTACCCTACTATTACCCATAAGGGTAAAGGAACAGCACCACTGCTTGACAACTGGAAAGTCCCTATGTGTGTCGACCTCCGTGTTTTGCGGCAAAACAGGTTGGCAAGAACGTCCAACCTTTACTCACATTCGAGAAAAGACTCTCAACATAATTACTTTCTCAAAAACCGGAGTAGCACCACTTTCCGAATCTCGAGAGTCAGATCCTCGACGGGATTGCTTGTTCGAAAACCGAAGAGGCACAACTCTCAGAACTTCGAGAGCCAGATTTCCTTAGATAAAGCTTGTCTGTAATCTCCACACGTAATATCAGCTTTCCAGATACCACATACCACTTTTTCAAAGTGCTCTGACAAAATTAAAACACGTGAAGCTGGCAGCTCCCACTACATTGATGTGACCAAGAAGGGTAAAGGAATAGCATTACTACTTGTTATTGGGAAATCCCTATATACATTGACCTCCCTCCTCAACGGACAGGCAAACCTGCAAAAATGCTCAACCCTTTCTCGCATTCGAAAAGGCACCCTCAACATAACCTCTCGAAATACTCAGCTTTATTTCCCCCTGATAATACCTCAGCAAATAAGCCACACCAAGAACAAGAGTATCTCATATCATCAGGGTCGAAAGCAAGAGTATCCCATATCATGCTTTCTCCCTGTCTTTGTCTTTGTCCTTGTCCACACCTGCAGGACAAGGAGAAAGAGAGCAGTCAGTCGGAACCTGAAATCAAACCTCCAATTTGGAACTGACTGCCTGGAGCCTTTGCCTGGTTGCTTACTTAGCATTGCTCTCGAGTACTCATCCTCAACTGCTGTCAAGGTCACGAATTCCACCGGCAAATACCTCATGACAGTTGATCAGATATTGGCTCTTTACACTGAAGCTGCCAAGCGTGGATGAGTCACTATGAAGGAATGTTCTGAAGGACCATTTAAATGCAAAGGTTGCACACCACTTCTGCCATGCAAAAGATTGAAGCAGAAGGTTCAACGGTGAGCTGAAACAGATCACTACAGCACGACACATTTCCATACCACATTCATTATTCCGTCAACAGCAAAAGTATCCCATATCATCAAGGTCGAACGTACTCTAGATTTAATGGACTTGTTTTGACCCTCAAATTTTTGAGTCGGCCTTATACTCTGAAGGGCACCAGAAAACCCTCCAGCACAGTTCAAGAATAAGCCTGTGGAAAGTTACTTCTTCAAAAGCAAAAGTATCTCATATCATCTCTTATCCATTTGCTTCTCCTTATCCTGGCAGTTGAATGAGAGACAAGGAGAAGGAGAACAATCAACCGGAAGCCGAAGTCAAACCTCTGATCCTGGGTTGCTTACTTGGAAGTTTGACTGCTTACCTTGTCTGTCACCTCTTTCGGCAGATCTCCTAGCTCGGCGACTTGGGGGACTCCTACTATAGGGTTTGTATCACACTTGACTAAGCCCGAAACTACAACTAAGCTTCAAGTGAAATTGATACATTACCTTGTGCGTCAACATCAGCTAAATACACCATTCCCAGATGGAGGAAAGGTACTTCCAGAGAAGGGCAGATGAAGATCAGACCACACTTCGGTACTTAGAAGTTTCGTGATTACTCAAGGGATTGGATCTTGCAAGTCCCCAACCGAGGAGTTTCCCTCACTCGGGAACTTAGGGGAGCACTGTTTGTACCATACTTGACCAATCCCGAAACTACCGAGCACCGGCCAACGCTATACTGTCAATGACCCAGAAGAGTTCCCCTCCGACCAGGAGGCCAATCACTACTCGACACGTGTCAAGATTAGAAGCCAATCAGAGCGCAGCATGTGTCGACATCAAGAACCAATCATAACATGACACATGTCAATGTGACAAAGCTACAAGTTTTTCTATAAATAGGGGTCATTCCCCCACAATATTGCCTAATGCCATTTTGTGTGAAATCATTCACAAGAACTCACTAAATTGAGAGCTTGATCCTTTCTACTTGTGTAAGCCCTTCACTACTAATAAGAACTCCTCTACTCCGTGGACGTAGCCAATCTGGGTGAACCACGTACATCCTGTGTTTGCTTCTCTGTCTCTATTCATTTACGTACTTATCCTCACTAGTGACCGAAGCAACCAAGCGAAGGTCATAAAACCTGACACTTTCTGTTGTACCAAAGTCTTCGCTGATTTTGTGCATCAACAATATATAACATTTATATGACATCTCTAAGAACGTTAAGACTTACATGTATATTTTACTTTTTCACATGATAACGTGTAATTATGTTTAAAATCCATCACTCTGTTATCTATATTGTATGAAAGTTCTTTTCCTCCTTGAGAAATAACTCAATGTGCATGCAATGCAAGCTAATCTTAAAGAAAGTGGTCATGACTTTTATCAACAAATAAAAGGCATGCACACATTACACAATTTTGATCTAAATTATAAAGAGTTGAGAAAACGTGCAAGCTGCAAAAGCTTTATGCATGCATTATTGCAGTAAATAAACAAGAAAAAAAAAGTAGCATCTATTTCGGTATACGAATTCATAAGAGTTTGAACAAAAAATGAAAAAAAAGTGTTTTCTTCTTTGAGATCTCCATTTATTCGCTAATTTGAGCTGTGTTTCAATCAAAAGGAAACCAAATCATCAAATAGCGCAGAGAATCTGTACTGGAATGCAAGCAAGCTACTCCACAAAGGGGCCCAAAAATTGAATAAATTTGGAGTGAGTGATAGAGTGGAGAAAATAAAAATAAGAGTAAATTACATAGTAGCCCCTCAGGTTTTCGGTCTATTACAACTCCATACAACAACTTTAAAACATTTCACTTTCATACCTCAAGTACTATTTTATTTCAAAATAATATATTCGTTACATTTTTCATCCATTGATCCGTTAAGCGCTGACGTGGTTGCCACATTTGTGCTGATGTGGCTACCACATGGCAAAAAAAATAATCTTTTATACATTAAAAATATTATAATATTAACCCTTAAAAAAATAAAAAAAAAGCTAAAACCCAGCAACCCATTCCCCCGACCCTCCTTTACTCTCCTCACTCTCTCTCTCGAACCCCAAACCCCCTAAAATCCCCAGATCCAAAACCCACACAATGCAGCTCCGTCGGCGCCTTCCTCCTCACATTCACACTCCTCACGACCCTCATCGAAGCGCATAACATCACACGCCACCAATCCCCTTTCACCATGTTATCAGACCTTCTTCGACGACCTCACCCCCATCGAGGACCGATCGGCAATACCCAACACAGATTCCGACCCACCCTTTATCTAATCCGACCCAGCCTATGGAGATCGCCCTAGCCCCGTCGCCGTCCGCTGACCAGGACATCCCAATCGACACCGTCATGACGTCGTCATCTCAGGAGAACGAAGCAAGCGAGGCGGCGGCGACGGCCAATGCAAGGTTAAACTCTCTCTCTCTCTATAATTGGATTTGTTGAATTTTGTGCATTTCGGTCTCGATTGGTAATTGAATTGGTGTTTGCATTCCCTCAAAATTTCATAGAAGAGTTTGGAATTAATTTGATTAGGGTTCTAGGGTTTATTTTACTCGTTTTATTTGTGATATTGGTAAGAGAGGCTCAAAACGAGTTGAGCTTTTTATTCAACTCTGATGGGAAGGAAGAGATGGGTAAAGGATGAAGGGCATGGACGAAAGGGAAGGAAGAGATGGGCAGGGGGTAGAGGGCATGGACGGACGGGAAGGAAGAGATGGGTAGAGGGTGGGATATGGGGTTGCGGGGAATCATTTCTAGGTTTGGGTTTTTCTGTTTTTTTTTATTTTTAATTTTAATAGGGTTAATATTATAATATTTTAATGTATAAAAAAATATTTTTTGCCACGTGACAGCCACATCAGCATAAATGTGGCAGCCACGTCAACGCTTAACGAATCAATGGATGGAAAATGTAACGGATGTATTATTTTGAAATAAAATAGTACGTGAGGTATGAAAGTGAAATGTTTTAAAGTTGTTGTATGAAATTGTAATAGACTTCAAACCTGAAGGGCTATTATGTAATTTACCCTAAAAATAAATAGAAAAAATAAGACATTGTCTAAAAAATAGTCCTGCGAGTCACTCACTGGAGCAGACCCATCTATTCGCCCGGTCCCCATCGTTCTGAGCCAAAAAAATGGCGTCCCTCTCTTCTCACTCTCCACTCACTCTTCATCTGGCGCGGGAAACCGTGGAACTCTCTCTCTCTCTCTCTAAAACATCAAAATACATTAAAGCGCTTTGCAAAAAAGCAGATGTTAAGTTCTTATTAGAGCCGAGCCGCGTTTTCCAGTGGCAGTACAATCATGACCCCCCTTCCCTAATCATGCAAATGTTGTACGTACTCTTTTCGCTCTCTCGATAAACCTTTTCTCTCTCAGACACGCTATACAAAATGTGACAAATCAAAGTTTACCATTTTGTGGGCTGTCTAAATTAAGTGATCAATTAGATTGAAGGGTCTTATTCAATCGCAGTTCCACAACCACGACTTTTCCATATACTGCTTTTCTGATCTTGCTTTTACTGGCCTAGCTCTGTGATACCTAGCTATATCCTCTCTTTTGTGACTTTCCCTGTTGGAGATATGGCTGCAACCTAAGTGCTCAAAAGTCCAAAAAGCATTCAAAACTCCAAAACGCTATATTATAGTGAGGTATCTAGACAATCTCTAATTTTTGGGTAAAATTTAAAATTTAGGTTTTAAACTAACAAATTATTCTTCAATGGTTAGTTGACCTAAAAAAAAAAAGTTCTTCAGTGGTTGGATTTAAATTAAGTTTTGGATTAAAACTTAAAATTTGAACAAATTTAACCTAGAATTTCGACAAAGTTAAAAGGCTGGCACACCTTATAAGCGTGGATGCGCCCAGAAAAGTGAAGGTTGTAGTAAGGCAACGCTCACAACGCGCGAGGGTTGACAGGAAGTGAGGCCCGCCCCTGACGAGAATGTCAGCCACCCAAAACAAGCCTAACGGCGCTTTTTCGATCTGATAGTTTTAAACGGTCCACATTCAAACTTATTTATTTTAAAATTTTAAATACATTAAATCCAACGAATGAGATCGAATATGATCAAATCTAACAGTAAAAAAAAATCCAACGGTCCAAAATTAAATCCAAAGACTAAAACAATTAATTTTTTTTTATACAAATCAAAATTCATCCAAAAACTCTATAAATACATGTTTCATGAGTCGTCTAGTAAGTTTTCAACTTTTATTGGTATCTAAATATTTTTAGGGTAAATTACATAGTAGCTCCTCAGGTTTGAGGTCTATTACAATCGCATACAACAACTTCAAAACATTTCACTTTCATACCTCAACTACTATTTTATTTCAATATAGTACCTCCGTTACATTTTTCATCTATTAATCCTTTAAATGCTAACGTGGCTGCCACATATATGCCACGTGGCTGCCAAATGTCTGCCATGTGGCAAATAAAATAATTTTTTAATTTAAAAAAAAACCTGAATTTTCTCAAAAAAAAAATGAAAAAAAAGAAACCTATAGCCCTCATCCCTCACCCACCCCCCATAAACCTAAAAAAAAAAAATTGAAACAGAAGAAGAAGAAGAAGAAAAGCCCAAAACCTTTCCCTCTGCCCGCCCTGCCGCGACCCGTGACCCACCTCCCTTCCTCCCCCGGGCAACCTTCCGGCGACCACACCCCCCCCCCCCCCGGCACCGCGCTGCCAGAAGAAGAAGAAGAAAAAGAAAAGCCCAGAACCCTTCCCTCCCCCCTACCCTGCCGCGACCTGCGACCCACCTCCTTTCCTTCCCTGGGCTACCTTCCGGCGACCACACCCCCCACCGCACCGCCAGATCCCTTCCTCCCCCCGGCTACCTTCCGACGACCACCCCCCCACACCAAGATCTCGTGATTTTCAATGTGGATGAGTTTTGAAAATACTTTGAGTTTGAGATGATTTTTGGACTAGTTTTATGGTAAATCCACTTAATCTCAGGTGCAATTTTTGGGGGTGGGTGTGGGGGATTTTTGGGTGCGTTTGGTACGTGGGATGGGACGGAACAGAGTGGGACGGACGAGTTCTTTCCCACGTTTGGTGCGCTAAAATTATGTGGAACACGTGTCCCACGAAACGAAAATGGGTTAAATTTTGGTTCTCCCCCCCTGGAACGGTTTTTTTCCATCCCGTGGAACACAAAAATGATAAATTTTAAGACAAAAATACCCCATAGCTTTTTCAATATTTACACCTTCTAAATCATACAACAAACCCTATCCTTCCTCTTCATTTTCTCTGCCGCTGAAGTTTTACCTCTTCCTTTTCTCTACCGCTGAAGTTCTTCATCCCTGCATCTCCCCTTCGCAACCTTCCTCCTCATCCTCTTCCGTGTGCCTCTCCGTGAACTTCAGTTTTGCATCTTCGTTCCAGGTTCGATCTGCATTCAAAGGTATCTCTCTATCTAGATTCATTTTTTTCAGTGTTCAAGTTTCGATTTTTATGTGCTGAAATATACAATTCTGATGTCTTTGGGTTCTGTTGGATTGGATTATGTTTTGGATTTTCCTCTGTTGGATTCAATATAAACTAGAACCTTTGATGAATTTATCGGCGTTAATGTCAACACCAATAATTTTAGATGCTCCTCTGGCTCTTGCTCATTCAGCGACCTGATCCAGATTGTAAGCCGCATTTAGTTGAGTAATTTGGGGATTAAGAAACCCCATTTGAGCATGAAAGGAACAATTATATTAAATATTATAAAGCAAAATCATTCAAATTTAATTTAAGTTCATATTCATGTTAATTTAGTAGAAAATATTGGGTTAAGCATCGACATATTTTGTATAAGTTAATACCTGGTGAATCGTGTATGTTAAAAAATAATTGGTGAACATGTAGCGCTTACAACTAATCTGAGAATTTGACTTCACATTTCCTTCTTTTTAAAGTGAAATCTGAGGACTTTGTTCTCAATTACAGGGTGATTCAGGGCAGGTGATTCTATGCTAGATTCCGGAGGTGAGGTGCCTCGCTAATATGCAATTTTGGACTGTAAATTTGTAGTGAAAAACAACATTTTCATTTACAGTAACTATTATTAAGTAGTAGATAGTGATCTACAAGGATAATATATATATATATATATATAGTTACTGAGACAGAGCTGTAGCTCAAAGGTTTGTCATTAATACTTGTAGCTGATATTGTATTTAAGATAATGAGAAACAACAGACGAAACAAGGGTAAGTTAGTCATTTTAATCTTTTGGTTTCGTTTCGTCATGCTCTTACCAAACGCAGAACGGAACAACTCTCCCGTTCTGTCCTGCGCATACCAAACATAACATGGAACCACTATTCCGTTTCGTCCTGTCCCGTCCCGTCCGTATACCAAACGGTACCTTTGGGAGGGGTGATGGGGGATGGGAGAAAGGGGTGGCTCGGGTGGGACGGATTGGGGCTTTTTTTTTCTTTTTTTTTCTCCCCTCTTCTTCTTCTTCTTCTTGTTGCAAGTTTTTGGGGGAGGTCGCTAGGGGGTGAGGGATATGGGTACCCTTTTTTTTTTTCCCTTCTTCTTCTTCTACTTCGGCTTTTTTTTTGCTCCCCTCTTCTTCTTCTTCTTCTTGCAGGTTTCTGGGGAAGTCACCAAGGGGGGGTGAAGGATATGGGTATCCCTTTTTTCTTTCCCTTCTTCTTCTTCGCTGGGGAGTGGGTGAGGGATAAGGGATATGGGTTTCAATTTTTTTTTTTTTCGAGAAATTCGGGTTTCAAAAAAAAATTATTTTATTTGTCATGTCAGCATTTAACGGATTAATGAATGGAAAATGTAACGGATGTACTATATTGAAATAAAATAGTAGTTGAGGTATGAAAGTGAAATGTTTTAAAGTTGTTGTATGCGATTGTAATAAACCTCAAACTTGAGGGGCTACTATGTAATTTACCCATATTTTAAAGTTAAAATGTTTATAAAAGTAAATTATAATAATGTACATAAATTTTATTTTAAAAGAAAGTTACCAAAACAAAAAACATAGCCTAGATTTATATTTTAATAATATCAGACTAAAATTTTAATTAAAAACTATTAGAGCAGAAAAAACTGTTTTTAAATTAAAACTTTAATTTTCTGGATTAAAAGTTTTAAAAACTCAAGAATTGAGAATGATTTTAACTGTTCGATGTGAGTTGAAAATTTTTTCAAAACATATATCAGGAGAAATTGAGCCACTTATCTTTATACTCCCAATTCTTGTAATCAGATTTCAACTTTAATTACAAACTAAAACAAAGATGAGAGCTTTATATTGGAACAACAGAACCAAACCAGTTCTACTCTTCCGAACTTGTTCTAGTTCTTCTCCAAGGATTCTCTTTACCTAAAGTCCGTTCTTTTTTAGCCCATTTGAAATGGGCGACAAAAAAGGAGAAACAACCAAGAAGAACCCACAACAAACCCAGCAGCAGCAGCAGCAGAAGCAACAGATTTCACCTTCTCCCAATGACCAACAACCGCCGCCAACGGCTGTTAATATCAGTGGAGCAGCAGCTGCAGCTGGTGTCCCCTTCAATATTCCTCCTCCCTTGTTTGTCCCCACCGGTACTCCAACAACCTCATCTTCATCACCCTTTGATCAGCATCAGTTTGAGGCAGCTGTGAATCCAAAGAGGCCAAGATTTACGAGTACAACCGGACAATGGAAACTTCTTCCTTCACCGTCTTCCCAACAGAAACAACCCCAAGTACCAATTCTGCCCTCAGAATCAACCCCATCTCCAAATAAAAAAAAAACTCAATTATCCCAACCCCATGTCTCCACCATCGGAGCAGCTTCCTCCTCCGACACTGCCTCATCGTCGCCGCCGCACTCTCCTCTGCCGTCTCTGTCAGCAACATCAGGGCAGGACACAAACAAGACAGTAGCAGGAGACCCTCAAAACCTGGTCCACCACCCTCACCAGTTCAGAAAAGGAAAGTACGTAAGCCCAGTTTGGAAACCAAACGAGATGCTGTGGCTGGCGAGGGGGTGGAGGATTCAGTATCAAGGTGGGGCAGCTGGCGGGTCTTCGGATCATGGGTCGGGTTCATCTTCCAGAACAGAGCAGTTACAAACAGAGTCGGGCGGCGCCACCACCACTCACAGCAGAGGCAAAACTAGAGGCGACAAGGACATGGAAGTCGCCGACTTCCTTCAGAAGCATGGCGTCAACAGAGACGCGAAAACGGCGGGAACCAAGTGGGATAACATGCTGGGAGAGTTTAGAAAGGTTTATGAGTGGGAGAGAGGTTCAGAGAGAGAACAAGTCGGGAAGAGTTACTTTAGGCTTTCGCCGTATGAGAGAAAGCTACATAGGTTGCCTGCTTCTTTCGATGAGGAAGTTTTCGTGGAGCTTTCGCAGTTCATGGGGTCAAGGACGAGAACTCCTCAGAGCAGATTAGGGTCGATTGGGGACGACACCCGATCGGCCCTTGTTATGACTAGAAGTCTTCCCCAACCGCCTTCGTTCAAAGAAGACGACTTCCCTCTCTCAGGTACATAGAGGAATGCTGAACCGTTACTGGTTTAATATATAATGCCCACAACACAAGCTGTATACCTAAAATAAACAAAATTTTATGATCAATATCTCTGAACAATGTAGGTTACTAGCTAGTTAATATAACAAGTTAATTCAGTTGTGCCATTTATTTATTAAACTTTTAGTTTTGGTTATATCTATATATATGTTATTATATGCAGGTAGGGGAAACCAACTAATGATCATGAGAGGTGAAGGGGAACCGTTTTACCACGGAGGAAGAGGGACTTTTCTAGGGTTTCATCACCATGATCAGTCTTCCATAGACTTTACAACTGGCCTCTCTTCATCTTCTTCCAAGGAGCTTCGTCGAATCGGAAAGATTCGAATGACTTGGGAAGAATCGGTGAGTCTGTGGGCGGAAGAAGGGGAGCACCATAGAGGGAGAGTGAGGCTACAAGGCTTGAGCTTCTTGAACGCCGACGAGCTCACTTTCTTTGATGATTCCATGGTTGCCTGCACCATGGAAGCTTTTGAAGATGGCCCTTTTGGAGGCTTCTCGGTTGACCGATTCGTGTCGGGACAACAAGTCAAAGTCTTAGGCAGAAGAAAGCCTTCCTCCACTAATTCCGGTGAAAACCAGCTTCTCTAAATTAGATATATTGTCCCATGTCACAAAATCTTGGTTTATTTATAATTCCACATCTTACACTACGTGTTTAATCAATGTTAATTAGGGTTCAATGAAAAGGTCCAGCTTTCCTTACCAGAATCCTCATCAAGATGTAAGCCCTGAAACCAATTTGAATTTATTTGGTAATGTTGTGTTAACCTTCTTTCGTACAATTTTATCTTACACATTGATTTGGTTAAAGGTTGTATTATGTTCTATACAATATTTGCGTGTGTATTTTTTGCAGCAATGCCTCCATGGGAATTTCAAGACCCAACGGAGTACTACGTGGGGTGTCTTCGAGTCCCACCGCCATCACTTCCTACCTTACTCGAGCTTCAATGGTACGTACAAGAGCCACCGCCGGAAGAACTCCGTTTCCCACTCCGAAAAGACGTGTATCGCGACTTACCACAAGGGAAAGAGATCTTCTTCACCACCTCAACAGAATTGCTAGACTGTAGAGCCATCACATACGATATTCTAAGCCCCATAGTCCGAACCAATCCAAGTCTAGCTGCTGCTACTGCCACAAGTAGAGACTCCTTCATTCCCATTTGGGACGACTGCATCAACCGAATCGTCTCCAAATTTTGTTCACTTGAAATGGTCTTCATCCGCAAGCCTAACTCCTCATCACCAACTGAACCATTACAAGATCAATGGCCAAACATGACAGGCTTTGTTCGAAATTTTTGTCTATGGAGAGGAGAAGAAGCCCATAATTTAAAAGATGTCCGCGACATTAATCCGTCAAGCTCAATAGTTGAGAAACTTCTGTGGACTTTCATGGATCTTCCTTATATATTAGGGTACTACGCAATCGGTCATGTTGTAACATTTTGTGCATTGAGTCGTGTTCAAGATCGAATAATTCGAACTGATTTGGGCACGGTTGACCTGTCATTGCCCTCGGAGAGACTCAAAGCCCTAGTCCCATGTCACAGAATTGCAAGCCTGTTGCCATTGATAGCCGATCGATGCTTCAACCCCAGTACTAATTGCGATGGTGGCTCTGACAAAATGCTACCTTATAGCGATTTTGAGAGGTTCGACATGGGGAATGGAAATGCAATCGAAATGACGCCAACCACAGTGACTAGATTTTATAGTAACATTCGGAAGGCGACCGCGGTCAAAGAAATCTACGATTTTCTCGGCCAACGAATACCCCATGCAGAGTACATCCACAGATCCTTGGAGAAAAATTTGGCTTTGGTGTTTAAGCCCAGAGGGTGCAAGTTCAAGCCTACAAATTGCAACCAGCTCGTTGAGGCTCTCATGTACGTGACTAAAGCGCTTGTGGCTTTGCACGACTTGTCGTTTATGCATAGGGATATATGTTGGGAGAAAGTGATTAGGAATGAGAGGGACAACGAGTGGTTTGTCTGCGGCTTCGAAGAGGCGGTCGGGGCTCCGCAGATATACCCGCACAAGTTGGTGATGGTGGGAGATGCGGCGGCGCGTGGGAGGCATGCGCCGGAAATGGAGAGAGGGTTGCATGGTGTGAAGGTGGACGTATGGGGAGTAGGGAATCTGGTGAGGAGTTGCGGGTTGACAGGTGTTCCGAAGATGCTGAGGGAGCTCCAAAACCGGTGTTTAGATCAGAACCCGGAGAAGAGGCCAACTGCAGCCGACTGCTACCACCACCTGCTGCAGCTGCAGTCGTCTCTGCAGTCAGCCACAGTTGGTGGAGTTTTGATGTGACTGCGACTCTTTTATCTCTCAAAAATACATTATTAATTAATTAATTAATTGGAGTTTGTTTTTCGTTATGTGTTGTCTTTAGACCATCTCCAATCTGGGTTAAAAATCAAATTATCCCCCAAATTACCCTCCCCAAACACTCTCCAACTCATGCTAAAATTTTAGGCTAAATGCCAAATGCTATTTCTGGGCCAAATACCTCCCAGCTTTTCCCCGAGTTAAATGCGAAATGTTTATCGAAATTTAAATTTTTTTAGATTAAAATGTTCATAAAATTAATTTACAATAATCTACATATTTTTTTAAAAAAAAAATTGATTTAAAAAAAATTTAGGCTAATTTCATTCTTTAATAATTCCGGACTAAAATTTTAGGGTAGAAGGATTGGAGCAGAAAAGATGTTTCTGGCCTAAAAGCTAAATTTTTCGGGCTAAAAAATTTGGCTTTTAGCCCAAAGGTTGGAGATGGTCTTATGAAGGAACACGTTTGGTCGGATGATTAGAGAAATTTTTAATTGTGACAGAAATAGAAGTGGTATATTACGTGTTTTTATTAAGCGATGAAATTTTTTATTCTTTAAGTTATTAATCTTTTAACACAAATTTTATTATTTGTATAATAACATATGATGTATTATGTTGTGCCGATCATCTTGAAAAATCTTTCGAATGATTGGTTATTATATTGATACCTTAAAAAAGAAGAGAGGGGCTTGGTTTCTAGGTTTGTGTGGGAGATGAAATGGCGGCGGTTGCAGAAGCTGCCACTGGCGGGTGCCTGCTTCGACGGTTAGTTCCATCAAATCAAAGGGTCAGAAATGCAGTTTGCGGAAGACGTACTGAAAACTGAAAGCTGATGCCTGATGGGTATCCTTCACAAGTTCACATATTTTCAGAAATTATTTGAGGCTTGGATATGATTTATTAAGGCTTATATAGGATAAAGCATAGTTTTGTTTGGACATATACATATGCTCTTCTTTAAAGTCTTTTAACCGGATTGCAGAATTTTCAGTTCCCTAAATACTCTATTTTGTTTCCTTATTTATTCTCTTTGATAGCTATATATTATATGACATTGATTTCAACACAATTATCGTATTTGTTGGCACATTCACATTCTTTTAATATAAGTCGATCTTATTTGCATATAGTCGTAAAAAGGGTGCTTTAGATTTTGGCCATTAGAACTCAATCTTTCTAGATAAAAATCCATCTATCTTTAAAGATCCATTTTAAGCCCAAATTTAAAATTTACAAACATATGGGAACACTATTGACCTATTAATACAATTTATTTGCACTCATGCCACTCATACTTTATGGTCCTTTTTTCAAATTCCTAAATTTATGCCAAATTAAAAGTAGTAGAAAAAGTGAAATAAAATGTAAAAAGTGTTTGCATTAACCGTATCCATGTCAAACTAGAAAAGTAGTTTTTTTTTTCGTGATATATTTTGTAGCAATTTTACCTATATTAATTGGTAGGTAAATTAGTTTGTTCCAATTATTTTAAAAAAAATACTACACCTATATTATATATTTTGAATCAAATAACATTCCTCTAACTTGTAGGTAAATTATTTTCTATGTATAGTTATATATGTTAGACAAGTTTTGTTGTTGTATAAACATGAGTGGAACATAATATTGTTGATTTTATACATCAAACTGCATTTCTTTTGTTATAGGTAAGTTATTTTCCATGTACAAGTACTTATGTTAGGCACGTTTTGTTGTTGGTACATACAATGTTTTGTTGTTGGTACATACAATATTTTGTATCATTGTAAAGAAAGATATTACATTACACCCATGGTATAATTGTTGTAGGTAAATTATTGGAAATTAATTTGTAGTTAGGTAATGAACATTTTGCATCATTAGAAATGAACATTTCAAATAGTAGGTAGGTAAATTAATTTGTTCTAATTATATAAAAAAAATTACACTACACCTAGTTATATTTAATTTTTCCAATTATTAAAAAAATTTATACTACACCCAACCAAATAACATTTATCTAACTTGTAGGTAAATTATTTTCCATGTATTGTTAGATATGTTAGGCACGTTTTATTGTTGTATAAACATGGGTGTAACATAGTTTTTTTAATACTATGCATCGAACTACATTTCTTCTTAATATAGGTAAATTATTTTTCATGTATTAGTACATATGTTAGGCACGTTTTGTTGTTGGTATAAAAATTATTTTGCATCATTGTAAAACAGAGATATTATATTACACCCATAGTATAATTGTTGTAGGTAAATTAATGTGCATGTAGATAATGAAATACATTGTTTTAATATATTAATAAAAAAAAGATAAATTCAAAAGTATTCAAGAGTAGGGTGAAAAAAACCGAATCGAACAGTTTTATGAAAATTCAAAGCCTTTCTAAAAAATTAATATGCAATAAATTTTTAACATTAATGTCTTTTTTTTTATTGTTGCAAAATCATTTACTCTCCCCTTACAATTAATTGTCTACATCAAATATGTAATAGGGGTATTTTAGGAATGTGAAAAATGTAAAATGTGTGAAGTAATATGAAATTAATGAATTTTCTTATGTGGATCCTAGTTATTGGGTTTTCTTTGAGTAAAAAAGTGATGTAGGGTTTTATATGAAGAAAATTGAGTTAGAAGGGCTAAAATCATATTTTCAATAAAATTTATACGTATTTTTTTTCTTCACCAAAATCTTACACATTCTTTTCTGGTACGGCTTCTCTCTTTAATCATACGTAATTCAAGAAACCCTCTGTTGAAAAATATTATTATTTAGATTTATTTTAGTGTTTGGTATTTTGGGCTTAGCCCGTTAGAATTAAATTTTGTTAGAGATTAGGGTTAGTTTATTATAAATAGGATGCTTTGTTATTCATTTGAGAATAAGCTAGTCACAATGTAATATCTTAGGGTTTTGTAGCCATTCCGACATTTTCTGTTTGGTTTCAATAATATTTCTAGTTTTGTAATCCGTTTGTTCGTTCATTGTTGTATGCGTACTCTGATATTCAACTTGGTATCATAGCAGGTTTGATCATTCGAGATTTAATCTGTTCTTAATTAGTGTCAATTTGTTTGTATCAGTTTTGTTTGTCAGTTTACTGGGTATTAGTTTCGTCCGTCGTCTTCCGTTCATCCGTAGTCAAAGTCGTTCTCGCCGCCACACATCGGCAACCACAATCTGCTGCACCGCACCCACAATCTGCTGCACCCGCACGACTCCGTGATCTTCTTCCTGCATCGTACTCGCAACCCGCGAACCTATCGCCTGCAACCCATCTGCACTGACTCTTGGATCCATCTCCGCCTCACTAACCTTCTACACCATCCCCACGGTCCATATTCGTCCCTAACGAAGCCCTGATCCGAGAACCACTCGGATCGAGTTCATCTCCCTTTGAAGTCCTGTAAACCTGCATCTGTTTCTGTTCCGCACCACACCTGCAACTTGAACTCATATCTGCACCTATGCTAGTTTTGCGCAAATTGAAAAAAAGAAAGACTGATGTTGTTGGTTTGCACGAAAGACGAAAAAAAAACGGAAAGGTTCTGCTGATTGTTCGCAAGAAGGAAAAAAAAGGAAGGAGGGAAGAAGGAAGAGAAAAAAAGGAAAAACAAAAAATGGCTGTTTGTTTGAAGCCCACCACGGGCAGAGAAAAAAATTGGAAACGGTTAGTTGTTTTGGGCCTGTGTGTTTCGTTGGGCCATTGGTTGGATTGGCCCGAGAGAATGAATATTTTGATGGGCCAAACTTATTAAGTTGGGCTACTGTTTTCTATTGGTTTGGGGCCCACATTTTATATTGGGTTTGTGTTAGGAACCTGCTGTTGGAGCTTGTTGTTACCCGCAATGATCGTTCGAGTGCTTGGACGGGTGACCACTCGAGTGACGTTGTGTACATGGTGAATTGGATTTTTTGTTTGTTTGTTTGGAAGTTTGAATTCGACATCGGCATCGGAATTTGGAGCCTTGCATCCACATCTGTTTGTTGGCAAACTCATGTCGTGTACCGCTATGAGTTTGACGGGGGGTGTTGGAAAATGTTATTATTTAGATTTATTTTAGTGTTTGGTATTTTGGGCTTAGCCTGTTAGAATTAGGTTTTGTTAGAGATTAGGATTAGTTTATTATAAATATGATGCTTTGTTATTCATTTGAGAATAAGCTAGTCACAATGTAACATCTTAGGGTTTTGTAGCCGTTCCGACATTCTCTGTTTGGTGTCAATAATATTTCTAGTTTTGTAATCTGTTTGTTCGTTCATTGTTGTATGCGCACTCTGATATTCAACTCCCTTATCACCAATTGCCGACCCCTCCTGGCATCGGGGTCAATGGCAGTCTTTTCTTATGTCTTTTGACATAGGAGAAAATCAAGAATCTCAAAGAGATGGGTGAGATAACTTGGGAATTATTCAACCAGAAGCAACATAATTGTTCGACGTCATTAATCGTGGATTCGCTTAACATTATCAAGCCTAACACTTGATTTAAAGAACAGGAAGACTCTCTTCTTAGATTATTTTTAAAGGAAAACTAATGAAAATGTTTTGATAATTTTGAGTTTTAACGATAATGACAAAATAAAGGGTAAAGTGAATAGTATCAGGATTGACTTTTTAGTGTAAAAATATGGTTTTTCGTTAAAGTGAATAATACCGGGAGCTTTCGTTAAAGTTCCCTACTTTTAATTTACTAATTGGCTACTTAATCTTACATATGGAGCCCTTTAAATATGAGGGTACCTTAAATTGGTTGGATAGACAATTAATAGCATATTATAGTTATATTGCAACTTATAATTAAAAGAGTTCGTTTTGATGTGTTTTTAAAATAATTGAAAATGCTTTTGGTGTAAATTTTAAAATGACTGATAGCATTTTTGGTGTAAATATTTTTAGAACCAATCCTCAATAAAAATACAAGTAAATCTTGAAAAAAACACTTAAAGTGCTTCTTGGAAGAAGCACATAATTTGTGCTTCATGCAGAAACCACTTTAAGTGCTTTTGGAATATAATTTATGGAGTGTAGTCTTCCGTATATCTCTCTGTTGAACGGAGAACCGCCAGATGACAGTCCTAATTCTCGATTTTCTGTCGTGGTAGGCCTGAGCTCGGTCTCAAATTGGGCATTTGATTTCCCTTCTTTTAGTCTTCCACTCATCTCACATAGATTTTTAGTTTGCTGCACCAGATTCAGTTTAGCCCAAAAATATCTCAAAACAGTAACCCTAACAACTTGGATCTCCTTCCTTTGTGCCTTACACAACTAATCTCCTTTACCCTCCCACCTTCCACCCACAAAATTTTCAATTGCCTGCTAGATACTTTCTTTCGATTGAGAAGCCTTATTTGGCCACGATGTTTGCTACCCACTTTAAGAACTAGTCGTCTCTCACTCATATGAAGGTATGCAAAACTACTTTGGTGGTTCGGGTCTTTGTGCTGCCTCCTTCTACGGTTTTGATGGTGTTTTGTCTAATTACTTTGTTGGCATCAAAATTTTCCCTTTGCTGGTCTTCGGGTGGTGGATATGGTTGCTGGTGTTGGTTGAGTTTTTTAGACACAGTTTTATGTATTTGTGGATATTTGTTGTGAAATCAGGAATTAGTTTTGTTCTTCAATTAGGGTTGTTTCGTATCTGTGTTTTTGTTTTGGGTCATTGTGTTTTGTTGGTGTCAACGGTGAATCGGTTGACCAAAACGACGGTGCATGTGGTTGTGGCGATGACGACTTGTGTCAATACACCGAGTATATAATTGGATCATTATGTGCTTTGCTTGGGCTTCTATGTTCACTTGGTCTATTTACATCTTTTTTTAATGTTTATCTCTAGTTACGTTTTCTTTTATCAATGAAGCATGTTTGACAAAAAAAAAAATGATTACAAAAAACTATCTAAGCTTTTTTTTTTCTTTCTCTTCGTAAAAGGGGGACAACTGGTGGCAAGTCATGATTATCCACCCCTCCGGGCCTTGAAAAGCTATAGAGAATTTCATCATGCCCCTGACCATAGTCAAGCTTTTGGTGTGATTCCAAATAGTCTCAACATTTTAAAACATTCTAAATAACTATTTAACATTTTGAAAATTAGACATCTGATAAGTCACCAAGTGACTTTAACAACATTAAATGATGATGTTACTAGCATTTAATGATGAGGTAGACAAATACTACAGTTTGCTTTCACTAGTTGACGTCTTCGGCGTTCTAATCTCCCAAATTGACACATTTTAGCCAAGTTAAACCATATATTTGCTTGATGTCAATTTGGAGATTTAAATCTCCATAAATGACTTGAGAATTAAAATACGTTCAATATTTATCCATGAAATCACTGAACACTAGTGAACCTAATAAATGTCAATTTAAAAAGAAAAACTTTAGGTAGTTATTTGGAATGTTTTAAAAGATTATGACCAATTTGTTTATAGTTTTTGGTACTTAACCTATAACCCTTAATAAAGATACAACAGTAACAATTCAATGTTGATTTTTACATTAATAAAATGATATTTATGTTTTGTTTTACAACAATAATCTTCATTTTTTTTAGACGAAAGATAATTTTTTATTAAATACGAATTGAAAAGTTTACATTATCAGTTAGAATATTAAAAAAGAATTCTAGGCCAATACAATCTCAGCTAAACGACCCACCATGGGTTTGAACAAACACAGCAATGACGTTACCTTCTCTACAAGTAAACTTGAACGAAACAATCCCAACTTCATTTGCCGACGCCCAGATGTCATATAAAATGTTTTCCATTGCTACATCCACACTGTTCATCAATTTTGCCATTCGAATCACCACCTGCGAGTCAGATTGATCAACGACCACCTTCCTATATCCCTCCTGCCGACAGAACCGCGACGCCTCCCTAATAGCAGCCGCCTCAGCCATCACAGTAGAGGACGCCTGCAATTGCCCGACCCCTCCAGCAGCAACCAACAAACCAGCAAAATCTCGCAGCACCATAGGATGACAAATTTGTTTATTAAATATCATAGCATTCCTACACTTCCAAATGCGCCACAACCCAAACAGAATACTCTGCAAAATATTTTCCTTCTCCACCACATCCTTCACTTTCAAACAAATTTGCTTCCAACTATCAATGAAATCCGCCCCCACCACTTCCCGCAAATTTAGTTGAACCGGTATGCCAAACCAAAAAGCCCTACTAAACTCACATTCAAAGAACAGACGATTCTCCGTCTCCGTATGCATTGCACAGAGACCACACGTTTCAGGCACTCGAACATATGTCGACGTTGGAGATTCCAACGCACGGCTAGCTAATGCGTTGTTACAACAACGCCAAACAAAATTCTTCAACTTATTTGGAATTCGCAACTTCCACACTCCCATCCACGTTGGGCTATTTGCATCCCGCTCACTCGTGGATCCCAAAGCCTTCCTTCCCAACTCCCCCGCCTCCATCATCTGCATATCTATCTTGTATCCCCATTTTACCGTACAATCCCCATTATGTGTGAAATACCAGATAAACCGATCAGAACAGCCCGATCTACTAATCGGAATCCCCAAAATTTGACTCACATCTGCACTATCAGAATGGGCATTCAACACCTCCTCATTCCACACCGTACCATCATCAGCCATCAAATCCGCCACCTTCGTACTCTGAAGAGAGATCCGTGGCATGACTTTGAATGTTGGTGCCCAAGGATCCTCTCGAATCCGGTTTTACAACAATTATCGTTTATAGTATTATTATTTTTCTAATTTTGCATTACATTCTATATTGAGCTCTGCATCCTTTCCTTTGCATAATTGCTTTCATGGAGTTTGCAAATCTCGTTCTTTTTTCTTGGTCAATGGAGTTTTTGAATCTCATACTAAACACACTATTAAACACGAAAAACTACATATTCTAGATTGATCAAGTATTTGTATTAACCTCGTTCATCTTTTTTTTTTTTAGTGAGGAAGAGAAAATACATCCACTGCAAATCAAAGATGTCTCGGTTGCAATCAAATTATTTGCCAAATATGAAAAGTACGTAACACTTTTACTCCATATATATGCAAAGGGAATTCCATTTTTCTTCAAAAAATAGGGATTGGGTGGGGGGCTCACTCCATATTGAACTTCAATGATCCGAACCGTCTATTTTGTAAGTCTCGTTTCATAGATCATCCTTACACAAATTCAATTCGATCTGAAATTATTTGCCTATTTAATTATCAAGATAAAATTTCATTGTTTTTTATATAACAAGGTATTCGTTATTTTCTTTGAATTTTCAATTAGATGTCTTAAACATTTTCGATTTGACTAGTACTTAATGATCTATGAAGTGCGACTTGAAAAATAAACAGTTCAGATCGTTAAAGTTTGATGTGATGTGGTCTCCATAACTAATCCTTATTTTTATCAAAAAAAATAAGAACCCCTTTCCGTAAAGGTTTCCTATATATATTATATAGATGCTACACTGCAGTTCTTCGATAAATTTTCCCTCCTTACCACGTTCCCAAGAACGACAACAACTTTTCAGGGGTCATGCTTGGCGGAGTCTCAGGATCAAGTAAGACTCCTGAAAGGTAGTCTACCTACAGAACGAGTGCAAATATACGTATGTTTCACTAGTGGGAGAACCTCTCTAACATGTTAAGAAAGGGTAATATTAGAGAGATTAAATTTTTTTGGAAAAATTAGTATCCGGTCCCTAGTTTTTATTGTTCATTGACTAAGACCTTATTAGTCTCAAATTTTAATTCAAGTTCCTAGCATTAATGTGATAATGAATTTACTTGTTTATTATATAATTTTTTAATATAAAAATTAGTAATTAATTTAGGGTTTAATACTCACACCTCTATTAAACTTCTAATTAATTTTCAATTCAAACATTTCCAAAATAATAAAAAATTAAATTAAATTAAGTTTGTACCTATTAGTTTTTTTTTATATATAAAAAGATTCTCAATTTTTTAATCTTAAATGTACCCATTCATATAATTTTTCAATTTTTTTAATCTTAAATGTACCCATTCTCAAATATATCAATTTGTTATATGTAAAATGTACCCTTTTTTAATATAAAATCCATTCAAATTTTTTAATCCATGTTTAAACTTATATGGGTACATTCTTTTTCGTTGATTTGAGAATGTATCCATGTTTTGGTACAATAACTTTTTTTGTTAATTTTGGTTAATGTACCCATACATATATGTATATATATATACACACACACAATATAATAGAGAGTATAATTTATATTTTATTATTTTTAATCCCATAAATTATGGGTTTTATTTAAAATCTCATTAATATAAACAATTACAAATTTCAATTTTTAATTTTTAATTAAAAAAATATAGTAACTTACATTATTACATTAATGTCAGGGACCTTAATCAAAAACTAAAAACTAACAAGGTTTCAATCAAAGAATATTGATAGCTAGGGACCGCATCCAAAGTGTCCCAATTTTTTTTAATTAAATTGTAAATTAAATGATGTGTCACCAATAAAAAATAAACACGTTAATCGATACTTAATTAATATATGTATGTATGTATATAACCCAACTATCGTAAACATTCGAATATGCATGTACTTATGCATCAACCCTTAACATTTGAGTATTTTGTTATAAAATATACATGCACTGATGCACCATATACTTTTTGTGGTTTCTGACTTTTTTGCAACTCAGTTTTATCAGCCAATAACGATGTTTGAGTCACACAGCTCGAAGATTCTCTTTTTGGAGGGAGAATATGTTTCTGTAAACGTTAACCCATTTGACCATAATAACTGATAAAATCCGCCATTCTCATGATATGTGTCACTTCTCTTACACATAAAACATGCAGTAATCGAATAAATAGATTCAAAAATGTGTGAGGTGCACGACAAAATTCATAATTCAATACCTAAAAAATCCAAAATTGATCAACTAAGTGGCAAAAAAATTGTATCAATTGGTTGTACAATATTGTAGCATGACAATGATAGAAAATTGACTATGCAACCTTTTCATATATGGTGAATAAATGTCCAAATTGTCATTGTATAGATTTGTTTGAGACTGATCACCAATTCGTTGATTCTTATTCACCTTGTTCTTAAAATTTTCATCTCAATAAAATCAAGAATTAAGCATGGATAACTACTTTTAGGGTGATTCCAAATTAGTCTCAACCTTTTAAAACATTCTAAATAACTACCTAATCTAAACATTAGACATTTGTTACATCACCATTGTTAAGCAATGACTTTACCAACATTAAGTGATGATGCTTTTAGCATTAAATAATGAGTTGGAAGAATACTGAAGTCAGTCTACTAATTTTCATCTTTGGAGCTCTTTCTCCAAATTAACTCTTCTTAGCCAATTCAACTCGTAAATTTAGCTAAACTGCGTCAGTTTGGAAATTCAGCTTCATAGATGATATTTTCACTTTTCAAAACTTTAGGTAGTTATTTAGAATGTTTTAAAAACTTATGACCAAATTGAAATCACCCCTAAAAGTTGAGTAATTATTTGAACTTAGTCCAAAAATAAACAAATTATTAGATTTTGTTAAGCACTAAGAAAAAAGAGTAAATTGTAGTAACGATCCCTCAGCTTTAATAAAATTGGAGTAATGGTCCCTCAACTAAAAATCCATTACCATTGATCCCTCAACTTATCAAAATGTGTAGCTATAGTCATCTGCATCAATTTCGTCAAAATTTCGTCAAAATAAGTTATATTGGAATAACCATTTATACAATTAGGGTCCTCAACTCATCAAAGTGTGTAAGTATGGTCCTTTTCGTCAACTACGTCAAAATTTTTGTCAAAACGAGTTATGTTGGAAGGACCATTGCTACAATTAGGTTGAAGTTAATGGACAATTTCTCCAGTTGAATTAAAGTTGAGGGACCAATGGTTATGGATTTTTAGTTGCGGGACCATAGTTACACGTTTTGATGAGTTGAGGGACCAATGGTAATGGTTAGTTGGGGGACCATTGCTCCAATTGAGTTAAAGTTAAGGGACCATAGCTACAATTTACTCAAGAAAAAAATGTATAAGAACTAAGAAGTTGAAATCCAACAAAAGCCTACAACCCAAATGATGTCCAATATTTTCAGCCCAGATGGCAGTTTACCCGTCCCACGTACAATTTCCAACCGTACCCGCCAAGCCCGACCCGACTTCTCCAATGACTCGAGTCCACCCCAAAAACTTCCCTATAAACCCTAAAACCCAAACTACGACCTGACTATTTCTCCCCTGCGGAGCCCTCATTTACCCTCCTCTAAACTCCCCCTCGTTTTTTACTACCATGGTAGCATCTTCATTTACCTCTGTTCCACATCATCCATCATCCACAATGTTCCGATATGCCTCTCCAGCTCCAACCCCTTGTTGTCTCCCCTGAGCACCGCCGAGCATCAACCACCACCTCTCGGTAACATATGATGATGTTGTGGACGCGTTGCACTAGATTGCAACTAGGGATGACAACGGTTCAGTTTGGAAACGAAAATGTTATATCCATCTCCAAAACCACAAAAAGTAATCATAACCATAACCATAACCGCAAATTAACCATTGGGAATTATCCATAACCATACCCACCGGATAACAGATTTCTCATCAGTTATTGGTTATATCCGTCTTGTCAAAAACAAAATATTATTTTCATCCAATTGACGCACAATAATTTAGTAGGTACTAATTTCATCATTAAATAGCCATGTTCAATAATAAAAAACATAACAATGAATGAATTTTGTAGAGTATAAAAATAAGAGTTGTTTGTACCATACTTGACAAATCCCGAAACTACTGAGCACCGGTCAACGTTATACCGTCAAGGATCTATAAGAGTTTCCCTCCAACTAAGAGGCCAATCACAGCGCAACATGTGTCAACACCAAGAGGTTAATCACAAGGCGACACGTGAACCTCAAAGGCCAATCACAACATGACACGTGTCAAGGCCAGAACAAAGCTAGAAACTCTCTTCTATAAAAGGAGATCATTCTCCCACAATAATCCCTAATGTCATTTGTACTAAATCATTCACTAGTACTCACTAAAGGAGAGTTTGAACGTATGTACTTGTGTAAGCCCTTCACAATTAATGAGAATTCCTCTACTCTGTGGATGTAGCCAATATGGGTGAACCACGTACATCGTGTGTTTGCTTTTCTGTCTCTATCCATTTACATACTTATCCACACTAGTGATCGGAGCAATCTAACGAAGGTCACAAACTTAACACTTTCTGTTGTACCAAAGTCCTCACTAATTTTATGCATCAACATTTGGCGTCGTCTGTGGAAAACGCACTTATTCTTACTCTCTTCAGCTTTGTCAAGCTGGTTTCCACCATTCGTACACTCTCTTTTGACCAGGCATCCCTCTCCAACATGGGAAGCTAAGGAAGCCACAACACGCAGAACGACACCCCCCTCGCACCTAGTGCGAAACAACGAAAGAATGAACAAAAGAAGCTTGTTCTTCAAGCTAAAGTTGAAGAGCTGGAGGCTCAGAACAACAAGTTAACAATAAAGAATGAGATCATTCAGGAACAATATGAGAACCTCTTCGAGACGCTCCACAAAACTAGGCGTGCTCAAACACGCAAGCTTGTTGCCTTTGTGGACATCAACCATCATCTGGGTGCCTCCCAACACGGAGGGTCACTTTCCTTCGACATGGGTATCCCTGATGATGAGCAAGCTAATCATCAAAACATTGATCAACATGAAACTTCTCTCAACCCAGCTGCTTCGACCCGAAGCAGGAGAAGTGGAGGAAGACACCTCATTGCAGAAAGGTTAGAATGATCGAAAACTGTTTATTGTGATTACCGAGACTTCTTAAAGGAACGTCGAGAAAATCCCTTCCATATAAGCTCGAAAATCAATGACCCAAGGGTTTCTGAAAAACTCGGTCCCCTCTCACGACCCAGGCCAGTTGCCAATCTAGGGAAGGAACGACAGGTCCTAGAGGAACATGAAGGTACAAGGAACTCGGAGGTAGTCCGACAGACTCGTCCTAGAAGTCAGTACAGCGAGTCCAAGGAAAAACAGCATGCTCTTGCTCAAACTTTTCTACTTCAGAGAGGCGATGGAGACTTACGGAAGAAAATTTCAGTGGTACATGACTACACTCAAGACCCCATTGTCCTACAGCTCCTTGAGGAAGTAAACAAGTTGAAGGCCGAACGTCAGGCCAAGATACCTGATTGGAACCAACCCAGGCCTGGCCCTCTTACAAGGAGGATTCGCGACACCCCCTTCAAGCACTGACAAAACAAAAGCTTAGTTAACAACTCTATACTGGAAGGGATGACCTGATTAAATACCTTAACCTCTTTGAGTCCACCATGGCATATTGGATGCACATCGACGAACAGCGATGTCTTCACTTCCCTTCCACCCTCTCTAGCGGAGCTCTAAACTGGTATTGTCGTCTTCCACCAGAGACAGTAGACTCATTTAATGAACTAAGGAAACTGTTTATCTCTTAACACATCTTCCAGAATGATCGCTTACATTCTGTAGATGATGACACAGGCTTGCAACCACGCCTCCGCCGAAGCAAGAACATACCAAGGGAACCCTTTAACCTCTATCAACAAGTGGGAAGTGGAAGTCAAGTTCTACCAAGTGAGGAGATCTTGGCCATTCAGACACCCATTGCATCATCTCCTGCCTCATTTAGCTACTCACTAAGTCACCAAATGTATTTGTCTTTTGGTAAGAGGAAGGATTTTTACTCTTAGCAAACCCATTACAACAAGAGGGATAAAAGTTCGTATCAAGACAACTAGGGGTGAACATATTGTCGACTATTATGACTATGGGGCCAAGCCTCACTCTTTCAAAGTGGAGAATTAGGTACTGAAGGAAATGTTATTATAAGAAGGCATACATATTACAAATGTTTTGACTTTTAACCGCTTGAGATCTTTTGTCACACAAGCCATTCGAAAAATATTTAAAGAAGAGGGAATTCAGAAAACTTCTTTTGAGTCTTTTGCATTCCTAGCACTGGAACATTTAGTCTACGCTGACCTACCTTTATACTCCAACTCAGAGCTTCAACATGCGTACTTTGACATAAAGTATGTGATACTAAGTGTTACAACCAACATGGTTCATATATCTAAAGCATGGATCCCTTCATGCATAGCAAAACATTCATAAGCATCACTCATGTCAATGAACATAAACATCATACATTCCAACACATTCATACATAAACATCATACATTTCAACGCATTCATACATAAACATCATACATTCCAACATATTCATACATAAGCCAACTATGCTCCGAAAGGGTTCAACATACTTTGTGTCATTCGACACTTGCTACAATGTGCCTCGACACCTTGCCCTTATTCTCACTAACCAGGTGATGAAATGTATAACCCATACTCTCATTCATGCCACCAACCAGGTGATGAAATGTACAACTCGTACTCTAATATTATTTGGCAACTTGCCACTCTTATCACCAAGCAGGTGAAGAAGGAACTTACCTTCGTGCCACCAATCAGGTGATGAAATGTAGAACCTGTACTCTAATATTATTTAGCAACTTGCCACTCTTATCACCAACCAGGTGAAGAAGGAACTCATCTTCATGCCACCAACCAGGCGATGAAATGTACAACCCGTACTCTCCTTCATGCCATCAACCAGGTAATGAAATGTGAAGAAGGAACTCATCTTCGTGCCACCAACCAGGTGATGAAATGTGATGAAAGGTGATGAAGGAACTGACATTCGTACCACCAACCAAGTGATGAAAGCAACCCACCATTTATTCCACCAACCAGAAGACGAGTGATGCAACTTGTACATGTGAACTCTTAGCATTCACAAATAATCAAAAATCCTCAAGCTTTACAACTTAACTGGGGGAGCACTTATGCCTAACAAAAGTTATAGTCACCAACAAAGTCTTATTACAAGCCAACAACGGCTTCAATGCATGGTATACGAAGATCAAGCTCTTCAGCCCTCCTGCATTGCTTCAGACATTTCTCCTCTGTAACAATGCAAACATGACAACTCGTAGAAAGCTTCACACACTCTTGATCAAGAATGTTCGAAGCAAATTCAATTTATATGGTTCATCCAAACCTTTGACTACTACAAGGTGTGGCTTGCATCACAATCTCTTGCTCAACAGTGAGGAAGCAAAATTTGAATATGTTGTTTCTCTCACATTTTCAAATTTCTAGTTTTCCCAAAAAAAAAAAAAAGGAAATTGTGAAATTCAACAACTTCAACAAATGGAGGGCAACTACAAATGCCAAAAACTTCACACACTCTTGATCAATATAGTGTGAATCAAAATCAATTCATGGTACCCAACAAAGCTTAACCCTTAAAGCTTCACCTACAAAACTTAAACACAAAAGCTTCACTAATAAAAGCTTCAACAAATGGAGGCCAACTACAATTCTCAAAAGCTTCACACACTCTTGATCAAGATAGTGTGAAGCAAAATCAATTCATGGTACCCAACAAAGCTTCAACCTCAAAGCTTCACCTACAAAGCTTCAACATAAAAGTTTCATCAACAAAAGCTTCAACAAATGGAGGGCAACTACAAATGCCAAAAGCTTCACACACTCTTGATCAAGATAGAGTGAAGCAAAATCAATTTATGGTGTCATCAAAGCTTCAACTCCAAAGCTTCACCTACAAAAGTTTCAACACCAAAGTTTCACCTACAAAAGCTTCACATACAAAGCTTTAACACCAAAGCTTCACCTACAAAGCTTCAACTCCAAATCTTCACCTACAAAAGCTTCAACACCAAAGCTTCACCAAAAAGCTTCAACATCAAAACTTCACCTATAAAGCTTCAACTCCAAAACTTCACCTACAAAAGCTTCAACACCAAAGCTTCACCTACAAAAGCTTCAACACCAAAGCTTCACCTACAAAGCTTCAACATCAAAGCTTCACCTACAAAGCTTCAACTCCAAAGCTTCACCTACAAAAGTTTCAACTCCAAAGCTTCACCTACAAAGCTTTAACACAAAAGCTTCAACTTCAAAGCTTCACCTACAAAGCTTCAACATCAAAGCTTCACCTACAAAAGCTTCAACTCCAAAGCTTCACCTACAAAGCTTTAACACAAAAGCTTCACCTACAAAGCTGCAACTTCAAAGTTTCACCTACAAAGCTTCAACTCCAAAGCTTCACCTACAAAAGCTTCACCTACAAAGCTTCAATATATATATTCGAAAATTGGAAAGAAAAAAAAAATCAAAAGTTTGAAAATTCGAAAAAAAAAAATTCACAAATTCGAAAATTCAAAATTCAAAATTAAAAAAAAAAGTCGAAAATAAGAAAAAAAAGAAAAAGGAGAGCCTAGGAAAATTATGAAGTTTTGTTACTTTGGAAACTTGGCTATTAGTAAGACACCTCATTCGTCAACTCCCTTGACTGGAGACTTGGGGGACTCCAACTGTTGGAGCGAGATTTCCTACGAGAAGAAATACCTCCACAGATTTGTTGACCGCAATCCTTACGTTTGCCGAATCCTCCTTCGAGGTGTCCGAAAATAATCTTCCTCAGCAGCTTGCCCAGGCGGGTACCTGCAAAAGATACTCCGACGTTTAAGTCAGTTGATTGGTTTTTATTCTCTGGATTATCTCGGGTTCTCCTCACGTCCCTTG
Organism: Malus sylvestris; assembly: GCF_916048215.2. Taxonomy (NCBI): domain Eukaryota; kingdom Viridiplantae; phylum Streptophyta; class Magnoliopsida; order Rosales; family Rosaceae; genus Malus; species Malus sylvestris. The sequence goes on from NC_062260.1 coordinate 26,604,176, forward strand.
TTCTTTGGCTCATCTCCATATTTATAGGATTGCATGCTTGGAGAACAAGTATCACGATCTCTCTTCTTTTTCCACTTCCTTAGTGGTTCTTCGTAATATGACCGCATGCTCCGGGAACAAGCACCACGTCATATTTTCCTTTCCCACTTCCTCAATGATCCTCCGTAGTAGAGGCGGTTACCTGGACACGTGCGCCTATTCCTCGTGGGCTTTCCTTACGGTTTACCTTGCATAACACCATCCCTGGGTGACTTGGATTAGCTCATGATTCGAAACCGGATTTTATCTTCCCACAACTGGAGACTTGGGGGACTCCTACCATATGTTACTTTACCTCGGTACTTGGAAGTTTCACGACTACTTAGTGACTTGGATTTTTCAAGTCTCCAACCGAGAAGTTTTCCTCACTCAGAAAATTAAGGGAGCATCACCTCAACCTACATGCTTCACTCACAAAGCTTCAACATACAAGTTTCAACAAAAGAAAAAATTCAAAGAACTTAGTGAAAAAGGCATTGGTGTATTTAACACAATACGTTGAAATGAAGCAAAGCTTATTTATTGATATCTCCGATAAGTTACAAATATGTACATATACATGAATCAAAATAAACAAACAAGATAAAGCTTTCACAAAGGTTGTTCAGGAGAAGTCTTAGCAGTCGGCAGAGCCCCAGAAAGAGGAGGCACCGAAGGGTGATCATTCAGAGCCTTAGTACTGGGCAGAACCCTAGAAGGATGAGGCACCGAAGGTTGATCATTTGGAGCTTCATTATGCGGTACAGCCCCAGAAGACGAAGGCAATAAATGCCTTTGGAACAAACCCACAAACCTCTGATGATCAAGTAAAATCTGACCATTAGATTCCTGCAGCTGGTCAAGCTTCCTCTTCATATTTGTAGCATAGTCATGTGCGAGCCTGTGCAACTATTTATTCTCATGCTTGAACCCTCTGATCTCCTGTTTGAGACTTATCACTTCAGCCATCAATGATTCAACTTGGCGGGTTCAAGCAAATAGGATTTGTGACATATTAGACACAGAACATGCACATTGAACACTAAGAGCCAGAGAATCCTTAACAGCCAACTCATCAGACCGTTTGGAAAGTAATCTATTATCTTTGGGAGTGAGAAGGTTCCTGGCCACCACCGCAGCAGTTATATGATTATTCATCAGAGTCCTCAACGGTAAGAGGACCACTAGGGGATAAGAAGGATGGGTGCCATATGTTGTCTTGAAGAGGTATAGCTGCCTCTTCACCAAAGTTCAAGTCAAAATGACGGTCGGATGGGCCAGACATTTTTAGAAATGATGAAGGAGAAATGAGGTCCAATAAATCTCTGAAGTATAAAAATAAGGGGAAATTTTCTACAAGCAATAACTCTCCGAGCGTACTTCTTGCACACAATTGGTGCCCCTATAAAAGAAATGACAACAGGTCTGTTGGTTTAAAAATCGAAGACGCATCACTCTCCGGATTCCGAGAAACGGATTTTCCCGAGTAAAATCTGTCGACAATCTCCACACGTAACATCAGCTCATCGAGTACCACAGATAACTTTGCCAAAGATCTTTGACAAAGTTTAGACACATAAATTTTGAAGGTCCAGCTACCCTACTATTACCCACAAGGGTAAAGGAACAGCACCACTGTTTAATAACTGGAAAGTCCCTATGTGTGTCAACCTCCATACTCCGTGGCAAGGTAGACTAGCGAAAATGCCCAACCTTTACTCACATTCGAGAAAACACTCCCAACATGATTGCTTGCTAAAAAATCGAAGAGGCACCGCTCTCCGAATCTAGAAAGCCAGACTCCCAACAAGATTACTTGCTCAAAAATCGAAGAGGCACCGCTTTCCGAATCTCGAGAACCAAACTCCCAGCATAATTGCTTTCACAAAAATCGAAGAGGCACCACTCTCCGAATCTCGAAAGCCAGACTCCCAACAAGATTGTTTTCTCAAAAATCGAAGACAATTGTTCTTCGAATCTCGAGAGCTAGATCTCCGACATGATTGCTTATACGAAAATCGAAGAGACACCGTTTTTTGAACTTCAAGAGCCAGATTTCCTTGGATAAAACTTGTTTGCAATCTTCATACGCAACATCAGCTTTCCAGATACCACGTACCATTTTTTCAAAGTGCTCTGACAAAGTTAAAACATGTGAATCTTGCAGTTCTCACTACATTACTATGACCAAGAAGGGTAAAGGGACAACGTTATTACTCACTGTTGAGACAATTCCTATATATGTCGACCTTCATCCTCCATAGCCTGGCAGACCTGCAAATAAAAAAATGCTCAACTTTTCTTCACATCCGAGAGGGCACTCTTAGTAGAGTCTCTCGAAATACTCAATTTCTTTTCCCCCTGATAATACCTCTGCAAACAAGCCATACCAAAGCAAGAGTATATCATATCATCAGGGTTAAAAGTAAGAATATCCCATATCATACTTTTTCCCTATCTTTTCCTTTGCCCTTACTCTTACCTGCAAGACAAGGAGAAAGAAAGCAATCAGTCAGAACCTGAAATCAAACTACCGATCTGGAACTGATTTCCCGGAACCTTTGTCTGGTTGCTCACCTAGCATTGCTCTCGAGTACTCATCCTCAACTGTTGTCAAGGTCACGAATCATTTCGGCAAATACTTCAGAACAGTTGATACGATATTGGCTCTTTACATTGAAGTTGCGAAGCATGGATGAGTCGCTGAGAAGTAGTGCTTTGAATGACCATTCAAATGCAAAGGTTGCACACCACTTCTGCGATGCAAAAGATTGAAGCAGAAGGTTCAACAATGAGCTAAAACAGATCACTATAGCACGACGCCCTTCCTGCAGAACAGCATAATCCAGATGGAAGGGTCTAAGTCAAAACCAAGTTCGGCATCGTTGCCCTATCCGAAGAGCTCAAGAAACTTCAACAACCTTTCACTAGCAACGTCGCCAAAGAGAAAAGCCTCGCCATACCACATCCACTACTTTGTCAACAGAAAAAGTATCGCATATCATCAAGATCGAACGAACTCTTGATTTGATGGACTAGTTTTGACCCTCAAATTCTTGAGTCGGCCTTATACTCTGGAGGAAAGTAAAAAACCCTCCAGCCCAGTTCAAGAATAAGCCTGTAAAAAGTTACTTATTCAAAAGTAAAAGTATCTCATATCATCTCTGCTCCTTTTTCTTCTCTTTATCCTTCTTGCTGCCCGCAAGATAGAGAGAATGAGAACAATCAGCCGGAACTCGAAATCAAATTTCTGATCTGGGACTGATTGCTTACCTTGTTTGCCACATCTTTCGGTAGATCTCCTCGCTTAAAGACTTGGGGGTCTCCTACTATAGGGTTTGTATCGCGCTTGACCAAGTCCGAAACTACAAGTAAGCTTCAAGTGAAATTGATACATTACCTTGTGCATCTCCATCGGTTAAAGATACCACCCCTAGATGGATGAAAAGTAATTCCAGAGAAGATGCTACATCTACCTATGAGACAAATTAGGCAAGTGAAAACGATACCACACTTCGGTACTTAAAAGTTTCGTGATTACTTAGCGGCTTGGATCTTGCAAGTCCTCAACCGAGGAGCTTCTCTCATTCGAGAACTTAGGGGAGCACTATTTGTACCATACTTAACCAATCCTGAAACTACTGAGCACTAGTCAACGTTATACCGTCAAGGATCCACAAGAGTTTCCCTCTAACTAAGAGGCAAATCACAATGCGACACGTGTCAACACCAAGAGGCCAATCACAAGGCGACACATGTTAACATCAAAGGCCAATAACAGCATAACACGTGTCAAGGCCAGAACAAAACTAGAAACTCCCTTCTATAAAAGGAGATCATTCTCCCATAATAATCCATAATGTTAATTGTACTAAATCATTCACTAGTACTCACTAAAGGAGAGCTTAAACGTATGTACTTGTGTAAGCCCTTCACAATTAATGAAAACTCATTTACTCCGTGGACATAGCCATTTTGGGTGAACCACGTACATCTTGTATTCGCTTCCTTGTCTCTATCCATTTACATACTTATCCACACTAGTGATCGGAGCAATCTAGCGAATGTCACAAACTTGACACTTTCTGTTGTACCAAAGTCCTCACTGATTTTGTGCATCAACAAGAGTATTGAATAAAACATTGACTATATTGGTTGTTGATATCTCTCATAAGCATGACATGATGTTTGGTGCCCAATGAATAATAGTATAAGGTTTGATGCATAATGAATATAGTATAGGTTTCAGTGAATACTATTATATTATATACTAAATATATTATGCGGTGAATAATAAATATGGTAATAATGGTATAAGTTCACTCAAATATAAATATAAATATTTATATATATAATAATAATACTATTATATTATATATATTATTCGGTTTGGATTGGGGAACATATATGGATTAGGGACCCCTATAACCATATCCTAAATCATAACCGAATAAAGTTCACGATTTTTCCCCATATCCATAATATACTCAAATTTTCATACCCAAATCCGCTCCATTCGGGAGGTTATCGATGGTTATCGGGTTTAACAGTTTGAATTGTCATCCCTAATTGCAACCACCAAAGAAGATCGGTCACTGAATTTACCGATTTGTCCAATTGTTTTTCAATGGGCACTAGTGCTGGGGGGAACCTGGATTACCACACGAGGCTACGCTTGTGAAGATATTGGCCATCGTTTCCTACCTTTGAAAATTAAGGGTGGGCACTTGAATCAAAAACCGAAACTGAAACACGGACCAAATGGACCGCATAAGATATTGGTGATCGTTTCCAGCCTCTGCAAATTAGGGGTGCCACTTGAATCGAAAACGAAACCGAAAAACAAATCAAACCAGATCGCACCTAATGGTTGGGTTTTTACAACATTAAAACGGTTTTGGTTTGAAACCGAACCACAAGCTAAAAAATCGTTTGGTTTTAGTCGTTAATATCTAGAATCGAACCAAAATCGAACCCCACCACGTAATATAAAAAATTATTTAATTTAATAGTCAATTAGGTGTTGCAGTGTAATTGGTTATTTGTTAACTTGTCTTGCGCTCAAAGACGTTTAAATTTCTTAGGTATGAAGTGGCGTAATAGATAGAATAGGCTTTTTAAAGTTTATAACAACAAATGTAATTTACATTGTTTATGTTTTTGTACTATGTAAAGTTGGGCAATTCAAATTCAAGTATCGCCTCTCTTACTCTTAATCCACAACCACAATAACAAGGTCCAAGGCAATCTCAAGCTTATAGTTCACAAGGTTCAGTGACTTCTCATGCATTGGTTTCACTTTTACAATGTCCAATGTCTTCCCAAGTATTGCCTTCTCAAGCCCTTCCACAAGCTCAACGGCCTCCTAAACCTTCGAAAAGTAAGTGTCCAAAAGGAAAGTAGAAGGGTTGAACTATGTGAATTAGTGACTTGATAGTTAAAACACCAATTTTTTTTTTTGTTGAATTGCATGAACAATTTATTTTTTTTGGGTTGTACTAATGCCATAAGGCATTTTGACGTTGAACTTTGTTTGAACTTTAGTTTTAGTACGGTAAACTTAACTTTCTCAATTGAGTTATACTAAAGTAATGCCATAATGCATTTTGATGGTGAACTTTGTTTCAAGTTGAATTTAAGTATGGTGGTGATCATGAATTTTTTGTCAATTGAGTTATAATAATGGCATCGCAAATGACTAGGTTTTGAACTTTTGGGTTTATTTAAATGTTGAATACTTTTATTACTGCCAAATTTTTAACGAGCCTACAAGTGAGGCATCACAAATCGAAACAGAAACCGTTTGAAACCGAACTCAACCGAAACCAAATAGTTTGGTTCAATTTCGGTTCAAGCTTCGAAATTGCACTAAACCAAACCAAAATTTATTTAGGTTTTGGTCTTGGTTTCCCCCAAAAACTGCATCAAACCAAACCAAACCAAACCATGTCCACCCCTACAAATAAAAGGTTGTGTCAGAATTCGGGAGATGGGTTGGCGGGTCTTGGTTACGGGTTGTTTGGTAGACCCGTTTATTGACCGTCAGATCGTTGGCGAAGATGTTGGAGGAAAATGGCGTCCTACAACAACCCGCTTTGGCGATGGTTTTCATGGTGAGGTGGTAACCCCGACCTGTCCAAAGCCCAAGCCCTGTTCGTCGTCTTGAAAAATTTCATCTATAGTACTTGTTTGTACCATACTTGACCAATCCCGAAACTACCGAGCACCGGCCAACGCTATACTGTCAAGGACCCAGAAGAGTTCCCCTCCGACCAGGAGGCCAATCACTACTCGACACGTGTCAAGATTAGAAGCCAATCAGAGCGCAGCACGTGTCGACATCAAGAACCAATCATAACATGACACATGTCAATGTGACAAAGCTACAAGTTTTTCTATAAATAGGGGTCATTCCCCCACAATATTGCCTAATGTCATTTGTGTTAAATCATTCACAAGAACTCACTAAATTGAGAGCTTGATCCTTTGTACTTGTGTAAGCCCTTCACTACTAATAAGAACTCCTCTACTCCGTGGACGTAGCCAATCTGGGTGAACCACGTACATCCTGTGTTTGCTTCTTTGTCTCTATTCATTTACGTACTTATCCTCACTAGTGACCGAAGCAACCAAGCGAAGGTCACAAAACCTGACACTTTCTGTTGTACCAAAGTCTTCGCTGATTTTGTGCATCAACATTTGGCGCCGTCTGTGGGAAACGACACTTATTCCTACTCTCTCCAGCTGTGTCAAGCTGGTTTCTATCATTCGTACACTTTCTTTTGACCAGGCATCCCTCTCCAACATGGGAAGCGAAGGAAGCCACAACACACAGAATGACACCCCCCTTGCACATAGTGCGAAACAACGAAAGAAGGAAGGAAAACGAGTTCTTCTTCAAGCTAAAGTCGATGAGTTGGAAGCTCAGAACAACAAGATAGCAATGAGGAATGAGGTCCTCCAGGAGCAATATGAGAAGCTATTCGAGACACTCCACGAAGCTAGGCAAGCTCAGACACGCGAGCTTGTTGCCCCCGTGGAAGTCAACCATCAACTGGGTGCCCTCCAACATGGAGGGTCACATGCATTCGACATAGATATCCCTGATAGGGAACAGATTACCCCTCGACTTGATAATCAACATGAGGCTTCTCTTAACCCAGTTGCTTCGACCCGAACCATGAGAAGTGGAGGGAGACACCTCTTTGCTGAAGGGGCAGAAGGATCGAAAGCCGTCTTTCGCGATTGTCGGGATTTCCTGAAGCAACGTCGAGAGAATTCCATCCATATAAGCTCAAAGATCAATGACCCAAGGATTTCTGAGAGACTCGGTCCCCTGCCACGGCCCGAGCCGGCCACCAATTTGGGGAAGGGGCAACAAGTCCTAGAGAGACATGAGGGTACAGGGGACTCAGAGGTGTTCCGACAGACATACCCTGGAAGCCAGTACAACGAGTCCAGGGAAAAATCACATGCCCTTGATCAAACCTTCCTAATTCCAAGAGGAGATGGAGATTTACGAAAGAAAGCTCCAGGGGCACATAACTCCTCTCAGGACCCCCTTGTCCTACAACTTATTGAGGAAGTAAACAAGTTGAAGGCTGAACGTCAGGCTGAAATACCTGACTGGAACCAACCCAGGCCTGGCCCTCTTACAAGGAGGATCCTCAACACCCCCCTTCAAGCAAAGACAAAGCAAAAGCTTGGCTTGCAACTTTATACTGGAAAAGAGGACCCGATTGAGCACCTTAACCTCTTTGAGTCCACCATGGCATACCGGATGCACACCGACGAAGAGCGATGTCTTCTCTTCCCCTCCACCCTCTCTGGCGGAGCTCTAAATTGGTATTGTCGTCTTACACCTGAGACGGTAGACTCATTTGAGGAATTGAGGAAACTATTTGTTTCCCAACACATTTTCCAAACCGATCGCTTGCACTCTGCAGATGACCTGTACACTATCCGCCAGAAGCCAGACGAGTCATTACGTATGTATGCTGGCCGCTTCAGCCATGAATACTCCCGGTGTGCCGAGGCAGACGACAAGACTGCCCTCAAAGCCTTCACGGCAGGCCTACGTGATTGTTTCTTTAAATACATGATCAATGCCAATACTTGGAAGACTTACTCTGAGGTGATGGCGCAGGCTTATAACCATGCCTCCGCCGAGGCAAAGACATATCAGGAGAAACCCCCTACAACCATCCTTTATCAACAAGTGGGAGGTGGAAGCCAGACTCACCTAAATGAGAAGACCTCGACTTTCCAAACAGCAGTGGCACCTCCCCATGCCTTGCATAATGCTTCGCCGAATCAACAGACATATCAATTTCAAGGCAAGAGGAAGGATTTCCATCCTCACCACTCTCATTTCAGTAAAAAGAGTAAGGGACACTATCCCGATAACCAAGGGTATCGCCACAATAACGCTCGCCTCCAGGCAGTCAATGCAGTGGGTCAAACCCGCGTCAAGATACCCCCTACCCCAAGGTATGAGACATACACGCCCTTGAATGCCACATGCGCGGCCATTTACCCCAGCATAGCTCACCTGATACCAAAGCCAAAGCCGAGGCACCCAGATTACACGCCCCCGAATAACGCGGGCATGTTTTGTTGCTACCATGAGCATAACGGCCATGATAGCGAGAAATGTATCATCCTCCGTGATCGTATTGAAGCTTTGGCACGAGAAGGAAAAATTGATCAATTCCTCCTTCACCCTCAAAGGGATAACCGTAACCAACGCCAGGTGAATGTCATATATTCCATAAGCGGCGGCACACCCATATCTGAATCTTCCAATAGGGCCATGAAAAACAGTGAACGAATTCTGAGGCCTGGTCACCAAGTGTTTCACGTGGAAGACATCAGGGGAGGGAAGTATCAAAAGCCTAACTGGGATCCGATATGTTTCTACCCTGAGGAAGAAAGAGGCATCATCTACCCTCATAACGACCCATTGATCGTGGAGGCTCACATAGCCAACTTTGATGTTCGACGAATCCTCGTAGACACAGGGGCTTCGGTCAATATCATGTTTGCCGAAGCTTTCAGGGCACTCAGTGTAGCTGAACACTTGCTCGATCGCTCGATTTCTCCTCTGATAAGCTTCTCCGGTGATATCGTGCAACCCTTAGGGAGCATACATTTACCCTTTACTATTGGTACAGGCCCTTACACGGCTACCATTACCACTAACTTCCTAGTGGTTGACTGCCCAACGGCATACAATGTCATCTTTGGGCGCACAGGCATCAATGATCTCAAGGCTATGGTATCCACGCATATGCTGTTGATGAAATTTCCAACCCCCCATGGCAACGGCTACATCAGAGGAGATCAGCTTAGTGCACGATCATGTTACAACACTTCAGTTAAGCAACAACACTTGCCCGGACCCAAGGAAACCCTGTCTGTACATGACCAAGTCACAAAGACCAGCCTAGATGAAGCGAACTTGGATCTTCCTGATAGCAACAATCAACCCGATGATCCTCGAGATGACTCTTTCACCCAGCAAGCCCAACCTGCTGAAGAGTTGGAGAAGGTACCTATCTCAAGAGATTATCCAGATCGCATGGTGAAGATTGGCACCACATTGTCACCACCCCTTCGGTTAGCATTGATATCTTTTTTGAAAGAGAACACTGAAGTCTTCGCCTGGTCATACGAGGACATGCCAGGCATCTCTCCCGATGTCATCTGTCATCGTTTGAGTATTGACCCCAAGATCAAGCCGGTGAGACAGAAGCGAAGATCTTATGACGCTGAACGATACGAGGCAATGAAAGCAGAAGTTGAAAAACTCAAAGGCATAGGCTTTGTCCGCGAAGTCAATTACCCGACATGGGTAGCAAATGTGGTCCTTGTTAAGAAAAATCCGACCAAAGAAAGTCTTTTGCTTCAAAAGGTCTTGTGGAGAATGTGTGTTGACTACACCGACCTAAACAAAGGGTGTCCGAAAGATAGCTTCCCTCTTCCTCTTATTGACAGACTTATAGACTCTACTGCCGGGTGTGAACTCCTGAGCTTCATGGATGCTTACTCAGGATACAACCAAATCCTCATGAACCCTTCGGATCAAGAACACACAGCCTTCACTACCGACAGAGGACTATACTGCTACAAAGTCATGCCTTTCGGCCTAAAGAATGCAGGAGCGACTTATCAGAGACTAGTCAACTCAATGTTCGCCGAGCAGATTGGGAAGAGCATGGAAGTTTACGTTGATGATATGTTAGTCAAGAGCAAACATGCTGACCAACACATCACCAACCTATATGAAACTTTCACTATTTTGAAGAGGTATCGAATGAGGTTAAACCCCAACAAATGTGCCTTCGGCGTAGGCTCTGGCAAATTCTTAGGTTTCATGATTAGCCAACGAGGCATTGAAGCTAATCCCGAGAAGATCAAAGCAATCCTCGACATGAAAGAGCCAATAACTTCAAAAGACATCCAAAGCCTTACTGGCAAGGTGGCAGCCTTAACCAGATTCATCTCTAAGGCCACAGACAGATGTGCTCCTTTCTTCAAAGCACTCAAGGGAAATAAGAAGTACATTACATGGACGGAGGAATGTGCCAAGGCATTCAAAAACCTCAAGGAGTACATGAGTAAAGCCCCTCTACTTTCCAAGCCCGAGGTAGGAGACATTCTCATTATCTACCTATCGGTATCAGCTTCAGCCGTAAGTTCCGTTCTCATTCGAAAGGATGGGAATATTGAGCGACCTGTCTACTACGCTAGCAAAGCCTTACAAGATGCGGAGACACGGTACTCTAACATTGAGAAATTGGCTCTGGCATTGGTCATGTCTGCTCGAAAACTCCGCCCTTACTTCCAAGCGCACTCCATCATCGTGCTTACCAATTATCCTCTTCGACAGATACTCCAAAGTCCTGACACTTCAGGGCGAATGATCAAATGGGCAATAGCGTTGGGTGAGTTTGACATCTCCTACCAACCAAAGCCAGCTGAGAAGGGCCAAGCAGTAGCAGATTTCATCGCCGACTTCACATATCCTGTTGACATTGCTTCTACACCTGAAGCAGTAGCTTCATTACCATCGGAAGCTCAGAAAGTAGAATCAACGACCTCAGCATGGAGTCTGTATGTTGATGGCTCATCCAACCAACAGGGCTGTGGAGCGGGACTAGTCTTGACTACGCCCGACAAAGTAGCAATGGAGTATGCTCTTCGTTTCAAATTCAAGGCATCAAACAATGAGGCCGAGTATGAAGCCCTTCTAGCAGGATTACGTTTGGCCAAACACCTCGGGGTTAAACAAATTGATATTTTCAGTGACTCCCAATTAGTGGTCAACCAGGTTACCAACAACTTTGATGCTAAGGACAGCTCCATGGCAGCATATCTTGCGCAAACACAACTTTTGCTCAAGCACTTCCACTACCAGATCACCCAAGTTCCTCGAGCGGCAAACAGTCATGCAGACGCCCTGGCTCGCCTCGCCTCAGCTGTGGAAGACAAGATTGGAAGAAAAATTCATGTCGAACTGTTGGCAACACCAAGCACCATGGCCGCAGAAGTATGCAACTTACAACAGGGGGATAGTTGGATCACCCCGATCTATAATTTCCTTGCTCATGGCACCCTCCCAAATGATAAAGTCCAGGCTAAGCAAATTCGATACAAGTCTACCCGCTACCTGATCATCAATGATCAACTCTATAAGCGAGGTTTTAGCCTGCCATACTTAAGGTGTCTTACGCCTGCCGAGGCGGAAATCGTCCTTCGGGAAATACATGAGGGAGTCTGTGGAGATCATGCTGGATCTCGGTCCCTAGCACACAAGACTTTTCGCCAAGGATATTACTGGCCAACACTCCACCAGGATGCCATCAAAGTATCCCGTTCATGTGATAAATGTCAACGATATGCGACTATTCCTCATTCCCCTCCAGAGCCTCTTACTCCTATGATCAGCCCTTGGCCCTTCGCCCAGTGGGGACTTGATTTGATCGGCCCAATGCCGGCAGGGAAGGGCAAAGTCTGTTACGCAGTCGTTGCAGTGGACTACTTCACAAAGTGGGCCGAAGTAGAACCATTGGCAACCATTACTGAGGCAAAGATAGAAGACTTCGTGTGGAAGAACATCCTTTGTAGATTCGGCATTCCCAATGCGATAGTCACTGACAATGGGCGACAGTTTGACAACAAGAAGTTCAGGTTGTTCTGCTCTAAGTTCAACATCAACTTATGCTTTGCCTCTCCAGCTCATCCCCAGTCTAATGGACAAGTTGAGGCCATCAACAAAATAATCAAGCGCACTTTGAAAACCAGCTTGGACAAAGCTAAAGGCTGTTGGCCAGAATTTGTACCCCAAGTTCTTTGGTCATATCGCACTTCATATCGGACTTCAACAGGAGAAACTCCATTCTCACTTGCCTTTGGCACAGAGGCGGTTGTCCCTGTTGAGCTCGAGCAAGCAACATTCCGAGTCCAGAACTACATTCAAAGTGAAAATGACAAACAACTCACCCTCAACTTGGATTTAGTCGAGGAACACAGAAACCAAGCTCACTTGAGGAATGTCGCCTACAAGCAGCGCATCTCCAACTATTATGACTCTAGGGTCAAGCCTCGTTCTTTCAAAATAGGAGACTGGGTCTTAAAGAAAAGATTACTCTGCGACAGAGTCCCGAGTGAAGGCACACTTAGTCCAAACTGGGATGGACCGTATGAAGTCATTGGCATCAGTCGCCCTGGCTCTTACACACTTAGAAGCTCCGATGGCAAGACCCTTGGCCATCCATGGAACGCTGATCACTTGAAGTACTACTACAAATAGACTCACGATGTACAAGTGTTGAGCTATAGCCGTTTGGCATCCTATGTAATGAAGGCCATTTGGCAATGAATTCAATAAAGAGGTAATTTAGCCAACTCAGCCCTCACTCTTTTACATTCATAGCAAGCGATGCTGGAACCCTTCTCAATCAGAAAGCAATCCGTCTTCCACAGTCACTACAAAACAAGCAAATGAAGACCGTGTCAAGCGCCAAAAAAAAAAAAAAAAAAAAAAAAAAAAAAAACAGCTTCATCCAAAAAGCTTCACCCGAAAAGCTTCACCTCCAAAGCTTCACCCACAAAGCTTCACCTAAAAAGCTTCACCCAAAAAGCTTCACCCGAAAAGCTTCACCTCCAAAGCTTCACCTAAAGAGCTTCACCCAAAAATCTTCACCCGAAAAGCTTCACCTCCAAAGCTTCACCTGCAAAGCTTCACCTAAAAAGCTTCACCTAAAAAGCTTCACCCACAAAGCTTCACCTAAAAAGCTTCACCCGTAAAGCTTCACTTAAAAAAGCTTCACCTACAAAGCTTCACCTAAAAAATCTTCACCTAGAAAGCTCCCTCTACATACTTTCACCATCAAAGCTTCACCATCAAAGCTTCACCTAGAAAGCTTTCATCTACAAAGCTTCATCTACAAAGCTTCACCATCAAAGCTTCACCTAGAAAGCTTCAACACCAAAGCTTCACCTACAAAGCTTCACCACAAAACCTTGCTCCAAATAAACAAATTTTGTTCACAAAACCCAAGATGCCCTTGAACTTGTACAAAAACACTTGGGTAAACATAAACATTTTTTGTTTTACACCCACAAGGGCCCAAAATTTTCCTTCTTATTTATTCACTTATATATGTTCCCAAACATATTATAATAGATCCAACAACAAGCCAAAGTCCCAAGTTTCATAATGGACAAAAGTACAAGCAATTCATCAATAATGAAGGTGCTACAAAAATTGGAATCTGCCCCAAAATAGAAATCCAACCCAAGAGACTTTTTCTCTCTCTCCCTCTTCCGCCTCCTTTCATCTATCAAATTTCTGCAACCTCTGCTCTTCTCCAATGGAGCTGAATTTTGGACACCCTATAGTTCTTGAGCATATGAACAACTTTCAAGAAGGAACCATTTCTGTTTGAGCGACGGAAATTAAAGTGTTGAAGCTCCAAACATGACAGTCGGATTCTTGCAGATTTCGAAGCTGCTGTGATGTTTCGAAGATCTGGAAATATTTAACCATTAGTTCATTCTGCATTTTTGATATGTTATGAAAGAGACGATGAGGAACAACTTCAATGAAGAAAGCATACCGATCTGAACAAGAGAAAATGGAGTTTCGAAGCTCACAACAAATCTGACGGGTTGACAGAAAAATAATAACCAGTCATTCATCATACCTGAGTTTCTTGAGTTATACAGCTCCGAGGGATCTCAAATTTGGATATGTTGTAGTTCACAAGCTGAGGAACAACTTCAATGAAGAAAGCATACCGATCTGAACAAGAGAAAATGGAGTTTCGAAGCTCACAACAAATCTGACGGGTTGACAGAAAAATAATAACCAGTCATTCATCATACCTGAGTTTCTTGAGTTATACAGCTCCGAGGGATCTCAAATTTGGATATGTTGTAGTTCACAAGCTGAGGAACAACTTCAATGAAGAAAGCATACCGATCTGAACAAGAGAAAATGGAGTTTCGAAGCTCACAACAAATCTGACGGGTTGACAGAAAAATAATAACCAGTCATTCATCATACCTGAGTTTCTTGAGTTATACAGCTCCGAGGGATCTCAAATTTGGATATGTTGTAGTTCACAAGCTGAGGAACAACTTCAATGAAGAAAGCATGCTGATCTGAGCAAGAGAAAATAGAGTTTCAAAGCTCACAACAAATCTGACGGGTTGACAGACAAATGATAAACAGTCACTCATCATACCTGGATTTCTGGAGTTGTACTGCTCCGATGGCTCTCCAATTTGGATATGTTGTAGTTAAGGAATTAACGAACAACTTTCATGAAGACAACTTTGTGATTCGACCTACAGATGATGGTGTTATGTTGAAAAACAATTCCGGTTGTTAGGGGAAATGAAAAACAATTCCACCAAAGAAACATCATTATGATGTTTCATCATTATGGTGTTTTCATCATTATGATGCTTTCATCATTGTGATGCTTCCATCATTGTGATGCTTCCATTATGATGTTAATGCACCAACGGTTACACCTTCTGCAATTCCACTTATTCGGGCCTAGCAACCTTCATCAACAAAATCTATGAAGAAAAAGTCCGGGGCTACCACTTAGAAAACAAAAGAATGAAGTTTTGGTACTTACGACATGGACTATTAGCAAGACACCTCATTCGTCAACTCCCTCGACTAGAGACTTGGGGGACTCCCACCATATGCTACTACGCCTTGGTACTCAAAAGTTCGTGACTACTCAGTGACTTGGATTTTTCAAGTCTCCAACCGAGAAGTTTTCCTCACTCGGGAAATTAAGGGAACACTACCTCAAACTACATGCTTCACTCACAAAGCTTCAACAATACAGGTTTCAACAAAAGCAAAAATTCAAAGAACTTTATGAAGAAGGCTTTGGTGTATTTAACACAATATGTTGAAATGAAGCAAAGCTTATTTATTAATATTTTCGATAAGCCACAAATATGTACATATACATGAGTCAAAATAAACAAACAAGAGGGAGCCTTCACAAAGGTTGCTTAGGGGAAGTCTCAGCAATCGGTAGAGCCCCAGAAAGAGAAAGCACCGGAGGGTGGTTATCCGGAGCCTCAGTACTTGACAAAACCCCAGAAGGAGGAGGCATTGGAGGTTCATCATTTGAAGCTTCATTACCAGGTACAGCCCCAGAGGACGAAGGCAATAAATGCCTTTGGAACAAACCCACAAACCGATGATGATCAAGTAAAACCTTACCATCAGATTCCTTCATCTGGTCAAGCTTCCTCTTCATGTTTGTAGCATAGTCATGGGCGAGCCGGTGCAACTGCTTATTCTCATGCTTGAGCCCTCTAATCTCCTGTTTGAGACTCATCACTTCAGCAGCCAATGATTCAACTTGGCGGGTTCTAGCAAATAGGCGTTGGGCCATATTAGACACAGAACCTGCACACTGAACACTAAGAGCCAAAGAGTCCTTAACAGCCAACTCATCAGACCGTTTGGAAAGTAGTCTGTTATCTTTGGGAGTGAGAAGGTTCCTGGCCACCACTGCAGCGGTCATATCATTCTTCATCACAGAATCCCCAACGGTAAGAGGACCAGTAGGGGATATGAAGGATGGGCGCCATATGTTGTCTGGAGAAGGCGTGGCTGTCTCTTCTCCAAGGTTCAAGTCAAAACGACGGTCGGAGGGTCCAGACATTTTCAAATGTGTTGAAGAAGGAAGAGGTCAGACAAATCAAGATCTTAGAAGTGCAAGAAATGAGCTTCTACTGGTAGAGATTCAAGTGTGCTGTGGAACTTAATGCCAGCCTCTATAAAAATCTGCACTCGACGGAGCTTCAGAAATCGAAGAGGTGTTTGCTTTCTCAAAAGCTGGGCTGCTCAGAGACCACGAGGGCCGATCTCAGAAATCGAAGAGTCGTTTGCTTTCTCAAAAGCTGGGCTGCTCAGAGACCACGAGGGCCGATCTCAGAAATCGAAGAAGCACCTGCTTTTGCAGCCTCGTCAGCACCTGTCACATGCACAATCAGCTTTGCGGAAATTACGGGCAATCTGTCGAAGATTTCTGGTGAAGTAGAAAGCACGTGAATCTTACTGTTCAATCACCGCTCTCCATATGCACCATCAACTCCTCGGGTACCACATATAACTTTGTCAAAGATCTCTGACAAAGTTTAGGCACGAGAATTTCGAAGTTCCAGCTACCCTACTATTACCCATAAGGGTAAAGGAACAGCACCACTGCTTGACAACTGGAAAGTCCCTATGTGTGTCGACCTCCGTGTTTTGCGGCAAGACAGGTTGGCAAGAACGTCCAACCTTTACTCACATTCGAGAAAAGACTCTCAACATAATTACTTTCTCAAAAACCGGAGTAGCACCGCTTTCCGAATCTCGAGAGTCAGATCCTCGACGGGATTGCTTGTTCGAAAACCGAAGAGGCACAACTCTCAGAACTTCGAGAGCCAGATTTCCTTAGATAAAGCTTGTCTGTAATCTCCACACGTAATATCAGCTTTCCAGATACCACATACCACTTTTTCAAAGTGCTCTGACAAAATTAAAACACGTGAAGCTGGCAGCTCCCACTACATTGATGTGACCAAGAAGGGTAAAGGAATAGCATTACTACTTGTTATTGGGAAATCCCTATATACATTGACCTCCCTCCTCAATGGACAGGCAAACCTGCAAAAATGCTCAACCCTTTCTCGCATTCGAAAAGGCACCCTCAACATAACCTCTCGAAATACTCAGCTTTATTTCCCCCCGATAATACCTCAGCAAATAAGCCACACCAAGAACAAGAGTATCTCATATCATCAGGGTCGAAAGCAAGAGTATCCCATATCATGCTTTCTCCCTGTCTTTGTCTTTGTCCTTGTCCACACCTGCAGGACAAGGAGAAAGAGAGCAGTCAGTCGGAACCTGAAATCAAACCTCCAATTTGGAACTGACTGCCTGGAGCCTTTGCCTGGTTGCTTACTTAGCATTGCTCTCGAGTACTCATCCTCAACTGCTGTCAAGGTCACGAATTCCACCGGCAAATACCTCATGACAGTTGATCAGATATTGGCTCTTTACACTGAAGCTGCCAAGCGTGGATGAGTCACTATGAAGGAATGTTCTGAAGGACCATTTAAATGCAAAGGTTGCACACCACTTCTGCCATGCAAAAGATTGAAGCAGAAGGTTCAACGGTGAGCTGAAACAGATCACTACAGCACGACACCTTTCCATACCACATTCATTATTCCGTCAACAGCAAAAGTATCCCATATCATCAAGGTCGAACGTACTCTAGATTTGATGGACTTGTTTTGACCCTCAAATTTTTGAGTCGGCCTTATACTCTGAAGGGCACCAGAAAACCCTCCAGCACAGTTCAAGAATAAGCCTGTGGAAAGTTACTTCTTCAAAAGCAAAAGTATCTCATATCATCTCTTATCCATTTGCTTCTCCTTATCCTGGCAGTTGAATGAGAGACAAGGAGAAGGAGAACAATCAACCGGAAGCCGAAGTCAAACCTCTGATCCTGGGTTGCTTACTTGGAAGTTTGACTGCTTACCTTGTCTGTCACCTCTTTCGGCAGATCTCCTAGCTCGGCGACTTGGGGGACTCCTACTATAGGGTTTGTATCGCACTTGACCAAGCCCGAAACTACAAGTAAGCTTCAAAGTGAAATTGATACATTACCTTGTGCATCTTCATCAGCTAAATACACCATTCCCGGATGGAGGAAAGGTACTTCCAGAGAAGGGCAGATGAAAATCAGACCACACTTCGGTACTTAGAAGTTTCGTGATTACTCAAGGGATTGGATCTTGCAAGTCCCCAACCGAGGAGTTTCCCTCACTCGGGAACTTAGGGGAGCACTGTTTGTACCATACTTGACCAATCCCGAAACTACCGAGCACCGGCCAACGCTATACTGTCAATGACCCAGAAGAGTTCCCCTCCGACCAGGAGGCCAATCACTACTCGACACGTGTCAAGATTAGAAGCCAATCAGAGCGCAGCACGTGTCGACATCAAGAACCAATCATAACATGACACATGTCAATGTGACAAAGCTACAAGTTTTTCTATAAATAGGGGTCATTCCCCCACAATATTGCCTAATGTCATTTGTGTTAAATCATTCACAAGAACTCACTAAATTGAGAGCTTGATCCTTTGTACTTGTGTAAGCCCTTCACTACTAATAAGAACTCCTCTACTCCGTGGACGTAGCCAATCTGGGTGAACCACGTACATCCTGTGTTTGCTTCTTTGTCTCTATTCATTTACGTACTTATCCTCACTAGTGACCGAAGCAACCAAGCGAAGGTCACAAAACCTGACACTTTCTGTTGTACCAAAGTCTTCGCTGATTTTGTGCATCAACAGTACTTAAGGCCTGTTTTTAAATGATACAAAATGAAATTAAGTTCTTTTGTTGGTTGGATATAAATAAATTCATGTATAAATATAAGATCTGGTTACTTATACTTTTCATTTGTTTAGTTCTGTATTTTAAAAACACAAACTTTTTAGTTTTTACAACCCTCGAATTTCGATTGTTAAACTATCGGTTTCTTTGTAAAATATAATGTGAAATTAGTATGTAGCTTTGATATAATCGACATAAATAATATTAATAATGTAACAGTTCGTAACTTTATATGATACCGGCTTCGGGGGCCGATTTGGGCATGCGTGAGCCACAATTTCAAAGAGAACAAAGCTCAAAGCGAGATTTTAATATTTTAGGATGTTTCTCAGTATTTTGTTATTTGTTTAAGAGTACTGCTACATTTAACTCCTCTTTGTATCGTCATTGTATCATCCCTCTAATAGAGGTAGAGTCCGCCAACGCATATGAGTTTCATGTCTATTAGAGAGATAGTACAAATATGTGATAAAAGTAGTATTTTTGTTTGTTTAATTTATTTCTTAATATTAGTATTTAGGGTCATTCGCCTTTAGTTTGTTATCTTTCGTATTATAGTACAAATATGTGATAAGAGCAGTATTTTTATTTGTTTAATTTATAAACTTTGAGGTTTTCACATATTTTTGGTGGATTCCTCTGTTTTTTTTCTCTTAATAACAACATTTTTTTTTGTCACTCTACATCAATAGACAAAATTAGTGATATTACAACTTTAAGTCATAAAATAAATTTTCTAACCATTAGGGAACTTTAACGAAAAACTTCCGATACTATTCATTTTAATTAAAAACCACATTTTTACACTAAAAAGTCAATTATGGTATTATTCAATTTACCCTTTATTTTGTCATTATTGTTAAAATTTAAAGTTTTCAATTCATTTTCATTAGTTTTCCTTTATTTTTTAGGAAAACTAATGAAAATGGCTTAAAAACTTTGGATTTTAATGATAAGGACAAAATAAAGGGTAAAGTGAATAGTACCATATTTGACTTTTTAGTGTAAAAATTTGGTTTTTCATTAACGTAAACAGTACCGCAGACTTTTCGTTAAAACTCCTTTTTTTTTTTTTTAGTCACACGTAACACACACTCCCATTAATTAAGTAAAATTTCGTAAGCTGAAGCTAAAGAAACATCATATTTGATTCGTAAAATAGTTTGACTTATACTTTAGTTGGTATTGGGGAAGAGGGGCCAGAGGCTGTAGATGGTGTCAAGATAGGCAGGCAAGCAGGAGAGGGGTTTTGAAATTTTGGCAGGGAGAAGGGGGGGAGGCCGCCGTTTACCCACGCCGCCACTGGCCACACATGTAACAATGGTGGGCCTATATATACCTATCTATCTGTATGCCCACGCTTCATTTCAAAGAAAAAAGGTCTTGGATAAGTATAACTACAAAAAGGAAATTATTAGTTGATCAAAATCTTAGACTGAAATCTTATCTATTTGAATATTTTAATTGAAGGAGAAAATGTTAAATTTCAAATATTAATTAAGAAATTAATTAACGACAGTTAATAAATTCCTCCCTAAAATCATGCAAAGATTAACATCAAATAGGGATTTTTAGTTTTTTCCCTTACTTTTGAATTGTATGAAATCTGAACAGATGTTTTCATTTGTTTTAAATAAAAAGTTTTATGTTATTTTTAAATGAAAAATTTGTACATTTTTATTATAAAAACAGATAAAAAAAATAGTAGATTTTACATAAAAAAAAGTTTACATTATACATAGAAAAAAGCGGTAATTTTTATGAAAAAAAATAGGTACATTATAAATAAATTGTTGGTACAAATAAAAGAAAAAAAACATTATGGGGACAAATAAAAGTTTAAAATATGGGCACAAAAAGAAAATTAAATACATGGTACAAATTCAAACTAAAAAAGAAATTGGTACAATTAAAAAAATTGTTGCAAATTAAAGTATATCAAATGTAACATTTAATGGATATATTTGAAAATGGTTAAATAGTTTAAATATATTGACATATAATTTTTTATTATTGAAATAATAATGTGGATAAAAACCAAAAGAGCTTGATAAAAAAATTAAAAATAAATAATGTTTCTATCAATAGAATAGGAAAATGATGGATCCTAATTATAATTTCTCCAATTATAAACATATATAATGTTTATAATTCAAGAATCAAGACGAAAGAAATTAAACTTTTCGATTTAAATTAGTAGTTCTCAAATGGAAAAAAGGAACAAAGACAACAAAAGAAATAAGGAGAAGAATATGCAATATATGGAGTCGATGGTCTACAGACACCTAAAGCATGGAGACAAAAACCGTGCAAATGGTGACAAATTAATGTTCACATAATAAAATGCCATATGGTTAGCATTTGACGTGTATATATATATTGGGTTACGATCTGATAATATCTATTAATTAAATCAAATGTCATTGTAACATGACTTGAGGTGGCAAAGGGCTACACGAAAAGTACAAAAGTTGTTGAAAACAAAATCATGATGTGAGTCGACTCCTCCAACCATATATTTTCTTTCAAATTAACTAATAAGTTAATAAGTGGTTTGAAAGCTTCGTTTTCATATGCGACCAGTGTAGATATGGACTAGAGTCGTGTTTTTTTTTTATTAAATTCAAATCCTATCAATTGACAAAAATACAAACAAATTGAATTTAAAACAAAAACTGATCACGAAATCACTAATTTATAATTTTCAATTTAAAAGTAATGCGGTAAGTCATAATCATGTAATTCACATACAAGGATTATTAATTCACATATCAGCAACTACAATTATACATAGAAAAAGATTGGATTATTGAATCGCATGCACTTTATTTAGACTGCTCATATGTCATGTCTACTGATCATATTTTATACGAAAAATGGTTTGAGATTAAATTGGAAAAGATGATGCTATCTACACATTCTTTTTTATTTTTCACACCTTTTTTACTTTTTTGCCGCTAATTTGGATATAAAAATTGAAGAAATCAAATAACAAAAATTAACAAAAAGTGTGTAAATGGAAAAAAAAAGGTGTGCATATAACATCACTCGTTGTATATCACATCTCTTGTAAATGTATGTGTAAAATTCAACTGGATAGATCTGTCCTATATTTCTTCACAACTAGAAATTACTATTTGCATGAATGGAATTAAAAAAAAAAATTGGTCGGATAAAAGTGGTCAACGTTTTGATTTTTTTTTTACTTTAAACGACGAAACATTTCGATAGACAAAATTTTCGTGCCAACGAAAATAATTTGTGCATATGCCAACTCAACAATGAGGATGGCAGCATATTAAGCTTCACATAAAAAGAAGTACAATGTCCAAGATCTTGGAAAAAAACCACCAAAAAAATAACTAGAAGAATCTCAGAAGATCCAGCACAAGCTGTTAGACTTGAGTTAAGTTTTAGCAACACCATTTGCCCTCGTTCGGTGGGTCATATAAGGAACCGGATATGACTAATAATATGGACCCGATTGTTTGGTGTCCTCTCATATTAAATGGTCACCGAATCAATTTAGTCAGTGAGCGTATTTAGTAGGGCATACACCTGCATAATAAATCATTCCAAAAAGAGTGGATTATTAGTCCAGTTACCTTCCTCTCTCTCGCATTTCGTTCTCCACGACACCTTCTCTTGCCGGCACTGTCAACGCCTACGGCCGCCACGTCTTCCTCTGCTACAAGAGCCCCGAGGCAAAATGACACACCCCGTCCCGAAGGAGGGCATGTTGGCCGTCACGTGAGTGTGACGTAACCATTTACACAATTCGAAAGCTTTAAAAATACAATTACTAAGATGAAACACCCGAGGGTGAGTCCTACTTTTGTGAATTCTGTCAGAACTCCGTTGGATTCCTCGTGGCCACCAAAGCTCTGCTATCTAGAACCTGGAGGGGCGCAAAACAAAATTGAGTTGGTCAGTAAAACAAAGTTTTTCGAAAACGTTTCATTTAAAACATTTCTCTCCGGTTGATTCCTTATTTCACCTGTTATATTGATGCATCCATATTCTGTTTTTGACATTATAGCATGACATACTTTATGGTTTTGATAAAGATTGGTGATTTGAGATATTTGAAGGTATATGCTATTATGTTATTTTCTGGAAAAGTATACATGTTTTACAGCGAGGGGTTAGAAATGTTTTAAATGAAATGTTTTCGAAAAACTTTGTTTTACTGACCCACTCAATTTTGTTTTGCGCCCCTCCAGGTTCTAGATAGTAGAGCTTTGGTGGCCACGAGGAATCCAACGGAGTTCTGATAGAATTCACAAAAGTAGGACTCACCCTCGGGTGTTTCATCTTAGTAATTGTATTTTTAAAGCTTCCGAATTGTGTAAATGGTTACGTCATACTCACGTGACGGCCAGCATGCCCTCCTTCGGGATGGGGTGTGTCATAAAAAGTGTTGAACCTTCTATCCCAACACCGATCTCTGCCTTGCCTCCATCATCTTACATTCATCATTCCAATTTAAATTAAACAAATTGTTACAACCCCCCCCCCCCAATTATATGTATTTTATGTAACTTACCCCAAACTGCCACGTGGCAGTCATCTAACTCACCTCTCTTTTCTCTTTTTCTGTCCCCCCATCCCCCGAGACCTTTCTCTTCTTCATCTATCTCTTTGTACTGTTCCTCTCAGCTTTCCCGTACCTCTCTCTCTACCTCTCGCCTCACTCTCTTCTCCTAGACGCTAGGACCTTGTCACCACCAAGGGAGGCTCGTAGTGAGCCTAGGACCTCCTCCCTGTGAGTTCGACGGCATGAGAGCAAAAGCTCCATCGAACCATCTCTTTTTTCCATTAGGTAAGTCGCAGATCTCTCCCTATCTCCGTTAGTGTGATACTTGGTGGTGTTTTCTGAGTTAAATCCTTGCCTTTTTACGTAGGTTGTACCTTGGAATTGAGTTGGGTAAAGCACACCTATTTTTTCGGCGAACCTGTGAGCTTCGAGGGGATTTTCGGTCAACTCCGACCGTGTCACGGCTATTTGAGGGTAGCAATCTCTTCCTCTCACCTTCTTCTTCTTCGGCAAACCAGGCCTCCTAGGCCGTTTAGAAACCCCACGGGCCTTAAGCCCGTTGTGCCTTAGCCCAGTACCTGAGCCCGCATGATTTTTTATTTTTAGTTTAGGTTTTAAAAACCCAAAAGGCCACGTGCCTTATGCTAAAAGGCTTTGGGCCCGTAATCAAAACCCAGTCCATTCTTTTAATTGTTTTAAAGGCCATAGAGTCTTGGGCCTTTATTATTTATTTGAGGATTGAGGCCCATCCCCTTTTTGTGAGACCTTTGGGCTGTGCTGTGTGTGCAGCCCGTGTGTGTGTGTGTGTGTGTGCGTGTGTGTATATGCATGCCGTGCGTGTGTGTATATGCATGCCGTGCATGTGTGCGTGCTGGTGGTATGTGTATGTGTTTGGGCTTAAGCCTAAATCCCATTCCTTCATCCTAAACCCTTTTAACCCAAAAACCTTAGGTTTCGAAAACCCATTAGACCCTAACCCATCCAACCCAAATCCCTTAATTTATTTAGTTCAAGCCCAATCTTTTAGAAAATCCTTTTATTTATTTATTACATTTTTTTGCTTAGGTAAAGTTGCTAGTGGAGAAATTCTTAATCCTTATCCGCACGACTCTTTTGCTAAGGAATATTTGTGAGTGAACCCCTTCTAAAATTTCATGATTTTATAATTTAATTGCATAAATGATTAGCATGCCTATGAATTTATGATTCGATTTATGTTAAGCCTGTTTACTGAATTTATTGATTTTCGTCTCGTGTTTTTGGTGAGGAATTAACTGTTAGCCTATTTTGAGCTATATTTTAATATATATCATATTTTCTACAAAAACCATGATCTAGTAGACTATCTGATGGATGACGATATGATGCTAGAACATGTTTTAGAAACCCCTCTTTATAGTATAGACGATGGATGACGTTATACTATGAAGTGGTTATTTATGAGAGACGTAACTATTTGTGCATACTTAGATGACACTATGCCGCATAGGGCGAGGATCTGGTGTTGGCATTTAGGCCGAGAAAAATAATCCCTAGCTACGGACTGAAGGACATGGAGCAGGCATTGGGCCTGGAGTTGGTAATCTCTGGCTACGGGCGCAGAGACCACGGAGCAGGTATTGGGCCGGGAGATATATTTATTCAGTGATCTTTCTAGCAGCACACCGCGCTTACGAGATGATCTACGATACGTTTATTGTTTTGATTTCCGCGATGTTATTCTGCGATATGATTTTGGAGATATGTTTGGCATGCTAGGATTTTTATTAAATCCATCACTTATTATGCTAGTAGTTTTCATTATATAAACTATGGGGGTTAGTACATTGATAACTATTTTATTATTATTGTATTTATGAACTTTGTCCACTCACCTTTGTTTTGCACCCCAATTCAGGTCATAGAAACGAGGAATTCGACTCGACGTACGAGGCATTCCCCTACCAGTAGCAATCTACTCCTCACTTGTGTGATACCTTGTAATGATCTTTCCTTTTTGTAAATTTTGTTTTAGATCGTGTCTTGTGCACTCTAGAAACTTCCTTAAACCTTGTGTTTTTCTCGAGATTTTAAATGTTTATTCATGAATATTTCTTTCTAATCATTACTCTTGTAATCAATTAATGGCTTTCGTCACCCTCGGGTGTCGGACAACACATGTCTATCCTGGTATTCGGGGAATATCAGGATCGGGGCGTGTCACAAATGACTGAAAGCAATCCAATCTGGTACAAAGGGTATTGTAGATTTGAAGGCTAATAAATGCATAGTCTGTGTCAAGAAAATTGGATTTGGCCTATGCAGCCATTGTTATAATAATACAGGAGATTTCTGTTGCTTTGTCTACGAGCAGGGAGGGAGAGAGTTTGCTGGAGACAAGAGCTCCAAGAACTGTAAGGAGATGGGGAGTGAGGGTGTTTGGGGGTGCAGCGGAGAGATCTGGGGAAGAGAAGACTAAAGAGATGATTTCGATTATTTTTAATTTTATTTTAAGTTTGATTTAAATAAAGGAAGATTTTGTTCTTTTGTAATTTGATTCATTTGGTGGGGTCGTGAATGTGTGAAAAAAATTTCTATTTTTTTTTTCATTAATCATCAATTTTTATCTTAAGAGTAATAATACTTTGAATTCTTCCTATCCAATATAATATCAAACATAGTATAAATAATACGGTCATTAGTCCGATACTGCACCAAACGCCCGACTAATTTAGTCAGTACTATCCTATGACTATTTATCTTATCCGACACAAATAGTCAGTACAATCTAAGCTGCCAAACAAGGCACTTATGTTCACATTACTCAAGTTAGCTGAAACTCCAAGAGAAATTAAAAGATGTTTATCCACACCATAAGAATGACCATGAATAAAATATCCGATGTGCAAAATTCAAGAAACAATGAAAATACAAAGACGCCTAAAAGAAGCCGGACGGTCCTAAAAAACTAACTGGTTAAGAGCTTTCCAAATCATAAACGAAGTAAACAAACGAGTAGCAATCCAAAGATTAAAAAGTTTCGAGAAAAACGCTTAAGCACAAAAGCATCCCAAAAAAACCATTCAGAACCTGTACTGGATAAATAAGTGCCAAACTGGCAAGCGAACCAACTCCAAAATTTTCACGAAAAAGAACATTCAAGAAAAAGATGAGCAATAGACTCCTCTAAATGACAACACAAACAACAAGAAGAAGCCAAAGAAAATCCTCGATGTTTGAGAGCCAATTCCGTATATGAAGTTTCTCATGAAAAATACACCATTCCAAAATGGATAACTGAGGAGGGATGAAATTCCTCCATATAATATAATAGAGCTCCATTGACAATGTTGCATACGAGGGCGGACTAAATCATATACCCAGTCAAAAAAGAAAATTCCCATTACTTAGTTTGTAATAAAAATAATTTCTAGTTATTGAAATTGTTTAATTCTATTATGAGCGTCACTTTATAATCGACAAAACTGATTTATAACTTTGTATATATAGTTACAACAAATTTAATAACACATACAAAAGAGCTATGCATGGTCTCTCGAATCTAGACGTATATATATCATGTAAGATGCATCATGTGTAGGCCTAAAAGTGTCGTATATTAATGTAATCGCTTTCTGCATGGAGATAGCAAAGAAGATAAGAAATCTGAGGGCTGCATATGTATGAAGGCTTCGACTTCGTCGTCTTCCCAATCCCAGTCGATATCAGATACCGATCACTGCATGCAGGCTCCTTTGCATTGTATCACACACAGTCGGAGTATATTGCTGAAGGAAAAGACAAAAACATGGAAGAAAAAAGATTTTGCGCGATTGATTAAAGCATTATCTGCGTCAGACATCCTGGCACGGCAATTGTAAACACTATCCTAAGTTGATTATTCAAGAAAAACGACGTAGCACCCTAACTCGATTTGATATCATGCTCTTGTCGCCAAGTGGTGCAGATGTTAGCTCTTAAAACCTAAAAGCATTGGGATAAATGAAGACTAAATAAGATAAAGAGTGAGCTAATCTTGCAAAGTGCTGTACATGGCTATTCAATATTATCAATCCGGAAAGTACTAACGAAATTAAATTTTTAGACCACCTTTCATAATCATATGATATGTTAGTTAATAATTAGTCTTTTTTTTCTTTAATAATTTAAAAAACTTCAACCATCAACCGTCACATCATGTTTTCAACACTTTCTACCAAAGATGACTTAATATTTTAATTTTTCTAACCGCACCGTACCAATCCCCTATGGATAATATATAGTGTTATACATATATGATGTATAATATTACGGGGTGTGCTATCTACACACCCTATTTTACTTCTTACACATCCTTTAATAATTTCTGTTAGTTGATATTCTTCAATTCATCCAATCCAAAAGCCAAAAAATAAAAAGGTGTGTGAGAAGTAAAATGAGACGTATGGATATCACATTCCTAATATTACCACCGATAACAAAATTATTGTTTTTTGTCCTACGTGCAGAAAAATATTACCACCGGTAACAAAATTATTGTTTTTTGTCCTACGTGCAGAAAATGACACAAGACAAATGTATTAAAAAAATGAGGCGGGCAGCTAGCCCGAAAGCTTTATTAAATATAGATGAGGAACCATATGATTACATGAAAGGAGTAAATCTCGAGCTATATGGATTTGATTGAGAAGGATGCTCTGTTTACTTACGGGTTTCTCTTTCTGTTTATGAAGTGTATTATATTATGTGTGTTAGTTACCCTTTTCTCTTTTTTGATTTACTCATTCATGATTAGAGATATAATAATAACACAATTATCAATAAAAACAACAAGGTTTCCCTTTCAAAATTGAAAGTAGGGAACAAGAAAAAAACATGATTCACCTGATGCACAGTCATATACTTCATCGCAGCGGCAGATATAGGTTGGGGCAAGGGTGTATCTGCCTCTCTATTGCCTGAAAACATCTTGACCGTTTACTTTTATAGAAAAAATTATGAATCCGTCACTCTTTATATGTGAGAGTTTATTATTGTTTTGCGACACGTCATTTTATTTTGTAGAATGAGGCACTTTTTTAGGGATGCAGGGCAAGGGTTAGATAATACGCACTGCACTAGCTTTGTTCGGGACGCATCGTCTCCATGCATAGTTTATTTACGTAATTAGCTGAAGACAGTGTGTGTTTAGAAGGCAAATTAAGAGGAATGAGCGATTAGGGTGTGAAGGTGGTGTTAATAACTTGATTAGTGTAGCGTTAAGAGGAAAAGGAAGAAGACAAGGAAAGGTACAGATAGATAGTGAGGAGGAGGGGCCCAAGGGCAGGTGGGTATCCATGAGAGAAATCCGAATAGTTGTCGTTTAATGGGTCAGAGAATAGTTGTGTTGTGTACAAATTGTTTGGTTTTGTGTTTTGGGAGTTGGATTAGAAATTAGAAATTAGAAATTTAGAGAGAGAAGTGATGCCAGAACAAACTACAGATGGTTTCCACGTGATGCGGGCCTTTTGGAAGCGAGTACGGGAATGGGACTGTCATTGTCCTTACCGCTGGCGGCTGTGCCTCTAGGCTCTTGCCTTCCTCTCGTTTTCATTCCTCCTACATTACTGAGTTCAGATATTTATCTCATTTCTTCATTCTTAGTGAATCAAACGTTCTACTTAACCTAAACATTACTCATCATTTTCAAAAAGATATTTAGTATAACTATCTCATTATTTTGCGTATTTTCCATTCGTTCATGTAATAATACGGATTCTATTGTCAATTAATAATTCAGTTTATATTAAATCAACAATATCTTCCACCTATACAAATAATACAACTATAACAAATCGATTAGTAGCATCATATTACCATCAAACAGTCATATCTAAAAATTTATGCATTCCTCACTACTCTCACCACTTGGACTAATAGATCAAATGGCAAAACAGATAAGAGATTAATTCAAAAGGCGCAAATTGGGAATCAAGAATAAAGCTTTTTATGTTGGGCTCTAGTGTCGAATTTGAGTCCATGACTCATCGTTCGAAGAGTGTAACATCACAAGCCAAACTCGCTATTTGTTGTGACGTATGAATTATTATATCTTTTACAATTCTAAGTTTTAGTATGGTTTCCATATTTTGTTATTTGTTTAATTCTTTTACTATTTGGGATCCTAGAAAGTATAGGGCTAAGGGTCATTATAAATACTATCTTCAGGTGATAGGTTTGTTACCTTTCATATATGATTTCAAGGGAGACCACAAGTAATATTTTAAGATGATACATATTGAGATGCAATATATTTACACTAAGGAGTGGAGGAATAAATTGGTTACAAACTTACAATTTACGAGATCATAATACTTACATTCCCCTCTTGGGGAAATGAGATCATTCCTCCCTTGCAAATAACATGTATTGACCGCACATAATTCATAAGGGGAACCGTTCAATTTCTTAATAGTCATTTGAAGATCACCCATACAAAAAAAAATCATTTCAGTCCGAGGTCATTTTGTCATTCAAATGGATATAACAAATCGACGACGTAAGTATCAAATAACATATTCATGATGAACTGTCCATTTATTTGATGCGTTTGGATGAAACGCTCTCTAATTATAATGATTTTTTGTAAAGTGATTTTCGAACCTAACACATAAGGGAAGCAAGTGTTATTCTTACGAGATTCAAACATAAAAATATCACACTTACAAATAAAGTGAAATATCATTAAACCATAGTACTAAGTGATAATCATAATAATCAAATTAAACAACGTATGATAGTTTTTAATTTTACATGCACGAGTTACTTTGACTAGTCATGGGGGATTTTCAACCTTGTTAGTAACAAATTATTGGATTCTCTTACACAATAATAATTTACGTGATCAGCGCGACACTTCTTGTCATGTGGGGACAGACGTATACCACCTCTCCCCAAGATTTCAAAATTAATGTTTGTAATGGTTTATATAATATTCAGAAGAATGTTGCAGCATTTAAAGACAAACACCAAGACAACATTTTAGCTAGTATTCCTTTGCATTCTATATTGCCACAACCGTCCAAATCTCCAGGTATAAAAAAATACAAGAATAAATACAAGAAAACATGCATATAATTAAAGTATCTCGCAGATGAATACACTACAAAGAAAGCCCTGTCAATCCTCCATGGATTCTAGCATCCTATTACTCTGAATCATCCATTAGGGTGGGGCCTGTGGGCCATCTCTCCCCTTGGATCTTTCTCTAGGGTTTTAACCCAACCTGACGGAGGTCGAAAGAGCTTTCAATTTAAACGAAATGTATTGATCAGTGCGACCACAGACGATGGATCGATTTAGGACCATTGATTAATTGATATAAGCGTATGATGGATAGCCATGATCAAATCACGTATTGTTTGTAAGAGAGAAGCACTTATGCTTATAAGCAAAAAAAAAAATTTGATTAGAACAAAGTTGAAAGCGTTTGCAAGGAGTTTTTATAAGCATACTTCTAAAATTTTCTGTTTAAATTGATTTAGAGTTACTAACTAACTGTGTTAAACATGTTTTAGCCATTCTGACGAAAAAACGTGTCCTTAAACTGCTAATTAATTTAAGGTTGGTAACCGATTATGATTAAACTAAGTTGGTAATTACTTAATACACATGCAGTTCTAGAGAGAAAAAGGAAAGGTAAAGGTACATATAAACCTTTCTACATTAAAAATATAAAAGGAAAAAGTACAAAAAAAACTAGCAGCTCGTAGTTTATTGGTTCCCTTATGTCACTTTTTTTGTCTTGCTTTTTGTTCTTCACTAAGAAAACTAGCTAGCTAATTACAAGACTTCCCCCGGAAACGGTAGAAAAAAAAAAACTGGCTTTTCCTCTAACTTTGCCTTCGTCCTAGTTCTTAATTTTCCAAAGTGTTTCAACTCTCAGCAAAACTCTCAGGCCTACCACCTCTGTTCATCTCCTTCAATGATGTCATTTTCTCTCATCACAGTTTTTGGTTGGTTTTCTGTTGAACCCAGTTTGAGAAGGCTTGCAGGGTTTTCACGTCGGCTCTGTAATGCTTCATTGTGAACTCCAGCAGCATCGACCATGTGAAATCCGGGTATTTTCTCGGACTCGAAGTATCTACCAACCCGCTCGGCGGCTTCACTACTTTATCGTCTCTCGGACACAAGAAGAATGCAAGAGACTTCCTTGGTGTTTCACTGTTCACCACTGCCCTGTGCAGCCCGCTCTTGTACTTCCCGTTTGAAAGAGCCTATAAATTAAGCAAAAAAACAACAAATTAATCCCATAACAAATACAATTAAAAAAAAAAAAGATTTTTGCACTCTTATTCTCTCGTATGCAGTCCTGTTTACTTTTGACGTTTGAAATGAATAAATCAAAAGAGAACAAAGAGACATAAATAAACAGTTGTGTGCATGTGCAGAAATTAGTTCCCTAAGACAACCGAATTCGAATGTTTTGCTTACCATGAAGGTGTCACCAATGTTGACTACAAAGGCATTTAAATTAGGGCTAATGGAGTGCCATTGATCATCAACAAAGACTTCAAGGCCTCCAACTTGGTCTTGGTGAAGAATGGTCAAAGAAGTTGGGTCACAATGAGGGCCAGTGCCTAAAGTCTGCTCAGGTTTCTGGCATGGTGGGTAGTAATTAAGCCTCATTATCGAATCATTGTCTTCGAAAAACTCCTTGAAGTAAGCTCTGTCGACTCCAAGGCTCAGTCCCAGAAGTTCCATGATCCCAATAGAAAGTGTGCTCATAGCCTCACTATAATCTTGGTAAACCCTCCTAAACACAAGAAAAATAACACAAATGGTAAGAATTAATTAAGGAAACGATTCAATTACGGCAAAATTTGAGTAACAATGCGCATACCCGAATTCCTTGAATTCTTCTCCCATTTTGTTGCAAAAATAATCTTGGATAATATTGATTGAGCCTTTTTCGGCGGAGTAGCTGAAAGAGAGAGTCTCCTTCCACGGGAGTTTTGAGGAGAATCTGCCAGTGAAGCTGCTGGCATAGCCACAGCTCTCCCCTGCTTTCCTTTGAGCTCTCTGTTTTTCGGAGAGTGGCATTCCAAAAAAGTCATCCATGCAGCGGTGAGCGTCCGCGATGAGCGTATTGTCGACGCCGTGATTCACGATGAGGAAAAATCCATGCTTCTGGCATGCCTCTCCTACAAGTTGCGAGGCTTTCGCAGCGGCTTCTTTGTCGCCCGAGAGAAAGCCTCCCAAGTCTATGAGTGGGACTCGGAGCTCGGGAGTATTTTTGCAAGGCTTTTCGTCATCGGGCCATATGAACTGACTCGGAATTTCAGTTTGGTACCTTAAAACTGAGGCATCAAAAACCAATGGTTTCTGGTCATCCTCTTTGTGCTGCTGGGTTTTCTGCGTTTGTGGGGAGGGAGGTTGTGCCATGGTTTGCATGCTGCTGGGTTTGATCATGCACTCAACAGCCATTTTTGCATGAACAGAAAATGTATGTGAGTTGGGGGAGGAGGGTTTGGGATTCTGATTGAAATACAGAGGAGAGGAAGGGAGTGAAATAATAAAGTTTGAGAGGTGTGATGAGAGAAAAGCCAAGGCCGTTCTTATTGGGTGAACGAGTGAACAAAAATTGGAATCTTATAGCTAGCTCTCCCTCCTCCTTCACATTATATTTGTTTGCAGAAAAGGGCTTTTATATAGGGAAATTGCAATGGGCGGGGCCTGTAGATGGGCAAAATTGGGAGAGTAATTGTCTGTATGGTTGTTGCCAAAAAGCGTTTCCCAATGGCATTTTGGCACTTCCTTCTGTGGAGGCAAAATGCTAATGTCACCCACTAAAATCGTCGAAAGGGTTCAAGTGCCACTACTAGACCAGAAAATAATAGTACTCCTGTACTATTTTCTATGAGAAATAATAATTTTGGAAATGATTTCTGCGTGTGTATATATAGTATATTACGTTACCAAGGTTGTATGAATTATATAATTGGACCAACCATTTTCAGTGCCTTGAGAGATAAGAGAGGCACCATTCTCTCTCTACGAAATTCTTGAATTAGGGATTAATGACTATGTGAAAAATTGTTTAGGCTAGTGATTTGAGAGCGTGGGGTGATGTGTAGGTACAAATAGGCTAGATGAGGCTACGAAACCTTCTAATATAACAAAGCAGAAAAAGAGGGTTAAAAAGAATTAAATTAGGGAAAGCCTTTCATCTAAAACATATATTTAATTAATTTCCCCACATTTCCTCGGTCATTTAATTTTCTCTAGATGGAAATACACAAATTTTACATTCATTTACTTAAATCATTGAAACGTATCACATAAAGAGAGCAATACGAAGTAGTTGAAGGTAGAGTTCTTTTGACACAAAAGCTTAAGATCACGAGGAATTTATGCAGTTTTCAGTGGGGATTGCAAAACCAGCTTGAGGGTGTGTTGAAGAGACAATACAAAATATGAAAATTGCTAGCTAGGCGCTTGCATG
Source organism: Malus sylvestris (assembly GCF_916048215.2). Lineage (NCBI taxonomy): Eukaryota > Viridiplantae > Streptophyta > Magnoliopsida > Rosales > Rosaceae > Malus > Malus sylvestris. The sequence goes on from NC_062260.1 coordinate 26,638,134, forward strand.
TAAATGTGATTTGGCAAGCAATGGAAACGGCTAGGGAGTTGCTTGACATCAGGATTAATTTCTAGATAAACTACATGCAAAAGACTAGTTCAGGACTTTCATGGGTTTCATGTCCTATGGAAATGGCTAGGGATTTGACAGATGAACATGCAAGATGCTAATTCAGTATGAGGGGTTTGCATGCAACTGGGACTTGACAGATGAACAGCATGCAAGAGGCTAATTCAGTATTTGGGGATTGCATGTCACATGGAAATGTATTTTGCATGTCACTGGGATTTGACAAATGAACATACAAGGGGCTAGTTCAGGACCATCGAATTGAATTAAAATATCGTCAGAATCATTTTCGTTTCATGAAATAATATGTGATTGAATTACATTTCACATGTATTTTATTTTTTTTAAATATTAATATATGATTGAATTGAAATATCGTCACATTAACATTGTCGTTACATGAAAGTTTTTTCTCATAGCTAGGGGATTTGGATGTCATTAGGATTTTCCAGATGAACGACATGACAGGGACTATAACTCAGGTACTAGTGCAGAATGACCCCCAAAAAAAAAAAGCTTCAGGTGCTAGGGTTTTGCATGTCATGGGAATAGCTGGGTAGAATGACCAAAGGGTTGCCCTAACAGTCACCATCTGTACTATGTCGGGTCTAATTAATTGGTGACTGATATCACCATTGCTGTCAGCTCACTAAGATGATGATATTGAATGATATGCAACGAATATTTGATAACGAACGTGTAGAACATCGTGTGTTTGTTTTCTTGATAGAGAGATAGGGAGAAGGTGGACCAAGATTTTAACAGTTCATCATTAGTACTGTAGAATATATATTTGGTGTACTTAATTACGTACTTGGGATAGATTTTTAATGGACAACAATAAATTGAACAATGCCTTCCACTTTACAAAATGACTGATGAATAAGCCAAGCATCACAAGAGAAGAGACATATTCTATTGATTCATGAGCATTTCCTTTACAAAATGAGATGTACACCATGATCGAGAATAATTACATAGCAATAGCTACAACAGGCCAATGCTTGCTTGTTGTATCCAAATAATATGCTGTGGCGTATCATTTAGCAATCAAACGACTATGTAGTATCTAAATAATAAGCTCTATAATTTATCTTTGTAACTATCTACACCATGCAAATTTAGTATCTTAGACCATGTGTAAATCCTATAGAGATGGAAAAAAGGATTTACACATGGTCTTTATAGATTTGGAAAAAGCGTATGATAGGGTCCCAAGAGACATTCTTTGGAGGATTTTAGAGAAGAAAAGAGTACGAGTATCATATATCCAAGCTATAAAGGATATGTATGAAGGAGCAAAGACTGCCGTAAGAACTCATGAAGGACAAACCGAAAGCTTTCCCATAACTGTAGGATTACATCAAGGCTCATCCTTAAGTCCTTACCTTTTTGCGTTGGTAATGGATGAGTTAACAGGACATATTCAAGATGATATTCCTTGGTGTATGCTTTTCGCAGACGATATAGTGTTGATAGATGAAACTCAGGAAGGGGTAAATGCAAAGCTTAACCTTTGGAGAGAAGTGTTGGAATCTAAAGGTCTTCGCCTAAGCCGATCAAAGACAGAATATATGGAGTGCAAGTTCAGTGCCAATGGAGGCCAAAACAAGTTAGGGGTGAGGATCGGAGATCAAGAAATACCAAAGAGCGACCGTTTTCGTTACCTAGGATCTATCTTGCAAAAGAACGGAGAATTAGATGGAGATCTCAACCATAGAATACAAGCTGGATGGATGAAGTGGAAGAGTGCATCCGGCGTGTTGCGTGACCGCCGTATGCCACTGAAGCTCAAGGAAAAATTTTATAGGACGGCAATAAGGCCGGCGATGCTGTATGGCACAGAATGTTGGGCGGTGAAGCATCAACACGTACACAAAATGGGTGTAGCGGAGATGAGGATGCTTCGTTGGATGTGTGGGCACACGAGAAAGGATAAGATTAGGAATGAGGATATCCGGGGTAAAGTAGGAGTAGCCGAAATTGAAGGAAAGATGAGAGAAAATCGGTTACGGTGGTTTGGACATGTGCAAAGAAGGCCTAATGACGATCCGATTAGAAGATGCGACTATGGGACAGAGGTTCAGGGCCGAAGGGGTAGAGGAAGACCTAGGAAAACTTTGGAAGAGACTCTAAGAAAAGACTTAGAGTACTTGGATCTAACGAAGGACATAACACAGGACCGAGCAAAATGGCGTTCTAAGATTCATATAGTCGATCCCACTCAGTGACTTGGATTTTCCAAGTCTCCAACCGAGAAGTTTTCCTCACTCGGGAAATTAAGGGAACACTACCTCAACCTACATGCTCCACTCACAAGGCTTCAACATACAAGCTTCAACAAAAGAAAATTCAAAGAACTTAGCGAAGAAGGCTTTGGTGTATTTAACACAATACGTTGAAATGAAGGAAAGCTTATTTATTGATATCCCCGATAAGTTACAAATATGTACATATACATGAGTCAAAATAAACAAACAAGAATGAGCCTTCACTAAGGTTGCTTAGGAGAAGTCTCAGCAGTCGGTAGAGCCCCAGAAATAGAAGGCACCGGAGGGGCATCATTCGGAGCCTCAGTACTGGACAGAACCCTAGAAGGAGGAGGCATCAGAGGTTGATCATTTGGAGCTTCATTACGCGGTATAGCCCCAGAAGACGAAGGCAATAAATGCCTTTGGAACAAACCCACAAATCTCTGATGATCAAGTAAAACCTGACCATCAGATTCCTTCATTTGGTCAAGCTTCCTCTTCATGTTTGTAGCATAGTCATGTGCGAGCCGGTGCAACTGTTTATTCTCATGCTTGAGCCCTCTAGTCTCCTGTTTGAGACTCATCACTTCAGCCGCCAATGATTCAACTTGGCAGGTTCGAGCAAATAGGCGTTGGGCCATATTAGACACAGAACCTGCACATTGAACACTAAGAGCCAGAGAATCCTTAACAGCTAACTCATCAGACCGTTTGGAAAGTAGTCTGTTATCTTTGGGAGTGAGAAGGTTCCTGGCCACCACCGCAGCAGTCATATCATTCTTCATCACGGAATCCCCAACGGTAAGAGGACCAGTAGGGGAGACGAAGGATGGGCGCCATATGTTGTCTGGAGAAGGCGGGGCTGCCTCTTCAACAAGGTTCAAGTCAAAACGACGGTCGGAGGGGCCAGACATTTTCAAAGGTGTTGAAGAGAGAAGAGGTCGGACAAATCAAGATCTTAGAAGTGCAAGAATGGAGCTTCTACTGGTGGAGATTCAAGTGTGCTTTGGAACTTAATGCCAGCCCCTATAAAAATCTGCACTCGATGGAGCTTCAAAAATCGAAGAGGCGCCTGCTCAGAAATCGAAGAGGTGTTTGCTTTCTCAAAAGCTGGGCTGCTCAGAGACCACGAGGGTCGATCTCAGAAATCGAAGAGGCGTTTGCTTTCTCAAAAGATGGGCTGCTCAAAGACCACGAAGGCCGATCTCAGAAATCGAAGAGGCGCTTGCTTTCTCAAAAGCTGGGCTGCTCAGAGACCACGAGGGCCGATCTCAGAAATCGAAGAGGCACCTACTTTTCCAGCCTTGTCAGCACCTGTCACACGCACACTCAACTTTGCGGAAATTATGGGCATTCTGTCGAAGACTTCTGGTGAAGTAGAAAGCATATGAATCTTACTGTTCAATCACCCACTTCTCACACGCAACAGTAGCTCATGGGTACCACAGATAACTTTGCCAAAGTTCTCTGCCAAAGTTGAGACACGTGAAGCTTGCAGCTCCCACTACATCGCTCTGACCAAGAAGGGTAAAAGAATAGCAAAGAAACAGCACTAACAAAGTTTAGACACATAAATTTTGAAGGTCTAGCTACCATATTATTACCCACAAGGGTAAAGGAACAGTACCACTGCTGGATAATTGGAAAGTCCCTGTGTGTCAACCTCTGTGCTTCGTGGCAAGGTAGACTAGCAACATGCCTAACCTTTACTCACATTCGAGAAAACACTCCCAACAAGATTGCTTGCTCCAAAATCGAAGAGGCACCGTCCTCCGAATCTCGAGAGCCAGACTCCCAACATGACTACTTTCTCAAAAATCGAAGAGAGGGTAAAGGAACAGTACCATTGCTGGATAATTGGAAAGTCCTTGTGTGTCAACCTCTATGCTTCGTGGCAAGGTAGACTAGCAAACATGCCCAACCTTTACTCACATTCGAGAAAACACTCCCAACAAGATTGCTTGCTCCAAAATCGAAGAGGCACCGCCCTCCGAATCTCGAGAGCCAGACTCCCAACATGATTACTTTCTCAAAAATTGAAGAGACACCGCTCTCCGAATCTCGAGAGCCAGACCCCCAGCATGATTGCTTTCTCAAAAATCAAAGAGGCATCGTTCTCCGAATCTCGAGAGCCAGATCTCCGATAGGATTGCTTGTTCGAAAACCGAAGAGGCACCACTTTCCCAACTTCAAGAGCCGGATCTCCTTGGATAAAGCTTGTCTGTAATCTTCACACGCAACATCAGCTTTCCAAATACCACAGACCACTTTTTCAAAGTGCTCTGACAGAGTTAAAACATGTGAAGCTGACAGCTCCCACTACCGTGTTATGACCAAGCAGGGTAAAGGAATAACATTACTACTTGTTGTTAGGGAGACTCCTATATATGTCGACCTCCATCCCCAACGGACAGGCAGACCTGCAAAAATGCTCAACCCTTCCTCATATCTGAGAGGGTACTCCCAACGAAGCCTTTCGAAATATTCAGCTTTATTTCCCCCCGATAATACCTCTGCAAACAAGCTATACTAGAGCAAGAATATCTCATATCATCAGGGTTAAAAGCAAGAGTATCCCATATCATGCTTTTTCCCTGTCTTTTCCTTTGGTCTTGTTCTTACCTGCAAGACAAGGAGAAAGAGAGCAATCAGTCAGCACTTGGAATCAAGCTTCCAGCCAGGAACTGACTGCCTGGAACCCCTTACCTGATTACTTACCTGGCATTGCTCTCGAGTACTCATCTTCAACATCTTATACTTCAAGGGAAGATATCGCATCTGCTTGAGGAACAGGTAGGGCAAGTCAGAAGGATACAAGGAAGCATGTGGAGACAAGCGTAACAGCACACGTGCCGATACATCCACTACTATGTCAAAAGCAAAAGTATCCCATATCAGCAGGGTCGAACGTACTCTAGATTTGAGGGACTTGTTTTGACTCTCAAATTCTTCAGTCGGCCTTATACTTTGGAGGAAACCAGAAAACCCTCCAGCTCAGTTCAAGAATAAGCCTGTGGAAAGTTACTTCTTCAAAAGCAAAAGTATCCCATATCATCTCTTCTCATTTTTCTTCTCTTTATCCTTCATGCTGCCTGCAAGATAGGGAGAATGTGAACAATCAGCCGGAGCTCTGATTGCTTACCTTGTCTGTCACCTCTTTCAGCAGATCCCCTAGCTCGGCGACTTAGGGACTCCTACTACATGGTTTGTATCGCGCTTGACCAAGTCTGAAACTACAAGTAAGCTTCAAGTGAAATTGATACATTACCTAGTGCATCTCCACCAGTTAAAGATACCACCCCTGGATGGAGGAAGAGTACTTCCAGAGAAGATGCCACATCTACCTATGAGACAGATAAGGCAAGTCAAGACGATACCACACTCCGATACTTAGAAGTTTCGTGATTACGAGATCATTCTCCCACAATATTTCCTAATGTCATTTGTACTAAATCATTCACTTGTACTCACTAAAGGAGAGCTTGAACCTATGTACTTGTGTAAACCCTTCACAATTAATGAGAACTCATCTATTCCGTGGACGTAGCCAATCTGGGTGAACCACGTACATCTTGTGTTTGCTTTCCTATCTCTATCCATCTATATACTTATTCATACTAATGACCTGAGCAATCTAGCGAAGATCACAAAAAGCGACCGTTTTCGCTACCTAGGATCTATCTTGCAAGAGAACGGAGAATTAGATGGAGATCTCAACCATAGAATACAAGCTGGATGGATGAAGTGTAAGAGTGCATCCGGCGTGTTGTGTGACCGTCGTAGGCCACTAAAGCTCAAGGGAAAATTTTATAGGACGGCAATAAGGCCAGCGATGTTGTATGGCACAGAATGTTGGGCGGTGAAGCATCAACACGTACACAAAATGGGTGTAGTGGAGATGAGGATGCTTCGTGGGATGTGTGGGCACACGAGAAAGGATAAGATTGGGAATGAGGATATCCGAGGTAAAGTAGGAGTAGCCAAAATTGAAGGAAAGATGAGAGAAAATCGGTTCCGGTGATTTGGACATGTGCAAAGAAGGCCTACTGACGCTCCGGTTCGAAGATGTGACTATGGGACAGAGGTTCAGGGCCGAAGGGGTAGAGGAAAACTTTGGAAGAGACTCTAAGAAAAGACTTAGAGTACTTGGATCTAACGGAGGACATGACACAAAACCGAGCGCAATGGCGTTCTAGGATTCATATAGCCGACCCCACTTAGTGGGAAAAGGCTTTGTTGTTGTTGTTATTGTTGTTGTTTTATTTTCCCTTCTGTTTTTAATTTTTGTGTTTATAGCATCTTAAAGCCATGTATGCCGTGTGTGTGTGTGTGTGTGTGTCTATACATTTAAGTTGGAAGAAAGACGATAGAAAGGATGCATAATTTATATTGGGGGAAAGGGATGCATAATGTATATTTGTGGGGGTGGGAGGGGGAGGGGGAGGGGGATAGGTGGGGAGCCTCAAACCCGGGTGAGGATTTATAATCATTTTACTTTTTAAGTTTTTGAATTCTTCAAATTCATTCCTCACCTCCTCCCAATCCCACCATCACCTTCAGCATTACTCATCGCCAATTTTCTCTATCTTTGGAAAGGTAATAAAAATTATTAATTAAAAACGAAATGGTTATAAAAAGGTCTTTGATTCAATGAAATTTAAAAACGATGAAGCATTATAATTTGACACTTTAGTGATCATTGAGTAGATGTGGGGCAGACTATTGTCAATAATTTAATAAAAGGTTGAAATTAATTAAAATTTTCAAGGGGTTAACACTTGATTAGAAGCTTGCCACGATTCTAATATGTGGTTTACACATTTTAAAGCACCACCAAAAGAAATAAAATCCCATTAGGTCTGTAAAGGAGTTGGCAATAAAGGTCAAGTGATTAAAGGCAACTAGCATCGGTGGTGGGTAATTTGATAACACTGTGCATGCATGTATAAGCAGCAGCCAACTAGTTTAATAGTTTGAAGCAAAAACACAAGTCCATGGAAAACTTGATTGGGTTCAACTACAAGTAGAAAGTGAGTGCCATGTATTTCGTCGGCAACATGCTTCAGTTCCTTTCATTATCCACTAAAAGAATTGGTTTCTTTTTGCCCCATATAGACATCAAACATCTCCTGGTGGGACCTTTTAGGATTCGAGGTTTAAGAAAATAATTGATACAGTTTTCACAAATCCCAATTGATTATAACGAAGATTTCATTTCATAGTAGTGGAGAAGTTTGGCCTTCACAGGCGAAAGGACATCATTTGCAGAAAAAAAAAATGTCAAACTTGAAATGGTCTGAGGTCTCCGTCACAAGTATGCATCGTGATTTTTGTCATGGTTCATCACAGAAAAACACCAAAATTTAAAGTTGGGTATAAATGTGTGTATATTCGTATTTTCTTGAAATAAGGAAAAAGAAAATGGTGAATTGAACTGCATATGTCATACTTGCAACAAGAAGGAGAAGCTCCAACGTATAATACAAAAGAAGGGACAAAAGGTTATGTGGCAATAGAAATCTATCGCTTTTAGTTTCTATTCATCTTTATTCTCCTTTTTTTCACCTTTGTAAAATGTGACAAAAGAAAGTATAACCATAAACATGTTGTTGAGAATGCCTCATATTGATGAAGAAGAGATCTTGCATAGATTTATAAGTAAGTATGATTACTTCTCACGCTACCAATTGATTTTATAGTGAAACCTCAACTTTCTTCATGGTATCAGAGCATGTTGTCCCACGTGTGAAGCCCAACGGCCACACGTACCCAACGTCATCTCTTTGTGTTGTTCACATGTTTGACTTGAAAATCAGCTACAACATGATGAGACTTGTTAAGAATGTCTCACATTAATGGAGGTGGAACATTGCATGAACTTATAAGTAAATTGGGCTATTCCAATATTGCTTACTAATTTTATGGTAGAACCTCAACTTTCTTTACATGTGGGTATTGTCTAATTGATACTACTCTCTCTCTCTCTCTCTCTCTAACACACACACACACACACACATACATATATACATATATATATATATATATATATATACACATATATATATAATGCTAGGTAGATTAAATTTGTAAACTAAATGATGTGTTACCAATAAGAAACAAACACGTTAATCAATGCTTGAGTAATACTTTAATCATCAACTTCTATATCATTTAATTTACAAAATTTAGTTTACACATATAGTCTCCCTAACATTACCCATATATATATATAAAAGCAAATCCAGTGTGATCAGATTGTAATCTGCATAATTTAATATAAGCAAATGGATACTCCAAGAAAGAATGAGCCAGTAATTGACCGATGTTATGGGAATTTAATATAAAAATTCTTCTTTTCAGCTTGAAACAAGAAGCACGTAACGTATGCCCACAGACAGGACTCTACGGGTGGCTTTACTTTTGGAAGGCAGATTATCTGCCCTCCCATTTCCTGTGTCCTCCTGTTTGTGTAGTCATTGTTAAATCACGCCAACATGTTATATTACTATTTCTTTTTGTTTTATTATCTCTATAAAAAAATAATATAAAATGTTGACGTGGTTTAATCATGACCACATAAAATAGGAGGACAGAGAATCTGCCTCCTTACTTTGACTTCATTATTCATTTGATGTACAACCACTAATTCAATGGGACAAAAATGGTTGGACAACAAGAAAAGCTTGACGCATAACTATTTTTGTCCCAAAATAATACTTAAAGCAACGTTAAGTAATTTTTATATATTCATGTAACTTTTATCTATTTATATGCATATATGTACTACGCGAATTTCATTGAGAGAACTGACATGTTCAAGAATTCAGTCCAATTTGCTTGATCTTTGATATTGACATTATTAATAGAATCATCATTTAAAGATTAGATTTTAGGTCTTTAACGTTATATGATTAATCGTTTGAATTTTAAGTTTAAGTCTGTTAAAAATCTGAGACTAAAACTCTAAAATCAAGCTTAAAAGCTTATGCTATTAAAGACTGAGAATAAGTGAGGTTTTCTCACCACGGATGTTCGTACGATGTGCTTCCCACTAATTTCAATATTAAAATGGTTACATTAAAACAATAATTCATATGTGCATTGATATTATATATTTATTATATTAATGTTGTTAGCCGCCGCGGAAAAGGATATTCGCCGGATCCTTTTCTTAAGGATCCCATTATCTTACATATTCGTCGTACATCGAACGGTCAGAAATCATTTCAAAATTTAAAATTTAAAATTAAATATGAATAGTACCTAACGAAAACTGACTGCACCATATATGATGAACGGGTGAGATCATGGGATCCCTAGGAAAAGGATCTGGCGAGGATCCTTTTTCGTCAGCCGCTTATCATTCCAAATATTAACCAACTTCCCGTCACCAATTTGCCAACGAGCTCCTTGAACAAGCAAATCCCTACCGTGAAGCAAACTACTCCGAATAGAATCATTTTTTTAACAAACGATATTATCTACACTAGAAGGTGAGAGAGTGGGCTAAGCCTCACAATGGGCTAACTATAATGTGGTTCAAACTCGCCTTTTGCGAGAATCGAACCTAAGATTTCTTACTTACATATAAAAAGGAATTCCACTAGATAGTAGTACTAAGTGGTCAAATAGTATCATATTTTATAGTGTATCAATTTAAATGTTAAACGCATACCTATATCGATATGTCACCAATAATCAACGAGATCAAAGCACAAACACCTTCTCCTTTAGACTTTTCCTTCATGCAACATGTAAATTTGGGTACGTACGTACGTAGAGTAGATAGCTACACAAACACACGTAATCGCATGTACGAACACTACCTAAACAGGACACTACAGATTAAGATCTCGCCCTGCTATTCTTCCCCGCAAGTAACAATTTCCATTTCATCAGGAACATAAATCCAGTTGTGAATCTATCTAGCTATTTATATGGGTACACCATAAATAGACAAAACAACATGCATGCATGTACTCGGTCTATGTGTGCCGGCTATAGCCTGTAGGTATTCTCCACATACACGAAGCTGGTGGGATTAGTCCACAACGCACCTTCATAGGTCTACACACACCACACATGCTGGTGTTTGGCCGAATTTAGCAAATCCACGACATCAAATGAGTACGAAATTTACTAAACATTAGGCCATCTCCAACCGATGGCTGGCCAGAGGGCTCGTTTTAGCCCTCTGACCCTCCAAGATTCTCCAAGATATTAATATTTTAATGAACAGTACATGGCCATATTTGCCTCCGTCTCCAACCGAGGGCCAGAGAGCCAGAGGGCTCATTTTAGCCATGTCACAAAAAACCGTCTCCAACCGAGGGCCATAGGGCCAAACATAATTTATTATTTAAAAACTACAACTTAATTTTATTTAAAAATCATGTTGGTTAGTGTTGTATAATTTTTATGTTGGTTAATGTTATTTAATGTTGTTTCATATTGTTTAATGTTGTTTCATGTTACTTAATTTAATTTAATGTTGTATAATGGCTTAGGAAGTTATAGGAAAAAAATAGAATTTAAAAAAAATATGAAACAAATTTTGTGAAATAGAAGTTATAGGAAAAAATGGAATTTAAAAAAAAAAATATGAAACAAATTTTGTAAAATAGAAGTTATATGAAAAAAATATGAACCAAATTTTGTAAAATATAAGTTATAGGAAAAAAATAGAATTAAAAAAATTGAAACAAATTTTGTAAAATAGAAGTTATAGGAAGTTATAGAAAAAAAAAAGAAAAAAAAAGGTTTACAACGGCTAGTGGCGCTAGCCGTTGGAAGTTTAAATTCAAATTGTTATTTCTGTCGGTTATAACCAGCCCTCCAGCCCTCTCCGATCCCGTGGGGCCCTCCCAGATTCCCGAGCCCTCTGGCCTAGCCTTCGGTTGGAGACGGTTTTAGGGCTATTTTCGACCCTCTGGCCCTCTGGACCCTTCGGTTGGAGATGGCCTTATGTGCAAGGAAAGAAAAGAAGTGTGCGGAAATAACTTTCTTATTGAATTGTCATGACATTCGTGCTTGTGAACATGGTCTAATAGAAATATTGCTCTTCAAAAAGCTAATGTGGAATTACACATGTGTAATAACTTTTCTTAACAGTAGTGATCAAATCCTAATTAATGTTTGTTTGATTAAAAACATATTGTTAAGCCTAATTATGAGTTACATCTTAATGTTGGAGCATATATTACATCATGTTTACTCTCACGTTTACTTTTTTTAGTATAATGCTCCTAAAATATCATAAATCATTAATTTTGTTGACTTTCTGTAGTTCCCTTCAGATCTCCAATTTGGCGTGAAACATGCAGCCTTCTTAGTCCTCCTTTTTTTCTTCTGCAAAGTGAATGGAGTGTTTGTTGGAGCACTGAGAGCCATATCACATCCTCCAGTAAAAGAAATAGTATTGTTTGACTTGTTTATCTAATTCACTCTCATGTCGTCTCTCTATGACTTCCTCCATCGTTTCATGGATTATTTGATACGTGGAAGCCAGGACTTGTCGATCAGATATATAAAGATCAGCTACAAAAACAGAATCCAGTTTTGATATGATGTTCGAAACAGTGAGTCAACGACTGAAAGGCATTTTCAAACAAGGTAATATTTTCAAATCCAATAGAGTCTAATCAATCGATTACGTATTATAGGTATTGAAAAATAAATTGTAGATACAAATTTTCGTCGTCAAAGGAAAGGTAATATTTTCAAATCCAATAGAGTCTAATCAATCGATTACGTATTATAGGTATTGAAAAATAAATTGTAGATACAAATTTTCGTCGTCTTTTCCTTTGACGAAAATGCACTTACAAAATAATAAAACCTAAGATTAAAGGCAAAAGCCTCATGCGCTCACGATGAACGGGGGGCTTTGACTGAAAAATCTCTGATGCCAAAGTTAAAATTATGAAAAGAATATGTTTAGCAATTTGTGGGTACCCAATGACCTTTTTTTTAGTGGGATAATAAAGCTATTTATAGGAGAGTGGCCGGCCATATATGGTGTAATTGGAGAATAATTGCAAGATATTATGTGAAATAATATCTTGCAATTAACATGGTAATTAATCCCAAATTAAATAGGAAGTTTTGGGAGTTACCTTTTGAATAAGGATTTGATAAGGAGTGATGAGAGGGATTTGAATAAATATCATTTTGATCACCTTTGACTCTTCATTGATTGAGCTGTTATTGTCTGTTGCATACGCATGGGAATCCCAGTGTGCCTTCAGGGTAATTTTGTCCTTTTAACCCAGAAGTCCATGTGTCACCTCCATAATTTTCTTGACTATTTTTTGCTCCACAAATGCCTCCACATCTACTAGGCTGCTCGTTGGAAAGGGCATAAGGTGTAGAGATCTCCAACTTTGATGCAGATTCCACTTGAACATGGAATTAGATTCTTCTAAAAAAGGGAAATAAATCGCCTCCAAAGCCTATTTAAGCCTACCTTAAGTAGGGGATTAAATCCACTTCGGAGGGCAACTATTTATCTCTACAAGAAAGAGAGAAAGGTAGAGGATATTTGTTCCCCCTCCCCTAACATTCTTCTTCGCTTTCCCGTGCAAAGAACCGTCTTCCTTTGATTTCTTTGTCTTCTCTGCGCCACACCAATGTAAGCAAAACTTAATTTTCTTTGTCTTCTTCTTGGGTGGTGCTGCCGCGGGGCAGCCATCGGGGTGGTGCAACACGTTGGCTGGTAGAGGCCAAGAGTCAGCTCGGCATGGGCCAGGAGTTGGCTCGACATGGGTCGATAAAGTGGTGTTGCCACGGTTTGGGCTGCCTCGTCTGTGATGCTTGCAAAGAATGAGGAAACTGCTTAAGTTTAATTTCTCAGCTATCGTAGATTGAGCAATTGAGGATGAAGTTGCCAAGACCGTAGCTGCTGAATATGAAGTGTCGGATGAGCAAACTGTTTAGTGTGAAGTGGTTGCTGCCCCCTAACCATTTGCTGCTTAGCTGGTCTTCGAGTATTCGATCTTTTGAGCTGTATGGCCTGCATCAGAACATGATAAAGATCTGTTAAATATGAAAAATTGTTAACTAATCACATCAAAATGAGTAGTTGTGTGGAAATTCATTGGCAGTTTACCCCATTCCGTTAAAGAGTAGACTTAGATGGATGTCGATGAATTAGTTTGCCCTCTCACACTGGAGAGCAATTAATTTTATCCTCTCGCACTAGAGAGCAGACACAAATGGGTGTCAGGGAATTAGTTTACCCTCTCGCACTGAAGGGCAATTTGTTTATCCTCTCGCACTTGAGAGCAGACCCAGATGGGTGTTGGGAAATTAGTTTTCCCTCTCGCACTGGAGAGCAATTAGTTTATCCTCTTACATTGGTGAGCAGACCCAAATGGGTGTCGAGGAATTAATTTACCTTCTCGTACTCGAGAGCAATTAGTTTATCATCTCGCATTAAAGAGCAGACGCAAATGGGTGTTGGGAAATTAATTTACTCTCTTGCATCGGAGAGAAATTAGTTTATCCTCTCGTACTGGAGAGCGGGCCCATATGGATATTGGAAAATTGGTTTACCCTCTCGTACTGGAGAGTTTACCCAGATGGGTGTCGGGGAATTGGTTTAGCTTATCGCACTGAAGAGTATGAAAGTTGTTGTTGTGAGCGCAGCTGAGGAAAACTGGACTGCTAGACAACCGAAATAATATTCAGCCTGTGAGGTCTTGTTCAGCTATCTACTTAAGACTTCGAACTGCTTGTGGAACTTGCATAAGGGTGTAAGTGGGAAACACAGTAAGCTGTTCATGAACCTTCTCCAAGTATTGCACCATTCTTAGATGTTTCATCGTGTGTTCTTTTAGAGCTTGGTTAATGGCCAGCTAAGAATATGAATGGATTGTAAGCTTCTTCACCGCTAAGTCTTTCGATAGCAAAGGCTGCTAGTAAGGCCTCGTATTCTACTCCATCGTTTGATGCTTTGAAGTTTGAAGTGTCGTGGGCTTGGTCGGCATAGATAGGAGCCGCAAGGTGGCACGACTGGAAGTCGTGGTGCAAGATCAGTACGGATGAGAGCCATGGTGATAGATCAAGGGAGGCAGGAGGCCGTGGAACAGGTAGGCACGACTTTTAGCATATAGTTGTGATGAAAACAATATATGTCATTGATTCTTGGTGGTTGGGCCAGTGTGTTCTTCTGGTACCTGTCTGCGCCCAGCGTGCGATTAGGTTGAGTTATTACGTTTGTCGGAATAAAAGTAATCATTGTATCCTCTAGTGTATATGGGATGGTTCCGTTTGTTTGATCTTGTTAATGAAAGGTGACATGTTTATGTTGGTCATGTCTCTTTGGAGCGCTTTGTCAGTAGCTTTGTTGCGTTGGAAACTACACAATCGTGAGGTCAGAAGCCTCTTAACTTTTCCTGAATTTGCCTCTCTAGGGCAGCAGAGCTTCCGACTACCCCCGGTTGTGACATGTTGGTCTAGGCTGTTATTCCCTATGCTTGGCTCATCTATGTCGCAGCTGCGGTGCATATGGTACGTTCCTGGCAGACGTGCGAGTCACTCATAGGCTACCAATTGAACTTGAGCTGGATTGAGTAACCGTTTATCTCTGTTTGTTGTGCTGCCTACTATAAGGTAAGGTGGATGATGATTCTTGCCGGCCTAGCCATGAATGAACGCTTCGCCTCGAAGGTTGTCCATGTTGATTATCGGAGTGTGGCCTCAACTGTGAATGTATGCCCATATATGGGCCTAATCGGGAGTGCACGCTCATCCGCGCACTAAGACAAAAGTATACACTATCTCGAGGGCCCAGACGAGAGTGTACACTTCCAAAACGCTTGGTTCATAGTTGGTCGAATAGCTGCTTACCAGGGACGTTGCTGGAAAGGTTCATCGTCTGCCATTGTCCTACTTTGAGACACCTCGCCTAAGGCACACTGCATCTCAGCACGGTGCAAAATCTAATTCAACAAGGTTGTCTGCAGCACGAGGGCACTTGTTAACTCTATGACTTGTCGAGACAAATGTTGTTCACCATTTGGGATGGAAGAGCTTAGACGGTATGCGTCTCCTTAAATAGTGAAAATGCAATGGATTCCGAGTGCAAGATTTGAGTTGAGATATGTCAAATCTGTAGAAAATTGGGGTGAAAATACCCCTAATTTAATCGTCAGTCCATAAATCTAAAGCTGAGACGGCTGAACCGAAATGAGCAGCTAGGTGAACGATGAGAGTAGGCTGCACTACGGTTACAGGTTGGATCACTGGCATAGGCCGAATCGCGAGCGTAGGCTGGGTCGTAGGGGTCGGCAAACGCTGGGCCTTTCCTCTTTTTGGCGTGACTTAGGCTCGCGCTGCGTTATGGGCCTGTGGGTCTTGGGCTGGATGCCCCGTGGGCTAGCTACTATGTGGGCTACAGCTGTCGTTGTTTCATGGCCCAGCTACCATAGAGTTGTCCCACTCTCCACTGCCACGGCAATTGTCATGGCTGCCATGATGATGGTGCTCCGTGGTGGCAAGGTTACTCCTCTTGTCGCGGTGAGTCTCGTGGATCGTTGTGGTAGGGCTACATCGCATCTTCCATCATTTGATCCGGATCTTTGAATATAGGAAGTTCCGTTCGTTGTGGCTTCCGAATTTCCCGCCATTGTATTTTTCTCCTACATCTATTCAAAGAATTAAAAAAATCTAGGAATAAGAACGTATGAAAAATTTACAAATGAACGAGAAATGAGAAACTTTGAATGTGAGAGTCTTCTTCGAGCATGTGAATCAAACTCTTAATGAAAGCACCAATTTGTGGATGCAAATTTCCACCGTTTTCTCCTTTGACAAAAATGCACCTACAAAATAATAACACCTAAGATTAAGGCCAAAAGCCTCATGCGCCCACGATGAAAGTTAGAATTTTGAAAAGAATGTGTTTAGGAGTTTATAGGTAGTCAATGACCTTTCTTTTTAGTGGGATAATATGGCTATTTATAGAGGAGTGTTCGGCCCTATTTGGAGAATAGTGATCGGCCATATATGGTGTAATTGAAGAATAATTGCAAGATATTATGTGAAATAATATCTTGTAATTAACATGGTAATTAATCCCAAATTAAATATGAAGTTTTGGGAGTTACCTTTTGAATAAGGATTTGATGAGGAGTGATGAGAGATATTTGAATAGATACCATTTTGATCACCTTTGACTCTTGCTTGATTAAGCCATTATTATCCGTTGCATGCGCGTGAGAATCCCAGTGTGCCTCAAGGGTAATTTTTTCCTTTTAACCCAAAAGTCCACGTGTCACCTTCATAATTTTCTTGATTATTTTTTGCTCCACATAAATCATTCGAGAAACAAACATTTCTTATTACTAATTTATTATTGTTTTTTTTAAGTAGGTATGAAAAAAAGTTCGGGTGTTTCTGTGTTTGGTAAACACCCCAACTTTTTAAAAATTGGGGGTCATTCGAAGCCAAAAAGCAAAAGCAACAAATAGCAGCTTTGATTTTTTTTCTTTCCAAAACACGGGTGAACAATGCCAATTAAATGAATTTTTCAAAAATGGCCATCTTACTCTCCTTTTCTCCTTCCTCCCAGCTCTAGTTTCCATCGTGTTGAATGTCTGAGCTTTCCGTTTAAGCATACGCACCAAACTCTCCTCTTCAAAAACAATGGACCTGGCTTCTCTACCCTCCCAGTTCCCATACACTCTCATCCCCTCCTATTTGTGCGGTTACGGTTAAGCCATGTCAACATTTTATATCACTATTGTTTTTTGTCTTATTATCTCTATAAAAAAAATCAATATAAAATGTTGACGTGACTTAACAGTGACCGCACAAAATAGGAGGGAATGAAAGTGTATGGGAACTGGGAGATCATAGAAACAGGGTCCAAAAACAATAGCTAAGCTTTCTGCCACCACTCACCTACCCCATGGCCCACAACCACCAAACAAACCCGATGACCCACAAACCCACCCAACTCTTTTCCTCAATCCCCTCACCCACTAGTGTGCACTAGTTCTCCGACTGCCGGAGCTCCTCCGATTAGGGATGTTGCCGATCATCTTAATCCCCGGAACTCCTCCGATTGCAACTGCTGCCAATTGCCTCACACACTAGTCCTCCACAGCTATTGCCGATTCTCTTTATCCCTAGAGCTCCTCTGATTACGACTGGTTCTCCAATGCGGCAAAAAATAATTGGTGAAAAATATTTAAAAATATGGATGAATAGGGTGTAATTTTTTTTATTTTTTATTTTTATCGTTATACATATTTACAACACCTTAATAAAGTGTGTTCTTTAATTCATTGTTTATGTAATGGAGGATGAACTGAACAGTGGATCAAATGTTGACTTTATTTTAGCCCTTTAATATCTTTGATGGGTGGTCTTCAAAGCTTAACGGCTTGATGGTAGTACTTATTATTCAGCAATTATGTTGGTAATCATCAGTGTTTTTTTTTTTTTTTTGAAAGAAATTTTTATTAATACGCAAGTCAAACATTATTAAATTGAAAATATTGTTAGAGATAAAAGAATAAGGAAAAAGGGGGATTTGGATCCCATCCGGATTCAAATTGTGAGGATCCTAGGAATATACATATCTTAGTCATTCATCGTACATTGTGCGGTCAGAAATCATTTAAATATTTTTATTTAAAATTAAGCACAAATAGTACTTAATAAAAATTGACCGCATAATGTACGATGAACGAATGAGATATGAGGATGCCTAGGATCTCCACAAAGAAGATCCGCAAGGGATCCTCATCCAAAAAAAAGAGTATCTTTTAAGGGGAATGAGATCATCGATGGATCTCTGCCTTTGGAGCAGACGGATTAGAAAATCAAGGTCATAAGAGAAAGATGAGGGTGTATGTGTGACGTGGACCAATGAAATAGACTAATGGAGCTCAAAATTTAAATTCTATGGTCCAGATTTTCGAATTCATCTACTCCAAAAGCAGAGATCAAAGATGATCTTACCCCTCTTTTGAGATAAAAAGAGAAAATCCTAGGCGCTATTCGAGGGGAGGTAAACGTAGAGCATTTGCTTCCCATCCTACCCTCATTCTTCTCTATATATTTTTTTCTCTGTTCGTGGTGAAATTAATTTCTTATGGTGACTTTATCTTAACTAAACCAGTACTTTGTTACTGTTATAACGCTCTTCACGCTAATTTCACTTTCGAAATCATTTTTAAATTATTTCCCTTTTTTCGGTAAACATTGTCCTACCTTCGTTTTGAATGACCTTGACCTTGCTGCTATTTTCAAATTATTACTATTGTTGACTTTTTTGCTCAATTTTAAAATAATATAGACTGATTTCGAGTCCACAGATCCGTCAGTTGCACATGTTCCTTATGACTAGATGTTGTGAGTTCTATGGCAGCGTTGTATCAGTTTGTAGTGGCCTTCAAGGTTTAGAATTATGGATTAACTTGGGATTTTCGTGATTTAGAGTTGTATGAGCTTAACCAATGATTGCGCTTAAATTTTGTGACGTGGACTTGGAAGTTATCAGTGCGAATGTTGTCCGCTTTAGTTGTTCAGCTTTTCTCCACTTTATCAGTTTTTTCCTTTTGAGTTTAACTTTACTGTTAATGTATTGATATAGCATTAAAGTTACCCAATGAAGTAACGTTTTTTTATTATTAAAAAAAAAAAACATTTCATGTTGAGCTCAACAGTGCTTCAAAATATGGATTAATGGTTCTAAAATTATCAAATGAGTCTAATTGGAAGCACCGCAACTTAACATTTGTCTCTGTTGGTGTCAAAACTCGAATAGAGCCTAAATTGGATTCAATACACATTTGCTCTGAGTGTTGTTTTCGATCTTAGTATCACGGGATGGCTCGAAAGAAAGAGAGATAGGCGTGCCACTGTTGGAGGTTGCCAACAGACAGTGATCGTGTTTGAATGTGGAGTTGCGCGTAAAACTGACTTCTTAACCAAAAGATTGTGCACCAAGCAGAAAGTTGGTTCGATTAAGTTCTCTTTTGAGCCTCAAGCGAACGAGGACTTAGAATTTAGGGTGAATTTGCATGGGTTTGCCAAAAAAGTAAATGAAAGAGAAACTGAAATTAAAACTAGAAATATAATGTAATCATTTCACGAGGAAGTTCAAATTACAAATGTTTGCAAAAGTAAAATCTAGGCCAACAAGCTGAGCTACATGACTTAAAAAATAAATGGACTTGAAATGTAAAGAAAATAGTAAACTCTAGGTAGTGGAGAAGGAACAACCTCGATCTTATTGCTAAGCTAGAGTAGGGGTAGATCGGCTATTTGGTGATGGTAGGGACTATAATTTCTGGTTGATGGCCTTGAGTTATGTCATGTGGGGTTTCACTCGATTGCCGCAATGGTATTAGCTTGTCAAATGATGCACTCGTATGCATTTAAGGAGGCAAAATATTTTCGGGTCTGGTTGCCTACGTGGCAAACGCACTTTGAGGAGAACCTTGTCTGAGCCTTCAAACGAGTTAGAGTGATATGAGTGGTCATCTGACCCCTAAGATTCATTCTAGATTGGACCTAGAAGTTGGTGGGTCAGAATCGTGCAAGTTCGTATGAATTAAAAATTAATTAGCCAATAACAAACTTTATTTTTAATTATGATAAAGAATCCCAACACTTTCAAATACTTCCTAAATTCGAAGGGTTCCAACAATATTCCAAATCCCTCGCTAGGAAAAAGTTCCCTAAAGGTCGAAGAGTAAAGTAAAATACCGAGGCTGACACTTTTTTCTCTCCTTCGTGAGAGCTTTTTCTCCGTCGTGAGCTTCCGCCGTTGTGCGTGTCGTACTGTGGGTGTGGGTCGTTCACCTTGCTGTTTCTGGGTTAGCTTCCGGTGTTGGTGGTTTTCTTTTTGGGCGTTTTTCTGAAAGGGGTAGGTGGATCTCCTCTGGGGCGATTCTTGTGAGGGGTAGGTGGAGCTAGTTATTCTTTCTTGATAGTCTTCGTTTGGGGTGTGTGGGTCTTCTGTTGGTGGTGGGGCTTTCTATCAGTATCTAATTTGCCTGCTGTGGTCCGGCTCTTCTGTTGGGGGTTTGTAAGATTGGGGTTGGTGGAACTTTAATTCCGTCTTGTGCTCTGCGATTGGGGTTTTAATTCCGTCTCTGTGCGCTGCGATTGGGGTTAGCGTTTCATCTGGTTGGGGTGGGGTCAGGATGGGTGAGAGTGGACAGGGCTGTTATCCCCTTCATTCTCTGATGTGGGGGTTAGGGTTACACTGTTTGGTCAGTTTGGGGGTGGGGAAGTTATTTCTCTGTACGGCTGGTATCGATGTGGGATTGATCGGCTGGCAAAAATGTGGTCTCTGTGAGGTTGGCGTGAAGATGGGTACCAACCAATCTCATAACTTTAAATGCTGGAGTAGTATTTATGGGTCTGTTGAGATGGTGGTTGGCAGAATTAAAGGAGCTCAGCCTCTTTTCTCCCATACCGGTAGGTATTTGCAGGCTTATGCCTTTAATGCCTATGGTATTGCTTTTCCTTTGGTTCTGCTCGAAGATTCGAGGCTGATTCAAGATTCACGACTGGTACTGGCGGGTGCTTCTAGGGTTTTTTCTGCGACATCCAAGTACTCTGCGGCACCTCTGAGGCTGTCGAAGGTGTGGAGCCTGCTTCTTATGGACAATCCTGGTGTGGAAGAGCTTGTTGTGCATCTGGATCGTTCGCTGGATCTGTCTACGATGGAGATTGGTGTTAAATTGGTTGGTAAGGCTTTGACGCAGAAATCATTGAATAGATGGGGTATCAGAAATATTCTTAACTCGGCGTGGAAGGATCTAGGTGAAGTGGGAATTAAATGGGTCCGAGAGAATTTATTCATTATCTCTGTTCCGGATCAGAGTATGGCTCAGATGATCCTGGCGCAGGTGCCGTGGGCTGTCATGAAGAAAAATTTTGTAGTGAAAGCTTGGCCTCCGGACCTTGCTTTGGAGGAAGTAGACATGAAGACTGTTCCTTTCTGGGTTCAAATCAGAGGTGTCCCCTTAAGTATGGTGTCCAAAGAGAATGTTACTTGGCTCATTAGGCCGGTTGGTGCTTTTCTGGAGCTGGAGGATCCAGTAAAGGCTCGTGGCTTCTTAAGAGCTAGAGTGTTAGTTCATTCGGAGAACCCACTTGTCCCTGGATGTTGGTTGAAAAGGGAGGAAAACCGTGAGACTTGGGTTGAGTTTCGGTACGAGAGGCTCCAAGATTTTTGCTATCATTATGGGCGGATTGATCATATTAACACGGAGTGCTCCTACGCGGCGAACAAGGGTGGGGCGGAGGGCTATGGAGATTGGATTAAAGCTCCCCCGGTGCGTGATGTTGTGGCGTCCGTGCGCCCGTCGCGTTTGGGAGTAGGAGAAATGAGGACGGCGGGAATGGTAAGGGGCAGTGATCGTCCTGAGTTGAGGTTGCAGAGTCCGATCCGAAGGGTGACTCCGAGTAGGCAGGACACAACTAGGGATACAGCTGGGGAGCATGGTTCTCACACCCGTGACAAGAAGAAATGGCGTAGAGTGCAACGACAAACTCGTCCTGCTAGTCAGATTCAGGTGGTGGTGCCTCAGCTTTGCCGTCAACTCAGATGGGAATGTGGTGACGGGAGCTTCCCGTCAGTTCTTAACCATGTGGTTTTCCAGGGGGGAGAATGAGGGCCTTCGGTTCGGATTCGGGATGTCAGTGAGGCTTATGCTGAGACTATACCAGATGGTGCTGGTGGGGAGTCCTTGGGAACAAAGGTTAGTATTTCTCAACAGTGTTCAGGCCTGGTGCGACATGAGGTTGGTGGAGTTAAGAGAGGAGTGGAGCCTCCGGGTATGGAATTAGTTTCATCCCCGCAAAAGAAAACTCAAGGGCCCAACCCGGAAGCTGGTAGACAAGTGCTTTATGATGGAACCATGGATGCTCGTGGTTTGTGGGATCATGTGGAGGCTGTCTCGAGTGAGACGAAGGGCAGTGTCTTGGCTGTTTGTGCGGGTAACCTGGCTCGGGGTGGTGGCGGCTGGCCTTCAACAGCCGCACGATCGCCATGATTCTGGTGTTTTGGAACTGTCGTGGTCTAGGGTCGGACACGGCAGTTAGGGCCCTCCATGGTCTTATTAGAAACCAACGACCCTCTATGATCTTTTTATCTGAAACTAAAATGAAAGATCATAGATTAGATGGTGTTAGGAGACGTTTGGGTTTTCATTATGGTGTCAATGTTTCTCCTGTTGGCAGGGCAGGTGGGCTTAGTTTGTGGTGGGATGACTCCGTGGAGGTGCAAACTCTGTTTTCTTCTAAGAATATTATTGATGTCATAATGCGAAATGATGGCGATGGAAAGTGGGTCCGGGTTACTGGAGTTTATGGAACTCCTTACAGGGAGGATAAAGCTGAATTTTGGGAATGGATGTCGAGTTATTTTTCTCCTTCTGATATTCCGTGGCTATGCGCCGGGGACTTTAATGAATTTCTTTGGGATCATGAGAAGTCCGGGGGTGTGGAGGTCCTTTATAACCGGCCTAGGTATCTGGAGAACTTCATGCAGGCTACTAATTTGTGGGATCTGGATTTTAATGGTCCTACTTTCACTTGGCATGGTATGCGTCATGGTCATTGGGTGGAGGAGCGGATTGATCGGGCTTTGATCAACGGGCTATGGCAGGACTTATGGCCTGAGTCTCTGGTTACGCATGGGACGGTTATGGGGTCTGATCATTGTCCTCTCATTCTTCAAACTGATTCGGTGAGTATGCGGGGGCGTAGGGTGTTTAAGTTTGAGGCATTCTGGGCTAAGGAGAATGAATGTGATCAGGTGGTGCGCTCTTGCTGGAATAGACAGGAGCCGGTGAGGTGCTGGTGAAGTGGACGAAGAAAATTAACGATTGCAAATCCAGTCTCATTAGGTGGAGCCGAAATAAATTCAAGAAGAGAAGTCAAATGATTCAGGAACTCCTTCTTCAGTTGCAGGAGCTTCAGAGGGATTGGCGCTCTAATTGTGACGTCATTAAGCAGAAAATGCAGCTAGTTGATGATTTGAGGGCTCAGGAGGAAAGTTACTGGATGCAGCGTTCTTGAGTAAGATGGCTTCGTGAGGGGGATGCAAATACTAGTTTCTTTCATTCTTCTACTTTGCATCGAAGACGACGCAATCAAATTATAAAAATTAAGGATGAGTTTGGGCATTGGGTGGAGCAACCGAGTCGTGTTCGCAAGTTGGTGGATGATCATTTTATGCAAACGTTTACTTCTGGAGGAGCCCGGATTTGGGGCTCTTTGTTGGACTGTATTAGCCCGCGAGTGACGGAGGATATGAATCAGGCGCTTCTTTCGCCGGTTACCGAGGATGAAGTCAAGTCAGCGATCTTTAAAATGGGTGGTCTTAAAGCTCCGGGACCGGATGGTTTTCAAGGTATCTTTTATCAATCCTTTTGGGAGCATGTCTTTGCGGATGTATGTACTTTGGTGAGGGAGTTGATGCAGAGGTCGAGGAGTCCAGCTGCTCTCAATGCGACGTGTATTGTTCTGATCCCAAAGGTTCCGCACCCTGAGTCGGTTTCGCAGTTTCGGCCTATTAGCCTGTGTAACTATTCTTACAAGGTGTTGTCCAAGGTTTTGGCGAACTGATTAAAGGTGATTCTTCCTAAGCTTATTTCTCCCTCCCAAAATGCTTTTGTGGTGGGTCGTCAAATCCAAGATAACATCGGGATTGCTCACGAGATGTTCCATTTTTTGAAAGGAAGAACTGCGAAACGGAAGTTTGAAATGGGAATCAAATTGGATATGCAAAAAGCCTATGATAGGGTAGAATGGGATTTCCTTGACGCGGTTATGGAGAGAATGGGATTCTGTTATATGTGGAGAAGGCTTGTTATGGGATGTGTTTCTTTGGTAAATTTTGTTGTCCTTCTTAATGGACAGCCAGGTAAAAAGTTTGCTCCATCTAGGGGTCTTAGGCAGGGTGATCCCTTATCTCCTTATCTGTTTATCATTTTGGGGGAGGTTCTCTCGTGCATGATTCAAGCTGCGGTTGACGATAAAAGGCTGGAGGGAGTTAGGATTGGTGGCTCGGGGCCCGTTATATCTCACTTATTCTTCACGGACGATACCCTGCTGTTCTTGAGAGCGGAGGATAAATATTGTAGGAACTTACTCTCTATTCTTGACAGGTATTGTGAGGCTTCGGGGCAGAAAGTGAATCTCCTGAAGTCTAGTATTTATTTTGGTGCGAATGTTCCTAAAGGGGTGGCTGCCAATTTGGGCGGCATTATTGGTGTGTCTGTGGTTGATAATCCGGGCACTTATTTAGGGGTCCCTGCCATCTGGGGTCGTTCCAAGAAGCGTGGCCTGGCTTATGTTAAGGGCAGAATTTTGGGAAAGCTCCAAGGGTGGAAGCAGAGTGCGTTGTCGAGGGCGGGAAGAGAAGTTTTGATTAAGGCGGTGGTCCAGGCCATTCCTGCTTATCCTATGTGCATTTTTAAATTTCCTGCTGTGGTTTGTCAGGAGTTGGATGCCTTGGTTGCGAAATTTTGGTGGGGAAGCCATGGGGAGAACCGAAAGATTCACTGGGTGTCGAAGGAGGTGCTTGGCCTGCCTAAGGATATGGGTGGATTGGGTTTCAGAAATTTTCAGGAGTTTAATGATGCGTTCCTTGCTAAGCAGTGCTGGCGGTTACTTACGAAGCCGAATTCATTATGGGCTCGGGTTATTAAGGCCCGGTACTTCCCGCATTGCTCTTTTTGGGAGGCTAAAAAAGGGGCTCGGGCTTCGTGGGCTTTGTCCAGTCTTCTTTCGGGCAGGGAGCTTCTTGCTAGCGGATCTCATTGGCAAATTATGGGTGGGGGGGATGTGAGGGTTTGGGTGGATAGATGGCTGCCCTCTCTCCCTTCGGGGCACCCCCTGCCGCTTGGTGAAGTTTCTGTTTCGTCGAACTTACGGGTTAGCTCCCTCATTGACGCCTCTTCCCGTCAATGGGATATTGATTTCCTAAGACCATTTCTATCTATGGTAGATCAACGGGCTATTCAGGAAACGATTATTGGTGACTCAAGATGGAATGACCGGCTTATTTGGGCTGCTAACCGGAATGGCAAATACTCTGTGAAATCGGGGTACAGGTGGCTTCAAGTTCGCTCTATGGACGTGAGGGATCATCGGCTGCCGGCTGTTCGATCGATTCCTAAATCTCTTTGGACTTGCATTTGGCAGCTGGATGTGCCTCCCAAAATTCGGCATTTCTTATGGGTTTCGTTGCATCTTGGCCTGCCTACTGGTAAGGCTCTTTTTACCAGGAGATTATCCCCCTCTCCCTCTTGTCCTCTTTCTCGGAGTGCTGACGAATCTGTGGAGCATGTTTTCCTCCGCTGTCCTTGGGTGGCGGCTGTTTGGTTTGGTGGAGCTTTGAATTATAAAGTTGATGTTGCCGGTATTGATTCGTGGGCTCTGTGGCTGCAATCTGTGTTCTCGTCTAACTGGGGCTCCTCGGTTGACAGGCAGTGGTTCCAGGCTTATGTTGCGTTTACTTGCTGGTTCATTTGGAAAGCTCGTTGTGATTATGTGTTTAATCAGGTTTCTATCAACCCGGCTAAAGTTATTTTTTCTCTGTCGACTGCTTTCGGGAATTTTTTTCTTGCTATGTCTTCTGTGGGTTCTGCTCGGCCTGTCTCGGTCTCTCGGGAGGATGGTGCTGTCAGGTGGTGTCCTCCTTCTTCTCCATTTGTTAAGATCAATGTGGATGTCAGTTGGTCTAAATCTTCTCGGATGGGTTTTGCGGGGGTGATTGCTAGGCAGGACGATGGGGGTTTTCTGGCTGCGGTTCGGTCTTCTATTTCGGCCCCTTCTTCTTTGGTGGCTGAATCTTTTGCGATTCTGCGTGGTTGTGAATTGGGTGCCTCGATGGGATTCAGCTCTGTTATTATTGAATCTGACTCTCTTCAGGCTATTTCCTGTCTCAATGGTTCTCTTGAAAATGGCAGTTGGGAGGCCTTCCCCATTTTGGCTAGAGCTGCAAGGGTGGGTTCGGCTTTCCAGAACTGTCGCTGGTCTTGGGTTCCAAGATCAGCCAATATGGCAGCGGATGCTCTCGCGTCAGCTGGTATTACGGAGATGTGTGATTTTGTGTGGGTTGACAGACCCCCATCTTCGTTAGTTCATGTTTTATGTAACGATGGTCTTCCATGTCCTCATTAGCAGGTTGGGGTGGGTTTGGGGTGACACTTTCTCTTAGTGATTGTGTCGTTTGCTGTATCCCTGCTCACTGCTTTGCTTGGTGTTTTGCCTCGCTGTGTTTGCCTCGTTGTAGGCTCTCTTGCTTCTGTTTGGCTTCTTAGCCTTGGGTTTCTGGTTTAAACTCAATCCTTCAAAAAAAAAAAAAAAATCCCTCGCTAGAGGACAGAAGACAGTAGGTGGTAAAAAGAGGTAGAGAGCGTTGAGACATGAAGCGCAATGAGTGAGGCAACTAACATGATGGTGGAGTTGTCACAATGTCATGCAGATATAAAGTGCGGGCAAGCGGATTCTCTCTTCTAAATCAAGAGTAATGCCATGAAAGTTGAAACTGATAGACCAAACAAGGTTGGATCAATTGACAACTATACTTTTAAGTGTGTCATAATTAGGACAAACACAGTTCCATCCTCTTATTATATCCCACTAAAAGGTTGCTGACTTTTTTCATTGTCTGTACCATTATTTTGCTGGTGGGTCTGCTGGGACATTTAGATCATATTGGAAATGGGGGGCAAGGACAATCTGGTCTTGATATTGGTTTTGGACTTTTGAATGACAGAATAGCGGGCTTGCTTTGAGAAATGCTTTCGATGTAGGCTTCAAAATTTAGAAATGGGGGAACCAACTTTTCCGAAGATTGAACTAAAGCAGGAAATATATCCTGTACCACCGTAGCCCTAGCCCTAGCATCCAATAAACACAAACAACATAAGGGACCCAATTGCACAAGCAACCAATCTTCTTCAAGAACTTGATTTCATATATCAAAAACTTGATTTCATATATCAAAATCAACAGTTAACATATATAGGGAAATAATGTATACATACTTCTTTTCTCTTTTATTTTTCCTTTTGCACAATATTATTTATTTTTTACTCTTAATTCTTGAAATTCAATTTAAATGTAAGAAATAAACAAAGATGTATACATAGAGAAGAAAAAAAATGTATTTGACCAAAAAAAAAAATAATAATAAATTTAAATAAATCAATTATCTATGTATAGTGGGAAAAAAATCATCATTAACTCACACTCAAGAAATCATGAAACCTCATCTACGAAACACGTAAGTTTAGCTAGAAAAATGCAGAAGCAACTAGAAAAAAGTGTCACATCCCTAGAAAGTAAATAAAAGTCGAATTTTTTTTTTTTGGGGGGGGGGGGGGGGGGGGGTTGTTGATACTTTGATACTACATGGAGAGTGTAGAAGAGGGAACGAAAAGCAAATGTCCCATGTAGAGTGGGTACGTGCTGTGCCATTATGTCACTTCGAGAGAGAACCCTAGGAGGGTATAGTTAGACTAGTCTTTTTATCGCATTAAGTAAAATATAGTCCAATCTAGAATGGTGGTCTCTTGCTTGTCTTGGATGGACAGTCGGCTCCCATACAAGAGGGTCGGGAACCTGCCATTGGATGTTTAATATTATGGACGTCGATCAGCTTCAGATGAACCAATCGAATCGATCGATCTCCCGTACAAGTACCCTTTGTTCTTTCTTGGTCATAAAACTCATAAGAATAGTGTAATCCAAATTCCCACCTGATCGTGCATCCAAGGGTTTAATGTTAAAGGAAGAAATGTAAAAGTTGTGTACAACTTGAAGGTAGAAGGTGGATCTCCAGGATGACCCGGTCTCACTCTTGCCGTATCACCATTGTGAAGGAAGACTCTTTAACAGATCACCGTTGGATGGAAGAGATCCTTTGGCACATGAAATATCACATCTTCCAAATGATCAGCTCTCTAGTGGCCTACTATTTAGTGGTCGGTGCTCTACAAAGACCACCTTCTCCTGAGTGCTCTACAGAGACTAGCTCTCCAAACTGCTCTACATAGACTACCTCTCCAGAATGCTTTACAAATGACCACCTATCCCGAGTGCTCTACGAACAACCACCTTCCCCGGGGTGCTCTCGACGAATAACCACCATTAAATAAGACCCTTTGAGTATTTGACCAAGATTATATACTTGTTAGGCTTTAAATATTTATTGGGTATAGGTAGAGGCCACATCACCCTTTCTTTTAGACCACACACTTAACCTTCCTCAGGAAAGAGAGTTTGTCTACATAAAGGGGGTAAGAGCAGAGGATAGGAGGATGGCAGATTTGGATGGAGGAAGCCTACGGTTCTTTGGCTTCTCCATGCCAACTGAAGGCTTTGAGCCATTTGATGCAACATTTGTAACCACCTGAAAAAATATATACAAACTACAATGGACGTAGCTTCGTTTATAGGCAAACCACTATATATTCTTGTGTTTATTTTACTGTTAATTATATCTCTTAAGTTAATCTTAACCTTACTATGATGAGCATTAGCCCACACTCATCAAGAGTTGACCTCCCAGTTTTTAGCATTAACACACTACTTTGAGGAGCTAATTAATATCACCTAATTTTCTATTTTAACTTAAAATGAAGAGGGAGACCAAATTTTTTAAACCAAATGAGATGTCACCAATAAAAAACAAGCACGTTAATCGATATATAATTAATAATTCAATTATCTATAACCATATCATTTAGTTTGCAAATTTAGTTTAAAAAATTTAGTCTACTTAGCATTACTCTAAAATGAATCATCATTCACCTCCACATTCAATACATCTTGAACTTTAGGAGTTAATATACAATTCATTCAAATCCTAGACTTCAAACGAACTCTTAGCTAATTGATAACAGTTTGTCTAATAATAGTTTTGTGCTATAGAAGTGAACTAAGGAAAGATTGAGATGAGATTGTATTTAGTTTGTACAAATTAATGTTTTTTTCAAAATTCTGTGCCCTAGCTCGACAAGAGGATCTTCCCTACCCCGGCCATTTCACTGTCCATCTTTCTTTCTTTCTCTTCACATAACACGATTAATGTCCATCTCTCTAATTTTCTCATCACATGATCAGTAGGCTGATAGTTGATCAACATAAATGACTCACTCCCACAAAAATACAAGAAACCCCAGATTGCTAGACATGAATGCCAATCAAGATTTGTTATAATAATACTATTTTCCAAGTGTCCTCAAACACTGGTCACGTGTCCCTGGGAAGATCGGATGTAAATCCTACCAGACAAACATGTCTCCAAAGGTCCCCAATTCTCAATCCCTGGCCAAAGAAATAATTAAAGTAGTGTTTTTGTTTCTTTTCCGTTGGCCTTCTATAACTTGGGAACTAGAAACTACATGTTCATTCGACCGTATTGATGCAGGCATGGTTCAAGATCATTATTGATCGACATTAATGCAGAGAGTTTTGGACCTTATGGCACCAAGACTTTAAGTGTTGCAGTTAAAAAACGTGCATGCATGATTGGAGAGAAATTTATATACTCTACACATATATGTATGCGGAACATTGTTCTAAAAATCCCTACTAGCGCCGTATAGGCTCTAGGTGGTTGACCACCTCCCTAATTAATGCCTAGGAATTTGAAAATTAAGAAAGAACGCTTGTCTAAACTGCCTAGACATCCTCCTAAGTTACGACTCACTTACACAGAAAATAAATAACATTCATTTTGCATTTTATTTTTTCAATAAATTGTAAAAGACTTATTGAATACTTAAAAAAACACACATTATATACGTGTTCCTCATGTTTTCATTATGTTCCAATAGCTCATAATATATATGTCATTCCATTTTTGTAGTTTATGATAAATTCATATATATTTTAAGTATAAACAGACACTTATTTATACGAAATATAATAGATTTAATTAACTCCACCTAGGCATCCGCCTAGACCCTGCCTACCTGCCTAGGCGCTAAGACCTAGCCCGCCGCTCGACTAGCACCTAGCGTCTTTTAGAACCTTGATGCGAAATGCTTGGTACTTGGTTTTTCACTTTAAATGTCACATCCCGACCCGGGCCCCCACCACATCCTTGGCTCAACTCCGCCATAGCACGATTTTGTCCGTTTTGGGCCCCGACCACGCCCTCACAGTTTTGTTTCTAGGAACTCACACGAGAACTTCCCAGTGGGTCACCTATCCTAGGATTGCTCTCGCGCGAACTCGCTTAATTTTGGAGTTTCGATGGAACTCGAAGCCAGTGATCTCCCAAAAGGCCTTGTGCTAGGTAGAGATGTGAATATATATATATATATATATATATATATAAAGTTTAGAGGATCCATTCTCCTAGGCAATGTGGGATGTTACAATCCACCCCCCTTAAGGGCCCGACATCCTCATCGAACACATCCGGCCAGAGATTGGCTCTGATACCAAATTGTCACATCCCGGCCCGCGCCCCCACCACATCACTAGCTCGACTCCGTCGTAGTACGATATTGTCCGCTTTGGGCCTCGACCACGCCCTCACGGTTTTGTTTTTGGGAACTCACACGAGAACTTCCCAGTATATCACCCATCCTGAGATAGCTCTCACGCGAACTTGCTTAACTTCGGAGTTCCGATGGAACTTGAGGCCAGTGAGCTCCCAAAATGCCTCATAATAGGTAGAGATGGGAAAAATACATATAAGGTTTAGAGGATCCACTCCCCTGGGCGATGTGGGATGTTACATTAAATGTCTTAACATGGGTGGACGATATAATTAATATATTATTTTTAGAGTATATTATAAAAAAACAAATTCATAAGTTATAATAGTAATGATAATAATATTGTTGTGGATGTTTTAGCTCACCTTGATCTCTCCTTCTCGAATTCTCATTTTTGGGATTTATGTTTACCTGACGTTGCTCTTCCTACCTTTAATTTTGATTGTATTGAAAACGGTTGTACTAGAGGTTTTATGCTTTTATGAATTTCTTTGCATAAAAAACATGTGATAATAATATCACGCGATGGTCTTACTAATGTAACAGAAAAATCTTTGTTTGAATGTTAAATTTGTGGCTAATATTGAACTTTATGGCACGTTTATGTTAAAGTAGACTGCAATTTTTTTATTCCAATAATAATACCAATATTTAAAATAAAATTAAAAATAAATATATGGGAATGTGTGCCAATTCTATCCGATTTTAGAAAGTTTTATGATATTTTTATATAGGGAAGGGGGAGTTTGGTTAAAGGGAAGAGTTTGGTTAAGTCATACAATGGTCAGTTCTAATTTGATATCGAATTCGTCATCTACGAGATTCGAATCTAAAACTTCTTACTTCTAAACGAAGAGAAATACCACTAGACCATAGTACTGAATGATAAGATTCTTATGGACTTTGATTAAATATTTGAATGGATCTTGAGAGACTTCTTGTCAGTCAAAAAATTATTTTTTAAATAAAAATAGGATAAAAATAAATAATAAATAACTAAATAAAAATAAAAAAACTTGAAAAAAGTTAAAGAACTTTGCTCAGTTCTCCTGAGTAACCCCAACTGTCCATATATAGTCTTCTACCAGCAGAAAATTCAAATACAAATTAATAAACTTCCCAATGTCCAACTTCCACCATTATCATTCATGAAAGCTAGATTTACAAGGATTCAAGATGTGGGGTAGTTTTCCCTGACAAATTCCACCATCAAAGTAAAATGCCTTGCCATCCAATATGAAACTGAGTCCCATTCCTCCCCACAAAACTCAACTTTGTCGTCGCCAAAATTTGACCCCAAATTACTGAAAGACATTTAGATGGAGGCCACGCGCGACGTGAATCCAATAATTGGGTAGAACAGGCCATTTGCTACCACTACCATTTTATTCTTCTTTGCAGAGGACCTCAAGATCATACAAAGCCCCAAAGTTTAATTATTTGATTATGGGTTAGAATTAAACCTCATCAGGGCAGGATTGAATTTGAAAGTTACATTTGCAGTGGATAATTTGCTTGAGTTCCTTGAGTGTACAGGGGGTTCTGCACCTCCAAAAAGCAATATAACAGAAGTAAGTAATAACTTTATGATCTACTTTTACTTGGGCAAGTTTGAAGGTTGCTGATAGGATTTTTACCTTATGAATTACATATGCAATTTGAAGGTTAAGTTTTCCTTATGGATATTCTCCTTGTGACATTTAAGTAAGAATGTATATTTAACATACAATACGTCTGTGATATTCAGATCAAATGTAAACATCCATGACTCATTAAGTGTGGTGAAAACCCTTTTGAAAAACCATGCAAGCCCTAAGAGCGTGATATTCGCCTTAAATGACAATTATCAATCACAAGAAGCCATACTCAATCCTTTGGTGATATCCGACCGGATTGCATTCAATTACTTATCTAAACATCCTTATGGTTGCAAATCATTAAGATATAAAGATAGTTTAAACACAATGACTAATAATTCAAAGCAATCATGCATAATAATATAATATCATAAGCAATTAAATAAAAACTACATATACATGTTAAAGCTCATAGCCTCACCCTAACAAAAAAAAGTTAGTTACGCATATTCATATTAAAATCAAAAGGAATTTTATTGAAGTAGGAAAATAGAGAAAACACCTTGTAGACTAAAGTCTGAAATCTGCCAGAGCCTTTGGCAATCCTCTCAAAGTTTTCATAGAGAATTACTAGGGCTGGCCATCTTTATTTATAATACTACAATTGAAATCCTCCCTAGAAAATGTCTTAGAATAAAACTAAGAAACAAAATAAATTAAAATAAACTTAGAAACAAATTCCTTACAAATAAAGGAGAATCTGCCATGTTTTAGGCCTTAACCACCTTCAAAAACAGGCCCAAAATAGCTTGTTTTAAAGTTTAAGATGTCTTGAACACTTTTCCAGAAGGACCCAAGCCCAAAAGAGGCCATCTTGAACTCCAAAAATTGCAATTAAACCCAAAACGTCAGTTTTTTAGCATCTCACACTACTCCTTTGTTTCATTCCCATAAATAATTCGTTAGGTAGAAAAATCTGAAACTTTGACCTAAACAAGCTGAGAGACTCATGAACATCTTCCAATTGAAAACACTCCAAAATTCGTCCATTTGATCATTTTTTTATCAAGATAAAGTCACATGTCCTACGTTGAGAATATATAACAAAGTATTAAAATTTCATCAAAATAAATACCAAAACATACTAAAAATAGAGTTAAATATATAATATAAAATCGACTCATTAGTTGCCATTCTTTTCTTCGTTCAATTCTTAACTTTGTAAGTTTTATCAAAACACGAGTACTGAAATTGTGAAATTAATTGGTACCCAGATGAGATTATGATCCTTATAAGCCAGATATGAACACCTAAATCCTTATCTTGCTAGAAAATGTGTATTGGTGTCCTGATATATATATATATATATATATATGTGTGTGTGTGTGTGTGTGTGTGTGTGGAAAAGGAGATAAGGGAAGTTTATGCAACAAGTGTGGAGGAAGGTCTGAGGACATGTGGGGAGTACGGTAGAGAAATCAGGGCTAACATGTTTAGGGACGGAGTTAGAAACTTCTTCTAGTAGGGGCAATGAGGACAATCCGAAAAACAACAAAGAAAATCTTATTATAGTATGGCTTATACCCAATATGATAATAGAGATGAATTCAAATGATGATGTATCACATTCCAATGTTACAAAAATTTCAGTGTAGTAGTGGAAAGTGACAAAGTGATGAGAAAAATATTAATATATGATATAGGGGTTTTTTGGTTTGAATGATAAAACAAGAACACTTTTGCTCATTTAATATTTGATTTGGAGTGTATGTACTATGAAGGTATGTTGGATATTATATACACATATTTTATTCAAAGATAACGCGTGTGTAACTGCATCTATCCATAGTTAGCCTTTATTGGCTTCGTCCATGAACACGTTCAACCAAGAAAACAAGAGTAAAAATGAAGAAATGAAGAAATGAAATGGAAAGAGAGAGAAAGAAAGCTAGAGTCGTAGAGTGAAGAGAGAGAGAGAAAGTAAAGGGGTTGAAAAGAAATTTTAGGGTTGGAGATAGGATTCTTTAGTCTTTTTATGCTTACCATCTATTCTCAAATCTTACAAAATCACTCATTTAGTGAAATCTTTCAAAATTTATAAATAAAAAAAAATGAAAACTAAAGAAAAATGTTTAAAATTTTTGAGTTTTAACGATAAAGAGAAAATAAAGAGTAAAATAAATAGTACAATGATTGACATTTTAGTGTAAAAATGTGGTTTTTTCGTTAAAGTGAACAGTACCAAAAACTTTTAGTTAAAGTTCCAAAAAAAAAATCTATAAAAGTTTTAATACATTTAGATTTGCATGGATCCTATAAAATCCTTTAAAATCTTAGTTGACTATACCATGATTCTAAAATCTTT
Source organism: Malus sylvestris (assembly GCF_916048215.2). NCBI lineage: Eukaryota > Viridiplantae > Streptophyta > Magnoliopsida > Rosales > Rosaceae > Malus > Malus sylvestris. The sequence goes on from NC_062260.1 coordinate 26,672,884, forward strand.
TAAAATCCTTTAATAGACCACCCTTGTATTTGAATGGAATTTTTAAAGTCTTTTAAAATCTTATTTGATTACACATGGATTCTAAAAAATTTTAAAATCTTTCTAAATCCTTATTTGACCACACTTATAAACAGCTTCAACAGAAATTCAATTCTAACTCCTTTCCATTCCAACTCATCAATTCAATTCATTCCATTTTTATTACGAGTTAGTGAACAATCTCTCTCGTTATTTGTAGTCATTTAAGCTTTCTGGGGGGTTTTATTTTGCAATTTTTTTAATTTGCATTTTCAGATTTTTAGGCCTTTTTTATTTTTTATTTTTTGGCCAAAGAATACCGAGCATAGCTGCATAAGTCAGTAATTCTTGCTAGAAGTAGAAGCAGACTGTTTTGGTTGATGAAAATTTACTTTGTCTATCATTGTCTTTTTCTTGTAAAGAGATTGTTGTCTTTCGTTATTCTAGTTCTCTACAAATAGTACGAGAAACGGGGAACATGGAACTGCACTTTCTAACCGCACCACGCACTTGAAGATAGTGGACTCTATCTATCTATCCATTTAAATAAATACCTATCAGTTCTTAGAGAAACAATGAAATGGCATCACTTATTGAACCGAGGAATCAGTATCTTTATTCTCACATCCACATACGTCAACATATTATACAAGGATCTTCAGGCCTTGTTTCTTTTCCAGAAAGCTGGGACTGCCTACCGTAGACCAAAACTGAACATGGTGAATCTGTGTCACAATGCGCTGCTTCCGGCAAATCTTAGGGTAACATTTTGACAGAAGAGACCGGTCATGGTGTCATTGTGCTCATGTGATGACTGTGGGCTTCTCCCTTCCAGTGAATTCCTTCAGCTTCGATACAGACAACGCCAAATCTAAAGCGTAACAAGAAAAGGAATAATAAGTAACCATGTCTGTAAGGGTTTGTTATAGAAACAACAGAAAAACTAACCTATCAATGGCTTTAGTGCCATTTGGGCATCCGCATCATGTTTAGAGGCATCTGGTTCATATTGTTCTATGTAAATTCGAACAGTTGCTCCTGCTGAACCCGTTCCCTATATAGTATATGAAATTTGTAAGTTACTTCCGTTTTGATGAGGATTAAGTCCTAAAGATTAAAGTGTAAATAAGTCATTATCGAAAGTAAACAAAGAAAGTTTATTACTGATAAGCGATATATGATCCTTGATCCATCGGTAAAAACAAACCGAACACCTTGCTTCGATGCCACACTTCCATCAACCTGCAAAATTGTATTAGATTAGAATAAGTTGATCTAGCAAACTCTATTCATTTGCTTTAAGTCAAATTTGATGGAGGAAGGAAAGCATGTAAAGGAACTTACAGGATCAGTGTACGTAAAGTCATCAGCGAATTGGAGAACGTAATTTCCTATGGGATGATAACTTTCAGCATCCAAGATCATGATAGTATCAAGAGAAGTAGAGGGTCCAAACTTACCATACTTGTCACCGGTCCTGCTGCTAGAGATCAATTCTCGAAGATAATCTATCATTTTGCTGGCACCTGCAGACTCGCATTCCTGGGTAAAGATTACACCAGTTAAAAAACTGCACCAATCCCAATAAAATACAAATCGATCCAGTTTGTGGATACTCAAAGTTTCACGACTGAAACTGAAGTATAGACTTTGATTGTGCAAGGATGGTTTAAATGCAGTTGTGATGCTCACTTCATAGTCATATCGAGAAAAGAAATTTCTTCCATAGGTTGCCCAGTGTTCCTTCACAACATCTGAGACAGAGACCAACTTCTCCCCACGTTTTTTGTCTTTGTTTCGATATGCAATGATTGAAAGCCAAGCTAAAACAGCCCTGTCATTGGTAAATACTCGAGTCATTTTACATAAGAAGTGACAATTTTTTTTCAAAACGCCACAAGTGACAATTCATTGGGATCGAATGGAGAATAATCTGTTTAAAAATGAAAAGGAGTATTTCTAATGTTTTGATATGCCCCATGAAGGCAAACTTAAGCAGAGAATTACAGCTTTTGTTAATAAGCAGCCCACATATGAGAAGTCTTCTTTAATGCAGACAAAATGTGCACCACCCTGATCACCCTAAAATATAGATTTAGACAAATACCATATGCCATCTTTCTCGCGGATGTGATCAGAACCTGTTCCAAAACTCTCTTCCCCGCAGATAGATAACTTCCCAGCATCCATAAGATTACCAAAGAACTTCCAACCAGTGGGAACCTGAGCCCAAGAAAGTACATCATATGTTACTTGAAAAGCGTCTTGTAGAAATAAACCACTGCACCAAATACATTATGATTCTACGTCTTTTATCAATACAATAGTTAAGGAGAACTAAACCTCAAAGAAAGGAAGCTTCAATTTTTCAGCAACACGATCGAGTGCACCACTTGTTGGCATGGATCGAGCTAATCCCTAAATAATTAAAGGGAAAAAAAAAGTCACCTCTTGTTGTTCTGCAGGAAAACCACACTGCAAACAAAGAACGATGGAACAAAGGGTGCATGACCTTGGGGCCACCCCGGAAGTATGGAATAGCTTCTTGTGCATTGGCTGCAATAATTGCAACAGAGTCTGAAGGAGTGACAAAAAAGCTTCTACCAAGAATCATGTTTCTATCACCATCCCCTAATAAAAGAGAAAACGTTTTTGTTATTCGAGAAAATGGTACGTCCATTCCAGCTTCTAAACGGCAGTTACATAGAAAAGCTGTACAATGAATGACTTTGGCATTTCCATGCTAAATCAAACGGCATGGCTCTTTAGTCATAAAGTCATTCACACAAATTCTACCTCTTTAGTCATCTAACATACCATCACTAGCAGCCCCAAAGTCAGGTCCATTTTCGCTATACAGAATGTCAACCAAATCCTTGGCATATCTATTTGACAACATAAGTCGAAATTAGCAATGGCCTCATATAATATGAAGGTAACATTAATTTAATTACTAATCTCTTACGTAAGATTAGGATCTGGATGACCATGACCAAAATCCTCCAGAGGCACTCCATTTGAAATTGAATCCTGCACACGGCATGCCAAACATCTCTCATTATGAATAGAGAAATTAGATAATATAGAGTATAATCACTTTCAAGTTGTCCTATATTTATCTAACGTACTGGACTGGCTCCGAGCTTATCCACAAAGATGGGTTTTGCATAAGCACCAGTAACAGCATGCATTGCATCAAACATAAACCTGAAACGTTCATGTCATTAAGAAAATAATACCCTCTATGATTTTGAAAATTTTACACCCAAGCACGGGGCAAATGAATGGGAAGTATTTCCTAATTACCAACAACTTTGCAGTTATAAACTAGCATACGGTTAGAGTCATTGGTATAAGGCAACTAACATACCTGAAGTCTAACTGTAGAAGACTCTTGATAAGCTGGAAGTCAAATACATTCTGCACGAAATCCCATATAGAATTAATTGTCTCAAAACTGGATGAATTTTCATCTAAATATGCTAAAATGCATGATTTTTGTTTCCCACCTCCAACAGTTCCAAATAGTCAGAAACCGGATCTACAACTTCAACACTGAAGTTCCCATACTTTACAACTCCAAGAGTAGATAGGTCAACATCAGCAATATCTGCTACCTTTATTTCAGAGATCTGCATTGTACTTATACGATTCAAACTTAAATCAAATAGAGAAAAGTACAGTAGGAAATTAGAAACACATGAAATTCGATGCAAAGTTCTAAGTTTTGAGCTTATGCTTCAACACTCTATATTAGAGTCAAAACTTCTCCTGCTGGAGATTGTTATCCGGCAATCAGCTGTTTTTCCAAAGTAATTGTTAGTGTTGAATACTACAGCTTTTGCTATATTGAACTCTATATGAAGAAATGAAAGCAAAGAAAAACCGCACAACACTCAACAAGTACAAATAGCACGATAGGAAGTGAAGCAAACATGCACATAAAACCAGATACTTACAGAAAGAGTGTTTCCGTAAATCTTATCTGTGATGGACTCGGGTGCAGGTTGACCACTGTTGTAATTAAACTGGAATGTGAACACGAGTCAGATATGATGAAGTAGTGGATTTGGAGAAATTGCAATGCATAAACACAAAACCAAAAGAAATTCAAGAAAAAATAGTTGAAACATGGAAACTTCGAAGACTAGATCCTATCATATTACAATACACCATCCATTCTTTAAATTATGTATGCATAAGAACTCACCTTAATACCCCAATCATAATCAGGTCCACCAGGATTGTGGCTTGCACTCATAATAAATCCCCCATTGGCCTATAAAATAATTGATTAATTAGTAACAAGATAAAGGAAAAATAAATCCAATTAAACACGATGTGTCAAGATGCCGAAGTACAGAAAAATCAAGCAGCACTAGCTTGCCTTCTTCTTTCTGATTACTGCAGAAACGGCAGGTGTTGACAAAATTCCTTCCCTGCATCAACAAAAGCTCATCATCAACTCGTATATTTAAAGCCAAAATGCATTACGTAGAAGAGTAAAAATAAGAATCACAAGATTAAAACAAGCATATGAAGGCACTACCACTGGAAATATCAGCCAACCAATACACTTACTTGCCAACCAAAATTTTCCCAACACCGTTCCCTGCGGCAATTTTGATAATAATCTGCATTGTACATCCACAAAGATTATCACTAACAGGGGAAGTAGGATTTCTTTTTCTTTTTTTTTTTTTTTTTTTTTTTTTTTTGTGGAGAAGTAGGATTTCTAGAATCAACGGAAACAGAAGAAAGTAAAGCAAACACAAAAATTTTAATACAGGTTCGATTGTTTATGAAAATAAAGGATGAAACGTCGAAAAAGAACCTGCGCAGCTTCACGATTAAAGTAACGACCATCACCTCCTAACACTAATACCCCATTCTTGTAATCCTCAGACGGCAAAGAATCAAATAAAGCCTATACACCAGAAAAATCTAAATGACATTCAAAACCACAATGCAGTAAAAGCAAAGATGAATTCAATACCCTGAATAAGTGCAAGTATTCATACCTGAATCCAATTTGCAAGGTAATTTTCTTGCTGAAAAACTTTCACCTACAAATCGGATTATAATTTTCGGAAAAATAAGAATCAGCCTTCAATTATATATTTGATTTGCAAACACAATGTAGGAAAAAAAGGTGTTCAATTTAGCACCCTTCAGATTACAGAAAGTCCACTCAAATGAACAAAACGGCATCAAATATTCAATAACCAACCTTTTTTCGGAGACCACTGGTTCCAGTCTTCTGACCTTCAATTGGTTTGGTGGGAACCAAATTAATCTGAAATAAAAAGAAACCCCATTTGTTGAATCAACCCAGAATTCAAAACCAATACAGATTGACAGAGAAAAACACATTCATACATATATACACACACATAATGCAAGACACACATAGAAATTAATGTCTAATATACAACTGAGTCAGATACCTTGATGCCCTGTGGATCAGCAACCGTGGTTGGGGAAGAAGAGGAGGAGGAAGCGGCTCTAATAGTGAGGGAGTGTGAGGCTTTGAGTAGGAGGTGCGGAAGGGGAGAGGAGGAGAGGAGAGAGAGAGATTGGTTAGGAGGAGACAGAGTGGCCTTTGATGATGGTGGTGGTTTGGGTCTGAAGGTCGGGGAGAGAAGGTTGTGTAATCTGAGAGAAAGTGCCATTTTTCTTGAGTTTGTGTTGCAGAGGGTAGAGAGAGAGAGAGTGGAAGATGTTGGGGAAGATTTAAGTCTCTGAATGCTGACAGATTCAAACAAGTTTGGAAAATCCATGGTTGCCACATGTACGTTCGGAAACACTTATCTAGAGAGTTGTGTCATCATGTGAAGTTGAAGTGTGGAATTACTTTTTCAGATTTTTTAATGTGCCGAGTATACGTTACAAATGTAATAATATAATTAGTTAAAAATTTATAAAAATTTTACAAATTTTATTATGAAACTTGGTTTACGAGTGGTATTCCAACACTGAAAAATTTCTCTTCCATGTTTTCTCAGGAAAATTTGATCACTTTTTCGAGTTATATATAATAGCGTCTCTAAGAGAAGTAGCAATTGGATAGAAAAATTAGATTTTTTTGTGCTATGTAAGAAAAACGCATTTCCAATCAAGGTAGCAACTCAAATAGTAAATTAAAGAATTCTCAATTGCTACTTTTTAAAGTTAGTAAATTGGATCACGGAATATATTTTATTCCATAAGATAAGATGAAATTAAGATATTAATATTTTAGATTCAAAGATAAAATTTTAAGAGTTAGATGTGAAGTGTAGGTTGGAATGACAAATTTTAGTATAAATGTGCCAATTGAGTTAGCGAAGTAACACTTTTAAAGAAAAGTTTTGGTAACTCTTTTAAAGATGCTCTAATATGTATATTTTAGGGATGCGATATTCACACACTTTTTTTAACATTTCAAACATTCTTCTAATTTTCGTCTGTCGGATCAGATGAATTGAAAAATATTAAATGACAGAAATTAACAAGAGGTTTATAAAAAGTAAAAATGAGTGTGTAAATAGCATATCCTATTTTATGGTACATAATGAATATGGAGGTGTAAATTTAATATTCAGGCTAAGGTATAAATGAAGGATGTAATCACTTTCACAGTTTTAGATTGTGACAGCCACTAGCATATACCCTTGTAGAAAGGATATTTCCGATTTGGAACCACAACAAAAATCAAGTTTTTTCGCCATTTACACTATATCTATTTTTCTGGACTTGTAAGTAAAATATTTTATATTTGAATCTCGTAAATGACGAGTTTAAAATTAATTGTTTCTTCACCTTTTTTGTATCCGCAGTTAAGATTGCAAAAATAAGAGCTTGATTACCACTTGTAAATAATCCGAGAAACATGGCAGGTATAGGAACTACTGAAGGTACCAAAGAAACAAGAACAACTACTACTAATTCATTAGCTAAAATATTTCCAAAAAGTCAAAAACTAAGCGTTAACACTTAATATATCGTTGTTTTAAAGAAAAAAATTGGATAAAAGCTTTTTTAGTATTTCTAATGTCCAACAATAGGGATAAGGATCCTCTCCTGAGCAAATGGAGAGGATCTTCCTGACTGGGTCCATCGGGCCGTTCAAAATTTATCCAACGGCTACAATTATTATAACTTTTAGTGGAGCCTCCTATTTGTAGCCGTTGGATAAATTTTGAACGGCCCGATGGGCCCGGTCAGGAGGATCCTCTCCATTTGCTCAGGAGAGATCCTGATCCCAACAATAGGATGCAAGGTCTAAAACACAAGTAACCTATGGGTCTAGAGACAAGTCTTCCAAAGCAAATGGCCCAAATTGGTGTGGAGGGGTATCCAGCATCCAGCAACTCGAATCAAGGGCCAATACATCGGAAGCCAAGTTATTAGTCACGTAACAGAAGGCCTCAAAATTTCAATCAAGACCAAGGTAATGTTTACATTATGTGACTGGAAAAAGGGTACTCATTCGAAATATAGTAAGTGTACCTATTGATACCGAAATTGCATTGTAGAAAAGAACGTAGGCAGAACATACCCAAGAAATCTAACAAAATCGAGTTGGGCTGGCTATTAGTTATGAAATTACTTTATTGTCATTCACTCGTTACAAAGTCAGCAAAGCTTTTTCTATTTTTAAATATCGAGTTTAAAATGTTTTATTTTTGTGGTGTAATTTGATTAATTAATTCTATGTAAAAAAGAATTAAGAACAAGCCTATACGGATACATTATCCTTGTGGTGATAAAGTAATCGGAAGATTGTTACCGTGATAAAAAAATAATAAAAAATTAGGCTTTAAACTTTGGTGGTGTAGTCTGTTAGCAAATTTACTCTAATTGTGAGATTTCAGTTACATATTTAGGATAAAAATATATTTTACCTTACTCTTTCTATCTTTTCACATCTCTCTTCATCTCTCTGTAATTTATATCTTCACCTTCTTTCTATCCTATTTGTCTATCTCCAACCATTTTCGTGGGTTTTCTAACCGGCCAATTCCCAACCTTGATACAGCCAAATTTCCTACTTTTTCATCCAAAATAAATATTTGAAACAAATAGGGAACAAATAAATTTTTTTTTATAAATATTATTATTATTAAGGGGAGGGAGGGTTTCAAAACTATTACAATAATTTGAGAGGAAGTTTTGAACCCGGAACTGATGATGGTAGGTATAAACCAAACACCATATCCATTAAGATATTAGACTATATGCAAAGTATAGGAAACAATTAGATTCAAGTTAGATTGGACTCTAACCAATCTGATGTATGCATACAAAACTCGAAAGGCACGATTTCTAAATATTTCGACGAATCCAGACCTCGTAGTTGGATACACATGTGAAGCTAATAAGGTTCGTAGAAAATCAAAGGGATATGAGCCGATGTAAGAAAAATAAGGACTCGCAATCAAAAGGAACACAAATTGGAGTGTGCTTGAGATTTTCTGTCACCACGAGATTGAAGAAAGTGCATATACAAAGAGAGAGTAGAGAGACAAGAAAGAAGAAGGTGCACAGTTAAAGTACATTTTTTACCTTTGCATTTATCAGATATTTAATAGAAAAATTGCTTTTGACTAAATTTGCTGACAAACTATACTATAAGAGTTTAAATCCTTATTGTTTACCACCGGAGCAATTTTCCGATTACCTTATTATTATGATGACTGTTTATTCTATTAGGCCTTAGAAATAAACACACATGATTCATACTGACATTTTAAACCTTAATTTAGCCACCACTTAAAGCTTGTACAAAAAGAATTGCCACTAATGGAAGAAAAAGTTAACATATAAAGCAATTAACAATGAAACTAATGCTCAGTTGCCCACAGGCCAAAATGCAAAACTTCTCGTGCGGTCAAGCATTTAGGATACTACGTGTCGAGATCCTGCTGCAGGGTGTTAAAGTAAATTAGGTTCGACTTCACCAGTATTACTGTACACTAGGGTTGCCGTTGACGGCCTTACAGGGTGCTAAAATAAATTAGGTTCGGCTTTACCAGTAATACTGTACAATAGGGTTGCCGGTGATGGCCCTGGAGCCACACCTGACCACTCCCTTTTGGGATACAGTAAAATTGTACAATGGTAGGCCATTTTTACACTGTTCTAGCACTGAGAAATGCAAAAGCCCATGTACAGAGTCCGACGCGTGTCCTTTAATTTGTCATCATTCTCCTCTCTCACTAACTCTCACTTTCTCGGTCTCTCATAAAAGGCAGATTGTCTGCCCTCTTTTTACCATATCTTTTTCTATCTTCTTTTGTAGTATGCGGTCACGATTAAGTCATATCAATTTTTTATATTAATTTTTTTATAAAAATAATAAGACAAAAAGTAATAAGAATATAAAATGTTAACGTGATTTAACTGTAACCGTACAAATAAAAGAGAAGAAGAGTATAGTATCTGCCTCCCTCATAAAGTGACCACAAATTATAATGGCAATTAACAAAGTTTGGTTTCTTATAGTCTCTGGTTTTGCTGGTGTTATTGCATTGTACTACTAGTTTTACAGAGAGAGAGAGAGAGAGAGAGAGAGAATGGGGAGAGGGAGAGTGGTTATGGAGAGAATAAAGAACAATATCAACCGTCAGGTGACCTTCACAAAACGCAGGAACGGTCTGCGCAAGAAAGCTCATGAGCTCTCTGTGCCTTGTGATGCCCAAGTTGCAGTTATCATCTACTCCAGCCGTGGGAAGCTCTATGAGTTCTGCAGCACCGAGTTATATCCTCCCTCCCTCCCTCCGTCTCTCTCTCTCTCTCTCTCTCTCTCTCTCGATTTATTATATGTATATGTTATTAAGGGTTTCCTTGTTCTAAACTTTTTATAAAAAAAACCCTAAAAATGTGGGTTTGTTTTAATTTCTTCAATTCCTAAAATTTATCACATACACATATATGTTATATGTATATATGTATGTAAGTAATTACCAAACATAGAGAAGTGATGCATAGGAAGAAACTCGATCCATATATATTTGTTTGTTTGTAATTTGTTTGCTTATAATATAAATATTACATTATAAGTCATCGTATAATTGGTTTGCTTTTTGGTTAACATATGTAAATTCTACATATGAACTATATTATTTCTTTCTTCTTATTGGATTTGTGGGGAGACTTCGTATAGAGGGCCTGTATGCTTCTCCGATGCATCTTAACGTGTACTTGTATTTCTCTGACTGTAGGTACTGTTGATCGTCCTGGGTTTTTTTTCTATTTATTTTTATTTTTGAGTCTTTGTCTATGCTCTCAGGTCTTTCTTTTGGGAATTTATATCTAGGGTTTGTCTCTCTCTATTTCTAAGCTTCAAGACATAAAAACGCTGAGAGAAAGAGAGAGGAATTCAAGAATCAAGAGTGTTTCCTATTATTTGTTTCAATATTAATGTTATGGTTTTAGCAGCTCAAGTTCTGTTAATTAATTACCTTTTTTCTAATTTAATTTCTTGCAGGAATAATAAAGAGTGTTTCCTTTTTTTTTATACATAAACATGTAGATGAATGTGTGTGTGTGTGTAAGTTTTCAAAAAAAAATTGTGGGTGGTTGCTACTAACATCATGGTCAAACTGGTTGATTAAGTTAGCAAAAATTCCTTAAAATGCCTTTAATTAATTAATTTTTTAAATTGAACATCATTGATCATAATCGCTCCTCCAACTACAAATATAATACGGTAGAACCTCAATAATCTAATACCAGATAAATTAACAACCTCTATTAATTAATATTTTCTGTTGGCCCCGACTTGGGAAGAACATGCTAAATTGAAAATTCGCTAAAGTTATAAGATAGTACATCATAAAAAAAATTCATATAGGTCTCACGTAATATATAAATTAATAATTTTTCTATTACTATGACTTTTGTTTGTTTAAATAGATTTTTGCTCGATTAAATGTTCATAAAATACAATAATATATTACATCAAACAATTTAAAATCTATTTCTGGGGAAAACAAGTTGATTCATGAATTTTATTTGGTTAAATAAATAAATAGAATTGATAGTTCGTAAACGTGAAACAAAATACAAAGTACAATATTGCTGAAAATACGAGATGTCTTGATTAATTCGTATTAATTTATCAATTATTTAATATTGAGCTAAATTAATAAATTTCCTTGGTCCCATAGGTAATAACTTATAGAAGTTTAATTTTATGCGGAACCAATTATGTATTTATCGAAATTTATTATGTATTTTCTCCCATTTATCTAATGGGAGAAAGTAAATTTGTTTAGCTAATGGCACGCATAGTAGACTGGTAAGTGCGTAATATGTGTAGCTAATGTTGAAGTATAAGTCCAAAATCTGATTAGAAATAAGTTGTGATGTTAATATGTGTATGCACTTATGTTAAATACTAAGTGAGAGAGTATATAGGTATAAAAGGCCATGAGTGCCATGTGTGATGATCTTAGCTAATTAGCTGAATGTGTGGCTGAGATCTATTTCAAATTGTACTGATCCAGCTCAGTTTTGTAAAAGCTTTATATCTCTCTTTGCACGTTGTGTGCAAGAGTGTGAGAGACAATTAATGAAAACTATTATTCCTCTGTGACTTTGCAGAGAAAGAACAACCTCATTCTTCTCTCCCTGTTTTATTCCTAAACCATTCATCTTCTCTTCTTCCATAGAATTAACTCTATCAAATCTTAACATGGCCTCAGAGCCGGTTTCGATCAATTGAATCTGGGCGTGAAGCTGTGAAGTCACTGAGCTAAGTCAAAGCTCGGTGAAAGTCGCCGGAGTTTTCATTTGAGGCGAGAAAGCAACAGACGGACCAAGATGTCTGGATCTGGAAGCTCGGAGGTGAGAACCCCAATCTTCTCCGGAGAAAACTACGAGTTCTGGAGGATTAAGATGGTAACGATATTCAAATCGCTTGGG